>NW_026947504.1:6679166-8015000 GCF_034190915.1 Cavia porcellus
ATGGCAAGCAAGCAATACCATGCACAGCACCAGCGGACATAAAGCAGTATCTTCGGGACCTCATAGACAAGTTCAAAAGTGAAATATTTAACCAATTAAAGCAAGATATAAATAGATTAATAAAAGAAATGCTAAGCATCTCTTAAGAAGACACAGATGGGAGAATGAAGGAATACAACAAAAAAAGGGGAGAACCTTTTGATGAAGAATATAAAAAAAACATAGAATACATGAAGCAAGCTCAAAAGGATTACCAGGAAATTTAAAACTCCATTGAAAGCTGGCAAAACAGCTTGAAAGAAACTAAGGATAGATTTCCAAACTGGAGGACAGGTTTGCAATGTGGGACCATGAAAGGAAAAATTTCTTAAAAATAACAAGGACACAAGCAGTAACAATACAAAGGCTAGAAGACGACAAGAAGATCTATAACTTAAAAATAAAGAATGTTGGGCTGGTGATTATGTCAGCGGCATAAACACCTGCCTTGCAAGTGTATGGACGTGAATTCGATCCCCGGTACCGATAAAAAAAAAAAAAAAAAAGAATAAAGAATGTGAATGAAGAAGCAGGGGTACAAACAAAGGAACTACAAAGGCTATTCACAGAAATAATTAAGGAAAACTTCCCAAACATAGGAAAAGGAAAAGATGCTCAGATGTATGAGGCATACAGAACTCCAGCCACCTACAACCAAAACAGAACTACACTCAGGCATATAATAATCAAGATCCCAGAAATCCAATATAAGAACAGAATTTTAAAAGCTGTCAGAGACAAGAAACTGATTACTTACAAGGGAAAGCCCATCAGAATTACAGCAGACTTCTCAGCACAAATCATCAAATCGAAAAGAGCATGGGGCAAAATAATCCAAGCCTTGAAAGAAAATAACCTCCAGCACAGATTGATGTACCCTGAAATATTGTCTCTAGAAATTAATGGAGAAACAAGATGCTTCCAAGACAAAGAGGAACTGGGGGAATTTGCAACCACCAATCCAACCCTAGAGTGAATACTGCAGGGCATTCTAGAGAGAGAGAAAAGTACTAAGATTCCAGGAACAGTGGCAGAGAGGCCTCAATGAATGGAGCAGAAAGCAGAATGAAGAAGATAAGCAGACAACTGATGATGGGAAGAGAGCACAACAGAAATGAGGCAGAGAAGGTTGGATATAATTTCTATTTCTTTCTTTTTTTTGGATAAAGGTCAAACTATATTTGATTCTTTTTTGATTCACATATTCAGACCTGATTTTTGTGGAAAAACTCTGGAATTATACAAAAAAATTTAAATATTGTGTGGATGAAAAGTAACTATCCTAACTGAAAAATATCAAGTTTTAAAATCTTTTTTTAACAGTAATAGGTATCACAGGATATTTCGTTATCTTTACAATAGTTGTTCTTTCAATCACGTATATCAAAATGAAATACAGAACATTATAGAATACAGAATATATGTTCTTATCAAAACAGAATATTGAATAGAGCAGTACCATTAGTCAGAATAAAGCAAAACAGGGGCTGGGGCTTTAGCTCAGTGGCATAAGCGTCTGCCTTGCAAGCAGGCAGTCGTGAGTTCGATCCCTGGTACCAATAAAAAAAAAAAAAAGAATAAAGCAAACAGTAATAAAAATATTTGCCTTCAAAGAGATGGTAGAAGGATATCCCCCTTATTTGCTATGGTCAACCTCCCAAGAGATGCTCATATTTCTGGTTCCCAACAGGGGACAGGGGAAAGGGGGTAGGAGATGTAGGATGTTTGACTCTAGGCTGTGCACCAGTAGGTTTACTATTGCTTAGCCGGGAGGCAGGCTGATTGCTTGGTTTCCCAGCATCCTAAGTTCCCACATGATGTGAATCTCAGAAGACACTGGTGTTTCTCCCCCTGAAGGGGCCGTAGTCTGCCACAACACAGCCACTTACCAGGGAGGCAAGCTGCTTGCTTGGTTTCCCAGGGTCCTAAGTTCCTATATAATATCTAATATAGATGGCCTAGATACACTAAATTAAGGAAAAAAAGAATCACAGGCAGAGTAGATCAAGAGGTAGGGTCCACCGAGGTGCTCTTTCTAGGAAATATAATTAACCTGAAAAAGGGTATATGGACCGAAAATCAAATATGAGAAAACAATACTGTATGTGATAGGGAACCAGAGAGAATAGGGGCAACTGGACCAGTATTTATGGATAGGTTGAAAAGACAGGCTTTAATAGGTAAAGAAATACAGCTAGAGATCAAGTCCAGGAGTGAGAAGGTTCGGAACCACTTAGGTAAATAGCAGGTCCCCCCCCCCCAATTTAAAACCAAGTGTGTTAGGGAGACCCAAAAATACACAGTGCACCCTGGGGGATAAAAGGGGAGGAATAGTCTTAAACAAGAAAGCAGATATTTCTAATAGTGTATCAGGTATTAAAACCCGTATTACTTGCACTGATAGAACTTATTCTGTCCCAGTTTGTATACAAGCACTAGATCTGAGGGCACAGACAGCTATCCCCAAAATACCAGGATATAGCACAGTAATCATCTTTAATTTCCTATAACTTAATCTGGATCCCTGTATAACTTATCTGTTATATTATGACTGATCTTAGTTAAATCTGATTTGTTTGATTGCTGTATGCTATTGACAGATTTTATTCAAAACTGTTAAGGTTGATAGTATCAAGTCTGAGAGTATAGACAACTATACTGAAAATGACAATGATTCACTACGATACCCATTCTGTGTAGTTCTACACTATCTACAAAGTTTTATTTCTATTAATACTGTTATGTACTGATATATTCAATTATACTTTATGTGACGATATAGCCAACTCTATTGATGATAACAAGAGGCAATACAGTAACCATGGTAGAACTCCTTGTACAGCAGTTTTATATGTCTTTTTAGTTTTGTGTGTCTTTAGGAATATGTTTTGACCCTGTGCTGATTCTGGAGTGTCATGATGTGAAATCCCGCAATACTGCTATTCTTTGTTCAGAGTGATTTTAGTCTGCTTTGGTTTGTTTAATCTCAATATAAATGAAGCTGTGGATAACTGCATGTTTAAGTATATAGGATTGATAACCATATTACTAAGTTTTATAACTGTATGTTTAAGTATATAGGATTGATAACCATATTACTAAGTTTTTATCAGATAGTTGAACAGAACTATTTGCAGTCTCGCTGTTTGAATTCCCATTTATATGTTCCACTTTTGTATCTTGAGCAATTATTTGTAAGAGGAAAATATGTAAACATCAACTAGTGATTTATAACTATTTTTTTTCTTTTTTCTGTTTTGTTTTGTCTTTCTTTAAATAAAATTTTTTTAAAAAGTAAAAAAAAGAATCACATGGGAAACTTTTTAAATACACAGCTTTCTAGCCTTTATTGCTGGAATATTCTGAGTCAATAATATTCAGCACAAAGCCTAGGGATATTTCTTTTTAATAATTGCCTTAACTAATATAATTTGGAAAGTTATTGGTACTTTCAGATAAAGTTAAATACACACCTACTCTATGACCTGCAAATCTACCCCTATTTTATCCAAGGTATAGAAAAACATAGCTCCACAAAAAGACATGTCAGAATGCCCACAGCAACATTATTCATAATAGTTAAAGTTGGAAACAACCCCAAATGCTCTACAGCAGGAGAATAAAAGGGATTATGAGGGCTTCATAGGGTATGAAAGGCCCTGTGATGATGGGAAATCAGTCACTGGAGCCAGTGACCGTGCTCCTCTGGTTTTCCTTGCCAGTCTGGACGCAGGAGTAGAGAACATTAAGAGGCACAGAAATGAAAGCAAGAGAAGTGAGATGAGACAAGGTGAAGGCACTGGAGGTAGCGGTGAGAATGGAAGAAAAATGACTATCAATGTCTGAGAGCATTTGTTTAAAACACACCTGTCCGGAGTTTCCCTTCCCAGCTCCCTTCAACTCTGTGCACCATGCTTCAGGGTTTCATAGCTTTGCCTCCGCTACTGCACAGGTTGGAAAAATCAGCCAGCCCACTTTACGCACTCTACAAGGGCTTGAATCAGTAAAGTAGGTGAGGTTGCAATCAGCATGGAACAGAGGCTCTGTGGCAGATCAGGGCAAGGCAGAGGCACCCCTGAGATGTGGATGTGACCTCAGGATGCCAGAAGTTACAGGAGCAAATCCTAAATTTATGTGGCCACTGAGGAGGATGACCCTGCTCTCTAAGGAGGATCACTGGTGGCCTGAAAAATAAGGTGGCCTGCTCCAGATAAGAAACAAAATGCAAATTCTGTCTAAGCAGGTGTCACGCTAACTCAGCAGGAGGCTGGGTGCTGAATTGCATGTGCTAACATCCTGTCCCTTCTCGTTCAGTCACAGCTGGCTTCAAGACGCTCTCT
This sequence comes from Cavia porcellus, assembly GCF_034190915.1. Lineage (NCBI taxonomy): Eukaryota > Metazoa > Chordata > Mammalia > Rodentia > Caviidae > Cavia > Cavia porcellus. Next base: position 6,683,546 of record NW_026947504.1, read on the forward strand.
GGGGAAGTATATCAGAAAATACATTTGCAAGGCTGCAGAGGAGGCTTTCTAAGGAGAGAAGTCCAGGAAAGAAGAGTGGAGGCGGCTGTACCATTACAGCTTCAACTTCACTTCCTCTCTGTCCCTTCACGCTTGCAAAAGGAAAAGGAAATAAATCAACACTTGTCAGTGGGCTACTTGGAGTCCAGGCCTTTGCTAAAGGCTCTTACACCACTAATTTCAACAACCTTGAAAGTCCAAGATCATACCCATTCTTCTGAGGAAGGAGAGTGGAATTTAAGGCTGGTTCAGTGCTAGGGAAAGGGTCATACAACTAGTGAGGGCCCACACCAGGGCCCCAGTGCTGAACTTTTCTACTAGAATGAGCTGAGTGGTACTTTCGTGTGTGTCAAAGCTTAAGCAACCCTGTAGTCAGTGTAGACACTGAATTGTAGAGAAGTGACCTGTAAAAGAGGGCCCAAATTCCCCACTTCCCAGAGCACTGAGTCACACCCAGAGCAATGACTAGAACTGTCTTCTAGCGACAATAATAAAAACTGCCGGGGCTGGGGATTTAGCTCAGCGGCATAAGAGCTTGCCTTGCAAGCAGGCAGTCGTGAGTTCGATCCCTGGTACCGATAAAAAAATGAAAAAGACCAAAAAAAAAACCAAAAAACAAAAAACTGCCTTTCTTAGCTGGGCATGGTGGCACATAGCTATCGTCCCAGAACTTTGGAAGCTAAAGCAGGAGGATAGCCACAAATTCCAGGCCAGCCTGGGCTACATAATGAGTTCAAGGTCAGCCTAACTACATAGAAACCTTGTCTCAAACAAACCACAAACAAACAAAAGAAAAAGAGTTCATCTCTTGAGTGCTTACTAAGTGCTAAGCACCATCTTAAGCATGTTATATGTATTATCTAATAATTATCCTCATAGTGACCCCAATGAAGAAGCCAACAATTATTCTTATAAGTTCCCATGGACCATCTAAAGAAACCAATCACAAATTAAGCCAGAGAGCATATCTCATCAGATACCTAAAGATCAATAGGCCACTTTCTCTAATCAATAGAACTCAACAACAGAAAGATAATAAAGACCTTGAGTATCAGAAAACACTTTTAGACTCAAGAACAGAAAGATAATAAGGACCTTGAGTATCTGAAAATACTTTTAGACTCACTGAGAAAAAAAAAAAGATTTTTAGAAATGAAAGATGAAGCTGGGCATAGTGGCACACACCTATAATCCTAGCACTTGGGAGGCTGAAACAGGAGGATCCCTGGGAGTTCAAGGCCAGACTGAACTACACAGTGAGACCTTGTCTCCAGAAACAAAAACAAATGAAAGATGAAAGGTGAGGCTGGGAATGTAGCTTAGTGGTAAATGTGTGTGTGTGTGTGTGTGTGTGTGTGTGTGTGTGTTGTGTGTGTGTGTGAGTTGTGCACTTAGCATGCAGGAAGACTTTCTTGGGTTCATTCTCCAGTATCAACACGAAAAAGAGGAAGAAATGAAAGATAGCTGTGGTATTCAGGTGTGATGGTGCATGCCTAGATTCCCAGCACTTGGGGAAGCTGAGACCCTAGAATTGTGGTGAGTTCAAGACCAACCTGGACTACATAATGAGACTTTGTCTCAAAACAAACAAACAAAAAGGGTAGCTGTGGAAAGAAAATACATGAAAAAGTGACTAAAGAAAAATATATGAATTTAAATGCTTGTTAAAAAAAAAATAAAGTAGGCTGGGGGTATAGCTTAGTGGCACAAGCACCTGCCTGGCAAGTGCAAGGTCCTGAGTTCAAATCCTAGTATGAAAAAAAAGAAAGAAAGAAAAACAAAACTGAAAAAAGCATCCAATTTACAATGCTAAAAAAGAATAGACATCTGTAATCCCAGCACTCAGGAAGCTGAAGCAAGAGGATTGTGCATTTGAGACCAGCCAGGACTACACGGTAAGAACAAAAATAAAAGGAGAATCAAAATATATTATGCACAAGTACAAATTCCCTATGATGAATGTGTCATTATGTGTGTCAAACTATACCAATAAATGGTTAATTAAAAAAAGAGAGAGATAAAGGCAAAAGTTGATGAATTAAGGCTGGACACGGTGGTACACACCTGTAATCCCCAGCACTCAAAGACAGGACCACTGTGAATTTGAGGCCAGCCTGGGCCACAAAATGAGTTCAAGGCATCCTGAATGGCATAGTGAAATCCTATCTCAAAAAAAAAAAAAGTGAATGAATTAGTAAATAATGAATTGATATTTTTCCTGTGGTATGGGAATTGAAACCAGGGCCTTTGGACCGAGCTGCATCCCAGCCTATTTATTTATTTATGTATTTTGCATTTATTTATTTATTTATTTACTTTTGAGACAGAGTCTTACTTTGTAGTTCAGGCTGGAACTCATTGTAGCTCAGGCTGGCCTCAGTTTCTCCTGGGTGCTAGGATGACTGATGTATGCCACCATGCCCAGCTCAGCCCATTTTTTATTAGAAAGTAGGTTCTTACCAGGCTGAGCCCAGGCTGAGCTCCACTTGTTATTCACCTGCCTCAGCCTCCCAGAGTGCTAGAATTACAGACCTTCACCAGCAAGATGTACTCTTACTGCATGACTGTCATGGTGTATGTCGGTGGCCCCCAGGCCTCATGCGTTTGCATTATGTATTTGTGATTGGTTCACTGTCTAGCACTTGGATTGATGGTGTCAGTGTTACACCCACCTAGAGGTGGAGCCAGCATACAATGTAATGGCTGGAAGAAGGCATCTCTCTCTCTTCTCTTTCTCTCTCTCTCTCTCTCTCTCTCTCTCTCTCTCTCTCTCTCTCTCTCTCTCTCTTGCAGGTCTCCTTGCTGTTTGCAGGCCCAGCCATGCCCGCCTGCCTTGGAGCCAACTGAATGTGGACTGAAACCTCCAAAACCTGTAAGAAATAAACCTTTGCTTTCCCAAATTTGGGCATCAGGTATTTTGTCTCAGCAACCAGTAAAAAATAACTAAGACAATGACTCTCCTTAAAATTTGCACCCTCGACCTCTTTCCACTAATAAGCATGACCACTACTGGAAAAGTGTACGCTTTCAACCACTTGAAACTGGTAAGAGTTCAGAGCTGCGGAGGAGAGGAGAGTGCGTTCCAGGCTGGGGACTAGTGTGAACAAAGGGGAGAACAGAGGAGCAAGGGGCTCCCTGATGGGTCACCAGGCAGCTTGGTATTTTGGAGGCATAGCAATCAGGCAAGGTAGGGAAGGGCTAGGAGAGAGCCAGAGAGGAGGCTGTGGTCCAGGTCACTGAAGAAGCTGCACATCAGTCTAAGGAGTCCAGAATTTCCCCAAAGGTTTAAGCAGGAGAATGATCAGGCACAGTTGTAGGGGGTTGTTTTTATTTTTTGAGGCAGGATCTCAACTAAAAGCGATCGTGCCACCTCAGCCTCTCAAGTGCTGAAATTACAGGCATGCGACACCACACTCAGCTATGCACAGTTGTGTTTTAGCACAATCCCCTGGTAGGAATGTGAATGATGTGGAGATAGGAACAAGGCCAAAGGCAGAAAAATGCCTTCGGAGGCTGTACTAGCCCTGGTCAAGGGAACGAGAAGGCCTGCACTATGGCATTAGCAGTTAAAATGAAGAAAAGGGAACGCATCTGAAAAATTTCCATGTGTAAGATGACAGCTGTTGGGCCGGGGGTACAGCTCAGTGGCAAGCACCTGCATGGCAGGCGTGAGTCCAGAGTGTGATTCCTGGTACCCCAAAAATAAAACAAAACAAGTTCTGGGCATGGTAGTGCACAACTTCAATCCTAGCACTCACGAGGATCTCCATGAGTTTAAGACCAGCCTGGGATACACAGTGAGTTCAAGGACAGGCTGGGCTACATAGTGAGGCCCTGTTTCAAAAATTTAAAAAGGTATAAAATGAGCAGGACACAGTGTTCAAATGAATGTGGGAGGTGAATGTGTAGAGGCATCAAAAATGAGGTCCCTTACTCCCAGTTCCTCTCATAAATAACCAGAGTACATAGTGATGGGACCAGCTTCTATTCATGTTTCTCACTTCATTCTTAACAATCTATCCATCTGTTCATTCATTTGTATATTTATACATCTACATATCCATCCATCTATACAGCTGCCTTTGATCAAATTCTTGTGACTGTCATAACACCATGAAGAATGGATATATAAAATGATGTAATGTGTGGCCTTATCCACTTACTCATTCACTCACTAAACTTTTATTGACGTCCTCCTATGTGCCAAATACTCTGAGACTATTGTAGATAATGAAAATGCAGCAGTAAACAAGCAGAAAAGGTTTCAGTTTTAAGGACCTAATAGTCTAGCAAGAGATACACATAGAATGCACAGGAATAATATAATTCCAGGGAGAAGATTCTTTATAATAAAAGGAATCAGGGCTTCTTGCAGCAATTATTGGCTCTAAGGGCTAGAAATTTAGCTCAGTGGCATAACTGTCTGCCTGGCAAGCGTGAGGTCGTGAGTTTGATCCCTGGTATAAAAAAAAATTTATTTTTGATCTCTGGTACCAAAAAAAATTTATTGGCTCTAGGGTTAGGACAGGAAATATGTAATATGTGCCTTGAGAATCTTGTAGCACCAAGAAGGAAGGGAGGGCTCAGACAAAAACATAGACAAGATATGTCAGAGACATAGGAACCAATTAAAAGAACTCCCAGGGATCAAAATTAGAATAACTTGAGCAACAAAATAAATTATTATTGTATAGCCCAAAGCATAAAAATAAGCTTCCATAAATCCATATTGATAAAAGTGAATTAAGTGACTGGGCACAGGGCTTGCACACCCAGGCTAAGACAGGAGAAGCAGAAGCAGTTTTTGGTTTTTTTTTTAATCAGTACCAGGGATTGAACTCACAACTGCCTGCTTGCAAGGCAGGTGCTTATGCCGCTGAGCTAAATCTCCAGCCCCAGGAGAAGCAGTTTGAGTTCAAGGCTATTCTGGGCCATATAGTGACTTCAAGGCTGGCCTGAACTCCATAGAAAGCCTGTTTTAAAAAAAGGAAAAAACAAAAATTTAGAGATAAAAGCAAAATTTATGTAAACTTTATTCCCTCAGGGAGGTGAAGTAGGATTCCCCACTCTTTGTTGGCTGCACATAGTGTCTTCATCCCAGATTCTAGAATGGAAAGAAGAAGATGAAAAGAATGACTACAGTGGAGAAATTGAGCACAGTTAAACTTGGTCACGCGTTCACTGAGATGACGTGATGATAATGGCAGTTTGTGGGCCTCCTCCCCCAAGCCCGTAACCCCAGTCTCCTGAGCTTCAGGTTGAGGAAAATGCTTCGAAACATGTGAGCAGTGCACCTCAAAGTGATAAAGCTCATCAAAAACAAGGGAAGTGTGAGAAACTGTCATTCAAGAAGAGTCTAGAAAGATAATGATGACTAATATATGGTGTCCCAGAACAGAAAAAAGACACTAGGCAAAAACTAAGAAAATCTCTCTTTTTTTTTTTTTTCTTTTCCAGTACCAGGATCGAACTTACAACCACCTGCTTGCAAGGAAGGTGCTTATGCTGCTGAGCTAAATCCCCGGCCTCTACTAAGAAAATCTTAAATGAAGGACAAGCTTTGATGATAGTAGTTCTCAATAACTATGATAAATATACCATAGTAATGTAAGATGTTGATAATAAAGTACAAAACTAGGTGTACCAGGTATTTCATCATCTTTGTAACTTTTCTATTAATCTAAAACTAAGATAGTTAGTTAGATAGTTTATTTATTTATGATACTGCGAATTGAACCAGGATCTTCATGCTCTGTCTCAGCCTTAGCTTTTTGGGGTTTGTTTGTTTTTTTGTTTTGTGTTTGTTTTCGAGATAGAGTCTCACTAACTTACTGAGTTGCCCAGACTGGGCTCAGATTTGCATTATTTCTGCCTCAACCTCCCAGAGTGCTGGGATTATAGGCATGCAGCAGCACAGCTAATTAAAAAATTTGTTCTTTAATAAGCTTTGGAGAAAAATAAAGCTGGGGACAGGATAGCAGCAAATAGAATGGTGCTTATTTTAGACATGGTGAGCAAAGAATGCTTCTCATAATCAGCATAAGAACAGATAAGAATGAAGAGATTCGGGGAGCCAGGTTTTAAGGGAAAGGGCTTGTCAGGCAGAAGGCTTAACCGGCACTAAGATCTTGAGAGGAGGGCATGATTGGTTCCATGAAGTTCAGTGAGCCAGAGAGGTAGGAATAGCCAGATCGTGGGAAACCTGTCTTTATTTTAATTAATCAGTTCATATTGGGAATGAAAACAGGGAGTGATGAGCTATATTCCAAGCACTCCTAATTTTACCTTGCGACAGCATCTTGCTAAGATACCACTTGGCAAGAATTGAGTCATAAGGGTACAGGGAATGATGGACAATCAAAAATCCTTGCCTAGATTGATCTCAAAATTGCAATCCTCCTGCCTCCTAAATCCTGGGATTACAGGCATGTGCCAGCACACCTGGTTACAATTTACAATCTTAATCAGTTTTGGGGTTTTCGTGGGGTTTGGGTTTTGATTTTGGTTTTGATGTTTGAGGCAGCATCTCACTTTGTATTCCAGGCTGGCCTTGAACTCATTAGGTATCCCAGGTTGGCCTCTAATTTGCAGCAAAATCCTCTTGCCTCACCTTCCCAAATTCTGGGATTACAGGTGTGCAGCACCACACCTGCTGTGCTGGTTTGCTTTTGCTTTTGCTTTTAATTTTTTGGATTAAAAAAATTACATACTAGGTAAAGTATATGTTTACCTTTAGTAATGCCAGCTTACCTAAGTGGACTTACCAGGTTACATTCCCAATATAAATGAGAGTTCCATGGCTTCACATCCTTGCTACACTTGGTCTGGGTATTCTAGGTGATATCTGTGTGGATTTGATTTGCGTTCCCATAATGAATAATAATATTGAAAGCCTTTTTATTCGACAACTTGAAGCAGAAAGGAGATAGACTTGATTTAATATTCTTGAAAGACTATTCTTCATGCAGTAAGGAGTGAAGTGGAAGCAGGAGACCAGTAGGAAAGTACTGCAGTGACCGAGGTGAAAACAAGCAATGGCTTGGATCAGCATAATGACGAAATCATGGAGCAGCCAGTTGCAGAACATATTTTCAAGATATACTTTACAAAACTTGCTGAACAATTAAATATAGGAACTGAGGGAAAGAAAGCTGTCAAGAATGGTCCCTAGGGGGCTGGGAATTTAGCTCAGCAGTATAAGCGCCTGCCTTGCGAGCAGGCAGTTGTGAGTTTGATCCCTGGTACCGATAAAAAAAGAAAAAAAGAATGGTCCCTAGATATTTGACTTGAGCAAAAAGGTAAATGGAGATGGTACTTGGAGAGAATTGGGTCCCAAGAGGATGCAGAGAATGGTGGCCAAAGAGGGGCAATGACCAAGAATTCTCTCTTGAAGACAGTTCTGGTGGCGTGTGCCTGTAGTCTCAGCTGCTTGGGAGGCTGTGGCAGAAGGCTTACCAGAGCCTGTGAGTTCAAGGCCAGCCTGTTCCTCATAGCAAGACCCTGTCACAAAGAAAGAAAGAAACTTCTTTGGGCTATATATAATTTGAGGTTCCTATCAGAACAGAAGTGAAGATGTTGGGTAGGCATTTGATAACTGAGTTTGTAACTTCGGAGAGACAGCCAAGTTTGAGAAATAAATTAGGAACTGTCAGTATACAAAGTATTTAAAGATGGATGCTAGAAAATCTCACTTGAAAATGAGTGCAAATAGTTGACCAAATCCCTAGGTACCTAAACATACAAAGGGCATAAAAATATGAAAAGGAACTTCTAGTGAAACCAAAAAAGTATTGGTGCTCAGGGAGCCAAAAGAGCCATAATTTTTAAAAGGAAAGGTATGATCAACGAGGTCAAAAGCTGCTGACACACTGGATAAATGACAAGAGAAAATTAACAAATAGATTTGGGAAGTAGCTTCAAGTTGCCTCTTATCCAAGAGAGAGCTAAGGAAAATAAGAAAGAAAAGGGACCACCTGTGTTGCCCTGGAAACAAGCCAGAATATAACCCTTACACAGCTGCTGGAACAGGGTGTTGTTGGAGAAAAAGACACTGAAACTCTCCAGATCATCAGTACCAGATCTCGTGTCACATGGCATCTGCTCAAACAGGGCACTCAATGAATCTTCAGACTAGAAGGGTCATCATCTAACACAAAAATCCTTGTCTTCCAGGGAACTGCTCCTAAACTAAGCTCAGATCTTAAAAAACAACAACAAAGAAAACCCTGCCCTTTAGTCTCCAGCATGTGTTTTCTCTAAAGCTTATTAGCTGTCTATTGGGAGAAGGGAACTTTCAAATCTAGCTAAGGGAACTATCCTAAGATTTTATTCCTTCCTTGAAGAAGTATTTACAGAGCCCCTACTAGGAGCCAGGAAGTCTATGAGCACCACAGAAATAGCAGCAGACAGAAAAAAAAACAACACTCTCTGACCACAGGGACATGATCATCTCCAGTGTTCCTGCACTGTCTTCTAAGCTCATCCTGTTTCTCCCATGCCTAAGGGTGCAGAGATTACAGGATAAACCTGGCAGCTCCACCCATGACCCCCTAAGCATGTCCAGAAAACAGAAAACTCTCCCTCTCAGAGTAAAGTACAGAGTTCCTTGGCAGAGGGTGATTTTCTCCAAGAACCAAACTCAGTCTGGCAGTAAAGACTCCACATATGGAGCACGATTTATTTGGATGTCAATGCAATTATCACGTTGGCTCCAGACAAAGCCCAATCACAACTGAGGGCAGAATTTTAAATCACGACTTCCCAGAGTCTCATTAGGTAATTGATGCTGATCACATTGCTTAATGGGGACCCATAAAATGCTCGCTATTTATATTACAATCGACAAAGAAAAGGCTCAGCTAACCAGATAATTGACAGATGATATGAGGGACTGGAATTAGGAGGTAGGGAAAAGCAGGGAGACCTAGTCAAGTTTGCCTGTGTCAGGGGTTTTAGCTTCTTATTGGTGATGATTGTTTGACTGGATCCCAGGTGAGACTGCCCTGGTCTTCACAAAGCCCAGAGCTGCTCTTCCCAGAAGCAAGGGACTGAGATAAGAATTGTCATTTAATAGGATTTTCTACAGCTGGCTAAATCATTTGCTAAATGAGCAATTTCAATGCCTGAACTCCCACATCTCATAGACTCATTCCCCCATTCCTCACCAGCTCTTAGCCACAAAGATAGTCTGGTTGAGGCACAGAAGGAACAGATTATAGCAAGACACTTTGGGCCCAGCTGAATTCACCAGAGAGTAAAGACGTAAAAAAAAGTCACAGCCTCATTCCCAAGTCTGCACACCCCGGCACCCTGGGAGACCCAGGTACACACCCTCCCCTAGAACTGAGGACAACTTTCCTAACACTCACCAAGAAGTAGCTGTAACACTTCCCATGGCAGAGAAGGGGGTGGGAAAGAGACCATCTCTTCTATTGTTGAAACCCCAGTGCTTTTCAGCAAAGCTTTCAGCTCACAAATCAAGGCATATAAGGCATCCCTGTAACCACCACACATTTAGAAGCAATATTAGGGAAGAAAGGGGAATATTTTGGGGAGGGAAAGAGCCAAGCAATCTATTAGCATATTGCCTGACACTAAGGCTAACGGGATATGGACCTCACAAGGAAGAATTTAGTTTTCCCAAGATTCTGTCTTTTGGTTAGTATGGAATTTCCCTACACCTGAAATGACTTCTATTTACTCAATGTGAGTGACTATTCCTCATCTTCCTCCTAAAAACCATTAACTTGTATACTTTAAATGGGTAAATTCTATGATATGTGTTATGGTTTAGAGATACAGTGTACCCCAAAAGCATCATTGCATCGAATGATTGGTCCCTAATGCAGCAGCATTTAGAGATGGGGCTACTGGCAGGTGATTGGATCATGACAGTGCCAACATCTCCAATGGACCAATCCATCAATGTGTTCACAGTTGAATGGGCTATTAAGAGGTGAGGCTTAGCTGAAGGAAGTGAGTCATGAGCGAGGGACCTTAGGGACTAGATCTCATCCCCACTCGCTTCCTCTCTGATTCTTTTTCTACTTCCCACTTGCCGTAAGGTAAGCAGCTTTCTTCTTTTATGCTCTCTCTACCATGATATTTTGCTTTATCCCAGCCTAGAACAATGGAGCTAAGAGGCCATGGACCAAAACCATGATCCAAAATAAACCTTTCTTCCTTTAAGTTGACCATCCCAAGTATTTTGTCATCACAATGAAAAACTAACACAGCATATAAATGACACCTCAATAAAGCAGCAGGCAACTCACAACTATGAGATCTCATTACTACTTTTAAACATTATAATAGAAGCTGGGTATGAGTCCCCATGCCTGTGGTCCTAGCTGAGAAAGGAGACTCAGAGTTCAAGGCCAGTCCCAGAAACATAATGTGATTGTTAATTGTGATGACAGTCTGATTGCATAAGAACCACCTAGCACCAGGACTATAATCTATAGTCTATAATCCCCGCATTCAGGAGGCTAGGGAAAGAGGATCATCATGAATTTGAGGCCAGCCTGGGCTACTAAATGAGTTCGAACCTGAATTACATAGCAAGGCCCTGTCACAAAAAGCAAAACAACATTGACGATTCAAGAAAGAATTACCTAACAAATTAGTAAATTCTGGGTGTGTCTGTGGATACTCGACAAGTAGGCCAGAAAACTGAGGGAATAAGACCCACCCCAGATGTAGATGGGGCCAATCAATAGGCTGATAGCTTGAGCAGAATAAAAACCAAAAGAAAGAAGTGTTTCCCTCCTTAGGAGGTGCTCTTGTCTCTACCATTGCCTTTAGATGTTGGCGCTCAGTTCCTTCAACGTTCACTCTTCCGCCTTCTGACCAGACCTTCACCCATGACGCTGCAGTCAGCTTCCAGGCCTTCAAATGCTCCCGGATCCTCCAGCCCTGCAACGCGCAGATGGCCACCGGGACTCCTCTGCCTCCAGTCCTGCAAGCCTACCTAACACACGCCTGTATAATCACACATGTATTTTATATTGGCTCTGTTTGTCTAGAGAACCCTAATTAATACACATAGCAAGATCCCATTTCTGATAATATGAATAAGAATAAAGATTCTTAAAGCAACAATATAAAAGTGAGGGCGGGCTGGGGATGTAGCTCAGTGGCAAGTGCAAGTTCCTGAGTTTGATCTCCAATACCAAGAAAAAAAAAGGGAGGGCTTTGCTATCAAATCTTAGTTCTGCCATCTGCTAGCTCTGACCTTCGACAAGTTATTTAACCTCACTAAGCTCAATTTTCTCATCCATAAAATGGGCATTGGGAATTAAATAAGTTAATGTATAAAGACACTTGGTACATAGTAAGTGCCCAGCAAATAGAAACAGTAAAGAAAGGAAGGGGAGAGCAGTAACTGAAGAGGAAAGGAAGAAAAAAACAGGCCATATACTTATATTTATGTTTTAAGATTAGGCTGGACTTTAGGGACATACAGAAGACCATGAGTTTGAGGAGCTGAAAGACTGAGGGATCAGGCATTCCCTGAAAAAGAAGCCCCTCTCAATGAACTAAGTGCCACACAGAGTTCTGGGTTTGTTGCCCAGTGGCAAAGGAAAAGGCTTTCAGAAGGAAAGAGACTGAGTTGGCCAGGGGGCTGGGGATTTAGCTCAGTGGTTCAAGCGCTTACCTGGTAAGCATGAGTTCCATCCTGGGTACCAAAAAAAAAAAGAGTTGGCCTGGTGGGAAAGAGAGAAGTAGACTTGTTTGTTTGTTCATTTGTTTTGACACAGGGTCTTCATGTGTATTTTAAGCTGGTCTTGAACTCATGGAGATCCTCCTGAGTCCTGGAATTACAGGCACATGTCACCGCTCCCAGCTAGGAGTGGACTGTTGTTTCTTCCTCTATTGTGGGTGACCCAAAGGATAGGAAGACCCTCTTTGGAGAAAACTGTGCAGGCGGAGGCAATTGTGGACTGATTTTTCTTTTTCTTTTTTCTTTTTTTGAGACAGTCTCACTATTCAGTTCAGGCTGGCCTTGAACTCGTTTATATAGCCTAGGCTGGCCTCAAACTCATAGCTATCCTCCTGCCTCAGCCTCCAAAGTGATGGGATAACAGGAGGCATGTGCCATCACGCCCAGCAACTGATTTTTCATAGCCATGTTGGGCACGGAGCTGGCAGTAGCAGTGGAAGCCAGGGCCTGCCCACTGGAGTGCAGTAGGTGACCGGGACCTTAGGAGCGCCTCCTCACTCCCCTTGGTCCTCGCTCTTCCTGGGCCCTAACTCTGGCTCTTCTCCCTCCCACCAGTCCTCTTTTGGGGAACAGAACCTGATGCTCTGTGGGCAGAGCACGACGCCTCCGTCATTCCTCCCTCTAGTGAGTCATTCCGAAGGCTGGGGGTGGCAGGAAGTACTAGGGCCCCTGCGCTGCAGCCCCATCCGGATTCTGGCAGTTCAGAGACATCCTATACTCTTCCCTCCTCCCTCCACCTCCGCCACCTCCCTCTCCTCGGGCTCTGACTCTTGACATTTCCATGTAAGAGACACCCACTTCCCCCAAAACTCTTCTTGCCTTTCTATCGACTCCTCCGGTCCCTCAGCTCCAGCCCACAGGATTCCACTGGGTGGAAAGAGCCCCATCCCAAGAGACACAGGCACAGCCTGAGCCTAGAAGCCCTTTCCTGGGGAGTGTGACCAGGCAAGCGCTGTCTCCCCAAGACAAGGCTCATAATATGGAAAGCTCTCCGACTGAGACCTAAAAAACAAAAACTGTTTTCCTCTATGCTAAGCTCTTCACAGGCTTTGTCTCATTTACTCCTTACAAAAGCTCCACGAAACAGTATTAGCACAGATATTTTGAAAGCGAGAAAAGTGAGCAGAGCTGAGGCAAAAATCCAGGATGAGCATTCTGGATTCCTGCCTGTGTTAGGAACTTGGGCCAAGGTAGGCCCCTTTGAGCCCAACCCCAGAGAAGTCAAGGGCAGCACGTGCCATCCTCAGGCCCTTGGGATAACTGCCCTGGGGCTCTGGGCCTACAGACTTCACCTCTAGCTTACCTTCTAGTTCCCCTTTGCTCTTAGAGACCTGCCCCACTCTCCGCTCCAGGGGCTGGACCGGAGGGCTACTCCAAGAATTTTTGTTCCCCTCAACAATCTATCTGCCTGGGTTGGGGATTTAGCTCAGTGGTGTAAGCACCTGCCTGGCAAGTGTGAGGTCATGAGTTTGATCCCTGGTACCACACACACACAAAATCTATCTTCCTGTTAAACTTCCAGCATAAACCAGACTCACAGCTGTAATTTCATGAGGCTGAGGCAGAACAATCAAGTGTTCAAGTCCAATTAGGCAAGTTAGAAAAGTAAAACCTATCTCACAATAATAATAATAATCATAATCATAATCATAATCATAATCATAATAGTGGGTCAGGGACATAGCTCAATATGAATGCCCTCAAAATCAATACTCGGTACTGTGAAGAAAACGAATGAAAATAAAAGTTCCGATACTAACAAATTTCAATATAACTCTGGGAACCCAGGGGTTAATTAAAAGAAGGAAAAAATAGGTTATTGCTTATAGGGGTAGATAGCCAATAGAGAGCTACAGCCCCTGCAGTGTGGGGTTAGCTCAGATCTGAAGGCACGGTAATCTGTCAAAGCAAACAGGCACAGAGATGGCCTACACACAACAGAAATAATAATACTCTTAAATTATGTAGCACTTTATAATTTCCCAAGAACTTTTGATCCTCCAGATGACTTCCTAGGACTCAAGGAAGCAAAAAGCATTTTTATAAGCTGTCACCACCTGTCTAGTTGTCCCTTAAAAAGGGCAGTGTTGAGGGGAAAGGCAAGGCAGGGAGTGAGTTAAGCAAACCCAAGCGCCAGTGGAGAATTGATAGCTTTTACGGTGACTTTATCCTCAGACTCCTTAGACCTCATATTTCCACTGGATCACCACATTTACATAACAGTGCAGGGTGAGAGCCCCGATAAATCTTCCCCGCATGGGAATGAATACAGTGGAAATGTACTTCTGTTGACAGCGATTTGTTTTACTACACCACTGCCCTTCCGTACAGGGAGGAAAGAGCAAGGCTCTGCTTTACCAAGAGAGGAAGGGAAGGAAGAGAAGAAGGAGAGGAAAAAGATGAGAGAGCTAGAAAGAGAGAATGAGTACGGGGAAGAGATGGAGGAAGGGGAGAACTTTAGGCAGGGGAGGCAAGGGCTGGAAAGGAGCGGACAGCTCTCTGCACAGCCTGCACTGGGTTAGTGGGAGAAGCAATGGGTGGATCTGCAGAGTGTGACTGGCTGCTGGGGAGCAGCCCACAGCAGCAGCAGTAAGACGATTCAGGGACCATGCCAGGTTCTTAGCTTTGTCCTTGATCAGGACTGCCTGGGAGAATGAGGTCGTCACAGGGCCCAGGGCTCCTGTTTAGCCCACTTTTGAGGTGGTATCTCATGCCACTACATCCCGTAAGCCTTCTCCAGAGGAAAAGTTGCTTCCAACGACATCAGGATTGAGTCCTAAGAACTCCCACGTCTGAAGTCCTTCTGCTCCTGAGACTTGGGCTCTGCCACTGATTTACTGGATGGCTTTAATCCTCATACTCTCCACCTTGGCTTCTCTGTTGATAAATGAAAATCTGTTCATTCACCCACTAAATATTTATAGACTGTATGTCAGACACTGTACTGTGAGCTTCTCTACACAGAAAGAAATAATAGTCCTTTCCTTTAAAGACTGCAAAATTCAATGAAGGTGGTAAACTTGCCCCAGAGAAAAAGGCTCTGCAGACACCCAGACGCTCACAGTGCGAGCTTGCCCAGCATCCCCGTGAGGAAGGTCCTGGATCTTGCCCGTGGCACGTGACGGTGCCCCGGCTGAGGCAGCCTCCCTGACACGTCCCAGCCCGTTACTGTTTTGCTCTCTTCACCACAAGTGCCGCTGCCTGAAATGGGCTTATTAACTTAGCAGTTTCTGACATAAGTGGCTCTTCGTAAATACTAGTCAAAGAAAGGAGGTGGGCAGCGATGGCCACCCTGCCTCCCACTCACTGAGACAGTGAGGGTGAACTTAGGGCAGATGCCACCAATTGTACATCAACCTTAGAAAGGAGACACCATCAGCCGGCGTTTATTTAGGGGAAAAATGCGTCTTTCTCTCTCTACTCTTCAACTCTGATTGTTAAACTTCTCTCAGCTATTCCGCCCACCCCTCTCTCCTGATTAGTTCTGCATCCGCTGACCATACCTGCCGCAAGCTTTTGTCTTCTCTCAGGCTGGTCCTCTCTGCTTTCCTGCTTGTTTTCCGCTTGCACTCTTGAGAGACTCACCCAAATAAATTGAAACTAACAATTTCCAAGGTAAAGAGGAAACTCTATCTTGTATCAATGACACACCCTGCCCCAAGTGTAAAGGGAGGTGAAATTTTTGTAGAGTTTTATTTACTTATTTATTGTAACACCGCACCTCACTATGCAGTTCAGGCTGGCCTTGAACCCACTATGGAACCCAGGCTGGCCTCAAACTCGTAGCGATTCTCCTGCCTCAGCCTCCCAAGTACTGGAATTATAGATGTGTGCCACCATGCCCTGATTTGCAGGGCTTTCAGAATCAGTGCTGATGAGTCTTTTGGAGCGGGGAGGTCTCAGGACCACAGCCATAACCTCACATCACCCAGAGAAGCCTCACCAAGGCTTTGGCCATAGGAGCCACATACCCCAACAGGAAGCTATTTCTTCTCCCTGTTTGTCTGTTTTTGAGACTGGGTCTTACTGTGTATTCCACTTTGGCCTTGAACTAAGTAGCACAGGCTGACCTGCACTTGTAATTCTCTTACCTCGGCCTCCCAAGTGCTAGGTCTATAGGTGTGGGCCACCAGGCCCAGGACTTTTTTTTTTTTGCTGTTTTTGTTTTTGTTTGTTTGTTTGTTTGTTTTGAGACAGGCTCTCACTATGTAGTTCAGACTAGCCTTGAACTCACTATGTAGTCCAGGCTGACCTCAAACTCCTGGCAATCTTGTCTCAGCCTCCCAAGTGCTGGATTTCAGGCGTGCACCATCACACTCAGCAGTGCGTTCTCTTTAATGTTACTTGAAATAAATATAAATCAAAATATTAAAAAGCCTTGTTATCCTCCTGTCTTCAGACTTTTGAAAACTTCTCAATACATTGCATAGAAAGGCCTGGTAGATGTAACTGACAAAACTATGAGCTAACTGCATGTCTCCACATGGCCAACAGTATTTACGGGTAACAAGGAATGGCAGCCTTGAGATTCAGACAGCTCTCGGTTTCAAGCATTTCAGAGAAGGACTCTTTCTTTTCAGTGCTGTGCTTCTGTGTTAGGCATGTGCTCTACCACAGAGCTGCATCCCGAGCCCTACCTTGCTATTCAAGTGGGCAGAGAAACACACTGCCCTCTGCAGAGCCCCTGGGCTTTTGCACATGCTATTCTGTTTGCCCTGAAGTTCCTTTCTCTGTTCTCCATCAAGTTAATATGAAAGGTCTCCTCTTTTGTACTTTCCATATTCAGGATCCCTTTGGAACCCTCAGAGCTCCCCGTGCCAAGCTAATTGCACTGCTTGGCCAGTTGTGTCTGGATTTTTCTTGCAGGAGTATCTGCTCTGAGCTTCCCCAAGTAAAGAACTAAGTTTTCTCTTCATTCTCAGAGCCAAGCCACACAATAAGCATAAAGAAGGACATGGTCGGGGCTGGCGGTTTAGCTCAGCGGCATAAGTGCCTGCCTTGGAAGCAGGCAGTCGTGAGTTTGATCCCCAGTATCGATAAAAAGGAAAAAGACAAAAAAAAAAAAAAAAAAAAAACAAAGAAGGACATGGTCCAGATGCACAGGTACCCTTCTTCCTCTTCGGACACTGCTGTTCCTGAGGTTTTATTATGCTGAGCACTGACCATGTGCTATCTTATTTAATCCTCTTAATGGGCCTGTGCTGTACTTTCAAGGCCAGCCTGAAATTTGTAACAAGACACTGCCAGAAAAAATTAAAGATTCAGTAAGACAATAAAATTTCTCTCTTCCTCGGATATGGAAAGAACCTCCTTCTGGAAGACACAGTTTTTCTTCATCTGATATCCAACTTCCACCTTACCTCCTGTAATCTATTCATACAGCAGTCAGAGTGATCTATTTTTTTCCTTTTCCCTTTTCTTTTTTTTTTAAACTGGGATTGAATCCAGAGCCTCACACATGCTAAGCACATGCTCTACCTCGGAGCTATGCCCCTAGCCCTAGAGTGACTTTTAGAACTCCTGTCATTTCTCAACTCAGAACACTTCAATGCCTCCCTATTACAGTCAGCATAAAATCCATAATCCTCACAATGTTCCACAAGGCCCTACACAACCCCTCAGCTCACAAACTTTATGAACCCATTCCATGCTATTCTCTGGTAAACAGTCTTTGTAACTATCCTGTAAATATAGCTTCTCACACCTGTTCTCCAGGGCCTTTGCATTGGCTGTCTCCTGTACCTACAAAGTGGTACTCATGATCTGGGTACAGTGGTGCTTGTTTGTAACCCCGATATTTGGGAGGCTGAGGCAGGAGGATCTCAAATTCATAATGAGACTATGTGGTGAAACACAGTCTCAAAAAAAAAAAAACTAACAGAAACTATTCATAATATCCCAAAGTTTTATTCCATTGTTTAACTTTTTGTTCAAATGTCATTTCATCAGGAAGGTATCTCTGGTGGTTTTAAACTATGTTTTTTGTTTGATATTTGTTCTTTCAAGAGCTAGAGCTAATTCCCTTTCCCTTAATTATTGTCTAGGCTAACTGAGTCCTTTCTAAGTAATAGATTATGGTGAGAGTAATATGTAACTTCTAATGCACAGTCATCAAAATCATTATAATTACCCAGGCAATGGTGGCACATGCCTGTAATCTTAGTACCAGAGAGGCTGAGACAGGAGGATCACTGAGAGTTTGAGGTCAGCTTGAACTGTGTTATAATCTCAAGGCCAGCTGGACTTTGTAACAAGATATTGTCAGAAAAAAACATTACTCCAGTCTTGACATGAGAAAGATCATACAAATCCAGACTGAAGTAGATTCTAGCAAATACCTGATCAGTACTCTTCAAAGTTTACAAGATCATGAAAAACAAAGCAGAGTGAGAAACTGTCACAAATTGAAGGAGACTAAGGAAACATGATGACTATGTAGTCCAGGCTGGTCTTAGATTCACTGTGTACTCTAAGCAGGCCTCCAGCTCACAGGGACCCTCCTGCCTCAGCCCCGGGAACACTGTAATTACAGATGTGCATCATCACACTCAGTCCCAGTTCTCCTTTCTGAAGCTAATTTTCCTCTTTGCACTTTCTGCCTGACATGAGTGTGTTTACTTCTGTCTCCACACCGGAATGTGAGCTACAGGAAAGCAGAGACTATCTGTGTCCCCAGCACTTGAAAGTATGCCTAATACACAGTGAATAGCGAACAAAGAAGAGTTGTAGTTCTTATTATTAGGTAAAAGTTTCTTCCCTGTCCTCACCTTGGGCAGAGGGGACTCAGTCCCCACGGAAGAGGATGGAGAATGAGGCCAATGTGGTCGAGGCAGCGTGGCCCTGGGAAATGGGAGCAGAGATGGGTTTGAAACCCCGAGTTCTAGGACTAAGTTCCTCATCCACTGAGAGATCTGAGACAAAGCTCTTTCTCTCTCTGGGCCTCTGTTTGTCTGACTTTAAATTCAAAGACTGGGATGACCTATGAGATCATTCAGATTTTCGTCAGCTCTAATATTTAGTGATTCTAAGGATGAGCTGGGAGGAGGAGTAATGAGAGCTTGGTTCTGGAGATGGGGAACGAAAGGGAGTGAAGCACGTATTCTATCTTCACAGGGACTTCAACGCCTGTCTCCATCACACTGTGCATGTCGCCTGGAGCCTTTGTCCTCTCTGATAATCTATACCTTTGCCAAGGCCCAGCCCCTGCTTGTCTGAGGGCTTCCCAGGCTCCCTGGCCTGGGTTAGCTCCACCCTGCTCCAGGTTTCCATAGTACTTTGCATATGTCTGTGTAAGGCACCTTCCATATAACTGGGCCCTTGAATTATAATAAGTGAATCCCTGTGCAATACTCCAGGGTCTTGCGACTTCTCCCAGGGAACCTGGACCCTAATGGAAGGAATCTTAGAGGAAGGGAGAAAGCAAGGGAAGGAGTAGCACTTCAGTGCTATGCTGGGGTCCATTAAGACCATCACCTTTTCTTCTGCTTCAATCCTAGCCTCACTGCCAACAGAAGCACTCCCATCAGGGTGCCTGTCCCTCTGTCTTGTCTAAGCACTCTGCCAAATGTCATTTATTTGAACTATATTAATTTTCTTCTCCTCTTTCTCCTGACTATATCATGTTCCTCTTGTAATACGCACACTAGGAGCCCTTTCACAACACTGCCCTAGGTCTCCGGAGACTTCCTGATATTTGGTATACAGACTGGCTTGAGAGGCCACTTTCTCTCCAGAAGAACAGCTTGTGCCACGACTTGAGGAACGTAGAGTGTTCTGGGAGTCACGAGTGGTAGTGTCGTGTTTCGTCTGCAAGTGGGGTTGGGAGCAGGGAGAGGCGAAACAGGACAGCTAGGCGGTAACCAGGCATGGTTGATGTCTTTGGTGTTACTGTAACCAAATACCTGAAATGGGTAATTTATAAAAAACAGAGATGTGCTGCAAAAAATTCTGCTTTATTTCGGTTTGTTTTGTTTTGTTTTGAACACTCTGTAGTTCAGGATAACCCTGAACTCGTGTTGATCCTCCTGCCTCAGTCTTCCAAGTGCTGGAAATGCAGGCATGCGCTACCACACCTAGCTTTAGTAATTTTTTTTAAACTTACACAAGTCACTGAAGAATTCCCAAAGCTTTGTAACTTTCTCCTTTTATGCTCAGTATCTTCTCTTCCCATCTCTTTATTCCATTTGACTCATACCAAAATCCTAGAAATACCAAAGATTTATTCAGACTCTTTAGTATATAAGTTTTCTATTCACATTACTTTGTTTCAAGATTTTGGTACCAACACATGAGAAAAATATTTCCTGTAAGTTGTTTATCTTGCCCTAAGTCACAAATTCAGAAAGACATAGAGCTCAGTTTCTTAACAGCATTATTTCACCATACACAGTCCTGGGAATTAAACCCAGGAGCACTGTACTGCTGGGTTACAGCCCAGCCTTTTTATTTTTATTTTGAGACAGGGTATAACTGAGGCCACAGATTTGTGATCTTCCTGCCTCAGTTTCCTAAGTAACAGTGGTTACAAATATGCATCATCGTGCACAGCCTTTCTATCATTTACTAAATATTTTCTTTGGGGAAAAAATTAACAATCTCAATATGATGATACCTTTGAAGCCTAGAAACAGCAGTGAGAATGAGTGTAGGGCCTGAACATTTCTACCACAGATAGGGACTCTCAGATTCTGCTGGACCCTGTATCTGCCGGGCTCACTCACCTCTGTGCTCAGCAGCCAGTTTTTTTCCCATTCTCTGGGTATCCCCCCCTCTTAGTTCTGCTTATCCCATTCCTATGCCTTCCTTCAAGTCCTTGAATACTATTTACCCTTGAATCCTTGATTTTGAGTGATGCATTTGTCCTGAAATTCCTCTGACCCCTAGATAATATAGGCAACTGTTGTGGATAGCCACGCATTCCCTTGCCTTCCACAGCTCTAACAAAAGGAGTTGATTGGGTGTGGTGGTCCATGCCTGTGATCCCAGCACTTGGGAGATTGAGGCAGGAGGTTCGCTGCAAGTTCAAGACCACATAATAAGTTCAGGACCAGGCTCAGTTATATCCCGTCTCAAAAAATACAAGCTAAACCTAACCTAACCTCCCAAAACAAAATGAGTCTGGCCCCAAGTTGAGCTTCCAAAGCTCGTCAGCTAAGGTTAGCTCCTCCTTACTGATATAGGGGAAAGAAACACCCAGCCTACTATATGTCTGGTATCAAAGAATGAATTTTAGAGAAACAACAGAGAAGAGCAGAATATATTTATTGAGAGAAAGAAAGCTTCTGTCTGAGAGAGAGACAGAAGGGGTCCCTTGTGGGTTGCTGAGAACTCTGCCTTTTCTAGGGATTTTAACCACAAGGAGAGGCAGGGACAAGGCTGGAAAAAATGGGAAATTACAGGGAGGGCATGCAGTGGAACAAAACTATGGTCAGCCAATAAGATTACTAGTTTAATTGCTTAGGTAAAATTGATTAAATTGGACAAATGGGGAAGTGAGCCATGTAACAAGTGGGCATGAATACAGAATAGGGCCTTTTCCTGTAGGGAGTTAGTGGCTCCTGCTGGCTTCTTCAAGGCGGTTGATACCTATTTAGAATATCAATCCCGCCAGGGATTTAGCTCAGCGGCATAATCGCCTGCCTGGCAAGCACAAGGCTGTGAGTCTGATCACCAGTGCCGAAAAAAGAAAAAGTACGTAGAATATCCATCTCTAATGTTTATCCTTAGGAAGTATGTGGGTGCATTTGTTTATCTTTTGTTTGGAGGTCTGGCCTATAGCAGAGGTGTCTGTTCCCCACAGCTGTAAGGTATCTGGTCTTCTGTACTGGCTCCTTCGAGGGCCTAACTCTATCTGACTGCCTATAATATTCTGTCTAATTCAGCTGCCTAAAACACTATCTCATCTCCAACTACCTACCCCTGTGCTCTTCTACAGGCTAAAAATACATAACCAAATGCATTTCCCAGAACATGCCAAGCTCTTGAAGCCTTTACATGTACATTTTCTCTCCCTGGAAGGTCACCGTCACATTACTCCACATTTTTTTGAAACAGAGAATTCATAATTGTTCTCAATCTCAACTCCAGCATGACCTCTAATCCCACTGCCACATCATCACTCAAACAATCATGTCTTGCATGACTGCTCCCTAACTGGTCTCCGGGATGTTACTCTAAACTTACCCTTTCCATTTTCCATAAAGTATCTGCAGTAATCTTTTTAAAATGCAAACTTGATTGCATCACACTTTCTTTCTTAAAAGTCTATTTTTTTTTTTAAATTTTGAGACAGAGTTTCACTATACAGTCAGGCTGGCCTTGAACTCACTTGGTGGCCCAGACTGGCCTCTAACTCAAAGCAATCATCCTGCCTCAGCCTCCCAAGTGCTAGACTTACAGGCATGCACAACCATGCCCAGCTCCCTTGTGAACATTCTTAACTGGCCTCCCATTATGGCCTCCCATTAAAGTCATCACTCCTCCCAATTCTAGGTTCCTTCACTCTATTCCCTCTCCCTTCTCTTGCTTCTTGCCTTCTAGATCCATCCACTACACTACTGCTATTCCAGATACAATTCCTGTCACATTTGCTCATTTGCTTGAAGCTTGTCTACCTGATATTCCTTCATCTGAAACCCTTCCTCTTCTTTTCCTGACTACCTTCTACTGACCCTTCAGGCTGGTATTAGCCTACACTTCCTTCACCAGAGAATATTCTAACCTCTAGCATAAGTGTGGTACCTTTGCTTTCTGTTTGCATTGTCCAGCATTTACCCCAGGACAGCACCAATTCGTCTGTTTGTATATTTGTGTCTCTCCTCCCTTAAGGCAAGGAAACTGCTTTATTTCTGGCACTAGCCCAGAGCCTGTAGATTCCCATAAATAACTGCTGAATGGTGAGCGAATGGCTTTGTCTTCACAATTCATGCTCAGGCACCACTGCAGCTTCCATCACCACCAACCTGAGTTTCCACTCTACATTACAGTGGACTAATGGAGAGTTCTCGCCAAGGTCTGGGATCACAACATTAAAGTGTGTACCCATGCCAGACACAGTGTCATACACCTGTAATACCAGTACTTGGGATTGCCACCCCTAGACTAGATAATGAGTTTACAAGTGGCCTGAACCACATGATGAGACCCTGCCTCAAAAAGAAAAGAAAATTTGTACTCCTGGCAGTTAACCCAGAGCTCAGCACCCATTTTTCGATCTACTCAGTTTTTAATAATTATTCATTGAATGTCTACTGTGTACTAGATTCTGCAGATACAACAGTGAACAAGGTACAAGACCTGGCCTTGAATTCACATTTCATTGAAATAATAGCTACTCAGCAAACAGGGAGTTTACTACATCTCTGTCCTACTGGGCTAAGACTACAAAGGAGTCTTTCCTAATGGGAGCTAAAAAAAAAAAAAAAACAAGGACCACCTGCCCTGGATGAGGAAGATACAATGTTTTGGTGAGCTTGGAACACCCTTTGTCCAGGTCCCCTTGGGATCCCTCAGGAAACAGCCAGGAGGGAGGAAATTGGGAAGAGATAGTTGAGTGGGTAGTGTCTGAGTCTCAAGGGACCAGCAATGGTGTTGCAGCTCAGTGCTCATAGCCACTTTGCTCAGGCTGTTTGATAAATAGCTTTCTTTTTTATGCTAGACCAGTGGAAAGAAATGGACCCACAGAGGGAAAGAAGGAGGGAGAGAAAAATGGAATGAAATAGAAGAGGAAGGAGGGGCTGGGGGTTTAGCTCAGGCATAAGCGCCTGTCTTGCAAGCAGGCAGTCGTGAGTTCGATCCCTAGTACCTATAAAAACTTAAAAAAAAAAAAAAAAAAGAAATAGAAGAGGAAGGGCAGGGAGGAAAGAATCAGAAACCTAAGAAATGGAAGGAGATAAGTTACAGACATAAGGCCTGCCCTGCCCTGCTGGCTGAGTCCTGTGTACATCACAGCTGAGTGGCTCTAAGGTATGGCTCTTCATTGTGTCATCGGAGAAGAAAAGGGGACTCAGTTTTGAATCCTTAGAATTCCCTAGATGCTTTCTAGGGCCCACTGATCTCTCCTCTTCACTGGTCCCATCTGGCCATCCTAGAAGGCCTCTATCAGAAACCTGCTGGTCCCTAACCCAGGACATACTCCATGCAGACTCCTCCCAGCCTGTGAAGGAAAAACAGTCTCAGTGGGAACAGCAGCCACTAAATCCATCTTTCTCAGAAAAGACTCTCTGTTCACCATATGTTTCCCGATGAGGGTCTATGCTCTTTGAGACACTGGCCTGACACTATCTTAATTTGCAGGCACAGAGCAGAAACTTCCTTTAGCTGAGAGCTGAGGAGACGCAGGCACCGCCCCAGGAGCCCCCAGATGCCAAGCCAGCAGCATGAGTTCTTCACAGTGCCACAGCTCTTGCCAGCAGCCTCAGCTGCTCGCTCCTGAGGCTGTGATGCCATCTGCTGCCCAGCTAAGGAAACTGGCCCTGCTCTGGCTGCAGGGCGAGGCCCAGGCTAGCTAGGGTTGGGCAGGACATCTATGCCATGTCTTTGTTCTGGACAAACTAATATTGCCTCTCAGGGTGCTCCCTCTCATCAGTTATCTTTCTTGATTAAGAAGCTTCCCCGTCTTCCACAAGAAGGAACGTAGGGAACCTGGAGAGATGGATGATCTGCTTTCTTTTGTAAAACTCTGGTATCATCTCAAGGTTAAATTACCCAGAGGAGTAGCAACCTGCCTTTAAAATTCTACAGTTTTCTTCAAAGTGATTTTTTTTCTTTGCAGGTTTAACTAAGATTATTGTAAGCTGAGTTAATTGGATGAATGAAATAATGAGGCCAGCCTAGAGGAAGCAGGGCTTTGAAGAAAGAAGTGTGCTCATTTGAAACTGACACAAGGACTTACCGGCTCAGCTGCTCTGTGAAGCTCCCCTTGTCTGTGTCTGTTCCGGCCTTTTCCCAGATACATTAAGAGCCACATATTTGTTGAAGAGATGGTGAGTTTGAGGAACTTTCTGCAAAATCTGGCCTTTAAGATGATCCCCAATGATCCGTATCTCCTCCTTTTCCCACATAGTAACAGGGTTTGTCTATGTGGCCAATAGAATACAACAGAAATAATTGTATGTAACTGCCAATATTCGGTTATAGAAGACACTGTGGCTTCCTTCCTGGTCACTTTCTCTCTTTTTATATGATCATTTACTTGCTCTGGGGGAAGGCTGTTGCTATGGTGTGATCAGCCCCATGGAGAAGCTCATGTCAACAGCCACTTACTGGTCTGGGAAGCTGATCCTCTGGCCTGGGTCAAGGTTTCAGATGGCTAACTGCAGCCCTTACGGGCAGCTTGACTGCAACCTAGTGAGTGATACTGAGCCAGCTCAACTGACTTTCTGCCCCTCAGAAACTGATATAAGCTCTTAAATTTGTCTCCTATTTTAAGGTCTTAAATTTGAGGACAATTTGTTTTGCAGCAACATAATAGCCCTGCCATATGTTTTATTATTATATCATGGCATATCATCTGCATTATATCACCGCATTTCCTTATAAATCTGGCATCTGGACTCCTCCCCTCAACCCCTCTACTTTACCTTGCCTCAGCTGCTTCGCCCTTGGCTGAGACCCTCCTCAGGCTCTTTGAATTTGCATTGCGCTCTGATGGAACCCCCTCTCATCCACACACCTATTGCCAAAATCTCTTTTCAATGCAGCTTTTCTTGACACCCACACATATACCTTAAATTGCAGCTCCCATCATCTTCCTATCTTTCCCCTACTTTATTTTTATTCTTAGCTTTACAATTATGTGATACATCATAAATGTATTTTACACAGTTATCTTGTGATTTCTGTCCTCTCCATTAAAATGTAAGCTCCAGCTATCTTCAGCACCTGGAAACGTGACATGCAAATATCACATGTGTAATACATACTTAAATGAAAAAATAAATGAATGTCACCGTGTTACCCGATGGAGGGTCCCGTGGAAATTCTTTCCATGTTCTTGGTGTCCTGAACAAAGAACTGGCCAGACACAGAGAAAAGGCAGCAAGGCCTGCACACTTATGAAAGGTGGACAAAAAGGGGTGAGAGTGGGCTAGTAAACGGACTCACAGAATAAGAGAAAGGGACCTTTTGTATCTGAAATTCCTGGATTGGCTTCTCGCTCATCCAAATAAGACATTGGGACAATTGTCCTATCAATAACTCACTTGGCCTGGCACCAGATTTAAACTACGCTATTGAAAGACTTGCTTGACTTCCAGCCAGATGTAAATGAAGAAATGAAAATAGCACCACTTTTCTGGTTGTTCCCCAAATAGTGCCAGATTCAAAGGAGGGATTAAGAATATTGTTTTCTGATAGTTCTGTATACAGTGCTCAGGAGCTAGGGGTCACTTTGGGCCCTGTCATTTTGGGCTGCACGTGTTTTCTGAATATTTAAGATCTTTGACTCATTTCACCTCATTGTTTGACTGGTTTGCCTCAGTCCTGACCTCCTTCCTCAACAATCCACTAATTATAGTATATGTTCTAGTTGCCATATCAAATATCACATAAAGGTTATATTTAACTGCATATAGGGAAAAGGTAGCAAGATGTGTACAACTAGCACTATAAACAAGAAGACATAAAAAAAAAAAAAGAAGACGAAACTTTGTTGCTCGTTGGCTAGCTACTTAACTATGAAAAAGGCAGGTAAGCTCTCTGAGCTCCAGTTTACTCATCTGTAAAGTAGGACTCACAAACTTTTCTGTCCTATCATAAGGTAGTCACAGGGATCAAATGAGATAATAAAGGTTACAGCAATTAAGAAAGTTCTAATAGATGATGTAAGTGTTTTTGAAATATGTTCCAAAACTAGTGGTGCCAAAACTAAGGTACATAAAGAGAGGGGAGGGGGAAAAAAAGTTCAAAGAGGTCTGGGAAATGCAGGCTCCCGTGTTCTAACTCTTGTGGCTGTTCACAATTCATCCTAACATATGAAAGGCTCTGAAAATCCTGCACTTAACAGTCTTCCCACACACAGCTGACTTTACCTCGGGAAACCTTGCTGTATACAAGTACAAAGCATTGCCTTTGTGATCCATATAGTAGTGTTAGTAGTTTAGATCAGGGAGAAATGCTGCAGTTCTTGAAATGAAAATCCTGCAGGGGTGAGTGATGCACTACAATAGCTGAAATGGAAATTGAGGCTGGAGGAGGAGAAAACAGAAGAGAAGGAGGCACAAGAAAGGAAAGGAAAATGAGAAGGAGAAAAGGGAGACTGGAACAAGAAAGAAAAATGGCGGTGAAGGGAGAGGACAGCTGAAATAATCCCTTTCGCAAATAACTTGAACGAAAGCAATTTCCTACGGATGGCGGATGGCGCTGGAGTGGAAGAGACAATTCTGAATCCTAGTCCTCCGGGCTGGCTGAGCTCTGCTGTTTCCTTTGAACGTTGCTTCTGCCAGTTTCCGCAGTTTGAAGCTTAGGCTTCCTTTTCTGCTTCAAGGAACTGCTGATTGAAAAGATTTCTCCTCCATCAAAGAGGAGGAATCAGGTAAACCAAATCAGCAGCGTCTTAATTTAGTGTACTTATTAAGTGTCTGCAGTGGTAGCTGCCATTTTTTCTTCTCTGTATGGCAGCATTCAGCTCCCCAGAGTGTGGCTGACTTAGAAAAGCAAGAGGAGCTCCACAGTCCTTCAACCTTCCAGGAGATGCTCCTAGGAAAGTACATTCTGCCCCTCTCACAGGCTTCCACTGGCATTCTAGCCTTCAAAGTGAGAAGGCCTTTTATTACACTTCATCTTAGTCTTTTCCCTATAATTTTTAATTGCCTTCTATTTCCCAGAAGAATGGGTCTGTCATAAGCTGCATATACCACATTCACATCATGTCTCTAGGCATTGATTAATAAACAAACACAGTGTGATTTTTTTTCCTAGTCTGGGAATCAAATTCACTAGCACAAGCCTTACTTTGAGCTATACCCTAGCCCCAGACACCATTTGGGAAGTTTCATCTCTTGTTGGGAGAACAGACTTTTTTGTTGTTTGTTGTTTTTTGAGACAGGGTCTTGCTATGTCGTTCAGGGTGGTCTGCAGCCCAGGTTAGCCTCAAACTCACAGCAATGCTCCTGTGTCAGCTTCCTCAATGCATGTACCACTGTTCTCAGCAGAACAGACTTTTAAAAAACCTGTTTATTCTAGCCAAGCATGGCGGTACATGCCAATAATCTCAGCACTGTGGAGGCTGAAGCAGGAGGATTGTTGTGAATTTGAGGCCAGCCCGGGCTACAAACTGAGTTCAAGTCCAGCCTGAACTGCCCAGCGAAACCTTGTCTCAGAAAGATCAAAAAAAAAAAAAAAAAAACAAATTTATTCTAGGCCAGCCATGGGAGTACATGCCCATAATCTCAGTACTTTGGAGGCTGAAGTAGGAGGATCACCATGAGTTTGAGGCCAGTCTGGGCTATATGATGATTGCCTGTCTCAAAAAAACAAAATGAAATTATTCTAAAACCAATCTAATTTAGCAGTAGGGTTATTTGTTTACTTATTTTTGTGGTGTTAGGAATCCAACCAGGGCTTTATACATGCTAGACAAGTGCTTTACCACTGAACTATATCCCCAGCTATTTATTTGTTTTTAATTATGGATTTCAAGAGTGGAATAGGAAAGCAATGGAAAAGAAGTAAGATATATTGGATACTGGTCTGGCTCACTGTATATATACCACATTTAATCTTCACAACAACATGAAAATATGGATCACCCATGATAAAAAAAAAGCATGGTAAAATATGGGTAATATTATTTTTTAGAGCAGAATATATTTAATTGAGAGAAAGAATTTTTCTGTCTGAGAAAGACAGAAGGGGTTCCAAGTGGGTTGTCTGATCATATTGTTTTAAAATTTAATTTCTCTTCTTTTTCTTCTTCAAAGACAGGGTCTCCTACTGAATTCAGGCTGACCCTGAATTCACTATGTAGTCCAGGCTGGCCTCTGACTCACAGTGATTCTCCTGCCTCAGCCTCCTACAATTACAGGCTACAATTACAGATATGTACTACCATACCCAGCATTAATTTTTAAAAAGTTTTTTGTTGTTGTTTTTTTTTTTTTTTTTTTGTCTTTTTGAGACAGGGTCTCACTGTGCAGTTCATGCTAGCCTTGAACTCACTTTGTAGCCCAGGCTGGTCTTGAATTTGCAATGATCCTCCTGCCTCAGCTTTACAAATGCTGTGATTACAGGCATGTGCCACCATACCAGCTTTTAAAGGTTTTAAAAGACAAAATCTTGCTACGTTGCCTACTCTGGCCCAAACTTCTGGAGTCAAGGGATCCTCCTGCCTCAGCCTCCTCAACAGCAGGGACTACAGTCACATACTACTGCACCTGGCTACTATTCTTGTTTTATAGCTAAGGGACGTGGCTCAGTGGTAGAGCTGTTGTCTCACACACACAAGGCCCTGGGTTCAGTCTCTAGCACTATCAGAAAAAAATACATAGATGAGGGGGCTTTTACTTACTTAAAAGTCAAACAGGTAATATGTAGGTGATGAGGTCAGAATCAGATCTACATGTGACTCCCAGATCCAAGTTCTCTCTACCCGGGGAGTATATCGAAATCTAGGCCTTTGGTGTCCTTATCACCTTGTGAGAGATTGAATTTATTCCTAAATAAACAAGCTGGGATTCTGTCTATTGTCACATCCCCTTAAATAAACAAGCTGGGATTCTGTCTATTGTCACATCCCCTTTACACGATGGTAAATTTAGTATAAGAAAAGTGAAAGTAACCACTTTCCCCCTGTTCCTGTGACAAATCTGAATTTGCTCTGCTTGAGGTCCATCTGCCCCATCAGACTGTAATCTTAGCCTGGTTAGGACTCTGTCTATCTTATTCCCATTGTATTCTTCCTAGTGCCCAGAGTACGGCCTGCTGCTTTCCAGATATTCAGTACATTTGGAATGAATGACAAAGGTAAAATCAAACTCTAAAAGCAAGATAAGAGGACACAGGACGAAGACTTTAAAAGTCAATGTTTAGCTTAGAGAAGAAGCAAGGAAGAAGAGAGGTTAGCCAGGAAGAGAATGAGAGACAGTAAGATAAGAAAACTCAGCAAAAACAAGCAAGGTAAAAATAGTCTCTCGCCACTGTCCTTCAAAATTACTTTCTATATTTGAGCCTAAGTGACAAGTGAAATCTCCTCTGTAATTTCCCATGTGTTCAGTTTAATGAATTTCCGGCAAATGGTTCCAGTATTGGAGGGCCAATTTGGACATGGTAGGGGTGGGGGTGGTGAGAAAATGAGGGGGATGAAAATAGACTAACAAATTGAGTTTAGCAACCAAATGAAGGGGTGATTAAAGGCACGTGAGGAGGGAGCCAAGACCTGGAATTTGCTCGACTCCAAGAACTGGATATTGGTCTTGCTGCAGATGTCACCATGATATCTCCCTGCATGCAACAGAGAGAGCCCAGAATCCCAGAATTTGCAACTATTCTTTGTACCAAGTTGGCTATCATCCGAAGAGCTGTATTTATACACAGAGAGGGCATTAACTTGTTTTGCATGGTACTGAAGACTGAACCTAGGTGCTAGGCAAGCAGTCTACCCCTGAGCCACATCCCTAAGTGCTTTCAAAACTCCTTTAAAACAGGGTCTTTCCAAATTGTCCAGGCTGGCCTCAGACTTGGGATGCTCCTGCTCCAGCCTCCCAAGTAGCTGGGATTAGAGGTGTGTGCAGTAATTTAATTTTAAACATTGGCCTTTGCAGTAGGAAGTGAACACACTTCCTACATGTTTGTGTGCCATAAATGTCGAGCCAAGTCATTATGAGGGACTTGAGTTAGGGAGGAAAGCCAAAGGTACACACTGTACCCCTTGTCATCTGTTTGTGCCGCTGGCCCAAATGCTTTAAATTTTTCCATAGACTGAGCAAGGAGCTGTGAGATGCTATAGATCCAGAATGGAAACTCGGGGCTAGGGATTTAGCGCAGTGACATAAGCGCCTGCCTGGCAAGTGTGAAGTCTTGAGTTTGATCCCCAGTACCAAAAAAAGAAAGAAAGAAAGAGGAAAAAAAAAAAACAGAATGTAAACTCCTTTCTTGAACTCTCAGCCCTCCTGCTTCAGCCTCCTGAATACAAAGAGTCAGATTTGTCCCCCAGTCTCTGGCCTCACCACTTTTCTCTTGCAACACTCACATCATGATGTTATCTACTTTGTCACACAGCCAAGGGGATTGTGTAAATTATATAAAACTAAAATTTTTTCTTGTGGTGCTATGGATTAAATCCACAGAGATGCCCTACCACCAAGCTACATCCCCAGCACCTGCCCCTCTTAGAGAGAGAACTTGCTAATTTGCTCAGGCTGGCCTCAAACTTTTGATCCTCCTGGTTTAGCTTCCTAAGTAGCTAGAATTACAGATGTGTGTCAACACCCCAGCTTTCTTTTTTCTTTTCTTTCTTTCTTTCTTTTTTTATTTAGATGGGGTTCTGTTATATACCCCAGGCTGGCCTTGAACTCACAGCAATCCTTCTGCCCCAGCCTACTTAGTGTTGGCATTATAGTTTTTTTGTTTTTTGAGACAAGGTCTGGCTATCAGTTCAGGTTGGCCTTGAACTCATGGCAATCTTCCTGCTTCAGCCTCCTGAGTGCTGGGATTATAAGTGTTCCCCACCACTTCTGCGCTAATTCTTGAGCTTTCAAAATGTTTTCTTTTCTTTTACTTCTTGTTTATTTTTTTGAGACAAGGTCTTGCCATATAGTGCAGACTGGTGTTGAACTCAGCATTTAGCCCAGGCTGGCCTCAAACTCATGACAATCACCCTACCTCTCCTTCCCAAGTGCTGGGATAACAGGCATGTGCCTCCACACCCCAGCAAGTTCTGCTCTTTTTATAATGACCCATTTTTGCTGGGCACGGTGGTGTACATAGTAATCCCAGCACTCAGGAGGTGGAGGCAGGAGGATTACCTCAAATTGGAGGCCCGTTTGAGCTCTATAGTGAGTTCCAGGCCACCTTGGAATATCTTGTGAGTCTCTAGGTCAAAAAACAACACAAATTCTTGTAAGAGCTAATGGGGCCCCTAGAGAAGTATATTAATCCCTATGGTACTCTCAATAATCTAATCATTTTTTCCTAAATTTACCTCCTAAAGGTTCCAGTACCTCAATACTGCCACACAGTGGACCAAATTTCTAGCACAAGAATCTTTGGAGAATGTGCTGGTTAATCTTGATTATCAGTTTGCCAGGATTAAGAAACCTTTGACAGGTTTGTGGAGTACATTGTGAAATGAATGAGTTACCCCACTGGTAAATTATAATGGATTATTAGAAGGCAGGGCCTAGTTGGAGGAAGTGGGGCCCAGGCATGACCTTACATACTACAGGTGGTCCTTGGTCCCTTCCTCTCAGTCTCTTCCCCTGCTATCTGCTTCCCAGATCCCCAAAGTTGAGAAAATTTCTTCCCCCATGCCCTTTTGCCATGTTTCTGTGTTGGAGTCTACCAACCATGACTGAAAGTATGAATCAAAATAAACCTGTCAGCCGGGTGTGGCAGCTCACACCTGTAATCCCAGCACTTGGGAAGCTGAGGCGGGAGGATCCTTGAGAGGTGGAGGCCAGCCTGGATTGCATAGTGAGACCCTGCCTCAAAAAGACAATAAATAAATAAATAAACCTCTTGCTAGGGATTTAGCTCAGCAGCATAAGCACCTGCCCTTGCAAGCACACAGTCGTGAGTTCGATCCCCAGTACCAAAAAATAAAATAAGAGGCTCATAGTGATGCTCCATTCAAAATAAGCCTCTCCTTTCAGTTGAGGGTATCAAACATTTTGTCCCAGTCACTTAAAGCTGACCAATACAGGGAGTAACAACAGCCAAACCATAGCTAATATGAATGGAATCAAACAATATACTGTTTTTCTGATTGGCTTAACTTAATGTAATGTTTTATATATATATTTATTTTTTGTCTTTTTCCTTTTTTATCAGTACCGGGGATTGAACTCACGACTGCCTGCTTGCAAGGCAGGCGCTTATGCCGCTGAGCTAAATCCCCAGCCCCTAATGTAATGTTTTCAAGATTCATTCAAATTGAAATGTGAGTCAGTACTTCATTATTTTTTATGGCTGAATAAATTCCATTGTATGAATATACTACATTTTATTTATCTACTCATCAGTTAATAGACATTTGGCTTGTGTTTGTTTCCTTGCTTGTTTCTGAGATAAGAGCTCATCATGTAGTTAAAGCTGCTTTTGAACTCACTGTGTATCCCAGGCTGGTCCCCAAGCCAGGTAAGCTGCCCCTGACCTGTGCCCAGGTACATCTAGTATTTAGCATTCTTCCCCCTAGGCTGTAAGTACTAGGCAAGCAGGAATCTACTGTAGGGCCTTATCAGTGGCAACAAGTTGTGGCTCATGTTAGATGCTCAGTAAGTGCTGACCAATTGACTAAAAAATTGTTAAATATTTCTCTAATTGTGGTTCCTGTTCAAGGAGAAAAAAGACTAATCTCATGGGCAAAAGATATCAAGAAAGGTGCAAGAAGGAAAGGGTAGGTGTAAGAGAAAGGGCAAGGCAGGCAAAAAGTATGGTGTCCCCAATTGGTGTCACTTGGGACCAGACTTAGGTCAAATTCAGAACAAATAGATATGTCCTCATCCTTTACTTTTCTAGATATGTTTCCCTTTTTTATTTATTCTTTGGAATTTTGAAACAAAGTCTCACTACGTAGTTCAGGCTGGTCTTGAACTTACTTTGTAGACCAACCTGGGCTCCAACTCACAGTGATCCTCCTGCCTCAGCCTCCTGAGTGCTGGGATTACAGGAATGCACAACTGTGCCTGGCTCCCTTTTAAAAAAATTTTGTATTCCTGACAATTTGGTGTTTGAGGGCATAAGAAACAAAAATATTAGAAAAATGTTGATATTATAAAGAAAAGAGCACATAAATGAACCCCTACCATGGATTTAGAATTTAAAACAATAGAGGTAAAAAATGTTGACTATAAAGGATCTTTTAACTAGGAAAAGAAATCATAATCTAGGCTTCCTTCCATAAGACAACTAGATGGCCTTTATTTAAAATAGGAGACCACATTTTCAGAATGAGGACATGATTTACTCACAGTCTTATTCATGATGGCTAGCCTTCCCTTCCACATAAATCCTACCTAGACTAATCTGTGAATCCTGTCATCACCAGGTTTTTAGTTCTAATCTCCCCAGAGGTTCTCATCTCTCCCTGTACTCAATTATTTCTTGACTCTTCTCTGAAATCATACATATACATGTTTACATAAACACACACACACACACACACACACACACACACACCTAGCTTTCCTTTTCATGAATCCTCAGGGTAGCTCTGCCTTCTCCACTTAGTGTGTTTGGAAGGAGAGATAGCAAAATATATGGGAAGGCAATGCAGTTTTTCCTTTCACAGAGCTCTGCAGGACAATTATCCACCCAATCTGCTCCACTTTATAGCTCTCATAACCCTCCTTTATGAATACATTGTGACAGCCGGATGTGGCACTGATTATGGCAGCAGCCTTCAGCCAGATTCCTATTTAACTGCAAGGCAGAGCTCTTGCCTACCAGTCCAGCAATGAGTAATTTTAATTACTGTATTTATGTAAGTGTTTTCCTAACCAGAGTCTGTGTCCAGCTCCATTAAAATTGCGGAGGATTTGTGCTTGCCACTTCTCAAGTGGGTCTTTGGCCTATAACCTAGGGTCTTTTGTTGGAACCAGTTTGGGCTCTGAGGTTTTTCAGGAGAGGTCTGCAAGGTTTGGAGTGCACAGGAAGCACTGTTTTGTTTTTTTTTTTTTTTTCATTAGGAGAGAGCTGAAAAAACAGATAACAAAACATGTTGGCAGATGCCAAGGGTTAGGTTCTAGCCAGACAATAGTGCCAGGTGCACTAGATTAGTAAACATCGGTAGGATCCCAGGGGAAAGGAGTTGGAAAGGGGAGAGTTTTAGAATCTAGAAAATTACAAAATACATTTGTAATACAAATTACAAAATAAATTTGAGGGTAGGCTTTTCCCCTCTGGGCCCCAGTGTCACATAGTGACTTTACCTAGTGGAAAAAGGTATCTTTAGTGTTCAAAAGAAATCTTCCTAACCTGACAGTCTGTCCAGACCAAGGATACGAAGCCGATTGTGCCTTGCAGAGAAAGCCTGCATTCTTTAGCGCTGCAGCTCAATTAAGGATCTCACTGCAGAGAATCAGGGATGCAGTCTGCAGGGTCAGGCAACAGGGCTGTTTCTGGAAAACCTCCTGGAAAGATCCCGAGGACAGGACCAAGGTGACCTGTGTGGATGGGAGATCCATTAGCCAAGTGACAGCACTACTACAGAAAGAAGATCAGGGTGGAAAGCGCGAAAGCGTGGGACAGGCTTACAGCAACTCAAAGCTGTCACACATGTGCAAGAAACCCGCACCCTGGCTGCACTCTGAACTGGCAGGCCGTCACCGTATCTCTAGAACACTCTCAAGGTTCTCTCTTCAGTAGTTTTAAAACTATGATGCCTTCAATCCATGATGCATAAGAATCAGGACAGCACCGCCCTGCTTTTGCCCACCTTGAGGCTCTGTTGCTAAGGCGCCAACACACACCTTCCCTCCAGCTCCGGCACTTTAAACCCCGCCTTTCCTGGGCGGGGCTTGTGCCCGGGCCTGTGTGGGCTCCGCCCATCGACCGATGCGGGGCGGGGCGGGGCGGGGTTCCCCTCGCCTCCCGACTGCCCTTTCACCTGCGGCCTCTGAGCAGGCTGGTTCGCTCTGCGGAGCTCTGGACGCGTGCGGGTGAGATGGGTCCGCCGGCGGGAGGCGGGAGGCGGGAGGCGGCAGGCGGGAGGCGGCAGGCGGCAGGCGGCAGGCGGCAGGCGGCAGGCGGCAGGCGGCAGGCGGCAGGCGGCAGGCGGCAGGCGGCAGGCGGCAGGCGGCAGGGGTTTATTCTCACGGGGTGGGAACAAATGTGGGCCCGGGACGCAACTGAGGTTCGCTTGTTTGTGACCTCAGGCTTGGGCTTGGAAAGCATCTTAAAGAGACTGGAAATTTGAAGGCCCAGAGTAGCCCCGCTGTGCTCCACTGTCCCGTTTTCTCGCAGGGGATTCATCTCATCCCCGACTCCGGGACCTCTGGTCTCAGGCGCCAGGGGCACACGCTGCACTTGGGAAGGTTGTGAGGAGCACGTGTCTGGGTGGAGTTGGGTCAGCCTCGGCCCAAGGCCTGGAAAGGACCCAGGCCAATGATAGATAATGTTTCCAGACACAAACAATGAATCCTCTATTATGCTCTCGTTCCTCTAAAATTTTGGAGGAGATTATGGGTGAAATATTTGAAAATGACAGGGGAAAGATATGGGCTTAGCTAGCCTAACCTTAAATAAGTATGGTGAATTATGATGGTGAATGTGTAGATACGTTTGTTAACAAGTTTTTGTAAGCCTGTTGGTTATTGCATCCTTTTTTGCGGTACTAAATTGCACTCGAGGCCTTCCCACTGAGCTACATCCTCCTGCCCACCCCCCTTTGTCTGCCACTGTTTCTGTATCTCTGGCCTCACAAGCTATTACATGTGCTTTCTAAACTGCTGGCTGTTTATAACCTGGAATGCTTTGATTGCAGGAATGATCAGTGTTGGGCTTCAGGTAGATGAGACCCCAGGTAAGTACAACCCATTGCACCCCATTTGTGCCCCAGTTGTAGGCAGCTGCCTAGGTTGCTGTGTACCTGGGCACGTGTTACACTGCTGGGAGAACAGCAGCAAATAGCTGGTTGGCATTCTGGACCTGGTTCATGACACTTTTGTGTTAACTATTCCAGGATGTCAGCATAGTTCTTTATCCAGTAAGGTTAAATCTGTAAGAGGATAACTTTTGCAGGAATAAACCTAAAGTCCTTACCTTTCTGAGTGGTTCTGGTCTAACAGGTTTGACTAGTATGTATAAATTTATCTTGTGGACCATTGTTGACCCCTGATTGACATGTTTTGAAGTTTTGTGGTTTTTAGATTTGAAGGAAAAAAAGCAATACAGTGCCCAAATCGGGGAGGGATGTGTAAATAGAAAGAGAAAAATCACAAGTTTTTTAATGCCTATGAAGCACTTAAAGAGTCTGATACAGGAAGAAGTTTCATTGAAATCAAGAAACATGGATTCCATTCTCCCAGTGGTTAAAGAATTTCATAATTGAAATTCTCCATGGGGTACCCAGGTACCTCCTCTGGTCATGACAGCACTAGCTATGACAGTAGGAATTTGGCTTCGATATGAAACCAGGCCACCCACAGACAGACCCATAGTCTTCATACACCACCACTTATGTCTAGAAACACACACCCTGGTCTCATCTGGCTATGCAGTACTTCTGCCTGTGCTTGCCTCCTCACCAACTGGCCTGAAACCTGTACTCTTAATTTTCCTTTGCCCAAAAATAGACATAGTCTCTGGAGACCAGGCCCTCCCAATTCCTCCTGCCCCACATCAGATTGCAGTTAGACATAACTTGGACCCTGTAATGATCCCCCTGTTGGTGGCACTGGCATCACTTGCTTTCCAGTCCCTCTCCGGACCTCACTGAGAGTCTAAAGGATCTTCCCAACTCTATTACAGGTTTACAAAAGGAGTTAGACTCTGGCCACAGTTACCTTACAAAAGTGGAAAGCATTAATTATACATAACTGCGGAAAAAGAGGAACATGTGTTTTTCTTGGAGAAAAATGCTATTTCTATGTCAATAGATCTGGAGTCCTCTTTCTGGCAGTCACAAACCTCCAAAATCACATCAGAAGGCTAGATAAAAACACCCCCATCACAGCTAACAGCTTCTGGCCTTTCTCCTGAGGATCATGGGCCCTCTGCACATAATTATCATGATCCCCCACTCTGAACCCTGTTTAATAAAATTAAACCAACTTCATTCAAAGCCAAGTCCAGGCCTGTCATGATGGCACATTCCTATAATCACAACACTCGGGAGACTGAGCGGGAGGATTGCTGGGAGTTCAAGGCCAGTTTGAACTGCATAGCAAGACCCCAAATAGGGCAGGGAGTTTAGCTCAGTGGCATAAGCACCTGCCTTACAAGAGCGTGGCAGTTTTGATCCCCAGTACAAGAGGGGGGGGGGGAATAAATACTCATTAAGCTAACTGTGGTGGCGCATGCCTGTAATCCTAGCACTCAAGAAGCTGAGGTAGGAGGCTCCTTGCAAGGTCAAGACCAGCCTGGGCTACAAAATGAACTCAAGGCCAGCCTGAACTGCATACAGAGACTCTGTCTCAAAAGGGAAAAAAAAGACCCCAGAAAAAGCCAAGTCCAAACTGCAACAGCAAGAGAATTTTTAATGACCTATCAGTATACAGCACTCCCACAAGACTGGCACTGACCTCTAATAACTTTACTCTGGTGCCTTTTTTCCAACAGGATGCCCACACATCCTGCTATGCTTGTAGTAGCCATGAGAAACTATTCTTTTTTTCTCATAACAGAAAGGCAGGGATGTCAGATACCATCCATCGCTATAGGGGCGTGAAGATAATAGGAAGACAGACTGAGAACAAGATAAACAAGCACCTGCCCCATACACCTTCACCTGAAAACTCAGATACTGCCAAAACCCACAAGGCTCCCTCTCCCAAACCTAGCTTCAAAATTTTTCACTCCTCCCCGCCAGACTCCCTCTACCATAAAACTTTCCCACCCAGTGCTCAGCACCAGTGGCCTTATCGCCCTTGGCCTACCTCTGTCCAGGTTGAAACAAACTTGGCTCCTGCTTCAGCCTCACCTAACTCCCTGGCCTCAGTTTACCATAACAGTAGTAACCAGTGAAATCTATAGGAAATACTCAACTTCTACGTGTCCTTTTAATTGCTTGTATACTACAGTAATTACGGAATTTTGTTTTGAGTCAGGGTCTTGCTATGCAGTGCAGATTTGCCTGGAACTCACAGCTGTCCTTTCTAAGCCTCTCAAGTGCTAGGATTACAGGCACATGCCAACATGCTTGAATGGAGGATACTTTCTAAATACTAGCAAGTTTAAAATAGATTATGCTTTGTTATTACACACACTACTTTGTACAATAGATCACTAAAGCTTTTCTTGCTTTTCTTTTTAGGATATATAAGAAGCAGTATTCTTTGCCCTCCTGAAGAGAGGACATAGTGGGTAGGCTGCACATGGAGTTTTCAGCTAAATGTCCTTTCAGGTAAATGACTGCCTCTTCTGTGCCAGCGCTGTTAGCTACTTTGTATCCATCCGGAAACAATTGGGAAGCATTTGTATCTGCTTCTAACAAATTTAGTCTCTGGAAATTGAAAGTAGAATTTTGGTGAATGATGTAAAGTAAGATTTGGAGATTTGCTGTATTCCATCTGACAAATTGTACAGGGAGATTGTAATTTCATGAGGGAAAGAATAGTATATCAATGTTAGGTTGCCAAGCCCAGACTGAATTTCGGGCAAAACTACAGAAAGCTTGGTCAGCTTGAGACTGATGATCCTTGTATCTATGTCTCCCTCCTGCTGGGATGCCTGTAATCTGAAACAGTTGAAATATGTGTTTTGGAAATAATCCAGCAGTTGTCAGCTATCTGGGCTAGTCTGATGCCCATGATTGTGTTACACTGTTGGGAGAGCAAGCGCTGTCTTCATCAAGGTTGGGTGTCACAAGCTGTTTTAGTGTTGTGGCCCAGTGCCTTCGGGCAGCGTTTTGTACTTCTGAGAGTGGACTGGCTCCTGCTGTGGAGTTGATCCTAGTCTGGGTACAAACATTTTGTATTAGAAAAGGACTTCTGAGAGCTAGGGGTCTAGTTCAGTGGCAGAGTGCTTACCTTGAGTAAACACAAAGCCTTGAGTTAATCTTTAGTACCTTGGGGACACTTGTAGGAGCAGCCTATGACCCTTTATCTCCTTTAACCCTAGATACCTTCATGTGAATGAGGACCCTGCCTCCATTGGGACTTCAGATGTCTGACAGCCCTGTGTCACACTGAGCAATGTATGTAGTCCTTTTGTCATGTAGGTTCTAATTCTATTATATTAATATATGTGTTGCTGAATAAGTACCCCCGTTATATTATTGCAGCTTAGATTACAGAGAATCCAAGTTCCAGAAAAAAATGTTCAGAATCTAAAGTCCAGCTGTCATTTCCCAGAGCTTGTATACTTGTGCACTATATGTATGACTAAGTTGATACAAATTAAATCAGTTTTTTAATCCCAGTGTCTGGCTGTCTAGTGACTACTATATAAGACAGCTCAGACATATAGCCAATATAGATCATTTATTATGTGTCGGCCTAGAGTGGAGGTAGGATATACTTCATATATATAATGAGCAAGATAGAAATATTAGATTTATGCAGCCGTGTAGTATTTGCAATTAATTTGCAGGTGAAACATGAAAGACAGCTGGGTATGGTGGCTCACTCCTGTGACCCCAGCACTGTGGGAGGCTAAGGCAAGAGAAAAGCAAATTCAAACCCAGCAGGGACAAATTAGCAAGACCCTGTCTCAAAAAATTAAAAAGGGCTAAAGATATAGTGCATGTATGTTGCAATAAAACGTTTAAATTTCTTTTTTTTTTTTTTTTTTTTTTTTTGGTCTTTTTCCTTTTTATGGTACCGAGGATCGAACTGGAGACTGCCTGCTTGCGAGGCAGGCACTTATGCCGCTGAGCTAAATCCCCAGCCCCTGATCCCAGCACTCTTGAGGCTGGATGATCACTATGACCTGAAGGCCAGCCAGAACTGCACAGTGACACTGTCTCAAAAAAAAAAAGAAAAAAATTCTCCGAACATTTTTATAGTTGAAAACCATTTTTTTCCTGGGGTCTTTCAAAACTAGATAGCAGGATAGATTGGCTGGTGGACTGTGATTCCCAACATCTTCTACAGAATAAAATTCAGGTCCTGAAAGTTGAACAGCTCAGTAGTAGCAGATATGGAGCAGTGCCAAAATGACCGCTAGAAGTTCTCTGTTA
The DNA here is from genome assembly GCF_034190915.1 of Cavia porcellus. Taxonomy (NCBI): domain Eukaryota; kingdom Metazoa; phylum Chordata; class Mammalia; order Rodentia; family Caviidae; genus Cavia; species Cavia porcellus. The sequence goes on from NW_026947504.1 coordinate 6,724,300, forward strand.
TATTACCTTTGCCTTAGAGTCTTCCCTTCTTTTACAGTTTTTGTTGTTGTTGTTGTTTGTTTTGTTTTTTTGTTTTTAGCTATGCAGTTTAGCTAGCCATGGGCTCACTTTGTAGCCCAGGCTGGTCTTGAATTTGCAATGATCTGCCTGCCTCAGCTCCCAAATGCTGGGACTACAGGAGCGTATCATCACATCCAACTGTGCACTGAGTTTTGTTGTGCTTGGTTTTGATTCTTTGAGAGTCTCACTACGTAGCCCAGGCTGGCCTCGAATTCATGGCAGGCCTTCTGCCTCAATTTCCCAGCTGCTGGGATTACAGGCATGTGCCCAGTGTATGACAGAGTTTTGAACCCAGGGCTATACTCTACCACTGAGCTATAAACCCAGTCCTCAGGACGGTGATTTAGCTCAGCACACAAGCACTTGCCTGGCAAGAGCAAGGTCGTGAATTCAGTCCCTAGTACCAAATAAATAAATCCAGCCCTCCATAGAGTTTTAAATCTGGAGTCTGTGTTCCTTGAGTGCTCCAGGCCTCCCTAACCACACTAGGGCTCTCATGTTGAAAGAAAGATTCCTGTGCTCCTACTTAAAAAGGGGTGATTCCTTCAGTGTTTGTGTGTCTGTACTTCAGTGCCCCAAGAGTTTTCAGTGGCATAATCATGCACATTAAAGTAATTTAGTGGGATTTCCGAATTGATGGCGTGAAGTTAATGAGTCACCTCCTTATCCCTATTGACTTGATTTTCTTTCCCTTTTTTTTTTTTTCTCTCTAGCAAAGAAACATGTCCTGGTGAGTATAAGAAGACGGAGTAAAATTCAATATAGCTTCTTACTCATCTCTATCCTTCCATGTTGCAATGGAAACAAATTAGCCTGGTAGGGTTTACTGGTCTAAATGTACAAGCTGCCAACTGTAGAAATAAACACAAATACCTTCTTTATACTGGTGACCAAATTTTAAGAGTTCAGTCCCATTCTACATTAAAAGGGAAAACACTAAAGGTAGATGGAGGGTGCAATTAATAAGTGCTGTGACATGTATCATTTTATGTCATTTCTTGATGGATTCAAGGGAGTTAGTGACTGAAGTTTTTTTGTTTGATTTGTTTTGAGATAAGGTCTGATAGTCCAAACTGATTTGACGTACAATGTATAGGCCAGGCTGAGCTCTAATTCAGCAGTCCTGCCTCAGCCTCCCATGTGCTGGGATTACAGGGATGCATCACCATGCCTAGTGGAAGGATGTTTTTGCATTGAAATTTTGGATCATGTCTCACATTTCAATCAGGAAAATAGAGCCCAGAGGGATAAATCCTGCAAACCCCAAAAGGACATGAAAAGGTAGCTAAGTGCCTAGGAATTTACACAAAGGAAAACTGCCTGCTATGAGCAACTAATTAAGAACTTAAAAAGAGTTACAATGGCTCCTGTGAATCTTGTTGCTTAATTAGGACTTTATGAACAGCTCTAGTTAATGGACCTGTCAATATTCTCTTGGAAGACAGTTTCACTGAATTAACAAATTAACTGTAATACTTAAAATCTTTGCTTAGCAACATTCTTTCTCCTGTTACTTAGGAAAACTTATAATGAGCAAACTTATTAGATCATATATTTGTCAATTAAGAAACCTAATACAGGCTCAAAGGAATATAGTATTTATTTGGCTTGCTTGTCTAGTAAACGCTCTTTGGGGTATGAGAATGTCCTGTGTTGCTTATTAAAGCATTCTTTGAGAAAGAGGTGATAAAATAAATTATTTTAACATAGTGTGATTTTTTTGTTGTTTTTTTATGTGTATGTGCAGTTTTTGGCTTGGTTTTGGGTTTGGTGTGGTTTTGTTTTGAGACAGGGCCTCAATATGCAGTTCAATCTGGCCTCAAATTTGCAACAATTCTCCTGCCTCAGCCTCCCAAGTGCTGCCCTTGGAGGTGTGCACCACCACACTTGGAAGCAGGATTTTAGATTTACAAAAAATTTAGGAATATGGATTCAGCCATATTCAGAATTCCCATGAAAGACATACGCATTTTACCCTAATTGATGCTTTATATTAGTATGTTGTGATTGTTCACTATTAATAGGCTAATACTGGTACATGAATATTAAATAGTATTTTGTTAAGATTTAGCTTTTGTTTTGACAGTGCTAGAGATGGAATGCAGAGCACTAACTGTGCCAAGTAACTGTTCTACCACTAAGCTGTACTTGTCCTTTGTCAATATCAGGATCCTGCTACATTGTAATTTCTGGGAAGAAGTCCCTTTGAGATTATTCTCCCAAGCCAATCCTGCCCCTAAGATTTGGGTATATTTTACAGTTTTGGGGAAGAAAGACCTCAGATAAAATACTATCTTAATCACATAGCGAGGGTATATCACTAAAATGGATTTGAAAAAAAAGGATATATTATCAAGCATGACTTAATCCTGTTGGTAATTGACTTAGGTCACTTGGCTAAGGTCTTATTTGCCAGATTTCTCCACTTATCTACTTATTTTCATTTTCAGACTATGCTTCATTGAAAGAATAGGGAGTTATACCACTTTTAAGGATAGATATCCACACAAGTTACTTGAAATTATGTTCAAAGAAATTTACCATGGATATCCCTATGGAGTTGACTGTGTTGATACTTTGGGTAATGATCTAGTAATGTTTTATTTTCTTCAAAGTATTATACAGCTTTAGCCACACCTGTAATCCCAGCACAGGGGAGGCTGAGGCAGAAGGGCTGAGAGTTTGAGACCAACATGGGTTACAAAGTGAGCACAAGGCCAACATAGTGAGTGTATGAACTGCACAGTGAGACCCTGTCTCAAAAAGTATTACACAGCTTTGATCATTGTGAAATTGATAACTAGCATATGTGGTATGCTAGTTATCAATTTATCAAAAATGGGTTCCCTAATGGGTGTACAGCTTTATTCACTGAACTGCTGGACGTTGAGGTTAAGATTAATTGGTAAACAGCATTTTTGTTCACCTCAATATACTCTGTCAAGCCTTGCATAATCCCCATATTTAAGATGTTTTTTTTCTTTCAGTTCTTTTTTTGTGTGTGTTGGGAATCAGACTCAGGACCTTGCACTTGCCAGGCAGGCTTTTTTTTTTTTTCTTCCCTTCTTGGTACTGGGGATCAAACTCACGACTGCCTGCTTACAAGGCAGGTGCTTATGCCACTGAGCTAAATCCCCAGCCCCAGTAGGTTTCTTTTTTAAAAAAAGGTTCCTTATAGGCAATATTAGAAATTCTGTTGGGGCTGGGGACTTAGCTCAGCGGCATAAGCGCCTGCTTTGCAAGCAGGCAGTCGTGAGTTCGATCCCCGGTACTGATAACGAAAAAGACAAAAAAGAAATTCTATTTGTCCTTTTTTTATGATTTGATTTTTGCTTACACTTTTGGCTTATTGTGTGTGTGTGTATGTGCACATGTGTGCTAAGGGTCGAACTCATGACCTTGCTCTTGCCACATAGGTACTTATGCTGCTGAGCTAAATCCCTAGCCCCTTCCCTTTTTTTGAATACCTCTTTTTATTTTATTTATTTATTTTTTGGGAGGGGTACCAGAGATTGAACTCATGACCTCACACCTGCCAGGGCAGGTGTTTATGCCGCTAAGCTAAACCCCTGGCCCTGAAAACCTCTATTTTTGAGTGGTTGTGGATTTATAGTACTACTTTTCAATTTTTTTTCTGGTACCAGGGATCACCAACTGCGCATTTGCAAGACAGGCACTTATGCCGCTGAGTTAACTGGGAATCTCACTTGCTAAGTAGCTCAGCTTGCCACTGAGCTATATCTCTGACCCTTGGCTTTCTTTTTGTTTTGTTTTTGTTTTTGTTTTTGTACTAAGGCAGGCACTTGTACTGCTAAGCAAAATCCCCAACGCCAAGCCAATTCAAGCCAATACCTCCTTGAGAAGTATTTTTCCTGTAGTTTTAATATGTAGTGTTTTTCCTTTCTGGCTTCAATTTGTATTTTCTACACTGAGCTGACAGCTCCCTTCTGTGACTCGCTGAACACCCATTATAAGTATTGTGGCACCTTGCATTCTCTTTTACCCAAGCAGCCCACTTCCACTGACAGCTGACTAAAGAGCTTCAGATATAGGGGCTGGGGATTTAGCTCAGTGGCATAAGCACCTTCCTTGCCAGCAGGCAGTCGTGAGTTCGATCCCCGGTACCGATAAAAAGGAAAAAGACAAAAAAAAAAAAAGAGCTTCAGCTGATAAATACTACCATAATACTGTCCCCAATAGTTAACGGAATATTGTGCTTTTCAGTAATATCTCAAAGTCAGGAGATTTTCAGGAAGATGGCAGAGTGGTAAACAAATGGTTTCTCTGAGATTTGGTGTCTAGAGGCTGAAATATAGCAACATGAGGAAAAGAAGAAGAGTAGGTCCCTGGGACCCTGCAGAGATCTGTAGAGAGAACTGAAGCCCATGGGGAACTTCCAGGTGAGTGGAGAAGGAAGAGGTGGCAAGATGTGCCGAATCCCAAAGCCCTGGCTCGCTGTGTGGGAAGGGTAACCTGAAGCTGCAGACACACATAACTGACTACTGGTGACCCCAGAGGCTTCCATAGAGAGACTGCAGCAGCTTGAGTTATTGGAGTTCAGACATCCCCCAGGAGTAGCCATCTTGGAGAGGAGCCAACCTAGCTCAGAACTCTAGTGATTCAGGGTCAGGGTGAAGCCTAGCCAGCCTCAAGCCAGCAGGAGGCCCTGAATGCTTTGGGATCCAGACTGCCAGTAACCAGCCTGAACTTTAGTGAAGGTAAAGATGCTGGCCTGCTGGGATTGTCCACTCCACTGGGCTTTGCTGCCCACTCGCTAGACTTAATATGGATCTGGGCTTTGTTTACCAATGACAGTAGAGACACATTTAAAATGGGCCTTTTTTCCCTATTGTTTGGTTTGGTTCGTTTTTTTCTTGATCTTGAGTGTTTTTTGCCTTTTTGAGACAGGGTCTCACTATGTAGTTCAGGCTGACTTTGAATTCGCAACAATCCCACATCAGCCTCCCAAGTGCTGGGATTACGGATATGCACCAGACACCTGGCTCTTTGAATCTTGATTTTATGGGTGTGAACGTTGTTTCTAGTTTTTTGTTGTTCAGTTTTTACTTGATTTCTCTGTTTCCTTCCTTTTTACTTTACCAGATTCACAAGAGTTGCATAATTTTTGTCCTCTCGCGTTACTTCTAGTCTCTTTCGCGTCTATTTTTCCCCCAATTCCTTTTAAATTTTCTTTCCTGAGAGTAAAATTACCATATTGACATAGTTGCTGTATACAGTTTTCTGGGGTTTTGGATTTTGTTATAACCACAAATACAGTTCTTATGGTTAAAGGTAGTAAATCGATAGTTGCCACAGCTTGTCATTTTCTAGGCTGTTCGTGATGCTAACATTTACGGTTGATTGTACTACTTTGGTTAATATGACATAATTGTTCTAATCAGCCATTCTGCTGTACCAAAGACAGATTATCTAAGAGTCATAAACAGTACTTATAGTATAAGCCAGTGCAGAAGAACCAGGACCTAGGCAAAATAGCCGGAAGCTTCTCATCCCCAATAAATTGAAGAGGACCTCGCAACAGACTCAAAACCCAAAAGCCAACTTTCACCTGGAAGACATCTCTTAAGGAGTATCATTTCCCAGTTCTAAATATTAGCAATAAAACTATTGCCATAAGGAATTTACATGTTATCAACCCAGGAAGTAAACTTAAAATAATAGAAAATGAAAAGATACTTAAACAAGATGCACCTTCAGACTTGCAGCTCACCAAACATAAGCCCAAGGAGTAATGAGATGGGATAATTAAAAAGTCATCCACTTGGACTTTGAAGTGGTAACAGCAAATTAATAAGGCTCTGAAATCAAATTAGAAATATTTCCTTGTAACTATAGAGGTGGTGGCCATAATTTAGTGGTTCTAAAGCACATACAGATTAAAACACGGAGGACCTTAGGAAAATGGTGGAAATCATGAATGCTCCAAAGAAAGAAATGGAATCAAAAAAGTTGGAAAAGTGCCATGCTAAAGCTACCAAATAATTTGCCAGTAGATAATAAGGCATGGACTAATAAACTACTATTTGAAACTAGTTACAGTCATAATTAAAAAGAATAAATTTACCAAGGATTTGTTGAAGTTTGAGTCATTAATAAAATACGTGTGTGGCCTCTTTTTTTTAATAAAATGTGACTTCTGTAATCTCTAGCAGCCATACTGACTACTAAGGTAAAACAAATTTTTTTTTTTGAGACACAGTCTCGCTATGCCATTCAGACTGGCCTTGAGCTCACTTTGTAGCACAGGCTGGTCTCGAACTCCCAAGGATCCTCCCACCTCAGCCTCCTGAGTGCTGGGATTACAGGTGTGAGCCACCACGCCTGGCTAAGGTAAAACAAATTTAAGTGAATAATTTTAACATTGCTCTGGGGTCCTATAAAAATGAATCTTTGAGTTTTGACATGTTATAATATTGATGTGCATGTTCTTGAAGATATGTGATGCCACAGAATGCCATTTACTGCCTGTTGGTGGTGAGCCAGAAGTGCGCGGACATCGTCTGACACGTCTCTTAATCCTTTCAGCAAGGTACACTTAGCAAAATTACACAGTTGCAGCTGCTGTGGTCAATGAATCTGGCTCTAAAACTAGTTTTGGTACTTTCATATGAAACCCCCAAAGCCCAACAGATTAATAAAACTTGCTTTAGTCACCCTCATTCACACTTTGGCAGCCTTAACACAGGGCCTTTATGCTAAGTCACGTCCCCAGCCCTTTGCACTTGGATGCAGTCTTCCTAGATTGCCCAGGTTGCTCTTAAATTTGAAATCCTGCCTCAACCTCCTAGACCACACCTGCTTCACACCAAAATCTCAAGTGACGAGAAATGTTTCTCGACTGTTACACCAAAAGTCATGTAACCTTGTTTCAGGAAATTGACAGTTTAAGCACTTAATTTTGCAGTAGCTTCCTTTGGCTCACATCTGTGATCAGTATCAGTAACTGGCATGACATCTCATGCCAGTAATCATAGCACTTGTAGATGCCGAGGCAAGTCCAGCCTGAGTAGCATATCTACCAATACTGAATTTCAAGAACGCCACAAATAGGGGCTGGGGATTTAGCTCAGCGGTATAAGCGCCTGTCTTGCAAGCAGCCAGTCATGAGTTTGATCCCTGGTACCGATAAAAATGGAAAAAGACAAAAAAAAAAAAAAAAAAAAAAAACGCCACAAATAAGGGCCAGGGATTCAGTGGCATAAGTGCCTGCCTGGCATGCACAAGGCTGTGAGTTTGATCCCCAGTACCAAAAAAAAAAAAAAAAAAAAAAAAAACAAGGTAAAAAAAATGCTGGAACCAAATGCCATGTTCAAGAAATCAATTCTGTATGATAGGATTAATATGAAGAAGTAAGTATAAAAGTCTTAGAATAGAGAAATAACAGTCTCAATACAAATTAAAACTACATTTAAAAGCTGGGCATGGTAAATTACTATAATCCCAGCTTTGGGAGGCTGAGGCAAAAGAAATACTTTGTATTTAAGGCCATTGTGAACTACATAGCAAGACTCTTATCAAAAAATTCCTGAGTTAGCTGGGCTTAGCAGTCCACATTTGTAAGCCTAACTACTTAGGAGGCTGGAGGCAGGAGGGTTGCAGGTTCAAGGGCATCCTGGCCAATTTGGCAAGACTCTGTCCCAAAACTTAAAAGATTAAGGATGTGATTCAGTTGGTAGAGTACTTCCTAGAATATGCAAGGTCCTGGTTTCATTCTCCAGTATCATAAAACCCTACCACAGTGCATCATTTGATTAACAAAGCTAATTACAGACCTCATTCTGTAAAAGTGTCAGAATTTTTTTTTCTTGAGACAGGGTCTTGCTATGTAGTTCATTCTGACCTTGAAATCACTATATACCCCAGGCTGGCCTTGAACTCAGTGATCCTCCTGCCTCAGCCTCCTAAGTTGCTTGTATCACAGATATGTGCCACCATGCCTGGTATAAAAGTTCCTTTTAAAACCATCCCCTAAAGGCTGGAAATAGGACTCAAGAGCACAAGCGCCTACCTTATCATGAGTTCAATCCCCGCTACCAAATAAAACCAGCCCCTTGCCAGATGTGGTGGCACATAACTGATCCCAGCACTCAGGAGGTTGAGGCAAGTAAATTGTGAGCTTGAGATCAGCCTAAACTCCATAACAAGACTTTGTCTCAAAAATAAACCATCCCCTACCCAGACATTACACATGTCAAAATCTCAGCACTATGGGAGGCTTGGGCAGGAGGATTACAAGTTTGGGTGGCCCAGAGCAACTGAGCAATTTTAGAAGAGAGACCCTGTCTCAAAATATAACCAAAAAAGGGGTAGGAATGTTGCTCTGTGTGATGGCCTATGGTTCAATACTACCCCCAAAATATATATACATAGAGAAAGAGACCATCAAAAAGTGTGTACACACTTCACCAGTTTGCCAAACTAATGTCTAGAAATGATGGCCACCATTTTGACCATTTGTTGAGACATCATAAAATTGATAGAAGAGGCCAAAGGTAATCTCATGATGACTCAGTAAATTTAGCATTAAAATATTTATACAAATTTTTGTTTTCCTGATACATACATTTTTTGTTGTTGTTGAACTCCATATAACACTCCTCCTGATCCTGCTGAAGTAGTCATTGGTTACAGTTTGTTTTAAGTGACCTTTAAAAAATGATATGACTCCAGGGCATTGAATCTATTCCAGTGAATGCTGAACTCAGAGCTCCGCTGAAGGCAATATAATGTAATTAGAATATCTTGTTTTTTTCCTAGCTGGATTATCACAGGCAAGCTTCTTAATCTGTTATTTTCTCATGCTGGGAATCTAACTCAAACCTTGCACATGCATATGCATATACCACCAAACCTGACATTCCCACCTTCTTAATCTCTTTTGTAAAACAGAGGATGGTAGTTTGTACTCACTACTTTTTTTTTTTTTTTTTTTTCCTATTGAGGAGCAACCTCAGGACCTTGCACTTGTCAGTCAGGTGTTTGTGCTGCTGAGCTAAATCCCCAGTGGCTGTGCTCACTATTGAGCTAATTATAATGAAGTAGAAATTGCTAGCTGGGCATGGTGTCCCACACCTGTAATCCCAGTACTCAGAAGGCCAAGGCAGAAGGATAATCAACCCTCCCCACCCCCAAGATAGTTTTTCACTAAGTTGCTGAGTTGCCCGAGATGAATTCAAAATTAGGCTCCTCCTGCCTCTGTCTCCCCGAGTGCTGGGATGTGTGGTTATCTACTTATCACAATGGCTGTTTCAAAAATTTCTCTTAAGTTTGAGGCCACTCTGGGCTACATAGTGAATTCAAGACCAGCTCAGACTGCGTAGTAAGACCCAGCTTCTAAAAAAATCAGATCAGGGTACTAAAGGGCTGGTGATTTGTCTTTTCCATCATTGCATTCCCAGCCTTGTACAGTGTCCACTGAATAAGCATTCCAGGAGTCAAATATTAACTTTGTTTTCCCTATGCATCTTTGCTGCTGAGCCTCTGAGCTTTCCCTACCACTATGCAGATCTTCAATAAATACTCCACTGAAACACTTGACTCCTTTTTTTCTAAAGCTTGACTTTTATTCTCTATACAATCACCAGATGGCATTAGAGCCTTATGCAAACAAGGATAAATGCATATCTGAACTGAGATTTGACAAGCACCTGTGTTTCTGTGCCAGTGGGCCACTATCTGCCAGTGGGCCATGGCCTCTTGCTTAAGAGCTGAGGACAACATAAGGGGTAGGATTTACCCAAGATCAGTTTGGATCAGGATTCAAGTGGAAGCAAGATGCAAGGTTAACTGAAGAGTTAGGATCCCCTCCAAAAATTTACCTTATCCAAAGATAGGTTTATGGCAAGCTTAATGCTCATTTATTTAGGTGAGCCCCAACCCCTGAGGAATCCTACTAGATTCCTTATCCAAGCCTGGAGAAAATCATCCTGTCCATACAAAACTCCATGAGATTGTAGTTTTATTCTCTCTGCCCCTCTCTGTCTTTCTCCCTTCCTCCATTTTTATTTTTGCTTTATGTGGTGCTGAGGATTGAACCCAGGGCCTTTGTAGGAGACAATTCCAGTGACTCCCCTTGGATGCAAAACAATTACTTTGATTATTTGATTATTGGGAGACTTACTACCTTATACTGATATGTAGAGAGCTGGCTATGGTATTCCATTCTCTCCTCAATTGGCTCTAAGCATTGCAAATAAGGCCAACAGACAGTCTTGTTACCTCTCATAGTGTTCTACGCACAGGATATGAGTACAAGACATGAGCACAGCGGGATGTTAGAGACATTAGCGCTGGGAATGTCAACTGGGTATGAGCCTCAATGTAAAGAGGCTATGACTCCCCAGGGCACAAGAGTTTGCTTATCAGAAACTGAAGAACTGCCTCCCCAAACAATTCTGTTGCTACCTTAATTAAATTATGTGAATTGATCCTTCTGCATTTCTCTTTCTCTCACCTGGCTAGCCAGCTCAAATTTGTAATTCCAACCATCCTCACTGTCACTCATCCCTGAGCCACCCCTCTTCTTCACAAGATAATAAATTCTGGGAAGGGCCTAGGATCAGGGCCTTTGTCCACATGTCCTCATGGGGATTGGATTTAAGACCCCTTGGCTTCCCTTAATTTGGAATATGTCTTGGTGTCTTTACTCTCATCGTGGGTTGCATTGGTGGTGGTAGATTGGAATTAACTTGCTGGGATTCCAATGACGTCTCAGGATTACAAAGATAACTTTTTGGATTGTGAGGAAAACTAGAAAGAGGCTTACTATACTTGGGTGAGTGCACACAGTATTTGGGATTACAATAAGATACTACCCTAGCCTGTCCATTGACCCCCTAGACAGGTTTCCACTAAGTTGCTAAGTTGCTGGCCTCCAATTTGGGCTCCTCCAGTTTCAGACTCCCATTGTGCTGGGATGCCTGGTTATTTACTGTTTCAAAAATTTTTGCTTTGCAACTTGAGCTGTCAGCAGGTGATATGATCACAGAAAAAAGAGTCATCTGCCTCTAACAGCCATGTCTTTCAACAAATCTAATACAAGCTTAGCACTGTCCTCTCCATTACAATAAAGGAACTTCTGTCTCCAGATCCCATTGTCATTTAGGTAAAATTCATTATAGATAGTCTCCTCTCTTCCACTTTTTCAACCACTTTTTACTTAAGATGTCCCTACTGTAACGAATTGCCTTCTAGAGTAAAACAAGAAACTTTGCTCGTCTGCTTTATCAGTTGCATTTTTTCCATATGCAAAGTTTTTCTTTCATTGCATACTTTCTATCTCCTTATAGTTAACAAATTCAGTTACTCTGGTCTGATTTCCTCTACTGGAAGCAACTGTCAGTATTATTAATGCTATCTATGTTGCTAAATTTTGTTTTTAGTCTTCATCTTGTTTTGGCTTTTTTATTTTTTGAGACAGGTCTCGCTGTGCAGTCCAAGCTAGCCTTGAACTGAGTACCCTAGGCTGGCCTCAAACTCATAACAATTCTCCTGCCTCAGCCTCCCTTGTGCTGGAATTACAGGGTGCACCACCATGCCTGGTGTCATCACCTTTTTTTTTTTTTTTTTTTTGAGACAGGGTCTCATTGTGCAGTTCAGACTGACCTTGAACTCACTATGTGACTCAAACCAGTCTCAAACTCACAACAGTCCTTCTGCTTCAGCCTTCCAAGTGATGGGACCACAGGTGTGCACCACCATGCCTTCTATTGTTCATCACTTTGTGAAGTGTTTTCATTTTTAAACAACATATTTCGTATTTTCCTATGTTTTGCCTACTCAATATTGTTGCTTTTCTCACCATTTTTTTTTCCTGAGACAGTGTTTAGCTATTCAGTTCAGGCTGGCCTTGATCTTATTTGTAGCCTGAGCTAGCCTCAAACTTGAGGGGATCTGCCTGCGTCAGCCTCCGAGGTATTGAGATTGCAAGCATATACTGCCATACCTGTCCTCACCCTCCACTTCGTTCACTAGATCTCTTGCTATAATTGGTTTCAAGGCTTAATCCTCAGGCCATTCTTCACTATGTACTTCACAATATCTTTCAACGTCCATGCATTTATATCAGTTGTCATAATTTCTTGCTAACCTATACCTTCCCATCAATTCAAGACCCACATATAACCCTCCTTATTATAAAATTTATGTGTCCCAACTAAACTTGCCTTGCCTGTGCAATTGATGGATTTCCAGTGCACTTTATCTTTTGTTTGTTTTTTGAGACAGACTCAATTTTTTGAGTCAGGGTTTTGCTGTGTAGTGCAGGCTGGCCTTGAGCTCTAGTGATCTTCCTGCCTCAGGTTCCTGAACACTGGGATTTCAGGGATGCTCCACCATGCCCAGCCAAGTGCATTTTATTTTAATGAACAGTATGGCCAACTATAGAGGTGTCATCCATGACTTTTCTTTCCCTCATTTCCCATCCCCAATTGAATTGACAACATTTGGTTCTTTTCTTCCTAAATTCTCTTTTTAGTTTGTCTATTTTCTGTTCTGTGTCTTTTGCCAAAACAAATAATTTTTCAAAAATGCTCCAGGAGGCTGAGGCAAAAGGATTGAAAGTTTCAGCCCAGACTGGGCAATTTAGCAGTTTAGTGAAAAAGTAGGTATGTAAATCGGTGCAAAGGTCCTGGGTTCAATCCCTAGTACTAAAAATAAAAAGTCTGAGGGCTGGAGGATGTAGCTCAGTGGCACAGTGCTTGCCTGGCAAGAATGAGGTCATGAGTTCAATTCCTGGTACCAAAAGAAGAAGAAAAAAAGTGTGATTCAGCATGCCATTATTTTATTTTGAGTGCTACTAATCATGATTTGTACCCACCAGTTTATTTTGGGCTTCATTTGACTGTCTTTGCATTTGTAACCCCAGGGAAAATGACATCTTACTTACTTCTTCATCTTTTTTTTTTTTTTTTTAGTGGTGGTGGAGGTCGAACTCACAACCTCGCACTTGCCAGGGAGGAACTTGTGCCACAGAGCTAAATCCACAAGATCTACCTGTGATAGTATGGGTTTTACATGTGCATTTCCTTCTGCCTGAATACTGTTTTACTCCCTTCCTTTGGTTAATAACCTGATGGTCAAGTATTAGTTCAAGGGGCTGGGGATTTAGCTCAGCACCATAAGCACCTGCCTTGCAAGGAGGCAGTTGTGAGTTCGATGTCCGGTACTGATGAAAAGAAAAAAAAAAGTATTAGCTCAAACTTCAGATTTTGAGGAAAGCTTCCCATTTCTCAGATTACCCATCTAGCTAAGTTTATAAAGTCCTTTTTATTGGTTCAGTGTCTGTCTTCATATAAATTCCTTGAGGACAAAGATTACTTTTATCTAAGGTTTTTTGGTGGTTTTGTTTTGTGTGGTTGTTTGTGGTTTTTTGTTTGTTTGTTCTTGTTTTTGAGACGGAGTCTCACTATGTATTTAAGGCTGGTCTTGAACTCAATCTGTAACTTACACAAGGATCCTCCTGCCTCATCCTCCTGAGTGCTAGGATTATAGGTATGTGCCACCTTACCTGGTTTGTTTGGTTTATTAAGACAGAGTTTTGCTATGTAGTTCAGGCTGGCCTTGAACTTATTATGTAGCCCAGGTTGATTTTTTTTGTTTGTTTGTTTTGGCACGGGGGAGTGAACTCAATACCTCACACTTGCCAGGCAGACACTTACGCCACTGAGCTAAATTCCTGGCACTAGGTTGATTTCTAATGTACAGCAAACCTCCTGTTTTAGTCTTCCAGAGTGCTAGGATTACAGTTTGCCTGTTTCCCTGAGGCTTACCTTAATGACCCAGGAGGCACTCCCAAAATACTTCCATTATTAGATTAAAATTGTCTAATGTCATGAACTGGGGCTTGTTAGTCAGCCCAAGGTGTTACCCTTTTTTTTTTCTACGCTAGTACTGGGCATTGAACACAGGGTCTTTGCACTGAGCTGTATGCCCAGCCTCTCTTCCCTCATTTAAATTTTTAAATTTTGAGACAAGATCTGGCTAACTTACCCAGATGGAATTATATGATCCTGCTACCTCAACCTCAGTTAGTAGTGGCATTAGAGGTGTGGGCACATCACTGTGCTGACTTTATTTTTATAGCATGCTATTCAGAAAGTGCCTAATTACATCTCTAAGACTACTAGCTTTCTCACGTTTGTCTTTTTGTCTTTTATCAAATGGGATGTTAAAAGCAGTCATCTAGGGGCTGGGGATTTAGTTCAGTGGTGTAATGAGGTCATGAGTTGGATCCCCAGCACCAAAACAAAACAAAAAAAAGTAGTCACCTATCAGTTATTGTAAAGTTGTGTGTAGTTGCTTTCTAAAACTTTAGTGTAAATTGTTTTGCTTTCTCATAGTAAGCATTCTATAATTATCATTGTGATGGAAAATTCCTGCCTTCCAAATCTCACATGCTTGAGTGGTTTATCTGAAAAATCTCTACAGGAATTTGGAACAAGTATCTCACTTCCAAGGGTGTTTTGCAATCAAATTCAACAAATGGCAATGTCACTCTTTTCTGGTCTTTTTGAGGGAATGGGCTGGCGGCCTTCTACCAGTGATTATCCTGCACTGAAATTTCTAAGATTAAAAACCAGGTGTATGGGGCTGGGGATTTAGCTCAGCGGCATAAGCACCTGCCTTGTAAGCAGGCGGTCATGAGTTCGATCCCCGGTACCGATACAAAAGAAAAAAAAAAAAAAAACAAAAAAAAAACAGGTGTTTTTTTTAACACATAGCAAAGGTTTTTAATCCTGTGATCTCAGCACTCCAGAGGCTCAAGCAGGTAGATTGTCCAGAGTTGGAGGCCAGCCTGGGCTACATAGTAAGTTGGAAGGCAAGCCTCACAACCTGAGACCTTATCGCAAACAAAGCAAAACGATTTGGGGAAGCAGTTCAGTACAAATGCTCTAGTTCAATACCCAGGACCTCAAAGGAAAAACAAAACAACCTTCTGTAGATAATTTACGATAGAAATTAAGTTTAAACCAGGTAATCCCGCCTATTACTAGTAATAAACCAGTAGTTAAGCTTGCTACAGAGGACTTGGGGGACAACACCTGTTTGAGAATGAGACTAAAACAAGCCAAGCGCTCTCTCGCTCCGTTTCCTGCCTCAGCTAAACTATTGCGACCCAGGGCGCGAGCCAGGTGCTCGTGCCGAGCAGGGGGCGGGGCCTGACGCACGCTGAGCAAGGGGAGGGGCCTGGCACGGCCAAACCGGGACTTGAGGGGGTGGGGAATAAGCGCTCTCGCGAGAGTGAGTTCTCGGGCTGCAGCCGCTGCCACCGCCTTCTGCCAACGCTGTTGCTGCGGGGAATTGTGGGAGCCTCCGCGTCCCGCTCGCTAGGAGAGAGGTACCTCTCCTTTTCCCTCTCCCTTTCCCTAAGGTAGGCGTGAAGCGGGTAAGAGTCGGGGTGGGGTGGCTGGGGGCTGTTCATGTCCGTTGGGAGGGGGCAGCGACGGCGACTAGGCCCGCGGGGAGCCGGCGGCGCGCCTGTGTTGCTCGCTCCCGCTCGCCTGCTCTGCCTCCCTCCGCGCTGCGTATGTGAGCCGCCTGATCGGCGGCCGCCATGTTAGGAGCGCAGCGGCGGCGCAACCAGCCTCCTCGGGCGTCGGAGGTGAGCGGTCTGGGAGGTAGATACTCGGCCGGTCGAGGACCTGGGGTGTGCCGAGAGAGTCAGAGGTTTTCAGGGACAGGTGGTCAGCCCAGCTTCCCACGTCCTGGGCTTACTGTGGGCGGGGGCGGGACGCCGAGCCCGTTACACGCGGGCCGCGGAGCTGAGGGCGAGGGAGGAGCGTTCGAGGCCTGAGGGACCGGCTGTCCATTGAGAGCCCGCCGTTTGGGGAAGATAGTTAAGTGTGCTAAGTTCTTGAGTAGCGCTAGTCCCAAGCAGTGTGTTCACCTTTTTTTTTTTCCCCTGAAAGCGTGCCCCAAAATGGAGGATTTCGCAGACCGTAAAAGGCTTACTAGTTTTCAGCCGCGTTTCTTTACAGCCCTCGCGCCGTGCTCGCTCCTCGCTGCTTAGCGGCCTCAGACACCCCCCGCCGGCGCGCGCGATTGTAGCCGGGCAGCGGACCCCCCCGCCGGCGCGTAAAAATGGCCGAAAAATGAAACGTTAACGTCTGTTTCTCGTGTTGCGTCGCGGAGAAAGCCGTCTTCAGTACACTGAGGGGCAGCGGGGTTGCTCTCGTTTAGTCAGGTCACCTCCCAACCCTTTTTTCTTTTATCTAAACACTATTCTGGGTTCCTCCTGAGAGACTCGCGTGTTGTGGGACCTTCCGGTTTCCAGACAAAGGGTTTGGAGCACTGTGGTGTAGCCTCCGTACCGTTGTTCTTTTTATTGGCTAGTGCTGTGGTCTGTCCTGTGTTCTACTTTTACCGTAGATAAATGGGCCCTACGTGTTCTCACAACTGCCCTGTGGCCTTTTCTTGTGGAAAAACCTCTGTGGAATAGTCCTGTCGGATCAGTTTTTGAGCTAGACATTTGTAGAAAGCTTCGGTGGTTCTGAAATTTCTAGTCTTTCTAACGCTGGAATAGTATGAGTCGCTGATTTCGTAGGCGGTGTCAGAGGATTTTGTACTGATCATGCGTTTATGTGTTTTACAGCTTTGGCTAAAATTTTTAAGTATTCGAATACATTTTTCTCTTAGGCCAATTTAAAGTGTTGCCTATGCGGGAAAAGATAATTTCGATTTTTTTTTTTTTTTTTTTGGGTAAACATTCGAAGCATAAAATCTACCTTTAAAAGCTCAGCCCGTCATCTGTGAAATCCGCTGACACTATTTTTGAACATTAGTTTGTTTTCGCAACTAAAGGCCTGGGAAATATTTTTGCTAAAACTGACAGATGCCTTTTGCTCTTTCTGAATACCATCGAAGTACTACATGAAGATTTTTCTGGTTGGTTGTATAAGACTTAAAAAAAGAGCATGCTGGTAGAAAATTTTTGCGTTAAAATTACTTAAGAATTTGTTTCTTAGCAGATAGTATGGAAGTGTTCACAAATCTTCCTAACTTGTGTGCGTATTTTTTTTTAAATACTGGACTTGAGCCTTGTGCAGTTGGTCTACCAATGAGCTGTACTCCCCAGTGTACAACTTTTACATTGCATTTTGAACTAAGAGAATTTAACAGCTCTTCATCTCTGAAAATTTATGTTAAAGGAGTGTGGACATACTGTTACAACTCAGTTAATGATAATTAAAAATTTTTTTAAAGGAAAAAAGGTTTATTTTAGCTCGTGGTTTATAGAGGATCGATAATTAAAAATTTTAACAACCGAGAAATACAGTGATATTACATACTTTCAGAGATATCATATTTCATGTCCCAAATTGGATAGAATAAATACCAAGAAGATGTTTACATAGTTAACTACAGTCCCCAAGAAAATAGTGTGTCAAACACTGAGCATAAACGTTGGTAGCAGTTATTAAACAGTAAAGATCTGAAAGATTGAGGCTGATGTTCTGACTCAGTGTTATCTGGCATGTATAAGGCCCTAGATTCAATTATGAACACAGCAAAAAATTATAAATAAGCTGTAAAGTAAGAATCTGAGAGCTTGGTGTGGTAGTGCATGCCTTGAGGCCAGCCTTGGCTATAGGAAGTTCACGATCAGCCTGAACTACACAGTTAGACCCTGTCTCCAAGGGGGCAGGAATGATTCTGGAAGACTTAATTTTGGGGTTCTGCTAATTTTATCATGAAAATCTCCCTACCTGCTTACTATGATATCTTGGGAGGAGAGTCATGGAAAATGATTATGGTATAAAAAATTTTAACTGAAAAGAAAAATGTAAGAAAACTGCAATTTTTAAAAAGAGCTTGTAAAAAAGTAGCTATATACCTTAAAATGTTACCCATGGATGTTGACCTTACAGGTGATATGTATTTCCATCCTTGTATTATTCTGAAATTTCCACAGGAAGGTGAATTTACTTTTGTAAGGTCTTTTTCTTTGTTCTTATAGCCCATCTCAAGTTTAAATTGCAAATGAGATGATCTAGGTTCTAAAAGGTGATGACTGGCTTAATATTTGCGGTGGACAACACTGTATTTGTTGAGTGGTATAGAAACATTGTAAGCTGGGAATATAGTTTTGCCTTTTTTAATAATACATGGTCATTCTAAGACTATTGAAGCAGGCCTTCGTGGATCATTAGGCTTAAGGCCATTTCTTCAGAAAAAAGTTTACTTATATACTAGTTGAGTGTGGTGGCACGCTCCTGTAATTCCGGCACACTCAGCACTTTGGGAAGCTGAGGCAGGAGAATCACAAATTCAAACCCAGTTTGATCAGTTCAGTGACTTAGGCTTGATCTCAGTAAGCAAGGATCAAGACACAGCTTAGGGCAAAGGCACTAGAGGGTCAATCCCATTACCTTGGTGTCTGTGGGGGAAGTGTATACAAAAAAATAGTGGGTAATTAAAAGTAGAGCAGAGATAAAACAAGGTAATGGGTTAAGTACGTATTTCTTTGTTCGGCTGGTTGGTTTTTATTTTTCTGGGACAAGGTCTCACTACATAGTCAGGCTGTCCTTGAACTGTGTCAACTAGGCTGACCTAAAATTTGTGATCTTCCTGCCTTGGCCTCTGAATGCTGGGATTCCAGGCGGGCACCATCACACCCAACTTCGAGGTCCTTAGAAATTAAAGAAAATCTACATGAGTAGTAACAAAAGATAAGGTTTAAAACATTTTTAAAAAGCATATTTGAAAGTACTTCTTTTCATCCTAAAAACTTAACATGAAATATTTGACATTCTCTTTGCTTTAGAATCCCAGTAACCTGTGGTTAGTTGTTGGTACCATTATGAGGCAGAAACAGCAGGTTAGTAGGAAAATAAAGAGGGTCGTGGGGGCGGGGGGAGTAGGATTCTCTCCCGTTACTGCACCTGGATAAGAAAAGTAAAGAGAAGCTGTGCGTGGTGGCAGTTGCCTATAATCCTAGTGCTCAGGAGGTTGAAGCAGGATGTTCCACTTAGAGTTTGAGGCCACTCCGGGCTATAGAGTGAGTTTAAGGTCAGCTTGGATTACAAAGCGAGACCCTGTCTCACTATGGTAGGTGTCTTAACAGACATACAGAAAGTAGTCTTTTATTAGGCTCTAAATAGGACTAGAATTTATTTGCAGCACCTATTGCTTTCACTTCATAATGATGAATAACACAGTTTTTAAAAAATGATCTTGTGGATTTTTCCCTCTTTGTGGCTGTGATAGTATGTTAAACATCCCTGTGTGGTGTGTAAGTCACGGGAGAGGAATTCATGCTATACATGTAAAACTATGTACAAAAGTTGAAGCCAGTTATTTCAGCATTTAACACAAGAATTAGTGGAAACTGTAATGTAAACAGTTTATATACTTAAAATATTTTGTAAGAAGACTGAAATCACCTTTATGTTATTGTCTTTACAAGTATTTATTTGTGATTGGGTATCTTAATTTAGGGTCTTGCTTGTTAGGCAGTCACTGTACCAGTAAACCACACCCAGCACCTGGTACTAACCAGTTTTAGTGCTTACTGATATCTGTGCAAGTACAGGACCTGCCATTCTTGAACATACCATTCAATTTTGCATTTAGGCATCAGAAGACACCAAGAAATGTTCATAGCTTTTTTTTTTTTTTTTGGTCTCTTTCCTTTTTATGGGTACCGGGGATTTGAACTCACGACTGCCTGCTTGTGAGGCAGGCGCTTATGCCGCTTAGCTAAATCTCCAGCCCCATAGCTGTATTCTTGATAAATTGGAAAGGGCATGTGTCCTTCATCTACAAGATGCATTCGTATATGTGCATATATAATAGTGTTGATAATGTAGGGGAAATTGTAGGCTTAACTGTTACATAAAAAGCAAGTAAAAATCAGGTGACACCCACTTCCATAGCCTTCCAGAAGTTGAGGAGAAAAAATGTATTGGGGATAGTAGTTAGGGGTTGCACTCAGCTTTTTATTTTGTTTGTAAAAGGACTGATAAAAGTGATTAGATTAGTTTGTACCACAGGAGTCTTGCAAGTACATGGGAGTGTGTTAACAAGTGATTTCTGTGAGATGTGTAAGACTCAAATTTGAATTCTAGCTCTGAAAAGAAGTACAGTTGAATAGAACCTTGTGGTACTCATTTTAAAGTTTTTGTCACCAAAAAATAAATAGCCATTAGTTTTACTTTGTTTTATGAAGACCAAGTTATAAAATAGCTTATGACAATGCCCATAATGTGCTAGACACTACTCTGATGTTTTATGTAGCTCAGTTTATTATTAAATCTTACAGTGTTGGGAAAAAAGCACTTTTTCCCCCCTGTTTTACATTTTCAGAAATAAACACAGGTTAATATTTGCTGAAAGTCGCACAGCTATTTTTTAGTACAACCAGGGTTCACATCAAGTTACTTGGGCTTTAAAAACTCAGTACAAGTACATGTAGAATCAAAACGTACAAATGTTTGTAAAAGCTGAGAGAGTAGAGTGTTAAGGGACCAGAGGAGAAAATAAGTAAATTTCTGTTTCTTCTGTGATTACATGATGAGTTTCTTGGGTAGTTGTAGTCAGAGAATGCATTCCATCTAATTGAAAGTCACCAGGAAAAAAATTTATTGTTGTCTTTTGGGGATCTTTTGAGACAGTGTTTCACTATGCAGTTTAAGCTGGCCTTGAAGTCAACTTTGTAGGCTAGCCTGGCCTCAACTCTCAGTGATCCTCTTGCCTCAACTTCTGAGCACTGGGATTGCAGGCATGTGCCATCACGCCCAGCAGGAAAACTTTAAATCTGGGATAGAGGAACATAAAAATTTCAACTTTGAATAGGAATTTCTTCTAATTAATGTGAAATGTTCTGTCTTCTGCAGCTTCCGTACCTATCATTAGCCTAAGGATCCAGAAGTGGACTAGGAAGTTGAATTCAGGTCTGTCAGATGAATTAAGAGCAGTAGCCTTAAAGCACTTATAAATACTAATGCTTGATTTTTTTAGCCTTCCTGGCACTATATTTTATAATGCTTTATCTTTCTTATTGTGTCATAACACTGCACTGCTTTGTATAAAACTGGAGGAAAAAAGAAACTTCAGACTTTAAACCCTGTGGGATTTACTATTTAAGGTTTTTTTTTTTAATTAAGTAATTATACTAAAAGAAAAATTAGGTTACTCAGGTATATGTCATACTGAGATGAGATGGTACTGACAGTACTGAACACAACAGTATAAGATTTTTTTTTTTAACTATAAAATTCTAAAGTGACTCAGGAAAATATTGTTCCTCAGATATAATTTTAAATGAAATTCTTGCTATAAAATATGTTGAAAGTAGAGGATATAGCTCAGTGGTAAAACATTGGCCTAACATGTGCCAGACTCTGGGTTCAATCCTCAGTACCCTAAAATAACGACAACAAAAAAACAGACAAAGATGTATGAAGTAAACTAGTTAAAATAGGAGTCCAAAATTAAAATAGAGAGCAATTTCTAATCCTTTTAAAATGGAAAGTAATTATGTAAGTAAGTTCTTTAAGATCTATTGCATAAGATTTTGTGAATGAAAAAGAAAAGAATTAGGATTGTTGATGCACACCTGTATTAGCACTGGGGAGGTGAAAACAGGAAGATCATGTTTGAAGCCAGTCTGGGCTATATAATATCTAGTCTTTTGTTGCCTCCTCCTTCTCTTTTTTTTCTTTTTGTACTGGGGATCCAACTCACAACCTTACCCTTACCAGGCAAGCACCTGAGCCATTGAGCTAAATCCCTGGCCAGCATTGTTTTGTGTCTGTTTTGAGATAAGGTTTCTTTCTTTCACTGTGCAGTTCAGGCTGACCTTGAACTCACTATGTAGCCCAGACTGGCTTGTACTCAGGTATCCTCCTGCCTCAGCCTTCCAAGTGCATCACAACCGGCCAGTACCTTGTTTTAAAAGAAGAAAAATAAAGGAAAAATAGTTAAAACAGCCTTGTTCGTTTGTTGTAAGTGGGTGCCACTGTGACTAAAATTATTATTACTGGTGGTGGTTCCACACTCACTCACTATATTCTCAACAGCCTCCCCCCACTGGTTTTTGTTTTAATTTCTTGAGGTGCAGGGTCTTCCTGTCTTGAAGTTGCCCAGGTTGGACTAGAATTTGAAATCCTCCTGTTTCATTCAGGTTCGGAGAGAGTATTTGGGTTATGGGCACATGCCACCATGCTCAGCTGTAATTGAAACTTTTTTTTTTGTTTTGTTTTGTTTTGTTTTTGTTTTTATCGGTACCAGGGATCGAACTCATGACCTCACACTTGCAAGGCAGGCACTTATGCCGCTGAGCTAAATCCCCAGCCCCAACTGAAACATTTCTTTATCTATACATAGGGAACAATTGTTTAGATGTTAAATGTAAAGCTTATGTGTTTTTGTTTTTTTTTGTTTGTTTGTTTTGTTTTTGAGACAGGGTCTCTGTGCAGTTCAGGCTGGCCTTGAGCTCACTTTGTAGCCTACATTGGTCTTGAACTCACCACCATCCTCCTGCCTCAGCCTCCTGAGTGCTGGGATTACAGTTGTGAGCTGCCAGGTTATGTTTTTACAACCACTTAAATGTTTATAACGAAGTAAGTTTAAATTCCATGTTATTTGAAGTTACCTATAAAATGTTTTAAACGCATGTACTTGTTAGTAATTTGATTATCATATTACACCAAACTGCATTCTTATTTAGTGCATGCTCTATCACTGACTCCCATACCCCCAAACTTTGTAACATGAAGTAAATTTTTTTTTTTTTTTTTTTTTTTTTTTTTTTTTTTTGAGACAGTTTTGCTATGCATTTCAGGGTGGCCTTGAGCTCACTTTGTAGCTCAGGCTGGCTTTGAACTCTTAAAGTGATCCTCCTGCCTCAACTTCCTGAGTGCTGGGGTTATAGGCATGCTCTACCATGCCTGGCACATGAAATGAAATTATACATAATGTGGATAGAATGTTTGAGTTTATGGATAAATTGGTGTTCTTATTGTTTGTTTGAGACAGACCTGGCTATCTAGTCCAGGCTACTCTGGGACTTTTTTAATCCTTTTGCTTCCACCTCCCAAGTGCTAGGATTACAGACATGGTCACCACCATACCTGGCTGAGTAAATTATATTTTGACATTGTGTATTTATTTTTTTATTATATTATTATTGTTTGTTTTATTATATTATTATTGTTTGTTTGAGATAGGATCTCTCTACAGAGTCCAACCTGGTCTTTTATCTGTGTAGTCCACACTGGTCCCGAATTTGAGGCAATCCTGCCTCAGCTTCCCAGCTGCTGGGATTGCAGACATTGCATTTTTAGATGAGTTCTTTCAAATGGGTTATTTTCAAAATTGAATAAATTTCTCTTGCAGTTTACTATGAAAAGACAGTTACAAGAGTAAACATGTTTGTTTATTTCATTTAATGATACTGGGGATTGAACTTGGGGTGTTGTGCATGCTAGGCAAGCGCTCTACCACTGAGCTACATACATCCCCAGCCCAGGAAAACACTTTAAAAAGCAAATCTTTTGTAAATATTTAGTAGTGTAGTGTCTTGGTATTGGCTCATATCTGCCTTCCATTCCCAGGTACTTTGTGAGACTGAAGCAAGAGTGTCACCAGTTTGAGGTCAGGCTAGGCTTGTAGAAAGATCTGTGTTCAATGGTGGAACTCTCTGGGTTCAATCCACCAGTACTGAAATGGATAATAAATAAATTTAGGTGCAACATTGATCAGCGGAGAATTTTCTAAATAGTGCTATAATGTCTGATTTTTCCAATTTCTTTTTTCTAATAAAAATATTTATTAGTTTGGTTTTTTTAATAGAAAATCCAAGTTGGTTTCTTTTCAGTAATGCTACTGTAATGTCCTTGTCGAAACTTAGTATATCTTAAAAATATTAGAGTCTCATGAAATTAAACTTTGCAGGGGTTTACATTGTCTTGCCACTTTCCTAAGTTTTTCTGACATCCATTTTCTGTTTTGTCTTAAAATTATCATCTCTTACCTTCTCTTAACTTTTCCAGATCCACTATTTTCATATAAGGCGCCAAAAATAAAATTGATCTTTATAATTTAATCATATTACCTTAGAATCATGATAGTTTTTTAATATATTATCAGAATAACCATTATTTTTCTGAGGGAAGTTATTTCAGAAGACTGGCTTTTCAGAAATAAAATGCTTTGACTATAACATGAAGATCAAAGCTGCAATTAAACCTATTTTTTTTTAAAAAAGAAATTATCTTGAACGTCCCTGTAAGCATACTGATTTGATTTTTTTTTTTTTTTTTTTTGGGTACTGGGGATTGAATTTAAGACCTTGTCTTGCCAAGCAGATACTTATGCCATTGAGCTAAATCCCCAGTCCAGCATACTGATTTTTAAAAATAAAAGTACACATGAAAATTTAGAGCCCTATCAATACCCAGTGGACATGGTATCTCAATTGGTGTTCTGTTTGACATTTAAAGACATTGCAAAGAAATTTTCATCTAAAATTCATTCACTTTTGTCTTTAATCTTACCTTTTCATTAGTTTACATTGTGGCTCTTGTCCAGAACTAGTTTCTTTGGTGTCTTTTCTCAAACCCATCTTTCTTAGTGTACAAGAACATCTGTTGCTCAGCCAACTTTGATAGCATTTCTGTGTCTTTATTACATCTGTTTTTAAAAAATCTGATCTAAGTCTTTCTTGCCTGTAACTTTATTTTATAACTCCTCTGCCACTGTAATTTGTCAAGTATATCTTTGCTGTGATCTGTCATTTCCCATAATAGACTTGTAAACTATTGATGATGCCTAGTTTTTTTGTGTAATAAACTTTAAAATATTTAAGTTCTGGTACTTAAGTGTATAGCTGAACAAACAAAGCCTAATAAGCAGTTAATAGAATTCTATAGCAAATGGCATCAGATTTACCTCTATATGTATGTGGTTAAACATTTGTTGTGTACATCTTTAAAGTAATATTATATGAGAATCGTGTGTAAATGGTTTATGAATTCTTCGACAGTTTTTGAGATAATACAGTGAGTTAAGAAAGAATGAAAAAAATCTCATCTAGGTATGCATCTTGAAGGCTAATCAGAATTAAAAATTTTCAGATGATTGGGCTATTCTTGTGGAAAGTTGGCAGAAATCTGAAATCAAGAATTCACTTTTAATTTTTACGTATTTTGAGCTCTAGAGGTGCTGTAATACTAGTGTTAAATGAATGCTGATAGTTGCAAAGTTGGGGTGTTTCCCTTTAAATCACACCTTGCATTTTCTATATTGGGTTTTTTTTTTTTTTTTTTTTTTTTTTTTTTTTTTTTTCTTAGAAGGTTTTCTGTTTGTATGCTGGCCAAGTTGGTTCTCCTTACATTGTCTAAGAATAGATATGAAATAAGAACTACCTGATGTAGATCAGTTAAAAGAAATCAGTCATGGCTTAAATTTGTGCTGAAATCCTTAAACCTGTAGGAAATTACTTACTCTTTATCACATCTGTCTTCACCTCAAATTGATTTTACTGTATGAAGGTCTCAACTATTATTTGGTCTTAGATCTTATATTAGGTACTTGAGCCCCTAAACTTCGTTTACTTGTGATTTTACTTGGTCCTTTCTGATAGTGATAGTAGGTCTCGTTTTCTAAAGCAGAATACAACTGATTCATCTTTGACTTGCTGACCTTGTTTTTTATTACTGGTTTTTTTTTTTTTTTTTAAAGTCTTCTCCTGGAACTTAAGCATCATGCTATAGGTTGTATTTTTGTTCTTCTACAGAAGAAACCCATCTGTGTTTTCACTAAAATTTTGATGTACTCAGACATCTATTCCTTCAGTTTAAATGTTTTTAAGCTCAGTATAAATTCCCTTTAATAGTTGAATTTTAGCATGAAAAAACACTTTTTAAATATATGCAGGCTCTGCATACATCTGGAATCTGTTTAAGATACGTATTAAATTTCTTGTAAGTTTGAGATCTTAAATGGTTTTTTAATCAACATGATGCGTAAGTTTTTTTTTCTTAAAAAACGGCATCTACTTAAAGGGATTTATGACTAAAACTGCTTATTTTTCTACAGAGTTGTCTGCTGGTTCTCAGCTTGAAGAAGATTCTACAGTCCTTATTGATCCTTTTCTTGGCGTTACCATTTTTGAAGCAAAGTTAACCTAGCTTTCTAGTTTGAGCTTTCTTTTTGGCCATCTTTTAAAAATTTTTTTTCAAAAAAATCTATAAAATAGACAAGTGATAGTGCTACGATGTCCAAGTCATTCCAGCAGTCATCTCTCGGTAGGGACTCACAGGGTCATGGGCGTGACCTGTCTGCAGCAGGAATAGGCCTTCTTGCTGCTGCTACCCAGTCTTTAAGTATGCCAGCATCTCTTGGAAGGATGAACCAGGGTACTGCACGCCTTGCTAGTTTAATGAATCTTGGAATGAGTTCTTCATTGAATCAACAAGGAGCTCATAGTGCACTGTCTTCTGCTAGTACTTCTTCCCATAATTTGCAGTCTATATTTAACATTGGAAGTAGAGGTCCACTCCCTTTGTCTTCTCAACACCGTGGAGATGCAGACCAGGCCAGTAACATTTTGGCCAGCTTTGGTCTGTCTGCTAGAGACTTAGATGAACTGAGTCGTTATCCAGAGGACAAGATTACTCCTGAGAATTTGCCCCAAATCCTTCTGCAGCTTAAGAGGAGGAGAACTGAAGAAGGCCCTACATTGAGTTATGGTAGAGATGGCAGATCTGCTACACGAGAGCCACCATACAGAGTACCTAGGGATGATTGGGAAGAAAAAAGGCACTTTAGAAGAGATAGTTTTGATGATCGTGGTCCTAGTCTCAACCCAGTGCTTGATTATGACCATGGAAGTCGTTCTCAAGAATCTGGTTATTATGACAGAATGGATTATGAAGATGACAGATTAAGAGATGGAGAAAGGTGTAGGGATGACTCTTTTTTTGGTGAGACCTCGCATAACTATCATAAATTTGACAGTGAGTATGAGAGAATGGGACGTGGTCCTGGTCCCTTACAAGAGAGATCTCTCTTTGAGAAAAAGAGGGGCGCTCCTCCAAGTAGCAATATTGAAGACTTCCATGGACTCTTACCGAAGGGTTATCCCCATCTGTGCTCTATATGTGATTTGCCAGTTCATTCTAATAAGGTGAGTTAATGCAACAGATGCTTCTAATTTCTTTTACATTTTAGTGCCTATTCTGTATTTACCTATATCTTTTGCTCTGATTCTGTAGTCTGATTACACTGAGTTGATCAAGAATTTTTATACTTTTGAGAACACTTTATTTGGAAAGGTAATTGTTTTTGAGCATTTTAAACCAGGGCTTTACATTAATGCAATCTGCCTAGATTACTTCTAGCCACAAAGCTATCATCCATTGGGATTATCTTGTTGGTTTTTGGCATCAATATGTTCTTCTTAATCAATATTTAAGCAGGTTTTTTGGTCTGCTTTGTTGAATTGTTTTAAGTATTTTTTCTACAGTCAATGTACTCTGCCATTTAGGATACTAGATTTCAGCTCTCCATCTGTCTTGATTGCTGATTTGTATGTAGTAAAGATGTATTCTTGAACAATTCTCTTTTTTTCTTTATCCGTGGCTACAGGGAAAGAGTTAATGTAGAGCCCTGGTGTTTGTTTCAGTATGTTTCATATTTTAGATTAGTTCATTCTTCCTTTTTTAATTTCCCTTTAACACAGACTCTCATACAACTGAAATTTTTCATCATTTTTTTTCTCCTTTTCCACAACTTTCTTAAACATACTTCAGAACTCACTTTTTATTATTATCCCATATTGCATCTGTCCCTTTAGAGACTTGGATAAATCAGCTACTACGGTATCCTGCTCTGTGTTCCTCATAAACAAATCTTTTTCTGACTTAGGCTTACTAGACTTCTGGTATAGTCATTTGGAAAAAAAAAATCTAATTCTCCTTTTCCTTAATTATACATCTGGCAAAATGGGAACTTTTTCAAAATGCCCTTTTAAATATGTTGTCCTTTCTCTTTCAACTTTTTCAGCATTACTTGTTCTCAGTGGGTGTTTTTTTCAAACTATATTGTAGTTGACTTAAAAGTCAGCATTAAAACACCCCACTAACTTGTTCTATAATCTGTGACCATCCATTTTTCCCGATGTGCTATAGTTATCGACTTAACTAGAATAAGTTGCTGCCATGAAACTGATTTGATGGTTACTGTTACGGGGTTTTTCTTTACAGTAACATCTCTAAGGGTCATTTTCTTTTCATATCTTATTACTTTGAAATGCATTTTTTAGTATTGATTTTTGAGTAAAGAGTTACCAGTCACTCCCTTCCCTATGTTTGGATCTCAGCATTTTTGTCTTTTAGTCGTCTTTAATCCATGTCAAGATACATTAGCTGAAATGCTAAATTTAGGTTCATAGATTTGTTTTTAATTGAAGACCTAGAATTGCAAACTGAGAAGTCAGCAAATTTTTATTTGGTATGTAGTCTTACTGTTCTTTTCTAAATTATTGGATATAGTAAACATATCATGGAATTTGTTCCTGCTCTGTACTAAACTTCAAGGTTTAGATCTAGTGTGAGTTAATGTAATGAAAAGGCTCATTACATTTTGATGATTTTAATTTTTCTGTGTTACTTCTTCCTCATTTAAAGAAACATCAGAAATGGTTCTATAGACTAATATTTTCAGTAAGGATCTCTAAATTTTTGTTTGAGATCTCTAAATTTTAAGGAAATTAATGTCTCAGAGTGATGTTAAGGATCCTGAAATCTTTGCTACTGGAGCTGTAAAACCTGTTGAGATATCATAAAGAAACAGAAGAATCTTGAGAGGGTTTATCAGATAAAAATTTCTGTTCTTAGCCAGGTGTGGTGGCGCACACTTGTAATCCCAGCATGAGGGAGGCTAAGGCAGGAGGTCTCAAGTTTGGAGTCTAGCCCAGACTACATAGTGAGACCTTGTCTCCAAAAAAAGTTTGTTTTTATGTATAACGATTTTATCTAAAGTTTGCTACTTTCTAGATTTTAAAGGAAGCTAATAATTTAAATGGGACCAAATTAACAAAAATATAGTTAAAATATTTGATGAAACTTTAGATTCAAAAGTAACCGTAGTGCAAGAGGTTAGTCTGTAAAAACATGCTTAGGTTATACCAAGCCAGTTTGTGTTATTTTGCTAAAATACTGAGTGTATTTAGGAACTATTGTAGAACTTTTTTAAAAAATTATTTGATATACAAAATCTGTATTTGTAAATTGGACCAATTTGTGGCTTCTCTTAAATGTTGTCTTAATTTAGCTAATGTTTTTCTATGTTTGTGCATCGTTGAAAAAACTATACACTTTAGCAGTAGACGCTTGATTTTATAACATACAGAAATCTTGTGATGGAAATAATGAATGAAAAATTTTAAACATCTAATCCTGCTCTCTGGTATTGCTGCATAACTTGGAAAATCTGTTACTTTCATTTAGTGATATTGTTTAATAGCCTACACGATCAAAACTTACATTCTTAATATGGAATAAATTGAGGTGAAAAGCATCTAATGATTATCATGGAGAGTCCGTTTTATATATATATATTTTTGGGTGAGTGATATCCTTGCTGTTATTTCTTTCTAGGTTAAGAACATCAATTTCCTACACAATCTTAAATTTCCTCCGAGTTCCTTTCACTTAAAGTTGCCCACTACACCCCTTCTGTCTGCTGTCTTTTCACTTACATTCATATTTCCATTTTAATACTTATAAAAGCCCTTAAATTATTCTTTATTCTGCCATTCTGGAAGTGCTTCCCAGATTATTATTTACATAATTTAAGATACCTTGGAAACAAAATGATCATTTTCCTACAGAAACATCTGAGTTTAAAAAGGGAATCCTTAATAATCTCAATCAAGTAAGAGTTACTTCAGTGTAGCATATGAGGATACAAGAGTTTTTTTTAAAAACGATTGCGTGACTTTTACTCTTCATCTTAAAGAAACAAATAAACAAAAAAACCCAGTAAGAGATCAAATACATTATTGCAAGTTAATATTCAGTGGGCTTCCAAGGTACACAATTGATTTACTGATCTTGACCTTTTCAGCACTTTGAAAGACCAACTACATTTTTTACTATAAGTTTGAACCTTTAAAAAACATGAGGAATATAATTTCTTCTCTGGTATGTACCTTTTCCAACTCCTGTGCATTAGATGCATTCCTAATAAAATAACTACTTATTCTCCTAAAACATTGTTTGTTAAGGATATTTTCCATGAAATCTGAAGATTTTAGGTTCAAAAATGTTAATTTGTCTTCTGAATTTTGGCTAGGCCTTCTCTTGCTGATACTGTAGACATTTAAAAGTGGGTTCCACAAGTAATTGGTCTGTTGCTTTGCGAGGAAACTATATGTTCCAAATATTTGATTGTAGAGCCAGCTAGAGTTCCCACTAATTATTCTTAAAGGAACCTAGTTTTGAGAGACAGGACTGAATAGTAGTTGATAGTTATGTGCAAAGTACCATTTTATGTGTTGTGGGGAGTGTTTACAAACTTAGTTCTTTTGTAAGGTTTTAGTTTATTCTGTTACCGTTTAGAAATGTATGTAAAAGTTGTAATTAATGTAAATTATTTTTTAAAATTAGGATCCCATTTATAAAACACCATTCTAAAACTTAATATATCTTGGTTAAACTGAAACCTCCCAGCCCCTCTAGGACAATTGCCTGATCATATTCCACTTATAATTGTATTAGGTATAATAAGTATTGCAGCAAGTATCTCAATTTATGGAAATTTGTGACTCAGTGATGTAAAAACAAGTTGTAAAATAATACAGATAGTTTTTTTTTTTTTTTTCCTGGAGCACTTCTTACGTGCCTGGTAATGTTCTGATAAGTAGTTTACCTTTATTCACTTGTTTTCACAACTCTTTTAGAACATTTTCACATTAATTTAAATTGACTTGGACCAAGGAGTCACATCAGGAATAGAACCGCGCGAGTTGATAGCACAGCCCATTTTGCTGCTTTGTTGGCTAAAAGTTAAGTATATAAGGATTTTCTTTTTGCCTAAAGAAAGGAAAATATTTGAATAAAATATGAAGTTCAGTTAATTCCTCCAAACTTAAACCACAAAAGAACAAATGTTGACAAAATGTAATGTTTCCTGCCTTTAAAGTTTGGAAACTGCCATTTCTTAAATACGTTCCTGAGTGTCAGGGAAGAATAGCAGCTTAATTCTTTGCTAAATGAGAATATTTCTAGACAAGCCAATTCTTGTTAAATCACGTTTTTTATGACAGTGCAAATTATGGTCTGACTCACAAACTTAGTAGGTAGTATACTACCTACTGTGCCTTAAAGGCTGGATGAAGTTAAAGATTTTATTTAGCTTCCTGCCTATCCATTTCTTTTTGGTCTTTTTTTTTTTTTTTTTTTTTTTTTAAACTTTTTATCGGTACCAGGGATCAAACTCACGACTGCCTGCTTGCAAGGCAGGTACTTATGCCTCTGAGCTAAATCCCCAGCCCCTTGCCTATCCATTTTTTAGAAAAGTATATTTAATCATTTTAGTAGATATAAACTATATTTTATCATTTACAGTTATATAATAGCACTTCTAATATGTAATAAATACTTTAAGTTTGATCCATAGCAATTTAATATTTTACCTGATCTCAGAGTCAGTTACTGTTCTTAATCTTTATTAATGCTGTACTGTTACCTTTTTCCTATCACATTTCTAAGTATGTTGACCAAGTTAATCCAGTTTTTCCAAGAATGTGCATGGCGTATTTGAGGGCAGGATCAAGCGTCAGATACACAGAGAGACGGTTTTATGCTAAATAAGTGTGATTTAACGAATGGACAGATGCTTGTACAGCCTATAATACAGCATAAGCATTAACATCCTAGAATTTGGATGGTTCAAATGAAAATATCATCATTGTATTTTTGTTAATTCTAATTTACTTTGCTGCAGGAGTGGAGTCAACATATCAATGGAGCAAGTCACAGTCGTCGATGCCAGCTTCTTCTTGAAATGTAGGAGTTTGAAATACCTTTAAAGCATCCTTATCGTGAATCAGAAACAGACATTATTGGTTTTGGAAGTTCATTTTTTAATTGTACTGTCAAAAGTGTTATTCTCACATAGTTAATACTGTCTGGGCGATATTACAAATAACATTTCTAGGTCTATAATCTTACATTGAGTATTAGATACTCTGTTACATGATTTGGGATAAAATACATATATATTGGCTTTTCTATGCCAATGAAAAGAATTTTAAGACTTAAGTGAAAGACAACCCCTGTAAAAGAGATTCATATGCTTTTTTTTTTTTGATTCATATGCTTTAATAATAGTTAATAAATGCTCTAAAAATACAAACGATATGAGGGGTTAATAGTTATATTATTAAGCAAAATTGTGACGCAGTTGTTATTTTTGCCATACACTGATTCTGAGGTTAGGCTGCTACAGTGAAGTGGGGTTCATAAATCACCTCGGGCAGCCTAGTGATGGCGCACATGGATAAACTCAGGCACTCTGAAGACTTAAGGCAGGAGGATTGCCATGAGTTTGAAGTCATGCTGAATTTGAATCTAGCCTGAACTACATAGCTAGACTGGAGTTTAAGTATCTATATACCTAGCTCTGTTTAGGGAAGTGCCACAACTTAATTGTGCTCTTGATATTTACTATTGGGAAGAAAAACTTGTGATCTATTCTTGTTTCCTTATGTAATCCACATAAAGGATTTATGCAATACTTTTTCACCTTCTAATTTAACAACTGTAGGGAAAATTTTAACTTTCAGCCTGTATCACCTGCATTTGCAAGCAATGCATGGCAAGTTTATACGCATTCATTTGTACTATTATGAAGTTTTGAAATTCTTCCTTTGAGATACCTATATTAACATGATTAAAACTATGACTTTTTGACACTTAGACTCTCAAATAAGTTCACTAATAAATGATCTCTACGTTAGAGGCCAAACAAGGCTACTTTGTGACAAGGACAGTTTTATTTTAAAGTTGATTTTCTGATCTTTTTAAAGCTATCCAGAATGGAATCCTGACAATGATACAGGACACACAATGTAAGTTAAAATTTTTTAAGCTCTTGTTTGTAAAGGAGATCAATGTAAGGAATCTTGTTTTTAACTTCCAGTATTTCATGAAAATATTTTTACATTTTCTGTATAGAGGTTGCTGTAGTTTGAGTCTTTCAGTTTTTATTAGATTTTCTGTTATTTCATTTCTAAATGCTCTCAAAAATTGATCAGAGAATACAAGGGATGCTTTAACAAAAAATCATAACATTTGGGGGCTGGAGGTTTAGCTCAGCGGCATAAGCGCCTGCCTTGGAAGCAGGCAGTCATGAGTTCGATCCCCGGTACCAATAAAAAGGAAAAAGACAAAAAAAAAAAAATCATAACATTTATTGGCCCTCTATTATGTTTCATATTTTATTTCTTCACATTATTAGGGGTGACCCATTCATGTTGCAGCAGTCTACAAACCCAGCACCAGGAATTTTGGGACCGCCCCCTCCATCATTTCATCTTGGTGGACCAGCAGTTGGACCAAGAGGAAATCTGGGTGATTATGTGAAATTTATATTACCTTTCTCTGATACCTTCTATAAAAATTGAATGTAGGCATAAAAATTGATTGTAGGCATAAGAAGGCTCAATGAAATGTTACTTTAAGATAACAGTATAGAAACAAGACCATGTTTATAATGTCTTTTTATTTCCTCCACCTTTGGTTTTTTGTGTTGTATGGTGCTAGATTCATATTCAAGACCTCCAGCACATGAGGCAGCTGCTGTAGCACTAAGTTGTACATCAGAACTGGTATTTGTTTTTGAAAGAAGTACATTTTTCAGTTAAAAGTTCATTTATTTTAAATGCTTTTTCCCCCAAAAGGTGCTGGAAATGGAAACCTGCAAGGACCAAGACACATGCAGAAAGGCAGAGTGGTCAGTAGTATAGCTATTGCTTTTATTGTGTTTATCATTATATAAATATGATTTAACTTTATGTACTAATTGAATACGTATCAATCCTTATGAGATGAACAGTGTTACAAGTTGAATATCACTAGGTTTTTATATTACTGATAATAGTTAAAACTTTAATTTTTATATGCCAGTAACAGAGATCTCACCATGATTCAGCATAATAGAATTTCTGATTCCTAGTTATGTGCACAATGCTTGATTTAAAAAATTAGTACACAGGCTATTTTGCAAAACTTCTTAATAATACAACCATTTGGGTTTTTCCCAAAAGAATTGATTCAGTGACATTTCATTTGCTGTGTGTGTTAAATTGTCTAGTACATTACCAGTTGTTACTTTAAGTAATCTTTTCTGATTATACACTATTAAAAATTCTAGTATATGATATCTTTAATGTTAATTTAGTTTTTTTGATTTTGGTGTCAGGGATCAAACTCATGACCCCATGCTTGCCAGGCAGCAGTTAACGTTGCTGAACCCCTGGCCTATTTAGTTTTTTAAGTGTTTAGGGCTTTATGTCCAGTAAGCATACATTGTATACCCTCTGCCCATTCATGTCACTTTTAAGAGATTTTCATTCATTTGATTTTTTTTCTCCTACAATGGATAGGAAACTAGCCGAGTTGTTCACATCATGGATTTTCAACGAGGGAAAAACTTGAGATACCAACTGTTACAGCTGGTGGAACCATTTGGAGTTATTTCAAATCATCTGATTCTAAATAAAATCAATGAGGTATGAGTTGAAATAGGCATATGATGCATATCTCTAGGTGTATTTTCCAAAGAAATTAAATGGTTTTGGATTAGAAAAGGAGCTCTGTAATCTTCACTAATCTGGATTGTAAGAAAAAAGCCACTAGTTAAACTTAAGTCAGTGTCTAGCACTAGTAGATTATTGGTAACTTCATAAACTATGATTCTGCAATAGTAATTGTTACTACTATAGTGCTAAAGGGATTGTAGGAGGAAAATTCTTTGGAAAGCCATTTCGAATTTAAAACCAAAATTAATAGCAAATTGCTTTTTCAGCCCATTACATAATAGCCTGGATATAATGTAAAAATAACTTTTTCTCAATACTAAGGATTGAACCCATAGCATACTCCTAGCCATTTTTAATATACAGACCATCTCGCTAAAATGCCCAGTTGAGTTAGAATTTGTAATTCTCTTAATCCCAGCTGCTTCTGTATCTTAAATTAGAAGCATGTATCATTTGTTTCCTTGTTTTGGAGACACAGTCTTGCTGTATAGCCCAGGCTGGCCTCAACCTCATGGCAATCCTGCCTCAGCCTCCATAGTGCTAGGATTATAGGCACGCGACATCATGCCCAGGAACCTTTTAATTTTAGTAAGATACCATATTGAGAGTTCTGAAAATGCTTCTGATTTAATAATTAAATATAAGAATGAGAACAATGTTGTGTTTCTGCGTTTTTTTTTTTTTTTTTTAACAAATAATTGTTCTATACAATTTCAGGCATTTATTGAAATGGCAACTACAGAAGATGCTCAAGCTGCAGTGGATTATTATACAACTACACCAGCATTAGTATTTGGCAAGCCAGTGAGAGTTCATTTATCCCAGAAATATAAAAGAATAAAGGTAGTAAATCTTTTCCTGAGTTACGTAGAATCTTTCAATTTATTACATCATTTAGTTGTTTACTCACTTTGTCAATGTAAACGGGTTGATACAAACTGGGATTTTTAAACTATTGATTAATGATTGTAGTATACCTTAACAATGTTTGACTTTTTCTTCCTTCTTCATTATAAAGAAACCTGAAGGAAAGCCAGATCAGAAATTTGATCAAAAACAAGAACTTGGACGTGTGATACATCTCAGTAATTTACCCCATTCTGGCTACTCTGATAGTGCTGTCCTCAAGCTTGCTGAACCTTATGGAAAAATAAAGAATTATATATTGATGAGGATGAAAAGTCAGGTAACATATACACAGAGAAGCATTTTTCTTTGACTGTACTAGGGATTCAACTCAAGCCCTCATAGATGATAGGCAAGTGCTCTGTCACTGAGGTATATCCCCAACTGAAAATGTTGAAAAAAATCTTGTTTCTCAAAATGCTTAAAATATTTGTCTGGGAGTAGAACTTAGTGGTGAAGTATGTGTTTAGCGTATGTGAGGTCGTGGCACTGAAAGTGTGTGTATTCCAGCACCTAGTAGGCTGAGGTACAAAGATCACTATAAGTTGTAAGTTCAAGGACCGTCTGGACTACATAGATGTATTTTTTAAAAAATGTATGTGTGTGTGTGTGTGTTACCAGTCTACCTTCATTGTTGATAAAGAATTTGTATAACTTACAGGTTTATTTTCTTAACCATATAATGATGAACAGTGGGGTTTTTTTCTTTTTAAGACATAGTAGAGAGTCATGGTGAAGCATTGAATAAATTCTAGAAATACAAAATAAAAAGATCTTCATCAGGAGTGGTAGCCTACACATTGATCCTCGAATTTGGTAGGCTGACAGCCAGGGGGACTCATTGCAAATTTAAGTCCTGTATCAGAAAAAGGATCCTGGTTGGTAACATTGTTTCTAGTATTTGCTTCCAGAGAGTCCTATATAAATATAGATATCCCCCTCTTTTTGTCTTTTTGAG
The DNA here is from genome assembly GCF_034190915.1 of Cavia porcellus. Taxonomy (NCBI): domain Eukaryota; kingdom Metazoa; phylum Chordata; class Mammalia; order Rodentia; family Caviidae; genus Cavia; species Cavia porcellus. The sequence goes on from NW_026947504.1 coordinate 6,761,016, forward strand.
ACAGGGTCTCATCATGCAGTTCAGGCTAGCCATGTGCTCACTTCATAACCCAGGCTGGTCTCAAAACTGGCAGTGATCCTCCAGCCTCAGCCTTCCAAGTGCTGGGATTACAGGCGTGCACTACCACGCCCAGCTTCTTCTCTTTTTCTCATCAACTGGTATTGTACATGTTTCACTGAGTTAACAAGTACATGAATTGGATGGATGAAAGTTGAAATTTTGAATCCTCATAGGCACCCATTTAAACCACAAGAATATTTTATGAACATTGGATACTGCAGACTTGTCAAATTCTATTTAATGACTAAAATAGGTTGTCTTACATTTTTCATTCTTTAAAATTTCAGAGGATTGGGGCTGGGGATTTAGCTCAGCGGCATAAGCGCCTGCCTTGCAAGCAGGCAGTCGTGAGTTCAATCCCTGGTACCGATAAAAACGAAAAAGACAAAAAAAAAAACTTCAGAGGACTATTGGATATAGTTCAGTAATAAGACCTGGTTCATTCCCCAGCAAGCAAAATCAATGAGGAGAGCACATGTACAATATATGTGTCATCATCTCCATATGCACTAGAAATTAAAATCTAGGACTGCAAGCATGCTAGGAAAGCACTGTGTCACTGAGCTATGTTATATAGCCCTTGCCTTTTTACTTTTTATTGTAAGATAAGATCTCACTAAGTAGACCAGGCTGACCTTGAACTTGGGACTTCTTTCTACTTCAGCCTCCTGAGTAACAGGGATTACAATCATGTACCATCACACCTGGCTTTTAATTTTTGTTGGGTATTTTCAGCTCAACGTTGGGAATTTTCATTTCCCATAGGTTTTTTTGTGGTGATGGTGGTATTTTTGTTGGTTTTGTTTTGTTTTTTTTGTTTTTTGGTCTTTTTGAAACACGATCTCACTTTGCAGTTCAGAATGGTCTTGAACTCTGTAGCCTAGGCTAGCCATGAATTTGTAGCAGTCCTCCTTCCTCAACCTCACAAGTGCTGGGCTCATAGTTTTGATTATTATAATCTTTTGCAAAAAGACTGTATACTGATCGCTAAATATTTGAGCCTACAAAGATTATTGGAGAGTTGTCAGGTTGTCCCTTTTTACATTTGGAATCGTGTTGCTGTGCTAAAGATTATAGTCTCCTAATCAGTAGTAGAATAAATGATAAAATTCTATACAGTTTTATGAAAATTAATATCCTTTATGGGTTGTTTATTTTAGGCTTTCATTGAGATGGAGACCAGAGAAGATGCAATGGCAATGGTTGACCATTGTCTGAAAAAAGCCCTGTGGTTTCAAGGGAGATGTGTTAAGGTTGACCTGTCTGAGAAATACAAAAAACTGGTACTGAGGGTATGTAGTGCTGGAATTGTATTCATTAGCTCAAATGACATTCTGCTATGGTGACTGTGCTGTGATACCTAAATCCTGTGTAAGATTTGGTCATTGAAAGAAAATATCTCCAATTTTTCTTGTCTTCTCTATTACTGAAAGTTTTAAAATTAGTGTTTAACACCTTTATTGCTTTTACCTATTTAAATTTTTGTTTGAACAGTCTTGTTACAAAAACATGTATTATCTGTTCCTGTTGATTTAATGATTATGATGAGTTGATTTTAAGCAGTTTAGGGTTTGGACATGATTATAAGAATTACAGCTGGGCTTGGTGGCAACATGCCTGTAATCCCAGCACTTGAGAAGTTGAGGGAGATGATCACCATGAGTTCAAGGCCAGTGTGGGCTATGTAGTGAGTTCAAAATGTGCTGAGTTGGCTTTTATAAGGATGATCAGGGCCCGGGGATTTAGCTCAGTGCTATAAGTGCCTGCCTGCCTGCCTGCCTGGCAAGCACAAGGTCGTGAGTTCAATCCCCGGTACCCAAAAAGAGTATACAGATAATTATAAATTATTTAATTGGATGATTGTGTGATCTGCATGAGTATATTTTAAAACATTTAAATGTCACGAAACTTTTGTTTTTTAGATTCCCAACAGAGGAATTGACTTATTGAAGAAAGATAAGTCTCGGTAATTTCATTTTGCTTATGATTGTATACATATAGTATATTTTTATGTTTCCAATCCAGAAACACTGTTTCTTTTGTGTGTGTTGTGTGTGTGTGTTTTTATTTCAGAAAAAGATCTTATTCTCCAGATGGCAAAGAATCTCCAAGTGATAAGAAGTCCAAAACAGATGGTTCTCAGAAGACTGAAAGTACAGCCGAAGGTAAAGAACAAGAAGAGAAGTCAGGTGAAGATGCTGAGAAAGATACAAAGGATGACCAAACAGAACAGGAGCCTAATATGCTTCTTGAATCTGAAGATGAACTACTTGTAGATGAAGAAGAAGCAGCAGCTCTTCTAGAAAGTGGCAGTTCAGTGGGAGATGATACTGATCTTGCTAATTTAGGTGATGTGGCTTCTGATGGGAAAAAGGAGACTTCAGATAAAGCTATAAAAAAAGATGCAAGTGCTTCAGCAGCAGCAAAGAAAAAACTTAAAAAGGTAAAAAAGATTTTATATTGCCTTGTTTTAATAGCATAGTAGATCAGTTTTCCAGATTACTCCAGGATCAGATAGTTATATTATTTGTATCAGAAAAATCAGATTGATTCAGAATATAAATCCCAACTCTGCAATAAATTGAGTAAATAGGACATTTCATTATAAGTGGAAACAAAGTCAATTTGCAAAGAACACTTTAGAGTCAAGGTGAAAGACAAAATCTTATATGCCTCTGTATTGTGGTAATATATTAATACTGCTTTATAGTACAGCATGTTTTTTAAAAAGTGAGTTAGAGGTTTCCGATAAGTTGACTAACAGAAGACACTTAAAACAAAATTGGTTTTAAGCTAGGCATGTTGGCACACCTTTATAGCCTAGGCTAGTCTTGGACTTGCAACGATCCTCCTGCCTCAGCCTCCTGAGTGCTGGGATTACAGGTGTAAGCCATCATACCTGGCTCTGAATTATGTTTTTTAAGATGTCAGCAGATAGGTGTGTGGTCACACATGCCTGTAATCCCAACACTCAGGAGGCCAACGCCTGAGGATTGGGTGCAAGATCAGGGCCAGCCTGGGCTACATAGTGAATTCAAGGCCAGTCTGAACTACAATGAGACCCTGTCTCAAAGCACCCCCCAAAAAAAAGAGCCATTATTTTGGTAAAGAAAGGAAAAAGTCGGTGTTTTGAGAGAATAAAAACAAAGACGTTATCCCATCCCTTTCAAGTAAAACAAATGGAAGGGACGCTGCAGGATAATTGTTGCAGAGTAAATTTATCTTTCTTAACAACGTCGTTTCCCAGGGAGTATGGAAGGTTTTGTCACTCTAGATGAGGTTGGTGATGAGGAAGATTCAGAGCTTCAGAAACTTCGTAAATTGGGCATGGCATTTAAATCTGGTGACAAAAATGATGATGGTTTGATTGAAATTAAGGTGGACAAGATCGAGGAACTTGATCAAGACAACGAAGCAGCGTTGGAAAATGGAATTAAAAATGAAGAAAATACAGAACCAGGTGCTGAATCTGCCGAGAATGCTGATGATCCCAACAAAGATACAAGTGAAAATGCAGATGGCCAAAGTGATGAAAACAAGGACGACTTTACCATCCCAGATGAGTATAGAATTGGACCATACCAGCCCAATGTTCCTGTTGGTGAGCTTTTATTTAAGCCTTTGTTCTTCCCCTTTCTTACCTACCCCTACTCCTACAAATTTACTGAAATAAGATTTAAAATATGATCTTATGTAAGTTCTGATAGTATGTTACCCTTTTTGTGGGGAAACATTCATAAACCTTAACAGATTTATACTGGTCTTTTTTGCCTCTTACACAAGTCTCCTGATTTTCTATTATGTTGTTCTTTCCTCATAAAAGTATCTACAAATTATACATTGCTTTTTGTTTCATGTTTCAGTGTTAATTTCTGTTATTTTAAAAGTACAGTTAGGTGAGACCTTGAATATCAGACAAAGTCAGCTGGCAACTGGTAATGTCATGGTTTTGATTTTGTTTTGTTTCCACCATAAGCCATATTAGATTCTTTGTCACAAATATGTGGTCTACTTCAGATTATATTGATAGGAAAAAAGATTAGAGACTACTAAAGAATATCTTCAGTTTACTTAATTTGTAAGAACATATGTTTGTGTTTCTAGGTATAGACTATGTGATACCTAAAACAGGGTTTTACTGTAAGCTGTGTTCACTCTTTTATACAAATGAAGAAGTTGCAAAGAATACTCATTGCAGCAGCCTTCCTCATTATCAGAAATTAAAGGTAAGGCTGAATAAAAAGAGGAGAATTCTTCTGTAAAAACTAACAAATCATTTATGCTATGGAAATAAATGCATTTCTGGATCCAGCAGTGTTTTATCCTGAGGGGAATAGCTTTCTTTTTTACTTGAAAGGTTTGAAAGGGTTTAAGCAATTTAATGGATTTGAGAAGATTCTGTTCAACCTCTTTCCATAGTTATTCTGGTTGATGTTAACTTAGTAATTTCTAAACTTACAAAGGTTACAGGATAGCTAAAATCACACAGATATCTCAGATCAGTGATGGGCTATAACTTCTCTTTATTTGGAAAGTCTTGGAAACCTGAATGTTAAGTGGAATAGTATGAAGCCTTTTAAATTTTGTAAAGTGCTGTGTCCCTACTTAATGATTTTTCATCATCATTATTGAGTTTAATATACTTCAGATAAAAGTGTAACAGAAGAAATAACCAGTTCCTATTTTTAAGTAAAAGACCTTTAAAGTCTTATCTATTGAAATAGGTAATAGGAGAAAGCAAGTAAAGAATTTACGATTAAAGATAATTTAGGCTGAGTATGGTGGTGCCCACCTATAATCTCAGTAACTCAGGAGGTTGAGGCAAGAGGATCATCACAAGGCCAGCCTGGCCTACTTAAGCAATTTCAGGACCAGCCTGTACTACATTAGCAAGATCCTGTCTCCAAGAAAAGCAATAAAGATAGCTTTCACACCATTTTATATTATGAAGTTACTACATGTTAAGTATCCCTAATATCTGAAACTTACAGTGACATGATGTCACAAATAAGAGATTCGACCTAGCCCTGACAGGCATTGGTCAAAATGCTAGAACACTAAAAACGTTGTATAAAATTACTGTCAGGAGCTAGAGTTAGGGTCAGTGTCTGATCACTTGCCTACTGTGTATAAGGCCCTAGATTTCATCTTTCAGAACTGTGAAAAATAATTTTCATTTAGACTATGTGAATATAAGGTATGTATGAAGTAAGTGAACTTTGTGTGTAGGCTTCAGTTTTGTTCATTGCAAGGTATTTTGGGTATGTATTTGTTAGATACTCTAAAATCTAAAATCCAAAACTTTTTTTTATTTTTTTGTGCCAGGGAACAAGCTCACAACCTTGTACCCAAAACACTTTAGTCTTTCAGATAAGGGATACTCTTTCAGATAAGGGATACTCAACCTGTTCAAATTGTCATCAGACAAATTTTCTGTGTTAGATATGAATAAAGGTAGCCATGAATTTTGGAATAATCTCAGTTTTTGGCTATTTTGCTTTAAATACAACTTTTTGGGGTATATGTCTTTACCAGTGTGGGTGTGAAAAAAGAATGACAGTTACTATCATAGCAGTTTAGGTTAAGAGTATGTATTTGATAAGAATTTGTCCCAGGGTCTCAAGCATATCAATCATACATTCTACCACTGGTTTATACCCCTGACATCTAGTGTATTAAGAGGTTGGGAGTCAGAAACTGTGTATAGCCTAGCAGAGTATGGAAATAATTTAAGTCTCTAAATGCTTTCATACTGTAGAAACAGTATTACACTTTATAGTTAGATATTTGGTCTATTGCAGGTAGCTTTCTGGTGATACTGGGAGTTGAATGTAGGTACATCCAAGGCTTTTGTTGTTTCCCTTGTGATACAGGATCTCATCAGTTTGCCACATTGGGTTTGACTTTGTGATCTCCTTGTTTTGGCCTCTCAGTGTAGTGGGATTACAGGAATGTGACTACACCTGACTTTTTTTTTTTTTTTTTTTTTTGTACCGGGGATTGAACTCACAATTGCACACTTGCAAGGCAGGCACTTATGCCGGTCAGCTCAGCCCTACACCTGACGTTAAAAAAAATTTTTTTTCTTGTTTCTTTTCCCTTTTTTTGGAGATAGGATCTGGGTGTGTAGTTCAGACCAGTTTTTTTGTCTTCTACTTTTGTAAAGTTTCACATATTTTGTTATAATATACCATGATTATTGTTTTGCAAATTGCCTGTGGCTACTTTAGTACAGGAAAAATATAGGTAAGACTCTTAGTGCCCCACAAACCTAAAATATTTATTACGGGTCCTTTAAAAACATATTTGACTATGTTGGAGTACACTAGTTCTGTTTTTTTTTTTTTTTTGTCTTTTTCGTTTTTATTGGTACCAGGGATCGAACTCACGACTGCCTGCTTGCAAGGCAGGCCCTTATGCCGCTGAGCTAAATCCCCAGCCCCACTAGTTCTGTTTAACTGTGTTCCTTGTTTTCTCATCTGTACAAGTTATGGTTAATAGCACATTGAAATACTCATTTTTCACATTAAACTTTATTTTTTCCATGCCTTATTGTGATGTCTTCTGAGTCAGTTTAGTCTCGTACAATAAGAATTGATTAATTTATCTGGGCATGGTGGTACAGGTCTATAATCCCAGCATGTGAGAAGGTGAGATGGGAGGCTGAGGCAGAATCACTGTGAGTTGAAGGTCAACCTGAACTACATAGTGAAAGCTTGTCTCAAAAATAAATTTTAATTCTTCAAATATTGATAAAGTCATAGTTTGGGTTGGACAAACTTGAATAAAATATTTTTTAGTTGATGTATGTTTCTCTTAGGTAACTTAATCTCTGTACTATTTTTTTTCTTTTCTCAGAAATTTCTGAATAAATTGGCAGAAGAACGCAGGCAGAAGAAGGAAGGTTAAGCTGTACGAGAAGTTTGATTTCAAAGAAAACAATGGTTCTTTGTTTTTAATGTTAACCTTTTTTAAATACAAAACTGATAGTTAGAAAAAAACTATTGTACTCTTTTGTTTTAGTGGAAAAATAATAGATGTCTGTTCATGTGTTAAGTGTTAATAGCAAAAAATACACATAAGTTAATGATGAATAGTTTCGTTTCATCAGAACAGCAACAGACAAAAGTACTTTGTAGAGACTGACGTAAGCTCAAACAACTTGCACCACTAAGAAAAAGATAACATAGAACCATTCAGACAAATGAAATTTAGTAGTTCAAGCTTCAAAGAAATGTCAACAATTTTTGATTCCATTCAATAAAGAACAAAACTGACTGTATTTTTATTACTTTCACCTGAAACATTCCACATTTTAATCTGAGCCTTGCAGACTTTTCGTTTGGAGTTTGAAACTGGGTTGCATTTCATTTTTAGGGAACTTTATGTGAGATTAGCAGTTCCAATGCAGGTGCAATTTTCTTTGAATGTCATGCTGTTTAGGTATATTAGGTATATTTCTTTGAATGTCATGCTGTTTAGGAAATATTAAGTAATTGGTTTTAGATTTTGTAATTTTTCCCCTGAGTTCCTGCTAGGTTTCGTATTCTAGTAGTCAATGTATTTTCAGTGAAATGTAAAAATATTCCCGTTCTCTTTGACCAGTATTAACTTCTGAGGATCTTATTGCTTGTCACTTGAATCCTATAGCTGTCATACATCTTTGGTATAAGCAACATTGATTTTTGAAGTGTGTAGACCATCTTCATATTTTTCAATATGTAATTTTACACTTTTGCATTTTAAAAAGTTTGGCCATAATTCTTGACGCACGCTTCTAATTCATGTACCTGCACATGTGACCTTTGTGAACAGAAACTTGCATGTATAATCTGTGTTTACTTGTAACTCTCTGGTCATATACTGCTTATATCTGTGGATTCAAGTTACTGAAGTGAATACCAATAAAAAGAAAACCTAGGCCATGTTCTTTGGTTATACGTTTGGAATGTTAACCATTATATTTGTGAGTTGTGGTTTTTATTCACTGTTAAACTTTTGTGCATGCTTTACCACATTACTTTTTAGTCTAGAGTGTCTACTGCTACTAAAGATCCAAATTTTAAGCTTTATGGTGCTGGCAGATTTCTTGTTTGTGTTAAATAATTTAAAATGTGATTATGCATGGTTTGTAAAACCCTGTGAGTTTAAAATGCTAAACATTAAGTAATCGCAAAAACTTATGTTAAGACAGTAAGTAATCGCAAAAACTTATGTTAAGACAGTGTCCATAGCTTTAACTATAAAACTGGAAATAACAGTAGCACGAATTAGTTGTGCCAGCCTTTCAAAGTAACTACAGATTCTTTTGTGTTTAGTTACCACCTGTCAAACAAATTAATTTTAAATACAAAAAGAACTGTCATTCAGAGTTTGAAGACCAGATTATTAAAGGAAATTTCAAATTGTTGGGTAAAATCTTAAGATCTCCTCCATGAAGGGGAGTTACCTAAGGCAATGTATGTAATATGTACAAAAAATTCTTGCCATTTAAGTTTTAGACTTTACTAATTACCAACCTTGATTTAATTGAGTTTATTAACTAATAGCCACTGCCAAAAAAATATTACACATATAGTAGAACCCTTGTTTCCTGTTGATGGTAGCTTATTTTATAGATTCTGCTTAGTTTTGTGGGTGTTTTTTTAAGAAGGAATTGAACTCAGGACCTTGGATTTACCAGACAGGCACTGTGCCATTGAGATAAATCCTTAGCCCTCATAGATCCTACTTCGTTGAATTTAGCAAGTTGAAAAATGGTTTGATGAGTTTATCTTTAGTGTCGTTTAGAAGTGAGAAATTTTTATATATACGCTTGTAGTATATATATACGCTTGTAGTGACGGCATGTTTCCCCAGATTGTGACAAAACTAATAGGGATATTTTCCACTTAAACATACTGTAAAATTTTATACTTTATCTCTTGCCATAACTTCATCCTCAGTCATGATACATAAATGTGAAGGAATACTTTCTTCGGTTAATCCCTACCCTACTCTCTTAGTTGTTGCTGATAGTGTTGTTTTTGTTTTGTTTGTGCGTGTGTTTTTGAGACAAGGTCTCACAGTGCAGTACAGATTGCCCTTGAACTCACTTTGTAACCTAGGCTGGTCTTGAATTTGCAAGATCCTCCTGTCTCAGCCTTCTGAGTACTGGGGTTACAGGTTTATGTCACAGTGACCAGCTGGTTTTTGTTTTTGTTTTTGTTTTGTTTTTTTGAATGGGGAAATTGAACTTCTGACCACATACTTGCCAGGCAGGCCCTTGTACCACTGAGCTAAATCCCCACCCCACTGATAGTGTTTTTTAAGAGATTTGAGTAGCTGTAGTAGTATTGAGTGTCATAAGAATTTTACATTGCTGGGCACAATGATGTGTGCCTTGTGTGTTACTCAAGGTTAAAGCAAGAGGGTAAGTTGGAGGCCATTCTGGGCAACACAGAGCCCATCTCAGGAAAAAACACTTTTTTTGTTTAAGGAAAATGAGCTATCTGACCACATCTCTAGGAAGTTTTTACCCCTTCATACTGAACTACATCCCTAATTTTGTTGCCTAGGCTAGGCTGAAACACAGGATCCTTCTGCCTCAGCTTCTTAGAGTGCTGGGATTAGTATATTACCATGCTTGCTCCAGACATTTTACATGGTGAGATTCTAAGAATTTTTAAAGATTCTATCTGAATTCCCTAAGTTCCTGGGGATTTTTGTTTATTTTTTGGTTTTTTTTGAGACAGAGTCCAGGCATGTAGTCCAGGCTTGCCTTGGATTCACTGTGAAGCTCAGGCTGGTCTCTTATCTAGTGAGAGTCCTGCCTCAGTTTCTCAATGCTAGTATTACAGGTGTGCCCCACCTTGCCTAGCATCTTCTTTTTTTTTTTTTTTTGTCTTTTTCCTTTTTACCGATACCGAGGATCGAACTCACGACTGCCTGCTTGCAAGGCAGGCACTTATGCCGCTGAGCTAAATCCCCAGCCCCCTTGCCTAGCATCTTCTATATTTAAAGGATATGGCAGGGCTGTAAGGTTGTGAAAGGAGAAGGAAGATGGCAGGATCTTGTCATTGTTCACTCCAAATTTTTTTTTGGAATGGGTCCTTCGCATTTCCCAGAGTGGCTTTGAACTTGAAATTCCCCCAGCCTAGTGAGTGCTGAGATTACAGACATGTACTGGTATACTTAGTGTGTATCAACTTTTTAGGATAATTTGCACTTAAATAGAAGCAGTTCTTTGGCTGTACCTCTTTGTTGGGTTTTCTTAACAGTTCGTGGAGGGGCTGGGGATTTAGCTCAGTTGGTATAAGCGCCTGCTTGGCAAGTGCAAGGTCCTGAGTTCAATCCCTGGTACCACAAAAAAAAAAAAAAAAAATCCCAGTACTTAACAGTTCATGGCTTTGGGCTGGGGATTTAGCTCAGCAGCACAAATGCCTGCTTAGCAGGTGCAAGGTCAAGAATTTGATTCCTGGTCTCTCCCCCTCCCAAGCTTGAACATTCAGTGGTTTTGAGTTTGAAATAGTATTCCTTGGCAAGAGCTCTGAGCCTGTTTTAAGCCAACAGTAAAAAGGACTCTTGATACCAGTTCTATAACTCAAGTAAGGCCAAGATTATTAGACAACACTAGGGCATAAATGGTTATATCTTCCTTTGTAAATTAGTGGTTCTCAAATGTTAATACATATCAAAACTAAGGAGATGAAAACATTGCAGGGCCTTTCTAGTGATGAATTCCAGTAACATTAAATATTTCCCAAGTGTTGGCAATGTGAAAGATAAAGACCACATAGAACTAGTCTACCTATGGCTGGGCTTAGCGGATGTAACAATGCGTGGAATGGTTACTGTTGCAGGAAGTACTAGTTTTCTTTTCTTTCTTTCTTTTTTTTTTTTTTTTTTTTTTTTTTTTTGTTACTTGGTTGGTTTTGGTACTGGGGATTGAACTCCCAACCTGGAGTTTGCCAGGTAGGTACTTGTGCTGCTGAGCTAAATCCCCAGTTCTTTTCCTTTTCCTTTTCTTTTTGTCTTTCTGTTCTGTTCTCTTCTCTCTCTCTGCCTGCCTGCCTGCCTGCCTGCCTGGATTGGCTACTGTTTCAGGAAGCACTCTTTTTTCTTTTCGTTTTTTTTTTTAAAGGTGGTGGTGGTGGTGATGATGAATCAGGGTCTTGATATATAGTTCAGGCTAGTTTTGAGTTCACTAGCCTGGGCTGGCCTTAAATTCATGGTAAGCCTTGTAAGTGTTGAGGCCACAGTGTACCACCATGTCTGGCTAGCTTTTTCTTACAAAGCTAAAAACTAAAGGAAATACTGGAAAGTAGCCACTTTGGGGTAGATTGAGTACAGTTTTTTTTTTTTTTTTTTTAAATCATGAAAAAGTTTCGGGCACTAGTTCTAGTATTTTCTAGGTAGGTCCAGCTTGGGGGGGGGGTTGGTAGAAATACTTTGTAAACTTTACTACGGAAGTTGATCAGTTAATTCAAAGGTGAGTTGGGCACAGAATGAGGTTTCAAGAATTGGAGTTTTTGGAAGGGAGGGGTATCAGGAATTGAACTCTAATGATCTTGTTCCTGCCAGGCAGGAGAAATTAGTTTTAAGTGTGAAATTTTTCTTCATAGAATTGGCTTGAAATACTGAAAGGCAATTTTAGATCTTGGGAACTACCAAGTCTATGTGGACTTAATAGTTAAGGGAGGGGGTGTGTGCATTACTATGAAGGCACCTCAGACTTGAGAATGTAGCTGTATGTAGCCTAGCGTGTGCAAAACCCTGAGGTGCAGCCCCAGCATTAAAAAAACAAAACTTTTTGCCTTCACTTTGTAATTTGTAGCATCATGAGAGCCTGTGAAACAGGTTTGAATAATTCATGGTTTCTTCACATTCTCCAAGTGTAGGGGACCCATCTTTAAGCAGCAAGCTGCACAGAGCCAACAGAGAAGGGCTTGGCCCAGGCAAGAGAATTGTTTATGCAGCATGTCTGTATGCTCATGTATCACTGTTCGGCAAAAATTAAACTTTATTCCCCATACGTACCTTAATTTCTAAATATTGTTTATCCTGTATATTCATTCATATATGGATTTGATGTTTTAAAGTCACATTAGTTTTAAAATTCACTAAAACCTAAGGAAAAACCTGGAAACAGGTTGTGAGTTGTCCAGATTGGACTTCAATCTCCTACCTCATCCTCCCAGAGTGGTTGGGTTACAGACGAGCCACTGCCCAGGTACTGCCTGTGTATCTTCAGTACCTTTCACTGTGGTGGCACAGTGAGCATTCTAAAGTGAACAGTCGGATCATGTTGCACACCTGTGATCCTAGCACTTGGGAGGCTAACACTGGAGGATCACAACTTTGAGGTCAACCGGGGCTACAAACTTTAAGACCTGACCAAAAAATAATCCCATGATATTTTCATGAGGACTCTGGGTCAGAAGGTAATCCTTTTGTAGCATTAAGAAAAAGGACTAGAACCAGACATATTGGTGCACTTCTGTAATCGCAGCATTTGGGAGGCGGAGGCAAGTAGGTAATTTCAAGTTTGAGACCATCCTGGACTACAAAGTGAGCCCAAGGCCACTTAGACCCTGTCTCAAAAAGACAAAAGCATTACTACACAGTGATGGTATAATCATTGCCACCTGGGACTAGTGTGTGTACATGTACGTATGTATTAGGGATTTGAGCCCAAAGCCTTTGTAATAAGTCTTAGGTCCAGAGTTCTTTTGTGTGAAAACAACAGGTCTTTTGAGTGGTTCACACGGAAAATCCAGATTTAGTACATATTTTTCAAGATTACCATTAAGTAACAAGTATGGTCATCTCATGAGTATTTGAGCTGATGTGGACACCTGTAAGCCCAGCATTCAGGTGCTGAGACAGGAATGCTGCAAATTGAGGCCAATCTGATCTATATCGAGAGACCCTGTCTCAAAAAAAAAATTACCTGAGCTCTGCGTGTGATGTTCATTCTGTTTATACCTATATTCTTGATCACTTTTTTTCCAGGTTCCTCACCAGTACCCCTGACAAATTTCAACCTGGCAAAAGTGAACCGTTTCTTTCCTGAAAGCCACGTGCTCAGCAAGCAACAAAACCAAATTTGCTCCCAGTTTAGGACACTGTTAAAAGTGGCTGAATGAGGGATGGAACACGTTTTGGTTTTTTGGTAGCTTTGGATTAACCTAAAGCACTTTTTTTTTTTCATGTAGCGTATGGGCTTTTTTTTTTTTTTTTTTTTTTTTTATCGGTACCAGGGGCCAAACTCACGACTGCCTACTTGCAAGGCAGGAGCTTATGCCGCTGAGCTAAATCCCCAGCCCCGCGTATGGGCTTTTAACCTAAAGCATTGTTAATGAATTGAGTTAGGAGAAAACATGGATTCAGGTTTTCCTATGCAGGAAATTTTTTAGTGTCAGTATATATTGTAAATTTTTTTTGTCTTTTTCTGTTTTATCGGTACCAGGGATCGAACTCGCGACCCCACACTTGCAAGGCAGGCACTTATGCCGCTAAGCTAAATCCCCAGCCCCTATTATAAACTTTTTAAAAGGTTCACACTCCATGAGTATAGAGGTAATTTTTTACCTTCGTTTCCGTGTTTCGCCAATGAGAAATTACTGCAGTTCGTATATGCACTTTTCAATACAATGTATACATTCAGTTCTTGTTTTTTTCTTACACAAACTCATACCTACCTTGCTTGAAAATTGTCTTTAGAGCTTGTCAATGAGAGCAAGGAAGTCGTAGGTAGTAATATATTGGGGCAGAGCACCAAGGGGTCATACATGGGGATTCTTGAATGCTTTTTTCCCCTCTGCATAAAAGGCCTGTTCAAACGTGAATACAGGCCCTGCAAGACGATTAGCATGGCCCTGGCAATTTGTCTTTATCATATTTCTGTCAGTATCTTAAGCGATATCTGTGCATGTCACTTAGTCTATTAATTTCAGTGTGTATGTCTACGTAAGCACCCTCTGTTATGAAGGTGTTCCTCTTCAAGTGTCAGTGTTTGGGAGTGTAGGAGTTCACATTTCAGTTGGTTCCTAGCTGCTTCGCTCATTGTTTCCCATCCTGGAGGGATGGACAGCCCGGGGGACCGGACAGTGGTCTCCAAGTCCTGACTTCCAGGAAGAACGAGACAGGATTTCTCCTATAACTCAATGCGTGTCGCCGGTGTGCGCGGCCAGGCTATTTGGCAAGCACACCTGTGGCTCTGGAAGCTGAGACATTTGGATACACGTGTTCTCTCTTGCGTTCTCTAGTGGTCTAGGAGGGTAGAGCTCACAGAACGAGGGGGCGGGGCTGGCGGTGGAGGAAGTGAAGTCACTTCCGGGCTGGTGTTTGTTTGGACTGGAGCAGGGAGGCGGCGGGCGAAGCGCACGTCGAGCGGGGGAGCGCCGCTGCTTGTGGAGATCCGCGGAGGCCGACAGGATTCGTTGGCTGCCGTCCCCGCTGCCGTGCACTGGGTGAGGGGTCCCCTCGGGCAGAGCCGCAAAAAGGGGTAGGCGTGCCCAGCGGTCTATGGGCAGCACCTCGGTGACGGCCTAGGGCCCTAAAACGCCCTCCGAGTTGGCCATTAGGCCTTTTACGGCCTCTCTTGGTTCATGCCTGTTTTTCTGCCGTATCTGAGGGACGAACTTGGGGCGACTTCATTCTTTTCTCCTCTGAGAAATGGCCGTCGCTTTTTTTCTCATTGTCTTTATTTGTAACTTAGACCTCCTAGCTCTCTATCCGGGCCTTCGGCGGCGCGCGAGGGCTGCCGGGATAGTACTTTCTAGCATTCTTCAACCCCCAGTCTTCGCCACCGCCGACTGCCCCGCGTGCGGCCACCCTTTTCCCAGCCCCCCCACTACCACCGCGGCAACAAAGCTCATTGTTTCTACCGACTTTACGCCTGCGCGTCGCCCCGCGCAGCCCCTACTGGCTGCGCGTGCGCGCTCGTCCTGGCTGTGGTGGGGGGAGAGGCAAAGGCGAAGGGGCCAGCTGCCTGGCGCTGCCCCAAGGGAGCGCTTGCAACGGTCGACCGGCCTTGTACAGTACCTTGCTGATCTATTTTCTCACTCTTTGCTGTCCGTATTCCTTAGTTTTAGTTTCATTGTGTCCCATCCTCCAGGAAGGAGGATTTCTATCTAGGGGTACTGGGAACCCCTATTCCAGGAGAGCTCTGACCAAGTTGAATTTAAAGAGTCCATTCAGGTCACAGTCTTTGATTCTGGTCTTGTCTTTTAATAGTATGTGCTTATTCTCGCTACTATAGAGGGAGGGCGGGTTGTGGCAAAGTTAGCGTTTTAAAACGTGTTGCTAGTCAGCTGTGGTATTTTCTGACTTCTGAAAGATGCCTTATCTGCATCCTTTTTTTGTCTTGAACGTTTTCCCGTGACTTTACAGTCCAACACTCGGAATTCTCAAACTTTAGAAAGAATTTGGTTGCTTATTGCCTTTGGGAGAAGGTCTAACAGACCTAAAAAACCTTTGGATGTTCGTTTCAGAAAAGGAAAAAAAATCCCATTTTGCGTGTGTTTGCTAGTCTTTTCTTGTGCCTTGGTGTCATTGTGTTTTCTTGAGGGGGCGAGGGGATACTGGGAATCGAACTCAGGACCTTTTAAAAGCTTGTCAGAGAGGTGCTTGTGCCGCTGAACTATATCCCCGGCTTTGTTTTTCAAATGTAATTTGAACAATTGATCCAGTGTTGATTGGCATTTTCATTAAGTAATCTTAAATTTCTTCCGGTGTAAATTATGTTTGCAAATTGGAAAAAGGTCTTGGAGGATTTTTAATGAGACTCTCAGCATTAACCGTTTTGTGGTTCTGTCTGATTTATGAAAGACAGGATATTTGGGACAAATTAGTGTGTTCATATTACTTGTTAATTGTGAACTTGAACAAAACTTAATTTTTACCAATGAGTATCACAAAGATAGGTAACCTAAAAATTAATAACTTGTTTGTGTTTCTTGGGGGAGAAGGAATGGAGAGTCGCTGTGATGGTTGAAAGGAACTCAAATTGAAGTAGGTAATTTCCACTCTCTTGGCCAAAGTAAATTTTATAGCAGGCATCTCTCTGAATAAGCAATAAGCCTGTGACTAGAAGTGATGCTCCAGTTTTAGTTAAACATTTAGAAAATGTCCATTTCACAGCAATTTAGTAGATATAGGAGATTAAAGTAATCTGCCTACCATAGGTGGCACATACCAGTAACCCCATCTACTTGGTTGGCAAGTTCGGTATCAACCTGGGTAACTTAGACCAAGTATCACAATTTAAAAGTGGGAAGTAGTTCACTGGTAGATCACTTGCCTAGTATGGATGGCTTTTGGTTGCATTACTGGAAAAGAAAGAGTCTGAGTGGGTAGGGGGGATAATCATATATTTTTTCCTAACCTTTTGTAAAGTTGCTGTTTTAACTTGTTTTAACTTTTTGTTTGTTTTTTGGTACTTTACAAAGTTTTGTATTCATTATTATGACAGTCTGTGAGATGAACCTTCCAAGTTTAAACCTGCCTGTTTGAAATTGAGGAAATGGAAGATTAAAGTCATTTTTATTTTAATACATAGTATTTAGTAATGTCAGGCCATAATCTTAAGTATTTCCAAAAATACTGTATTAACTAATCTTCAACATCTCAAAAAAGGCAGACACTACTATAAAAATGAAGCTAACAAATGAGACTAAATGTTGGAGTTGAAATCCAGGTATTCCAGAGTATAATATATCTTCTTAATCACTATACTGTACTGTACATGACAAGAATCCTGTAAGTGCTTGTGGCGTAGTTGGAGTTTTAGCCTACTTTTTGGATTTTGGTTTTGTGTATTTGAGGCAAGGTGTTGCTGTTTCCATCAGGCTGGCCTTGAACTCACTGTGTAGTCCAGATAATCCTCCTGCCTCAGCCTCCCAAGTGCTGGTATTATAGGCATATGCCACTACACCCAGTTTGAACCTGCTTGTCTATTGCTTTTGCAATCAGAACTATCTATTGCACAGGTGTATTAATAGTTTACATTTGTTATAGCTCAGGATTCAATTTTAATACAATTAGTTTTTCTTAATTTCCTCGCCATTTGTGTCTAATAAATAGGCACGAATCTCATGTGGCTGTGAACACTTAAAATAATATTAAAGTGTGGTGGTGCTTCCACCTGTTTGGAAGGCTGAGGAAAAAGGATTAAAAATTCAAGCCCAGCCTAGGCTACAGAGTGATTTAGGAAGTCCTTATCTCAATACAAAAAAATTTTAAAACTACTGGCCAGGGATTTAGCTCAGCAGCGTAAGCACCAGCCTGGCAAACCTAGATTGTAAGTTTGATCCCCAGTACCAAAACATAAAAAATAAATCAATAAATAAAACTACTAGGAGTGTAGCCCACTGCCAAGGCCATGAGTTCTGTCACCAGTACCACAAAAGAAAGGACATTAATCAGTGCAATTGAGCTCATTTTTAAGCCACCTGTACCTAATGGATATAGATTGAGTCAATTTGTGAAAATTAGGATGCTGTTAACAGCAGTGATGATGGGGATGAGGTGAACTGTCCTTTTCCTTTCTAACCATTCTTGTTACATTCATTGGAAATCAAGGTTATTAGAACCTTTAGGGTTATCATTTTTTTTAACCTTGAAGTACTGGGGATTACACCCAAGAGTGTTATGCTACCAAGGTACATCCCCAGCCCTTTTTAAATTTTTTTTTTTTTTTTTAGGATAGGATCTTGCAGTCAGGCGTGGTGGCTCACGCCTGTAATCCCAGCACTCGGGAGGCTGAGGTGGGAGATTTGTTGCAAGTTCAAGACCAGCCTGGGCTACAAAGTGAGCTCAAGGCCAGCCTGAACTGCATAGTGAGACCCCGTCTCTAAAAAGACAAAAAAAAAAAAAAAATAGGATCTTGCTAACTTGCTCCTGCTGACCTCAAAATTGTGATCCAGCTGCCTGAGTAGCTGAGAATAGAATCAGTTTGATGTACATTTTTGTGTGACATTATTTCACTCCTGTAAGTAATAGACAGTACTAATTGTTATGTGCTTTACCTAGGATCTTTTTTGAGATGGGGTCTCACTATGTTCAGGTTGGCCTTAAATTCACTCTGCAGTCCAGGCTGGCCTTGAATATGTGTCAGTGTTCAAATCTCAGCTTCCCAAGTGCTGCAATTTCGGGTGTGCACCACCGAGCCTGGCTATTACTGCTGTTTTACAGAAGAGTAAACAAATTCAGTTTAAATAACTCCCATCCATAGTCACATAGCTAATCAGGCAGCCTAATTCCAGTGGCCATGTCTTTTGTGTTTTAAAACCTTTGCCCAAATTGCCTCCAAATTGTGATCCTCCTATCTCAACCTCCCAAAGCTGGATTACAGCTGGGCGTTACCATGATTACAGCATGGAAATGCCCAGCTGTAATCATGCTTTTTAAATCTTACTACCTTACACTGGCAAAAATAAAAAATAAAAAATTTAGTGCTTCCCATAAACTTGGGGAAAACAGATTAATGGGAGAAAGTTCGTAAGTATCCTTACTGCTGAAGAGATGACTAATATTCATAGGCATATATACATCTATCTAACTATGTGTGTGTGTGTGTGTGTGTGTGTGTGTATATGTATATATAAGCCATATGTAGTTAAGGTTAAGTTCTATATAGCATCCTAGGGAGTAATATAAGAGATCAATGACACAGAAAACAACTGTATTTGAATTTTAATAATTCAGTAAAGTCCTGAATTTGTAAATTGAGAGTTTGCCGACTTCCAGAAAATAGTAATAGGAAAAAATTGTCCTTAACCAAAATCTAGTAAAATTTGTTACTTAAGTGTTAAAACATCTTAGCTGTCATCTGTCTGTTTTTTGTTTTTGTTTTTGTTTTTTGTCTTTTTCTTTTTTATCAGTACCAGGGATCGAACTCACGACTGCCTGCTTGCAAGGCAGGTGCTTATGCCGCTGAGCTAAATCCCCAGCCCCTGTCATCTGTTTTTGTAGTGCTGGAGGTTTAACCTAGGCCCTTGGCTCAATGGTAGGCACTTGGATCTAACATTGATCCACATTCCTAAAACCCTTAGCTATCCTTTTTTTCCTTTATTTTTAGGTTTTTAAAATTAGTACGTTTCTGCCAGGCTAGATTGCACGCACGTGTAATCCCAGCATTTGGGAGGCTGAGGCAGGAGAACCACTACAAGTTCAAGGCCAGCCTGTACTATATATAGCAAGACCCTGTCCCAGAAAGATATAATGAAACAGGTCTAGAGATGTAGCACAGTGCAAAACCCTGGGTTCAATCTTCAGTACAAAAGGGAGGAAAAAAAAATGATATCAGTCAGCTGATGGATATTTGGGTTGTGTCTACTTTTTTAGAGAATAATGCAACTGTGAAATCTGTCTACCAGGTTATATACAAGCATATTTTTAGTATACTTTATTACTGTCCATTAATTTTGTTTTGGGGTTTTTTTTGTCCATTAATTTTAATAAGGTTTTTCTGTGATGTTTTTGTACATGATTATAACATTTTGGTTTTTTTTTTTTTTTTTTTTTTTTTTTGAATCGGGGATTGAACTCACAACCTTGAGCTTACCAAGCAGATAGTTATGCCACTAAGCTGGTTCTCCCGCCCAATTATAACTTTTTTTTTTTCCTTTTTTTGGTACCGGAGATTGAACTCACGACATTGCACTTAACAGGTAAGCACTTAAAGCTACTGAGCTAAATCCCCAACCCTAGAACATTTTGATAGTGTCCATAACCCTATTTCCTGCCTTACATTTTCCCCACCCTTATTATACCCTTTCTCTTCATGCCATCTTGGATTTACATATTTATTTAGGGTTCCACATGGTAGGGAAACATGCAGTGGTTGTCTTTGAGTCTCCCCCTAGGTTGACCTCAAACTCCTGCCTTAGCTTTTTGACTGCTGAGATTGCAGGCATACTGAGTTCCAAATATTTTTTCATTTCTCATGGGTATATATTCATAGCAATGGAATTGCTAGTCTGTGCGTAATTCCTTGTTTAACCCATTAAACTGCCAGCCTGTTTTCCAAAGCAACTGTGCCATTTTACTTTCCCACCAATGATGAATAAGATTCCACTTTCTTCATATCCTCACCAACATTTGTCATTATCTTTTCCTTCTGCCCGCATGTCTGTTACTATTTGTTTTTATTATAGCCATCCCAGTGAGTATGAACTAGTATCTTGTGGTTTTGATTTGCATTTCCCTGAGGCTAAGGATGTTACTTTTTTATGTGTTGTATTGGCCATTTGTGTGTCTTTGCCCAGTCTTAAATTGGGGTATTGATGCTTATTAACAGGATTTTTGTTTTTGTTTTTGTTTTTTGTTTTTTGGGTTTTGTGTGTGTGTGTCAGGGATTGAACTCACAACCTTATACTTGCCAAGCAGGTGCTTATGCTGCTGAACTAAACCCCCAGCCCCTATTAACAGCTTTTTATATGTTCTGAACACATGCAATGCTTCTCAGGTTTTGTTTTGTTTTGTTTGACTAGGGATTAAACTCAAAGACCTTTGCTTGCCAGACAGGTGCTTACACAGCTGAGCTAAGCCCCTAGCCCCCTCAGCCTGTTTTTGTTTTTGTGACAAGGTCTCTTAAATTCTATAGGCTGGACTTGAACTTGTAATCCTTTTCTACCTTAGCCTTGCAGAATACTGAGATTACAGGCATATATCACCACAACTGGCTTCTTGGTTTCTTTTATGTTCTTCCAGAATATAAAAGAGAACCTGTGTATGTATTAACTAAATGCATACCTACCTCCCTAGTTACCATAATAACCAAGGAGAAAGCAAACCTGACTTACCATGGCAAAAGAAATTAAAGGCTGTTAAAGATAATACTAGTTTTAAAAGTACTTGAAGATGTTCAGTTTTCCATCAGAGATCCGACACTTTTCATTTCTCTTGTTTTCCAACTATTTGGTATAGGTCTAGCAGTCTAGATTTGTAAGGGATTTTTGTTTTTATTTTCATAGTACTAGGGATTGAACCCAGTGTGCTCTACCACTGCACTGTATCCCCTACCCTTTTATTTTATTTTATTTATTTCACTTCATTTCTGGTACCAGGAATTGAACTCGGGGCCTTCTGCTTGGCAGCCAGGCACTGTGCTGCTGAACCACATCCCTGATCCCTTGTGTTTTGAGACAAGCTCCACTGTGTTGCCCAGGCTGGTCTTCAATTTGCAGTCCTCCTGTCCCAACCTTCCCAATAACTGCAGTTACAAGCATGCACCTCATCTAGCCTCTGCTTTCTTAAATACATACACTGAGGATGTCTTTCATCAGATTCCACCCTGTTCCTCACCCCTGCCCCATTTTTTTCTCTTTTAGAATTTGGATCCCCTCTGTCCCCTGCATTACTTGACTTCTCTTCCTTGGGGTTTGTTTTTTCCTAGTTTTTTTTAATCTTCTGGGTTTTCCATTAACTCTGACTTGCTTCCAAATTACTACGTGTTAGCTGGGCAAAGTGTAACCCCGTTCAGCTATATAGAAGGCTGAAGCAGAAGGAACATGTGAGCCTAGAAATTCAAGGCTAGTAGACCTTATCTCGTGTGTGTGTGTGTGTGTGTGTGTGTGTGTGTGTGTGTGTGCGCGCGCGCGCGTACACACGTATCAGGAATCAAACTCACAACCTTGCCAGGCAGGCTCTTATGCCATTGAACTGGATCCCTGCCCAACCTCACCTCTTTTTAAAAAAAAAAATTCTGGGCCAGGGGTATAGCTCAGCCACATAACACCTGCTTGGCAAGCAAAAGGTCCTGAGTTTGATTCCTGAACATATATATATTCGTGTTACTGTTTTCATATACTTAAAAGTTTTGTTAAACTCTTTTCAGATCTGCTATGCACTTTTTAAAAATCTTTTTGCTGCTCTCTGAAGTCTACACGTCTTGCGCTTTCTGTAAATTGTGCTGCATTTTGCTCACTGTGCCTTGTCTTTTTCCTCTGGATGTTATCTTCGAGTACTATTTGTTTTCCTTGAAAATGTTTATGCCCATAAGGCTAGAATTAAGGGGCTACTTCTTGAGGAGGGTCCACCCTCTACTCCAGCCCCTATGCACACACCCCTGATGCTGAGGGTTGAAGCCCACCTTAAATGTGAGCTACATACCCAACCCTTTCTTTTTAATTTTGAGATAGGTTCTCACTTAAGTTATCCAAGCTGGGATTGAATTTGTGATCATTTCCCCTTAACCTCTTGAATAGAACTAGAACCCCAGGGACACATTCTTTTGTGGTTTTCCTTTCTTCTCTTTTTAATTGCTAGGGGTTGAACTCAAAGCCTCATGTATACCAAGTATACATTCTACCAACTTTTTTCCTTTTTTGGTTGGTTACTGTTGGTTGGTACTGGGGATTAAATTCAGGGCTTTTAACAAGGAACTATATCTCCAGCCCCCTTTTTAAAATTTTCTTATTGGAGAGGGTCTTGCTAAATTGTTATGTATTACCAGGGTGGACTTGAACTTATAGTGCTTCTGCCTCAGCTTCCCAGAGTGCTAAGATTTCCAGGCTGAAACCAATTTTTTTTTTTTTTTTTTAAGCTAGGTGTCATTTTGTGGTTCAGGTTAACCTTGAACTCACTTAATAACCGAGGCTGGTAATCCTGCATCAGGCTTGCAAGTACTGGAATTACAGGTTTGTGCCTGACACTGCTAGAAATCATATTTTAAGTAACTTTTTCCCAGGTTAGACACCTAATAAAAAATGGAGCAGAAATCTGTAAGTCAACACATGGCAATTCTAAAACATACTGCTTTTAAACATTTTTATACATGTCATTTCATATTTAACATTATAGAGTATAGTCAAAGAAGGAATAAGGTCAGGTCATATTCAAAAAGTAAAAATCTTTTTTTTTTTTTTTTTTTTTTTTTTTGTCTTTTTCCTGTTTATCGGTACCAGGGATCGAACTCATGACTGCCTGCTTGCAAGGCAGGCACTTAAAGTAAAATTTGTTTTTAAAAAGGGGGTGTTGGGGATTTAGTTTAGTGGTGTAGCATCTCCCTGGCAAGCATGAAGTCATGAGTGTGATTCCCACTATCTTTAAAATAAAAGGTACAAATCCAGTATATCATTCTGTATTGAGACACTTTGAGCTCAGTTGGCCTTGACAGCTTTCTGGAAGTAGGTGATCTTAACCATGTAGTTTTTATTTGGGTAGCTGTAGCCAGTATCAGATCAGTAGTTCCTTCCCCAGGCTCCAGTTCATTTTGTTGCTTCCAGATACTGCTTAGCTAGGGGCCAGTAAAGATTCAGCCCAGCACTTGCCTGGCAAGTGTGAAATCGTGAGTTCCATCCCTTGTACCAAAAACAAAAAGTGTTAACCAAATATTGTGTGGCAAAAACTAATTTCAATTATTAACTCTTTTTTTTTTTTAACTTTTTTTTTTTTTTTTTTTTGTCTTTTTTTTTTTTGTCTTTTTCCTTTTTATTGGTACCAGGGATCGAACTCACGACTGCCTGCTTGCAAGGCAGGCACTTATGCCGCTGAGCTAAATCCCTAGCCCCAGTTATTAACTCTTGCACTGGGATCTATACTGAAACACCATGGTTTGGTTTTTCTTTTGCAACATTGGGAATCAAACCTAGAACCTTGCACATGCTCTGCCCCTAAGCTACACTCCCAGCCTTTTTTTTTTTTTTGGAGGCAGAGTCTCACTATGTAGTTCAGGTTGGTTTTGAACTCACTGGGTGCCACAGTCTGACCTCAGAATCCTAAGTGATCCTCCTACCTCAGCCTCCTGAGTCCTGGGATTACATGTGCTACCCACCAGCCGTAGGGTATTTTTTTAAATGAGATGGATAACAAAGATGTATTTTTATGCAGTGGAGTACTACTCAGCCATAAAAGGGATGAACAAGAGACTTTTTTTTTTTGTCTTTTTCCTTTTTATCGGTACCAGGGATCGAACTCACAACTGCCTGCTTGGAAGGCAGGCGTTTATGCCACTGAGCTAAATCCCCAGCCCCCAAGAGACTTTTATAGGTAAATAGATGCACTTATGAGACCGTGCTCATAAGTGAAATAGATAAAGCTCACATGTGTAAACATCCCTAGTGTAAGAAGCTGAAGGAAATAATATAGTTAGATATATAATAGTTAAAGATAGTTACATTACTAATTTCTCTTAGTTCACTGAAAAGGGTTTGTACTAATATTGTTTGGATGATTAAATGCAGATATGATAATAGTACAAGGGCTGCAGATTTAGCTCAGCGGCATAAGCATCTTCCTGGTAAGCGCAAGGTTGTGAGTTCCACCCCTGGTACCAAAAAAAATTTTTTTGAAAAAAAAGATAACAGTACGTAAGGTATTAACCATTGTTATCCTCTATTGTACTTTGAAATTTTTGTTTTGTTTTTTCTTCACTTAAAAAAGAAAAGCTGATTTAGGACTTTTCAAGTTTAGGAATTGTTCCCCTGTGCAGACAGCTACTGTTGAATTTTTTGTTTGCCACTGGTGAATATCAGACGGAAGGAGTCTTTTGATTCCCAGTTTTTTTGTGTAGGTTTTCATGGTTAGCACAAAGTTATTCGTATACAGGGTCTCACCAAGTTTCCCAGGGTATCCTTAAACTTGGATCCTCCTGCCCCTTAGGAGTTGCTGAAATTGGAAACATTTGCCACCATGCTTGGTCTCTTCTCCCTGCCCCAGCATTTTTAAAGTAAGTTAGAAGTATTTTGCATATTTTGTCTTATATGTACAGTTAATATTTATTTAATTCCAGTTGAATATTATATAATATATACTCTGTGCTAAACTTAATTTTTTTTCTATCTTAAATATGTAAGTGGTGTACCTTGTTACTTTTTTCACATTGTGGTCTTCTGAGAGATGGGATTTAAAAGTTTATTTATTTAAAGAAGAGCAAACCAGGCTTGGTGGCACATGCCTATAATCCGAGTGCTCAGAAGGCTGAGGCAGAAGGATTACCATAAATCAAGGCCAGCCAGGATTACAGAGTGAGATCCTGTCTCAAAAAAAAATGAGCATATTAATACTTGGTAGCCTGATATATACATATAATAGTTTTCTGCAGAGGAATTGATTGCTATTTAGTCTAGGCTTGTTATCAAGATAGTTTGTCAGGCATAATGGTACATGCCTATAATCCCAGCACTCCAGAGGCTGAGGCACAAAGATTGCAAGACCAAGATCAGTCTCAAAAAACCTTAATGAATTAAAAACATTTTATGCTTCTTCTAGAACTATCAGACATTGTTTTCTCTTATTTTTACAGTGTCTCAGTTTCCTAACCCAAATCATTTTTCCCTTTACTGACAACCTACAACAATTCTCAGTCTGCCTCTTTTCATATATATATATATATGTATATGTATATCTTATCTCTGAGGGTGAAAGTTCCTAGTAATATTTAGTTGAAGACCTCAACTAAAATTTTCACCACCATACTATTGTCATTAGTATTCAGTATTTGAGAAAATACATGTGGGTCCTAGAGACTAAATTCATATTACATAAACAGCCATGTATTTTTATTACACTTATGGCCTATTTATTTTGTTGTTTGATTTCATGGTTTTTTGAGAGTCGGTCTCCTTATGTAGTTCAGGCTGGCCTTGTACTTACTGGGATTATAAGTATGCACCACCATGCCCAACTTTACACTTAATGTCCTCTTAAGGGTAAGTTCATAAAATTTATGGGGCCAGAAGACACATGGAACAAGGCCCTCCTCTATACCTTCACTCACATGAAAATATAATAAATAAAATTCTAGACTTTTAGTTTTGGTTTTTAAACTAATTATAACTGTGGGGTAGTGGGCCCTAATAGGGTTTTTTAACTGGCGTATAAGAATAAGAACTTTGCACTGGATAAAGTGGCTCACACCTGTAACCTCAGCACTTGGGATGCTGAGGCAGAAGGATTACTACAAGTTTGAGGCCATCCTGGACTAACGCAGTGAGTTCAGCAGCAGCTTGAACTCTATAGTGAGACCCTGTCTTGGAAACTACCACCACCCCAAAAAAGAAGAAAGAAATATGCTTTTTTAGGTATACTGCTTTCCTTGGCCCAAGTCATACTATTACTTGAATTTATATGTAAGTAACTTATAAATCTAATACTTGATGCTTTTAATTTTAGTCTTAAAAAAACTTTTAGTTTATATCATATTATCAGCTATTGAGTAGATTATTTAATGACAAACTTCAACCTATATTTGATACTGTTTACTTAGGTAAAGAGGTTAGATGCCTGAAACTCACTGCCTCTCAGGAATATCCAAGCATAGAAGAACTAAACATGAACCCAGAGAAAAAACAAATAGTGTGCTCTGGAAGACAGATCCCAAGATACCTTGGGACTTAGAACTTGAGAGGTTATTAAAAGTATATTTGTGCTTCCAATCTCTGGACTTAGGAAATCGATTTTAAAGTAATTTGGTGTTCATCACTTCACTTGATGACTAAGTGATAAGCATCCTTGTTTTATAAAACAAGGGATATATATAATTGTAATTGGATAGTTTGGAGAGTCCATAAAAGCAATTGACTACTTTCATTTACTATTACCAGAAAACATTAGATATCTAGAATGTCATCAGCTAATTCTTAAAACATTAAAAAGTTTCCAGTTACTTACTATATCATGTGTCTATTGATACCCAGCTATGATGCCTGATAATAAATTAATGCTTACTAAGTACTGAAAAAATAACTAGATTAACTCTGTTGTTCTATTAAGGTTAAAAACGCCAACTAACTCCAACCATGAAAGATCCAAGTCGCAGCAGTACTAGCCCAAGCATCATCAACGAAGATGTGATTATTAACGGTCATTCTCATGAAGATGACAATCCATTTGCAGAGTACATGTGGATGGAAAATGAAGAGGAATTTAACAGACAAGTTAGTTTGGAGTATAAATGTTTTTCATACTGTTTATAGTCCTTCATATGATTGTACTTGACCCTGAAATGTGTTTATCTGATCCTTTTTATGAAATACTGTGTGAGGTCATATGCTACCATTTGTTTTATTTGGCTGCTGATTACTACTAAGCTTGACTGCTCATTGAAATTACCTAGGGATCTTGTTTCAGGGTCCCACTCTGGAGATTCTGATTCAAAAGGACTAGAGCAGAGCCTGGGAAACTTTAAAACGTTCCCAGTGGTTCCCATGAGCAATCTGGTTCAGGAACCATTATTACAGCAGTGTTGTATTACAGTGCAAATTGGGGAAATTCTAGAATTGGGAGCAGATGGACACAGATACTAGGATTGAAAATTGTGTGCTTCAGGGCTGGGGATTTAGCTCAGCGGCATAAGTGCCTGCCTTGCAAGCAGGCAGTCGTGAGTTCGATCCCTGGTACTGATAAAAAGGAAAAAGACAAAAGAAAATTGTGTGCATCTTTTTCTATCTTTTCTCATTTCTCCATTGATTTGTAGTTTTGGTAATTAGTAGCAAACTTGACATATCCATATCCAGTGATGAACATTCTAGAGCAGTTGAGAATCTGTGGCATGTGTGCCACAGCAAGCTGTAATGTGAAAAGCTCTAAAAGATTGGCTATCACTCTTCTAGACTAAAACAGTTCAATCTCATTTCAGTAAGAATAAGTCGGTACGTTTTATTTTGTTTTGTTTAGTGCTAGAAATGGAGCCCAGGGTCTCATGCATACTAGGATTTGTGAGGGGAGGGAGTGTTTTGATTACTCATGCTGTGACTCTGATTCCAAGAGATTTTATCTTAGGGTTTGAATGAGAGTTTGTACTGTTCTAATGTATCACAGGTAATTCTGATACACATTCATCAAAGAAAGCACTCCTTTATTAATTGTTTCTCAGACATCACTGGAAAAAATAATTCTTTTGACATTTTTTATTTGTAAAATTTTTTTGGTACTGGGGATTAAACCCAGACAGGGTACGTGTTAAAACATGTGATATACTACTGAGCTACACCCCTAACCCCAACATTTTGGTTTTGTTTTGGTTTTTGGGACCGGCGATTGAACTCATGACCTTGTGCTTGCCAGGCAGGTACTGCTTATGCCACTGAGCTAAATCCCTGGCTCAGCATTTTGGTTTTAAGTGGGTTATTTTCAGCCACTTCTAAAGGTGTGTTACTAAGTATTCTATAAATTATCTTTTATTTATCATAAATCTAGATAGAAGAGGAGTTGTGGGAAGAAGAATTTATTGAACGCTGTTTCCAAGAAATGCTGGAAGAGGAAGAAGAACACGAGTGGTTTATTCCAGCTCGAGATCTCCCACAAACTATGGACCAAATCCAAGACCAATTTAATGACCTTGTTATCAGTGATGGCTCTTCTCTGGAAGATCTTGTGGTAAAAGTTATTTTTCATCTTTTTAGACCCTAACTCATCATTCCTGTAAGTGGGGGAAAGCCAGCTACCATCTATTTAAGAGTTCCACATCTTTTCCCTTCCAAAATTATGCCACTTCTTACAGTGAAAGCAGAGTCTCCAGTTCTAATAACAGGGAGTGACTTCTGGCAGCACTGTGGAGTCTTAGACCATTATCAGACTTGCCTCTGCTTTCAGCCATTATAGCCCTCTTAGACATCATATTGCCGTAGGGTATTTGTCTTAAAAGAATCCAGGAAAATACACAGTATTACTATAGGACTTGTCTGTACAAAAGTAACTTGCTCTTTAATCTTGACCTAAATATTTGGTAAAATTTGCAAATTTTGCACTAAGTTTTATTTTTTGAGACAAGGACTTGAACTTACTGTGTCATCGAGGCTGGTCTCGAACTTGTACCTCCTGCCTCAGCTTTCCAAGTGCTGGGGTTATAAAAGTGCCATCTTGCTCAGCTTGTTTTGTTCTTGTGATACTGGGCATTAAACCTTGGCGTGCTCTTCCACTGAGCTACATCTCTAACCCTTTTATTTTTTTTCTCCATCCCTTTTTAATTTTGAGATAAGGTCTTACCAGGATCCTTAGGCTGGCCTTGAACTTAAGATCAAGATCCTTCTCCCTCGGCCTCTCAAGTAGCTGAGAGGTATAAGCATGTACCACCATGGCTAGCCCAAAATTTACAAGATTTTATCAGCAGTGTAAAATTATAGAGTGTCCAGTTCATTTGGAACTGTGAAAAATAGGAAATTTTACAAGCTTATGGCAAAAAAGGAACACAAACAAAGCTAGATTTACATTTTTAGGTATTCTTTTGTTTCATCACTGTCATATATTTACAGTCAAAAGTTTTTCAGGATCTATGATAACTAAACATTAGCACTGAAGTAGAACCCAACGAACCCTAAATTTCACCAAAATTAAGAAAAAAGAATTTTTGCATAAGTGTGATAATGCCCACCTATAGTCCCACACTCTAGAAGCTGAAGGAAGAGGATCACGGGTTTGAGGCCACCTTCACAGTTAGTTCAAGGCCAGTTTGTACTACATAGAGACCCTAATTCAAAGCAGAAAAATTTTGGCCAGTCATGGTGGTACATACCTGTAATCCCACCTACACAGGAGGCTGAGGCAGAAGGACTATTCACATGTATAATCATGCTTCTACCAAATAGTTCTCTAGAATTTATCCACTGAACTCAGAAGTGTTTTGTTTTTTTGTGTGCGAGTGAGATTTTTGTTTGTTTTTTGCAATGATCTTTTGTTAAATGTGTATTCCACCATAAGTGCCGGCCTTGCAAGTGCAAGATTGTGAGTTCAATCCCCGGTACAAAAAAAAAAAAAAAAAAAAAGACTATATGGAAAACACTGAAATTTACCTTGTGGGGGTAAATGATTTTAACACAGTGGACCAGATGTATAATCTTATAAGTCTGTTGCAGCATACTTGCCTGTGACTACATTAAGTCATGTCATGCCCTGAGGAGTAAAGCCTCTTGCAAAGCTTAATGTACAGTTTATTTAACCTTGTTTGTTTGCTTGTTCATTTGTTTGTTTAGACACAGTGTTGCTGTGTAGTTCAGGCTGCCTTTGAACTTGAAGTGATCCTCCTGCCCAGCTTCCCCAGTGCTGGGAGTATAGACATGCCTGGCTTGTGCAGTATAATTTTAAATTGAACCTAATATAAATCTAATTCATTGAACTGGTTTGTTCTTTTCAGTCTATTTGAGATTCATTTGTTACTCTTCTGTAATTCCCAGAAGGTTGTACATTTAAGAATATTGCTTCTGGGGCTGGGGATTTAGCTCAGCGGCATAAATGCCTGCCTTGTAAGCCAGCAGTCGTGAGTTCGATCCCTGGTACCGATAAAAAGGAAAAAGACAAAAAAAAAAAAAGAATATTGCTTCTGGGCCTAGGGATTTAGCTCAGCGGCATAAGCGCCTGCCTTGCAAGCAAGCAGTCATGAGTTCGATCCCTGGTACCCATAAAAAGGAAAAAAAAAAAAAGAATATTGCTTCTTTGACTATAAACTTTTGACTTTTGTATGTGTGTGTGATGCTGCAGATTGAAGCCAAAGCTTCAAGCATGCAGAGCAGAAGCTCTCATTGATAAATTACATCCCTACCCCTAAACTATATACTTAACAGTCAGCCACATTTCCCCTGGGGGAAAGGAGACTATATCCATCCAAGAAAATTGTTATGTTAGAAAACTCAGATTAAATTATTGCTCCAGTATGTTGTTTAATACTATGTTTTTGTCTTCAAGTAAGTGACATAGGAGACCGATTCAATATAAAAGGCTACCAGTATGCCTGCGTTTAGGCCCAGGAATCTGTCCTCATTTTCTTTTAATCATTGCTCTCCAGAGTGCAGTAGAAAATTTCCAGCTACTCTTCTTATACAGTGACACGTCTGCTTAGGAAAGTAAAGATTTAGAAACTGAGAATAATTTTGATACAAGTCTCTACAGCTCCTGCAGCTTGACCACTTCTCCCTTTTGTTCAAATTGTTGCAAAAATGGAGTTTCAGAGTGATTTATCCTGGCACACATAGGAAGTTAGGGGCAGAGCTGGAATTTCAGACTTAGATCTTCTGGCTCCCCACGAAGTTTTCTTTTCCTATTACATACCATGTTTCCTGTGGGAATTAGAAGACAGCCATTGTAGCAAAACAACTTCCATATTTTCATTGAGGATCATCTATCAGCAATGTCTCATTTACTTTAATCACAATTTCAACATTTGTTTAACATGTTTGAATGATACGAAAATGTTTTAAGAAAGTCAAGGATCATCAAATTAACAGAATTTCTTATTAATACTTTATGTGAAGTTGGTCAGTTTTTGGTTATGCTTCAGCTTAAATTCAGTTCCTACTTTAGCAAGTTGATACAACTTTATGTTATGCAATATTTAGCTTATATCTGGATCCTCCTTTCCTTGTTATAGACTTGTTGGGTGAAGTATAACCTTAAAAATCTGGAGTTTTTGTTTTGTATTTTTTATGAAGGGATTTTTGCATGTGGATCTAGGCTAAATGCCTCTGAGTATCTGAAGCCATTTGTAATGAACTTGACTTTTTATGTACTTATTTTCCAGGTCAAGAGCAATCTGAATCCAAATGCAAAGGAGTTTGTTCCTGGGGTGAAGTACTAAAATATTTGAGTAGACGGGGCCCTCTTTTGGTGGATGTAGCACAATTTCCACACTGTGAAGGCAGTATTAGAAGACTTAATTGTAAAAGCTCTCTTGTCACTGTGTTACACTTATGCATTGCCAAAGTTTTTGTTAGTCTTGCATGCTTAATAAAAGTGCTGAGACTGTTATTAAGTAAAAAGCTGTCAACCCTTACTGAATATAGAATTGGCCCCATGGCTTAATGTACAGACAGCGAGGAAAGAAGCACCAGTCAAGTTGTGACAAAGCACCAAATTAAATGAACTCTGAATCTTACAGAATTGTCATCTTTGAGGCTAAACTTGTCCCTTAGGGTTAACTAACACTTGTTACTGTCTACACTTTGTAGAAATCAGTTATTTAAATTACATTCCAGATTTCTCAGTTGCATTTTCTCCTTAGCAATCCTTCTCCCTCAGGATTCATCTGATGTGAGTTGGAGGCTAGCCTCACCTTCATAGTGAGTTCAAGCCAGGCTAAACCATATATAACCAGACCTTTTCTCTAAAAAACAAAACATAAATTTTTCTGAAAAATGTCTTTTAATTTGAAATAATTTTGTGTCTTTAGTGACTGAGGTAACAAGCTGATAATAGAGCTAATCTTGGCTTTTCTCATATTTTACCATGTAAGAAATACTGAATTCTTCTAATGGTACATTTGAGGAGTATGTGAATTGGGAATCTTGTCTTTTGAGGATTCACCTTGTCACAGCCATACCTGTGTGAAGCCTAATTTGGGACAAACACCAGCCTATAATCCAGTTGAACAAATAGATTGTTACATGATTTGAATGGTGCTTTTCCTTGCTTTGTTAACCATCATGACAGTGGTCTGCAGCACAACTTTTCTTTTTAACAAAGCTAGAACAGTTTTGGCTTCTTAAACTTCATATTTGGGTAGATTAAGCTGCCATACGTGTTCAGTGTGAATAGTGTTTAAGTTGAAAATATTGTAAAAAAATTATATTTTTTCAAAAATATTTAAAAAAATAAAATAATAGTAGATCTGAATTGATGTGTTTATTGGTGCCAGACTACAGAACTCTAATACAAATCATGTTCATTGGAATCCATAGTACTAAGTATATTGCTTTGCATGTATCTTTCCACAGAACACTAGTGAAATAAAACCAACCACCCTATGTTAGCTTTTTGTTGCCTGAGAATGC
Organism: Cavia porcellus; assembly: GCF_034190915.1. NCBI lineage: Eukaryota > Metazoa > Chordata > Mammalia > Rodentia > Caviidae > Cavia > Cavia porcellus. Next base: position 6,793,763 of record NW_026947504.1, read on the forward strand.
AGTGTAAGGGCAGTTGTAGATAGCCATGTTAGGAAAATGGGGGGGGGGGGGGGAGCCTAGGCATACAGGTATGTGTCACCACACCTGACCCTTTTAATTCAGTTTTTAATAGCAACCTTAATAAATAAATAGTTGATTGGGGGGGTTATGTTTTGTTTTGTTTTGTTTTTCCTGTACTGGAAAATGAGCTACATTCTCAGCCTTTCTTTTTTTTAGACAGAGTCTTTGCTGTGTAATTCATGCTGGCCTTGAACTCACTATGTAGCGTATGTAGCCCAGGCTGGCTTTAGACTCAAAGCAATCCTCCTGCTTCAGCCTCCTGAATGCTGGAATTATAAGCATGTGCCACCCCTCCTGGCCTAGATACTAAAGTTTAAACCCAGGGTCGTCTTACTACTGTGTGACCTCCTCAGCCTTTTGTTACTTTTATTTTGAGATTAGTTTCCCAAGCTAGGCTCAAACTTAAGATCCTCCTGTTTCAGCTTCAAAGAGTGCTATGAATACAGGTGTGTACCATGTCTGGCAATAGGTGGGTGGCCAACCTGTGCTACAAAGTGAACTCAAGGCCAGCCTGAATTACATAATGAGACCCTGTCTCAAAAAGACAAAAAAAAAAAAAAAAAAAAAACCAAAAAGGAATGAATTTGAAATATTCCTCTGTATTACAAACAGAGAAATAGTGGTCAAGCCAGACAACTATGTTTTTTGTAAAGAATGGGGCTGTAGGCCCCACTAGATCTCACAATGATCTCCTGCCTCAGCCTCTGGATGCTAAAATTACAGGCATGTGCCACCATGTCAGGCCTGTAATAGGTGAGTTTTTAAAAGAAGTCCTGTGGGGCTGGGGAATTTAGCTCAGTGGCATAAGCGCCTGCCTTGCAAGCAGGCAGTTGAGAGTTTGATCCCTGGTACCGATAAAAAGCAAAAAAAAGTCCTGAAATAGACAATCACACTTGACTTTTTTTTAAAGCTATGATTCAACCTTCAGTCCTCTCTCTGTTCTCTAATAGCTGTGGATCAAAAGTGGCACATTCAGGGCATGGTTGAGCATGCCTGTAATCCTAGTATTTGAGAGGCTGAGGCAGGTGGATTGCTGAGAGTTGGGCTACATGGTGAGTTTGAGGCCAGTTTTAAAAACTGTTTGAGAGATCCCTCAGGTTCATAAGCGTGATGATTGGGTGCTCATGCTCCATGCATGACATGTGCCTCCTTTGAACCTTGTTACGACCTTGGCACATTACCCATCTGATGTGGAAAAAAAAAAAAAAAGTATTGAGTGTTTTATTTTGTGATACAGGGCTTCTAACATGCTAGGCAAATTGGGTGGCCATCCCATGTAGCATTTTAGATTTCAAACAGAGATTTAACCAAAAAAGTATACAAATATTCCAGAATCTGACAAAAGATTTCAGAATCCTTCAGTAAGGAATATATACCTTACAATAAGAATTATCTACCTCCAGATATTGTGTGATTATTATTATACATCAAATACTGAAGACAGTCCTGACACACAGAATGTCCTGTGTGATTGGTGTTATTATTAAAAGTCTAGAGTAGGGGTTGTGAGCTCAGTGGTACAGCGTGTGCTTTCCATGCTTGAGGTCCCAAGTTCAGTTCCCAGTACTATCGAAGAAAGTACCCTTTGGCATCCTAGCTATTTAGAAAGTTGATCCAAGAGGATCACAGATTCAGACTTCGTGTAAATTTTTTTTTTAAGTTGGACTCTGGTTCAGTAGTCTTAGTCCAATCTCCAGTGCTTAAAAAAACAAAAAGGCTCATCCTCACAACTTTTTGTCCACCTAGAAGAACATGCACGTTGAAACCACTTTAAGTTTAGAGCACACTCTGCATCCGGCATTCCTGGTGGACATGCCAGGTTTCACTATCATCACCTGCATATATTTGAAACCCTAGGGATAAGTGATCATCTCATCTGGGCTTGTGCTGGCATAGTTTGAAGGTTACCAAAGTCATCCTGCTTCAGACAACTAAGTTTTATTATCTTCACTGAAACAGGACAACATATAGGAAAGGATATTTCCATTTTGCTGTGTCAGGATTTGTTGGCCTTTTCCATGTCAAATGTCAGTATTCAGCATACTGGAGTGTACATGATTAGCTGGTGGACTGTAGTTGGACTACATTGTGCTCAGATACTTGGGAAAAATCAGTCTTTCACAAATGTCACTACTTAGTAGGCAATGTAAATTGGGGAAGTTTCTAATTATAAAATCACTAAGGAATTGTACCTAGAAGCCGTATATTTTTGCCCAGTCCACCTACCCCTTAAGGACACATTAGAGAGGTCACAAAAATGGAAACTCAGTAGTTGAGGCTTTCTTTTGAGACAATGTTTTGATTATTCAGCCATCCCACAAAGTCATCAGCATATCCTACCTTTCTCAGAAGGAACTTTTCAGACTTTGGTGCACACAGATGCAGCTTCTGTATTTTCTGGTGTGTCTTCTAGAACTGGTGGCTTGTTTTTTGACTTCAGAGATAATCCTTTGAAGACTGGGCAGATGGGGATGTATTTTAGAAAGGCAATCTTTTTGACTATGTCCATCCCAATGGGGAAGTCGTAACTCTTCAGGCTGGCAGACGTCTCACTGTTGGCGTGGGCCCCAGCTTTCCATTGTAACAGGCCTCGTTCCTCAGGGCTCCCTGGAAAAAGACAGTGGAGTCATTTACCAAGGCCAGCAAGCCTTTCTCCCTGTAATTTGATCCTAGGGCAGACTTCAGTAATTTAAAAATTTTTTTCTCTGGTGCTGGAGATTGAACCCAGGACCTCACAAATCCTAGGTATGTCCTCTACCACTGAACTGCACCCATATCCTTACAGTGGCTGACCCAGGTGTGGTGGTGCTAGTTTGTAATCCCAGGGTTCTGGGAAGCTGTGGTGGGAGAATTGCAAATTCTACTAGTCAAGCCCAGGGAATTTAAGATCCTGTCTGAAAAAATAAAAAGGGCTAGAAATGTGGCTCAGGGTAAGGCATACATTCAGTCTTCATGGGGAGGGGTGGTTTTCTGACTTTCCTGCAAGTTAAGTGCTGATCCATGGTTAAGGACTGGGTTTTGCGCCAGCCAGACCTGAATTTGAATGCAGGTTGTCTGACCTTGGTAAGTAATTTGACCACTGAGCTTTGTGTCCTTCCTCAAAGCAGATTAAAGGGCTACTTAAGATTACGTGGTATGACATAGATGATTGCTGAAGCTCAGTTTGGCTGCAGGTGAGTGACATGAAAGACAGCCAGGTAGTTCCAGGAGGTTATACAGCTGCCTGCTCAAAGGCCCTTTATCTTCCTAGATTCTCTAGGCACCAAAGCTGCCATTTCACTGTCTCAGAACCACAAGCTGGACTGTTAAAGCCATAGCCTGACTCTAAAAAGGGAAGGTAAGTGTTGTGTTGAGTTGCTAGCCATCTATCCAAGGGACAGCTAATGCCAAAATGCTCTTGTCTAACCAGACAGCATGGCACATGTCAGAAGTTTAAACCCATGGACAGAGTCATAGCTCTAGCATGGCCCCTGCCTGGCAAGCATGAGGTCCTGAGTTTTGATTCCCTCCTAGTACTCCCTAAAAAAAAAGTCTAGGGGCTGGGGATTTAGCTCAGTGGCATAAGTGCCTGCCTTGCAAGCAGGCAGTCGTGAGTTCGATACCGATAAAAAGGAAAAAGAAAAAAAAAAAGTCTTAAGCCCAATCTGGGAAACTTAGTGACTTGGTGAGACCCTGATGTAGGAACTACGTAGTTCAAGGCCAGCCTGGACTGCATGACAGGACTCTGTCTCAAAAACAAAATGTCATCTGAAGAATCTAAGGAGCTTTGGGTCTCATCCTCCATCCCAAGTCTGAACACAGGCCCTGATTACTTTCTCTGCCAACCTCAACCCTCAGAGCTTCAGAGAGGCAGGCAAAAGCTGTGATTTTGTTCCAGCTGATAAGCAGCTGAGGGTGGAGGACCACCAAACTTGGTGTTCCACTCCCCTCTGTCCCTATGCGATGCTGCCGTTAGTTTATGAAGCTTCCCCAGGCAGCAGCCAAGATCCCCTGGAACCCTTCACAGAGGCTCTGTGACACTGTGGGTGGTACATAGCCAGGGCCTGTGTCGGACATTAACTTAAGATTTGTGCTGTCTTAACTTTTGAGACTGACTTTGTGGTCATAGTTTTTGTTTTTAGTTTTGGGGGGTAGTTTTGTTTGAGACAGGTCTCATCGTAGTTGAGGCTAGTGTTGAACTCGAAGTGATCCTAAGTTGGCCTTCTGAATGCTGTGATTATGAGCTTTCTCCATGTGGTCATATGTTTTAAGGGTGGGTGAAATGAGATACTTAGCTCCATGTCTAATTCGTGCTTTTTTTTTTTTTTTTTTTTTTTTTGTCTTTCGTTTTTATCGGTACCGGGGATCAAACTCACAACTGCCTGCTTGCAAGGCAGGCGCTTATGCCGCTGAGCTAAATCCCCAGCCCCTTAATTCATGCTTATTATAGTGCCTGATGACATGATTTTTTGTACTTTTTTTTTTTTTTTTTTGGTACCGTGGATCAAACTCATGACCTCCCGCTTGCCAGGTAGGTGCTTATGTCACTGAGCTGAATCCCTGGCCCTGTTTTTTATACGCTTACTGGGTGGGCACATGTGTATTTGGTATACCACAGACTATCATACACAATCCCTTCAAAATGCTCCATTACCAAAGGTACATGTTGGAATTTATTATCCAACATGGTAGTCTGATATATTTGGAATAGATTTTACCAACAAACTGATGAGTTTATATCTGACTACGCCATAAAAGCAAAGATAACCTTCAACACAGTGCCAGTCAAAAAATGGTAAAGAGCTGGACATGGTGGCACATGCCTATAATCCCAGCACCTGAGAGGTCGAGGCAGGAGGATCACCATGAGTTCGAGGCCAGTCAACTATACAGTGAGACCCTGTCTCCAAAAAAAAAAATAATTAAAAAAGAAATGATAGACCAGGGGTTTAGCTCAGCGGCATAAGTGCCTGCTTGGCAAACATGAGGTCATGAGTTTGATCCCAGCACCAAAAAAATAAAGTAAATGATAAAGGGAGCCAAGCATGATGGTGCACACCTGCATTCCAGCTGAAACAGGAGGGTCACAGGTTCAAGGCTAGCCTGGACAATTTAGCCAGACCCTGTCTCAAAAAGGAATAAGGATGTAGCTCAGAGGTAGATCACTTGCCTAGTATGCTTGAGACCCTGGACAGACACACACACTGGAAAAGAGATTTCATAGGACCCAGAAATAACTCCTGGCCTCACCCACTCCAAGACCTACAAGACATGTCTGTGCCTCTTTTGCTATAACTGGCAGGCACTCCAGCAGCCCACCTGCTCCTACAGGGCCTGCCTGGCCTCAGACCTGGCCATATACCCAACTCAGTGGCCATCTGATGGACTGCATATGAGTCAAATCTCTTTCTGTGCTACCCTTGTAAGACTGATCCATACCTGGCACTGTGTTGTCCAATATGAAAGCAAGGCATCCACCCACAAACATCTCTGTGGTCAACAACACTGTCAGAATTTGGTCTACTTCAAGAATACCTGTGGAAGGAAAGGGCCGGCATTTAGCTCAGGGCATAAGTGTTTGCCTGGCAAGCGCTAGGTCATGAGCTGACCATGAGGGAACTGCACAAAGCCCTGGCTTTCAAGTTTCTCTTCACCTCTGTCCCTCCCATCTTTGGCTCAAATACCGGTTCTGCCAGCTGCTAGTTGTTGCCTTGCTAGTTGTCATGCCAAGTGGAAATGACAATAGTATCAGTTTCATGGAGCTTTTTTGAGAATTACATAGCATATGTCAAAAACTGCTCCAAACCTGTCCACAGAAAGTGTGTTAATAAAGGTCAGCTAACAATGAGTCTCTCCCATACAAAGGTCCAGGGTTGGAAAGGATTTGTAGCTCTACCTGTATGAAGCTTCGGAGGGACTGGGCTGTGCTGGGGTCGACCAAAGGCTTTGTGAATACTAACTAAGCAGGCTCTCCACCGCTGAACTACACATCCCCAGCCCACAACCCCACCCCAACCCCAACCTTTGGGACTAAACAGCAAGCACCTGTGTTGATGGCGCCGGGGTTAGAATCCAAGTAATTAGGCAACATAAGCCCGAAAAACATGGAAAAGCCCAGCACAAATAGGTTGCGGGAGGAGTTCATGTCCACAAACTGCAGGTTGGACAGCCCCACGGCAGTAATCATCCCTGCAGGGGCAAGAAAACACAGACACCTCAAGGCCGAGGGAGTCCCACGACTGAGTGAGCCGTGCAGCGCACTCGGGGCCGCGCCAGGCACTCACCGAAGAGGGTGCAGAACATGCCCCCCAGAATGGGGTCGGGGAGCGAGGCGAACAGGGCGGTGAATTTGCCGATGGCGCCCAGGACCAGCATGATAACCGCACCATACTGCACCACGCGGCGGCTGCCCACCTGCCGGAAGCCAGTGGCGGGGCTACGACCCGGGACGGGATGGGGGGGTTTGTGCTAGGGGTCGGGCCTGCTCAAACACAGGGTTGAGCTAGGCCAGGACCGGGTGGGGGGAGTGAGGTTGGTTTGGGGTCTTGCCAGTGGTGGACGGGATTTTGTGCTGCCCTGGCACCTTGGTAATCCCTAGCACGCCGATATTGGGACTCGATGAGGTGGACCCGTTGCCTGTGCCCAACAGTCCTGCGATAATGCAGCAGATGCCTTCGGTGAAGATGCCCCTGTAATAAAAGGACCAGCAGGGGCTTAGTCTAGCCCTTCACAGGCTGTAACCTCCCATCACCCTGTTACACTTCCTGCCCCGGGGTGGGGGGGTTATGAGCTGTCACTATGGTGTGAAAAGTCCCCACCCCAGGCCACAAGCAGATCTGGAAACTAGGAGCCCTGGTACAGATACTGGTCCCAGTTTCCTGGCACTTATGCCTCTGGGCAATTGGACTTGAATGTCCTCATCCGTGCAGCGGAGAAGCCGGGGAGTGGAGCCTGGCTGCGGCTGTTGGATTGCCTGAGAGAAGGCACAGGGAGAGCTGGGCACAAGGAAGGCTGTTGAGGCCTGTGGTTTCCCTCCTCAACCACTCCCAAAACTCAGCATGATGAGTCCTTGTTCAACTAGCAAGGAAAACAAGGTCTGGACGTGTGAGGGGCTTGGCCACCCAAGTCTGCCCCTCTTGGCTCTCAAGCCCATCCCTGCATCTGCTTCCTGAGTGACCCCTCCAGCGGGTTGGCAGCTGAGGTGGGCAGGTGAGCATACCTATTGATAGCATGAACTGGCGGGGGTGGTGCACCAGCCAGCCGGGCACAAGCATAGTAATCACCGATGGACTCGATGATACCTGCCAGTGTGGCACTGAACATTCCCAGGACAGCAGCCATGGTCACTGTGGGCACGCCCCACTGACCTGGAGGTGGAGGCAAGAAGATGGATACAGCAAGGAGCTTGTGGAGGATTGGGAATGGACAGGGCAATCCTTGAGGGGGAGATGAGCTGGTGGTGGCGAGGCCTCAAGCTGGGGTAGGAGCCGTGGAATTACGGGAACTTACTTGGGTATTGAGAGGTTCGGGGCTGGAGTGAGGCTTTGTCTGAGATTTCACTACTCTTCTTGGCATATTATGTGTCTGTCAGTACAGGGACACTGGCACATGCCTGTAATCCCAGCACTCTGAGAGGCTGAAGCAGGAGGGTTACAAGTTTCATCACAGCCTGAGCAATTTAGCGATTTAGTGAGACTATCTTAAAATAAAAAAGGGCCAGGACATAGCTTAGTACAAAGACCTTAGGTTCTGTCTAGGTGTGTGTGTGGAGGGGGGTTGGTTAGCGCTAGTTGGAGCTAGTTGTAGTCATCAGATGAATTGGGGTCACCAAGGATTTCACAAGTGTCCAGTCAGGGCTAGAGGGGCCCAAGTAAGGGTGCTTACAGGGATAGGGGATGCGGACCCAGGGTGAAATAGTTATGATGTCCCCACGGGCATCAGTTCGTGCCTGGAAGCCATAATCTGTCGGATCCACGGGCAGCACATCGGTCAGCGTCAGCACATAGCAGAGTAGCCACACAGTCATAATGGCCAGTACAATCTGAAGCAGGGGTTGAGGGGTAGCTGCGGGCGCTGCCCTGTCTCCATCCAGGCTACCCACTCTTACCTCAGCCCGGCCCAGCCTTAGCCCCTGCTGCATTCAGATCCAGTGCCGACACCCACTCCAGCTCTGACTAGGACTGCATCTCTGCTCCGGCTCCCGTGCTGTCTCTGCCTTTGCCCTCCCCTTGGCCCTGGGCATAGGTTTAAGCCCTCACCTAAGCCCTGCCCTAGTCCCAGCCCCAGCAACCGGTCAGCTCCTCACAGGAAACATCTTGAAGATCTGGATGCGGAAGAAAGTGAGGCCCTTGCCCCAGCGATATCCAGGCAGCAGGAAGGTGACATTGCGCAGGTACTGGGAGAAGAGGACGATCAGGAGAATAGAGCTGGGGGCAGAAGTACCAGGAGGAGGCAGCTGGCATCCAGGCGGGGGCAGGAGCCAGGACCACGGGGAAAACATATGGAGGAGTGGGGCAGAAGAGGCTGGGGCTGGGGTTGGGGCTGGGAAGGAACCAGGCCTGGTGCCTGCTCACCAAGCTGAGATGCCCCAGTGGGAGCCAGCTCGGTCGCCAGCAGCTTGGAAGACGGAGAGGCCAATGAGGGAGACAGTGGGGGTGACTGTGAGAGGCCCAATGTAGTTGAGGAGGGCCCCAGGTAGCCCCATCAGCCCAATCACCACCTCCACTAGGCTGGACACCATGATTGCACCCTGGATCTAGAAGGGCAAAGTCAGCCATAAGTTACCATGTAAAGACCATGACCTGGCCAAGAGCAGGTCTTAGACTGCCTCCAGTCCTCCCAGCTCATCACCCATCCAGTGCCCTCCTTGGCCCCTGGCCCTTCGACCTACCTCTCGAATCCGTGGGTGCCAGATATGAGAGGTGTTCAGAGGCAGACTCCAGTTACCATAGATCTCCTCTGGGGCAGAGAGGGACGCACAGATGGAAGACAGGGAGAGAAAAATGCTGCCATGAATACACACTGCTGTCTGCAGGCTCCAGAGCCTCCCCGCTCTCTTCCAACTCCAAACTCCCAGATGGGCGCACCTTCTGGCGGGCATTTCCACTTCTCCAGGGCCAGGATGGCTTTGGCTGGAACTAGAAATGCCAAGGCACTGGCCTGGAACAGGGGCAGCCTAGAGGAGAGGTGTAGGGTGGCAGAGGTGGCAGAGCATTAGAGACGGGCGGAGACAGAGGTACGTGGGCAGCAGTGAAGCAGACAGAGGTCACTGAGCCTCCAGTAGGACAGGCCAGACGCAAAGACAAACCCTTCCCCTAGCTCAGAACTGTCCTTTCCTTCCTGCAGAGAACAACTCTGGCAGGGAAAAGAGCGGCCCTGTGCACAGAGAGTGACCCATAAGAGGAGGAAACGGGGCATGGTAGCACTCTCTGGGAGGCAGAGAAAAGAGAATCTCAAGTTCAAGTCCAGCCTGGATAATTTAGAGGTTTAGTGATGCAGTAAGACTGTGTCTCAAATTAAAACACACACACACACACACACACAATTTTTTTGGAGGGAAGTCTCACTATGTATTGCACGCAGGCCTTGAACTCATTATGTAGTCCAGGCTGGCCTCACTAAGTCTCTAATTGTCCAGACTGGGCTCTAAATTTTAAAAATTAATTTAATTTGTTATATTTTATTTTTGAGACAGGACTTCACTATGTAGATCAGGCTGGCCTTGAGCTCACTTTGTAGCCCAGGCTGGCCTCCTCCTGCCTCAGCCTCCAAGTGCTGGGATTACAGATGTGCACCAGCTAAATTTTTGGTAGACATAATGATCACATTCATCAGAGGAAACTTGTTCCTGTATGATGCACCTTGACTCTTCTTTTTCTTTTCTCCATTCCCCTCCCCTCTCTCCAGACCTTCCCCCCTCCTTATTTACACAAGCTTTTTTTCCCTTCCTTTCCTTGTTTCCATTTTTCTTTTCTTTTCCTTTTGGCTTCCTCCCCTCCCCATCCTTTCTTCCCCTTCCCATTTGAACATTGTCTTCCTGCTTCCCAATATCTATCATCTATTTTGGTCCTTTTTTATGCTTTTTTTTTCTCATACAAGAGAAACAATCTGATATTTAAACATATGTGTCAGATTTGTTTCAGTTATAAGTATGATTGCAAGGCGCATCCATTTACCTCAAGATGTCTCAAGTTTATCCTTGATGGCAGAGTATACTCTATTGTGCATGAACGCCACATTTTCTTTACCCAGTGGGCACTAATTTGTGATTCTACCTCAGCATCCCAGAATGCTGGAGTACAAATGTATGCCACCATATCCAGGTTAGTTGGAGTTTTTTCCCCTCATAAAAGCCCTCTGAACAAGACTACTTGATCCTGCCGTTGCTGTGTGGATTACAGGGTGCCTGCGCACACCTGCGATCCGGAGTAGGAAAGGGGTGGCTCACCGGATGCCCAGTGTGGTCTGGATGAGAGTGGTGACACCCACACATGTGAAGATGGTGCCAATGAGTTGACTGACCATGTGCTGGTCGCGGCCCACACACAGCGCCTCAGCTAGGAGGAAGGGCACAGCGATGGTGCCACTGAAGCAGGTCAGGTAATGCTGGGGGTGGCGCGAGAGGAGAGTGTCTGAGGCAGAGCCCACAGAGCACCCACAGAAACAGGGGCACTCAAGGTCCTCATGCCTGCCTGCTAGTTGGCCTGGAGCCGGGCCACCCTGGCGTGCACCCAGCCATACCACACGCCCTGTGGGGATTCCCAGAGAGCCAACGCTCACCCTCTGCGGGGACACTAGTTCCTCCCAAGTTTTCCTGGCCCTCCTCCCTGTCCCCATGCAGCCCTTTCTCAGGCCCCACCGCCCTCTTCCCCGCCCTGCTCTGTGACAGTCACTGTGCTGACCTGAGGCTTTTCTTCCTCTTACCGAAGATAACTTTGTTGGGTAGGGAAGGGTGATGTCCCTGGGGTGTGCCAGGGTGGGGTGCTGGGGATGGCCCACCTGGAAGCCCAGCAGGATGCACAGGTACCAGGGAGGCACGTCCTCGATCTTGTACAACATGTCAAATTTGGGTTCTGTGGGCAGGGGCATTTGTGGGGTCCTGGTGGAAGCCCCTGCGGAGCCCTGGGGATCCTGCTGGGGAGCAGAGAAAAGCCATACCGGCAGGCATCATTGTCCCAGCATCACTCAGGTGGCCTGAGTGGCACCTCAGAGTGAGGTCCACACTGGGGTCCCCATCTGTTCCCACTGTCCATCCGCCTAGTTGTCACTGGGCTGTCACTGGGCGCCACTTCCCTTGCTTCCTGCCGGCTGAAAGTGCCTGGAGCCCTCAGCCCCCACCCATGGGAATGGAGCCTAAATCAGAGGCACCAAGAGGGTGCCAGACAGCAGATAAACCCTCTCTGTCCCACCAGCTGCCGCCGAGAGGTCCTTGTGGTGTCACTTCAGAAGCTGGGCCCCTACTCTCCAAGCTCAAGTCAGCCAGTCCCAAAGCTAAAGCCCCCCTCACCTCCACCTCTGCCGCATTTTCTATTTGCCTCATCTGCCGTGGGACTGTCACTGTAACCCATTCATCAAGATTTGTCTCTGCTCCCCAGAGAGGCTGTCCGGCCCCTTAGCCCCCACTCACTGCGCCTCCCCTCCCTCCGGTCCCCTGGCACCTGTGTCTGGTCCTTCGGGTGCTCCTGAGCCCTCATCTTTGTGGCAAAAATCTGAGAAGCTCCTGAGGAGAAGAGAGATGACTTTACAAAGGCCAAGGAGGACTTTACTCCACACACCAGACATTGTTCCAAGTAAATCTATAACCAGGTCCCTGGCTCCGGATTGGATTGCTGGATTGCGAAAGGGGGACCTGACACAGAGGTGAGGCATTAACTAGTTGCAGTGGTGAAGGCTACCTGAGCCTCTGCCATGTTTGCTTCCTGGGCACACGAGCCTGGCACAAGACTTGTCCTTGTTAGCAAGGGACAGAATCAAGTGGGGAGGAGAGGACAGTCTTAAAACTTTACCCTGCCCTGAGCAAGGTGGGAAGAAAAGGATGGTACATGGGCGCTGGTTTGGTTTTGTTTTGGTACACACAGGCTTGTCCTGTCACTGTCCACAGAAGGCCCTTCCCTTCTTAATAACAAGTTAGCCCTTATCATGATCGCAATAACCATTCTGCTATTGCGGACCGTCCTATGCAGGCCACAGTATGTCTGTATATGCATCGTCATGCATTACCCTTGGTGCTGGCTGATATTAACCCTTTTAATGACAGCCAAGGAAAGATTTAGGAGCATAATCTGACTGAGGCCACACAGGTAGCCAGGGTTCGGATCAGCAGTCCTAAAATTCCGCTTTGCCTCTTCCACCATTCACTGCTTAGTGCAGCCCTTGCTCTCCTTGTGTGTGGACAAGGATTCCTTTCCTCTCCCAGCTGGGAGCTGACTGTTTGTGTGACCCAGTGCAAATGAGAAGAGGGCCCTTATTCCAAAAATATTTTGAATTTTTAAAATACCAACAAGAAACGGCATGGTGGCACACGCCTGTAATCTCAGCACTCAGGAGGCTGAGGCAGGAGGATTGCTGGAGGTTCAAGGTTGGCCTGAGATACACAGTGAGTTCAAGACCAGCCTAAACTATATTGTGGGATTCTGTCTCCAAAAACAACACAAACCAAACCAAACCAAAACAAAATAACTATAGCAACAGCAGAGCTTTAAACTCAGCATGAGGCCTTTCTAAGAACCATTCCCCCGCACATCCATGTCACAAAGCCCGGGAAGCTGGTTCTGTGCCTGGCCTGTGTCTCCTCCCAGCATACCTGCTGCTTGGCCTGGCCCAAGGGCCTGAAAACAGACTGTCTGAGAGGGTCCTGGGGGTTTAGGGACCTGAGAAGCTCAGGCTTCTCAGTAGATGAAGGCAAAGCCTGGGATCCCCATCTGCTGCTCTCTGGGCTGCACCAGCTCTGGCACCCCGGGGTCCACCTACATCTGGTTTGCTGAGCCCAGGGTCAGGCCCAGCCCAGAGGTTTCATAAGCAGCACCACTCTCCAGGTAGACAGCAGCTTCAGGGCACAGCCTGAATCTTGTTGGCTGTTTGTCCATCTGTCTGCTCCTTTTCCTCTTGGCTTTTGATCTTGGATTCATTTAACTCCTTAGCACTTGGCTCCCCACCAGCTTCCTACCAGCTCCCGCCAGGGCTCCACAGAGGGCTGTGGAGATGCCCCACCCCCACAGACTCAGCTCCAAGGATACTGAAATCAACCCAAACCTCACCACCGCACCTTCGAGGTTGGGAAGGTGCGGGCGTCCAGATGCACAGTCACCAAGGAGACCCACAGCATTCAAACTCTGATGCAGTATCTTCACAGACAGAGGCCACACAGGTCCTTGTCACAGGTTTGCTGCAAGTTCAAGGTTGGCCTGTCCGGGCAAGTCCACACCTCACACTCCTGAGGACTCAGCCGGTTCCTTTGGCCCTGGCCTTCCTGGTGCCGGAAGCTTCTTTCCTTAGGGTGAAGGCCAAGGAAGGAGGGGCCACAGGCAGATCCTGGAACGGGCATGGGATGTGGGGGGTGGAGGTCCAGGACAGCCCCCAGGGCAGCTGGAGTGGTCCAGGCCTCCTAGGTACACTGCATTCCGGTAGCAGCATAATCAACTAATAAGATCTGAATCCCCTCCCAGCCCTGCCACTCCTCAGCCTGAAATCTGACCTGTCTCTTATTGTCTAAATCTCTTATTGTCTAAACCTCATTTCTGTCAAATCAGATTACTTTTTTTTTTAACACTTGATCTTAACCAAAAGGCCAAAATGCAAAATTTTGTTATTGTTCAGACAAGATCTTGCTCTGTAATTCAGGCTGGTTTTGAATTCACTATTTGGAAGTTCTCTTGCCTCAGCCTTTGGAGTGCTGGAATTATAGGCTGTACCTCCCAATGCCCATTTAACGTTATTTTTCTGTGAATGTTTTATAGAGTAAAATCTTGAGTACAACATGTGTGAAACTATAATCAACCAATAAGATTATAAGTTTTATAGATAACCAAGTTAATTTAGAAATATTATAGGAGCCTGGTGTGGTAGCTCATGCCTATAATTCCAATCTTAGAGAGGCTGAGGCAGGAGGATCACTGTGAGTTCAAGGCCACCTTGGGCTACAATATATATATATAATTATAAAATAGTATATATATACATACATAATAGGGACTCAGGGCTGGGCCCTCGAGAGGTCCATATAGAGGATAAATGTGGCAGGAGGCGAATTCATTGATACTAGGTGGCCGTCAGGTGGGTCAGATGATACCAACTATAGTATAATTTCAAATTACTGCTTATCCCTTAGGGGAGGCATGGAGGCCTGATCATTGCATCTTTATCTTCAGGCCTGGTCTTTAGACACACCTCGATGACAATTTTGATGTCTATTTTTTTTCACTGACTTCCTTGGTATCCCAGCCTCTCTTTGCCGTAATATTAATTTTTACCTAATTTAACTGTCTATAATAAAGTCAGTGTCTGGTTCGTTTACATCTTACTACTGGTTCTATGAGGCCCTGGGAGGGCCATCATTACTTGAGGAAGTACTTGGTGAACATGATGAGATCCAGGCTCCAGCTTTGAGGGGGGCAGCCTCAATTCCTGTCGTAGGATAACTGTTCCCACTGTGTTTGGGAGTTGATCTCAAATCTGGAATCTGAGGTGGCTGCAGACTTAACCAATGACTTGAGCTGGGAGATAGGTCAGTGGCATAGTGCCTGCCTGGTAAGCACAAGGTTGTGAGTTTGGTACCCCTCCAAAAAAAAAAAAATGACTTGAAGCATCTAGGCATTCTTTCAGGGGGTTGTAAAAGCTGGCTATCAGATGTCCTTCTTTTACTCTTATCTTGGTGGCCACAATCTTGAAGGGAGATGAGATAGGCTATGCAAATTGAATATTAAACCTTGTAACACTGACACTCCCAGAGTGCCGAGCATGCTTGCTTGTAGATCTGAGTAGAGATCTGTCCCAAAGTTTTAATGTAATAAAGGAAAAGGGCATGTGAGGTAGGAGTGATATAGAGGAATGAAACTCCCAATCTACTATGTCTGGTATAAAATCAAAGAATGAATTTTAGGAACAACGGAGGTTAAGAGCAGAACATATTTATTGAGAGAAAGATTCTGACATAGAGACAGAAGGGGTTGCGAGTGGGTTGCCAAAGACACTGTCTTTCCTAGGGACTTTTACAGAGTAAATTCATGAGGTTAGATGGGGGGAAATGGGAATTTGCAAGGTGGGCAAATGGCCGGAATGTGGTCAACAAATAAGGTTAATTGCTCAGGTAAAACTGATTAAATTAGGAGCAAATGGGGGAGCCAGTCACTACAAAGCAGGCATGCTTAACAGCAGGGGCTCTTCCTGTAGGCGGCAGGATGCTGACTCCTGACTTCCTCAGGGTGATACAGGACTATCTGGACTGTCCATCCTTAGGATGTGGTTTTATTTGCTTTGCCTTTTGTCTTGAGATTTGGCAACAGCAGGAGGTGATTGTCTCTTCCAAGGCTGTAAGGTATCTGAACTTCTCCTCTGGCCCTCTTGAGGGCCCAGCCCTGTCTGACAGCCTACACTATTTCTAATTAACTCAGCTGCCTGTAACAGAAGGATCACCATGAGTTTAAAGCCAACCTGGGCTATTGTGAGTTCAAGGCCAGACTAAATTACATAAGATCCTGTCTCAAAGAAAGCAAACGAACATGGTGTCTTTACCTTCCTTTGTCTCCCTTATTACCTCTTCCCACCCTGTGACAAGAGCCTTAGTGGATCAGAGACACTCAGGAAGGAAACTAGATTGTAGCAGTTCTGGACCATGTGGGGTCCTTTTCTCTTGGGTAAGGTCCCTGGCCAGAAGAATTGTAGGAAAGAGCAGAATGAGAGACCATAGGCTGATTCAGCTGGTTCCAGAAACGCTGCCCTGTCCTGTGCTGGGTGGACACCCGTGCGCGCAGCCGTAACAGCTGGATCAGAGTTGGAGCGCAGAGTGAAGGGAGCAGCGGAGATAGTAACAAGGACACAGATGTTAGGAGTGGCCGCCAGGTGGCTGCCTAAAATTTTCCTTCCCAGTGAATCTGAGGACCTGGGCTGTCCCTGTGCTTATAAATTGCTTCCATATCAGCTTTAGAGCTGACACACTTTCTCAACTATGGTCTCTTACATATGAGGAGTTGTCAAAATGTGTATTGGGCCCTCTCAAAGCAGGATATTAGCAGAAACACCAATATGAGAACCTCCAGCCCCTCCAACAGCTTTTGCAGAGAGACATCAAGTCACCGGGTTTTATTTGAATCCAAAGAGGAAAGTCTTGTCCCTCCCCGGCTCCAGTGCCCTGGGTGGAGGAGGGACAAAGGAGACAGCTCTAAACCAGCTTCCCCCCACCCCTCAACTCCCGCTGAAAAGATTCAGGGGAGGTCCAGCTGCCCTTCAGCGCCAGGAGGAGTTGTGGACTAGAGCTCTTCCCTGGTGACTGGTGCCTCTGTCGAGCAAGATCCCTGGGCGCCCCCACACAGCAATGCCTCCACAGCTTCTCGGCCTTGCTGGTGGGCTTCATAGATCTCGTCTTCCCCAAAGTCTCCCAGGTACTGCAAGCACGTTCTGGAGAGCCTAAGGGAGACCAGCAGGAGCCTCAGACTGCCCAGCCCACAGGCAGGGGGGCAACCAAGGCCTCAGTCCTCTCCCACTGCCTCATTACCTGTTGGGCCAGGGGCCTCCTGTGACCATCACTCTGATGCTTGGCTCTGGTCCATTGCTAAGCCCTGGGCCTATGAGTCGTTTCATTTGGTTTACTTCTTGGACCCCATAGCTGGTGGCGTGGGAAGGGAAGGTATAGCATTGGTGGTAGTCCTGCCACAAAGGGACCTGTTTCTACACCAAGCTGGGGACACTGGGTACTCGCCGAGCGCAGGGAGGGAAAGTCCAAGCTTCCCCAGTGACCTTTCTGCTGGCCATCGGCACACCCAGTTGCTCCCAGTTCCAGAGTCTGGACTTCATCCCAGCCAGTGCCCTCAGGCCCGAGCCCTCCCTGAAGTGTGGCTATGAGGTGGCTGGGAGGCTGGGGGTCTGTCCCCACCAGGGGACGCCTGTTCCTGCTCCTGGAGGAAAGAGGCAGGGCCCAGATAGACAACTCACTCCTGCCAAGTCTGGGAGCAGCTTCGGTCCAGCACATCCATGTATTCTGACTCACTGAGCTCCTGTGGCCCCCTGGAGTCTGGGGTCTGAAGCTTGGCCTCTGCCTTTGCCAAATGTTGCCACATCTGGAACAAGGAGAGCTGAGGTGTGGGGAGAGGGGGAGAGGGGGAGCCCAAGTCTCTAGGGGAAGACAAAGCAGTTTGAACAGGAAGCACCTGTGAGGCAGGCTGCAGGCCCCGCCCCAGGTGCCGAAAGCTGGGACTGGGCCAGTGGAGGCAGGGTCCACTTCTCTGGGTTGAGGAGGGAAGTGCTGAGGTGGGATGTTGGGCCTGGGCATGGGGTCCCTCCTCAGGGCACACTTGCTCAGTAGCATAAACTAATTAATTAATTTATTATTTTGTGTGTGTGTGGTTCTGGGAATTGAACTTGCAACATTGCGCTTGCCAGGCAGGCGCCTATGCTGCTGAGCTAAGTCCCCAGCCCTTAATTATTTTTGAGACAGGGTCTCACTGTATAGTGCAGGCTGGCACTTTGTAACCCAGGCTGGCTTTGAACTCACAGTGATCCTCCTGCCTCAGCCTCCCCAGTGCTGGGATTACAGGTATGAAGCACCATGTCCAGTTAGAAGAGTCTAAAAGAGGACATGTGAATGATTCCCTGGTGTGTCAAAATACTGTGCTGCCCCAGATCATCTGCTCTCTGTTGGGCAGATGAACTAGGCGAGACAGAAGCTGAGGGGTGGCAGTGGAGGGAGGGGGTGACAGTATCATGGAAGTCTCTCTCTGGGGCTCAGTGCTGTTTGGGAGTTGAGGATCGAGGACCAGTGGTGCAATCCAAAGTAGACAAACAGGCCTGGCTCAGGTAGGATCTGACAGGGGCCAGGGGACCCCAGAGGGGAAAGACTCACCTGGTAGGCTACGGCCTTGCAGGCATCACAGCGCAGGTGAGCAGGCATGTGGGCCGAGTATTTTTCCTCCTCATCCAGATGTGGAGCAGAGGCAGAGAGGAAGGCCCTATCCCCGAGCCCCTCTGGGACAGCCCAGGCTCCCAAAAGCAGCAACAGTGACAGCCTCATGGTCGCTGGAACCAGCTCAGTGAGCACAGGCTGTGGGTGGGCACGGATGTGTGTGTATGCGTGCCGTGGGGCCACCTCTGGCCCAGACCAATGGGGAACTGACACCTCACCCCTCTTCTAGGGCCCCGGAGATGCCACGTGTGCTCTTTCTCTAGCGGGACCAGGCTTTAGGCAACTCAGCCCCATTTTGCGGTAGGGAACAATGAGGGTTGGGTCCACATGCAGGGCTCCATGAGCTGTGATCTGGCCAAGTGCTGAGCACCCCACAGGAGAAGGTGGTTGGTTACTGTCATCTTTAGTCTGCCCCAAAGGACATGAAGACTGAGAAATGACAGATCCCTCAGCTAGAGGACCCATGTTGAGACTGGAACCCAAGTGTGATTAACCCCCAAAACGCACTGGCCAAGAAGCCACCAGGAAGAACTCAGCCTGGGGCTCCCTCCCTGGGAGGCAAGTTCACCAAGGCAGGGAGGCTAGTGGGGGAGGCACCCATGTCCCCTTCCAGGGCTGCAGGGTCTCCTCCACCAGGCCATGGCTAGGCATGGAAGGGTATCAGCAAGGGTGCTAAGTGGCCACAGTAGGAAATTAGGCACATTACACTAGTCATGTCAGCCACCACGGCTCATGGTCAGCCATTTATTGCACACCAGGGTGAGGTGAGGAGTGGCCCCAACACCCGAGATGTCCAACTTATTCAGACTCATAGTTCTCCTCAACAGCTTTCAGTCCAGGGGACATGGACTCTAAGGCACCCAGGTCCAAGGAAGGCACTGATTCCCATTCCTGATGCTATTGCTGCTAATGGAAACTATCTCGTCCCAAATGTATCACATCATATCCTGGTCCAGCAAGGCCCTGTCTGCCCTTTCCAGCTCAGAACCACAGACTCCATGCAGACCTCCTTCCTCATCATGCAGATTTCCCTTAGCGCTCTCAGCCTTTCTCAGAAGTCCCTGGAATCTCAGGAGCACAGGTTTGGTTCCATATTCTCCTGTGCTGGGTCAGTCTGCAGGGCCAGCCCCTCTCTGAGCATTGTTGCTACAAGGAAGTGAACCCAGCTGAGAGCTCAGACCCTTCTGTCCTACTGTGCCTTATCCCTGCTACAATCAGCCTTAACCTACCCTCAGTCACCCACAGGGGCCAAGAGGCTCCCCTTGAAACAACCACCCCCACTTCCTTTCTTCCTCTTTTAAATCCTACCTGGTGATTCAGTTTAACTGCCCCCACTACCTGGGTGGGAGCAGCTGAAGCCACATCCCTAAAACGAGCCAGCACAGCCTTCAGGAAAAGCCAGAGACGGGATAGAGGGGAGGGGAGGGGAGGGAGCTAGGCTCCCCACTGAGGACCACAGCCACCCGGGCTCCCTTCACCCCAGCCCTCTCACTCGGGGTTCCAAGCCTGACTGGACGGCCCATCCTATGTTACTACCTTGCTTCCCCTTTGCCTGCTGTCCCCACAGCTCTCTTTCTCAGACCCAACCTGGCCTGGAGGCTGCACTGGCCACTGGCCTACCAGGCCAGAGCTCAGCTCTTCTTCCAAACAATGGATTTCATAGAGTCCCCCAGACACACACACACCACACACACACACACACACACACACACACACACACACACACACCTGCAAAGGGCCCACTGGTCTGCTCCACATCAACGGATCCCATTTTCAGGGAGACAGACAGCCTACCACCTCTGGGGCAGCCTGGTGCCTGCTTCTCCCCTTCCCGCTGCCGAGGGAACTTCAGCACCTCCTGGGCCGGCTCCTCACTTTTTCATATTTGCTTGCCTGCATACACAAACACACCAAACCTGGGAATACCTGGGAATTCCTGGGAAAGGGATACATTTTGGGGGTAGGAAGTAGGGAGCCACTTACTGAACTTCACCTCCATCAATCTCTGATACACTGCTGAAGCTCACTTCCGGTCTGACACTAGCTGGGGAGGATCAAAGAGGTGATTGGAGGAGAGAGCAGGGGCGTGGGAACCAGAACCTCAATGCCTTCTAAGAGCCCCAACCTTGGGATCAGGCGCTGCTTGGACCTCACAAAGGAGCCACTGAGCGCTTGCCAGGCTGGGGGGAACCCGAGCTGGAGGGTGGGGCACAGAAAAGCAAGGATGGGGCGGGGCTGGGGGTCCCGCTCAAAGGCAGGTAGTACATCCCGTCTAGGGGCGCAGCCTCAGAGGACCAAGGTAGCTGGGGACCACCGAGGGCCGGCGGGCCCGGGGATGGTGGCAGTGCGAGGCCAGGCATGGGCCCATAGACGGGTGGGTAGAGGCCAGGCCCCATGGCCAGCGGGGTGTAGACGTGGCGGCGCAGCCCCGGAGACGCGGGGGGCAGCAGCACCTCGACGTACTGCCCGCTCTCAGGGTCGAAGAGCAGCCGTAGCCTCGGCTGCCGCGGCGCCTCCACAAAATAGTAGCGGCCGCTCTCCGGGTCCACCAGAACCTTCCCCGGGTGCGAAGCCCCGGGCAGCCTCCGAATCCCCTGGGCGGGGCCTTGCCTGCACCGGTCCGTGGGAGGCGCCGAGGCGGCGCGCGGCTGGGGCGGCAGGGGCGCCGGGATGGCAGCTGCGGGCTCGGGCGCCAGCGCGGGTATCTCCAGGTTGGGTGCCTTCCCGGGGCTGGAGGTGGAGCGCGCCCGAGGAGAGCCTGCGCGTGGCGGCTGGGGTCCTGGCGGCGCTCTGGGGGACCGCCGCGGGGAGGTGCGAGCGCCGCCCAGGGGGCTGGTCCGACCCTCGCCTTCGGGGACCAGGCGCGAAGCCTCGGCGCCGGCGTTCTCTCGGCGGGTACGGGGCGCTTGCACTGCCGGGGTTCTCTCCGGCCGCCGGCCCGAGGCCAGAGCACCCGGCAGGCGGATCTCAGTGCGCGCAAAGGGTTTCGCTGTGCTGTTTTCTGCCCTCCGCCGCAAGACCCCGTTGGGTTGCAAGGCGTCCTGGGTACCTGGGTCGAGGGACGGCTCCGGGGACTCGTAGGGGTGCGGCACGACTGGCAAAAAGTCTTTAAGAAAAACAGAGGTGTAATGAGCCGGAGCGGGGGACCCCTGCGCCTGGAACTCTCGCGTCTGCGATAGGCCGCCCTCCCCGCAAGGGTCCGCGGGAGGAGCAGGCTTTCCTGAGCCTGAGCTTCCTGCGGGGAAGCCGGGCGCGTAGGTGGTTTTCAGAATCTTGCGCACATCTCGCGGCCGCGGAATGGCCACGCGCTGGCGTTCGATGACCGCTTCTCCACAGCCCAAGACCCCTGGGCGCCCGTCGGTGTCGGGGGTGCTGAGGAGGTGACTGCGGGACGGCTCGGGTGCATCTGCCTCTGGTGACCGCTGATTGCCCCGGAAGGCAAAATCTGGCAATTCCTTCGCTGGCAGGCCCTGCACCTCTGTTAGCTGTGGGGTTCCAGGTGTAGATGGCGTAGGCGGCTCCAACTCCTGAGCTACGCCATTCATAACTTCCCGCCTAAATACTATCGAGGAGCCCTGTGCACTGGGTCCCCGGGTCTCCTGGCGCGATGGGCTTCGCGTTCCAATAGGACAGTCTGGCTCGTCCCTTGGGCACACTGCTGGTGGGGACCGACTCTTGCCCCGCCCCACGGTGCGCGGTACTGCTAGAGGCGAGCTCTTCCACTGGAAAGGAACTTCGGGGGATGGGCTCCTTGCTCTCGCACCACCCTGAGTCCACTGGGAGGGAGTTTGTGGGGAAGGGCTGCTCCTGCTGACGGGTTCCTCGAGGGCTGGATTCCGATTTTCCCACGCGGAAGATGCTTCGCAGAACGGAGGACTACTCACCCTCCAGACAGTCCGATTCCCCGGGGACAGGTTCTGAGGGGACGGGCAGTGAGGATCTTTCACGGTTCCATTAGCGGTCTGGCTCGGCGGAGATGGGCTTTTAGGCCTCTTAGCTCTACTGGGAACTTCCCAGGGGACTCTGGACTCCAAAGACGGGCTCCGTTCCCTCGGGACGATTCGACCTGGTGTCTCTTGGGGTAACTGAGTCTTGGGTCGCTGGCTGAGTGCCTCCTGGATCTTCTCCTCTGATTGCAAAAAGATGCTGGAACTAACAGGACCCAGCGGCTCGGTCCCAGGCGCAGGCTTGTCGCGCCGAATGGCGCGCTCTCGGAGGCTGGGCCAAGGCCTTGGGGCTCTAGCGGGCCCTGAACTCTCTTGTGCGCGGGGTGGCCAAGATCGGTTGCTGCGGACTGTTTCTCCAGTCTTAGGTTCTTTCCGCTCCGTGGGCCTAACGATGGCGCTACTTGGAGCTTGGGTCGCAGGACCCAGCTTTCTGGCTAGCACCGTCTGCACAAGGCCGGCTGCAACCTGCAGGCGGCTCAGCGACTCGTCCAGGGAGCCGGTGCGCAGGAGCAGCCGGGGGCGCTGCTTGCAGGCTTCTCTCGGGGGACTCGGGGGTCGAGGGCGTAGCTCGATCTGACGCTTGGGCACTGTTCGCGACCTAACTGGCGCAGTGCGCTCCTCCAGCGCCACCTCCACGCACTCAAGCTGAGCGGAGGAGGCGGAACTCGGCCCGCTGGGACGCAGCTCCAGGTAGGTAGCCCAGCGAGCTCCGCCGTCGGGGGCCGAGGGCAGCGGTGGGGCGGGGACCGGAGACGCTGTCCTCGGCGGAGAGGGGCTGAATGACGGTGCCGAGAGCTGTTGTGCTATCCCATCCTCCGTGTCCGAGCAGCGGCTGAACAGGGGCCCGGCGCCGAAGATGACTTCCATTTCCCCCGACGGCAGCACGCGCAGCTGGGGCTGGGGCGGTGGCGTGCCGGAGCCCAGGCCTCGCGGGAAACCCGAGCCGGTCCAAGGCTGCTGATGGCTATTCTGGGCACTGACGGACAGGCGAGGCTGCGCACCCGCCCCCCGCTCGGGGGCCACCCAGGGCCAGTCTGCCCAAGCTGCGTCTGACCCTGTGTCCGGGGGCGCGGGAGAACCCGGCGCTGTGTGGTAGGAGCCCGACGAACCCGAGGAGTCTTGGCGCCGTGCGGGGACTGCGGGCAGCCGCCTTGGGAGCCCAGGCCGGGCCGGCGGGACGAGTGCGGTCAGCATGGTGGGCCGGACACCGCGCTCTACCTCCCTCACAGTGCCTCCGCTGGTGGCGCCCGCTCTGTCCCCGCCCCGCTGGAGACGCCGTGGGGTCAGAATGCCTTAAAGCGGCCGCATCCACTCCCTAGCCAGCAGCGTTGACAGCAGGAAGACCTGGGCCAGAACCCTACCCTTTGAGCTCCCATGATGAATCAACCCCTTTGTCCAGCACTTGGATGGGACTCCAGGCTTTGACCCACACAAGTGAAAGGCAGCCAGACCCAACCCACCTATATTACAGGTGAGGGCATTTTGGTCCAGCAGGGGCTCACCTAAAATCCAGCGTTGGTCTGAGGCTCAGGGTTTGACCTAGGCATCCAGATTTTCAAGCGGAGAGCTTTGTCTTGTCAGCAGGTTTTTCCCTCAGTTTCAGCCCTCGACTTGTCACCTCACTCAAGGGGGAAGACCCCCTCCAGCCCCATGGCTTTCCTCAGGTAGAACTCTTGAGCTCCATTGACCTGGGGTACTCCCTAACCTTTGGTGGAACATTGCTACAGGTCACACCCCCACCCCACCCTAAATGTGCTGGGGCCTCAGGACCCAGGACCTCTGGGTTAGAGCTTTTTCCCTTGGTCAGGATTATTGGAGGGGCCTGGAGTGGCAGCTTTAGCTTTCCAAGCTGCCTAAGCGCCCAAGACAGGCCTGAGCAGCATTGTGTGGTCCTTTGTTTTGTTTTTGTCTTTTTCATTTTTATCGGTATCAGGGATCGAACTCACGACTGCCTGCTGGCAAGGCAGGCGCTTATGCCGCTGAGCTGAATCTCCAGCCCCTGGTCCTGCTTTTATGCACTCTAAGGCAAGGACAGCCCTGTGCTCTCCTCCAGGCATTTACAAAGTTCTCTCCTGCCCTGACAACCTCCAGTTCTGCCCTGGGGTCTGGCACTGGTGGCAAGTAGCCACCACCTGTCTTTGTCTTATGACAATGGGCACCGTTTGCCCTTAAACTTCTGGCTTCAAGGTCTAGCAATGACTCAGGCCTCCGCTGGCCCTGGAGACAGAGCACTGACTCCTGTGCCCACACTGACCAAGCAGAGGCTAGACAGCTTCAACAGCATCGCTGGCCCCTGCCTTGGTGTCACTGTGGTCCCCTGGGGCACATCAGCGATAAATGGTTGTAGCCTATCACATCCAGCTGTTTGTTTAACTTGAGAAAACCATGATCCTCTCCCAGATGTTTTCCTCACTTTACAGACAGCACTGTCATTTCCCTGCCCTCATTTATGAAAACAAGCTTTGGTTTGAGGGAGGTGTGAGATGCAAATTCGACTCATGAATGATGTTCTCGTTATGTGATGGTGACTGGTCTCCCAGATTATCTTTGAAATGTTGGTCAAGGCTTACACACACACAGCGCCAACCCTGCCCTACAGTCCAGTTGACAGCTCAAAATTTACCAGAGCACTGAGAATCTGGTGGGATATTATTAGGGTACTCACAGCAGTTTAGGTAAAAAAGGACTAAACACCTCAAGTAAGGGTCAGTGCCCATGACACAAGGAAGATCCTGTCCCCCTCACCTCCAGAACCACCCATGGGAGGGAAGAATGCAGCAGGGGCTGGAGCTGGAACAGCATCTCTGAGCCCAGCAGGTGGTGGCACAAGGCCTGTACCCCATCCCGTTCCTGGTGATTTGATTCAGGTCACTGAGCCTCTGGAGACAGGCAAGTAAGCACAAGCCTTTTCCCTTGCCCCTTCTTAGTGGTCACTCAGGGAGGTGACCCATAGGGGTGTGAAAGGCAGGGTTCCTAGAGCAGAGAAGACAGAGGTTGGGCATTATAGCCAAAAAACAGAAAATCAACGAATATTTTATTTTTTCCCTGAGGCGCTGGGGTTGCGGGGCTGCCGCATTCCTGAGACTTTCTTATGCTTCTGGTCCAGCACCTGGGCCATGTAGCTCTCCTGCTGCTTCTGGATCCGAAAGTCAGACATGTGATTCCTGCAAGGGAGCCGGCCGGTCGTAGGCGGTATGTGGCCCAGGGTAGGGGCCACAGGTCAGGCTCCCTGCTTCCATCAACAACTCCCGCCTGGCCCAGGCCCCTCACCTGAAGATCTGTTTCTGTTGGCTGATAACTTGCTGCAACTCCTTAATCTCATTCTCTTTGCCATTAAGTATATCCTCTTGCTTTGTAATGTGAGACTCAATTTCTGTGGGGGAGAGAGTCAGGGAGGAGGGGTGGCTCCTAGCCCAAGGCCCCTTCCTGAGCTAAGGCCTTCCTGTGTGGGACTCCCCCGCCCCTGGCTCAACATGAACAGCTGCTAACACTTCAGCATGAAGGCATTTATTATGGAGTCTTGGGAGTGGCAGGGTCTAGTGGTTGTCAGGAGCTTTACAATTCTATTGTGGATGTCACGCAGGTGAGGGCAGACGAAGGTTCTTGGAGAGAGGTGGGCAGCTGCAGATTTACAGATGCCACTTTCTTGGTGAGACCTTCCTTTGTCTAAAAGTTACAGCTCTTCCCAATAGTTCCTGTCAACTTCTTCCTACTTCTCAGGCATTTCTACTTTTTTCCTTAGTGTCTAGATCTAACATACATATTTATCTTCCAAAGTAGGGTGTAAAGCCTACAAGGTCAGGGATTTTTATGTTATTTGGTGCTTTATCCCTAAGACCTAAAACAGTACCAGGGACATATTAGGGGCACACTAAATATATCTGTGGAACGAACGGGCGGGCTATACCCCAGAGGCCTAGGACTCAGAAATATCTAGTTCAGCAATCTCAGTCCAACTGAGGGCCAGTTGGTCACTTCCTGGCACTAGGGTTTCAGGGGTGGTGGAGGGTGCGATCCCTACCTGTAGGAGATAGCTCCTGAAAGTAGTGTTAGGAGTTGGGGGTAGAGGACTGGGTTGGGTTGGGGAGGACAGGGGCAAGCTCAGTGGTACAGCACGCACCTATGCAGGGCTGCATTCTATCCTTGGTACTACAAAGAGAAGACGTGGGGATTGATTAGAACAGGGCCACACAACATTTCAATAAAGCTGACAGTGATGAGGAAACATTACCACTTTGGGCCAGTTGCCTCTCTTTTCAGACTCATGTTCTCATCTGTAAGATGGGGCCAGAGCCTCTAAACTGCAGTGGAGTACAAAGGACCCAGTGAGACACTGGTAGCAAAGAACATCCTCAAATTAGACACACATTTGATAAACAGTGATTTTCTGTGTGGGATCAAAATCAAAGGAGGCTGTAGGGATTCTGCTGGTGCATCATTTATGTAAGTACCCCTCAGGGAGCCCTAGAAAATTCTGATTCACAGAAGAAAATCCTGCTGCCTTTAATGGCTGAAGATTAACTAGGACTTGAACTCTAACAATGTAGAAACGCAGGTGCATTTAGGGTTTTAGAAAACTTGGTATCAGGTCAAGGCCCAGCATGGGGGAAGAGGGGAAGGGAGGAAGATACCGACTGACTTGCCCACAATGCAAGTATTGAGCCCCACAGTCAGCCAGCTAAACTGAGGTCTCTCTTTGCTTGCTCCTTTGGGCCTGTGTCTTGCTGTGTAGTCAAACTGCTGTTGAATTTGCTCAGTAGCCCAGGTTGTCTTTGAACGCACCATTCTCCTGCCTCAGTCTATGGTATAGTCACCATGCCTGGCCTGCTTTTTGTTTTCTTTTATGGTGCAGATAACTGAGCTAAGAGCCTTCGCATTGAGCTATATCCTTTGCTCTTTTATTAATTTATTTTGAGACAGCATCTCACTAAATCACTTAAGCTGCCTTGGATGGGCTCTGCAGTGCTGGCATTACAAGTGTGCACCAGCATGCCAGTCTGCTTGTGAAGTTCTTTAGGCAAAAGAATTACAAAACTATGTAACTCTTAAAACCTGTGGCATCAGGCTGGGCATTTAGCTCAGCAGCATTAGCACTTGCTTGGCAAACACAAAGTTGTTAAGTTCAATTGGTGGTACCACACACACACACACACATACCTGTAGCAGTCAGTAAAAGAATGATTTTTTAAAAAATCCCTTCCTTTGTTGCTGGGCATGATAGTTAAGTTGCCAGGGCACTTAATGAGACCCTGTCTCAAAAACCAAAAGAGGACCAGGCATTTAGCTCAGCAATATAAGCACCTGCCTGGCAAGCACAAGGTTGTGAGTTTGCCCCAGTACCAAAAAAAAAAAAAAAAAAAAAAAGAGGAGCTAGGCTTAGTAATTCACACTTGTAATTAAGGAAGATGAAGGAGGAGGATCACCACAAGTTCAAAGTCAGCCTGAACTACATATTAAGTACAAGTCCACCCTGAACTATATAGTGAGACCCTCTGCCAAAAAAAGAAAGACAGGAAAAAAAAGAGGACTGAACCTGTAGCTTAGGAGTAGCACTCAGGAGGCTGATGCAGGGGTATTTCAGGTTGGAGGCCAATGTGGACTATGTAGCAAGAACCTGTTTAAACAAACCTCCCTATAAGAACAGTGATGAACACTGTAAGGAGATGAGCACGATGGCATATACCTGTAATCCCAGCACTCTCGAGGCTGAGGCAGGAGGATTGTTGCAAGTTTGAGACCAACCCCAGCTAAAGACGGGAAAAAAACCCAACACTGTAAGTACAGAAACCAAACCACACAGAGGATCGTGGCAGAGGTGGGTACAGGTCAGGGAGAGGGCCACAGCACTAGATCGGCCCAGGTAAGAGCCTGTGGCCTGTTGGAGGGGTTCAGGACATTCTAAGGGAGGAAGCCAGGCCCTGACTCAGTGACACAGGTGGACACAGAGCTCTGGGCTTGGGCAGACCTCTACCAAAGAAAATGCCTGTGGGAAAGAAGTGTCCAGTTGCCCCAAGAGAGAACTCCAGATCCCGTTAGGAGAATCAGGGTAGGGAGGAGGACACGAGACCTGCAGCCTTGGGCATGGAAGCAGTGACTATCTCTGGAGTCCCAGGAGATCCTGACAGAAGCCACTGCTTATAACCCTTTTGGCTGTCAGCATGCCCGGCCAGGTCAAAATGTCACCCTGCTGCCACTTCCCAGTGAGAACTTTAACCGGCAGACAGAAGGCTGGAGTGGTGGATGAGGGATGCCAGGCCTCTCTAGGTGAGGGTCCCACTAGGAGGGACCTGTCCCTCTTTTGGGCCTGGACTGTTTCCTACTTGAGGTCTGTTGTAGTGAACGAGGAAGATATTGTGTGTGTGGATTTCATATCTCATAACCTGGGTAACAGAAGCTCAGCATTCTGGCAAAATGAAAGAGGTTCCTGCTGGGCGTGGTGGTGCACACCTGTAATTCCAGCACTCAGGAGGCTGAGGCAGAAGGACCACTGGGAATCTGAAGCCAGCCGGGGCTACTTGGTGAATTCAAGACCAGCCTAAATTACATAGTGAGACCCTGTCTCAAAACTGTCCCCTGTCCACCACCACCCCTGAAATAACAAGGGAGAAAGAAAAGCATTTCTGGGGTCTCAGGACACTGGGTAGCTGGCTCTGAAAGTGGCCCAACTCACAGCACCAACTAAGCCAGTATATCACCACAGGTATGTGTGTAGGGCAGAGTTGAAAACTGGTGGCCCAGACATACCTTGGTCTGTAAATACTAAAATGTTTAAATAAAAAGATGTTTAGATCCATTGCTAACACTATACAGTTAGATAAGTTTCCATTAAGATTTGTTTTCTACCCAGGAATGGTGGTGCTTGTCTGTAATCCTAGCACTTCAGGAGACTGAGGCAAAAAGACTGCAAGTTTAAGCCCAGCCTGGGCAATTTAGCAATTCAGTAAATCCTATTTCAAAATAAAACAAAAAAAGGGGCTGGAGATGTAGTTCCACGTGAAGAGGGGCCAGGGATTTAGCTCACTGGCACAAGAGCCTTCCTGGCAGGCATGAGGCTGTGGGTTCAGTCCCTGGTACTGCCCCCTCAAAATAAAATATTAAAAAGGGGAGGAATACAACTCAGTGGTGTAAGTGCCTGCTTGGCAAGCATGAGGTCATGGGTTCAAACCCCAGTACCAAAATAAAATAAAATAAACAGAAGAACAGTTCCATGTGAAGGACCTGGGTTCACACCCAAACAAAACAAAATAGCTGGGCATGGTGGTGCATGCCTGTCATCTCAGCACTTGGGAGGCTGAGTCAGGAGGATTGCTGTGAGTTTGAAGACAGCCTGGGCTCCTTAGTAAGTTCGAGGCGGGTCTGAATTACATAGTGAAACCCTGTCTCAAATAAAATAAAACAGAAACCCTGATTTCTAGTTCATTTTGTAAAAAGCTGGCAATTTGGATCCCCACTTCCACAGCAACAGTTTACTGCCCTCAACATGGCACTGCCCTGAAAGACAGCACAGCTCTCCATGTCATCAGTCCCCATCTCCCAAGTGAGTCCCTGACCCTGAGACTAACAGCCAGTTCCCCAACAGGACTTCTCACCCTGCTGTTCCCCTTATAGCAGAAATGTAAGTAAAGTACATTTTCTCTAAAATGGAGACACAAAAGGTGACTAAGAAGATAGTTAGGTTTTAAGAAAAATGGGAGCAAGCCCATTCCTTTATGGTCGTGAAGAATATTGTTCACCGACTGCTTCCCTCATTTCCGTGACCTGCCTGGTCCCTGAAGGCCTTTTCGAAGGTGCTGTCCGCTTGGGCCTGCATGTATCCTCAGCCGGGTACAGAAGTTGTGGTGAAACCCGCTTTTGGACACAGACACTGGGCTGCCAGGAAAGTGCCCGTGCCCGTGCCCGTGGTGTATGCTACCATGCAGGGGAGCGTGGGCCTCCCGCCTACCATTGCACTTGGTGATGAGCTGGTCCTTCTTGCTGGACTCCTGCAGGACTCTGCTCTTGACATTGGAGAGCCTGGAGGCGGGGGGGGGGGGGGACACGATGAGAGGAGGACGGGCCAGCAGACAGACAGGACCCTTCTTTCCACAGTCCCTCCCAAGCCCCACTCACGCTTTTTCAAAGGCCACCTTCTCTTTCTCCAGCTGCTTGGACAGCACCTCCACCTCTCCAAGGGCAAACTGCAGCTTCTCCTCTTCCTTGGCCAGGAGGAGTTTGGTCTTGGCATGGGCAGCTCTCTCTTCCTATAGGGGTAGCAGCAGTCACCTCATTACCCCAAGCCACCTTAGGCCTCTAGACTTCTTGACCAGCCCTTTTTCAGGGGGGCAGACAGAAGACAGGGTACAGGAAGGTTCTGGACTCACCAAGGGGATTGAAGATTCTCAATGGTGCTACCCAACCACAGAGATCTTGGGAAATGGGCAAAGATTAGATTGCATAGGCCATTACTTACTGCCAGCTTCTTCTCCATGGCCTTAAATTCTTCTTTACTGACAAAATTTTCATCCTGGAGAATCATCTGCAACAGAGCTTGGCTCAGGGAGGACTTGGGAGCTGGGATGGGAGGGGTACCCTCTAGGGATGAGGACAAAGGCTGGATAATGGATTGATGTGCAGGGCACCTAGGATGAGACAGGCTCTGGAAAGGGAGAAGTCAGTTCCAGATTCATTGAGGCCCATCTCCAAATCCTGCTTTCAAGGTGCAATCATAGAGGAGAGAGCTCAAACCTGCACCTAACAGTGTATGCCATAATGATAAAGCCTAGGGCTGTGGCACCCAGAAGGGCACCTGATGCAGCATAAGGGTCAGAACTGCTTTTAAAGAAGGTGACTTAATACTAACGTCTGACTGCTAAACAGGATGGGCCAGAAAAGAAGCAGAGAGAATACTGTGTTCCAGATGGTGTGAACACACATGCCAAAGCTAGCTACCAAGAGAAAGATCTGGGTATCTTCAGGTAATGGAAGGTAATTTAGTGCCGAGAGCTATCAGAGACCTGATCAAGATCTCCAATTGCCTGCATCAAGGATACAGCTAGAGCATAAAATTTAGGAGCACAAATTTAGTAATACCTGATGAGTGACTGCAAAGTTGATGTCTCCAAATGGACCACAGAATGGTCCATGTGGATCACTATTGGTTGTACACAGTGTTTGACAGGACTAGTGGTAGATTCAAAATTGGCAAGAGACTCAGAGGCTTGTGACTCAGCAGACAAGTATAATTTTGGTATGACTTAAGAGGGCAGAGATGATCTTATGCTAAGAAAGATCTTGCCCTGGAATGTTTTTTGAATTTAGTTGTTTTAGTTTTAGTCTTAGTGAGTGCAAGAGGATGGCCCATCCCTAAAACCTAATGAGAAGTCTTAAATGGGTGATACAGGTAATCCCAAACCTCCATTTCTCCCTTACAGAAGTATGCAAAATTAGCCATTGTGAATTTGTTCCCAATCTAAAGCTTGTAACATTTTTGTTGAAACAGAGTTTTAGGGTAGTCAACAGAGCATGTCTCTCACATGTCTCCACATCCAACTCCCAGAAGGGAAGAAGTTGTTTGTGAATCTTCAGCTTAATAAACACAAGTGAAGCCAGTTTTTTTTTCTCCTTTCCTTTCCTTGTTTTTTTTTTTTTGAGATGGTCTCACTGTGTACTTGACTGGCCTTGAACTCACTATGTAGCCCAGGCTAGCCTTGAAATCACAGTGATCTCCCTGCCTCGGCCTTTCAAGTGCTGGGATTACAGGCGTGCATTACCAGATTCTTTATTTCTAAACTGAAAATATATCCTGACATTCTTACTGAGGCAGAAATATCAGAACAGAAAAACTTGGCCTCCAGTTGGCCTCCACTGGAGGCCATCTGTGGCTCCAATACTTTGGACCTGTTAGCTGGGGTTTAAGAAGAAAAAAGCAACAGGATACAGGTTGCTTGGAAATCCTTAAATCAGCCTGCTCAAGGGCCAAATCTGTGTTTACTGTTCTCAGCATGGCACTGCATTTGACACTGGGGAGGTGTGTGCAGAGCAGAAGGGATACCAATTTCCCTGCTCCCACAGGACGGCTTTGGCAGAACAGCGACGTCACCACCACTAAAAATGGAGAAGCTGACGGACAGGGATGATCTACTACCGTAGGCAGAGTGTACGTATTGCTAAACTTCGGTGAAAATTCTCTGGCAAATCTTCAGGAAGCCCCACCACTTTGAGCTACATCCCTCCCAGCCAGGATTCACCAGGGTCCCGCCTCCTCCCGACGACCCCTTCGGCAACGCGTTCTAGCCACGCCCCTCCCACCCAAACAGGGCCTGGCCTCGCCCCCACCGGTAGGGCATTCAGTCGCCCTTCCCCGAGCTCTCCTGTCTGCGTACCACATTCTTCAGCTGGTGGATAAGTTCCTCCTGTGATTCAATTACGTCCCGCAGTTGGTCGAAGGCGAGGCATACAGAGCCCGGGCCCCCCGGCGACCACCCGAGGGGCGACTCCATCTTTTGCCCCCGCCAGCTCGTTGGAAATGGCCGCCCCTCTGGGCCCCGCCACCGTCACCCACCAATGAGAGTGAGACGCCACAGAGCACCTTGGCAACTGGGGGCGGGGGCTTCTCCGTCAGGAGACGTTGGGCCCGCCTCTTAAAGGAGTAGCCTAGAACCAAAGAACCTCCACCTATGAGAATTTACAGAAAATTCGCACGTTTATTGTATCTTGATTTTCGCGCAATTCTGGGGAGCAAGCAGTGCTCTACTACTTTTACTGTCAGTGAACAGACAACTTGAGACAAGTCTTCCTCCACGGCTTGTTAAATTGCAAGACACTGACAAGAGAGCCAGTTTAGGCAGGCCTACATTGTCCATCATCCCGGGCCTCTCCTACCCTGATGTTCATATTTCCCCTATACTAAGAGACACCAGCCTCCTAGAATATAGCACTTAGGATGCCTAATCCTAGACAACGAAGATATAAAAGGAGAATGGCTTCATCCAGGAGTCCTCATGCTGTGATACCAGGTTCTGGATAGCCACGAGAGAGGTGTATCTGACCCTGAAGGGCCAGGGAAGAGAGCAGGAGGTCTGTAGTGGGGCTTGACTGGGAAGACATCTGAAAAGCAGGCAGGAGAGGACAAAGATCACATGATCACCACTGAAGGCTTTTTTTTTAACCTCAGATAATACTGTGTTGAGGCACTATTGAGCTTTATTAAAATTTTTATTAGTACATGTTTGCAGTACACAATTCATTGTGGGGAGTTGGTACAGCCACATAACACATTTTATTCTTTTCGTTCTTCCTCTTTCCTCCCATCCTCTCCACTCATTTCTTGGTCCCTTTCCAATATTGGGCCCTCTTTTTATTTATTTTTTATTTTATGTAGTTAACTTTTACTATACTGCATTTTGAAGCAGAGTCTCTATCTAGCCCAGACTGGCCTGACCTTGCAGCAATAATCCTGTCTCAGCCTTCTGAGTACTGGGTTTACAGGGGTGCACCTATATGTCTGAGTTATTTTCTCCACTGTTTAAATTTTTTATTTTTTGAGACAGAGTTTCACTCTGTAATTCAGGTTGTCCTTGAATTCACTATGTAGCCCAGGGTGGCTCAAACGAGGCAGTTCACCTGTGTCAGCCTCCTGAATGCTGGAACTACAGGGACTATAGCACTCTCTCTGTTCCTCACATTTTATTTATTTATTTTCGTTTTTTTTTAATTGGTACCAGGGATCGAACTCATGACTGCCTGCAAGGCAGGTGCTTATGTTGCTGAGCTAAATCCCCAACCCCTGTTCCTCACATTTAAACACTAACCATCTATTCCAGCCTAATTCTTTTTTTTTTTTTTTTTTTTTTTTTTTTGTCTTTTTCATTTTTATTGGTACCAAGGATCGAACTCATGACCGCCTGCTTGCAAGGCAGGTGCTTATGCCGCTGAGCTAAATCCCCAGCCCCTATTCCAGCCTAATTCAAATGTCACCTCCTCTGGTGTTATTGTTTGGATCAAAAATGTTACCCTACCCATGGCTGTAATCCCAGCACTTGGGAGACTGAGGCAGGAGGATCACCTGAAGTTTGATGCTACCATAGGGTATGTAGTGAGTTTAAAGCTGTCTGAACTATGTAGGGAAACCCTGTGTGAAAAATACAACAACAAAAAAAAGTCATCCCAAATTTAGTGTGGGGCTTTTGGAAGGTGATTAGATCATGGGCCATGAACCTAAGGAACAAGTTAAGCCAAATGTGCTGTTATGAGATGAGTCTGGTTGGAGGAAATCGGTCCCTGGGGGTTGAGACCGGAATGGTGTGTTCTTGTTCTCAGTCCCTTCTCTCTCTCTGGCTCTCTCCCTGAGTTCTGCTTCCTGGCTGCCATGAAGTGAGCATTTGTCCTCTACTGTGTCCCTTCCACCATGATGCCTCTGCCTGGGAGCCAGCTGACCAGGGACTGAACGGGACTGATTTTTGCAACTTGCAACTGAGCCAAAATAAACTTTATGCTTTGAGTTGTATATGTAAAGAATTTTGACCTAGTAACAAAAGGTCTTAAATTTGGAAAGTATTATTTAGCCCACTATACATTTAGTTGTTTGTTTTGAGACAGTCTCACTATGTAGTAGAGGCTGGCCTCAAACTTGTGGTGATCCTCCTACTCCAGCCTCCCAAGTGCTGGAATTACAGATGTGTGTCATCACACTCTTTTTTTTTTTTTTTTTTGGTCTTTTTCGGTACCAGGGATTGAACTCACAACTGCCTGCTTCCAAGGCAGGCGCTTATGCCACTGAGCTAAATCCCCAGCCCCGTGTCATCACACTCTTGAGCAGCTTTTTTTTATTTTTTTGTGAGGGGAGAGAGACAGTTGAGACATTATTTAACCTAATTATAAAGGGTCTAATTATATAGCCCAGGCTAACCTGAAACTCAGAATGATCTTTCTGCCTCAGCCTCCTGAGTGCTGGGGTACATGGCCCACCTGCCCAGCCTTACTGACTTCTATTAAAGACCAGCTTATTCAATAGAACTTCAGTAATTCAGTGTTCTACTTCTGTGTGTCCACTAGCCATGTGTGGCTATGTAGCATTTCAAATGTAACTCTTGTGCTAAAGGAATTGTGGGTTTTTGTTTTGTCTTTTTGAGACAAGCATCTCACTATGCAGTTTAGGCTGGCCTTGAGCTTTGTAGCCCAGGCTGGTCTCTAACTTGAGAACAGTTCTCCTGCCTCACCCTGGGATTACAGAAGTGTGCCACCCTGCTCAACTTTTTGGTTTTGTTTTTTATCCACAGTTTTGCTATGTATTCTAGGCTACCCTTGAACTCACTATTTAGCCCACGCTGTCCTTGAACTTGTGTTGATCCTTTTGCCTTATCCTCCTTAGTTAGCACTTGGATTACAGGCAAGTGCCACCATGCCTAGCTCCAAAGGAATTGGTTTTTAAAGTTTATAAAACTTTATTTTTTCCTTTGATACTGGGAATGGAACCCATGGCCTCCCTACTGAGCATACTGTGTCACCAGACCTTATTTTTTATTTTGGGACAATATCTCACAATGTCACTAAATTGCCTAGTCTGTGATTGAACTTGAAATCCTCTTGCCTCGGCCTCCCAGAGAGGCAGGCTTACTGGCATCTGCCACCTGCTTGGACTCTGCACATATATGTGTGGTGCTGGGAATAGAACGCAGGCCCTTGTGCATGCTAGACAAGCTCTTTACACTGAGCCATACCCCCAGCCTAGCATTTTACATGTGAATCATGATGGCTACTGTATTGCACAGCATGGTTTTAGGGGGTGCTATGTGGGTTGTGCACCTCTGCCTGGCCAGAACTCTGTTTACCAGAATAAATGTTCACCTCAGCCCCCTTGGACAAAGCCACACATTCCTCTGGGTCAGTGATCCTGTCTTCCCTATGAACTGTGCTCCCTTCCTGGGTCTTTTATCTGGTGCTGCTTCATGTCCTTCTTTTGCCATTTAAACTCCTCTTTACCACAGGCTGTCCTCCATCTCTCTGGGGCAAACCCTGATGAGCACAGGCTTGGCCACCAGTGCCCTGAGCATGGAGCTATGAGAGGACCAAGCTCACACCTGCAACCTCAAGTGGGCATGAGGGACAGCCACCTGGCTGGGAACCACCCCAGCTTCCAACTCTGGGAATCAACAAGCACCCTGGCTTCTGGTCAACCAGGACCCAGTGAGGCTTAGGATGACATCACAAACAGCTCTGTGAGCCTGCCCTGGAGAGGCCACCTCTCTGCATCACTTGTTATCAGGTTGGTGTTCCATTTTATTGCTGCATAACAAACAACCCCCATATTTTAAAGCTCATTTTGCCTAGGGACCTATAACTAGGGCAGGGTTCAATGGTGACCCATCTGCTGCCCACAGTGTTAGGTGAGATGGTTCCACGAGGTCTGGAAAGGCCACTGGGTGCACAGCCAGAGTGGAGGACCAAGGCTCTGTGTTGTAGTCCGGGGTTATTACACAGAGAACAATTCAGGTCAGGACATGGAGTTTATAATATGTTTATAATGGTCACTGAAAGTTAACACAGGAGAATGCAGGAAATCTATCCACAACACCAACGACATATATTATTTTTTTTTTTTTTTTTGGTCTTTTGCGTTTTTATCGGTACCAGGGATCGAACTCACGACTGCCTGCTTGCAAGGCAGGCGCTTATGCCGCTGAGCTAAATCCCCAGCCCCCGACATATATTATTTAAGTCAACAGCCTAAACCCCATGGCAATATCTCACATGAGTCCAGATAAAAACCCAGAGCTCAGAACAACACCTCCACGAGTCCAACTGGAAGTCCAGAGCCCACAAGAAGGACTCACGCCAGTCTCTTTTACAGATTCGTGCCGGGAAGACCCAAGGGTCAGCGGTGGAAGCCAGAAAGTCTATGCCAGCAGGATGAAGGAGCTGTGCTAGTGGGATGAGGGTTCTACACTGGAGCCAAGAAGTCACACTCACAACAAAGAGCGGGGCTGTCCTGAAAGGAACCACAGCTGTCCTCAGCGACATGGAGGCCCCGAGCTCCTCCTCCGACAAGCACAGTCGGGAACGTGCCAGGAAGCAGCGTGACGAGTTCATCCTGGAGACCAAGCAGCACATGTCTTCCCCTCCAGAGCCAGGAAGCAATGCTCGATGTGAAGACCAAAGCTTCTCCAGGAGAACCAACAGCTCAGACAGTAACTCGTAGGAGAACCAACAGTGCCTCCATAACGCCTCAATCCCTCTCCACACCTCTCTTCTTCTCCACCTATTTATCCTGGCAACCCTTCTCAGGTGGAGCATCTTCTCTCAATGCATGCTGATGTAATCCAGCTGGCGTTAAGTTGACCACTAGTTATCAAACCATAACACTCTGGCTTTCTCTTCCTGGGCTGCCAGGAATTTTTCATTGCATAGTGACTGAGTCAAAGAGAGAGAGTATCCAAAACGAATGGAAAGTGCCAGTGTCTCAAAGCCCAGCCCAGTGTGATTTCTGTTCACAGTGTGTGCATGTTGCTGGTAATGGAACCCAGGGCCTTACACTTGCTGAGGAAGCCCCCTGGGCTACACCCTGAGCTACACCCCTGGCCAGGGAGTCAGAGTCTGCTTTCAGTGAGAGGAGACACACACTCATACCTTCTAGGAGGATGGGATGGTCCAGCTGAGACCTGTGAAGACAACTGCGAGGCCTTTAGGAAAGAGTTGAGGCAAG
This sequence comes from Cavia porcellus, assembly GCF_034190915.1. NCBI lineage: Eukaryota > Metazoa > Chordata > Mammalia > Rodentia > Caviidae > Cavia > Cavia porcellus. The sequence goes on from NW_026947504.1 coordinate 6,831,540, forward strand.
TAAGTAGGGAAAGATTCTAGAAAATGGGAATGGTACATGCAAAGTCCCTGGGGTAAAGAATTTAGTAGAGTGTGTGAGCTGAAAGTTAGTATTTCAGAAAAGAAAACGATGCTTATGCCAATGAGGAGAGGCCAAGAACTTAGCAGAGCTCTGCTAACCATGGCAGGCCATGCTAAGAAATTGGTTTTCCTTCTGGTGACAAAAGAAAGATACTGATCTGGGTGTGGTAGTGCATGCTGTAATCTGAGTTACCCAGGAAGCTGAGGCAGAAGGGTGGCAAGTTCAAAGCCAGCTTGGGCAATTTATTGAGACCCTGTCTCAAAAAATAAAAAGAGGGCTGGGTGTAGTGGAACACCCCTGTAATCCCAGCACCCAGGAGGCTAACGCAGGAGGATTGCCAAAAATTTGAGACCAGCCTGGGGTACATAGTGAGACTCTGTCTCATACAAACTCAATCAATTGATCTAGAAATGTAGCTCAATACCCCTGGAATCAATTCATAGAACTGCAAAACCAAACCAAACCAAAACACCCCTCTGACTAGGTATGTAGATTGGAGGGGACTTTGTGATCATGCAGAGATAGGAGGCCACTACAATGAAAGTACTCAGTAGTGAGAGCCAGGTGGTATCAGAGGAGATGAAGCAATAGGTTTAGGGTGTTTTAGAGGTAAAAGCAACAAGATTTAAAGATGGGCGGGTTGGGGAAAGGACCGTCAAAATGTTTTGGTTATCTAGGGTTACAGTCATAAATGAAACACAGCTTAAAAACGACACCAGTCTTCCTTATGCGGTTCCAGTTCTATGGTCAAAGATTGTCCACTCTACCCATCATCCAGGGGGACATCAATGCTCAACTTGGTTGTGTGGTTCTCTCCGCAGCTTTTCTATGTGGCAGCATAGTGTTCTCAGAGGAGCCGGAATGAAATGGTGGCTGCTTTTTCCTCCAAGTGCAAAAGTGGAGGCTGCCAGTTTGGCGACTTTCTATTGGTTGGAAGGGATGAAAGACCATCCCAGACTAGAAAGAGGACCATGAAATGGCATGAAGATTAGGTGTGGTCACTGCCAGTTGGTAATGCTGTTCATGGAAAGGAAGCACAGTGTGTGGCTTTCATGCTCCTCCATTTAAAAAATATTTGGTGCTGGGGATATAGCTCAGCAGCATAAGTAACTGCCTGCCAGGCACAAGGTCCTGAGTTCAATTCCTGGCACCCCCCCCCCAAATGTTCACTCATCTCCATGGAAAAGGTGATTATGTTTCTCTTCCTGATCCCTTTATTATAAACTCCTGTGGGCCACTTTGTGTCTCCTGTGACACCCATCCCACAGGGATGCCTAACCTAAAGCCTGATTTGCTCACTAGATGTTTGTTCCAAGTGCCTTGGGAATGGGTCTCACTTGTTTCCTGACACCTATCTGAAAAACTCACCCCTTCTGGCACATAGCAAGCCCTCACATTTTCCTGAATTGACTCTCATGTCTTTTCCCTTAAGAGAAAGCTGGTGTGGTTAGATGAGCTCACTGGAGTGTTATAAACTGATTCCCCCAGTACCAGGGAGCAAGCCCGCAGGTGCTGTACCACCAAACTTCATCCTCAGCGCTTAGTTTTTATTTTGAAAAGGTCACTAAACTGCTCAGGTGAGACTTGAACTTGTGATCTCACCTCCTTCCGTAATGGGATTACAGGCATGTACTGCCAGGCCTGGCATAACTGTATTTTAAAATCAAAACTTTTCTAACTATGGGCCACTGAGAACAAAGCCAGCAAGGAATTGGGATTACATCTGATTTTTCCTTTCCTTTTCTTTCTTTGAGACAGGCTGGCCTTTAATTTACAGCGATCCTGCCTCAGCCTCCTGAGCACTAGGACTATAGGTGTGTGCCACCATGCCCTGCTCTTCACCTGCTTTGTCTGGTGCTCATGTAGTCTTCACCTGTAGATTGGGTATAATGTGCTGCAGCTGCTGTTATCTGACAGAAAATGTGTCATTTTTGATGCCATCAATGCTGCCCACTGTTCTAAACTCAAATAATCCTCCTGCCATTAGATGAGGGGAGATTGGCACAGAGGTCAACAGTTTCTCTAGTGCCCAGTGGCTGCAAGGGAGTCAAGTATTTACAGTCCCCAAGGGGGTCACAGGCAAAGGCCAAAGAACACAGGAAGAATATGAAGCCATTCTCTTTATAGAAAAATCATTTAATGTTTTTCTTCGTTAAAATACACTCAATCTAGATGCAGTGGATCAGGTGCCAGAGTTTTCAGGATTCTTACTCTACCAGGAGCTGATTTCATGGGTCATCCCTAACTCTGGTCACCAAACAGTCACATCTTTAATTCAGAACACTGAGAGGGATGCAAATAGTGCCATCCATAGCGAACACACGGGTAGGCAGTTGGTGGCCACTGCATGAGGTATCAGCAATGCAGGTTCAAAAATATGTGTAGTGACTTAACCTTGCCAAAAATAAATGTATTAGGACACTAAGGCAACACCTTCAATGAATCTAAAATAAACGCAAGCGAAGCGCCAGCTCCTGTGAGGAGCAGTGCATGCACAGACGATGGACTGGATGCGTGGCCAGCTGTGACCACGCTGCTGGACCCCCGCGCCCCTCACGGCGCCAGAAAGGAAATAAGAAGAGTGCACTGCTTGGCCAGCTGCTGTGCTGGCATTCTGGTGGGGTTTGGCATCCAATGCAATTTCCAGTCATTTCCACCAGTGAGCAGAGCAATGTCCTTTGCTTATTGGTCCCTGCTCCCAAACTTTGGGCCTGGGGCTGATCACAGAAGCTCAGAAGTTTGAGCAGATGACACCTGGGGACATGGATTTCTGCCAGGGTGGTGCTGTCATGATGAGAAGGCGTTTCATCCCTCCTCAATGCTGGTCACTGGAACAGAGCTCTGGGTTCTGCAGGAGCCCCAAGCCCTGTGTCTCAGCCCCACTCCTGGTGCCAGCTGCAGGGTTCGGGAATTCAGAGCAACAGAGCAGCAGGTGCAAGCTCCAACCATGGGCACAGCGTCACTGGAAGAGGTTCTGTGCTATCAGGGAGTCTTCCAAAGGATGCAGGCAAGAGGAAAGAAGCTTATTTTACCACTGTGCAGACAACCCATCTAAAACATAACCAAGGAAATTAGTAGAGTTTAACAGTATCAAATACAGTAGATTCAACTGTCCTTCAGCCAAAGGACAGTTTGAGAAAAACCAGATGGGAGTCTGTGGCCTATTAGTAACAAAAAAAAGGTACCATCAATGCTATAAAAATAGACATCAGCATGACAATGAAGTCAGTACCACCTCTAGTTAGCATCATCACAGATGACTCATCACTACTATGAAGTCTGTAAAATGTGACTACGCTATTCGTGGGCATCTAGAGCAGGGCCTTTTAACCTGTCCTTTCAGTGTGGCCTGTTTTCTGGCAGAGGTTAAGGGTGAGGAGAGCTTTGATTTTTGTGTGTAAAGGAACTTTCCAGAAGCCCATTTTATAGTGTAAATCCCCTGTCACCGAGAGGTCAAGGAGGCCCCCAACCAGGAAAATCTGGGCATGGTGGCACGCACTTGTAGTCAGCACTCAGCACGCAGGATGCTGAGGCAAGAGAATTGTTGCAAATTTGAGACCAGCCTGGGCTACAAAGTAAGTTCAAGGCCAGCCTGAACTGCATAATGAGACCCTGTTTTAAAAAGACAAAAATAAAAATATAAATAAAACCAGGAAAACTGGGAGTGGCAGCACATGCCTGTCCCGGCTAGTCTGGAGGCTGAGGCAGGAGGATCATGAGTTTGAGAGAAGCCTGGCTGTTTGTAGACCTGTTCCACCTCTCCTTAGTTGAGCAGTTGTCTCTCACCTGCCACTAAAGGCCCATTCTGCCTCTGGAGCAAGATGTGCTGAACCACACTGGACATTGCTGGGATGATGTGGCAGCTCACTCCTGGTCACTCACCTCCACAGGAAGGCCTGGTACATGTAGCCGAGGTGATACCTTAGTTCTTGTCACCAGCAGGAAAGCTCGCCTGCCTTTGAGGGACCTCCTATTCTGCGTATGGGACTTGTATAGTGAAGACCCAGCTTCCTAAAGGCCAGCAGGGAAATTGTCCCAAAGGGATGTAGGCATCTGTAGAGAGATGCAGGGGTGCTCTGGGGTGGCAGGTACAGAGGCCTCCCTGGGAAAGAGTCTGACCAGGATCCCCTGAGAACTAAAGGTGACCTCTCACGCTTTCTACTTGACAATTGCCCTACCACCTGGCCACGGTGTGACCCAGACCAAAACAGATGGAATATCTGCACAGAGTTGCCAGGAGGCTCAAGTAACAAAATGCTCAGGGAGAGTCCTGGCTTTATAGTAAGCTCTCAGTAAACAGTGAATGAATGAAAAAGCAGCTCACACCACAAACTCTCGGACATTGCTTTACCCAAAATGACTGCAGAGGCCGTCACTAGTCAGGACGTCTCCCTGCACCTCCAGGCTAGAGCCACGGCTGGCTGCTGGCAATGCTGCTTGTCTGCCCTGGCAGCTGTACACAGGGATGCGGGGACTCAGCTCAAATGTGACGATTCCAAGTGATGACCCTGAGGGAAATCACACAGGGGAGCGTCTCTGCCTCCTACAGCAGATGTGGAATCTGACTGAGGAGTGGGGAAAAGCTTTCACTTCAGCTTCTGCCCAGCATCCTTTCTGCTGCTGAGCTGTTTGCTCAACTGTTTCACAGTCTTCGATTTTTTCTGGTCCCTCTGCCAGAGAGAGGATTAAGAAAATAAAGGAGCCTCAAATCAGGCAATTTGCTAACGTTCCTTGACTGAACAAAGATTGGGGTAATAGAAAACTACAGGCTAAACAGCTTTCCTTCCTCTCCATTCCCCTTAGAAAATGGACAGTTGAGTAGGAAAAAGTTCCAAAGGCTGCATCCCCAGGGTGCTGATGACCCCACAGGAAGAGAAGTCTAGTTCTTAGCGGACATAAATAACATGAAACTGCTTTGGATAAGCCTAGGAATGCCTGGATATTGAGGTTTCACTGAAGAAGGTAAGAAGGAAGAAATCCATCCTTTCTAAATCCAAAACAGATTTTTTTTTTTTTTTTTACAGCATCTCAATAGTTTAGGCTGGCCTTAAACACACTATAAAGCATCCCAGGCTGGCCTCAAAATCTTAGTGATCTTCCTGCCTCAGCCTCCTGAGTGCTGGGCATATAAGTGTGTGTCACCATACTTGGCTGAAAACAGACTGCTGCTCTGTAATCAAATAGTCGCAGGAAAAACAGATTTGGATGTGCTCTGGTTCCCTGAACTGCATTCACAGAGGCCAGGCAGGAATGGAGCAGGGGCTGAGGGAAATACTCTGCCACTCATGTAACTCAAAGGACCTCCCCTGCGCAGGGAAGGCTACTCTGGTGACCAGTCTGGCTCCGTGCTCAATTCCTTCAACTCTGCCCAACGAACATTAGCAAATAGGAAAATGTTCATCTTGTCCTAACTTTCTATTATAAAATGGAATTAGGAACATAAATAGTAATAAGTAACAAAACCCCAACCCCATACGAGACCTATCACCCTCTCAACCACTTCTGCGGAGGCCAATTAGTTTGGAAAGTTTTTCACAGTTTTCAAGTTTCAGTGATTCTGCTTTCTGTTTCAATCGTTCATCTCGGTATAATCCTGCCAAGTTTGTCAACTCCGACTCTGAAAGATAAAAGAGAGAACCAATTCACCAAAAGAGCTGAGCTCCTATGTTTCATTTCAGTATTTCTAGAGTCAAAGTGCCCTTTCCTTAAATGCTTCTCTTTTTCTTTTTTTGAGATAGGGTTTCACTATGTTGCCCAGACTGGCCTAGACTTGTAGAACTTCCTGCCTCAGCCTCCTGATTGAGGAAATTACAAGCACATACCATCACGCCTGACTTCTTAAATGTTTTATCTTTCCATTAAATGTATCTATTTATATTAGGCACTGCACCAGGTGCTGAGGATTGGAGGACACCTGTGATCCTGTCATCCCATAGCATCTGTGCTGTACTGTAAAAGCCCTTATCAATAAGGGCTTAGCTCTTATCAATAAAACATTTGGCACCCAACTTCGGAAATGTGCATGTGTGCAGTAAGAGGAGCCTGTGTGGCCTTCTGTCCCTGGTGTTCGGATGGCAGGTGGAGCTTGAAGCCAGTCACCTACTGCTGCCATGTGAACAAAGACAGCTGCTTCGTTCCTTCCCCAGCACTGCTCACCGTACCTCACACTCGCTGCTGGACCTCTGGTGGGCAGGCATCTGTGCAAGGCCCAGCTGCTGGCGGCTCCCTTCCCTCCCTTACCACATGCGGGGTCTCCAACTTAAAGGCAAAAGGCAGCTGGGCTCTTTTAAAAGTGGAATCATCTGGATCTGGTGACCTCTGACTCTGACTAAATGAATGTCATTTTCTTTTCACGGTAGAGAAGGTCATTCTATTTTTAGCTAGACTATAATCTCTGCTATGTTTTCTACTCCACAGTGGTTTGGCTGCCTCAATTTTTTATTCTGTAAGGTTCCTGAGACATTTTGAAGGAGAATGCCTGGAAAGCACCTCTGGAGGTGAGCTGCGTATTAACAGGACTGCGTGCAGAACGGGCCCTGCGGCTCTTGTGTAGGTGCCATTTTAATCATTCTGTAACTGCCTAACCATTCCTAATCACTTTTCTGATAGATTTTGTTTTTCTTGGTGGAACAAGAGGCACCTGTCTGATTAATTAGCAAACTGCCTGGAAACAGGAATTAATATTTAGCCAGGAGCAACAATGGGCATTGCTTTCTGAGTAAATGTCTACCCACGCAAAATACTGCCTGGCCTGTTTCTGTTCACAGTGACTCTATTTATGCCAAGTAAAGCCTGAAAAGCAGTTAAGTGCAGGGCTCCAGGTCTCCAGGCGGCCACACCGAAAAGCCCTGCCCACCTCCCCCTGCCAGGACCTGCTCGGCAGGCAGCAGGGCCTGCAGGTGCGGGTGCTGCGGGCCTGAGCTGCCCAGGCACGGTCACCTTCACAGAGGGCCATGCACTATACTCCAGGGAAAACTCCCAGATCCTGCATCCTGCCCAGGGCTCATTCCTGTCTCCATTTCTGGTGCTTCTTGACACCTGGGAAACCTGTTTAAGTCTCGGTGAAATCAGCCCACATGCCTGGTTCTTTAGTGCCCGAGTTCCACTAGTATATAAAAGAAACTGCACAGCCTTGTTTTTCATTCAAATTCCTTAGGTTCTTTTGTTTATGGACCTTTTCTAGATACCTCATTTTTTGAAGTCTCAATCTAGAAAACATTAAAGGCCACTGATTCTTAAATATTTTCTACACTGAAGACTACTGTAAAACCCAATGAGCCAGATGGGGTGGCATATGCCTATAATCCCAGCATTCAGGAAACTGAGGCAGGGGCATCACTATGAGTTCAGGGCCAGCCTTGGTAACATACTGAGCTCAAGGCCAGCCTGAACTACACAGTGAGACCCAACTTCAAAAAACAAAACAGAATAGCTGGCTATAGTGGCACACACCTGTAATTCTAACACTCAGGACATAAAGGCAGGAGGATTGCTGGGAGTTTGAGGTCAGCCTCCACTACATAGTGATTCAAGGCCAGAGTCAACTTCATAGAAAGACCCATTTTCAAAAAACCAAACCAAACAAACTGATGAAGTTAAAAAAAAGCTGATATAAGACATCTACACATGTATGAATGCTTTTCTTGAAACACCATATTGCTTTTACATAAAGTTACTAAAGATTAGAGATCTCTCCTTTAAGAGATGACCCTACCTAAGCCAGGTGTGGTGGTGCACACCTATAGCCCCAGCACTTGGGAGGCTGAGACAGGAGGCTTGCTGCAGGTCGACCTGACTACATTTTGAGACCCTGTCTCAAACAAAACAAAATCAAAGGATAACCCTGTCAAAGGACAGCGTTTCAAGGAACTGTGTCCCACTCCCACTGCCAGGCTCACGAAACTTATTTCCAAACTGCCAGAGAATCCTTTCACCCTTCAATGAGCAGAGTCACCACAAGAATGTTACTTTTGACAAGTTCTGTTAATATTCAGTAACTTTTAAGTAGCTGGAAAAAATCTGTGGGAGGGATAGGATCCAGAGAATGCTTTTTATTCTTAACAAAATGTTCCCTTTGTCCTGAACACCAGTGTAACAGATGGACAGAGTATTGAGCCTCAAAGGTAAACCGACTCCGGCAAATTGCCAAGAGAAGCAAGCCTCAGGCCACTCCCAAGAACATGCTGCACAGGAGCCCAGACTGGAGCCTGCCAGCTGCCAGCTCCATGATCCAGGGCAAGACCATGCAAAGCCCGGATGCCAGCAGGCATCAGGCATTTCAACTGTGTCAAACACCCTGCTAAGTCATACCCACACTGTCTCCTAGAGCCTAGAGGGAAGTTCATTCTACCTCATGTGGGAGCCTAAACTCCTTGCTCTGCAACCCTGCTCAAGGGCCTGGAACGAATGCTCTCGGCCAGGTGTGGAGGTACACACCTGGGGCTGGAGGACTGCTGGGAGTTCAAGGCCGGCCTGGGCTACAAACCAAGTTCAAGGCCAGCAGGCACTTAACAGAGCCTATCTCAAAAAGACACCACCACTGCCAAATAACAGTGCTCCTCAGCCAGGTAGGACAAGGTCAGGTCTCCACCAGGCTGGAATGCACTTCTGCTTGTACCCAGGCCAGTGCCTAGGCCAGTGCCTGCCTGTCCCTCATCAGGTTTATGACACAGATGCAGCCATGAAGGAGACAGAGAACCGGGCAGTCAGTGCTCCTAGTGAGGGATTACTCACAAACATTCACCCAGATTAGGCATCCTAAGAAAAAGTAGAGAAAAGAAACAAACTGAAGATCAAAATTGAAGACAATAGCTAAGCCTGACTAAAAAACAGTTATCATTCCGTATTTTGCCAAGAGTGAACTCTGTCCTCAAGTGGGTTTATTTTTATAACCTCCAAGTGCTAAATTTACCCTCGTTGGCTGCACTTGCTGCGGGCTCAGAGGGCAGGTGCTGTGTGTTCTCAAATGGCGCATGGGGGGCGAGGAGCCTCTGCACAGCCATTGTGCCTGGATGTCAGAAATAGCGTTCGGGGCTTTGTGCCATAACCATGCACAGAAGCTGCGAGCACAAGCATTCTGCCTACCCGCTGGGTTTTCACTTGAGCCTGCACAGTGCCAAGGCTCCAGAACCGGGCCACGTGTGGGTGGGAGTGAGGCTCCCGTTGGTGCAGTCCTTACCATGAGCTCAGCACAGGTCTAGCTTTGCGATATCTGAATGCCAGAGGAGTATGTGTGTGTGTGTATGTGTGTGTTTGAAGATGTGAATGTAGATTTTCCTCCAGTTCTTGCAGAAAGTAGTAAATTCAAAACTCTTCGAGCACCCAGAACAATGGGAATGTTTAGGACATACACTGCAGCTTTCATCTAATTTGGATCCAGACAGATATGCCTAAGGCATTTATCTTGCTTCACTGTTGTTTTCTTTTTGAGACAAGATCTTGCTCTGTAGTTCAGGCTGGTTGTAAGGTCACTTTGTAGCCCCCACTACCCTCAAACTCATAGTGATCTTCCTGCCTCAACCTCCTGAGTGTGGGATTATAGGTATGTGCCACACCCAACTCCTTGCTATTTTTTAAAACATATAAAATCTAGTTTAACCAATGTGGTATAGTACTTCCTTTTTTTTTTTTTTTTTTTTGGTCTTTTCGTTTTTATCGGTACCATGGATCGAACTCACAACTGCCTGCTTGCAAGGCAGGCGCTTATGCCGCTGAGCTAAATCCCCAGCCCCCAATGTGGTATAGTACTTCTTGACATCTCAGTTTTTTTTTTTTTTTTAATGAAAAAGCAATTTCGTTCTCCTACTTAATTGTCCCTTATCCCAAAGTTATTATCCCCAACCTCCTAAGGCAGCTGGGGTTTGGCTTACAGACAGAAGGCAGGGACAAGGCCACTAAGGGTCTGGGGTGGGACACTGGCCCTGCTCTCTGACCCATAATCCTCAGCATTCTTCATGCTTTCTGGTCGCTGAGAGTCCTCTCTTTGCTAAAGACATTTGCTGAGCACCTGTTCCGAAGCACGGTCTGTGCCAGCAGCCTGGAACATACAATGACTACGACATGGTATTATCCTTGTCAGCAGTCCTGCCGGGGGCCCAGAGTACCTCTGAGACACTAAATGGTCAGTGCTGCGCTGGCCAGAGAGCAGAGTGCACTGGGCTGCCTATAACTTAACCACCTGGGAAATGAGGTGGGAGGATTAGTAGTTCAAGGACCACTTTAGGACATTCTGACTCAAAATAAAATTAAAATAGGGCTGGGGGTTGGGTGTTGCAGTTCATGCCTACAAGCCAGTAACTTGGAAGCCTGAGGCAAAAGTACTATAAATCCAAACCCAGCCTGGACAACTTAGTAACTCAGTGAGACCCTGTCTCAAAATAAAAAAAGGGCTGGAGATGTAACAAAGCAAAGGCTTTGGGTTCAACCTCCAGTACAGAACAAAAATGAAGGAAAGAAAGAGAAAGAAATCAACGTGCTGGGTCAGCCGGGGTTTAGAAGCACTGTGACCAAACAGCTAAATTTTGTTTGTTTTCGGAGACAGGATTCAAAGAGCTAATTTTATCAGATGTTGACTTTAATAATAGCCAATAATAAAATTTAAAAGATGAAAAAGAGTTTGCTTTGGAAAAAAAATTTTAAAAAGCCAAATTTTATAAGCTGTAGTTAGTAAAGGTGTGTGTGTGTGTGTGTGTGTGTGTGTAATTCATGTGTGATAAAAAGTGAGGCTGCTGGCTGAGAGGCAGGGCCAGCACTTCCTAGTAACAATCAGGGTTGCAAACCAAGCAGCAGACACTGGCACGGACACTAACGGAGAGGGAGACAGAAGGGCTGTTCACACACCCCTGCAGGACAGCGGGACTCCCTTTTGCTCTGTGTCCACAGCCAGCAGAGGTAGGGGGTGGAGAACACCTGACTCAATACCAACAAAATGCTAGGCTCCAAATGGCTGGCTTGACCAGATTTCCCTCTCAAGAACGTGGGAATCTGCAGTTAAGGATCAAAGCAGCTAGCACTGAGCGCTGCAGGGAGAAGCTTGTGATACAGAAAGGAGACTGGTGGGGTCGGGGAAGCTGGGGGAGCAACCAGGAGGGTAGCACCCACAGTGACCACAGCAAGCATGTACCAAAGAAGGATGACTGTGACAAGGGGAGGCCAGTGGCAGAGAGGAGAGCAGGGCAGATGGCAGAGTGGTAGAGACCCACATGGTGAGGCAGACAACTCCCCTCACCCCGTGCTGTGTGTGTGTGTGTGTGTGTGTGTGTGTGTGTTACCGGGGATTGAATCTTGAGGTGCTCTGTTTAGTATTTTGGGGGCACAGTCTTACTAAGTTGCCCAGACTGGCCTAAATTTGTGATCCTCCTGCCTCAGACTTCCAAGTAGCTGGGGTTACAGGCATAGGCCACCCTGCCTGGCTTTGTTTGTTTGTTCGTTTGTTTGCTAGTAGCCCTAAATGGGCCTCTGTCCTCTGTCTGACTCACACAAACAACACAAATAACCCAAACCAGGAGAGAGGCAGTGTTGGGAAGCTGGGGACTCCTCAAGGTGGGTCAGAACCCCCAGCAAAAGGTTTTCTGACAGCATCTTACTCTGCTGTTTCTCCTTCCAACAACTTGTCTGGACGTAATCGATGTAATCCTTCTCTATTATCTTCTCCAGGTCACGAAGAGCAGCTCCTCTGTAGGCCTTGTCGAAGTTTTTATCCACAAAGTAAGGCACCTGCAGGTTCTGGGTTTCTCTAGAGATGGTGTGGCCCAGCGTTCTAAAACAAAGACAGACAGAGGCGCAAGTGAGATTTGCATATTTGGCAATATTCTTCTTAACTCTGGTTTCACATGATCACCATCACCTTGTCACAGAGCAGATGCAGGATTTTTTGTTTTTGTTTTTGTTTTGGATTTTTGAGACAAGGTCTCACTATGTTAGTCCAGGCTGGCCTGGAACTTGTGGTCCTCTGGGCTCAGCCTCCCAAATGCTGGGACCAGGCATGTGACACCATGCCCAACCCAGATACTTTCCTTTCCTTTTCTTTTCATGTGATATTAAGGACCCCATGGCCTTTACACTGAGCTACATCTGTGCCCTACCCCCTTTTGAGACAAGGTCTCACTATGTATCCCAGGCTGACCTCGAATTTGCAGTGATTCTCCTGCCTCCTCCCAGGGGCCTCCCATTTATAGGCATGGACCACCACCAAGGGCTTGCAGACCTTTTTTAAACTTCTTATTTTGAGACAGGGTCATGCTATGTCCTTAAATTGTCCAGGCTGGGCTTCAATTTCCGATTCTCCTGTCTCAGGCTCTTAGAATGCCATCCAGTCTAAGTATAGACACCTTTGTTGTTACTGTAGTGACAGGGTCTCACTAAGTAGTTCAGGCTGGCCTTGAACTCATGGTGATCCTCCCACCTCAGCCTCCTGAGTGCTGGGATTACAGGCGTGTGCCACCATGCCTGGCTCATAGACACCATTTTACATCCAAAATTTATACCCAACATTTCTTATTCCCCCTAGCAAAGTGGTAAAAGTCATAATTATCAATATTTTATGAGCATGTTCATACTGTGAATTCAGCTTCAGCATATGTTTATTCTCTTTAAAGATTTACTCTCTTATACTGTTTTCTATGCAAAAAGAATGCTGAATGCTTTAAAAAAGTATTTTGTGGAGGACCTGGCATGGCACCTGTCAGAGTACCCACTGGTAAATGCTGGCTGCATGAATTGATGAATATTGCAGCAAACTATTTAGAAAACATCAGACAGCTTTTTCAACCTAGAACCAATTCTTAGGACATAACAAAAAGCACATCATACATAGCTGCTGAGTGAGAACTACAAAAAATTTAGACAAAGGACTTCAATGATGCCTGTGGGTCCAAGACTTCCAATGGTATCTGGGGCTCAGAACCATTAAGAGGATTGTCTAGATTTTAACCATACTGAAGAATTAAAGGTGCATGTTTGTAATCCCAGCACTCAGAAGGCTGAGGCAGGAGGATTGCTTTTATGGCCAGCCTGGGTTAGATAGTAAGTTTAAGGCCAGTCTGGAATGCCATTGTCTCCAAAACAAAACAAAACAAAACAAAATGAATTAAAGTGAGCTCAAGGGGCTGGGGATTTAACTCAGTGGCATAAGCGCCTGCCTTGCAAGCACGCAGTCTTGAGTTCAATCCCTAGTCCCCCCCAAAAAAGTGAGCTCAAATGCAAGTTAAAATAATATGACACCAATGTACAACACCTGAGCTGGATAAACTGCACCTTAATGATGTTAAACGTGGCCCTCTCCTTGGATCTATTTAAGGATACTGCCAAACTCCTGCACACAGACATGACTTCTTGCACATCACCCAGGGAAGGGGTTAGTAGAGCAGCCCTAATGTGCCCCACTGGTCTGACAAGAAAAAAGGCCAAAGCACTAAAGGGGAAAAGATAGGAAGTTGGGAAATCGAGGGTGTCAAGCCAGTGTGACCTGACTGCAGTAACTTCTCCTTAAACTGTTGACTAGAGCTCAGCATTGCTCTCCATAAAAGGAAGACACTGGCCTAGAACAATGCTCTTCAGTTTACAGTGATCACCAACAAAGACGCTTCCTGTCACGTGGTGCCCCATAAATTTCACCTGGTTTTTTCATGCCAGGAGGGGAACCCAGGGCCTCCCACATGCTGGGTGCCTGCTTAACTGTAGAACTACTGCATCAGCCCAGATACTGAGGGCTTGTTAAAACTCAGATTGGTCTGGACTTCCAAGGTTTCTGATGCAATCAATGTCTAAGAGTACATTTCTTTTCTTTTCTTTTCTTTTCTTTTTGAGACAGAATCTTTCTATGCACCCCAGGGTGACCTTGAACTCATGGCAGTCCTCCTGCCTCAACTTTCCAAGTGCTATAATTACAGGCATGTGCCACTGTGTCTGGCTTCTTTTTACAATTTTTTTTTTTTTAATCGGTACCGGGGATCCACCTGACGACCGCCTGCTTGCAAGGCAGGTGCTTATGCCGCTGAGCTAAATCCCCAGCCCCCTTTTTACAATTTTTTAAAATTAAAAGTAATCACTGGGTCTCAGTTACTATCCTCTCAGAGCCACAGAAATTCAGTCATCCTATCACAAGTTCAGTAGGATCCTCTGTAACTACCTTGATGAGGTAAGGGTTTACTCTGAATCTCAAGTTCCTTAGAACTACTTTCTGCTATTCTGCAACTGATCAGACGATGTCGCTGTAAAACAAAACAGGAGGAACTCCTGAGACTGCCTCAGTGATTTTGTGTCTGCACTGTTACCACTTAGCTGTTCCACTTTTTTTTTTTTCGGTACCGGGGATCAAACTCAGCCCCACACTTGCCAGGCAGGTGTTTATGCCGCCGATCTAAATCCCCTGCCCTTAGCTGTTCCTTTAAACATAAAATCAGTGTTTTCCACAGCGAAAGGTGAAACAAATGTTAGTAACGTATCAGCAGAACCGTCATGTTTTTCATGTTCCATATTGTTATTAAGATAGATTTATAAATATTTTACTTACGATTTATAGAATAGGCTATATGGAGGATTAGCAGCCAGCAGTTGAGTAACAACAGATATGATTACGATCACAAGAACTGGAAGTAACTGGATAAATGCAGAATATGTAGTCTAAAAAAGAAAAAAGTTGTTGGTGTAATCATTCTTCATCAATGGAAAGCTTGTTAAAAATATGAATACAAAGAAATCCCAAATACAAATTTCTAATGTACTGCACAGGAGGGCCCAGTCCACAGAGTCCAAGGCTTCTCTAGGAACTCTTATTCTGTCTGCTAAGAAGGCTGACGGAGGCCCACTGCAGCCCAGCCTGACACCCAGCAATCCGGCAACCCCTCCTCTAGGACCAGGAGTGGACACCTTGATATAAATCAGCCTAGACTTGAGTCTCCCAGGGCTGGGGCTCTGTGATCCAGGTTGGTGGTATGTGACCCTCCTGCCTTGGCCACTGCTCACTGCACTGGAGCCCTCTAACTAGCAGGGGATTTGGGAGTCTTCACACAGACTGTTAGACACTGCTGTTTGCAAGGGGAAGTAGAAAAGAACAAGACAGCAGCTGAGAGGGGTGGGAAAACAGAGCTAACCTGGGCCAGCTCAGGGAGAGCCCACCAGCACCTGGCTCCGGTTCCTGTCTGTCGGGAGGGTCGTCGGTGCTTCTCACTTGCAAGCTTCACAAGACTCCCTTGAGCCCTTAGCTTGAGCCCATTTGAGTTCTAACCTTCTAAAGGAGGCTTATTTTCTTTTTCTTTTTTTTTTTTTTTTCATTTTTGTCGGTACCAGGGATCAAGCTTATTTTCACATTTAAGAAAACTTGGATCAAAACTGCCCCACAAGGAAACTGAGACCTAGACAGAAACAAAAGAACTGGAGGCGGGATGGTGGTGGTGATTCTGGTTCATGTGGGACAGTTACCCAGCTCTTCTAGTGTTGTCTCTGCTCCCCTAACGCACATTTCCGCAGCAGCACAACGTGGGTTTCTAGAGTGTGACCATGCCTCACTAAGCAGGCTCGGCACGGCTGCTGGTGAGCAGCGCTGCCCTCCCTTCCCCAGATACCTGAGCTTTATCTTCTTCCTCTTCCTTCCGTGTCTGTGTCCTTTCGTGTCGGTGCCGCCGGCGGTAATATTGAATGTCATCGGTCACATTTGAAAACATATGAATATTTCCTAGGAAAGAAACAAAAGCACTTCACAGGGCATATGACAAACAGGCCTCCTTGGCATTTTCAAAGTCCTAGCTCCCAGCCAGGTGCTGTGAGGATAGAGTATTGGCCTGCATTACTCGGCAGGAAAGTAAGACAGCAGGTGAGCCAAGTGAGCCAGCTGGACAGAGAATGTGCTTAGCTCTTCTGACATCACTTAAATAGTCCTCTGCAACTAGTGAGAGGGAGAGAGAGAACCCTGAGAGCCTGGAAGAGAGTGCGTGCGCCATGAGTCGTATCTGGCACGCTCCTTTCTGTGCCCCCTATTAGGGTATAGCTCAGTGGCAGAGCACTTGCCTAGCATGTGTGAGGCCCTGGGTATGAACTATAGCACCACACAGTCCCAATCTTCTGGGGGGTGTTTTTGTAACCACTTTTTTTGGTAATGCTGAGGATTGAACCCATAGATACATTACTACAGTGCCACATCCCCAACTCTTTATCTTTTATTTTGAGACAAGGTCTTGCTCTAAATTGCCCAGGTTGGCTTCAAACTTATGATCTTCCTGCCTCAGCATCTCAGGTAGCTGGAATTATAGGCATGTGCCACCGTGCCAAATTTGTTTGTTTGTTTGTTTTTGTGGTGCTAGGAATCAAACTTGCAACCTCGCACTTGTGCCCCAGACCCTTGTGCCACTGAGCTAAATCCCCAGCCCTGTTTTTGTTTTTAGTGGTTTTTGTTGCTGGTTTGTTTTTTTGGTTTTTTTTTTTTTTTTTTTTTTCTTTTTTTTGGTACCAGGGTTTCAACTTACAACCTTGAGTTTGCCAAGCAGGCACTTATGCCGCTGAGCTAAACCTCCGGCCCTCCTGTTTTGTTTATGAGACAGGGTCTTGCTATGCAAAATCTCATTAAGTATTCCAGGCTTGCCTTAAATTCACTAGTTTGGCCTTGAACTCATTGTAGTCCTCCTGCCTCAGCCTTCTGAATGTTGGGGTAAGCCACCCAGCCGGCTTTTTTTGTTTGTCAATTTTTAACCTATCTTTATAAAATCTGTTTTCCAGTATTGATCATAATAATAGGCATTTTTATAATGATTTGTAAAGCACTTTAAAATATCTAATCTTCGGGGGCTGGGGATTTAGCTCAGCGGCATAAGCGCCTGCCTTGCAAGCAGGCAGTCATGAGTTCAATCCCTGGTACCAATAAAAATGAAAAAGACAAAAAAAAAATATCTAATCTTCATAGCAACTGAGAGGTGTATATTATTTTCAGCATCATTTTCTACTAGGGTGAGGAAGACTAAATAATCTGGTCAGGCACATACACAGCTGGAGGTTAGAGACTTGCTTCAAACTCCTGTTCAACTATTCCAAATTCTTGCTGTTTCAACTAAACCACTGCCTTTCTTTTCAGATCTTAAGGCTGGAGCTTACAGAGAATCATAAATCAATAGTTTTAAGAATCATAATTCTTAGCCGGGCGTGGTGGCTCACGCCTGTAATCCCAGCACTCGGAAGGCTGAGGCAGGAGGATCATTGTGAGTTCAAGACCAGCCTGGGCTACAAAGTGAGCTCAAGACCAGCCTGAACTGCATAGAGAGACCCTGTCTCAAAAAGACAAAAAAATAAAAATAAAAAATAAAAAATAATATTAATAAAAAAGAATCATAATTCTGAACCAGCCATGATGGTACCTGCCTATAATCCCAACCTTGGAGAGGCAGGAAGATCACCTTGAGTTTGAGGCCAGTCTTTGCTACATAGTGAGTTCAAGGCCAGCCTGGAATATTAGTGAGATCCTGTCTTAAACAAACAAATAAGGGATAATTTTGGGATACTAACCGGTAGGAAAATGTCCTCCAAAGAAGACATTGAATAGCTCCTCTGGTGTGATGTCAGCTTCAAAGTCTCTGTAATAATTATAAGGTCTGGCTCGAGGTGCAGTGACAGTCACCTGTTCATCCCCATATTCATCATAGCGGAGTCTCTTGTCAGGATTGCTCAGGACTGCAAAGGCATTGCCGATCGCTGCAACCAACAACAAGGAGATGAGCAGGGCGTTTGTGGCTGAGGGTGACCACAGCAGCAACGGAGGATCCAGGGACAACATCACAGGGGCCCACGGACCGACGCTTGGGCCTGCAAAGCTCCCCAAAGTGTTCACCCTTGAGACTGCCTGTGATCAAGCTTGGTGAGCAAGAAACAACACTGCAGAAGACACACTAAGAATACTCCTGAAGTGCCAGTTAACTTGTGATTAAGAGTTCTTTTTTTTTTTGTATTGGGAATCAAACTGATGACCTTGCACTTGCTAGGCAGGCGCTGTGCCCCTGAGCTATATCCCTGGCCCAGGAGTTCTTGACTCAGCTGACCTGGGACACCCCCACCCCTCCTCAGTTCAGGTAACTGATCACTAATTCTCTATATTTTCTTTCTTTCTTTTTTTTTTGCTGGTACTAGGGATCCAACTCATGACCTCACACTTGCAAAGCAGGAGCTTATGCCACTGAGCCAAATCCCCACCCCTTTGATCACTAATTCTCAAACATGTCCGCTATCTGGCCACCATGTTTATCCATCAAAGATGTCTTCTTCAGTGCCGTGGATGTGGCTCATTGGGAGAGCACTTGACTAGCATGTGCAAGGCCTCCAGCACATCCTGTTATCCTACCACTTGAGAGGCTGGGGCAGAGGACTGCTGTGAGTTGAGGCCAGCCTACACTACACAGTGAGATCCTGTCTCTGAAAATAAATAACTATAAGCACTGAAGGGGATGTAGCTTAATGTCAAAGCACTTGCTTAGCATGCATGAGGCCCTGGGTTCAATTCTCTGTTCCTCAAAACTACATGCATTCTGAAAACATGGAAATCAATGGAAAAGATTTGTCTATAACTACATTTATGTTCTTTACATACAGCTTTTCCTATGAATATATTAATAATAAGGGCTTTATGGCCAGGCATGGTAGCACATGCCTATCATCCCAGCACTTGGGAGGCCCAGGCCAGCCTGAATTACATAGTGAGACCCTGTCTCAAAAACCAAACCAAAACAAAACAAAAAATGTGACAAGTATAAAACCATGTATATAGCCTCATAAACCAATTTGCTGTCACCAACCATCACAAGGGCAGAATTACACATCAATTCAGGATCAAACCTTTGAAAGCATCTGTTGCTCCAGGAGCACAGTTCTTATCAGGGTGAAACTTCAGGGCCAGTTTTCTATAAGCTTTCTTAAGTTCTTCATCGCTGGCATTTCGGGCAACTCCCAGAATTTCATAGTAATTTCTGCACTTCTTGATCCTTAAAAGAAAAAAGAAAAAAATTAGAAATATGTGTGCCCACAGAAGCCCCTTTTACAATTAACTACAAAATATTACATTGGTCCTCCCTCCAATCCATGTGACCCCAAAAAAAAACTAAAAGAAAATTAGCCCATTAATGAAACTTTCAAGTCCTCCACTTAAACTTTTTTCTGGTATTGGGCATTCAACTCAGGACTTTTGCACTGGGCTACATCCCTAGTACTTTGTGTGTTTTTTTGTTTTTTTTGTTTTTTTTTAGCTTTTCTGAGCATTTATTACAAGACCCTAACAGTGCTTTATTTTTTTCTTCTCAGTGTCCTGCTCTGCAGCTTCCTTGGCTCTCTATGCCCAGATGCCAAAGAGATGGGCATTGGCATGATCCATGCACAGAATGGCAAAGGCCTTGAAGCTCTTTTCCTCCTCTGTGATGACCCTGGCCTTCTCCTTCTTGTAGATGTTCCTGAACCGCATCACTGGTCCTGAGAGCCGGGTAGTCAATTTGAGTTCTTCAGCAGAGCTATGTCTCTCCCTGGGGGCTGACAGCTTCCTGGGGAAGAGGATGAGTTTGGAGCAGTGCCCTCTGAGCTGCTGCACGGTGGCCTGCAGAGACTTGGTAGATTTATTCTGCCACCTTGGGTCCACCAAGATGCAATGGTCTGGGCTGTCTTCTTGTGAATACCAGTCACCTGCAGCTCCGCCAGTCTGAAGGCCCTGCTGGCTTGGGCCTTAGTGTGTATCACATCGTGGGACAGTGCACGATGGCCCAGATGGGTCTGGACAAGGAGCGAGGGCTACACAGCACGCTTTTGCCTGTTGGGCCTTGTGCCTACAGATCTTCCAAGCTGACTGACTGAACCATGTGGCACGTGCTGCTGCCAGTCCTTGTGGAAGTGGGGCTTCAGAATCCTGTTATTCTGGCTGGGCATCATCGTTGCCTCTTAGGGTGTGAATCCGCTGCATGGAAAAACAGCCATCTCCAGTACTTTAAAACAATTTGAGGGGCAGGGATATGGCTCAGTGGCATAAGCACCTGCCTAGCAAAGTGCAAGATCATGAGTTCCATTCCAGGTACAAAAAAAAAAAAAAAAAATATATATATATATATATATATATATCTAAAGACATATATGCACTGCTTTGTCTGGCTGTATTTCAATAATTTTTAAGAGTATAAAAGATTTCTAAAGCTGGATGGATGTGGTATACACCTGTAATCCCACCCCTCAGGAGGTTGAGGAAGGATAGAAAGTTCAGCTAAACTGGGCAATTTAGCAAGATTCTATCTCAGAATAAAAAGGCATGAGGATGTAGCTTAGTGGTAGAGTCCCCAGAGTTCAATCTCCAGTACCATAAAAATAAGGAAATAATTTTTGAGGGAGGCCCACACGAGGCCCTTTTTGTCTGCATTAAACAGAAGCTTTCCCCTAATAAATATAGTTTTCTTTATTTTTTTTGCCAAGATCTTTAGATCCAAAAATATAGCTTTCTTTCCCCAGTGAATATTTTCCACTGTTTATAAAAAAACTATATATATATATATATATATTTTTTTTTTTTTTTTTTTTTTTTTTTTTTTTAGATTCCTGATAGCACTGAAGGAACTTCTGTACTTCTGTTTGTATGCATTACATCTACCAATACAGAATTTTTTTGTTTTTGTTTTTATCTTTTTGAGACAGGGTTTTGCTATGTAGTTCAGGCTGGCCTTGAACTCACTTTGTAGCAGGCCTCAAACCCTCTCAGTGATTCTCCTGCCTCAGCCTCCCAAGTGTGAGATTACAGGTGTGTACCACCATGCCTGGCCCACTACAAATTTTACTATACTAGAAATGAAAACAAAAATTATACCATGTAGCTGTTCAATTCCACTGTACAATCATAAGAAGAGAGTGGAAAAGGAAGGTAGCACATTTGTATTATTATGAGAACAGTCTTTTTTTCTTTTTGGTGCGGGGAACTGAACCCAGGGCCTTCTCACTGACTACATCATCAGGTCCCATTTTTTCAAGTTTTATTTTGAGACAGGGTCTCTCTAAACTGCTAAATGTTCAAGGCTGCGCTCCAATGTTTGATTTTCTTGCCTTACTTTCCAAGAGTGCCTGGATTATAGGTGTACAACACATCCAGCTTATTATGGAATAGTTTTAAACTTGCAGATCTGCCTGGGAAAGTTGTGGGATTCTCCAACCACTTTCTTTCCCCTTCAACTATTTTTTGAGAATTGGTGAATGACAGTACAAATGCTTGAGTCAAAATGCCTTTGTTTGAGGAAAAAATGGAAATAACACTTTTGTAATTAAGAAGGGGAAGAAGAGTTAAAGGGAGAGGAGGGGAACTGGAAAAAAAAAAGAATCAAATATGTCATGCATAAGTACAAATACCCTATGATAGGCCAGGCATGTGGTGGCACACGCCTGGAATCCCAGGACTCAGGAGGCAGAGACAGGAGGATTGCTGAGCATTCAAGGCCAGCCTCGGCTACATAGTGAGTTCAAGGACTTGGCTACACAGTGAGAACTTGATTCAGAAACAACAGAAATAATTTTTAAACACTTCCCTCTGATGAATATGATCATTATATATACCTACAAACTTTGAATTAAAAAAAGTAAAGATGCTTTCAAAGGCCTCTGCTAGCTATATCTAGGCAACACTAAGAAGAATAATGCCTTTGTTTGGATTTTATCATGCTGTATACCTAACCTCTGTACCTTGTTGTTATCTTCTAAAATGGGCTAATAATTATACTTATATTCCAGAATTAATGTTATGGTTAATGTAATAATCACTGTATACTCCAAACATGTACTAATAAAAATGTTATGATTAAATCAAATATCTACCAAAATACTTGATAGCAACTGACACTAAATAAGCATTAGTGGCTAGGTGCCATGACACACACCTGTAATGCCAGCTACTCAGGAGGCTGAGGCAAAAAACCTGAAAATCTGAGGCCAGGTTGGAGCACTTAGCAACACTCTGTCTCAAAAAAAAGGGTGGGGGGCGGGGTCTAGGGGATATGTAGTTTAACAGTAGTGTACTTGTCTAAAAATGCACTAGGCCCTGGGTTCAACTCCTAGTACCAAATAACAAATAAATAAACTTTAGCTACTTTAGCAGTATGTATCTACCTCATTTTTTTCTTTTCCTTTGAAACAGGTTTTTACTGTGCAGTTCAGGCTGAGCTTGAACTGACATTGTAACCCCAGGCTGGCCTTAAACTCATAGTGATCCTCCTGCCTCAGCCTCCGGGAGTGCCAGGATTATAGGCATGCACTACCACACTCAGCTCTACCTCATTCTTTTTTAATTGGTACTGAGGATTGATACTCATAACCCTGAGCTTGCAAGGCAGGAGCTTATGCCGCTGAGCTAAATCCCCAGCCCTTCTACCTCATTCTTATAAAAACTGCTATAAGTCAGTAGTAACACAGGCTGGATTATAATGCAGGATGTAAACTAACCAGATGGCTTCCTAAAGAGTTTTCCAGTTCCAACTCACCTTCCCATGACCCCATTTTCTCTTGCTCTCTTGAATTTGTTTTATGAGAGCTATACTGAGAAAGAATTCACATGCTACAATATTACCTTTTAAAACTGTGCAATTCAGTTTTTGTTTTTGTTTTTTTGAGGAGGTCTATTTACAAAGTTGTACATTCATTAACACTACCTAATTTCCAGATATTTTCTGCTAGGCGTGGTGGTGCAAACCTAAAATCCCAGCACCTGAAAGGCTGAGGCAGGAAGATTACTAGGAGTTCAAGGCCAGCAAGACTGTGTCTCAAAAAACAAACAAAATTTTCATCACCCCCAAAAGAAACCCCATACCCATTAGCAGTTATTCTTACTTCCCCTTCTGAAGCCCCTGGCAACTGCTAATCTACTTTTGTCTCTATAGATTTGTTTATTCTGATTATTTCATATAAAAGGAATTATATAACATGTGACCTTTTGTGTCTAGCTTCTTTCACTTAGCATGTTTTCAAGATTCATACATCCTGTAGTATGTACTAGTACTTCATTTTTGTTCATTAACAAATAGTTTTCTTATTTTTTTGGTACCGGGGATCGAACTCATGACCTCACACTTGCCAAGCAGGTGCTTATGCCTCTGAGCTAAATCCCCAGCCCCCAAATAGTTCTTGTTGGCTATAGGAGGCTACTGGGATTAAACCCAGGATTTTGCCCATGCCAGCAAAGTGTTTACTACCCAGCTACGTCTTCATCCTTCTCATTTTATTTTGAGACAGGGTCTTGCTGAGTTGCCTAGGTTGACCTCAAACTTGTGGTCTTTCTGCTCTGGCCCCTCAAATAGCTGGGATTGTAGGCATGTGTCATCCTGCCCTGTTGCTTGTGGGAAGTTTTTAATTATTAATTTAGTCTCATTTGTTGTAGGTCTATTCAAATTTTCAATATTTTTCTTGAGTCAGTTTCAAAAGTTTGTATCTTTCTAGGAGTCTGTTTCATCTAGGTTATTTAATTTGTTGGCATATAATTATTCAATTTTCCCTTATAATCTTTATTATTTTCATAAGATTGGTAGTAACTCACCTTTTTCATTCCTGATTTGAGTTATTTGAGTCTACTCTTTTTGTTCTTGGCCAGTCTATCTCAAAGATTGGTTAATTTTGCTGATACTTTCTGCAAACTAACTTATGATTTTATTAGCTATTTTTATATTGTTTCACTTATTTCTATTCTATATTATTTCCTTTATACTGAATGTATAGGTTTAATTTGTTCTCATTTTTGTTTTTTGGGGGAGGACTACTACTGAGAATTGAATTCAGGGTATTCTCATTTAAACATATCCCTAGCTCTTTCTATTTTTTATTTCTAGACAAGGTCTTACTAAATCACTCAGGGTACAAGCCTGAACTTGCAAACCTCTTGCCTCAGCCTCCCAGAAGGCTGATATTATAGGCATGTGCCACTATGCCTAGTTTTTTTCTAGTTTCTTAAGAACAGTAGGTCACTGAATTAATATTTTTATTTTTAATAAGCATTTATAACAAAAATTTCTTTGTAAGTATCTCTCTAGCTGTATCCCTCACTAGCTGTATTTTGATATGTTGTATTTTCATTCTTATTCATCTTAAAGCACTTCTAATTTTCAGTATAATTTTGAGAAGTATTTTTTGTTTTGTTTTGTTTTTTGGTCCTGGGGAATCAATGAAAATTATGTTTTGAGAATTATTGATTCATTTCCACTACTTGTGAATTTCCCAAACTTTCTTTTGTTATTGATTTCAGAGAACATACACTACATGATTTTTTAAAAATATTTATTTAGCCAGGGATTTAGCTCAGTGGCATAAGCGCCTGCTTTGCAAGCGTGCAGTCATGAGCTCGATCCCTGGTACCCAAAAAAAAAAAAAGATTGATTGATTGATTGATTGATTGATTGAGACAGTGTCTTGCTATGTAGTTCAGGCTGGCCTTGAACACACTATGTAGCCCAGGATGGCCTCAAATTTCAGTCAATCTGCCTGCCTCAGCCTACCAAGTGCTGAGATTACAGACATGTGCCACCATGCCTGGCTACATGATTTTAACCTTTTAAAATTTATGGAAGTTCATTTTATGGCCTAAGATATGATCTATCCCAGAGAATGTCCCATGTATCCTTAAGAAGAATTTGTACTCTGTGGTGGTTGGACAGAATGTTCTATGGATATGTGTTCTATTTAGTTGGCTTCCTCTGCCCCTTTTAAAACTAAAGCAGGGTTACCAGCAGGCTCACAATACACCCTGATACTCTGCTTCTACTTCTGCTTCAGTCTTCCTTCTGAGGACTTGAAGTTATAGCATTTTGAGCCAGACATGGTGGTGCACATCTGAAATCCCAGCACTCTGGAGGTTGTGGCAGGAGGACTACTGTGAGTTTGAAGCCAAGCCAGTATGGATTACATAATGAGATCTAAAGCAGCCTGAACACCAAGCGTGGTGGCACACATCTGTAATCCTAGCACTTGGGAGGCTGAGGCAGGAGGATTGTTGCAAGTTCAAGACCAGCCTGGGCTGGGCTAGGGATTTAGCTCAGTGGCATAAGCGCCTGCCTTGCAAGCAGGCAGTTGTGAGTTCGATCCCCGGTACCGATAAAAAGGAAAAAGACCAAAAAAAAAAAAAAAAAAAGAGACCAGCCTGGGCTACAAAGGCCAGCCTGAACTGGGTAGCAAGATCCTGTCTCAAAAACACAAAAAATAAAAAAATTAAAAAAAAAAACCCAGCCTGAACTATATTGCAACACCCTATCTCAAAATACAAGCAAAAAAAGTTCAGTAACAACAACAGAAACAGTCAGGACTTAAATAGCACATCCTCTGTAGGAAGTAGCCTTCTAACTTCATATAACACACTCATTTCATCCTACCACACACTCACCTTTGTACCCCAAGCAGCTGCTCCTCAGTGTAAGTGGAGCTGCCCTCACCCTGCCGGGTCTGGTTCCGCTCATTCTCAGACTTCTTTTCCTTTTGTGCCTTCATACAGTCACAGCAACCACACGGCTCGTGACTCTCAGGAGGTTGATCTTCTGGGTATTTGTTTCTTCTAACTGCATCAATGTAAGCTGCAAAACAGTAGCCCCTCTATTAGGCCACCATTTGACCCTGAAAATCAACTTTACTACCTGGCTTCACTCTTAGAGAGAGTGCTTTTTGGCATGAGTAGGTGAGGTGCAATGAACATGATGATATGATGCTGACTTTTAAGCATTCATACAAAGCTGAATAAACATTTTCTCAAGAAAACTACACAGAAAATATGGGAACCACCTCAGAAAAACCCATAAAAGGCAGAAGCATGAAGCACAAGTCCACCCCATCTACAATGGTCAGTCAGCAAATAATCTTGCCATAGAGAACCCAGGGTATAATTCTAGCATTTTGGGAGGCTGAAACAGGAAGACTGCAAGTCTGAGCTCAGCTTAGGCAACAGTGATTTAGTAAGAACTTGTCTCAAAATAAATAAAAGCCAGGTGTGGGCTGCACACCTGTAATCCCACACTCAGAAGGCTGAGCCAGGAGGATCCCCATGAGTTGAGGCAAGCCTGGGATATCTAATGAGTTCAAAACCAGCCTGAACTATATAATGTGAGCCTGTCTTAAACAAACAAACAATAATAGACTGGGGTTGTAGCTGAGTGTGAAGGCCCAGGGTTCAGTCCCCACTATTACACAGACAGACAGACAGACACACACACACACACACACACACACACACACACACACTCACATACATATACCTACAGGGGAGAAGGGTTCAAAAGAAGTGTCTGCCCAATATCCTGCCTTTAGTGCAATCCAGTAAAAAGCCTATTTCTCTCTGCTCCATGGTCAGAAGTGACAATACCTCTCACCCATATTACTCAGAGAAGAGTTTAATTCTTTTAAACTACAGCTATAGACCTACTATGCACTAAAACCCTTGGCTGGGTAGATCAGGGAGGTGTATAAGGCCTACTGCTGGCAACCAAGAGGTTATAGTTTAATGTGAGCAGATTAAATGTATTACAATCCTTGCAGAATGTAGGGAAGGTTACATGCAATCCAGTTAAAGAGAACAGAGCACTTACATCTTGTCTGGAAGTTTTGGGAAATGTTTTAAAACCATCTTTCAGCTGAGTGTGGTGATGCTCACCTGTTAATCTCAGAACTCAGGAGGCTGAGGCAGCAAGACTGCCACAAGTTTGCACAGCTTGGGCTACATAGCGAGTTTAAGGCCAACCTGGACTATCTAGAGAGGCCCTGTCTCAAAAAACCAAAACCAAACAAACAAAAACAAAATCATTTTCCATGCTAGACATGGTGGTACACACCTATAATCCCAGCACTCTGGGAAGCTGAGGGATAAAGACTCCAAAAGTTTGAGCCCAGCCTGAGCAACTTAGCAAGACCTTGTCACAAAATAAAAAATAAAAAAAGGCCTGGGAATGTAGTTCAGTGAGAAGACCCTTATTTTATTCTCCAGTACTCCAAAATGACAGCAACATCTTCCCAGTCAGGAGTGATGGCACATACCTGTAATTATAGCACTCTGGGAGCCTGAGGCAGGAGGACCTTAAATTCAAGTCCAGCCTGGGCAACTCAGCAAGACACTGTCCCGAAACAAAATTTTTAAAAGACCTGGGATGTAGGGGCTGGGGATTTAGCTCAGTGGCATAAGCGCCTGCCTTGCAAGCAGGCAGTCAGGAGTTCGATCCCTGGTACCGATAAAAATGAAAAAGACAAAAAAAAAAAAAAAAAAAAAAAAAAAAGACCTGGGATGTAGTTCAATGAAAAGGCCTTTAGAGAAAATTTCCTCCAATTTAACATCTCTGTGACTACCTATTGTTCGTTGGCATACTTCCTATAAATCAGCTTAGCTAACTCTGTATCCTTCATGCCATTCAATGTAACACTTTCTCGGTGAAGACTCCTTTGACACCCAGACTGTGCTGTGTGCCTTTTCAGTAATACTCCCCCAACCCCTATCCTTGCTGAGAACCCTCACATTCTTTGAATGGTTAGCTCAGAGGCCCAAGTCTGTCAAATCTCTGCTGCACGATCAGCAAAATGTGGGGCACATAAAACATATTGGATCTATACTTTTTGCCTGACTGCAGAATGGAAAAGGTCAATTTACTGGTCCTGGGAGGCTGCATGGACAAGATCAAATTGGGACTGAATGTCATGAGGCATAGTTTGGGGGAGTCAACGACAAAGGCCCGGAAAGCAAGCTGCGGGAGGCCGCAGCATTCGCTCTCCATCCACACAGCGCAGCAAGAACCGGATGGCCGCGGGCCCTGGGCGGGGCACAGGCGGAGGCGGGGCTGGGGACCAGAGTCAATTGTCACCGGTGACTGGGCTCCTGGCTGGGAGGCCCCAGCTCAAGCCAGCGTTCCTGGTTACAGATCCCGGCATCTGCCCTGGGCATCTGGCCCAGCAACTGGTACCCTGCTCAGGCTTAGCATCTCACAGGCCTCCATCCTTCACCTCAGGCCCCAGATATCAGCCATCATGTGATTTATCCCTCCAGAATGCCTCCTCGTCTTACCCCCCGTCTAGGTCCTAGTACCTTCGGTCCAGCGCTCCCCGCTGCCCAGTGTGGCCGACATATCGGTTCTCAGCGAGTCCGCTGATCCTCCCCTTGGCTCTAGACCGCAAGAGAAGGGGGGCACTGAGCGCGAGGCACGCTGGTCATTGTAGTTCAGTGCTCTAGGCTGCTGGGGCGCCTGCCTACAACTCCCGGCAGGCCCCGCGCGAGGGCTCGCGGAGATGCTTGGAGCCAGAGGCTGGACCTTTGCAACTTGAGACCAGTGGCGATACAGCTAAATGCTCCGTGGCTACAGGCTGTTCTGTAGAGTGGGCGTAGTGGCTTCTCTGCTGCCTAGAATCGAGGACATCTAAGGCGGCTTGACTGAGATGTCCTCCTGGAAAGGGCTGCACAAACTGTTGGCTAAACGTGACAGTCGGACTATTCTCAGGGATGTCCTTTTAAAATGTATGTCAATGCTTGTTCTGTGCAAAGTCTTTTTTTGGCCTTGGAGATTCAGAAATGGTTTGAGAGATACCTACTGTAGCTCTGGGGAAGCTTAACAGCCGCAGAAATAGAAAGGTAGACCCAGCCACTGTGGTGAGGAATACAGCTATTCAGGAGGTTGAAGCAGGAGGTAGTTAAGGAAACGGAGAAACAGGGAAAGTCCTTTGCCTTGGAGCCTGCTTTCTGGGCTAGACCCACCTTCTGAGTTAAATATTAGGCCAGAACCAGGATATCCAGGTCTAAATACAATGAAGGAAAGTAAACAGGTGACCTAATCTACACACTGCAAGTCTGTGCATGCACACAGAATTCTTTGGCAACCCCTGGTTCACCCCAGCCCTAACTACCGTGTCACTGACTGCACAGTTCTGAGACATCCCCTTGGCTTTGGACGACATAACAGTTTCTCCAAGGGCCATAAAAGGTCAAAAACTCCACTGCCCTGCAGAGGGACCTAAACCAAGCTGCCCGCCCGCTGGCAAGAGCCAAACCTCACACCATCCCAAACCTTATTGTAAAAAACCCTTCACATTAGATCTCTATGGGCCAAGAGCTTCTCTCAGTGCCTCACTCCCACCCTGTGGCATGTACTTTGAATTTCAATGAATGTTTGATCTTGCTGCTCAAATCTTTGTTCAGGAAACAGAAAACCTAGTAATACGAAGATTACTTAAGCTCAGAACTTTGAGACTAGCTGCCACAGGGTAGCAAGATCCTGACTCAGAAAAGAATAAAAGGTGAGGTAGACTTACAGGATTAGAGGAGTATCCTAGGTATGGCCCACATACCCCAGCCCGGCACCTCAGGCATCACAGAGAAAGAAGAAAAGTCCAGGTTTGGGGCCCCTTCAGAGCCCTGTCTTTGCTGTTCCTTACTTTTACTCCATCCTGTTGTAGTCCAATGCCCCTCTGAGACTTTTTTCATCTTTTCCAGTCCAGTCATTTCCTCACCTTAACCTGTTCCTTTTTTTTTTTCCCTGAAGGGCCAGGTCTAAGGAGTTAATAAAATGGAAATGAAGAGCTGTTCTTACTGTTCTCCATCCTGGCTTGCATGGATTCTAGCACAGAATAAAAGCAAAAAAAATTTTTTACCTCATTCATGGATAATGGCCACAGTGTTCTCACTCACCTATTTATGCATGCAGGAAGGTAAAAAGGTTGGAATGGCCAAAATCATGTTTACGAAGGGCAAAATTATCCAAATAACTATGTGGGAAAAAAATTACAGCAGTTGGAATGCACTCAGATTTTGCCCAAGGAGACCAAATCAATTATGACATCAAGCAACAGCTACTTAGGCTGTTGAGAGAATCAGGTGTGGGTAAGGGGATGAATAGCTCCGGACACACACTGAGTGGGCTTGTGATAGAAGGCAGTTCTAGTCCTCTGGGATTCACAGCTCTGACATCACTGGTATGGTTTCCAGGTGGAGCTCCAAGAGAACAAGGCTTCTTAGGCAAAGCACTGGTTGAGATGTAAAATGTGGGTTACAGTTGAGATTTCACCACAAATCATTGTGTGACCTTGACTACTACTTTTTTCCTTTGATTTCAGCTTCCTTACTGACAAGCTAAGAAGGTTAGATTATTATTATTATTATTATTACTGATATTATCATTATTATTGATATTTCAAGACAGGAATTTGTTATATAGTTCAGACTGGTCTTGAACTTACAATGTAGCCCAGCTGGCCTCAAACTCATAGCAATCTTCCCAATCTTGCCCTAGTGCTGGGATTACAAATGTGGTCCACTATACCCAGCTAAAATGTTTAAATTGGTAGTTTTTATACTGAGGAATCTTTGGGCTGGGGGTATGACTCTGAGGTGGAGCACTTGCCTAGCATGTGCAAGGCCATGGGCTCAATCCCCAGCACTGCAAAAAATTAAAATCCAGTTGAAGAATCCTTGATGTTCACGTGCTGGCGTCTCTAGGATCTCATAAGAACGGGAAGAAGGAGGACGGCACCTTACTTTTCTTCTATCAAAGCAGCTCTGTTTCCTTCTATTTTATATTTTATAGTCAGTGAAAGTTTGGAGAAATGAATATTTGAAAGCTGCCAAGCTAGTTTAATAGCCTGTGCCATTAATAGCTTGTGCCATAACGGTAATCATTTTTCATGGTCTGGCATTATGAATTAGTAGTGGGTATGTCATTACTACAGGACATGTCTAACGGGTTCCTCATGCCATTATATCAGGTAATCGTCACTACAAATAGTACAAGTAAACCACTACTAATAAGGATGGAAAGCTGCTTTTCCCAGCTCTCTAGCCCCTAAATCTAACAACTTAAGCTGATGATCTTCCTCATCTTTCAAAAAGAACACAGGAGACACACATGAACTGGTACAAGAAGGATTGTCCATTTCTACAAGATGGATTGTTATCCTCTTAAACTTAAGAGGTAAGGGAGTCCCTAAACCACAGAATGAGTGAGAAGTCTAGGTCTGGCACCCTGGCTCTGTGCCCAGCTTGTGTGTCCCAGACAGCTGTGCACTTTCAGAAGGCTACATCCTGAAGGAGCCACTGGTACTCTGTGGCCAAGGGTCAGGAGCATCCGTCAGGCTGTTGTACATATGAAGGAATGTTTTCTGGTTTGGGGAGCATAGACTGCTTGCTCTAGAAGACATCCAGATGAGGAGACATCCTTGAAGTCCAAAGCACAGGACAACTAGAGATGGCCGAGTACCAGGAGGTCTGAGTTTCTTCTTGGAAGTAGGGGTGCTGGGTTGAGGAATGACATCATGAATTATAGAACTACTTAGGAGCAGAATCCAGGTTCAAGAACACTGGATAGGATCTGGGAATCTGGGATCTATTGAAAAGCATGCTTTCTCTTCATCCTCTGAAACCTTGGCCCTCCCTTTTCCTAGACTTGACTCATTTACTCCTAGAATAGTAAAAAATGGTTCAGCACCGCAGTCTTCTCAGATACTACCATGCAAATGTACCCTTCAGCTCATTTACACCTCCACTAACACTTCTGGATGATTTTTTTCTCTGACTGTATCGACTGGATTAATTTAGAATTCCAACACCCAACACTGAGTTCACTTCTATGCCAGTTGCTTTTGCTCACCAACCACTTCGCTAAACTAATCCCCCACTGAAAAAATCCATCTCCGTTTTGTAAAAGGATGAAGCTCTGGGCTCAAAGGGTACTGGGCGGAGATGCCGGGGGACATTAAGCAGGGGTGAGGGAGGGGCAGGGGAGAAATTAGGGCAAAAAACTTGAAGTTGCCAAGGCAGTTAGTTTTCAAAGGAAGGAAGCAGGTGCAGAGAAAGAAGTTTGGAAAGGAGACTGGTAAAGAGAGCCCCAGTATTTTCCAGCATTCACCCAGAATGTAGTAGGATTCGCATGGTTTTGGGAAATTATGTGCCAAGGTGAGGCCATAGGCGCTTGCGGCCAGGTTTCTAACAGTTTTCTCCATTAGTTTGTTTTTCTTCCCAGTACGAAGGTGGAACCCAGGCTTTTGCACTGAGCTAAAACCCTGGTCGTTTTCATTTTTTATTTTGAGACACAGTCTCTCTCAGTTGGTAAGTTGCCCCCAAGCTGTGTTCAGACTTGTGATTCTCTTATCTAAGCCTCTAGACCTTTTAAAAATAATATCGAACAGCAGTGAATTTCTCCTGGTGATACTAAAATTTGGGGTGTATCCTATATGACTGAGGCCTAGAAGAAAGATACAGAGAAAATGGTCCTCCTGTCCAGGGAGGCCTGTGTGCCTCAACTATTGTGTTGGGTACCCTTCCATAAGATGAGAGAAGAAACCAAAGAATGCTGCACCGCTCCCCCAACCCTGCCCCCCATTCCTGCTTTAGGACCACGTAGTCCTGTGTAAGGAAAAGGAGGAAGTCGTCTTGTAAATGGTCACCATCCTGTTGTCTAGACATCAGGGAAGACATGTGATCTCAGAGCAGCTGCAGAGCAGAAGGCTGTACTGGATTTCCCATCAGACATAGAGTCCTTTTGCATAAATAATGGGACCCTACCACAGAGCCCCTCGAGTATAGATTGAGAACCGAATTCAGCATTAAGTCAGTTTATCCTTGAGCCCTTCCCAGCGGATAAAGTTACTTGACAACAGGAAAATCAACGTGGCTCACACGATGCCACGGAGTTAGCAGCACAGTAAGAGACTTGCAGTCCCGAAAGTGTTGATACCAGCTCGTCCCTCAGCCACATGCAGAAATACCTTATGACTAATGGCTCATGTTTGTAGGATGCTGCCCCATCAGGGGAGAGTTGTGGCCTTGTAATGAAGCCATGAACTGAGTTACACAGGGTGAAACCCATGTCCTTGACCTGCTCATTCCAGTATGCTCCCAAGCAGCTGAACTAAGTGCCCTTGGCAATCAGAAAATAATTCAAACCGAATTGGGGAGTTTTAGACATTGTTATGTCACGTGGTGTATTCTATTCCAGTGATGGATTTTTGTACTAGAACTGGCTAATAAGTCATGTGCCTGCCGCAATGTTATATTTATTTATTTATTAATTTATTTGGTACTAGGAATTGAATTCAGAATCTCAGGCTTGCCAGGCAGGCACTGTGCCACTGAGCTAAATCCCTGGCCTGCATGTGGTCTTTAATAAGTTAACTAATTGGGCTGGGGATTTGGCTCAGCAGCAAAATGCCTGCTTCCCAATGACAAAGTTTTGAGTTTGATTCCTATACCCTCCCAAATTAATTAATCTTTTTCTTTTTTGAGACAGGGTCTTATGTAACCCAGGCTGGCCTCAAACTCATAGCAATTTTCCTGCCTCAGCCTCCCAATTACTAGGAGCACAGGTGGTACTACCATGCCCCATTTGCAGTGTGGTCTAAATAAAATATATATTAGTTACCATTTTGTGTGTGTGGTATGAAGGATTGAATCCAGGCCTTTGCACTGAACTATATCACCAGTGCCTATTTTATTTTTTAGAGATAGAGTCTAGCTAAGTTGACTAACTTAGCTCTTGCCTCGGCCTTCCAGGGGCTGGAATTACAGGCATGTGCCATCATGAGCAGCTACAAATTACTTTTTAAAAATATTGTATTTTGCTACATAGATTGAGTACTTCAGGAAATAGGACTAGAAGAGTCTGAGATTTGCATACTGATGTTTATTGCTGAGTGCTCCTGCGAATAACTGTGAGGTGTCAGGAAGGCAGAATTAGAGGGGGAAAATTCAGGCAGTGTCCAGGCTTCACCTGCACCTTCCCCCTCACCAGTCAACAGCCCACCATGAACTTAGGAGCCACAGCAGGGGCAAGTGGCCCTGATGGGCAGTGAGGTAGGTTATCGACTGCAAGTACTTTTACTTCCCTAGAACCTCCACATTTATTATTTCCTTTTACCCTGTAGCTTGTGACATAGGCAAGGCCAGGTAGAGGTCATTTTTCTGTGAGTTGTTTATATGTTTTATGTTTTTGAGACACTATGTAATTCAAGCTGGCCTTGAACTCACTTTGTAGCCCAAGCAGGCCTCAAATTCATAGTGATCCACCTGCTTCAGCCTCCTGAGTGCTGAGACTACAGATGCCCAGCCTATTCTCCTGTTTTTTTGTTTTTTTAGTACTGGGGATTGAACTCACAACCTTGTGCTTGGCAAGCAGGCACTTGTGTCACTGAGCTAAACCCCTGGCCCTTGTTTTTGTTTTGAGACAGAGTCTCAGTATGTATTCGGTCTGGATTTAAACTCACTATTGTAACCCAGGCTGGCCACAAACTCATGGCAGTTCTCTTGCCTCAGCCTTTACACAGACGAAATGTCGAAAACTTGCCCAGGACTACCTAGGGCTTGTGGGCATTGTGGGCTCCCACCCACAATGATCTCTATTGAATCGATGGTGTTCATTTTTGTTACATCTGAAGTTGACAGGACAGCAGACATAAGAACAAGAGAAGATAACAAAGGCCAAATAGTTCAGCCACTTTGCTTTACTATTGTTGTTTAGTTTTTTGATGGTGTGGGTTACGCCCAGGCACCCTACCACTGAGCTGCATCCCCAGTTCCAGCTACACTTTAAATAAAAGAAAATGGTCTTAGAAAGGGAGGTGATTCCATCAGTTAAGCTTCAAGTCTGTGGCAGAGTCTAGACCCATCATCTTTCTTTCATCCACACCAGACTTCACTGACTGAGATGTGCGAGGCACGCAGTGCCACGCAGAAGCTGTACATGTTAAATACCTTGTCTGGGAAAATACCTTGCCTGGGAAAGGATCTGGTATGTTCCTTCAGTCTCACTTTAATTGTTTTGTTATCTGGGTTTGGTGGTGAGCACCTGTAATCCCAGTACTCAGGATATTGAGGCAGGAGAATCCTAGCAAATTTGAGGCCAGCCTCAACTACATAGGACACTCTGTCTCAAAACACAAAATAAAGCGAAGTGTTTTTGTTGATTTGGTTTGTTTGTTTTGATACAGGGTCTTGCTATGTGATTTGGGCTGGTCTTGAACTCACTAAATAGCGCAGGCTGGAGTTGAATTTGTGGCAATCCTTGTGCCTCAGACTCTCAAGTCCTGGAATTATAGGTGAGTGCCACCATGCCCACCACATTAATAGTTTGGATGAAACAGAGAGAAATTTTTCATTGTAAGCTATCTTTTTTGTGTGTGGTACCGGGGATCGAACTCAGGACTTTGCACTTTCCAGGCAGGCACTTATGCTGCTGACCTAAATCCCCAGCCCATGTAAGCTATCTTTTTTCATATCACTTTGTGAAATGTAAGCCTAAGGAAAACAGCCTATTGTTGCTCCAGAATGAGTAAGCTATGTTCTCCCTGTGTTCCAAACTGCCAACTCCCAGGTGATTGTAAAATCAAACACTCCCTGCAGACACATGCGGACAATTTCCCCTGATTCTTCTCAGCCAAGGTTTATTACCATACGAGTCATGGTAAATGTCCCATTGCTAAGAAAAGTCCCTTTCTTTTCTTTCTTTCTTTTTTTTTTTTTTTTTTGAGAGTTGGTCTTACTATGTAGTACAAGCTGGACTTGAACTCACTTATGTAGCTCTGGCTGGCCTCAAACTCATGGCAATACTGTTTTAGCCTCCAGAGTGCCGGGATTACATCTTTTCCTCCTTTTAAAATGACTTCACGGCACATTTGCTTCATTCTACTTATAGGACACAACTTAACAGTGGCATAGGGTAAGGGGATGGGTTTGGTTTATGAAGTCATCTGTCCTTGAGCTGAACCTTCCCAGCGCTCACGCCAAGGCCAGGACCACAGTGATGTCTGTGTACACTGGGGCAGGCCAAGGACATCTATGTTCTTATTTTTCAGTTCTCGCCACTGGAGTTTCACCACGTTCTTCCTTTACAGATTTCAAACTTTGTTACTGGTGATGATGGAACACTTTTAGAGTCCCTTGTTTCTCTCTTCTACAGGCTATTTGGTTGCCTCAAGTCTATTTAATACTCCAGGAGCACAAAAGCAGGCTTACCAGTGTCCCTACAGCCTGGTTTCTCAGAGAGCTCCGCACAGGTGCAGAAAGACACATCCGTGCTTACCCAGGGAAAGAAGCCCCTGATGGTGAACTCAGTCAGGAAGTGTGCCTATCATCCGGCTGGGTGTAGTGAGGCACGCTTGTAATCCCAGCACTCCGAGGCAGGAGGACTACAGTTCGAACCTGGCCTGGGTTACTCAGAAAGACCCTACTGAGAAGAGAGAAGGAAGGAAAGAAAGAAAAATGTGTGGGAACACAGACCTTTAAAAAATTAGGTTACAGGCCAGAAAATTATTTTATTTTATTCTTTTGGTACTGGGACTCAAACTCAGGACCTTGCACTTGCCAGGCAGGTGCTGTGCTGCTGAGCTACATCCCCAGCCCCAGAAAATAATTTTAATGCAAGTAGAAAGGATCAGTCCATCTCTGCATCTGCCTCGCTCTTGCTCCACAGACTCTCTGTCCTGTGATTCTGAGCAGGCGGCCGTGACTGGAATGGCTGTCCTTGTGGGAAGGAGGTTCTTATATGGGAAGCTTGCTCCCAGACTGGAGGAACGCCAGAGTCCTTTAATCAGGGAGCAGACATGAAACAATAAAATAATTTATGTGTGGTTCACTGCCCCCACCAATCTCATTTTTTCCTCCTCAGAGCAGCTGCATCATCCTTGGACCCATAGGGACGCCAAAGTCACTTTTAAAGAACCTGAAAAACAGATAGATAATATTAGAGGAAGGACAGCGGAGGAGGGAGAAGAGTTTGAGTCTTTGAAAGGACCTCCTTTCTGGTTAAAGAACCAGGGCCGCTGGGCCAGGAGCGGGGAGGATGAATTTGGGGATGGAGGGAAGGAAGCAGAAACAGGCACCTTCTCCGCTGAGGGGCAGGCTTTGCTGTTATTCATGTTGATGTTCTTCATGGAAATGAGAGTGATGCTGTGTTTCTCTCCATTGGCAGTGGAGCAGCTGTGTTGGGAAGGGAGTCTGGGTTACAGAGCGCACAGGAAAGACAAGGGAGTCTGGGAACTAGGGAAGGGGGCTCAGCCTCAGATCTCCGTTTCACAGAAATCTGTACTAGGGAGGTGCACCACAGTGAAATGAGAGTGTGCTTTGACACCCTGAAGATGTATTTAAACCCAGTCTTACCTTTCAGATAGCCCCGAACTCCCTGGCTTCTGGGGGTCTGTAAAAATCCAAGGACAGAGACTAGGGTTACATGCTGTAACTCAGAAGAACTTCCCTGCCTTCCCCTCAAAGCCCACCCAAGGGGACCTTCCCAGTCATCAAGGGGCTTAGGTGCCATTCCCTCCATTATCCCAGGCTGGAAGACAGCCTTGGTCCCCCAGCGCAAGGGGAGGGCGCTGCGGATCGAGACAGGTACCTTCAGCATCCTTGTTCTTCCGACATTTAAACCTGAGACTGACCACAGCCACTAGGACAATCACTACCACCACCAGGATGACGATGAAGCTGATGACACCTGAACAGGGTTAAAAATGGCATGAAGAGAAGGCAGTGAGGGGACATCAGGAGGCAGCAACAGTTCATATCCCTGGCTAAGGGCTGCACAGATAGGCTCTGGGAGCAAAGGGAATTCCAGTTTTCTGCTGAACAAATGGCTATCAATGTGCTGTTCCTACCAGGGTGAGCTCCTCACCCAGCTCTACCCTCCCAAAACAACACAGAGGCCAGGCAGACAGAGGCCCACAAGCCTGTAATCCCAGCTGTGCTGGAGCCAAGCCAGGAGGATTGCAAGTTCAAGTCCAGCCTGAGCATTCTAGCAAAACTCCATCTCAAAATAATGCAAAAGGGGGGATGTGACACATGCTAGAGCCCTTGCCTAGCATGTATAAGCCCTGGCTTCCATGTTACATCCTCAGCACTAATAGAGAGAGACACACACACACAGAGACAGAGAGACAGAAAGACAGAGACAGACAGAGAAAATAGATGGAGAGACAGAAGACAGAAGGAGAAAAAGAAACTCAGCAGAGTCAATGGATGAGATTTGAACTTGTATTCCCAGGTCCAGAGTCCAGGTCATTTCCAGGGATTAGGTCTAGGGCTGTAGCCTAGAGGAACAGCTCTTGCCTAGCATGGACGAGGCCCTGAGTTACATCCTAATCATGAAAACATATTCCAGGGTAGGGATTTCTCCTACTCCCACCTTCCCCTCCTCTCTCACCAAAGGCAGCCACAGTGAGCACCGTTTCTGACGTGGGGCTGGGCAGGATGGTCAAGTCTCCCCTTGTCCTCAGGCTCATGGTGATTGCATTGGGAGTAGCATTTTGAGATGATTCTGAAATAGAATGGGGAGTGCTCACTTCAGCAGCATATATACTGAGTAAGAGTGGGGTTTGGCGCATCAGTGAAGGAGACTGACTCAGCCTACAAGAGAAGCTGGGCATAGTGGTACATGCTTGTAATCTGGTACTTGGGAGCCTGAGACAGAAGGATATAACTCTGGGAGTGTTAAAAATCCAAAGCCACAGGATAGCTGAGAGAAAAGGTTAGGCATGTCACAACACTCCTCTTTATTGTGAACACCTCCTCTTGTGCTAGCTCTGCTGTTCCGTAGGTGCCTTTGCCTGCACCTAAAACCAGTGGCCAAGATGGCGGCGGTGGGGGGGTGCAGACCTGTCTCCTGAGCCTGCCCTGAGGAGAGGCTGGGCCTTCCTCTACACTTTCTGCCTCCCTGCTCTTCCTTTTAGGGTTTCCTTGCCCCACCCCTCTTTTTTTCTCCCTTTTATGCTTTTTTCAGTCCTAAGTTCAGACTTGGTTTACCTTTACTGTGCCCAGGCCCAACCTTCTATCTCTATTTTGCTGAAACCTCTGTTTCTCACAAGCCAAGGCACCATTGATGTGGCTCTTAGCTTCAGGCCACTAGCACCTGGGGCTTCTGAGGAGGGGAAGAAGGAACCCACCCAGGCATAACCGAGGATGCTTCACCTCCTATCACCTGCCCTGGGTACTCACCAAGTTCTGATGTGCTCCTCTGCGGCTGGGATTGGGTCAGGCCCAGCAGGGACAGGGCGTGCCCATCCTCGGTGCTTGCCCTAGGTGTTCCAGCCTTACTCGACACCAGAGGGCCAGGTGAGGCCTTCTGTGTAGGTGCTGCGGGTCAGGGAGCATGAGCGACCTGTTCAGGGACTCAGCGGGCACTTGCACAGGGGGGCTCAGTAGCCCCAAATCCTCCTTTTCTTTACTGCTTCCAATTCCGGAAGGGGCTGTTCTTGGCTTACCTCTGGCCCTCTACCCGTTTCTCCACCCTCCACCTTCCACTTCCCTCCAGAGCTAGGCTTCAGAAGCCGCTCCATCTGGGAATGTCCCTGGTCCCCAAGTCAGAGGAGGCTGGCCTCAGCTGCCCCTGTTTGTAAGGACAAGTGTGGAGCTCTTAATGGCTTGTCCCTCTGCCCTGTCTACATTCTCCTGTGAACCATGAGGTCAGCTTCCCCCACACGCTGGGCCCTTCCTGGGTGGCATCTGTAGTCTCACCAGCTGAGTACCTGGGGTTCTGGTGCTGGACAAAAGAAGCTTAGGGGTGCCAGGCTCTGAGGAAGATTTGTTTCCTGCAAAGACAGAAAGAACTGAAGATGAGGCAGGCTTGCTGACACCACACTCCTTTGCCCATCTGAGAACCTTTGGGCTCCAGCCCTTGGCCGGGGGGAAGGGAGGAGGTATGAGCCCCTGCAGGTACCCGCACACACCTGTGGTTGGAGAAGTCGGCTCTGTGACCAGACTCTGACTGCTGAGGGTTCCTGAAACAGATCATGAAGGCTGAGTGGTCCTCTCTCATTGTTCTATGCCCCTCCCTTCTTTCATCCGATATTATCTGGTTTTTCTCCCTACTCCCCCTCGATCCTCAATCATCCGTCTCTCATCTTTCAGGGCATGCCAGAAAACAACCCCTCAG
This sequence comes from Cavia porcellus, assembly GCF_034190915.1. Classification (NCBI taxonomy): domain Eukaryota; kingdom Metazoa; phylum Chordata; class Mammalia; order Rodentia; family Caviidae; genus Cavia; species Cavia porcellus. Next base: position 6,871,433 of record NW_026947504.1, read on the forward strand.
ATGAGCCCCTAAGAGCTCTGGCCCAGGCCCAGGCTCCTGAGCTCACGGGCCTAGAGCTTCTCATACCACACTAAACTCCTAGGCCCAAATGCTGGAGTAGGCCCTTGAGTTCCCCCTTACCCTGAGAAGTCGGAGTTGTCATGGGCTGGGAGTTGTGGCCTACAAGAGAAAGCAAAACACACAGACTTGCTTGGGAAGTCTCCTGCCCAGCATCCTAGGCCCTGTGGCTGTTTAAACTCCCCACGCTGGAAAGCAGAAATACTCAGCAGAGGTCAAAAGGAAGTTATGGCGCTGACTTCCTATGAGACTGTGACTCAGGTGCACCATTACCACAGCCTTAGGGTTCCAAGGCCCAGGCCTTTCCAGTCTCTTCGGTCCTCTATGGGTACCACAGCAAAAAATCAGGGAAAGGTTGTTAGTGTCATGTCCACAGAGAGAGGGCCAATGACCTGCTATGTCTGGACAAGATCCCAAGACTCCAAGTCTCTAGATGTATGCTTATCCTATGCCACTGCTGGGCCATTCCTTTTCCTCTGTGAAGATTATCATCCTGGTTCTGCCTTACAGGGAGGGAAGAGGACAATGGGGAGATGAATAAGATACAGTTTGTGTTTGTATGAAGTTATCTCTGCCCCCCCAGCAGGAGGTAGGGGCTCATACTGGAAGCAAGTTCCAAGAACGTGCAAGAGGCGAGGACACTCTGGGAGGAGCTGCCAGTTTACTCTGGCAGGCAGAAGCTAGTGGGAAATGACCACCGTTGGCTAAACCAGCAGAGAATTCAACAAGAATCCCTGCTGGAAGCCCTCATTAGTGGTTCTGTGTGTATATGGCTGTCTCTGGGCCCCTCTGCAGATGTGTGCATGCTTGTGTGTCCCACAGCGTGTGTGGGACCTGAAAGGTCAGGTTGTGTTTGCTCGCTTTCCACACTGAAATCATTCTTGAAACCTGTGAACAATGTGAAGGCAAACAGCGTGGGAAGCGGAGCCGCCCAGCTGGGTCCCCGTGCTTCCACTGGGCTCGACCTCTCCTTGCCAGGGAAGCACTGCACCGTGGCCTGACTGGATGGAGGTGGCTGCGTGCCAGGGACCCACCCCAGCCTGCAGCAGCCGGTGCAGTCTGTTTATTTTCCTTAAACCACTGCCTTCTCCATGGGGTTATCATTCGGATAGTGGAGAATTCATTGTTTGCGAACCCACGCCTGCCCAAGCCCTGGGCCACATTTTTCCAGATGACATCTCTCAGAGCCCCATTTCTTGCAGGTGGAGAGTCCAGAAGAGAGTTAAGGCTTGTAGGAATCCCCAGCCAAAGACGGCCTTTTCCTTCTGGGTACGGCCCTGGGGAAGCCCCTCTCATCCCAGTCATATCCTGAACACTCTTAGTTACTTAGATACCATGGCACAGAAGTATCTAAGTGCCATTAGTGATGGGAAGTCACAATGTACCGCTTTTCTGCATTTATCTAGGGGAAAAACTATCTAGCAGCATGGGAGGATTTCCGAAGTCACAACATCAAGCCTCAGTTGCCTGCCTTCTCTTTGCTTCCGTGACTCCCCCTCCACAACTTGTCACCTGTGAGGATTCTTTGTGAGTAGGAGAGGGATACAGGGAGTAGGTTGGGTTCTTGAACCACTGAGCATATAGACACAAAGAACTGTGGCCACAAGACTTTCTCTGGTCTCTACTTCCTAATCCCGACCTGTTTTATTTCCTTCCCATCTAATCCTCCATTTCCCTGTTTTTAGCAGCATAGTTAAAAATCATAGATTTTAATGAATGAATTAATTTGTGATACTGGGAATTGAACCCAGGATCTTCACACTGAACTTCATCTCCCAGTCCGAGTATCATTTTTTAGATTGAAATCCTAGCTCAGTCACTCAGTGTCTGATTTGGGCTTTAGCTTTTTGTTCCTCAGAATGCAAGTGAGAGGCCAGGGATGCAGTTTAGTGGCAGAGCACGTGTGCTTAGCAGCGACAAGGCTCTGGGGTGGATTTCTAGCACACACGTGCACGCGCGCATGCACACACACACACACAGAGCCAGTATCAGTACTTCACAAATTATGAGGGAAAGAAAATGTGTATAAAAAACTGGGTATGGTGGCTCACGCCTGTAATTCCAGCACTCGGGAGGCTGAGGTGGGAGGATCCTTGTGAGTTGAGACCAGCCTGGGCTACAAAGTGAGCTCAAGGCCAGCACTTAATCCAGTGCAGTCACTGCCAGACATCTTAATTTTTGCCTGATTCTCTTGGATCCCCTGTCTACCCTGACTCTTCATTAGTAGGCCCTTTGTGGGTACAAATATACTCAAATGATCCTCAGTCCACCAACACCGAGACACCAGAGCTCTCCTGTATTCTCTGCTGCTTTAAGCACAGCCTCATAAATCTGTCGCAGAGCACCGGGGGTGAGAACGGCCCAAGGGAAGTTGCTGCCTGTGAGTCACAGAGTCCTGGACTTCTCACGGTTCCCAGAGGCTGCTTCCCAGGGAGAGGTCCCGAGTGCTGGCTGTGCCCTGAGAGCTGTTGCTTCCAAGGCATCTGCCCCCAGCAGTCTTCTCAGCTGACAGCCCGGGCAAGAACTAAGTTATTTGCCCTCCTGGATCAGTCAGGAGTGCTTTGGATCTCATCCGAGGGCCTCCTGTGATTTGAGCTGAAAGTCAGCGTTCAGAATTCCCAAATTAAAGACCACCACTAAGGCCAAGATGCAGGCAGTCTGAGGCCAGAATAGTCTGGAGAGTGACCGTAGTAGCCAGGCCTGCACATCTCCTGCAAAGAGCCTCACATCCAGACAGTGGCTTCCCACCACTGGGGGGGCAACCTTTGTTCACCCTGGAAATCCTCCCACAAATGGGATTAAACATCTCTGTTCAGCCCTGCCTGGAAATTCCCTTCCACTGATTCCCTCCAGGAAGGGCTGTGGGAAGGGATCCTGGATGGGGACCCCTGTGGTGGGTGTCCTGGAGGACCGCGGCAGGCGCCCTCTTACCTCGGAGCATCAGCAAGCCCAGGATGGCCCAGCGCAGCGGCGCGGCTCTGCGGGTGCCCATGTCAGCTGGCTGTGTGGCCGGCGGGCAGCCACTCAGTGCAGGCTCTGTCCATCGCGGGGAAGGGCAGGCGTGCAGGGGCGGGGTGGGGTGGGGGCCGGCTCTCCTGGAGCTTCCTGTCGAAGAATAGAAGGAAACAGATTGGGACCAGCTCCAGGGGCCCTCCACGCAGCCGGGAGGATGTGAGGTCGAGCAGCACCGCTCTGGGCTCCTGTCGGAGTCCCGCGTGGCAGCCTGGTCCATCACTGTCCCCTGGAGGTTGTCCTGGAGCTGCTCTCTGGGACCAGGTCTCCTCTCGCAGGACTGAGCCGAAGCTGCCACCAACCGCCCACGTGCTGTGGAATTCTCCGCATTCCTCTCCCAGGGCTCCATTCCGGGTGGGCCCCAGCGTCTTCCAGGGAGGCCTTGAGCATTGCTGTTTGGGGGGGGGGTGGCATGTTCCGGGCGTCCCTCACTCTGACGCGTCGCTCTCTTGGAGTTCGTGTTACCCGCACCCCTGCACACCCAGTCCTTCGTCTCCCGCGAGCATTTGTCAGCACCCCATGATATCCTTTCCTGTGGCTGCAGGCCAGCACTGTTACTTTTTCCAATACATCTAGGCCAGCTCAGTGCCTGCTGAATATTAAGCCCTCGTGTGTGTTTATTGACGTAAACTCAGAAAATATAAGCACAAACGGGTGTGGTGACCCGTGCCTGTGATCCCTACACTCGGGAGGCTGAGGCAGGAAGATGGCCACCAGTGCAAGGCCAGCTTGGGCTACATAGGGGGACCCTGTCTTTAAAAACCAAAACAAAAGAAAGAAACAAATGTAAGCACATAGGCTCAGTCTTACAAAGAAGCCTTCCTCGTTAATATCAACTGTATCACTTAAATTTTTTAAAATTATATCATAGTTGTGAATTTCTTTCCCAGTGTGTACGCCTTCCAGTCTGTGGCAATATTTGTATTTATATGTGTGGTTGGAATCCTTTTCTCTCTCTCTCTCTCTTTTTTTTTTTTTTTTTTTTTTTTTTGACACAGGGTCTTGCTATTAGTCCAGGCTGGCCTCAAACTCATGGCAATCAGCCTCCTGAGTGTTGCAATTTGAGACAGGTAGCTTTGTGGTTCAGGCTGGCCTTGAACTGACTATATGGTCCAGGGTAGCCTCAAATTTGTGCAGTCCTTCTGCCTAAACCTCCTTAGTGTTGGATTACAGGTGTGTACCACCATGCCTTATTTCTTTTTTATTTTTTAGTAAAAACAAAATTGGGAGGGGATGAGACAGGGTCTCGCTATGCAGTTCAGGCTAGGCTTGAATTCACTGTGTAGCCCAGGAACAAGCCTCCTGCCTTAGTCTCGCCAGTGCTGAGATAACTGACATCTGCCACCACACAACAATATTTTCTCAAAGAATACAAATTCCAGAAAATTGGAAAGTATGTCATACAGAACTTCTCCCACCCCAAATGTTTAAGAATCATACCAAATTGGGCATGGTGGCACAGGCATGTAATCCTAGCACTTGGGAGGCTGAAGTGGGAGGATCATTGTGAGTTCGAGACCAGCCTAGGCTACAAAGTGAGCTCAAAGCCAGCCTAAACTGCATGGTGAGATCCTGTCTCAAAAAGACAAAAATGAATAAATAAATAATCAGCTGAGTATGACAGTATTTTCTTGTGATCACAGCATTAGGGAGGCTGAGGCAGAAAGATTCCAAATTTGAGTCCTACCTGGGAATTTTAATAAGACCCTCCTATATCAAAATAAAAAATTAAACAAGCTGAGGATGTAGCTCAGGGCTGTGTCCAGTCTCTAGGACAGCACCACCACCACACACACACAAAAATCACCAGTAGAGTGTGCCTCACTACTTAGATAAGTTAGTGTGTGTTTCCAACAAAGAAGGACAGTCTCCTACAATACAGCCATCAAAATTAGGAAATTAACATTGCTATATTACCACTATCTAACCCTCAAAGTTTGGCCATTCAAATTCTGGCCACTGTTCCAAGAACGTACTTTATAACAGAAAGATCCTATCCAGAACTTATCACTGAGTGTGTCTTTATCCTTCTTAAATCTTGAAGAGTTCTTCACTTTTGCCGTCATTCTCAGGACCCTGACAGGTACTTTAACAGGGTAATGACTGAGCTATGTCTCCAGCCCCAAGATCTTAATACACTTTTACAAGTTAGAGTTTGGTTATTTTCTAGAATGACCCTCACTCTGAGGTTGTCTGATGTATTCTCATGAGCAGATTTTGGTTTGTTTCTTCGTCAGGAATGTCACAGAAGTAATGCTGCATCCTTTTCTGCATCCCATCAAGTGCTCCATTATTTTGATTTTTCCTGTTACTTACTCACTTAAGGTGATGTCTGCCCTGTATTTTTTCCTGCAGCTACTGTAACAAATTGCCTCACACTGGTGAGTTTAAAGGACAGAAACTTATCATTCATAGGTCTAGAGGCCAGAAGGTGAAATCAAGGTGTCAGTAGGGCCGTGCCGTCTCTGCGGGTTTAGGGGAGACTCTGCTCCTTGCCTCTTGCAGCTCCTGGTGGCGGTCAGCATTCTGTGGTGGGAATTCCTCCTCATTTTGCTCTGTGTGTCCTTCTTCATCACCATTACCTGCAGGCTTCTCTTCTGTGGGTCTCCTCCAATGCTTGCCACTGAGTTAAGGCCCTTCTGGATCACCTAAAACGACTTCCTCATCTCATTATATCTGCAAAGGCTCCTTTTCCACAGAAGATAATGTTCACAGGTTCTGGGGATGAAGATATGGGTGTGTCCTGTGGGGAAGCCAGTCATAGCCAGTTTTTCCCCACCCACCACCCGCCCAGTTTGTTTGAGGTTTTTGGTTTGTTTTTGAGGTTCTGAGAATTGGATCCAGGACCTTTGGTCTGAACAATATACCCGGCTCTTTTTTATTTTTTATTTTGACACAAGTTCTCGGTAAATCACTACGTTGCCCAGGCTGTAGTCAAATTTACAATCTTCCTGTCTAGGCCACTCAGAGTTCTAGAATTTTCTTTCTTTCTTTCTTTCTTTCTTTCTTTCCTTCTTTCTTTCTTTCGTTGCTGCTGTTTTTGAGACAGGATCTTGCTCTGTAGTTCAGGCTGAACTTGAACTCTCTATGTAGCCTAGGCTGGCCTTGAACTCATAGCAATCATCCTGTCTCAACCTCTCCAAAGCTGGGATTATAGACATGTGCCACCATGCTTTTTTAAAAACTAATACATATTTGCAATTAATCTTAGGGAGTATGTCTGAGTTATTTTCTCATTGCTGAGACAAAAATACCTAACAGCCAAGGTTAAAGGTTTATTTAGCTCACTTAAACTTTGTAGAAGTTTTTTTTTTTTTTTTTTTTTTTTTTTTTTGTCTTTTTCCTTTTTATCGGTACCGGGGATCAAACTCATAACTGCCTGCTTGCAAGGGAGGCGATGCCGCTCAGCTAAATCCCCAGCCCCTAAACTTTTGTAGAAGTTTAAATCTATAATCAGCTCGCTCCAGGGCAGGGGGTGTGGCTCCAGGGCAGCCGGGTGTAGCATTACAGAAGAGAAACAGCTCGTGATAGGCAGAAGATAGCAAAACACGCCAGGAGGAAGACAAGCCTCTTTTGTCCCTTATTTTGTATGCAGAATGCTGGGATTGGGATGGTGCCAAACCAATCAGTGGACTGATTTAGTGATCACCCACCCTTAATCCCCAGCGTCATGCACCAGATTCAGCCACCTCTGAAGAAGACCCTCCCATGACGGCATGAGGCGTTGGGGGACATCTAGACCGAAGCCAGAGTGGGTATAGGTACTTAATGTTTCTTATTCCCGTTCCCTCCTCTCCTTTCTCGTTCCTTTTATCTCTGGGTTCCATTTCCATTTGAAAAGATGGATTTTCCTGATTCCTATTGCCTATCTTTTATTTTGGTTTTTAAAAATTATTTAATTCGCTGGGGATTTAGCTCAGCAGCATAAGCGCCTGCCTTGTAAGTGCATGGTTGTGGGTTCAATCCCCAGTACCAATAAAAAATATTAAATTCTTTGGGCTTTTTATAAAAGAAATTTTGCAATATTTAATATTGTATGTCTGATTTATTTCACTTACCATTATGGTTTCAAGGTGCCTCATTTTCCTACACATGACACAAATTTGTCCTTCTTCATTGCAGAGTGGAGCTTCATGGAGTATAAACACCACATTTTCTTTATCCATTCACCTATTAATGGGCACATAGGCTGCTCCCAAGATCTATTTGTTATGAGTTGTATTGCTACAAATATAGGTCTCTTCACTTTTAAATTATGCTTTTGCATTTGTAATAATAGATATTTTGTGGTTAAATACTTAGAAATTAAGTAAATAATTATTTTCTCATCAGTTTTTCCACACATGAATTTGTATGGAGGCTTGTATTCCTGTTCGTAAATGGGTTATAGTGTATTCCAATAATTTATGAATTTGTTCCCCAAATTGTCCCTGTTTTGGCCACCAGGTGCCTCCTAAATCTGGTCTCTGCATCCTTCTGACATAGCTCCACCGTTCTAGTTCTTTCTAACAGGGTGACTGTTCCAGGTTCACGTTCCCCAGCCCTTGGAGAAATGTTCCCTGTTTCTCCAAGGAGACTACATGTCCTTTACTGGCAAATGGTGATTTTTTTCTCTATTTTGTATTATGGCACTGGAATTGAAACCAGGGTCTTCACACTGATCCACATCCCCAGACATTTTTTTTGGTTTTTTAATTTTGTATAAGTTCTCACTAAATTACCCACACTGGACTCAAATTTGTGATCTTCCTGCCTTGACCTCCCAGAATACGAGGATTACAGGCATGAAGAACCCTGCCTGGTGCAGATAGTGTTTAGAAATGGATCTGGATGGTAGATGTGCTCGTGAGTACTCAGAGGTGGCTTCTCCAAGCCCCCTCTCTTAAACCTGGCTTCCATTCTCCTCAGTGTGCGTACTCATGTGACCACCTTCCCAGCAGGAACGGAGCCACCTTCCCTGTGACCATCCTCCGCACATGGCGTTCCGCACCCACTCAGGCTCTCAGACACCAGCCTGGGTGGCTTTAGTATATCAGATAATTGTGTGGCCCTCACATGTGAAATCAATTTTAAAACATTCTCATTACCCACAAAAGAAACCTCACTCCATTTATAGACTTACAGCTTTTTTTAAAGAGAAAAAATTCAAAACAAGATAATTAGAGGGTAAAAATGGCTAAAACATTGCATATTGTTATCTTTAAATTAGGTTACTCAGAACAAAGATATCTGCATTTAATTGTCTAAACAGTATTAGCATAAAACTTTCTTTTCAATGAACTAAGAGAAATTAGTAGTATAACTATCTTAACTATCTCATATATATAATATAATAGATGTTATATGATATACACATAATATATACATATATAATTTCTTTTTTTTTTTTTTCTTTTTCCTTTTCATCGGTACTGGGGATCGAACTCACAACTGCCTGCTTGCAAGGCAGGCACTTATGCCGCTGAGCTAAATCCCCAGCCCCACATATATAATTTCTTTCGGCTTCTCATGCTAGGGAAACAACACAATGTTTATACATGTGACTATGATTTATTTCACTTAGGAGTGTGGTCTCTAGTTGCATCCATTTACTTATAAAAGTCTTAAATTTATCCTTCTTTAGGGCGAGTAGTACTCCATTGTATAAAAATACCATACCTTGGAGGCCAGGGGTTTAGTTCAGCAGTGTAAGTGCCTGCTTGGCAAACATGATGTCATGAGTTCAGTCCCCATGAGTTCAGCCCACCAAAAAAAGAAGTTTTTTTTGAGGGGCTGGGGATTTAGCTCGGCGGCATAAGCACCTGCTTGGCAAGTGCAAGGTCATGAGTTCAATCTCTGATACCACCAAAAAAAATTATTTGATTTGAGCTGGGTGTGGTGGCTCATGCCTGTAATTCCAGCACTCGGGAAGGCTGAGGCAGGAGGATCATTGCAAGTTCGAGACCAGCCTAGGTTACAAAGTGAGCTCAAGGCCAGCCTGAACTGCATAGAGAGACAATGTCTCAAAAAAACAAGCAAACAAAAAAAAAAAACGTTTTTTATCCTTTCTTCAGTTGATGGGCATTTAGGTTGTTTCCAAGATCTGGCTACTATAAACTGTGCTGCTATAAACATGGATGTACATATATTACTGTGGTATGATGCTTTTAATTCTTTTGGGAAGATACTCAGAAGGGGAATAGCTAGGCTGAATGGGGCCTCCAAACCTAGTTTTCTGAGAACTCTCCACACTGATTTCCACAGTAATTGCACCAGTCTGCATTCCCACCAACAATGGAGAAGGGTTCCTTTTCCTTCCCCCACCCCGCAGCCCCTCCAGCATTTGTTACTGGTTGATTTCTTCTTCTTATTTTTTTTTAATCGGTACTGGGGATCAAACTCACAACCGCCTGCTTGCAAGGCAGGTGCTTATGCCGTTGAGCTAAATCCCCAGTCCCCTGTTGATTTCTTGATAATAGCCATTCTTTCGGGGGTGATGTGGAATCTTAGAGTTGTTTTAATTTGCAACTGTCAAAAGACCAGTGATGTTGAACATTTTTTCTTTTTTTTTTTTTGTCTTTTTCATTTTTATTGGTACCAGGGATCGAACTCACGACTGTCTGCTTGCAAGGCAGGCGCTTATGCCGCTGAGCTAAATCCCCAGCCCCTGAACATTTTTTCATATATTTATTGCTGTTTGTATTTCTGTTTCTGAGAAGTATGTATTCATCTCAGATGCTCATTTTTGGACTGAGTCTTTAAATTTGGGAAGTCTGATTTTTTTGTTGAGTTCTTTAAATGTTCTGTAGGCTCTTTACTCTGTTGATGGTTTCTCTTGCTGCAGAAGCTTTTCAGTAGGATGGAATCCCAGTTGTTGATTCTTTGTGACAGTTCCTGTGCAACTGGGTTTTGTTCATAAAGTCTTTTGCCTACACCAGTGCCTTCAAGAGTTTTACCCATTCTATCTTTAAGCAGATTTAATGTTTTTGTTTTAATATTTATATCTTTTTTTTATTTAAAGAGAAAAAAGAAAGGACATAAAAAAAACAAAGCAGTAAAAGGGTACAAGTAATAAGAATATCAAGAAAAAAATATACAGTAAGAAATCACTAGTTTAATAGATTACATATTGTCTTCTTAGAAACAGTTGTCCAAATTACAAAATTAAAGCATATAAAGTGGACATTCATACAGTGATATTGGAGACAGTTCCGTTCAATGATCCAGCAAAAGCTCAGTAATATGGTTTTCCATCCTACATACTCAAACATAGCTGCGATTATATCCCTTAGTCTGCCTTCCTTCCCTCTCTTTTTTACAATAGCAATTACACTTTTTGGGTATACCTTTGATTCATTCCAAGTTTAGTTTATTTATTTATTTATTGTCTTTTTTGAGACGGGGTCTCACTGTGCAGTTCAGGCTGGCTTTGAGCTCACTTTGTAGCCTAGGCTGGTCTCGAACTAGCAATGAAGGGCCCTGGTACCTTCCTCCCCCACTCGGAATGGCCCACAAATGCTTTTCTTTGGGCTCCTTCTGCAGGCACCATACCCTGGCTTCCTTCAGTGGGCACAAGGTAAAGGAGGAAGGGCTGTTCTTTGTCTCCTTCAGGCCAGCAGAGCTATTTGTGCCCTTCCTGGGGATTTGGAAAGGAGGGGCAATCCCCAGTGTCAGGCCCTGGAGGTCAGGGGCCTCCAGCTTCAGGAAGGATTTACGGGCAGACCCCAAAGTCTTTTTATCTTTTGTTCCAGAGCTCAAGTCTCAAAGGCCAGAATTTTGACTGGGTTTGGTGGTACACCTCTATAATTCAACACTCAGAAGGCTGAGGCAAAAGGATTGTTATGAGTTTGAGGCCAACCTGGTTTATAAAGTAAGCTCAAGGCCAGCCTGAACTGCATAGTGAAACTCTTGTCTCAGAAAGTCAAAAAGACAAACAAGCAAACAGAGCTTTTGTTCTCTGTGAAATAAGAGCAGATTCTGGCTGGGTATGGTGGTGCACGCTTACAGTTCCACCACTCAGGAGGCTGAGGCAGGATTATCCCAAGGTCAAAGCCACCCTTGGCTACACAATGAATTCCAGTTTGGCCTGAATTACATAACAAGACCCTATCTAAAAAAATACATAAGTAAGTGCAGATTTTGATCATCTGAGCCGTCTGTATGCACCCTAATGGGCCTCATGATAACAAAATCCAGAAAGTGCTGGGTGTGGTTGTGCAGACCTAGAATCTTAGCACTCAGGAAGCTGAGTCAGGAGGATTACCAGTTCAAGTCCAGCCTGAGCTACATAGCAAATACAAATTCAGCCTGAACCACATAGTGAGATCCAGAAGAACCACCACCCCCATAAAAAGAAAAAGAAAAAAAAAAAAAAAGAATGCTACTCAAATATAGTGCATTAATACTATTTTCCAAATATATTAACCACCTTTCTGTCTCTGGGACAAAATACTTTACATGCACAATTCAAAGGAAGAAAAGCTTATTTTGGCTCCATTGTGAGTTGCAACATTCAGTCCCTGGTCATCTGGCTCCAGGCAGAAGCATCATGGTGGTATCCGGGAAGCAGAGGACAGGGCACGAGCCCGACAGAAAGGGGCTGGGAACAAGAACACGCCCTTCCGGTCTGACCTCCTAGTGACGGACTTCCTCCAACCAGTCCCACCGCCTAGCAGCACATTTGACTGTGAACTCCCCAGTGGATTAACCCATTGCTGAGGTTAGTGGTCCGTGATCTAATCACCTTCCAAAAGCCCTACATTAAGTTTTGGGGTCATATTTTTGATCCACACGATAACGTAGGAGGAGGGCAACTCAACAGTGAGTGTCAGGCAGTGGTGCACACCTGCAATCCCAGCACTCGGGAGGCTGAGGCAGGAGAATACCTTAAGACAGAGGCCAGCCTGGGCTACTAATGAATTCAAAGCCAGTCTGAGCTATAAGCAAGACACTGTCTCAGGTCACGCGTGGTAGCACACACCTGCAATCCCAGCACTCGGGAGGCTGAGGTGGGAGGATCATTGCAAGTTCAAAAACAGCGTGGGCTACAAAGTGAGCTCACCACCATCCTGAACTGCATAGGGAGGCCAAAAGAGAAAAAAAAAGACACTGTCTCAAAAACAGAACAAAACAACAAACCAGTGAGTGTAGAGATGGGAAAGTGCTTGAGAGAGCGGGGAAGGTAGCCCGCTTGGTGTCAGACATTCTACCCTCCTACCCATTAATTCTCTCTGAGGCCCTTTAGAAGACACATTCAAATTGGTGAGTCAAGGAAAGGGAAAGTGCCCAGTGACTGAGCCACCGCCCAGGACTCAGCGGCCTCCCCGTCCACCCCCTGCTTCCCAGCGCTCCACCGCCCAACACCCATCCTCTTCCATGGCCACCTCCTGCAAGCAGCTCCCACCAAGCAAAGGGACTCTGTCATATGTCCGTATGTCCGCTGTCCAGAACCTCCTCTGTTAACCCCTTTGCTGGTGTAACTAAGAGTAACAACCTGCTTCCCACCAGCATGGAGAAGTATATCCGTTTCAGAGTCCAACAGAGGAAAGACAGGAAGAGCCTCACCACCATCCAAGCAATCGCTGATGATTACAATAAAAAGAGACTGGTGAAGGCGTTTACAAAGAAATTTGCCTGCAGTGATACCATCATCAAGCATCCAGAATAGAGAGACGTGCCCAGCTGCAGATTGAGCAACACAAGAGTGTACGTACTGGTAGAGCCTGGGCTGGCTAAGGATGCTCTGCTGAAAGTTTGTGGCTCATTGAGGCTTAAGTGAGGATTTCCTTGCAATGAGTAAAATGTCCTTTATGTCTCTTGTCAAAGTTTAAAAACCTTACAGCCTGTATATTGTGACCATTTGGGGTTTGCTTTCACTTGGGCTAGTGTCACTGCTTCATGGAATAAACTAAAAACAGCAGAAAGAAACAAAGATAGAGGAATGAGAAAGAAAGAAAAAAAGCTGGGTTTGGTGGCACATGCCTGTAATTCCAGCACTTGGGAGGCTGAGGCAGAAGGATCACTGTGAGTTTGAGGCCAGGCTGGGCTACATAGTGAGACCCTGTCTCTGAAAATCAGAAAGAAAAAAGAGAGAGAGAGAGAAAAGTAACAGAAGGGACCGAAACCAGGCTTTTAGACTCAGGGTCCCAGCGGAGTAGCTGCAGGCACAATGGCACACGTGGCTGGAGGAAGCAGGAGGAAGCAGTGGCTTAAGTCCTGGGCTTGGGGCAGACTCCAGATCCCCTGAGCTAACATCTAAGTAGGCTACAATGAGAGGCAGAGAATGCTTGCAGTCTCCCTTGACAGGGAAGGGCTCGGCAGGGGCTGCAGAGCAGCAGCGGGCCTCTTATATCTAGGGGGGTGGGTGGGTGTCCGCTCAGCAGCCCAGGGACCAGGGCTCAAGTGAGCCTACAAACTTAGTGGGGTCGCTGAAAGTCAGGGTAAGGGCAGCTTGGCCAAGGGAAGACCAGGAGCTGGGACACATCACCTGCTCCACCCCGCCCAGATGGGAGCTCTCGGGGGGCTCCTAGTCTCCAGGCCAGAAGGAAGGTGACAGTGACTACTAAGGGCAGGCTGAGGGCTGGCTCATCCCATGGTGCCACCTGGGACCCAGAATTGTAACAGCTGTGCCCAAAGAAAAGAGTCTGATGGGCATTTTGTGTGGCTGACACTCACAAAGGAAGTCACTTTCAGACAAATGCAGAGAGACACGGGATTATTCTTTGTAAAAACCAAAGAGAGCAAAGACTTGAAGGAAGAAGAGTGCTTTGCATGGGAAAGACAAGCGTCAAATTCCCTCAGGTGGCCATCCCTGGAGTGACAGGAGGCAGGAGAGCAGGGAGTGGGGAGCTTACAGTTTATTTGCAGTATTTTATTTTTGTATTAGTACAATGTTGTTTTCAACATAAACTGACAGTTTTGAGAGGAGGACCCAGAGCCAAAACACAGGTAGGAGCGAGGAGGGCCTGGGCCTGTATAACGGTCTGCAGCCTGCTCTGGGTGGCATTCTGCCCCGGCAGTGCCGCGTGTGGCAGCCAGCCCTCCACAGCCTGACACAAAGAGAAGGGGGCGCCACAGTCTCAGATGCCGCCAAGTCACACAGACCGCAGCCTCTGCCCCCGGAAGGGGATAATTAGGAAGCCATTCCTAACAGTAACTTCTGTGTATCCAGAAGGGTGGCCAACAGAGATGATATTCCTATCACAGAAGCAGGAAGGAGAAGACATTTAAGCGTTTGGGAAGCTTCTTCGAAGCCACGGAATTTTCTTGGACCATCACAGACCTTTAATGTCTGTAGACTGGTGTTAACAAATAGCTATGATGAAACCAAAAGCCCAGACTGAACATGACAAGGCTCTGCTTGAGTATTTAGCAGATATCACTGGTTGTGGACCACTGAATGACCTGCCAAAGTCCTGTGCTGCAGAGCTGAGATACTAAATGGACACAGAAGAGAGAGGTCAAGCAGAGTTTAAATGGTGGGAAAGGGTGCCTTACAAGGAAAGAAAAGCACAGCCATTGAGTTTCTTACCTTGGAAAATAAAATATTTAGAAAAAGAACATCATGTATGTCCATTACATTTATGATCTATAGATTGAATTGCTGAAATGGAGATACAAAAGGAAAAGATTTGGGAAGATATCAAAGAAATTAATAAGGGGAACAAGATGCCATCAAATGAAATGAAAAGTATAGTGAATGCATTCATTGCAAGGAGTCGGTGCTAAACACATTGTAACTTAAACCTTTTTACTTCTTCCCCCTTTTCCTTACATTTTAATTCTTTGTGATAAATGTTTGAGATGGTAGCTATACCAACTACCCTGATCTAATCTCTATACATTATATACATGCATTACAATGTTACACTGTGTCCCATAAATATACAATTATTATATGCCAATTAAAAATAAAAAGCGAAGCGCTAGGTGTGGTGGCTCATGCCTGTAATCCCAGCACTCGGGAGGCTGAGGCAGGAGGATTATTGCGAGTTAGAGACTGGCCTACGGTACAAAGTGAGCTCAAGGCCAGTCTGAACTGCACAGCGAGACCCTGTCTCAAAAAGACAAGAAATAAATAAATAAATAACGAGCCAGACAGTCAGGAGACTGAGGCTGTAGTATTGTGAGTTGAAGGCCAGCCTGGAATCTATAGCAAGGCCCTGTATCAAAATACAAGAAAGAAAATAAAGAAGAAAAAAAGAAAAGAGAAAAGTTTAGTTCTTAACATTTTAGAAATATATAGGGCAAACTACTAAGAGACAGAGCTGGTGGTTGGGTTGTAAAAATTTAGACTCCATATCTAAACACTGCATAGAGAATATGTGATAATCTGTACTGTCCAGTGCAGCTGAGACATTGCATGTGAAGAAGAAAGATCAAAGGCTTGTAGCTTCAGGAAATTGGTGGGAGTGGGAGGGTCAGCTGGTCCTGCCAGGGGCTGCTGGGGGAGCTGGTGGAGGAGGAAGCATGGGCATACAGCCGGCTCCTGCTGCTGGCAGGCAGAGCCGGAGGAAGTGCCAAGGAGGAAGATCAAGGTGTTATCAGAGCTCAGGGCTGGCCCTGGGGAGCCCAGATGTTCCCGGAAGTGCAGGCACGGGAAAGCGGTGAGCCTGTGTGCAGAGGGTGTGTGCCCTGGAGCCCCGCAGACGTGGCAGCTCCTGGTAGGGGCTGAGCTGGGGCAGCCAGTTCTTCTTTGCCCGCTGTCACCCTACAATCTCCGGGGAGCCCTGTACCAGTCCCAGATGATGCACCAGGTAGACTCTTGGCTCCCTCCTTCCTGCCAGGCTGGCCTGCCTGCCTGTAGGGGCCCCTTCCTTTCCCTGACCTGAGTTTCCTTTCTGTTTCTCCCTGTACATCCGGAGCTGCTTCACAGCCTGGCCCCTGCCTTGGGTGCCTGAACCTGCAAGGGAAGGGGAGGGGACTGGGCTTTCCCTGTGCAGGGACAGATGTGGGACATGGGATGGCATGGCAGTGTGGCTGGGGGATAAAGGGAAGGAGTTTGCCCTGAGCAGCCCTTCCTGGCCCCTGGGTGCCTAGGCCATGGGAGAGACAGGCCGGGACTCAGAACTGGGGGGAGCCCCCACCCCTGCGGGACCTTGGGCTGGGGAGGGGGAAGGCAAGGAAGAATGGTTCTTATCCTGCGGTGCCTCGCCAAGTCTGGGGTTACTTTTCAGCTTTTCTTACTTCATTAGTACCCCCCAACTCCCACTCAGCATCTAGCAGGGTAGAGACAACAGTAGGAACCACGTTCCTGAACTTTGGGTGAAGAACTCAAGGATCCCATCAGAGGTAAACGGCGTGGGATCTCCTTAGTATGACCCAGGCAGAACCAAGAAACCACTCTGGGTCTCTTTCTCCCCAGGCCCCCAAGATTTGATCCCAGGCCTGGGAGCTGGAGGATGCGGCTTTGAGATGAGGCACCTCCCGCACCTCACCCCAAGCTTCTGGGCTCCTGTTACCCCTTCATGTTCTCTTCACTGGTACCATCTTCCTGCCTTCCAGTGAGTCAGGAGTGGGGAGCCTAAGAAATGGGGCTAGAGCCTTAGACTGGGGACATGGATCCCTTTTCAGGATTTTAGGCCAGCTATTCACTGCCCAAGACACGGGGCAGCAGCCCCCGCCCCACCCCAGAACACAGGCTCTTTTTAAGGATCTTGCTGGAGACCTGGAAAAGGGGGCGGTGGAAGGGTCCTTGGGAGGCAAAACCTATATACCGGGCTGAAATGAAGTCTCTCTGCCCCTTTCTGAACAAATTTAACATAATACCTTCTCCCCCACCCCTCGGAGACAGGGGTCCGGCTATGTGTAGGGTGTCCTTGAATTTACTATGTAGCACAGGCTAGGAATTTGCAGTGATCTTCCTGCCTCAGCCTCACAATGCTGAGAGTGCGTGAGTTTGCCCACTATACCCAATTTCTGTTTCTATTTTGTCTTCCATTATCTGAATCTTTTTCTCGCCCTTTTCCTCTTTGATTTTTGTTTTGTTTGGTTTGGGGGACATTTTGAGATAGGTGCTTGCTATGAGATTCAGGGTTGTCAGACATGGTAATGCATATAATGAGACCCTGTCTCAAAACAACAACAAAAACAAAATTAAAAAAAAGATTCAGGCTGGGCGTGATGTCACACACCTGTAATCCCAATACTCAGGAGGCTGAGGCAGGAGGATCGTTGTAAGTTCAAGACCAGCCTGAGCTACACAGTGAGCTCAAGGCCAGTCTGAACTGTGTGGTGAGACCCTGTCTCCAAAAGAAAAAACAAAAAAATTCAGGCTGGCCTTAAACTCCCTGCAGTACAACATAGTCCAGGCTGGCCTTGAACTTGCCTTGAATTTGTGATCCTGCTGCTACACCTGTCTCTGATCCCCAGCTAGGATCACAGATGAAAGCCACCAGCTGGGATCTTTTTCTAAACTCTGTATTTTTCCCTCGCTCTGTATCCCTCTTTATTTTATTTTTGTTATTGTTGTTGTTGTGTGTGTTTACCTCTCTGGGTTGTTTTTTTTTTTTTTTTTCTATTTTCTCTCTTCCTCCACCTCTCCTTGGAGCTGTGACTCTCGGCTTCCTGAGGGTTCTATCTGTTTTGGTCTTTCTCACGAGTACATGGCCATATCAACCCCTCTCTCTGTCTCTCTCTGTCTCTCTCTCTGCCACCCACCTCCCAGGCTGGCCACTACCCTCCACCTCCTCTGGCTACAAACAGCTCAGCTGGGCAGGAGCCCCAGAGGCAGCTCCTGGAGATGCTGGGTGGGGCCGGGGAACCCCCTCGAGAGGATGGGCTGCCGCTGCTCACCATCATCATTGCCATCTTTGTCCTGCTGGCAGTGTGTATCGTGGTGGTGGTACACTTTGGACCAAGACTCCACCAAGGCCATGCCACTTTCCCTACAGAGCCACGAGCCCCAAAGCCAGAGGATGGCGTCTGCCTCACTCACTGGAGGCTGCTGGATGCCCAGGACAGTCCCAAAGAGGCCCAGCAAGGAGTTCCTGTCCTTGGCTCCAGCCCTGCTCCCAATGGGCCCAGGCCCAGCATGGATGAAGTCACATATCTGTAGGAAAGAGCTCTGGAGAGTTAGCCTGACCTGGCTCAGGCTAACTGGACCATGGAGTAGAGCAAAAGCAGACGAGCTGGGCGTCAGAGCTGCGGACGAACACGGTGAACTCACCTAGCGTGCCCAGTTGCCGACCGACGGGAGACAGAAAAGAAGCTCGAGGGCCCTGCCCGTGGACCTGCTGCTGTGGGCATTCCCAGGGCCCAGCGCCACCTTTACAAAGTTCCTCCCTCCTCTCAGGACCTCCAGACCCCAACCTCCTTCCTCGAGTCCCTGGCCCCAAGCAGGACTGTCAGAGAGAGGCCTGGAAGAAGCCCTGTGAATGACAGCCAGGAAGAACTGAGCCAGAGAACCAGTGGTCTTCTCTGAGAGTCTGAGGACCCGGGAAAGAAGGAAGATCTGTCACCTTTCACACCGTGGGGGCAGCCCTTTGGCTGTCAGGGCCTGGGCCCAATCCCCAAAGCCCTTGAGAAACTCAAGCACTGCTTGTATTTCCAAGGTGCTCTTTGAAGTCCCCTCTGACTTTCTTGCATCCCCAGGATGTGATGGGCGGGGTCTGAAGGCTCGTATTACCTCCCACTTGTCTGTGTGCAGGGGCTGTTGGGACAAGCCTAGAATCTACCATGCAACATTCACCAGATCTAGAACTTTCCAGCTGGTGGGAAAACCGGAAAGGAAAAGGAGTTCTATGGAAGCTGCTTGGCAAAGGAAGGATGAGAGGGACAGGAAAAGTCAGGAGGGAAGGAAAAGGTCGGGAAGTGCAGGCAGGGACTGGGAAGACAAAGTCAGGCCACCTGGTGGCTCTTTGCAAAGACCTTTCTCTGATACCTTAGAGCCCCATTCAAGTAGTCGAGAACATGCAGACGGGGCTGGGGGTGTAGCGCAGTGGTAGTGTCTCCCAGCGTGCACAGGGTCCCGGATTCAATCCCCAAAGCAGTGAAAAAGGCCTGGCATGAGGGTACATGCCCCAGCTCCAGGATTCTGGAAGGCTGAAGCAGGAAGATCGAAAGTTCGAGCCCAGCCTAAGTGACTTAGGGAGGCTATCTCAAAAATAAAAAATAGAAAGGAATTGGGGATATAATTCAGTGAGAAAGCCCCGGGTTTCCAGTGCTGGGTGGCGGTGTAGGGAAAAGACACTTACGGAGGGACCTCCTGTACTTTACTCTGGAGTCCTTTGGAGGGCAACTAGTCAACCCTTGGAGGCCTCAGTGAGAGCCCAGCAGCCAGGGAGGCTGGGAGGTAGATACTGCAGATGGAGGGAACAGACGTGGTGGTTACAATGTGTGCAGAAGATACTGCAGATGGAGGGAACAGACGTGGTGGTTACAATGTGTGCAGAAGATGGGTTTCCTTCAGGAGTCTGGTAAGAGGCACTTAATTAAAATGTTAACAGCTGCTGCCTTCTTTCTTTCCTTCTCTTTCTTTTCTTGTCCTCTTCTTTGTTTCTGTTCTTGTACTTGGAGTTAAACCAGACAGTACTGAACTACTTCCTCAGCCCTTGTCATATAAAGGACTTCCCTAAATTTCCCAAGCTGGTCTTGGATTTGTGATCATCCTGCCTCAGCCTTCTGAGTATCGGGGACTACAGCTGTGTACCAGTAGGCCTGGGAACAACTGCTGCTTCTTTTGGGTCTATGCTATGTCTCTAGGTCACACCTTAGAGGGCAACCTGTCTGCGGACCTAGAGGCGCTATACCATTCTTTTGTCACAACAGCCTTGAGAGGAGGTACTGTATTGTCCCCATTTATTCTTGGGCAAACCATGACTTGTTAAGATGCCCAGGCAGACACAAGAACTATGTGGTGGAGTCAGAATCTGCACCTGGGGCCATCAGACTTTATAGTGGGACACCATACTGAGGGCTGGTGGGCGGGCTGGTTTCTGGTGTAGGTGTGACTGATGTGGTGGGGGATCCTTGATTCTGACAAGTGAGGTGGCTGATTCAGCTGGAGGCAAAGGCACTGTCTCCCTTGGCTCATGTCCTTGGCTTTAGGACCAGCTAGTTCCTTCTTATTACTGGATCTGTGTCTGGAGAATTTCTCCTAAGTGATGCTGTACTCACAAATGCTTTCTAAACTTCTTCTTCTTCTTTTTTTTTTTTTTTTTTGTGGTAAGATCTCAGTATGTTCAGGCTGGCGTCAAACTCACTATGTGGCTTAGGGTGGCCTTGAACTTGTGGCAATCCTCCTGCCTCAGCCTCCTAACTGCTTGGATTATAAGTGTATGCCACTATTCCTGACTCTTATTTGTGATCCTCGTGGCTCAGCTTCCCAAATGCTGGGATCATAGGTGTGTGTTACCATGCCTATTCAAGATCTTGTCTCAAAATAAAAATAAAAAGGGCTGGGGATGCAGCTTAGTGGTAGAGCGCTTACCTAGATACATTCAAAACCTGCTGATAAGGGTCAGAATATAAAGAAATCACATAGAGAGCAAGTATCCAGGGGAAAGCCATTGCCACCAGCAGGGCCAGGGCAGGAGGCAATTCCAGACACCTGAAGGCAGCTTTCCTGGGAGGGTTGCCTGGTGGGAGGGCCGACAGTGACACTGGTGTTGCACGGAGGGAGGGAGCTGGGGAAATTCATACCCCAACCGCACTCTGTTCCTCTGAGCTGCCCCGCTGACCAACATAACCCAAAGCCAGAGAGCAGGGGAGTCTGCTCATGTTACCGGATGGGCAGCGTCCAGGGCAAAGGAAGCCTGAAGAGGCCAAGAAAAGATCCCTGCACAGCGCTTAAGCTTTCCGGCAGTCAGAATTTACACAGAACTTCACGTCTACATAGTCCCCGTGTGAGGCAGGCCCAGCAGGAGTTTCCCTGTTTTGTAGATGAGAAAACAGGCTCAGCAAGGTGAGCCTTGCCAAGCATACAGAACTCTGCTGGAGATACCAAGTCCAGGGAGGAAGTGGTTCTGCTGGACATGCAGCCCCTTAAGAAGTCCCCAGTCCAGAATCTCGGGGGCCACTGGAGCCTCAGGCGAGGTGACTCTCACTTAGAAGATATCCGTACGAAGCGGGAGAGGCTGTTCCATCTCACTGATGAGGAGCTGGGGCTCCTGGGACAGCGTGGTTGAGTGTGGCACTGCCAAGGTCCCCGAGCTGCCCAGAGTGACCTCCTCCCTTTCCTCCTGCCGCAGGTGCCGGAGAACCTCCTGGGACAGCAAGAAGCTGCTTCCCTCCGCAGGTTCTAGAATAAGAACATGGGGGAGACGGGTGAGGGCCTCCTTCCTCTTGCCCGCTAGAACACAGGAAATGCTGCAAATACCCCCCTGCCCTCCCTGCCCCCTCTTCCTGCCTGCCCCCAGCCAGTGGGACTGCAGTCTTGTGGAATTCTGCAACTGGAAATGCTTTGGATTGCTACTTTTTGTTCTGGTTTTGCTGAGAGTTTTACTGTGTAGTCCAGACTAACCTTGAACTCTCTACATAGCCCACGATGGTCTCAAACTCACCATCCTGCTGGTTCAGCCTCCAGGGTGCTCGTATTACAGGGAAACACCATCGTGCCCAGCTTAAAAGTGGCTTGCTTTATTTGTTTGTTTATTTTTAAGAAAAGGTCTCACTAGGTAGCTCAGGCTGGCCTTAGGCTCACAGTGATTTTCCTGCCTTAGCTCCCCAGATGCTGGAATTAGAGGCATACACCACCATACCCTGCAGAAGTGGCTTTAGTATAACGGAATTTCTACTTCTCACTTTTGGAAATGACTCACAGAAGTGGGCAGACACCTGCCCAAGGTCACACAGTGAGGGAGTGGCAGGCCAAGACTACAGGCCTGGTCCCTTGTGCTCTATATCTCTAGTCAGGGACCCATCCCTTTCCTGCATCTGTAGATGAAAGGAAGGACTCCTATATCCACCTGATTCAGCCAGAGTTTACAGCCAAAGTTCTCAGAAAGCAATCTCGTGTCCAGGCTGGCAGGGACAGGGCAGGACATGATTCTTCTGACCACTTGGGAAAGCCCAGACATGGGCTACCATAAGTCCTGACTCTGGGAGTCCTGGAAGCCCTGATGCCTCAAGCCCTCCAGCCTAAGAATCTCTTACCTTGGTAGACAATGAGGCGACACTTGTTCTGATATTCCGGGACCTCTGCCAGGATGTCTTCCAGTGTCCGGCAGAAGAGTTTGGCCTGCTCAAGCCGATCATCCCGGCTAAAGCCAGCCCTGCTGTCCTGTGACATTGCAAACAAGGTCTGCAAGGGGGTGGCGTACTCCAGAACATAGGCACCCACCTGGGGGAGGTAGAGGAAGACCAGATGAGCCGGCCCAGTGCTGTGGGACAGAGTCACTCTGATAGGTCTGTCCTATCTAGCCTGCCTTTGGCTCTGACATGCCAGGGTAGGGATGGGCTAAGTTTTATCTTTCACAGATCCTGCTCCTAAGATCTCAGGGAAAGAGCCAGAGAATGAGGCCATCAACTGCCCCTGCTGGAAACGCAGTCTCAGGACTGAGCTCTGAGCTTCAGCTATGGTCTGAGTTTCCCTAAACTCTCATGAAATCACTCAGATGTCCTCCCTGCCTTCGGGAAAGGCAGCTTGGCAGCCAGGAGCATGGTGTGTTCCATCTAGAACTGTCTGCTTTCTCAGTTACTCCTTTGTGCTTTGTTGTTCTTTTTTTAAGGTTTTGTTTTGTTTTTCAGTTTTTCGAGATAGGGTCTCAACATGTAGCCCAGGCTGGCCTCAAACTCACAGCCATCCTCCTGCCTCTCCTTCACAAGTGCTGGGGTTACAGGTGTGCACCTGTACCTGACAAATTCGTTTCTTTAAAAAGCAGGGCTCACAACCGCCCCTACCCCATGGAGCAGTGATGAGGATACAGTGGGGTGCTCATACCTGCACCCAGAATAGCATCTGGCGTCCAGTAGGTGCTCAATAAATGTTACTCATTATCACCCAGAACTGAATCTCTCCTATCCTTGGGAAACAAGCTGAGAGATGGGTCATGAATTTTTAGGTTGTTTTCTTTTTTTTTTCTTTTTTGTGGTACCGGGGATTGAACTCACCACCTAGTGCTTGCTAGGCAGGCGCTTATGCCACTGAGCTAAATCCCTGGCCCTTTTTTTTAAAGGAATCAAGGGGCTGGGGATTTAGCTCAATGGCATAAGGGCCTGCCTTGCAAGCAGGCAGTCATGGGTTTGATCCCTGGTACCGATAAAAAGGAAAAAGACAAAAAAAAAAAAAAAGGAATCGAACTTAGGACCTTGCACTTGCCAGGCAGGTGCCATATTACTGAGCTATATCCCCAGTCTCCAAGTCATGAATTTTTAGTCAGTAGCCAGGGCCCAGGGTTTTAAGCCTGATCCCTCTCTCCCTCTCCACAAACTCACCGGCTGCCCATTTTCCAGAAGCTCGTAGACACTGTTTGAATAAACTCGCCCTTTGATGCCAGCACGGTCAGCCTGCTCCTCAGGCAGCGCATGCAGGAAGCGAATGTTGGGGTCCACCCTGCTCAGGTCATCAGGTACCCCACAGTCCAATGGGCAGAGGATGTACAGCCTTTGGCTCCCTGTACCCCGAAATGTGTTGTTTTGGAACTTATTGTAAGCTTGGATCCGAGCCTGGAGCCCTGGGGTTAGGAAATGCAAGAAGTTATCCTGTTAATCCTGTCTCCTAACACTGAGCCGGTGGCCCTGTCAGGATGTGGGTGAAAACAACTGAAGGTTAGCTGGGTGTGGTGGTGGTGGTGCACATCTGCAACCCCAGCACCCAGGAGGCTGAGGCAGGAGGATCGCTACAAGTTCAAAGCCAGCCTGGGCTATATAGTGAGTTCCAGGACAGCCTTGACTAGTTAGTGAAACAATGTCTCAAAAAAACAAAAAACAATAGAAACATTAAAGAGTCTTATTGTTCAGGGGGCTGAGGGAGAGAAGAAGAGTCCCTGGGACCCTTTTTTTCTTCCTACTCCTGATATTTGATTCTCCCTGCTCTTCTGCCAGATTCCTGTGTCAACTTCATTCCTTCCCACTATGATTTTGGAGGCTCTAAGAGAGGGAAAGAGCCTGGGAAATGACATTTCCAGCCCTGCTAGGTGCAGAGAGCCAGGCCTCTAGCTCTACAACAGTTTACTCAGGAAGCCCTAGGACCAAAGGTAGGCAGCACTGAGATTTGGAAGAACCACAGCTGTGGTCTAGAAGCAGAGGAGACACGCATGGGCTGCCCAGTAAAATAGTCAAGATTCCAGGCTCCAGAGAGGCTTGGGTTCAAATCCTCTCTCTTCTCACTGGTCTCAAACTCTCACTGATCCTCCTGTTTTAGCCTCCCCAGTGCAAGAATCACACTTTCTTATTTCTAAAATAGGAGTGATGATCTGTATCTGATGGCACACGCTCCTGTGATTGCAGCACTCAGGAGGCTGAGGCAGGAGGACTGCTGTTAATATAAGGGTGATGCCTGTCCTTTCCTCACAGCCTAGAAGGTAAAAGATAAAAAGCATCTGAGGAGCACGAGGTAAATATTTGTCAAAAGCCTTCCAGGAAGTCCTTGGGCAAGTCACTGACTGGCTTCCAGCCTGGCATTCCTTATGGAAACCAGGTGTAATGATAACACACTTCGTGCTGATGGGGCTGTGTGAAGAATTCAGTGTTTTGGTAGACATGAAGCTGCTTTGCAAAGTAAAGGAGGTGCTGGATACACAGACTGCGTATTTTAGTGCCTGGGACGGAGGTACAGGGGTGGCCCACCTGGCAGGATCAGCTTCAGGTACCCAACGTAATAGGACCATGCCAGCCCGTGGGCCACATTGAAGTTTTGTTTTTCACAGATGGCAGAGATCTCAGCTGGAGCCAGGGGCTGTAGAGAGCAGGACAGGACTGTGGGGCCCCCAGCAGGGCACCAGTCCTCTGAGATGCTTTCCCAGCTTGCTTCGGCCACCTCTCTTCTCCCTTCAGTAAGAGGCTCCACCACCAGGATTCCACCCTTTAAATTAGTCCCACTCCCAGGCCTGGTTCAGCCACAGCACCCACTCAGCCAAAACTTCCCCCACCCTCTGTCCTACCTGGAGGCCCAGAAGGATGGTGACAGCTTTTGAGAGACCCAGCAGTGCAAGTGTCCACCAGAAGGGCTTTCCAGAGTCAGTGGGGAGGGAGCTGGACAAATAGCAGGACAGCAGCAGCACAGCCCCAGAGCGGATGGGGCAGCCCAGGCAGGCCCGCACGGCTTTCCAGGAGCTGCCCGAATACCTGCAGGGGGACGGCTCAGCCTCAACTCAGCCAGAGAAACTCAGGGAAGGGCAGGGCTGGGGAGTTAAGAGGGCGCGGCTTGTTAGGTACCCCAGCCTCCATGGGGCCGGAGGGAGTCACCTGGATTGGATGTGACACAGCTCCTCAGCCAGATAACAGACTTCTTTCAACAGCAGGCCCAGCTGCAGGGAGGCGAGGTACAACACCAGGTACCGGAGAGTGTGGTCCGGCGGCTCCCCCGTGCCCCACAGGATCACCAGACAGACCCCTAGCAGAACCAAAGCTGCCTGCTGGGCCCTGTGACCCCTGGGACGTGGGATGGATGGATGCAGGCTGGAGCACGGCATCTGTGAGCACAAGAACTCTATGGCCACATGCCCAACACTCTGCTGCCCTGCTGGGACTGTGGCCCTGGCAGGCACCTCTCTGAGCTTCCCCTTCCACGGTGCCTACCCGTTCTCACAAGCTGCGCTTGGGGGTGCTTCTCAGGGGTAGCCTAACTGCCCATCCTCCCCTGTCCAGGATGTTTGTTGAAAACAAAGTAGCCCTAACCTCAACAAGCTGCACCACATCACAGTGTGAGACCACAGGTATGGTTCAGAAAGAAGGCAGCAACTATCCCAGACCCAGGCCTGAAAGCGTTCTGTGCTGCCCAACCCACCAGGGGCCCTGAGGGATCTGGCCTGTCTTAAAATGCCGGCCCCCCCAAATTAAATGAAATGCATCCCAGAGAGGATTCCCCAGAGCTCAGGGAGCCAGGGCAAACCCAGCCTCAGGGCTCCCAGTGGGATGGTTCCTGACCCTACCTTCTGCCTCCTGGACAGTTTCTTCTTAGAAGACCACAGGCAGCAAAGGACCAGCTTGTACGATGGCCACTAGAAGCGACTGGAGCCTCTCTGGGTGCCACCTAGAAATGAAACATTAAAACTGAAAACTCTCAGGAACACTCCAGCCCTGGCACTCTGCCAGACCACAGCTGGGAAGAAGGGTATTTCCGGATCCTCAAGAAGGCCGGCTCTGTTCTGAGTCCTGACCAACCAGACCTGGGTCTAGGCTGTATGTAAGGCTGGGAAAAGCTTCATGCCATTGCCAGGGTGTTCAGAGCTGAAGCCATAGCCCTGCATACCAGGGTCCCTTCAGCCTCTAAGTTCCAGCAGGGCAGCACACAGGGCCACAGGCCATGCACAAGGGCTCCTTGCCTATGGATGCAGATAGCCAGATGCAGACTCGCTTCTCTGAATACTAGACGTCGGGAAGGGGTGGAGAAATAGGCACAGATATTTCCTGGAAAAGAGAAAGGGCCTGGGGGAGGAGCTAGCAGAGGACTGGGCCTTTGGCTCTGCGCTCTGGCTCTGCCCACAGAGGAGGCGGTCATCCCCACAACTGTCAGAGTTGTGCACAGGCGGCCTGTGTGGCTGTAACGTCTGTGGAGGGGGCTAAACCATGCCGTGCCAGGCCCGTCTCTACAGGGATAATGCCACAGCATTTCCCTATGAGCGACACACCTGTCTTTTCACCCAGCCCTCCCAGCCACTGTGTCGGGCAACTATAATTCTACCCCCACTTTAGATGTGGGTAATCTGAGGACCAGAGAGGTGCAATAGCTTGCCCCAGTGAGCAAAAGAGAGAGGATTTGAAGCCCAGCTTGTACTGCGCCTTGGTTTCCCGAGTCAGGATGCCAGGTGCCAGTGCCACATCCTATGTCTCCAATGTCCCTAGGTGGAGGGAGCGTCCCTGGCTGCTGTGCTGATTGGAGCACAGGGAGGAGTTCATTCTCACCCAGGTTAGCCTCTTGCTTGGGCCTTTCTCCACATCACAGGCAGCCCCAGGAAGACACATTAGGGCTTCCTGGGAACCCTCCTGTTACTAGAAATAGTTTCCTTAGCACGGAGGGGATTCCCTATGTTTTCTCTTCCCTAAAACTGGCTCACATAAAGGTCTTGATGAATAGATGACAAAATATTAATAATGATTACTCAATAGAAATAAAATTGGGGAAGTTTTTATGCTATCTTTTCCCTTTTTCTCATGAGGATAAATATGTATTATTTGTTTAATGTTTAAAGAATGCAGTAAAGAGCTATGTGTGGTGGCGCACACCTGAAATCCTAACGCTTGGGAGGCTAAGGCAG
Organism: Cavia porcellus; assembly: GCF_034190915.1. NCBI lineage: Eukaryota > Metazoa > Chordata > Mammalia > Rodentia > Caviidae > Cavia > Cavia porcellus. Next base: position 6,898,837 of record NW_026947504.1, read on the forward strand.
GAGGATCACTGCAAGGCGGGCTGGGCTACACAGTGAGACCCTGTCCCAGAAACCAAAAATAAATAGATACACCCAAGCATGCATACGTTTATAAAGTCACATTTATAAACTGCTATGATTTGAATGTTTTGTGCCCTTCTGAAACTGATGTTGGAGTTTAATCCTCATTGTGATGCATTAAGAGGGTAGAAATTTTTTTTCTTTTGTCTTTTTGAGACAGTTTTGCTATGCAGTTCAGGCTGGACTTGAGCTTGCTTTGTAGCCCAGACTGGCCTCAAACTCACAACAGTTCTGCCTCAGCCTCCCAAGTGCTAGGGTAAAGGAGTGCACCACCACACCCAGAAATCGGGCAGACATTTAATTTAACTCAGCCATGATGTTTAGGGGTGAGGCCTTTAGGAGGTGATTAGGATTAGACAAGGTCATCAAGTCATTCATGACTGAATCCTGGTGGCTTTATGTTTTTTGGCTGCAGGGTCTCAGTATATGGATGTATACTCACTATGGAGCCCAGACTGGCCTCGTACTTGCAATAATCCTCCTGCCTCAGCCTCCTAAATTCTGGGTTTACAGGTGTAGGTCACCATGACTGTCCTAGTGGCTTTAAAAGCAGGAAAAGGACTGGCGGAGACAGACCTGTGTGCTCCCATGTCTTGCCAGGGATGCCCTGCACCATTTGGGACTCTGCAAGCAAGAAAGCCCTCAACCTTGGACCAGAATCATGACTCCAAACAACCCTCTTTTCTTTATAATTGACCCAGTTGGTGGTACTGTATTATTAGCAATAAAAAACAGACTAAGATATAGGTCCTGGAGGTTAGGACTTCAGTGTATCTCCGTAGGAACACACTCCAATCCCCTACATGTCCGCGGTGCAGGAGGAGGATGGGAAGTGAGCAGGCAGTGGAGGCTGTGGTCAGGGCCCGCAGACCCAGGAAATGTTGCATCAGCTGCTTGTATAAAACTGACTCTGAACTCAGGCAGAAGGGTGGGGCCTTGTAGCCCTTCCAGATTGACCGTCGTCTGAGGAGGAAGCAGAGGGCTGTGGAGAGAAGTTAGGTGCCAGCTTCAGGCTCACAGGGTAGTGGTTGCTTCTCTCCGCCCACCCCAAAGGCTGGTCTAGACAGGCTCTCGGTTTCTATTTCCTGCCCTGTTCTTGCTCCCTTCCCTGAAGCTTGTCAAAAATGTTCTTAAGAAGACTCAGCCCCAGGCTCATTCAGGTGGCCTTTTTTTTTTTTTTAAAGAGAGCCACCACTGTATGTACCATTGTCGCCCTGATTGACATGTTTTGAAATTTTGTTGTAGTTTTTTTTTTTTCCTTCTTTTTATCCTTGAATAAAAATGGATAAAAAATAAATAAAGGGGCTGGGGATTTAGCTCAGCAGCATAAGCACCTGCCTTGCAAGCAGGCAGTCGTGAGTTCGATCCCTGGTACCGATAAAAAAAAAAAAGCAAAAAGACAAATAAATAAATAAATAAAGACACCACTTTGGTTTAGTCTCATCGATTTGAACCTATTTCAAGAAAATTTTGAATTATGTCCAATGCCATTAATGTAATTGTTACAATAAACAAACAAACAAACAAAAGCCAAGGATAGTAACCCATGCCTATAACCCCAGCATTGTAGATGCTGAGGCACGAGGATCATGAGGCTGAGGCTCGCCGAGGCCAGCAGGCCCCAGCCTTTTGGTATCAGCGGCCAGTTTAGTGGAAGACAAATTTGGGGTGCGGGCACAGATTTGGGGCGCGTCAGGCCCAGTACAACTACTATGCACTTTATTTCTATCACTACATTAGAGTCTCACGAGAGCGAAACGCAGACCCTTCACACGCACGGTTCACAGCAGGGTTCACACTCCTGCGAGAGCCTAACGCCACCCTGATCTGGCAGGAAGCAGAACTCAGGCCCTAAGGTAAGCAGTGGGGCAGCGCCAACACAGGCAGAGTTTTGCGCCTAACCCGCGCGCACCTCCTGCTGTGCAGCCTGGTTCCTGACAGCCCACAGCTCCATGCTCTGGGGCCCTGGTCTAGGCTGCATAGTGTGACCTGGCTTATGGGAAAAAAGGGCGAACAGAAGGTTGGGGTGAGGGGTGTACTTCAGTGTGAAAGCCCTGTATTGTTTACACACACACACACACACACACTCGATTAATTCATCAACAATAAAAACTGATCACAGTGGAACCAGGATCCTCCCCTCCTAAATGTGCAACTTTTGCCTGGTTATTCAATTTTGTTGAGCCTCAGTTTTCTCCTGCCTAAAGTAGCGACAGTAGCTAGGTATGATTGGACAGGCCTGTAACCCCAGCTAGTCAGAAGGCTAAAGAAGGCAGGAGAATCACAAGTTCAAGGCCAGTCAGGCAATTTAGTAAGAGACTTTGTCTCAAAAAGGGGGCAGGCGGAGGCATGCATGGTGGCCCACACTTGTAATCTCAGGACTGGGGAGGCTGAAGCAGGAAAATCACTGCAAGTTTAAGGCCAGCCTGGGCTACACAGTGATTTCCAGATAGCCTAGACTGCACAGTGAAACTCTGCCCACCCCCACAAAAAAAAGAAAGAAATTAAGAAAAGGGGGAAAAGGACAGGGCTGGGAGCGTAGCCCAGTGGGGGGAATACTTGCTTAGCATGCACAAGACTCTGAGTTTCACTCCCAGCGCTGCCAATAAAATAAACATGAATCAATAATAACTAAAAAAATGGAGAAAGTCACATTCCTGGACTCACCGCCTGTCACCTTACCTGTATCCTAGGCTCACTGTTACAGACACAAAGCCCTGAGGTTCTGTCCGGGCTGGCTCCAGGCCTGGCCGCCCCTCTGCTGCCTTCCATCGCCCATAACAGTGCTGTCCCTAAACCTCTGCTGGGCGGAGTGATGCCCTAGAGACATGACTGGGCAGGGGCTGGAGGGCTGCACTATGAGGGGTGGTCTTCAGGGCCCAAATCCTCCTGGGAGGAGCAGTCACCAGGTCAGCCCAGGTCAGCTTACTTATTTTGGCACAGTTTTACTGACATGTGTCACACATCACGTGGCTCACTTACTTTACAGTGCACAATTTCATGTTTCCTTTTTTTTTTTCAGTACAAGGGATTGAACAGGACTTTCACGTTTTCACGTGGAGCTATATCCCGAGCCCTTCTTGCTTCCTTCTTTTTTTTTGTCTTTTGTCTTTTTGAGCCAGGGTCTTGCTGTGCAGGCTGGCCTTGGGCTCACTCTGTAGCCTAGGCTGGTCTTGAACTTCCAAATGATCAAATGATTCTTCTGCCTCAGCCTCCTTTCTCTCTCTCTCTCTCTCTCTCTCTCTCTCTCTCTCTCTCTCTCTCTCTCTCTCTCTTTCACATTTTGAGACAGGATGTCCCCAAAATGCTGTGTTACCCACACTTGGTTTGAACTCATGATCACTTGCTTCTTCCTTCTGGAGTGCAGGGTTAGAGGCATTCCCCAACCTTCCTGGGGCCCTCTGTTTCTGAGAGTTCTTCATTCTTGCATTCCTCCAAAGGTAGACTGAAAATATTTATACAAAGTATCATTGTACCAACCATGCACAGACTTTTTCCTGTTATTGTTCCTGAAAAATATAGTGTAACACAGCATTTTCATTCAATTAGAGACTATAAAATCTGGAAATGGCTTAAATTAGTTGAAAGGATTTATGTTAGATTATATGCAAATACTATGTTTTATTTTTGTATTATGAGAGACTGAACTTGGGGTGCTTTACCACTGATGTACATGTCCAACCCTTTTTTTTGGTACTGGGAATTGAACTCATGACTTTGCATTTGCCAGGCAGAGGTTTATCTCCAGCGTTCCAGCCCTTTCTTTTCTTCTTTTCTTTTCTTTACTTTTTTCGCCCTTTTTGAGACACAGTCTCACTGTGCAGTTCAGGCTGGCCTTGAGCTCACTTTGTAGCCCAGGCTGGTCTCAAACTCGCAACGATCCTCCCACCTCAGCCTCCCGAGTGCTGGGATTGCAGGCGTGAGCCACCACACCAAGTGCCCACCACTCTATTTTATTTTATTTATTTATAAATAAACAGGGTCTCACTGTGAAGTTCGGGCTGATCTTGAACACACTACAGAGTCCAGGCTGGCCTCAAACTCACAGCAACCCCCCTCAGACTCCCAAATTCTGGGATTAAAGGTGTTTGCTACCATGCCTGGCTTTATTTTTTGTTTTGAAATAGGGTCTCACTATGTGGTCCACGCTGGCCTTGAGACATTGATCCACCTGCCTCAGCCTCATGAGTAGCTAAGTCATGTCATTTATATAATGGATTTGAGCCTTTGGATTTCGCTAGATTCGTTGACACAAATACCTCATACATATGAAGAGTAAACTCTATGCAAGTGGTACCTTGGTTCATGAACTTAATTTGTTCTATCATTCTAGAAAAGGTAGCCATGTTTGTGTGAGAAAGATGGCCACACTAGTATATGTCACCCAAGGCAGAGTTTACACACAACATTTTGCCAAATGCTTTGGTTTGTAAACAAAAGTGATTTTGACCTAAGGTACCACTGTATACACGTGGTGAGAAAACCCATGTGACAATTTTTTCTTTTGGTACCAGGAATCGAACTCGCGACCTCACATTTTGCGACCTCACACTTTGCAAGCCATGTGCTTGTGTCACTGAGCAATGTCCTGGGCCCCATGTGACAATTCATTTTAGTATGTTTGTATCATCCCAAAAGAAACCCTGTAAATGAAGCACAGGAGAAAACAATGTGATTAAGAGACACTAAACGTGAGGTGTGTGGGCCGCTGCTGGTGTTTCTCAGGGCACTGCTCAAGGCTCAGCACTAGGAAAAATATATGTGCATATATAATTACTCTTTAAAAATCTGCTGTGGGAATATATATATATACACGATAAAATTTTTCCATTTTAACTGATACCCACCCCCTTGCCTGGCCACCTTGTGCTGAGTTTGAGCCCTGGGAGCACCAAGCTGTATCTCCAGCACGCTTTATTTTATTCTGAGACAAGGTCTTGCTAAGTTGCCCAAGATGGCCTTGAACCTGTGATCCTCCTGCTTCAGTCTCTCAAATAGCTGGGGTTGCAGTGTGTGCCACTGTGACCCATGCCTCTGAGAGTGTTTTAGGTGTGTAACTTAGTAGAATAAACATACCTGCAGTGTTGTGGAGTCATCACCGCTGTTTCCGACCATCTTCATCATCCTCAGTACAAACACTGCACCCGTGAAGCGGCGCCTCCCTATCTCCCTTCCCCCCAGCCTCCGGTGCTAGCTAAGCCAACCTCTAGTTTTCAGTGGCTTTCATCATCATGTTTTACACAAAGTGCAATCACACAGTTTGATCTTTTGTGTGACATTTTTCATTTACATGTTTTCAAGTTCATGCACTAATAAATTTTTTAATTTAAAAAAAACTAGGAAAAAGAAGTTCACCTATCAACATATATCACAATTTCATTCCTTTTATAGCTGTATAACATTGTATTATACAATACATGACATACTGGTCAGCTTACCTATTGCTGGAACAAAATACCTCACACCCACAATTGTGCTTCAGTCCAGGTCAGCTGGCTCCAAAGCAGGAACATCAAGATAGGAGGGTGTGATGGAACAACAGTGTTCAACTCATTGTAGCCAGGAAGCAGAGCATGAGGGTTAGGGTGGGGTGTGCCCCAAAGACTGCTCCGCAAAGGCACACCCAAAGGACCCGCCTCTTTCAACTGGCGCACCCCAGCTGCACTTCCTGCTGTGAGCATCTCAGTGGTTCCCCATTGATAACTATCGTGATCTATTGTTTTTTGCAAGAGGTTCCTAACCTAGCCAAACTGGCAAGATTAGCAGGTACCTGGCCATGATACTAGGAATATTCCCTTATAAGCATCTAAGTCCCCTATTTGTGATTCTTTTGGATGTCTCACTGGGAGCACTCTGGTACTTCTCTGTTTGATTTTGAAGAACTACCACCTCTTTTCTATTTTATTTCTTGTAATGTTATTGTCATCGAATTTATGTGTGTAGCACTGAGAATGGAACCCAAGGGCACTCTGCCACTACATTCCCAGCTTCCTCCTTTAAATTTTTATTTATTTATTATTTATCTAGGCCAGGCATGATGGCACATTTCTGTAATCCCAGCCGTTGGGAGGCTGAGGCAGAAGGGTCAATGCAAGAGTTCAAGGGCGCAAGATAGATGATGAGGGCCACGCCCAGGGCCTGGCACCTGCTGAGCACCCTGCCGGCCAAGCTACTCTCCTAGTTCCCTCTTTTAACTAAGAAACATACATGAGAGAAGGGAAGTAAGAGACAGGGAACCTAAAAACAGAATTAAAATGTGTTATGTACATGCACCGACTCCCATAATGAATATAATCATTATATACTACAAACATGTACTCATAAACTTTAAAAAACATACATAGGCATATTTATGGGTATAGAAAAATAAAAACAAGCCAGGCACGGTGGCGCACACCTGTAGTCCCACCACTGTGGAGGCTAAAGCGTAGAACTGCTTGATTTCAGGCGTTTAAGACAAACCTGGGTACACAACATCACAAGACCCTGTCTCTAAAAAAAGAAAAACAGGGGCTGGGGATTTAGCTCAGCGGCATAAACGCCTGCCTTGCAAGCAAGCAGTCGTGAGTTCGATCCCTGGTACAGATAAAAAGGAAAAAGACAAAAAAAAAAAAAAAAGAACCTTGGGCGGGGGTGGAGTTCAAGGGAAGAGTATTTTCTTAGCATTCAGGAGGCCCTGAATTTGATTTGAGGGTGAAAGTGTAAGTTGCAGAACAGTGAATGTGAAATCCAAGAGTAGACAATCATACAGTATGCATTTGTAACATGCAAGAAGCTGGTGAAAACACTTGTCTTAGTTATTTTTCTCTGGTTGCTGAGACAAGATACCTAACACCCAAAATTAAGGAAGGAAAGGTTTATGTAGCTCACAGTTTGTGGAGGTTTCAGTCCATCATTAGCTGGCTGCAAGGCAGGGTGGACGGCACAGGGCAACACTTCAAGGTGGCAGAAGACAGCAAAGGCAGTCAGAGCAAATAGGTAAAAAGCTCTTCTCCAGTCCTGTAGTGTAAACAGGCTATCAGCCCCCCAGGGACGGTGTAGCAAGCACAAAATCTCCCTGCCCTCCTCTAGCTCAGGTTCAGGATATTTACAAAGTGAAGACCCTGGCCTCCCCCTGAGTACCTCATATAAACTTCTAAACTTCTCAAATTGACACAATGTATCAACCATAAGAGCTCTCAAATTCAGGGAAGGGGAACTGAATGGCTGGGAACAGAAATAAAGGGAAACTCACTTGTAACTGCTGGGCGGTGCAGCTTTTGGACTTTTAAATCTTTATATTGTGTGCATAGTTACCTATCTGAACATTAAATAAGACAGTAGAAGTCATACTACATATATTGTGATCTCATTTTCTCCCCTTCCTCTTTCTCCTCCTCCTCCTCTTTCTTCTTTTCTGTAGTGGGCACTGAAGGGAGGGTCTGCACACTGAGCTATATCTCTAACACTTTAGTTTTTATCTTGAGACCGTGTCTGGCTAAGTTGCCAGTTTTCCCAGACCAAGCTTGAATTCGCGTCGTTCTATTTCAGCCTTCCAGAGTGCTGGGATTACAGGTATGTGCCATCTTTAAAGCTGTAGATACACCAAAATGTTCAGAAAAGGTCCTGTGGGGTGTGGCAGTTTAAAAAGATGTCCACAAATTCTTTGATACTCTATCCTTTCAAGAGATGAAGTACAGTCAAGTGTGATAGCACAAACCCCTAATCCCAGCTACTCAGGAGGCTGACACAGGCGGACTGCAAGTTCAAGTCCAGCCTGTACAATTTAGTGAGATTAAAAAACAAACAAACAAATTTAGGGTGAAAGTGGTACTGGGGATGGAACCCAGAGCTTTCACACTGAGCTGTATTTCCACCCTTTTTGAATTCTTATTTGTGAGGCAGAATCTCACTAAATTAATAAATTGCCAAGGCTGGGCTCAAACTTTCAGTCCTCCTGCCTCAAGCTCCTGGAGAGCTGGGATTATAGGCTGGTACCACCGTGCCAGGGGGTGCCATCAAAGTAAAAGAAGGGCCGCTGTGTAGCTCAGTAATAGCCACCCCTGCTTTAGATCCTCAAGCAAAATTAACACATGAAGCCTAATTCCACTCTCAACTGTAGGAATAAAAGTAGATCACAGAAAGCTGGGCATGGGGCCACACCTATAATCCTCAGCATGGCAGGCTGAGACAAGGGCCACCAGAAGTTGGAGGCCAACCCGGGCTACGAGGCCGCCTCCCCTAAAAATGGAGGCCTGCCCACGGTACCCTCAGTGTAAATCACAATCGTACTTTGGTTCCTTCTTTGTTCTCTTCCTTGGATTACCGTGTAAGTTCAAAATCAGACCTGACTCTCCCAGCCACCAGCCTACCTGCCAGCCAAAGTGCTACCATCTGCGGGAACTCAGCTCTCAGTAAGGAACTTAGCTCAGTACTGAAGCTGTCATCAGCAACCACAGGCTGCTGTGAAGGACATCAGAGAGGACAAGGAATCTTGTAGGTCTTGGGACATCTGGGGACATCTGAAAATTTACACAGACACTTCAAGGATTTTGCTCACAGAGGTGCAAGACTGTCAAAGAACTCTGACCACAGATGTTTATTAAAAATCTTCCGGCCTGGGGCTGGGGATTTAGCTCAGCGGCACAAGCGCCTCCCTTGCAAGCGTGAGGTCATGAGTTCAATCCCTGGTACAAAAATAAACAAATAAGTAAATAAAATCTTCCTGCCTAATGTCTTCTGCCTTGTCTCCATCCCTATAGAAGGGACATGCTTCTCTTCGTTGGGGCAGATGGCCTGATCATTCTGCCTGCCTGCACCCAGGTACAGTAAATTCCACACCATGTTGCCTTTGCACAAGCCTAGTGCTCTCTGCTGTATGTCACACACCCACCTTGGGGAAACTCGACAGCAAAGCCCCTCAAGCAGTGAACTGCAGAGGTCCCGGTGGGAGCTCCAGGGCCTCCTACTATCCATGCACTCAGTCTTCCAGGGAGCCCCTGCCTGAAATCCTGGAGGAGTCTGGGCCACAGCCACGCAGCTCAGCCTCTTTCAAACTGCAGAGCCAGAGAAACCGAGACAAAAGTATTGTTTGAAGCTACTGTTCGGAAAGAATCTGTTACGTGGCAATAAATAAAATACTACTAAGTACTCTTATTTTACTTATGTTCTGGGGTGCTGGGGATCAAACCGAGGGACTCACATGTGTTAGGCAAGCACTCTACCACTTTTAAAAATTTATTCTGACACAAGGACTCCCTAAATTGCTCTGGCTGGCCTTGCCCTTGTGATTTCCCTGCCTCAGGCTCATGCATGGCAGGCATCACAGGTGTGCATCACCATCACCATGCCTTGCTAATAATTTTTAGATTTTAACTTGGTTTATCGTAGTTTAAATATTTTATTATGTAAATATGTGTTGGTTTTGTAATCAAAACTGAGAGGCTAGGACCAGGGATTTAGCTCAGGGGCATAAGCACCTGCCCAGCAAGTGTGAGGTCATGAGTTTGATCCCTGGTACCAAAAACAAAAACAAAAAAAAACTGAGAGACTGGATCCATGTTGTTTACCACGCACTAAACTAAATTCGAAATGGATCAAAAATCTAAATATTAAAACAGAAAAAAGGCTGGGCATGGTAGTGCATGCCTGTAATTCCAGTATGGGAGGCTGACACAGGAGGATCATTTAAGTTTGAGAACAGCCTGGGTTACAAAGTGAGCTCAAGCCAGCCTGAACTACATGGCAAAGACTCTGCCTCAAAACAAAACAAAACAACAAAAGAAAACAACAGAAACATTGAATCTGCTAGAAGATAGAATAGGTGAAGCTCTTGAAAATGTTGGTGTAGGGGGCTGGGGATTTAGCTCAGCGGCATAAGCGCCTGCCTTGCAAGCAGGCAGTCATGAGTTCGATCCCTGGTACCAATAAAACGGAAAAAGACCAAAAAGAAAAAAGAAAAAAAAAAAGAAAAGAAAAAGAAAATGTTGGTGTAGGCAAAGACTATAAATAAAACCCGATGCACAGGAACTACCACAAAGAGTCAATAACTGGGATCTCATTTTATTGAAAGTTTTTGCACAGCAAGAGAAGCCAACGACAGAACAGGAAGACAACCCACAACGTGGGAGAAAATGTTTGTCAGTCATTCCTGGGACAGAGAATTACTATCAAGAACATATAAAGAACTCAAACAATCAGACCTACCAAATTTAAAGACCTAATCCAAAAATGGGCATCTGAGGTGAACACATACTCTTCAGATGAAGACATATAAATGACAAATAAATATGTGAAAAAATGTTCAACACCACTGGTCATTCGAGGGTTGCAAATTAAAACAACGCTCAGTTTTCACCTCACCCCTAAAAGAATGACTATTATCAAGAAATCTGGGGCTGGGGATTTACCTCAGTGGCATAAGCACCTGCTTTGCAAGCGCGTGGTCGCTAGTTCGATTCCTGGTACTGATAAAAAAAGAAATCAACCAATAACAAATGCTGGAGGGGCTGTGGAGAAAAGGAACTCTTCTTCATTGTTGGTGGGAATGTAGACTGATGCAACCACTCTGGAAATCAGTGTGGGGATTGCTTCAAAAACTAGGATTAAGGGGACCAGGGATTTAGCACAGTAGAACAAGCACCTGCTTGGCAAGCTCAAGGTCATGAGTTTGATACCCTGTACAGAAAAAAAAGAACCAAAACAACCTAGGAGCCAAGGTCCCGCTTGACCCAGTTATTCCCCTTCTAGGTATCTTCCCAGAAGAATTAAAAACATTCATAGCACAGTGATATATATGCATCCATGTTTATAGGAGCACAATTTTTAATAGCTAAATTTGGAAACAAGCCAAATGTCCATCAGCCAAAGAATGGATTTAAAAGTTGTATTTTAGGGATATGACTCAGCCATAAAGGATAAACTTGAGGCTTTAGTAGGTAAATGGATTCAATGTGAGACCACACTCATAAGTGACATAAATCAGACTCATGTGGAGAATTGTATTGTCTCTCTAGTATGAGAAGCTGAAAGAAATTGCATGATAGTTAAGATAGTTATACTACTAATTTCTCTTAGTTCATTGAAAGGAAAAGTTTGTGCTAATAATGTTTGGACAACTAATGCTGAAATCTTGTTCTCTGAGTAATTAATTTAAAGATAATAAATGCAATGTATTAACTATTGTTAGTCTCTATCTTATTTTTTATTTTTTTCTCTTTAAAATAAAAATAACTGAGGGGCTGTATGTAGCTCAGTGGTATGGTGGTTATCTAGTGTGCTCAAGGCCCTGGGTTCAAGTTCCTACACCATTAGAAAAGAAAAAGAGGAGCCGGGGATCTAGCTCAGTGGAGTTTGTTCTCCAGTACCAAAAAGAAAAGAAAGCAAAAAGAAGAAGAGGGAAATGAATAAGAGGAAAATGGACATGAAGTTTAGCCTCAGTTCGCTAGGTCGGTAGCTCCGCCTCGGGTGTCACAGGCAGGCAGGCCTGAACTTACTTTGTTCTCTGCTCTGGCCTTAAGACCAAGGCCGAACAAATGCTCCTACAGAGTCATGAGCAGGAAACGGACACATAAAGAAACTAAAGCAACCCCTGCCTCTCTGGAAGTGTCTGAAGGGCTATGTGGGACACAATACACTTCCTCTTTGTGACTACAGATAGCAAAGCACACATCAAAGTGAGTGTCAAATTTTTGTTTGAACAGCACCTGCCTGGCATGCGCAAGGTCATGAATTCAATCCTGGTACTAAAAAAAAATTTTTTTAGTTTGAAATCAAGAAGAAACCGCTAATAACATAGCTTGCTGTATGAGAAAGTGAACTGCTAGCACCAAAGAGGGTTGGAAGAAGCTGCAGAAAGAATCCCAACCTGCTCAAACAGCTCAGCGGTGAAGTCCCAAGCTGCAGGCCAGCTGGACTGTGGGGGAAGGCGGAAGGGAGGGGCAGGCTTCTTTTCTACTTGAAAAACTTTCTTCTCCCCTCCTCCCTATCCCCTTCCTCTTCCTCCTCTTCCTCCTCGTAGACAGGGTCTCACTCTGTGCTGCAGTCTGTCCTTGAACTCGCTATGTAACCTGAGCTGCCCACAAAGCTTGGCGACCCTCCTGTCTCAGCTTCCTGAGTGCTGGGATAACCCATGTGCCCCACTCGGCCCGCTTTGGAATTTGGTTCTGATTCAGTCCTGATTGAACAAGGTGGTCAGAGTCACCCATCCACACTTCCCCATCCCAGTCCTTGTCTCCTCTAGCCAGAGAGAGGCCATGTGACTGGCGCTAGTGACACCTGGTGGCCACTTGGACTAAGAGACCTAGCTGTTACCCGGTTCACGGCTGTGTCTCAGGTCCTAGTAAAACACTTGGCACCCAACAGTCCCCCCACCCAGGGCTGAAAGAATAAATAAATGCAGACTAGGGAGAAGGAGATGCTGTCCACCTGGGCCTGGAGATCCACCAACAGGACCGACCAGGCTGCAGGGCTCCAGCACTGCAGCTGCTAAGGAGGGCCGCTGCTCGCTGCCTCTGGCTGCCTCTTCTGTGCCGGCCCTGTGCTCCAGGGGCACCACAGGGCACTACAGGCCACAAGAAGGAGCCATTCAGGAAAAGGCTGAAGTAAACTAAAGTGGCTTCTGCTCCAGTGGGTTGAACTGAAAGTGCCTGAGCAGAGCTGGGTGTGGAGGCAGACCCCAGTAATCCCAGCACTTGGGAGGCTGAGGCAGGAGTAGTGTTGTGAGTTCGAGGTCAGCAGGAGCTACACAGTGAGTGCAAGGCCAGTCTAGACTACATAGCGAGAGCTTGTCTCAAAAAGAAAAAAGTGTCCAGGCAGAAAGAGGACGCTGACGGCATGGGTCAGGGCTAGAGCACACGCTTAGCAGGAATGAGGCCCAGTTGTTTGAAGTGCGAGAGAGACTGAAAAATAAGTGCTTAGAACAGTCTGCAGCCAGGCATGGTGGGCATCCGTAAACCCAGCACAAGGGAGGCTGAGGCGGGAATGTCCAGGGTTCAAGCCCAGCCTGGGCTACATGGTGAGATTCAACCTCAGACAAACAAGGTCTAGCACATGATAAGCTTACAGTAAGACAGCTGTTACCAGCACTGTCACTCTAGTTATGGACCAATTTGAATTCTTACTGTGTTCAGCTAAATGAGGACATTTGGAGTGTAGGGAGCTGCTGAAACCGGAGATTCATCACGCTTTGGGGCTAAAGCAAGGCCAGCCCTGCAAACACAGAGAGCCCAAAACAAGCCACATAAACAAATTGTTCCAGCTCCAAAGATGCAAGGAGCCCAGGCTAGCAGCTGAACAAGTTGCTAGGCAGTGGGGTTGAAACTGACACCATCCTTCAGCGTTCATTTATAAATGAACATGCTAAGGTAATTGAGCAGTCTCTTCTCTCCCATTAGGAGAGAGGACTCTGCCTAATCCCAGATTTCCGTGTCCAGTCTCTATTTCTTCACCTTCTTGCCATCCTTCATGGTCTCCACCCCAGGACCTCAAGAGCCATGCAGGTCATGACACTGGAGAGTAGAGATCGGAGAAGGCCCAGCCACAGCGTAGGTCTGTGCTGGCTCCAGGAGTCATCGGCTGTGTGGTTTCCCTCAACTCCCTTTCTATGGGATGGCTCTGCAGGTTTAGCATGGCTTCTCGCTTTCAATCCTTGAGGTTATAATAAGTTATTTGTCTGGACAGGGCTTGGGTTTTCTCTGACATATCAAAACAGGTAAGATCGGGGGCCAGGGATTTAGCTCAGTGGCATAAGTGCCTGCCTTGCAAGTAGGCAGTTGTGAGTTCGATCCCTGGTACAGATTAAAAAAAAAAAAAAAAGAGGTAAGATTCAAAACCCTAGCAGAAAGCAGACATGATGGCACACACCTGTGATCCCAGCATTTGGGAGGCTGAGGCAGGAGGATCACCATCAGTTTAAGGCCAGCCAGAGCTACATAGTGAGTCCAAAGACAGCCTGAGCTATATATAGTAAACTATGCTCTGTCTCAAAAAAACAAAAAGCCACTGGGTGTGATGGTGCAGGCCTGTAATCCCAGCACTCAGGAGGCTGAGGCAGAAGGATCTCTACAAGTTTGAGGCCAACCTGGGTTACATAAGGGGGTTCAAGGCCAGCCTGCACTACATAGTGAGATACTACCTCAAACAACAAAATCGCCACAAAAATAAAAAAACAAAGCAAAACAAAAAAGAACAAAAAACTCCAGCAAAGGAGAAGAATGGATTCATGACGTCACAGAGAACCAGAGTTGATACATGGATCCTAGCCAAGTATGATAATGCCAACCCTTGGAAGGCAAAAGCAGGAGGATCATCATGAGTTTGAGGCCAGCCTGTGCTACATAGTGAATTCAAGGCCTGCACTACATAGCAAGACCCTGTCACAAAAAAGCCAAAGACAGACTCAAATTCTTCTAGGCATCCTTGAAAGGAGGTGCATCCCTAAAGCAGGCCCCATAATGTGCAGCATAAGGACTGGAAGGGTCCCTAGACCCCATTTCCCATCCACCCCAGGCTTATGCTGGCTTATGCTGAGCTTCTCCTCTTACCCCTGCTCCAGGGCCTGGAATTGCCGTATGCTTTAACCATGCCCAATAGATATTCCTTCATCCTGCACTCAGCAAGAGTTTATAGAGCCTTCTCCGTGCCTGGTACCACAACCAAGGCAGACCCAGCCCCTGCCACACACAGCCACATGCTGGCTGGGCAGACTAAGGAGCCAATGAGCAAAACTCACTCACTAAGTGCCAGTCTGTCTTGGAGAAGTCCAGGATTTCTGGAATTCAGGAGAGGGATGACCTTGAAACTCAATGTGAAGGAAGCAGATGTTTTTAGGTGAGGGGACGCTGCATGTAGAGAGAAAACAGCCTGGTTTTCTCAAGGAGCCCCAAGAAGTGAGGCTCTACCAAGAAGCGGAGAGATGCTGGGCGTATTTGCAGGGGTTCTGACTTGGGGAACTGAAGCTGAGATCCCAGAATCTGCGCATTTAACAAGTTTCACTGGTGATTTTGGTGCAGCTGAGACTGGATCAAGGTGTTGTGAAAGGTGGGCTTTGTGGTGCAAAGGTCAGAGGTTAAAGGGTGGTAGCCAGATGTAGGTGTTTGAGTCCCTCAATATGGGAAGTCAAACCCAGTGCCTTTAGACCGAGCTACGTCTGCAGCCCTAATTGTATTTTTTGTTTTAAGACAAGGTCTTGCTAAATCACTGGGTGGCCCAAGTTGGGCTTGAATTTACAATCTTTCTGCCTCAGCCTCCCAACATGTTGCAATCATATGTGTGCTCCCACCACCACCACTAGGAGGCCACTGCAGTGTTAGTTCTGGGAACCACAGAACCTTTACAGAGATCCTTCCTCCAGCTGCAGGGCAGAGGGTGGTGTTACATCCAGTGGAGGGCCGGGGTCCTCCAGGGAAGATACCCTCTACTGCCCTGGTTATCTCTTCACCAGCAGGAATGCAAGGCTGACTCAGAAAGTCTCTCTGAGGAACCCAAATAAAGTCAAGTAAAGCAGTTTTACTGATAATACTGCAAAGGTGCCCGGGATGGGGGCTGCCACACAGCAAAGGAGCAGGGAGAAGCTCAAAGACAAGCAAGGCCCATACCTATTATAGAGGTAAACTGATACGACTTTTTTGAGACAGGGTCTCCCTATGTAGTCTAGTTTTTCCTTGAACTCACTTTGTAGCCCTGGCTGGCCTACAACTCCCAGCGATCCTCCTGCTTCAGTCTCCCAAGTGCTGCGATTATATACATACACTATCATGCTGTGGCAAAGTGATGTTCTAAAAATAACTATTTCTTTGGTTAGTACAATCAGTCTAGCTTTTGTATCTGGGGTGAGCCAAGGCTCGTTGGGGCTATGGTCACATAGTAAACCGTATGCAAAGGTTCCACAAAAG
The DNA here is from genome assembly GCF_034190915.1 of Cavia porcellus. Lineage (NCBI taxonomy): Eukaryota > Metazoa > Chordata > Mammalia > Rodentia > Caviidae > Cavia > Cavia porcellus. The sequence continues at coordinate 6,914,769 of NW_026947504.1, forward strand.
GCAGTCTCCTCCACTACATCATGTCCCAAGCGAGCACAAGGTCATCTCTGTTCCTCTGACCACCAGCTCCTGGCCTAGGCTGCCTGTTCCTCTCCAGCTATTCCCGCTGCGAGACCGCTGGGCGCTGTGGCTTCCAGCATGGCAAGGAGTACAGACGGGAGATGCGGGCGAATCGGAGTCGTGTAGCACCTTGGAGACCCTTGAGGTCCGGGCCTTGGAGGGAAGGGAAGGGAGCTGACAAGGAGCAGAGGGAGAAGGGATCCACTATGGGCGCTGAGGGGCCGGTCCGAGGACATAGGTTGCAAGGTGGGAAAGGTGCTATGGGACTCTCGGTGACGCTGCACGTCCGGGACCCCGAGCGGGAGACCCTGCACCTCGGGGTCCGCCGAGTCCTCAGTGAGGACTCTGGACAGGAAAGGGTCCACTTCTCCCTCCATCTCGCTGTGGCTCCCGGCATGCCTCGCGGCGGTGACCTCATCGGCTGCGCTGATGCCTCGCCCTCGCTAGAGGGCGCTGCGCCCAGCCGCTCGCTCGCTCGCTCTCTCGCCGGCCTCGCACCGGAGCTGTCCGCCTGTCCTGCGAGCTCTGCTCAGCTGTCGCTTGGGCGGCCGGTCCTGGCGAGCAGGGTGGCCTCGTGTCGCCTGGATTGTAGCTCAGTAATAGAGCCCTTGCCTAGTATGTCTGAGGCTTTGGGCTCAAAAAACAAAAAGAGATACTACATACAATCACTGGAAGGTCTAAATGAAATATTTTTATTATAAACTAGCACCCAATAAACACAAGTGTTTTGTTCCTGTTGTTTGTTTTTGAGACTGTCTTGCTATGGGTTCAGGCGAGCCTTGATCTCACTATGTAGCCTAGTAGCCTAGGGTGGCCTCCAACTCCCAGTGATTCTCTTGCCTCAGCCTCCCAAGTGCTGGAATTACAGGCATGCACCACTATGCCTGGCTTTTTTATTTGTCTCTCTCTCTCTCTCTCTCTCTCTCTCTCTCTCTCTCTCTCTCTCTCTGTGTGTGTGTGTGTGTGTGTGTATGTGTGTGTGTGTGTGTGTTTTGGTTCTAGGGATCAAACTCATGACCTTGCCCTCACCAGGCAGGCACTTACGCAGGGTCTCACTATGCAGTGCAGGGTGGCCTTGAACTCATTAAGTAGTTTACACTAACTTCAGACTCTCCGGGATCTTCCTGCCTCAGCTTCCTGAGTACTGGGACTACAGGTATGCACTACCGCACCCATCTTGTTTCATTGTTTTAGAGAGGGTCTTACTATGTAATGCAGGCTGGGATTGAACTCTTTATATACCCAGGCTGGCCTCAAACTCGCACTCCTCGCAAGTATTGAGATAACAGGCTACCACGGGGATATGCCACTTCGTCTAGCTAACAGCTTTTATTTATTTATTTTTAAGGCAATATGGTCTTGCTTTGTTACCCATGCTGTCCTTGAACTGGCGGGCTCCAGATGCCATTCTCCTGCCTTAGCCTCTGGAGTAACTCATTTGGCATGATCCCTAATATACACTGTTTTTGTTTTTTTCTCAATATGCAGTTCAGCCTGGGCTTGGGTTCACTTTGTAGCCCAGGCTGGTCTCGAACTTGCAAGGGTCCTCCTGTCTCAGGCCTCCCCTGCCTCCCGAGTGCTGAGATTACAGGAATGCGCTACCATGCCCAGCAATATACACTATGTTAACCCTTCTCTCTGCATTACTGGGATATTCTCATGGGCCAAAATTCTTCAATGGCTTACTTACTTATTTTGTTTTTTGGTTTTTTGAGACAGGATCTTGCTATGGAGCCCAGGTTCACCTTAAACTGGCTGGGGTCCTCCTGTCTCAGCCTCCTCAGTGCTGGGATTAAAAGTATCCATCACACCCATCTTTGATGGCTCTGACTGCCCCCAGAATCCAGTCCAAACCTTTAGGTCGGCCTGCGATACCCTTTCACAGTCACATTTCCTTTCATTCCCCATCTCCTCCTCTCCCACTTCCTTTGTTGGACTTATCATAGACACCTCTGTACTTTGACCCAAATACCCTTTTCCCACCTTCTCTACCTATCCAGGTCTTTCTCATTGTTTGTTGTTGTTGTTGTTGTTTTGGTACCAGGAATCAAACTCAGGACCTTGTGTTTGCCAGGCAGGCGCTGAGCTACATCACAGATCCTCTGTCTCACATTTTGAGGCCAATTCAAAAGCATTATTGGACTGGGCATGGTGGTACATGTCTGTAATTCCAGCACTCAGGAGGCTGAGGCAGGAGGATTACTGTGAGTTTGAGGCCAGCCTGGGCTACAAAGTGAGTTCAAAGCATGAACTACAGAGTGAGATCCTGTTGCAAAAAAAAAAGCATTGCTGGACTGAGAGTGCAGCTTACCTGTAGAGCGTGTGCTTAGTAAGGAGGAGGCCCTGGATTCAATCCCCAGAACCAAAAAAGCAAAATGAATCCCCTAAAACACTTCTTCACTCCCCCAACATTATAGGCAGTTTAACTGGATAGCAGTTAATACGCAGTCAGAGAGAGATTGGGTGGTCAGTACAAAAATAAAGACATCAGAACTGTTGCTGGAGACAAATTGGAGTGAACCAGGCCTCAGGATGGGGCCATAAAGCCAGGCCTGAGAGATAAACAACGCCTTGAGATTTTAATGCATTTAGCACCACCTGGTCCAGTGGGCCCAGACAGGCTTCAGACGCATGATGAGTGACCTATACTCCAGACGCATCGGGGCTTAGACTCCCCTCCCTTCCCAAAATGCCTTTGTTCTCTCCATATACCCTTGCCTCAGTACTCATGTTCCTATTGATTGATGTTACCTAAGCTGCTACACTTGTAATACTGTTGGTTGATTGTAGTTTGACCCACATTGTGACTTTGATGTGTAAATTACCCCTGATCCAGGGGCTCCTTTTTTTTTTTTTTTTTTGTCTTTTTCATTTTTATTGGTACCGGGGATCAAACTCACGACCACCTGCTTGCAAGGCAGATGCTTATGCCGCTGAGCTAAATCCCCAGCCCCCCCTTCTTTCTGATAAAATCCTCCTAACTTCTTTCTTTGGTTTGTGACTTCATTCCTCACTCAGTATGAGATCATGAACTCTGCACATCTGACACTAACTGATGGGGAGGTATTTTTCTCTTGTCACCATGATACTGTCTTAAGATGCCACAGCAAGCCTTACCAAAGCCAGAATAAAAGGACTAAGAGACAGTACACACAACTGTAAATTCAGTCTGCCCTCTGTGCCATCTAGTTCCATATCCATGGAGTCAACTAACCACTGGTGGGGAAAAAAATACATGTATATCATATATAATTTTATGTATATGTAATTTTTTCATGCATGTTGCCAGCACTCTGGGAGCCTGAGACAGGATTGTAAGTTCACATCATCCAGCCTAGGTGACTTACCTTTTTTTTTTTTGTTTTTTTTAACAGGGTCTCACTGTGCAATTCAGGCTGGTCTTTTTTTTTTTGGTCTTTTTTTTCGGTACCGAAGATCGAACTCACGATTGCCTGCTTGCAAGGCAGGCACTTATGGCGCTGAGCTAAATCCCCAGCCCAATTCAGGCTGGTCTTGATCTCTTTGTTTTTTTTTTGTTTTTTTTTTTTTTGTCTTTTTCCTTTTTATCGGTACCAGGGATTGAACTCACAACTGCCTGCTTGCAAGGCAGGTGCTTATGCCGCTGAGCTAAATCCCCAGCCCCGGTCTTGATCTCTTTATGTAGCTCAGGCTGGCCTCGAGCTCCCAGTGATCCTCCTGCTTCAGGCTCTAAAGTGCTGGGATTACAAGAGTACACCACATCTTGCCCATCCTAGGCAATTTAACCATTTAGCAAAACGAACAAACAAGCAAAACAAAACACAAAAAATCCAGGCATATGGGCCAGGGATTTAGCTCAGTGACATAAGCACCTGCCTGACAAGCACAAGATCGTGAGTTTGATACCTGGTACCAAAAAGAAAAAAAAAATCCAGGCACAGTGGCACACACCTGTCATCCCAGCATGCACGAGGCCCAAACAGGTCTGTACTACAAGGCCAGTCTGTACTACATAGTGAGATCCTGTCTCAAAAAGCAAAAGCAAGGGCTGGAGATTTAGCTCAGCAGCATAAGGGCCTGCCTTGCAAGCCGGCAGTCGTGAGTTCGATCCCCAGTACTGATAAAAAGGAAAAAGACAAAAAAAAGCAAAAATAAAAACCTTTCATAGTCCATGTGAGCCTAGATGAGTATCATGTTCCATCTCCCTACACACAGCGTGGGTTCCTCACCTGAACAGAGGACAATGGGGGGCAGAGGAAACCCCAGAAAGACAAAGGCTTCTCTAGTGAGGCAGCTGAGGCCCCTGTCCTGCCAGGGAGTCCTGAGGGGGCCCAACTGGAGAAAGGGACTGGGACATTCATCTTGGAGATTTATTTGCATGAGAATAAGGAAGCATCAATTATCTATAGCTCAAAAAGGGAAGATGTCTCCCAGTCCCCTCACCACTTCCAGGTCATGTCCCCAAGCAGCCAGATCAAAGACACAAAGGACATGGAAGAAGAGTATCAAAAAGGGACCACGAAAGTCCACGAAAGCCTGCCTGCCTTCCTTCCTTCCTCTCTCTCTTTGTCCTTTCTTCCTTCCTTTCCTTCTTTTAGAGACAGGGTCTCACTGTGTTTTCTAGGTTGGCCTTGAACTCATCATGTAATGTAGGTTGGCCTCAAACCTGTGGCCATTCTCCTGCCTCAGCCTCCCGAGTGCTGGGATCAGAGGTGGCACAAATGGCACACGCCTTCTTTCTTGTACTTGCTTTTCCTTTGATATGAACTTAAAGATGTATGACAACTTCTTACCCTGAAGTTCACTGGGCCACCAAAAGACAGAAATCTACCTAGTGGCTAACTACAAAATCAATCCCACGGATGCAGGAGAAATATAACTCTCAAAATGCTAGATGTCAGATGTACACAGAGGTCAGATGTGTTCCCTAAAATCAAAGAATGAATTCTAAGGAACAAGGGAGTTTAAGAGTCAGAAAGACTACCTGAACAACTATTTATAAGAGGACAATATGTAATTATCAACTAGTGATTTCTTAGTTTATTTTTTTTGAAATTATGTATTATTTCTACCCTTTTCTGTTTTGTTTATTCTTTCATTAAATTAAAAAAAAAAAAGAGTAGGAAAGACTGATTGAGAAACAACAGGAGGGATCCCAAAGTGAGCTGCCACTGAAGCCCCTTTGTCAGGGACAATTTATACAGCAAAGTCACAGTGTGGGTCAATTTACAACCAACCTATAAGTTTACAAGTACAGCTGCTTAACTAATTTTTTTTCTTTTTGAGACAGGGTCTCACTATGTAGTTCAGGCTGGCTGGCCTTGAACTCACTTCGAAGCCCAGGATGGCTCTGAACTCACAGAAATCCTCTTGCCTTGGAAAAAAAAAAAAAAAAGAAATCCTCTTGCCTCAGCCTCCCAAGTGCTGGGATTATAGGCACTCACCACCATGCTCACCACGCTTAGCTAATATTGATCCAGTAGGGAAGGGGTCACAAAGCAGGGATAGAGGGGAACAAAGGTGATTTTTGGAAAGGGATGGGGCCAGATACTGGAATTACTGGGCCAGGTGATACCAGTCACAGTACTGTCTGAAGTTAATTAATATTTATCCCTCAGGAAGGCATGCAGACCTGGTCACTGTGGTGTTATCTTGAGGCCTGCCTTCAACAGATGCATCTCCAGCTTTGGTTTTGTCCTTGTCTTTTGCACTAACTCTCAGGAGGGCCCGTCCCTGTCTGACTGCCTATTAATTTCAACTAATTTAGCTGCCTGTAATATAATGCCATCAATCCCCAGCTCTTGCTGAACTTTTGCCAAATATGGGCTTTTCTGTTTATTACAGGATTAACACATGCTCATTTGCAAATAAATTAGAAACCACAGATAAGCAACAAGGTGAGATACTGTCTATAACGTTTTCTTTAAAAATGACAAATTAGGGGCTGGGATATAGCTCAATGGCACAAATGCCTTAATGGCAAGTGTGAGGTCATGAGTTCGATCCCTGATCTAAATAAATAAATTAATTAATGACAAATTAAAGCAGCTGCCATCTGAATATTGGCTCCTGCTATTTATGACTTTGTTACGCTGCTGTTTCTGATGGCTACCGACTTAAGCATGGTTATATAGGCTCAGTCCCCCATTAGTTACTAGACACCAAGCTTGTTTCTGTTTCTAAATAGCATTTTCAGGACCATCCTTGTAAGAAAATCCTTGCTGGGCTTGGAAACTTTTGTAGATGTAGAATTACTAGTTCAGGGAGGTTTTTTTTAGACAGGGCCAACTCACAGTGATTCTTTGCTTCAGTCCTTCAAGTGCCACCAATGCCTGTGTCATCAGATCCCAGGAGCCCAGTGAGGAGACGCTGCTTATGCAGGTGAGCCACGGCAGGAGAGACAAAGGCAGCTGAGTTAGCGGCTTCTTCTAGGAGCTGATTCTTAAAGCTAGAAACCCACCGCAGGGCAGCTGGGCAGCCCACTCTGGCTTTCCTGTGTGATGCCGCTGTCCCAGGTCCCCGCCAGCAGGACTTTCCAAGGGCTATTTTTTAAGTACCAAGGATTGAACCCAGAAGCAGTCTGTCAGTGAGCTACACCACAGCGCTTGTTAATTTTGGGATAAGTTTTAATTATGTTGCCTAGGCTGGGCTTGAACTTGAGATTCTTCGGCCTCAGTTTACTGAGTAGCTGGAAATACAGGCCTGCAGCACTGTGCCCAGCCACAGCGATTCTCTAGCAGAACAGGAAAACTCTGTCTGTCTGTTTCTCTCTGTATATATATTAGTCTTATTTTGTTTTGTTTTCAGAGAAGGTCTTGATAAATCTCTAAATTGTCCAGCCTGGGTTCAGATTTGTGGTCCTCCTGCCCCAACCTCTCAGAGTGCTGTGATTACAGGTGAGTGTTACATACCTCGCTCAAAATGGAATGTTTTATCTCCAGGGAGCGAAGTGTAAGATCATCTCCATTTGGGACTAATGGTCCTAACCTGATGCTTCAAACCATTCCACTCCTACTTAGCCTCTCATGTTAGGTATTTGTGTGCATTACCTAATTTAATTCTCACCAAAGTCTACAGAAGTGTCACCTTTATTCATAATTTATGGATAAAGAAACTAAAGTAAGAAGGAAAGAAGTGGGACTGCGGCTACAGCTCAGTGACAGAGCACTTGCCTAGCATGCATGAGGCCTTTGGTTCAATCGCAACTTCTAGGGAAAAAAAAGTGCAGTGATTTGACCAAATTACTAAGCTACTAAGCAGTGGGACCAGAGCTCTGTTCCCGCCTTCAGCTCTGTGGGATAGGCTGTTTGTTTAGACTTTGTCACCTCTGCACACTTGGGAGCCACATCTGGAGAGGGCCAGTAGCTGTGCCCGGAGCTGGACAGACACAAACAGAGTCTCTTAGCGCTAGCAGTAACTTTGGGCCCTTAGGCAGGTTGGCATGACGGTGCTTGCCTGTAATTCCAGTACTTAGGAGGCTGAGCCAGAAGGATCGCCATGAATTTGAGGCCATCCTGGGCTACATGAGTGAGTTCAACACCAGCCTGCACTACTTAGAGAGACCCTGTCTCAAAAAAAAAAAAAAAAAAAAGGCAGAAATCTGTGTTTGGGGGTGTAAGCTTATGATCCCAGCACTGGGAAGGCTGAGGCAGGAGGATTACTGTGAGATCAGCCTGAGCTACTTAGTAAAATCCTGTTAAAAAAAAAAAGAATGTGTGTGTGGCTGGACTAGAAAAGATTGGGAAGGTAATCTCAAGGTAAGACTAAGGGGTGTCTTGCATAATTGGAGGGATGATGATAGGATGGGGGCATTGAAACTCAGTGGCTGGACTGGAACGATGTGGGAGAGGAGCCCTGAAAAACCCTGATACTAGGAGGCTGGGGAACTGGAGTGGGGGAGGACCGGGGAACGGGCAGGTCTGGAAGTGCTGGGAGCTGTGAGATGGAGCACAGCAGTTTTGGAGCCCAAGTTTGGGCCTTCAGTGCTGGTCAGGCTGTTAGGTTGCCTAGTCACTGAGCAGTTAAGGGACTTTGGCCTCCTTTTCCTTGAAATAGTATCCTGCTTCCAAACAGTGGTGGGGGGCTTGGTACCCAATAAGTGCTCAATCAGTGCTGGCTATTGTTAGAAAGCATGGTGCACTGGGGGCCATTGTCACTGCTTCACTTGGCCGCCTCCAGAGGCCGACCCCCATGAAGAGAGGGTTCAAAGGGAGTTCGGGATCCCTGAATGTGACAGCCCAAGGATCCTGGGGAGCCTAGCCAGGACAGCCTTTGTGATGATTATTAACCTCAGACGGGGGCCACCTCTTACTCAACCCCACTGCCCCCATCCTCTCCTTCTCCAGAAAGGGTCAATAGGCCCCCTGGGGAACCTGGGGGCGTGTACAGATCCCCCAGGAGGGAAGCCTCTTACAAAAGTCAGGCCAGGTGAGAATGTCTCCCTCCCTACCACAGGTCCCTTCCCTGACCCCTATCCCCATCTCTGCCAGCAGACAGCATCTAGGCCTCCAGGGACCGATGCAGGGCAAAAAAAGAGCAGTCCCCAGGCTGCCTTCTTATCCTCTTACCCCTGCCAGAGCCAGGGGGGAAAGAGAAGAAGCAACCAAAGGCCTTAAAAATGGCCTCCCGCACTGCACACAGAATGCAAGTGAATGATTTAAAATGGGCCGAAATGAACCAATCCCTCTTGGTTTGAAAAGATTTATTTCCCTATTGACAGCGGTAAATGGCTACTTACAGAGAAATTCTGAAATCTTTTATTGGGGACCTGTAAAAATAGTAAGTTGTAGCCACCTGGATAGGTGCCTAGTGTTCTTAATGCATTTGCTTATCAGGGTCAATAATTCTATCAGGCATTTCACAGATAAAAGCACTGAGCTCTGATTGGGAAAGGCCCTCACCCGGCAAAAATAAGTAGCAGTGCGGGGACCTCTGTCCGTTGGGCAACCTCTCTTTGAGCATCCACCTTCAGGAACGGGATGAGACAATTTTGAGCCTCTCCTGATGCCTCTGAGTGATTGTGGGTTAAATCTGCAGAATCTGAGGCTGGGGATTTAGCTCAGCGGCCTAAGCACCTCCCTTGCAAGTGTGTGGTCGTGAGTTCGATCCCCGGTTCCCATAAGAAAGAAAAAGGAAAAAAAAAAAAAAAAAAAAAAAAAAAAACCTGCAGAAATCTGGCCACCCTCAGAAGCTGTCACCTAGGATTACAGGGAGACGTAGATGCGGTTCCTTTCTGCCACTAATGACTGGGGGCTTCCAGGGAGTTACTAAAGGGACTGAAGGCCACTCAGAACAGGAGCTCCTAGTCAGGCGTGGTGATTCGTGCATGTGGTCCTGGCACTTTGGGAGGCTGAGGCAAAAAGATCACAAGTTCAAAGCCCCACTTGGGCAATTTTACAACTAAGCAAGAATCTGTTTCAAAATTTTAAAATTTAAAAGGGGCTGGGCAGGAAATACAAAAGAAAAGACAACAAAAAAACCCCCCCAAACTCCTACTGTGCCCTCTCCAGGGCCGGTGGCCTCCCAAAAGAAGCCACAAAGCATGGGATTTGCACTCACAGGGTAGAGGTGGAAGCGGCAGGAACTGCAAAAGCACCTACAGTCATTCATTTTTTGAGACTGGGTCTCACTATACAGCCAGGCTGGCCTCAAACTCCCAGTGATCCTCCTGCCTCAGCCTCCCAAGTGCTGGGGTCACATATGTGCACCACCACACCCAGAATTCATTGTTTTTGTTTTGTGGTGCTGGGGAGTGAGTTATATCCTAGCCCTGATTTAGATTCCTAATCTTATAATTCTCATGCTTGGGGTTCCCAGGAGGCTACATCCCTATTTAAATAAGGAAGAGACCAAGCTTCAGAAAGATAAATGTGGGGTCCAGGGTATAGCTCAGTGGTATAGCACCTGCCTGGCAAGCATGAGGCCCTGAGTTCAATTTCTGGTACCAAAATCCAAAAGAAAACAGAAAGATAAATGCATGCAAGTCTGTGAGCTGTGGATTCACAGTGCCCCAGGAGGTGGAGGGAGGTCGCTGAGGAAGGGGGAAGGAAGGGGCGGGGAGGGGATGGAGAAGAATGAAGCTACCTTAGGTGCCCACACCAACTTCCCACAATGAATGTAACTGCTGTGTGCCATAAACAGGTATTAAGAAAAATAAAAATTCCAAAGAAAAAAAGGAAATACCCATTGCCAATAAGCACATGAAAAGTGTGTCTGATCTTGCAATAAGGTGTTTTGTGCACAAGGAAACAGGTGTCACATACCACTGATGGGAGGTGTTAGTCAGTAGAAGCTTCTTAGTACACCATTTTGCAACATATATAAAAAATTTTGCTTGCGAACCCCTTCACTCAGAAAGACCACATCTAAAGGCCAGGTGTGGTGGCACATGTCTGTAATCCCAGCACTCAGGAGGCTGAGGCAGGAGGATTACCATGAGTTTGAGACCAGCCTGGGCTACAGAGTGAGTTCAAGACCAGCCTGAATTGCCTTAAACCAATGTCCCCTAACGCCCCCCCCACACACAAAAAGGACAAGCAAGGAAAAAAAGATCCCATTTGAGTAATAATAAACCACAGTTTGTTTTTTTAATTTGCAAATTGAACTCAAGACCTCACACTTGCCAGGACAAGTTTATACAGCGATATACAAATGAAAAGAAAAAGGTCTAGAAGGATCTATGCCAAGCTGATAACTATATATCCTTTGGAGTTCAAGAAAAGGAACATTTACCTCCTCCTCATTCTGAGGATGGAACCCAGGACTCACACTAGAGAAGAATTTCACCACTGAGGTGTTTCTGCACTCCCCTCCCCCACTGTTTCTCCTCCTCCTCCTCCTCCTCTTCCTTCTCCTCTTCCTCCTTCTCCTCTTTTTATTTTTAATTTTGAGACAGGGTCTTGTTAAATTGACCAGGCTGGCCTCGAACTTGCAATCTTCCTGCCTCAGTTTACCAGTACCTAGGATTACAGGTGCACACCACCATGCAGGTGGAACTTTAACTTTTTATTTTATACATACTGTTTTTATTTTTGAGGTGCTGAGGATGGAACCCAGAGCTTTGAGCCTGCCAGCCAAGCGCTGTACCAATGAGCACATCCCCAGCCTGAATTTACGCATGCATTTTATTTGTTTGCTTGGGTTTTTTTTTTTTTTTTTTTTTTTTTTTTTTTTGTCTTTTTTGAGACAGGATCTCGCTATGCAGTTCAGGCCGGCCTAGAGCTTACTTTGTAGACCAGGCTGAACTCGAATTTGCAATGATCCTCTTGCCTCAGCCGCCCGAGTGCTGACATTACAGGCAGCGCGGCCATGCCTGGTTTATGTGTGTATTTAAGAGAAAATGTTCCAGGGTCGGGTGGTCCATGCCTGATACCCCAGAATTCCAGAAGTTGAGGCAGGAGGATCGTGTCGAGGCCTGCTGGGGCTAATGGCGAAGTGGCCCGTGTTCGGATAACGAGTGGCCGAGTGCAGAGTGACCCTTCGCCCTAGCCCCCGCTGGCTTCCCTCACTCACCGTGACGCTGCTTTTGCACGCAGTGACCTGTGTAGATAATGTTTTCCTTATTTCTGGCACATGGTGAGCCCTTCATAAACACTGGCTGTGGCTTACGGTGCCACAGCCTCGTCCTCCAGGCACTCTCCCTGCGTGGCTCAGGTCTCTCCTTCCCGCACGCTTCAGTGTTCAGGCCAGCAGGCCCAGTTAAAGGAAGGAGCCAACAGCTGGCAGCCCTTCGGATGACTCCCACCCTGCCTTTCAGTCTTGCAGCTGCGGCCCCAGGCGCTGTGGCACAGATCGAAGGCCCCGTGCCCAGTCTGCATTCCTGACCCACAGACAAGAGAGACCTTGTTTCTTTTCAATTCTGGAGATTAAGCCCAGGCCCTTACACATGCGAGGCAAGTACTTTGCCACTGAGCTACATCCCCAGCTCTTCTGAACCACAGAATCCGTGTGTGTGTGTGTGTGTGTGTGTGTGTGTGTGTGTGTGTGTATATATATTTGTGTCAGGAATCGAACTCAGGACTTCACATTTGCCAGGCTGTGCTGCTGAGCTATCTCCCTGGTCCTAATAATTATTATTTTACATTACTGAATCGTGGGGTCACTAGTTACACAAGGATAGTAGCTGGAACACTCTTCTGCTAGAAATGAACTCTGAGATTCAACTAATTTAGATCTTAGACCCAGTGCCTACATAGCATAGGGACAGCACAAAATAGCTGCTCAGCCAAACTTGTTGAATGAAAGAAGGTATCTGTTGGGGGTCGCAAGATGATACCCTAAAGTAAAGACCTCAGAAGCAAAGTTTCTCTCGAGTCTCTCATTTCTTCCTTCTCACCCTCCCCAAGAGCAAGCCATGGAGATTCCTCTTCTCCAACCCAGGTCATGGAAATCAGGATTCCTTCCATGAAGCCTAAAAATATTACTCTAACCTTTCTTCCACCACACACACATCTACTGCGTTACAGCTGCTTATAAAGAAAGGGCAGGGCTGGGATTTAGCTCAGCAGCATAAGCGCCTGCACCAAAAAAAAAGAAAGAAAGAAAGAAAGAGCATCGTGGAATACACCGAGAGTCCCAGCACTTGAGAGGCACTTGAGGGGCTGAAGCATGAGGACAGCTGTGAGTTCAAAGCCAGCCTGGACTATATAGTGACCTCAAGGACAGCTCGGACTATAGTGGACCCTGAATTAAGAAACAGAAAAAAGAGGGGCCGGGGTATTGCTCAGTGGCATAACCACCTGCCTGGCAAGTGTGAGGTCATGAGTTCAATCCCTGGTACCAAATAAAAGATAGGGCAGGAAGGGAGGAAGAAAGACTGACTTTCATTCCAGAGGGTTCCTGCCCCCCACAGCTGGGAGAAAGAAAGGCTACAACTGAGGAGTCAAGGAGAATCCAAACAGGCCTCGCTGCCTCTTCCCACTCCTCTTTCCCATTCATGTGTCTACATGGCTGGCCATCATTAACTCTAAATATAAAAATGGAAAGTTCATCATGGGGTTTAGTAGTGTCACCTAAATCTACAATTAAAAAATTTGTGGGGCTGGGGATTTAGCTCAGTGGCACAAGTGCCTGCCTTGCAAGCAGGCAGTTGCAAGTTCGATCCCCGGTACCGATAAAAAGGAAAAAGACCAAAAAAAAAAAAAAAAAAAAAATTGTGTGCTTTTTGTCTGTTAATCTATCTAGTGCCAATTTATTCAGTAGTTTATTTATTTTTGAGAGCCAAGGTCTCACTATGAGGTCTAGGCAGGCCTAAAACTTGTATGTAGCCTAAGATGGCCTCAAGCTCATGGTAATTCTCCTGCCTAGGCCTCCCAAGTGCTGAGATTACAAGTATGTACAATCATGCTCCAGCTTATTTCAGTAGATTTCAAGATTCAAAATTAATTTTTTTCTTTTGGGTTGTTTTTTGAGACAGGGTCTTACTATGTACTTTAGGCTGGCCTTGAACTCACTATGTACCTACAGGGATCCTCCTGTCTCAGCCTCCCAAGTGTTGCAATTACAGGTGTGGGCCATCACGTCTGGCTCTTGCTTGTCCTGCCCAGGCACTGCTGTTTCTTGTCTTTTTTTTTTTTTAATCGGTACTGGGAATTGGCACTGCTGTTTCTTGTTTTTTTTTTTTTTTTTTTAATCGGTATCGGAAATCGAACGCACAACTGCCTGCTTGCAAGGCAGGTGCTTATGCCACTGAGCTAAATCCCCAGGCCCCCAGGCACTGCTGTTTCTACAACCTTTCCTCTAAAACCTCAGATCTGGATTAGGACCCCTCCTTGGTGCGAGATAGGTCCCTGTGCCTACGCCTACTAAAGCTTCAATTTCTTCATCTGGAAACTATGTAATATTTGAAAAACAAATATAGTACCCACCTCATGGCGCAGTTGGAGGATTACAGAGAGAGAAAGCTCAGGATAAGAGACCAGTAGAAATGCTAGTTTTGTTGTTGCCTTAGGATTTGTCCCAGGGGCTTACATTTTCCTATGTGTTTGTCTCTGTATGTGTAAGGAATGGTCCTGAGGATTGAACCCAGGGCCTTCACACTAAACTGTAGAGCCAGGCCTCTCGATTTATTTTTATTTATTTATTTTTGTTTGCTTGTTAGTTTGAGACAGGGTCTCAAAATGTGGTTCAGGCCCACCCTGAACTCACTGTATAGTCCAGGTTGGCCTTGAACTCATGCTAATCCTCCTGCTCCGCCTTCTGAGTAGAGGATCACAGGTGTGCACCACCGACCCCCACTGAGGGCTGGGGGTTTAGCTCAGGGGTAGTGTGTGTCCAGCATCCTGGAGGCCCTAGCTTCTATCCTTAGCACTGAAAAATAAAACAAAACAAAAACCATCCATTTCAGTGGAGTAATGGGATTCAGATTTTCTGTTTCCCAATGTTAAACACAGATCAAGGATTGGTGGGTGTTTACCAGCCTTCCTACCTTGACTTTCCTTTCTGAAGCCAACAGGAAGCCTTGACTACAAACAGGGGAATGCAATCCAGTGGTCAAGCCACACCACTTCCTCATTTGTTCCGTGGCCTTAAGCATGTTACTAAACCTCTCTCAGTCCTTTCCCCACTATGAAATGAGGAACATGAAGAATGATTATAAACAAACACAGTTTCCTACTGGAGTGATGAAAAAATTTTAAAAAATTGATTTGCAGTTGTGATTGTGAGACAGGATATTAGGGCACAGCAAAAGCTGGCTGGGGAAGCAGACATGAACTGTTAATTATAAGACGGTGGTGGGTTACAAGATTCCAGACACATATGCACAACAGTTTGCAAAGCCTTACACGTAGACTTACGGATCTCTCACAAGATTTCAAGCAGGTTTTCAATAGGATGGCCTAGACCTGACTTCAGCCTGAAATGTGGGATCTTAGCACTGCCTCTCAGGACCTGAATGTAGAAGTTCTCATGGGTTTCCTCAACATTTGAATCGTATAAAAGAAAGACATTATCATTTAACTGTGGGAACTAATTTCTTTTTTAATTCCATCTGTGACCCACTGGTTGTTCAGGAGGATGTTCTTTAATTTCCATGTATTTGCAAAGTTCTTGTGGTTTGCTTTGCCATTAACTTCAAATTTCATTGCACTATGATCTGATAATATGTATGGGATATTTTCAATTCCTTTGCATTTACTTAAGCATGTTCTATGAGCTAATATGTGGTCTACTTTGGAGAACATCCTGTGTGTGGCTGAGAAGAATGTATATTCCAATGCTGTGGGGGTAGAACACTCTGTAGACATCTACTAAGTCCATTTGTTCAAAAGTTTTTGTTTCAGTTCTAATATTTCATTGTTGATTTTTAGTGCAGTTGATCTATTTGTGACAGTGGAATATTGAGGTGCCCCATTATAATCATGTTAGTACTTATTTGATTTTTCATGTCCATTATTATTTAATGTAGTTGGTTGCACTAGTATTTGGTACATATATATTTATAATTGTTATCTCTTCCTCTTGGATTGTTTCCTTTATAAGGATGTAGTGACTTTCTTTATCTCTGTTTTTTTTATCGGTACCAGGGATCGAACTCACGACTGCCTGCTTGTTGCAAGGCTTCTTTGTCTCTTAATCATTCTTGGCTTAAAATCTATTTTGCCTGCAAATAGAATAGCTACCCCTGCATTTTTTGGGACACAATGAAAGCAGTCCTACAAGGTCAATTTTTAGCAGTGAATACCCATATCAGGAAAACAAACAAGCTCAAATAAATAATTTAATATTGAACCTCTATCTTCTAGAAAAAGAATAGCAAATCAAGCCCAAAGCTCATACAAGGGAAGAAATTATAAATATCAGAGTAGAAATTAATGCAACAGAGACTAAGGAAACAATACAAAGAATCAATGAATTGAACAGTTTATTCTTTGAACTTTTTTATTTTGTAGGGGGTACCAGGAATCAAACTCAGGACTTCATGCTTGCCAGTCAGGCACTGGACCACTGAGCTAAATCCCCAGCCCCTACGGTTGATTCTTTGAAAGAGTAAAGTTTACCTGTAATTCCAGACTTGGGAGGCTGGGGCAGGATGATCACCTTTTGACTGAGGTCACCCTGCGCTACATACGTGAGTTCAAGACCAGCCTAAACAGCATAGTAGGACCTGTCTAAAAAACAAAAATTAAGTAAAATTGACAATCCTTCATCAACCTTATTTTTTATTTTTTTGTCTTTTTCCTTTTTATCGGTACCAGGGATCAAACTCACGACTGCACACTTGCAAGGCAGACGCTTATGCTGCTGAGCTAAATCCCCAGCCCCCATCAACCTTATTAAAAAAGGAAAGAAAAGACTCAAACCCACACAATTAGGAATGGAAAGGGTGAAATCACAACAGATCCTACAGAAATTCATAAGATCATCTACATAGCCTTTGAGAACCATATTCTTTGTTTTTTTTGAGAATCATATTCTAAAAAGATGGTAAATGGAGAAGAAATAGATTTCTAGATACATTTGATTTACCAAAGCTGAATTAAGAAGATATAAAAACTCTAAATAAACCAGAATCAGTCAATGAAATTGAAGATATAATTATAAATCTACAAACCAAGAAAAGTCCAGGTCCTGAAAGAGTCTACGAGAACTTCAGAGAAGACGTAATACCACTACTTCTCAAGTTCTTTAATGAAACTGGAAGAGAAGTCATACTTCCAGATTCATTCCTGGAAGCAAGCATTACCCTGATACCAAAACCAGAGAAGGATATAACCAAAAAAGAAAGCTACAGGCCAATTTCCCTTATGAACATAGAAGCAGAAATCCTCAATAAGATACTGGCAGACAGAATGCAGCAAATCATCAAGAAGATTAAACACTGTGACAAAGTAGGATTCATCCATGGAATGGTCCAACATAAACAGATCAATAAATGTAATTCACCATAGTAACAGAGCCAAGGACAAAAACCATATGATTATCTCAATAGATGCAGAAAAGGCATTTGACAAAGTCCAATACCCGTTCAGAAAATTGGAATAGATAGCCTTTATCTCAAACTGATTAAAGGCATCTATGACAAACCAACAGCCAACATTATATTAAATAGACAAAAAAAGCTTTCACTCTAAAATCAGGAACAAGATAAGGGTGTCCACTGTCACCAGTCTTATTTAGTACATCCTGGAAAGTTTAGCCAAAGCAATCAGACAAGAGAAAAATAAAAGGAATAGGGATAGAAAGGAAGAAGTTAAATTATTTGTTTACATGATACTCTACATAGAAGACCCCGAGAACTCCACAAAAGACTTCTAGATTTATTCTACAAGATTTTGCTAAATCCCCAGCGCTGGGACTTCTATATTTAATAACCAAATTTAATAGCATAGCTGGATACAAAGTCAACGCTCAAAACTCAATCACGAGGGCTAGGGATAGAGTTCAGTAGCACAGTGCCTGCTGGCAAGCACAAGGTCCCGAGTTCAATTCTCCATACCACACAAATAACAAACTCACTGAGACAGCTTTCACAATAGAATCCAAGAATGAAATACCTAGGAAAGAAGTAGAAAAGTTTTACTTTTGTTAAAGATTAAAAAAAAAAACCCAAATTTCAAAACAAGATAGTTAGAGGGTAACAATGGTTCATACATTGCACATTGTTATATTTAAATTAGTTATTCAGAGTATAACCCATTGGCATTTAATTGTCCAAACAATATTATCACAAACCTTTCTTTTCAACAAACTAAGAGAAATCAGTAGTATAAGTATCCTTTATATAAAATAGATATTGTATACACACTTTTTTTTGCTTTCCCTTCCTTCTCTCCTCCATTCCCCCATCACAGTTCTCTTGCCTTTTGAAGCTTCTTCCCATCTTATATATCTACGGTACATCTGGATCTTATTTACTCTTTCAGCTTCTCACACTAGGGAGACAATACAATATTTACACATGTAAGACCTTTACTTTGAAAACTACAGTACCAGGGGCTGGGGATTTAGCTCAGCGACGTAAGCGCCTGCCTTGCAAACAGGCAGTCGTGAGTTCGATCCCTGGTACCGATAAAAAAGAAAAAGACAAAAAAATAAAAATAAAAATAAAAAGCCAGGCTGAACAACACAGTAAAACCTTGTCTCAAAAAAAAAAAAAAGTTAGATAGATTTAATGCAATTTCAATTGAAATTCCAACATCATATCTCACAGAATTAGAGAAAAAGATTCACAAAACTTATTTGGAACCAGAAGAGACCTAGAATAGCAAAGGCAATCCTGGATATCAAAGGCAAGGCAGGGAGCATCACAATTCTAGACTTGAAATTATATTATAAAGCTACTGTGATAAAAACAGCATGGTACAGCCCCAGAGACCAATGGGACAGACTAGAAGATGCACAAACAACTCCAGATATACTCAGCTACCTTGTCTATGACAAAGGTGCCAAACACACTCACTGAGAGACAGATAATAAGTGGTGCTGGAAAACTGGCTTTCTACATGCTGAAGATTAAAATTAGACTTTTACTATGGATTAAATTAAAATCAGAATTGATCAAAGAGCTGGGGATTTAGCTCAGTGGCTCAAGTGCTTGCCTGGTAAGTGTGAAGTCATGAGTTTGATCCTTGGTACCAAAAAAAAAAAAAAATTGATCAAAGATCTAAATATTAAAACAGAAATATTGGGGCTGGGGATTTAGCTCAGTGGCATAAGGACCTGCCTTGCAAGCAGGCAGTCATGAGTTCAATCCCTGGTACCGATAAAAACGAAAAAGACAAAAAAAAAAAATTAAAAAAAAAATTAAACAGAAATATTAAATCTGCTGAAAGACAGAATAGATAGAATTCTTGAAGACATTTGTACAGCCAAAGACTTTATAACAAAGCCGGGGGCTGGGAATTTAGCTCAGCGGCATAAGCACCTGCCTTCCAAGCAGGCGGTTGTGAGTTCGATCCCTGGTACTGACAAAAAAGAAAAAAATAAATAAATAAACCATATGTTTTGTGACCCAGCACACTTTTATTTCTAGTAACTTATTCTAAGGATATAGTCATTGGGCACAAATATTTTGTACAAGGATACTTCCTGCAATACTGTTTAGAATATTGAATATTTGGAAACAATTGAAAGGCCTTGCAATAGGGAATTGGCTAAATAAATATGGAAGGCTCTACAGCTACTGAAGATAAGACAGATTTTCTTCCCTTTTTTTTTTCTTTCTTTTTTCAGAGACAGGATCTCACTATGTATTCTAGGCTGGCCTTGAACTCACCAGGTAGACCTCTCTGGCCTCAAATTTGTAGCAATTATCCTATGTCAGCTGCTCAAGTGCTGGGATCCCACCTGTGTGTCTCCATATCTGGCTGTGGCAGGTTTTCAAGTACTGACACTGAAAGATGTTCATGAAATGTACATTTTTATTACTATGGAAAATGTTCAACATATACAATGTTAGGATAGATTATAATGATCATTCATTGTTCAGTTTCAACAGTTACAACTAACAGGCATTGGCCTTGCCTGTAATACCAGTCCGGGGGAGCTTCAAAGCAAAAGTGAATCACTAACTCATAAGCACTCTGACTTCATTCATGCCATTCCTAATTCTACTTGTTTACTTGTGAGTTTTTCTTTTTATGGGAATGGGGTCTCATCATTGACCTAGATCCACCTCTTTAATTTTCTGTTTTGAGATAGGGTCTCAAGAAGCCCCTAAATTACTCAGGGTGGATTTGAACTTTGAATTCTCTTACTTCAGCCCCTAAGAGTGCTGGGATCACAGGAGTCCCCACTATGTTTATTGTGTTTTTTAAAGCTAATCCCACATATTGTATTATTCCCTCAACCAACATAACCACAATATTAACATCACACTTACAAAGAGTTAATGTCTTCAAATCTTTAGTCAGTGCTCACATTTTCCGGTTTTCTCATAAGTTTCATTTGCAATAATTTGAATGAGAATAAAACAGGACCTGTACATTTTGGCTGAATAATGAGCATGCTCCTTCTCCTCTTCCTCCTCCTCCTCCTCCTCTTTCTCCAGTTTAAAGATTGAATCCAGAGCTTTTGCACTATGCTACAACCCAGTCTTTTTAAAAATATTTTGTTTTGTTTTGTGAGACAGGGTTTCCCTACATAGTTTACGTGGGCCTTGAACTCACTATGTAGCCAAGGATTTGAATTTGTGGTGATCTTTTTGCCTCAGCCGCCCCAGTGCTGGGATTACAGGCCACCTGGTGTGGCCATTCTTTTAGTTTAACAGGGTCTTGCAAAACTAAATTGCTCAGGCTGGCTTTGAACTGTAATCCTCTGCCTCTCAACCTTCTAGAATGCTGAGATTACAGGTGTGGACCACCATGCTCAATATGCTTCTTAAATATCATTTTTTTTTCTTTTTTTTTTCTTTTTTTATCGGTACCGGGGATCAAACTCACGACTGCCTGCTTGCAAAGGCAGGCGCTTATGCTGCTGAGCTAAATCCCCAGCCCCTTAAATATCATTATTGATGTATAATTCACATACCATACAATTCAACCACTTAAACAATCAGTAGTATTGGGGCTGGGGATTTAGCTCAGCGGCATAAGCGCCTGCCTTGCAAGCAGGCAGTCGTGAGTACATTCCTGGTACTGATAAAAAAAAAAAACAAACAAGATGAGATCCTGTTTTAAGAAAAAAGAAGGTGAGCCTGTTCTTTGGAATGTGTCTTTCAAGGTAATTTGAGACTTCTGGGAAGATGGCAGAGCGGTAAACAGCAGAAAAAACAGCCTCGTGGAGACTCACCATCCAGGAGCTGGAATGTAGCAGCATGAGGAAGACAAGGAGGAGGGAAGTGGGTCTCCTGGACTGAAGCCCACAGAGAGAGTGAAAACAAAACTTCAGTGAAGAAGGGGGCGGTAGCCAGTGGTCCCTTCTCCTTGAAACAGGACTCACTGCACGAGAGGAGCTGTTTGAACCTGCAGAAACATGGTCACAGTAACAGCTGGCAACCCTGGAGCCCTCTTCAGAGAAATGGAGCAGTACAGGCGGACGGGATGTGGGGGACTGCACTGGCTGGCAGTGAGTGCAGAGGACTTAGTCCTCTCCCAGGACAGAGCGGTTAGCTAGGAGCTATTTGGTGACAGGCTAGCTGAGCTCCCAACTCAGAAGTGCTACCAGCTTCATTTAGCAGCTCTCAGCTGGGCTCATATTCATGGAAATTGCTTGGGCTATGGCAAGTCCAATGAGTCTGGTCTTGGGGAAGGGCTGCTGAAATTATCCACTACCTAGCCAAAAAGCTACTGCTTGCTTGCTGGAATAGATCAGCACAATTCAGGACTCTGTCTCCACAGGTTGTCTACTAATGAAA
Source organism: Cavia porcellus (assembly GCF_034190915.1). Taxonomy (NCBI): domain Eukaryota; kingdom Metazoa; phylum Chordata; class Mammalia; order Rodentia; family Caviidae; genus Cavia; species Cavia porcellus. Next base: position 6,936,103 of record NW_026947504.1, read on the forward strand.
CCAGAGAAAATCTGAGAAGTGGACTGTTTTTCTTTTTTTTCTTTCTCCTTCAGTGTTTTTATGAGTGTGGAAGCGGTTCCTAACCTCTTTGTGGGTGTGGTTCTGTTGTTACTCATTTTATCTCATCTTTCTTTTCCTTCAGCCTTCTGTACCAGTTTCTTTGTCCTCTAACCCTGCTTTTCTTTTTTTCTTTTTTGGTGCCGGGGATCAAACACAACCTCCCGTTTACCAGGCAGGTGCTTGTGCCACTGAGCTAAATCCCCAGCCTTTAACCTTGCTTTTAACCTCTTCCTCTTCTTCCAATTCTCTATTTTCTCCTTAATCCATTTTAAATTTTAACTCCTGAGGCAAAATTGACACATTAAGGATTTACATATTGCATATAATTCTCTGGTTTGTTTTATATTTTGCTATATAATCACCAATCTAGTTCATACGGTTAAAAGTTGCAAATTAAGGTTAGCTCAGTTTGTTGTTTCTAGGCTGTGTTTGATGCTATTGATACCACTACAGCCAAAATTGATATAATTGTTCTAAACAGCTGTTGGTCCTGGTATTCCACAACTGAGATTAACTAAGATCACAGAAAGTACTGTGGCATAGTGCCAAAGAACCAGGGACGAGGCCAAGCAAGCAACAACTACCCATCTCCAACAAACTGAGGAGGTGAGATCTTCTAAAAGACTCAAAACCCAAGAATCAGCTACACCTGGAAGATACCATAGAGAAGAAGTCATCATCTAAAGGTCTTAAATGCTAGCAATAAACCGTCCCTCCAGGAATTAAACTTAAAAAAAAGAGAGAAAAGAAAATAAGCAGACACTTAAGCACAATGCAGCACCAGACACCCAGGTCACCAAAGGCAACTCCGGGGCAATGAGGTGGGGCAATCCCAAGGCCACACCCCACCCGGCCGCTGACACGGCAACAACAAAGTAACTGAACAAGGCTCTCGAAAGAATGAAATCAGAAATAATCTTTCAGATAACTACAGAGATACCAAAATACACACCATGCTTAGTGATGTCAGAGCAGACACAGACAAAAAAATAGATGAGTTTAAGAAAATTATGGGAGCCCAGCATAGGAGAGAAATGGAATCCATAAAGCAGATTCAAGCAGACATCCAGGAGAATAAAAACTCCACTGAAAGTATTTGAAACAGATTAAGACAGTGTGAGGACAGGATGTCAGATATTGAAGACAGGTTTGCAGTTAGCTATTTTTGAGAAAGATTTCTCAAAAATCCCTATGAAATAGTCCCTATGAGAAATTAATCCAGCAGATGCAAGATGAGACAAAGAAAAATAACTTAATATTGACTGGAGTCAATGAAAAAAGCAGGGGATACCACAAATGACATTAAATGTTCAGACATGACAGAAAATTTTCTAGATAGAGAAAAATATTTTGACATACAAGTAAGTGAGGCATATAGAACTCCAATTAGCAGTGATAAAAAAAAAAATCTATAGCCAGGCATATCATAGTCAGGATTCCAGAAATTCAGCACAAGAAGAATCCTAACGTTAAAAAAAAAAAAAAAAAAAGAATCCTAAAGTTGTTAGAGAAAAGAAACAAATCACCTATAAAGGAAAGTCAATCAGAATCACAGCTGACTTCTCAGCACAACTTTCAATCAAGGCTGATGTACCCTGCAAAACTATCTTTCAAAATTGGTGGAGAAATAAGATATTTCCATGACAAAGAACATCTGAGGAAATCTATGACCACCAAACCAGCACTCCAGAATGTTCTCAAAGACATTCTAGAAAGAGACTACAGCTCCATGAACCCTAACAGAAGGAATCCACCAGGGAAGGCAAACAACTGATGGGGTAAGGAGCCAACAGCAGGAAAATAACACACCAAGGATAAGTCAGTACCTATCAGTTGTAACCATTGAGGCAGGACGGTTGCTGTGAGTTCAAAGCCATCTTGGGTTATATACTGAGTTCAAGGCCACCCTGGTGTGTACAGTGAGACCCTGTCTAAAACACAAAAGGCATCCCAGTTAAACCAGATGTGATAATCCAGATGAAAGCATGATGATACATCTGCGTAATGTGGTTTTAGTGTTGCTTGGTTGTTTAATTATTTTGAGCTTGTTTCGTTGTTTGTTTTTGTGAGAATAATGGCAACTATTTTAATTTTAAACATTTTAAAAACAGAACTATAGGAAGAGTTCAAGGCCAGTTTGCATTACCTAGTGAGACCCTGTCCAAAAAAAAAAAAAAAAAGTGGGAAGAGTTACATAGGCGTTCAGTTCCCCAACTATTACTTTCCTTGGCTTATCTGCTTATGTATCTTTTTTAAGACAACTTATATCTCATTACAATAAAAAGAAATTCTCGATTGATAGTTCTAAAAAATGTGCACATGGTCCAATCCAGTGATTTTACTGTTTGGGCAAAATTTACAGCTAATAGTGAATATTTTTAACGTACTGACATTCCACTGTACAGTAGCATTTTACTTAACTTGAAGATAACGCTCATACAGTACTACTTAAGCAGTTGGTAATGTAATTGTGCCCTACCGTGGCTTTAGGTTTTAATTTGCATGAACCCCCTTTTGGCATGCTTTTTACATGCATCAATTTGATTTGGGTTTTTTTGTTATTTTGTTTGTTTTTAGATCCACAGAACATGAGAAACCTTTTTTGACAAGCCTTGGAAAACTAAGACTCTCTTTTTCTTCCCTCCATATATTTAATGAACACTGATCAGTGGGACAGTTTGTCAGCCGCGGTATTGGGTACTTCACGATCTAACACTGTCATGTGAAGGTAGTATACAGTGTCAGGCTGAGTCATTAAAGATTTTTATTCTGATTTTTCATTATCAAAGGTCATGTGATATTGTATAGATATATGCTTTGTAATGAACTACTGAAGCAATAATTTCTGCATTTCTTTTCTTCTTCTCTCATTTCTCTTCCTCAGGGTTAGCATTAACAAACAACAAGCAGCAGAAAAGTCAACAAAAAAGATTTTACAAGGAGAAGTGCCAGGGCACTGATTCCTGCTTCTTAGATGTGAGACTATTGGATGGGTTTCTAAAATCTTTTATTGAACATCACCAAATTTGCTAAGCTTCACAGGCATGGACATCATATTTATAATGCCTTTTTATGTGCTACCATAGATATGGAATTTGTTTTTTGTTTGTTTGTTTGTCTTTTTGCGACAGGGTCTTGCTATAAGGCTCAGGCTGGCCTTGGGCTCACTTTGTAGCCCAGCCTGGTCTCAAACTTGTAGAGCCTGCCACGTGCTGGGATTACAGGAGAGTGCCACCACACTGGCTTAGATATTAAATTTTCAGCACAGTACAAACGTTCTTTAAAGTGCCTATATTCTAATGCCTTTTTTTTTTTTTTTTTTTTTTGAGGCAGGGTCTTACTTTGTAGTTAAGATTGGCCTCAAATTCATTATGTAGCCTAGTGGCCTTGAATTCATGACAATCCTCCTGCCTGGCCTCTGGAGTGATGGGATTAGAGGCATGAACCACCATGCCCGGTGTTTCCATTTTATTTTAAAGAAAATGTAGCTTTCTCATTTTGTAAAAGTTGTCTGATTGAAAAAGAAAAGAAATCCCCTATACTCAGCCATTGCCCTTCAGTTCTTCTACCTCCCATTTCTTTTCTGCATGTCTGGATTTGCCCATTATGGCCATTTTGTATAAATGAACATGTCTCAAAATCAAACAAACAAACCACAAAAAGGCTCATCCATGCCATACTGTAGCGTATATAGTATCTTTTCCTTTTTATAGTTACTATATTCATAATAACTATATTCATAGTTACTCTTTGGTATCCTTGGGATATTGGCTCAAGGACCTTTATAGGTACCAGCATCCACAGAGCCCCAAGTCTTTTATATAAAATGGCATATTGAACTGGGAGTGGTCGCTCGCGGCTATAATCCCTCTGCAACCTGAGTACTCAGGAGGCTGAGGCAGGAAGATCACATGAGTTTGAGGCTGGTCGGGGTACATAGTGAGTTCAAGGCCAATCTGAGTCACATAGTGAGATGATGTCTCAAAAAAAAAAAGCACAATACTTATAGAAAATGTAGGTATATCCTCCTGTATATTTTAAGTCATGTAGAATTACTTATGGAACCACAGAATAAATGTTGTTTATAAGTAGTTGTCAAACTATACTGTTTAGGGAACTAGGACAAAAAAAGCTCTTATCTGCTCAATACAGATTCAATGTCCCTCTAAAGATTATTGTTATTTTTTTTATTCTGAGACAGGGTCTCTATGTAGTTCTATTCAGGTTGAGTGTTTTTTTTTTTGTTTTGGTACTGGCAATCGAACTCAAGACCTTGCGTTTGTCAGGCAGGCGTTTGTGCCAAGCTAAATCCCTAGCCCCAAGGAGATGATGATGTGCATTTTGTGTTCAGTGGCATGACCAGTAGAAAGGTATTTTACAGCTGAGTGTTTTTTTTTTTTTGAGGGGGGGACCAAGGATCGAACTCACAACCTGGTGCTTGCCAGGCAGGTGCTTACGCCACTGAGCTAAACCCCTGCCCCTCCCTCCACTTTTGTGTATGTTTTTGAGACCGAGTGTCACTATGCTGTTCAGGCTAGCCTTGAGTTCACTTTGAAGCCCATCCTGCTCTCCAATTCTCAAGGATCCTCCTGCCTCAGTCTCTCAAGTGCTGGGATTACAGGCATGGGCTACCATATCAAGCTCAGGCTGGTTTTGAACTCATGTAGCCTAGGCTGGCCTTGAAGTATGGTAATTTTGGGGGGGGGGTTAAGGTCTTTTTATTTTTTTGTTTTGTTTAAAAAACTTTATTGGTACATTTAGATATACATAACAACATTCCTCATAGAGAACTTGTCCCTATATGAGATGTATCTTGCTTCTTTTTTTTTTTTTTTTTGGTCTTTTTCATTTTTATCGGTACCAGGGATCAACACTCACGACTGCCTGCTTGCAAGGCAGGCACTTATGCCGCTGAGCTAAATCCCCAGCCCCTATCTTGCTTCTTTTTATCCCATTCCCCTCTACCATCGTCAGCCCCTCTTCCCCTCCTTATTTACAAAAGCTTTGTTTCCATCTTTTGCCTTCTATTCTTTTTTCCTTTCCTTCTCCCTCCTCCCTTGCTCCCCTTCTCATTTGAACATTTTTTCCCATTTCCCAATATCATGGTCTTGCTGGGTTGTCCAGGGTAGCCTTGAATTCACTATGTAGCCCAGGCTGGCATTAAACTCATGGTGATCCTCCTGCCTCAGGTTCCCAGTGCTGAGATTACAGGCATGTGCTACCACATCTGGCTTTATAGCAATATTAATTTTTAAAAAAAATTTTCTGTGTACATGCATGGCAGTTATGGGGAGGTCTTGCTTGCAACTTACTTGCTCAAGAAACTGTTGGTGGATAATTTCTCCCAATTTGGGTCTTGCTGGTTGCATTTCTGAGGTATAGTTTTTTTTTTCCTCTTGTGGTGGTGGTGTTGCGATGGTAGGGATCATAAGCTTGTGCATATGCAAGGCAAGCACTGTAACACTGAGGTACGCTCCCAGCCCAGAGACACCGGGGCGTGTGCGTGTCATTTTAAAGAGAAGACATGAAATAGATCACTGTAGTGACTGACAGAATTGCTCTGCCTCTTTTTCTCCTTTTATCTATTTTATTTTGTTATTTGTTTATGGCATTAGGATTGAACCCAGGGCCTTCTGAACCTCAGTCCTCTTTTTATTTTTTTATTTTGAGACAGGGTTTTCACTAAGTCATTGGATCCTTTTGCTTCAGCCTCCGATGGTGCTGGGATTATAGGTGTGTGCTACAGTGCCTTGCTTTCCACCTTGATTATGATGGTGATTACAGAAATGAGCACACATGATAAGATGATGCATATATACACAGTGCACAAACATCAATTTCCTGGTTTTGACATTATCCTATAATTATATGAGATATAATCACCATGGGAAAGAGGATGAAGGAGACACTGGACCTTTCCATCTTATTTTTGCTTCTTCCCATGCATCTATAAATATTTCTACACCCTCGGAAAAAATTTAAAAAGTATATTTGTAGAAAGTTACTTGTGATCTAGGCCTACTGAGTTAAGAAATGAAAATATCAATTACTATTAATTATTACATTTTACATTTGGGGAAACAACAAGTAGGTTAAAGGTTGATTACCTGGGTTGGCTATATTCTTAATAACTATGACACATAGAGTAAATGTTTGTATTATAAATTTTAGCAGCTGGGTGTGGTAGTGGATCCTTGCAATTCCAGCTACTCTGGATGTTGAGACAGAAGTATCAAAAGTTCAAGCTTAGTCTAGGAAGTTTAGTGAGGCCCTGTCTCAAGATAAAAAAAGTGAGCTGTGGATGTAGTTCAGAGCCAAGAGACTGGATTCAATCCTTAGTGCACACACAAACACATACACACACAAGTTTGGACACATTTTAGTGATTATTTCTGAGAAAGTAAAATTACAGAAAGGAGCTTCACATCTGTAACCTCAATGCTTGAGAGGCTGGGAAGCTGAGGCAGGAGGATAGCAGAGCCAGTCTCAACTACAGGTGAGACTGTGTTTAAAAAAAAAAAAAATTCAGATGCAAGTATTTTTTTTTTTTTTCCATTTTGAGAGTAAAAACAGAAAAAGGTAGCTGGGTACAGTGGTGCATGCCTGTAATCCCAGAACTTGGGAGATTGAGGCAGGAGGATCATTGCAAATTTGAGACAAGCCTGGGCTACAAAGTGAGCTCAAGGACAGCCTGAACTGCATAGCAAGATCTTGACTCAGAAAAAGATAAAGCTAGCAAGGCATCCCCTCATTTGTGTCCTAATGATTGATCTGGGTTCTGTAAGAGTCACATTTTTCTGAAAGCTGAAACCTACACTATACCTCCATTGTGGTACCCCCTGCCATATTTATCCTGTGGTCACACTGCCTATCTGGGGCCCAACCTTGCCTCTAAATTGCGGTGGATCCTAAATTGTCTGTGGGGCTGGCTGTGGATTAAGGACACCATTCCAGTGCCCTTTAATCCTGCACCACAGAAGGGTGCTTGCCAGATACTGTAGCCCTGGCTGGCGGGTCCTTGAGAGGGCCTGGGCCCCCCAGAGGCAGCTTTCTCCAACCCACCTGGCTTTTAAAAACTAGATCTTGAGGCTGGGTATAGTGGCACACACCAGGATGCTGAGCTGGGAGTTCAAAGGCCAGCCTGGGCTACAGTGTGAGTTCAGGTCAGCCTGAACTTGATAGTGAAACTCTGTCCGAAAAAGTCAAAAAAAACCAAAAAACAAACAGACCTCAGGCTTGCAAGTTGATCAGGAGAACAGTGCTTGCCCAGCAAGAGAAACCTGGGTTGATTTCCTAGTACCACAAAACAAAAAGCAAAAAAACCATGAAAAAAAAAAAGGCCCACCTTTCAAACTCTCTGTGCCTGTTTCTCATTGCCTAAATTCTACTGGAATAGGGACCTTTGCAGCACAATTCTTAGAGGGCATCAGTAGAAACAGATTTTGTGTAGGAAAATAGACACACCTTGAGAATATAATCTTATGTGAAATAAATCATACACATGGTTTGTCTTATATGAGAAATCCAAAACATAAATATCAGTGTGGAAGTACACGCCAGAGTGGAGGTATACTGTAATCCCAGCACTAGGAAGGCTGTGGCAGGAGGATTGCCCTGAGTCCGAGGCCAGCCTAGGTTACATGGGGACTTCAAGTTCAAGCTGAACTATGTAGTGAGACCCCATCTCAAAAAAAAAAAAGGTCAATTTCAACCAAAAGTTAGTTTCAAATAAATTACAGGAAAATCAGCAATCAAATTACCTAGATTAGCAACAATTTGCCCAAAGCTTTTACAATGCCTTTGCTTCATTTTCTTTTGCAGCAGAGGGCAAAGAAGACAGGTAGAATGCCCTTGGGATAAATCAGTGTAGTGAGTTAGGTGAAATCCATAGATGACTGTTGGTCTGGTTCTGGGAACTGAGTCCAGGGCTGAACTGAATTATGTCCCCATGCCCACCTCATCCCCATCTCACCTTTTATTTTTGGTTTTCAGTTAGAGTCTTGCTAAAGTGCTAAACTGCTGAGGCTGAGCTCAAATTTTCAATCTTTTCACCTCAGCCTACCAGAGTTGTAGGGTTATAGCTGCACACTATCACACCCAGGTTCTTCTTCTTCTTCTTCTTTTTTTTTTTTTTGTCTTTTTTTCATTTTTATTGGTACCGGGGATCGAACTCATGACTACCTGCTTGCAAGGCAGGTACTTATGTCATGCCACTGAGCTAAATCCCCAGCCCCTGGGTTCTTCTTTTTTTGTTGTTGGTAACAAAAGCAAGCCACACTTATAATCTGAAATGTAAATAATGTAAGAGAATGTAAAGCAAAAAGTTAGAGGACCTTCCCTCACTTTTCTCACACAATTCTACAGGGATAACAATCACTGTTAAAATTTTTGTATTAGCTGAGCATGGTGGCACCCTATAATCCCAGCATTCTTAGAGGCTGAGGCAGGAGGGTTACATGTTCAAGGCCAGCCTGGTCAATTTAGCCACTAGTAAAACAATCTCAAAACTTTTAAACAAGGACTGGGAGATGCAGTTTTCAACTGGTAAACTCAAGAAGTCCTAAAGTCTCAGCCTCAAGAGTAGCTGGGATTATTGGTGTGAACTATTGCATCCTGTCCCATTTTTACAATTGGATTATTACTAGATTTTATGTTTTGGTACTGGGGATTGAACTCATGACCTCATGCTTGTCAGACAGGCACTTACACTACTGAGCTAAATCTCTGGACCAATATATCACTACATTTTTTTTTTTCTTTTTTCTTTTTGTCTTTTTCATTTTTACCGGTACCAGGGATCGAACTCACGACCGCCTGCTTGCAAGGCAGGTGCTTATGCCACTGAGCTAAATCCCCAGCCCCGAATATATCACTACATTTTAAATTGGATTTTTTTTGAGGGGTTAGTACAGGGAACTGAACTCTATGCCTATGCTACATCCCTGCCCTTTTTTTTTTTTTTTTTTTTTTTGTCTTTTTCCTTTTTATCAGTACCGGGGATTAAACTCACGACTGCCTGCTCAAAAGGCAGGCGCTTATGCCACTGAACTAAATCCCCAGCCCCTCTCCTGCCCTTTTACATTTTTAATTTTGAGACAGGATCTCTGTAAATTGCCTTGGTGAGACGAACTTTTGATCTTCCTAAATCAGCCTCCCAGAGTGGTGGGATTACAGGGGCACATCCACACTGAAATATTGAATGTTTTACACTGACCATGTATTACTCCTGCATGGAAAAAAAAAAAAAAAGAATACAATTTAAACTGGGATTGGGGATACATATCTGTGATCCTAGCACTCTGGGACCTCCTGCTTGCAAGGCAGGTGCTTATTGCCGCTGAGCTAAATCCACAGCCCCCACTCTGGGAAGTTAATGCAAGAGTATCAAGATTGGGGCTGGGGATTTAGCTCAGCAGCATAAGTGCCTGCCTTGCAAGCAGGTAGTCGCGAGTTTGATCCCCGGTACGGATTAAAAAAAAAAGAAGAAAAAGTAAAAAAAAAAAAAAAAAAAAAAATTAAAAGAGTATCAAGATTTTGAGTCCACAGCACACAATTTACTGAGTTAGCCAGAATCTGCCTCGAAATTTAGCAACAATGATGACAAAATACACGTGTGTGCCTGCTGGGGCTGTAGCTCACTGTAAAGCCTCTAAACTTAACCCAGCATCACCTTAAAAAAAAAAAAAAAGGCTAATAAATTTGGTGGACTCCTCAAATAGGCACAACCTCCCATTGAAGTGACCCTCAGCTCTTCACTTCCTTTGCAGGATACAGAGGAAGGTTGGGGACATCTGCAGATCCAACAGCAATGCTGTTTCCCAGGTTGAAAGTCCCCCAGATTACTGGTTCAGGGAGTGTGGGAAGAGACTCCCTTGCTTCTGATGCTCTCTGCCTCCCGCTTCACAGTGGCTCAGCTTACAGATCTCTTCCTATGTCTCAGGAAAACCATCATCCATTAGTAATGTTTGTGTACCACTTTATGCCGGGAACCTTCCTCTTCCTTTTCTTCTTCTTCTTTCTCCTCTTCTTCCTCCTGCTACTGCTTGTAAATCCAGTGATACTACAGTCAGTACCACTGACCTCGGGATGGGAAGAAACAAGCACACAGCTACCTTCTCCTTTAAAACAATTTCACCAGAGGAGCCATACATTGCATGATGTTATCTGCAAGGACAGAGCAGAGACAATCTTTTTCTTTTCTACTGGATTTCCAACACCTCTACATTGGGTTTAGACACTAGGCATCCTGTGATATAAAGTCTTGGACACTATGGAATGTGTGTGTGTGTGTGTGTGTGTGTGTGTGTGTGTGTACAGCCTTTGAGTCTAGAGGCTCTTCCTGGGGCTGGTCATTATTCAGTCAGTCACTCATGAATTCATTCACTAAGTGTCTGAGAGGTCAGGCGCTGGGGATTAAAGAGTAACAATAGAAACAATCTCTCTACCTTCTAGAAACTGACAGTCTATTGAATGACACAGTTGTCCAACAATTACAATTGAGAGTGATCAATCTTGATGGCAGGACTCTAACCTAGGGCACATAACTCAGCCTAGGGTTACTGACAAAGGAAAGCCTTCTGAAACAGGTGACTTTTAGGCAAAAACTAGACTGTTAACAAACGTTAAGAAAGTATACAAGTCAGGTAGCAAAGCTAGTATCATTTCTTTACTTAGCAATTCCTATGAAGTAGCGCGTGGAACCGGTACCAGACTCCAACAATGGAGTCAATTCAGGTAGGCAGAACATACCCTAAATTGATGTGTTCACCACAGGAGAGGAAGGCTGTATACAAATAGTGTAAAATTGAGTATAATTCCTTCAATAAACCACTGATCTGATTTTTCACAGTAAAAAAGGAGCTATTTCAAATCCACAAAGCAATCTTTCTGACTCAGCCTCCTAGAGTACTGGGATTACAGACATGCTACCACACCTGGCTTTATTTTTATTCAGTACCTAAAAATAAAATTGCTGGGTCATATCATAAATGCACATTTGTTTGTTTACTATATTGGGGATTTAAGCTAAGGCTTTCACACTAGGATACTTCTCCAGCCCTTTTTATTCTTTTTTATTTTGAGACAGGGTTTCACAATTTCCCAGGCTAAATTTGAATTTGCAGTTCTGCTGCCTCAGCCTTCCGGAGTTGCTAGAATGACAAGCATGTGCCCCGTTTCTGGCCTTCATGTTTCATTTCATAAGAAATTACCAAGCAGGTCTCCAAACCGGTTGTATCATTTTATACTTCCAAGAGATTTGCATGTACGAGATTTCCAATTTCCTGTGTCTTCGTGTCACCACTTACTGTTCATGTTTTTTGTTTTAGCCACTATAGTGGATGTTAAATGGTAGCTCATTGTGGTTTTAATTTGCATTTTTCTGATGACTAGTAAATCAAGGAGTTGGGCTTTGTGGGCAACACCTGCAACCCCAGCAGTCTAGAAGCTGAGGCAGAAGGATTTTCTCCAATTCAGATACAGCAAGTTCATGCACAGCCTGTACCATGTAGCAAGACCCTGTCTCAAAAAGTCCAAAAATAAAGTTACCTACAGAATATTCACCACACCATTAAATTGGAAACTACTGAACTACTTGCCAAAATGTGACCAGTGAAATAAATATGGTATTTTTGTTATTGTTGTTATTGTTTTGAGACAGGGTCCTTACTATGTTGCCCTGGCTAGTCCTGAACTCCTGGGCTTAACTGACCCTTCTGCCTCAGCCTCCCAAGTACCGTAGCTGCCATAAAGGCCACATATGGTGGAACTATATGATAGAATATGTAGCCATTAAAATAAGGTAGAAATGTTTATTGACATAGGAAAAGCCACATTATTATGATTATTATACACATTATTATGATTATATTATTTTTCATACCAGAAATTAAACTCAGGACTTTGTGCTGGCCAGGCAAGTGCTGTGCTGCTGAGCTACATCCCTGGCCCCTACATTATTTATTTTAGAAGCAGATTACCAGTTAAGATCAAGATAAGCACTTGACTACTCAGGAGGCTGAGATAGGAAGATTACTTGAGCCCATGCAATTTATTAAAAAATTTAAAACTGTATTACCAAAAAAATTATATTACCACATGTATTATGGAATGATACCTTTCTTTCTCTTCCTTTCCTGGACTGGGGATTAAACCCAGGGCCTTTGCTCTGACCTGCATTTTTATTTTGTTTCTCTCTCTCTCTTTTTTTTTTTTTTTTTGTGCCAGGGATCAAACTCAAGACCTCATGTTTGCCAAGCAGGCACTTACATTGCTGAGCTAAACCTCTGACCCCTTTTTCTCTATTTTGAGACAGGATCTCATGAAGTTGCTGAAATTACACAGGTTGTTTCAGACTTCTGACCCTCTCCCAGAGTCCCAGGATTACAGATGCGCTCCACCATTCCCCAATGACAGTATATTTTTAAGAGAAAAATATGTATTTATATATAATGAAGAATCAAAGGACATTAATCCAATGGCGAAAGTGTTTACTAATTGGATGACGAAAGTAACTTCTGTTCTCATGAGTAACTTCTGTTTCCTTCCTTTTGCTTACCTGTGGGTTTTTAGGGGAGTGGAGGACAGGGTCTCACTATGTAGCCCAGGCTGGCCTTAAACTAGAGGCCAGCCTGGGCTCTTGCCTCAGCCTCCCAAATGCTGGGGTTATGGACCACCACACCTGAGAAAATCACTATTGAAGAAAAGAATAAAAAATCTGACCAGGAGTATTTTTGTCTCTTCCATCATACTTCAGGAAAGGTCTGAATATTCCTCTTTACCCAAAACCTCAAACAAACATACATACCCTAGGTGACCAGATATGGTCCACCCCCACCCCTACCCCAAGGCCTATGGTGGCTCTGTCTTAAGGGTCCACCTTTTTTAGGTGAGGTAGTATGAGTCTTTGCACTCATCTATTATATGACAAGATCCTTCCAGTTTTTTCTTCTCTTAACTCAGGAATTATAGACTCAGTGATCTGCAAGGATCCTTTTCAGATGTAAAGAAAAGACAGAAACCCGAACAAGGGGCGTGCATGTGGATTTGAGAATGTGGCCATTACCTCCTAAGAAAATATGAGGCTGTGCCTTCAGCCTCGTAAGTCATTCTTAGGTCTGGCCTCATATGTCATTCTGGTCTTGGTGTAGGACTCTACACGGTATGTGCTCAGTGAATTACCTTTTTGTCTCCATCTACTAACAACTCCACATATTTCAGGTTTGCCTATCAGTGGTACTCCGGATAATGATCTGGAGCTCACGGAGTAGTAGAGCACACACTGGATTTTTTTCCTTAAGTAATCGGTACAACGTTTAATTGTAACAATTTTTCCACCCAGAGATCTACACTGTTATTTTTCCTATCATATTGGCGGCTAAACGTGGCCTTTGCCTTGAACTATATCCCTACCGCCCTACCCCCCCTTTTTAAAGACAGGGTCTTGCTATGTTGCTTAAGTTTCCCGGGTTAGGCTCAAATTGGAACCCTCCTGGCTCAGACTGGCTGGGATTATAAATATGGCTCAATACTCTGGTTGGACACCTTTCTAAGGCCGAAAGGCCAGTGACTGAGGATGGAGAGAACAATCTTCAAAGTTTCCCCAGGCAGGGCCTTGGTTCCAAGGACCTATGTCGGGGACTCAAGCCCCAAGTACCTTATACCTAATGGGTGTCCAGTCTGCTACTGGGCAGCTTCTGGAAACGTATCTGCTATGACCTACGAAGTTTCAGAAAAGTCCTAGTTGTCACTAAAAAGTTTTGTGACCTTGGACAAGTCTTTTCCTCTTACAGGAAGATTGCAGTGGGCTTAAGCACCTTCTTCCCGGAACTGCAACCCGGATGGCCAACTGTCGTGGAAAACGTGCCTTTCAACGTTTATTGATCGTCAACGACACGCGCGCGGAACACTAAAGTCAAAGAACTTCAGCGTTCGCACAGCCGCAGTGTGGAGAACTCGCCCGCGCCCCAGCTATCGCGAGATCGCCTTGCGCCGCGTGACGTCATCCCCTCGCTGGCCGTGGCGGCCGCAGCGACCACGCGTAGTAGACCCACAGGGGCGGCCCGTATCCCTCCGCCGTCGGCGCGGTCCGGCCCTCCATTCCCGGCCCGCCAATCCCTGCGCCTCCCGACCTGCCTCTCGCCCTGGGCCCACCCCGTGTTCCCGCGGCCCCACCCCGGCGACACCGCCCGCCCGCGCGTCCCTCTGTCCACCTGCAACAAGCAGGAAAGCAGGCAGGTCCTTCGTTGTCCAACTGAGCGTCGCTTGCCTTGCCGAGCCGAGGTGTGGGGACTGGGTCCCCGGCGGAGGGATCCGCGGCGGCTAAGGAGGCGGTGCCGGGCTCAGGAGGAAGAGGCAGCGACGGCGGCGGCGGCGGCTGCGGCGGCGGCGGCGGCGCCAGCGGCAGCGGCGGCGAAGGCTGGGGCGGCAGCGTATAAAGGAGCCGCCGCCGGGTGATGCGGTTAGCGCTGCGGCAGGCCCAGAAGCCTTGAGGGCCCGGAAGCTGTGCGGGCCCTGAAGCTGTGCGGGCCCTGGCTCTCAGCCCGTCCTGCCTAACCTGCGCTCCCGAACTTACCATCTGACCCGCTACCGCCGAGGCGGTCTTAGGCCCCCTGGTCCCTTCCCCGTCCCTCCCCGCCCCCGTCCCCACCCCGGGGGGCCGCCGCCACCCGCCTCCCGCCATGGCTCTGAAGAGGATCCACAAGGTAAGCGGCCCGAGTCGCTGCGGGGAAAGGCTGCGGCCTGCACTGCTCGGAGCCGCCTCCCCCGGGCTCGCGGCCTCGGGTGCCCGCGGGGCGGCCTTCGCACCCCACTCCTAGTGATGGCGCCCGCTGAGGCCCGGCACTCCTCTCGCACTAAGGTTGGAGGTAGTGTCGCCCTCCTACCCCCGCCGCGTTCCTCGTTGTTGTCTTTCTGGGCAGGCGTGCTCCGGGACCCGGGGCCTCCTCCTCTCCAGCCCGGGACTGCTGCGCTACAGAGCTATTGTCCTCCGGACGGGCCGCTAGTGGGGGTGGGGATCCGGGGCGTTGGGCAGCCGGGGCGACAGAGGTCAAAAGGGCTCCTAACCCGGTCTCTAGGTGTCTCCCCCCGCCTCCACGAGCCCCAGCTGTCGGCGCAGAAATCTCCGGGCCCGTGTACATGGGGAGGGGGGTCGTCACCGTTTTGCCCGGTCTACTACTGTCTTGGGTTCTCTTAGCTCTTGACTAGCTGCACACTTTTTATCTTGTCCACAAAGTGACACAGTAGGAAGTTCAGAGGGGGAAAATGTGACTTACATGAGGGAGGAGGAAAGTAGAGGGAGAAGTGATGTATTCCTGGAGATTGCCATATGTAGTCAGAAACTAGCACTTCAATTGTGCAGGATTGGATCTAATAGAAAAGCTGTTGAATTGGCAAGGGTGGAAGCCACTCAGTTCAGAAACTGAACTTTGAAAACCACTGAAGAAATTACACAAGGGTTCCTTTCACGGTCTCTTGACAAAATGGACTTAACTCTGAAATTAGGTACCACGTTCAGGGAAGCCTTTTAATTTAGGAGGGGTTGTGCTCGACTTCCAACGAGAAGAAATTTTTTATGCTTTAAAATGAAAGGAGACTCACTTAGTTACAGATAATGTAGAAAATATAAATATACCTATAGGTAATGTAGTTGTGGATGCAAATAATACATCAAGAGAATGGGTGTGACTTAAAATTTAGAGATTTTTTCCCCCTGCTAACTTGTAACTTCCTAGTGCCACTTACTGTTCGGTTTTTTTCTAGAAAGTGGCAGGTATCATTGGTGGTTTTTGCTTGGTATTTCATTGGCTACTAAAATTGGTTGCATTAATCCCCTGGCTTATTCATGAGAAGTAAGTCTTCGAATTATCTGTCGTGAGCGATGTGATGGACATACAAGAGGAAAAGAACCAGTTTTCACTTTGCCTTTAAGTCAGACTACAGATTGACAATTTAAACATTTCAGTTCAGCAGTTGGACCTCATTTCACTTGTGATGAAAGATCTTTAATGTGGAATTAATCCTACCACTTATTATAAATAGTTTAGCTCCTTATCAGCTTCTACCGGCTGCTTTGATTTCTTTTTTATTAATTATGGTACTGGGGTTGAACTCAGCCCTACCCACAGAGCAATGTTATATTTCCAGCCTTTTTGTTTAAAAATGTATTTTTAATTTTGAGACGGGGTCTTACTGGCTAAGTTATTCACACTGAGCTGGCATTTAGAATTCTTCTGACTCTGCCTACCAGATTGCTGGGATGACACATGGGCAGTGCTGTGCCTGTATTTTTTTTTTTTTTTTTTAAGCGATACCAGGGATCGAACTCTTGACCACGCGCTTGCAAGGGAGGCACTTATGCCGCTGAGCTAAATCCCCAGCCTCCAGGCCTATGGTTCCTTAGTTTCCTGGTTTTTTTTTTTTGTTGTTGTTGTTGTTGTTTTTTCTGAAATAGGCTCTTGAGTTTTAGACTGCCAGGTGCTAGGATTATAGGTGTATGTCCCACTCACGGCTGTTTTTTCAGTTTCTTACAAACAAAAAGCAAGGGCTGAGGATTTAGCTCAGCGGCATAAGCACTTGGGCGCGTGAGTTCGATCCCTGGTACCGATAAAAAAAAATTAAAAAATAAAAAAGCACATACTTTAGACAGTAAATACTGTAGAAAAATGAAGCATGATACTTGTTAAAAGAACTGTGAACCTTAAGCAAAGATCTCTTAACGGACCTTTGAAGGACCAGGAGCACACTGAAGAATCCTCATTAAAATATGTATGTCTTAAGACTTTTAGGAATTACTAGGAGGTCCTACTAGATCTAATTAGAAAGTTAGCAATTTGAGATTCCACTTGATTTAAACTTGTAGAATATTGTGCTCTTACCTTAAACTTTGAAAGGAGCAAGTGAGTTTAGTATATAATAACTTTTATATCAAGAATTGAAGTATTTACTCTCTTCATTGTCTTGGGTCTGGCTGGCCTGGAACTGAACTCTACAGTGATCCTCCTGCCTCAGCGGCGCCCCCCCCCCGGGGGGGAGGGGCAGGCTGAGATTACTGGTGTGCACCAGAGATTTCTTTAGAGAGCAGTAGCACTTTGACTGAAAACACATTTCAGGCTTCTGATAATACCCTTGGTAGTGTGGTTCCTTATAAATTACTATTCTCAGGGGTAGATTTTCTCTGAAATACACCCCTCACACACACACATTTTTTCTATTTTTTATTTTTTTGTTAAACTTGGGATGAACTCAGGAGTTTACTCTTGTTTTTGTTTTTTGGCAACAAGGTCTCACAATGTAGTTCAGGCTCCTTGGAACTTACTATGTAGCCCAACTATCAACTCACAGTGAACCACTTGCCTCAGCCTCTGAAGTGCTGGAACTACTAAATACCATTAGTATTTAGTAGGTGTGTGCCACCATGCTTGGCATTTAGGGGTTCTCTCATACTTCTAAATCATTCTATCATGGAGTAATCTCCCCATCTTCCTCCCCACCTTTTGTTTTTACCTTTTTAATTTTTTGGTGCTGAGGACTGAACCCAGGGCTTCCATTTAAGCATTTTATCCCTGAGCTAAATTCCAGCCCCTCTAATCCTTTTTGAAACAGTCTTGATTTTTTTTGGGAAGGAGGGGTTGGGAGAGTCTCTTTTTGTAGTTCAAGCTGGCTTTGAATTCAGGACAGTCTTCCTGCCTCAGCCTCCCTAGTGCTGGCATTATAGCACCACCATGCCCAGCTTGAGACAGTCTTGCTAAATTGCCTAAGCTGGCTTCAGATTTGCAAAGTTTGTAGTCCTCCTGCCTTAGCTTCTGAAGTAGCTAGAATAACAGGTGTGTACCATGGCTGCAAGGCCCTCATAAAAACTTTAGTAAGAAAATTGAATTTAGAGATAATAACTTGAGAACTTCTAAAACTCATTGTTACTGCTTTTCACTCTGGTGTATAAAAACCTGAGCCTTCCTAAAGTATGGCTTGACTTCTTTGAAACTGCCAGAATTAGAAAAATTTATTTATTTGGTACTGGGGATTGAATTTGGGGTCTAGTGCATGGTAGGCAAGCACTATACCGCTGAGCTACATCCTCAGCCCTAAATTTACTTTTAGTATACCAATCAAAAAAAAAGGTTGTGATAACAGATGTAAGTAATTTTCTTCAAATTTTTTGTAAGATACTCATTTAGGTTGAATGGCAAGCTTACTCACTATAGATAAGAAAGCACTGTCTTATCTCAGTTTTAATAATGTGTTTAGAAGCTAGACTCCCTGAAAAGATTTCAGGGCTTATATAATTGGCTCTTGGTGTTTTTTTTTTTTTTTTTTTTTTTTCTCTCTTCTTGGTGTTGAACCTTCCTAATTTACCATTGTCTGAAAAACAATTCTATTTAAATATCTTTTTAACTTCAGATATCATGAACTGCTGCTGCATCTGTGTTCTAATAAATACTTTCTAAAAAAAAAATCACATTTGACATGGCATTTTTAAGAATTCATTATCTGTTTCTTTGACAGAGGGATGCTATTTGTGTCTGAATTTGGCAGTCTTTTAAATGCCATGTCTTTTTTGGAAACAGCTTTTGATGGACTTTATTTGGAAATGCATCTTAAGGTCTCTGGACCTATGCTTTAAGCGAAATACACCAGAGCAAGACATGAACATACATTGTAGTTCTGGTGGAGATTGGGATCCTCTGGGGTTTTTTGTGTGTGTGTGTGTCTACACCAAATGGCTGTAGCCTGCTATGTTTGAGGTTTTTCTGCTGACTTTATAGGTCTCCTGCTTTGATTTTGATGCTTTGAGTGCTTGCCTGTAGAAGCACCACCCCCAGCCCTTTTCCATTTGACTGTGTATCATCTGTTGTGGGCTAAGAAACCAGATCACGGAGCCTATTAAAATTGTGTCTAAAATAAGATCCGGTGGGCTCTGAGTGAAGAGGGCTTCATGTGTTCTGTGAACTCTGTGGTCTCTGATAGATCAGGGACCTTTTTGACCTGATTCTTATTTTTCCTTTTGTTACAGGAGGCTTTTTTGTAAGTGCCACAACATTGATACACAGGATTAATTTCTCTATTCTTGGGAAAGGAATATGTTGATTCTTTCAGAAGTTGAAGATTCACCAAGGTTACAATTCTAAAAAACTTTAGAAAAACAATTAGAAGTGCCAGCCTTGATAGTGCATGGGGAGCCCAAGACAGGAAGATTGCACCAAGTTTGAGGCTATCCTGGGCTACATAGTGAGTTTAGGACCAGCAGAACTATAGAGCAAAGCCCTGTCTCAAAAAAAAATTTTTGTCCTGCTAATCACAGTTAATACTTGGTATACATAATTTTACAACGAACTAATACCCAGAGTCATCACTTGATCTGTTCTGTTTCTGTGATAAAGATTTTTATGGCTATCTTTGCTTCTTTTCTTTTGGGGGGGGGCAGAGTATCACTGTGTGATTGAGGCTAGCTTTGAATTTACACCAGTCAGTTTTCCTGCCTCAGCCTCCAAGAGCTGAGATTATAGGTGTGCACCACCGTGTGTAGCCTATTCACAGTTTTCAATAAACTAATAACACTTTTTTTTTTTTTTTTTGTCTTTTTCCTTTTTTTTTTATCAGTACCAGGGATTGAACTCACAACTGCCTGCTTGTAAGGCAGGCGCTTTTGCCACTGAGCTAAATCCCCAGCCCCACTAATAACACTTTTTGATAGGCCCCAGTTTAATATGTTAATTAAAAGTAATGAAAGATAAAAATTTATTAATTGGGAATATAACATGATTAAATCATTTAAACTAAGTTTTTCTTTGTTTTTAAAAGCATCGTTTATGTAAATGGACAAAATTTAGTACTTTTTTAATCAAAATTCTAATTGCAGCTGGTTATGGTGGCACATGCCTATTGTTCCAGCACTCAGGAGATAGAGGTAGGAAGATTGCTGTGAATTCAAGGCCAACCTGGATGTCATAGTGAATACAAGGCTAGCCTGCGTTACAAAGTGAGAACCTGTCTCAAAAAATCAATAGCTGGGTATTTAGCACAGCGGCTCAGTGCTTGCCTGCTAAGTGTAAGGGTGTGTGTTTGATCCCCAGTGCCAAATAAATACATAAATAAAATTCTGATTGGGTTGTTAAAGTGTGTGTGCTTGTGTGTGGTGTAAAGAGTTGGAATCTTCCTGGGCATGGTGATGTATGTCTGTAATCCCAGCACTTGGGAGACAGAGGCAGGATGATTGCTGAGTTCGTGGCCAGACTGGTCTATATAGCAAGATCTTGTCTCAAAGCTTTGACTAGGGGCTGGTGCTGTTGCTCTCTGGTGGAAAGTGCACCTCAAGGTGGGCAGGGGGGGAAGTCCTGTGCCATGGAGGTAGTATCTCGTATTACATTAATATTATCAGAGGCGGGGCTCAGGGAATATATTACACTGGGAATGTATGTCTGTAGCATGTGCAAAACCCTGAATTCTGTCCCTGGTACTGCCAAGTCACAAATTGGAGGTAAGAATTGAGTGAATGATGAAAGTAATTAGCAAATACTCATGTAGCATACTGAGAACTAAGGTGGTTGACTGAAGGTGACTTTAAATGAGTTCTGTCTTGAAGAATAGTTCTTTGATAGGATCTCAATACATCCGATGTGTAGTTTAGGTTGACCTCAAACTCAGTCTTTCTGTCTCACAGCCTCTCAAATAGGGGGATGATAGGAATGTACCACCACGATCAGTTTAAAATAAACTTTTTAATTTTTCATACACAAAAAGGAGCCAAGTGTGGTGGCATATGCCTGTAATTCCAGCACTCAGGAGCGTGAACGGAGGATTGTTGTGAGTTTGAGACCAGCGCGGGCTACAAAAAGCTAAAGACCAGCCTGAACTGCATAACAAGACCCTGTCTGAAAAAGACCAAAATAAAAGTCAACAGTTCTGAGAATTGCACCCAGGGCCTTTGTACTTAATCATAACATTTACTTAATACATTTATTTATTTGTTTATTTAAATGGTGGTACAAGAAATTGAACCCAAGGCCTTCACGTTGGGAACCAACTCTTTTTTATTTTTTGTACCAGTGATCGAACTAATGACCTCACACTTGCCAGGCAGGTGCAAAAGCCACTGAGCTAAATCTCAGGTGCCCCCCCCCCAAGACTGTGTCTTGCTATGTTACTCAACCTCATAGCACTCCTTGAGCTCAGCACTCCTACCTCAGCCAGTGCTGAGATTACAAGTTTGTACTACCACACCTGGCGTTTTCATTCTTTGTTGTACTGTAGGAAATACACATTAAACCATTCAAGATAATAGGATATCGTATTGGTGCCTTTCCCTACTTTGTTGGTACTCCAGATCAGATCTAGGACCTTTGCACTGAGTAATATTCCCAACCCTTTTTATTTTTTTATTTTGAAACAGGATCTCTGTAAATTGCCCAGGCTGAGCTGAAATTTATGATGCTCCTGTCTTGCTCCCTGAATGCTGGGATTACAGGCATATACCACCATACCTTGATAAGCTTCTTGCCATATTTGGCAAGAATTTGGAAAAGGATGAGGGTGACAGTACATAGTGTTGAACTTGTGTTGTGGATGTAAGCTACTACACTAGGATGCATTACCGCCCTTATTTATTTATTTATTTATTGAGACAGGGTCTCAGTATGTGGTTTAGGCTGGCCTGAACTCACCAAGTAGCCCAGGCTGGTGTCAAACTTGCAGTAATCCTCCTACCTTAGCCTTCTGAGTGCTAGGATTATAGTTGTCTGCCACCATGCTCAAACAGAATTTTGCTAAATTGCCTGATCTAGCTTCAAACTTGAGATCCTCCAACTACAGGTTTGTGCCTTGACACCTAAGTGAGAATTACTGTTTTTTTTTTTTTTATTTAGAAAAAAATTCTCAGCGTGGCACAGCAACACTTGATTATAGTTCTGATATTGGGAAGGCTGAAGCAGGAGAATTGCTTAAGCTCTGGGATTCAGGGTCAGTTTGGGCAGCACATTGAGACCTATCTCTTAAAAAGGAAAATGACTGAGTGTGGTGACACATCCCTGTGATCCTGACACTCCAGAGGCTGAGGCAGGAAGACATCAGGTTCAAAGCTAGCATCAGCTACATAGGAAGACCCTGTCTCAAAAAAACTGCTGAAGTAAAATCAAATTAGAAGGATGTAGCTCAGTTGGAAGAGCCAGTGTTTAGGATGTATGGCCAGGGATTCAATCCCTGTGAGCGTTAGAAAGGAAGGAAGGATTCTTTGCTTTATAGAAGTTCATTACTTTGAGAAACTTTGGTTCTTGCCTAGCATGTGTAAGGTCCTGGGATTAAAGTAATTTAAAAAGCATTGTTGAGGATAACTCACCTAAAAATTTTTTTAAAGTCCCAGTGTGTGGTACTTGTATTGCTCACTGACTTGGAGGAGGTTTTGTTTGACAGGATCCAGTTCTGTATATTATAGTCTAAGGAGAGGTGGAGGCTAAAATATCCTAGGAGTTCCCAGGATAGGAGTTCCTGACTGATGCCTGACGGTGCCAGGAACCTCTGCAGCCCTCATCTTTGAAATGCAGGTGCATATTTGGTGTTTTTGTAGAAGTCTTGATGGTTAGGTTCCCAGCTAACTTTCAAAATCATGTTAAACTATAACAAGGAAATAAAGTACCATTTATGCATGTGTCTACAGAATTAAGTGAGATTTCAAGTAATAGAATCGTTAATGTTGAGTTTGATTCCTAGTACAAAAAAAAAATTGTTAGGGCCGTAATGCATCACAGGGCTGCAGTCTTGAAAAGACCATCAAGAACTTGGATTTCATTGGGGATATAGCTCTGTCAGAGTCCTGCCTGCCTGGCAGTGCAAGTTCTTGAGTTCAGTTCCTGGTGTGTGTGCCGCGCCCCCCCTCCCCCAAGAACCTGGATTTTTTTTTTTTTTTTTTTTTTTTTTGGTACTTGGAATGAAACTCAGGACTTGATGCTTCTTTTTTTTTTTTTTTTTTTTTAGTCTTTTTCCTTTTTATCGGTACTTGGAATCGAATTCACGGCTGTCTACTTGCAAGGCAGGTGCTTATGCCGCTGAGCTAAATTCCCAGCCCCCGAACCTGGATTTCTTAACTGTCCATTGTCTTTACTAGAACTGGATATTTAAAGTATTCCCTGGAACCTTAAAGATACTGTGCTGCTTTCAAGTATCTATGACTTTTCAAAACAGTGTAACTTTGGGTGTTTTATAGGATGATGTTTAAAATTTCTACAAAAGATCAAGAATTTCCATCTGCAAGACTTGGTGTCACATGCCTATGGTTGTAATATTTAGGGAGGCTTTCAGAGGGATTTCCAGCTAGCCTGGGAAATGTAGCAGTTAGAAGGTGAAGATGATGGCCAGTGCTGTAATTAATTCAGTGTGAAAGCCCTAGGTTCAATCCCCACCCCACCCCCCATACTATAGAATCTAGCAAGGTATGGTGTTAAATACCTGTTATCTCAGCTACTGGGAAGCTGAGGTAGGAAGATAGCAGGTTCAAGGACAGCCTGAGCCATTTATTGAGTGTACTCCCTAGGTTCCCTTTGCAGTATTGCAATAATAATAATAATTTAAAATAATTTTTTTCTTGAGTTTTTTTTTCAGCAGTTCTGTGGGATTTCTGTTTTTACCTGTGTTGTTGAGAAAACAGCTGTAGAGACATAAAGTTGCTGACCCGTATGTGGTTATGGTAGGAAGAGGCAGGATTCAGATGCAGGCAGTATTGACCATAGAGCTAGTGCTTCTTCAGATTTGCCTGTCTTAATCATGTTGTGCCCCTCTTGTGTGTGAAGAAACTTTACTTTTTCTTATTGTTAGACTATTGCATTCCAGTCTATTCCAGATTCTTGCTTTCTTCTTCTTCTTCTTCTTCTTCTTCTTCTTCTTCTTCTTCTTCTTCTTCTTCTTCTTCTTCTTCTTCTTCTTCTTCTTCTTCTCCTCCTCCTTCTCCTTCTCCTTCTCCTTCTCCTCTCCCTCCTCCTCCTTCTCCTCCTCCTTCTTCTCCTTCTTTTGCTTTTTTATTACTGGGAATCAAACTCGCAACCTTACCCTTGCTAGGCAGGTGCTTGGGCCACTGAGTTAAATCCCCGGCCCTAGATTCTTGCTTTCTAGTAATTGTCTCTGCTTTGGTATTTCCAATAACTTCTCTACTAACTTTCCTAGTGTCTAAATTTCCCCCATCTTGAAAAAACAGCAAAAGAATTGGGAGGGAAAATGTGCTGAGAGGTGAACCTGGGGAAATATTCTAGGCAAGTACTCTGTCACTGGGCTACGCCCTAGCAAAAGAAATTTTAACTTCTGTTCCTCCACCAGAGCTACTTCTTGTTGCTTCTTTGAAAGTTCTTTATCCCTCCTATCTCTGACGTTTTGGTGCTGGAATTTTATCTACTTGTTTCTGAGGCAGTAGGGGTAGAACCCAGAGCCTTATACAAGCTAGGCAAGTGCTCTACTGTTGAAGTACACCCTATCAGTGCCAGAAACTTTTTTTTTTTAAACCAAAAATCAAACTCATAACCTCTTGCTTGCCAGACAGGCGCTGCGTTGCTGTGCTTTATCCTCATCCCTTTTTTTTTTTTTTGCTTCTTGAGACAGTGTCTCACCATGTAGTTCAGGCTTGCCTTTAATTTGAAGTAGTTCTCCTACCTCAACCTCCTGAGCACTGGGGTTGCTGATGTATTTTGTCATACGTGGTAGTGTCAAAAGTTTTAGCTGGGCATGAGACCCTATCTCAAAAAACAAAAAACCAGATGCTTAGAAAGAATAGTCCGATTTAGTAAGATCACTAAGTATTACTTGATTGCCAAATTCAGTAGATACCTCAGGGTTTTTTTTGTTTGTTTGTTTTTGTCTTTTTCCTTTTTTTTCGGTACCAGGGATGGAACTGATACCTCAGTTTTTGACTCTGCAGTACATTTGATATGGTTGTTAACTCATTTTCCTTTGATAAGATACTTTCTGTTCTTCATACCTAGTGTTTCTCAACTTTAGCAGAACTCATTCTCTTCCCCTTCCCTCTCCTTGTCTTTCTTTAGATCAAACTAGGGCCTCCCATGTGCTAGGAAAGCCCTTTACCATTGAACTTCATCTTCAGTGCTAACACTTCCCCTGTTCTGTCCACACACACCTCCACCCCCTCCCTTTTTTTTTTTCCCTCTGAGACAGGGCCTTCCTGTGTAGTGCAGGCCTTGAATTTGTGATCTTCCTGCTTCAGTCTCCCAAGTGCTGGGATTATAGGCTGGTTTTTTTCTTGACTGAGGATTGAACTCCTGGCCTTGCCCCTAGTAGCCCTTTTTCACTTTTTTTTTTTTTTTAACTTCATCATAGGATCTTACTGAATTGCCCAGGCTAACCTTGAAATTTCAGTCCTCTTGCCTCAGCCTCTGAGTAGTGGGATTATAACCTTGTGCTGCCACACATGGTTTCTAGGCGACCTTTCAAATTAGTATTGATGTAAGTATTCCCCAAATAGTGCAAACTCATTAAAATAACAGCACTCGCCAAGGTGCCTATAGCTGTAGTACTAACACACACTTGTAATTCCTAGAAGATTGAGACAGGAGGATTACTACAAGTTCAAGGCCAGCCTGGGCTATATAGCCCTATCCCTTCCTACCCCCCAAAAAAGAATCAAAGAACTCTGTAAGTTCATAATACATTTAATACATATGCAATAAGCTTTTATTGCCCTTTTTGCCTTATCTTTTTCTTTTGGCAGTAGTAGGGATTTTGAGCCCAGCGCCTTGTATATGGCCCAGCAAGTACTCTAGCACTGAGCTACATTTCCAGCCTTGTTTTTGTTTCTGGTTTTTTTTTTTTTTTTTTTGGTCTTTTTCGTTTTTATCGGTACCAGGGATCGAACGCAAGACCGCCTGCTTGCAAGGCAGGTGCTTATGCCGCTGAGCTAAATCCCCAGCCCCTTTGTTTCTGTTTTGAGACAAAGTTTTTTCCCAGGATGGGGTTTCAACCATCAGTGGGTCACTCTGTAATGCACAATGGCCTTGAACTGGTGGTCTTCTTGCCTAAGCCTCTTAGTTACTTTTCTGGTTGCTAAGACAAAATAACCAACACCTATGAGTTAAGGAAGGTAGGGTTTCTTTAGCTCAGTCTATAGAAGTTTCAATTGGTAGTTGACTGGCTCCAAGAAAGAGTAGCATGGCAGAGTGGTATCACAGAGCAGGCAGGCAGAAAACATCCCTCATCCCTCTGTCGCTTATACCTTATTATGGCATTGCACCATGAATCACTCCCCACATTACACAGTTTAGGTCCAATCACCTCTGAACAGTCCAACCTGTGTTCACATGAGGCTTTGGAGGGACCTCCAGACTTAAGTCATAATAGCCTCCTAGCACTGGGATTACATTCTTGTCTAACCAAGTCAGACTATCACTTGTGTTTTGATGTACAAATTCCTTGAGACATATTACTGCTTTATAACTGCAAAAATAAGCTGGATATGGTGGCTTAGGCTCTTAAAACTAGCACTTTGGGGGGAGTTAGGCAGGATTGCAGATTCAAACCCAGATTTGGGAACTTAGTGATTTAGAATTGTCTCAAAAAATTTAAGAAGAGCTGTAAATATAGTTGGTGTGAAGACTGTTAGGTTCAGTTTCTAGTACTGCAAAAACAAAAACCTGGAATAATATGTACTACAGTATTAAAGTGTTAAAAGTGGGCAAATAAAGAACCTACAACATTGCTACTGTCATTGCTGTAGTACATATTGATATGGAAGATACTGCAATAATATATGAAACAAATTGAGTTGATCATTCTCAGTCATTTTCTTGTGGTCTTTGTAAGTTTTTTATGCAAAGTGTACCTTCTCACCCCACTTCTACCTCTTTCTAAATTCTATATTTATATTTGAAGCTTTAGCAGAAGTGACTTCTGAGAAGACTACCTCAGGCATACCAGAAGTCAAAATTTTACAATAAAATTATCTCTTAGTATGTAGATCTGATTATTATTAACCCTCCGTACTAAATTCTCTTGAGCAAAGTCTCTGTCTTATTCTTTGTATTCCAAGTACTTTATGCATAGTAGTTACTCAAGTTTGCTGACAACATTCAGTGAACGCCAAGGTCAAAATGGTATGGTGGAAAAAATCAGAACTTTCTAGCAACATACTGACTGAGTTAATGTTTTGTCATTGGTGCTTTGTAGTATGGAGATAATGTCAAAAACTCTGCAAGCCTGTGGAAATGAGAAGGAAAAGTGCTTAATATTTAGGACTACACAGAAAGTAGTGTTTTTTTTGTTTTCTTTCTTTTTTTTTTTTCCCTGTAAATATGCTTGGCAGTTTCTTTTCTAATACCCAAAATATGGAGACAACTCACATCTATTAATAGAAGAATGTATCAACATGTAGGATATCTATCCACTGGAGCATTACCCAGCAATAAAAAGGAACAGGTTAATCAAGACATCATGACACAGGCCTATCTTCCCAACACTAGGGGGAGGTGAGGCAGGAGGATCTCAAGTTCTAGCATGGTCTGGCAACTAGTAATTTAGCAAGACCCTGTTTCAACATAAATAATAAAGGCAGATGGGAATGTAGCTCAGTGTTAAGGCCTGTGGCACCATGCCCAGCGCTTTCTGTTTTTTTTGAGACAAGACCTTGCACTGTAATTCAGGCTAGCCTTAAACTCACCATCTAGTCCAGGCTGGCCTCAAATTCTGGGCAATCCTTACCCTCCCAAGTGCTGAGATGACAGGTATGTGCCACCGGGTGGGGCACCGTATTTGTAAACCAGAACTGAACACCATAATAAGACACATTTGACAAAAAGAAAGTCAGAATCTGAGAAATCAGGTGATTTTGCCAACTGTACATTTAGTAGGTAGCAAGAGTTAGATTCAAATCACGTTTTTTTCTGCAATGGCTTAAATGTGCTTGTATACTCCACTCTCACAAATTTTGACTAGCATTCACTGATTTCAAAACAATAGTAATGGTTGGGTGATCTAAATCTACCAGCAGTCCCACTTTGCTAGCCTAGCCTGCATATTTTTTCCTTTATTTTCCTGGGGTGTTTTTGTTTGTTTGTTTTGTTTTTGTTTTTTTGGTACCAGAGGATCAAACTCACATCTATTAATACTTGCCAAGCAGGCGTTGTGCCACTGAGTTAAACTCCTGGCTCCTTTTCGTTATTTTTCACTTTGCCAAATTCTTCAACTGTTTCGATCCCCGGTACCAATAAAAAGGAAAAAGACAAAAAAAAAAAATTCTTCAACTGTCTTCAAAATACTGTCACCTTAGTATGTTTCAAATACATAGAGAGACAGAGTGAGTGAGTGAGTGTGTGTGTGTTGTGGAATAGGGGATCGAACCCAGGGCCTTTCCCAGTGAGCTCATTTCTTGAGACAGAGCAAGGTGTCACTTAAGTTGCTCACACTGAGTTCAAACTTAACTTTTCCTGCCTTGTCTTCTCAGAGTGCTGGATTACAAGTGTGTACCACCATGCTCCAGTTTATGGGATATTTTTGTAAGACTAGCATTGGGAAAACAATTTTTTAAAATGTTACTGTAATCTACTGTCTGCTGTTATCCTTTGAGGACTTTAGCCACCTCCTCTAGAGGATTGTGCCAAAATGGGTGATACCATTCCTTTCAACTTTTATTTTTTTGTTAATACTGGATATTGAATCCAGGGCCTTCACACCGAGCTATGCATACTTAGTATTTTCTTCATTTTTTATTTTGAGACAGTCGCACTAAATTGCCCAAGGTAGATTCAAATTTGAGATTCTTTTGCTTCAGCCTCCCAGAGTGCTGGGTTTACAGGCATGTCCCATAGTACTAAGCCTTTGCCAGTATTTTAAGTGATTATGTCAGGTAAAAATTTTGAAGTCTAAATTGATTTTTTAAAATCTTCAGTGATAAGAGCATAGGAATAAATCTCTTGAAGCAAAACCATAGATTTAATCATCAGTACCACCAAAGACAAAAATAGCGTAGCCAGATGTGGTGGTAGCTGTAATCCAAGCAGTCTAGAAGGTAAGTATAGGAAGGTCGCCTCAAAAAGCAAGACCCTGTCTCAAACAAAAGAGCCAAACATAGACATCCTTTTTTTTTTTTTTTAATTTTTTTTAAAGATGGGGTCTTGCCATGTTAACCGAGGTCTGGCTTTTTTTTTCTCTTTTCTTTTCTTTTTTGTACCAGGGATCGAACTCATGACTGCATGCTTGCAAGGCAGGCACTTATGCCACTGAGCTAAATCCCCAGCCCCGAGCTCTGGCTTGTTTGACTATTTTTTTTTTGTCTTTTTCATTTTTATCGGTACCAGGGATCGAACTCACAACTGCCTGGTAGCAAGGGAGGCACTTAGGCCGCTGAGCTAAATCCCGCCCCCCCCCCCCCCAGCTCTGGCTTAATCTTGAGATCGCTGAGTAGTCTAGGCTGACCTCGAAGTTACAGTGGTCCTTCTGTGACATCCTCCAGAGTGCTGGGATTACAGCATGTGTGTGATTTTCTTTATATTAAAAGTTACTCTTATTCTATCTATATTAGTTTCCCAGGTTGCCATAATATTGTAAATTACTGTGAACTGATGGTTTAGAACAATAGGAATATACTCAGTTATGAAAGTAACTTTATGAACACTTTAAGTGTGTCAGCAGGGTCGTATTCCACTTGAATGCTGTAGGAGGAGAATTACTGCTTGGTGACTGTTAGCTGGTTTGACTTCCTTGGTTCATGGTCACATCACTTTGAGTAACTGTGTCTACCTTCTTAGCATCTTCTGTTTGTGCATCCTCTTTTGCCTTTGAGTTGTTGAGCTGGGGATTTAGCTCAGTGGCACAAGTACCTGCCTGACAAGTTCAAGGTCATGAGTTCGATCCCCAAGACGCAAACAAAAAAAGGACAGTTATTGCTGGGATTGTGACACACCTGTAATACTAGCATTAGGGAGTCTGAGTCAAGAGTCTCTAAAGTTGAGGCCAGCCTGACATATAGTCTCAGGCCAGCTAGACTACAGAGCAAAACCCTGTTTTAAACTAGGTATGGTGGCACACCTGTAATCTCACTACTTGGGAGGATGAAGCAGGAGGATTGTTGTGAGTTCAAAGCCAGAAAGACAAGGTCATAAGTCTGGGCAGCCATCATAAGTCTAAACAGTCATTAAGCAAGTAGGTTGTTAAATGAGGAAAACCTGTATTAGACATCATATTTTCAAAATAGTTCAATAAAAATATTTGTTTATCTTAAAAACAGTTTGTTGTCCAGTAACTTTTAACATAAAATGCATTAGCCACCAACAAATTATTGTAACAGGTAGGATAGGCAATAATGATCCCTCACATGTTAGAAAAGGCAGGGTGAAAGTTTTTTTTAGAAAATCCAGGATATTTTATGATATAAGCAGTAATGTAGAAAGTGCTCATCAATAATCATGAGTGCAGCTTGGACACAGTGGCACACACCTATAATCCCAGCACTGGGGAGGCTGAAGCAGAAAGATTGCTGCAAATTTGAGGCCAGCCTGAACTGCATAATGAAACTCTGTCTCAGAAAGACCAAAAGAAAAGAAAGAAAAGAAAAAAGCATGAGCACAAAACAGCTGCAATCCAGACATGATCTTTAGCAAATTAATAAAGCATCTATTCCTGTTTTTCATCACATTCCCTTTCCTGGCATCTTAGCAGCTTCCATGAATTCTTTAAGATTATACTGACCTCACAGTTGATAGGAGCTGTGTTTTGAGTATGCAGTTGTGGCTTAAAAATGAAGGAGTTTCTGCAAGTCATGGCAAGGAACTAGTGAATACCACCAAGAAGATATCACAGAACCATAAACCTGCCTGAGTCGGTAAAAATCACTGGAAATGCTGAACAGTGAAACTGGCAGTGATGCAGTCACTGCTTTGACCACCTCTGCAGTACATAGCTTGGAGGCCTGAAAGACATCCGAAGTATCAGTGAAGGAGCTTACTGGCCACCAGTATAAGACAAAAATTAAGCATAAAATGATCACAGAGCCAAGAATAATAATGATAATTAATTGTTGTTTCCTGTGGTTTGAGAAAGTATATATATAAAGCCCTTGAGAAAATATGTGCACCCATATGAGGCATTTCTGCATATCAAAGTTTCAAAGATAGCATCACTTCTAAAGCCTTTGTTTATATCTGAGAATTTATTTAACTTCAAATAAATCAGTTTCATTATCAACTGAAGAACTTACAGAAGCAGATAGTCCTTAGAAGTAAGCCTAAACCGGTTGTGCACAGTAGCACTCAAAAGGCTGAGGCAGGGGGATCACTGAATTCAAGGACAGGCTACACTACACAGTGACTTCAAGGCTAGACTACACAGCAAGATGCTGTCTCAACCAAAAAAAAAAAAAAAGGTGGGGGAGATGTTTCTAGTAAAAGAGTGCACTGAGCTATATCCCCTCTACTCTTTTCTTTTTTTGCTAAGACAGAAACTTGCCAAGTCGCTTAGGTTGGTGTCAAACTGGAATCCTACTACCTCAGCTTCTCTAGTAGCTAGGATTGGGGTTTGCCTGCACAGGGCCGCCTCTACTCCCTTGATAAGAACAGTGGTATGCTTATGGGAAGGAAGATGTTGCCAGCCATTTTAAAGATTACAGAGTAAATTGTAATATTTTAACATAATTCTTGTATAAGGTTCATATGCCCTAAATTAAATTTTGTAGCGCAGTTTTGTTGCTTAGGATTCATTGAAAACAATTTTGATGGGTTTTTTTTCAAATATTATTTCCAAGAGGAAAAAAAAAAACAAAACAATTCAAAACAATCAGGGGATAGCATTTTATTTTTCTTAAATGTTTATTTAAATTTGTATTCTGAAATTTTGTTTGACCAGTTAATAGGAGGAAGGAATGGTAGTGCATGCCTGTAGTCTCAGCACTCTGGAGACTAGGAAGGATTTAACTTTCCAGTAATTTTGATGACTGAGACCTTGTTTGAAAATTCAGAATTAGAAGATAAACCAGGGCTGGGGCTGTAGTTCATTCCCCAGTGCTGCCTTTAATTAAAAAAAAAAAAAAAAGAAAAAAAGGGGGGAAGAAGAGTGGAGGGAAAGGAAAGGCTATAAGCTAAAAATGTAATTTTCTTCTAAAAATATGGTCATTTACTGGCTTTTGTGTTCCTTATCAGTTACTTGTTTAGCCTATTGCTAAGAGACTTAAGGAAAAGACATTTAAAAGTAAAAGATAAAACTGAGTCCCAGTAAAGAAATTTTATAACTACCAGCCTCATTCCTATGGAGACTTACCATGGATTGATTGATTTTCCCCCAGACAGGGTCTTACTGTGTAGTTCAGACTAGCCTTGCACTTAACATGTAGCTCAGGATGGCTTCAAATGTGTGATCCTTCTGCCTGCATCCTGAGAGCTGGAGTTAGAAGTATATGCTGCCACACCCAGTTGTTTCATAGTTTGGTGTGCATGTTGGGGAGGGTATTGGGATTAAAACCAGGTGTCCTCTACCATGAATAACCCTACCACCACCAGTCCTTTTTGTTTGAGACTAGCCTCACTAAATTTTCTAAATTTGGGATTCTCCTGTCTCAACTTCCTAATTAATTAGGATGAAATGTATAGGCCACCCCAGTTGACTAAGTCACTTTTTTTTTTTCTTTCTTTCTTTCTTTCTTTCTTTTTTTTTTTTTTTGTATGGGGGATTGAACTCACAACCTTGCGCTTGCCAGGCGGGCACTTACACCACTGAACAAACCCCCAGCCCCTACTTCTTTTTTTCTTGATAGGAACTTGGATTGTAGTTTAGGCCGGCCTTGAATTATCTCTGTAGTCTAGGCTGGCCTCTAACTTGGAAAGTCATGGTCTTGGTCTTGATAGCCTGTTCCAGGCTGGTAGGCTATGCTTACATGCTCTCAGAATCTTCAAGTAGCACCAGTATAATGATTTATGAGTTAAACATTCCTTGAAGGTTAGTGGTCAGATGTACTGTATTAAAAACTGCTTATTACTTAGTAATGGTAAATGTATGAGGAGCTAGATTTGTTTACTCTGATTAAAACATTATATGATATAAGCCAGATATGATGACACAGTCCTAGCACTTGGGAGGCTGAGGCAGGAGAATCACTGTGAGTCGAAGGCCAACTTGAGCTACATAGTTCAAGGCCAGCCTGAATTATGTAGCAAGATGCTGTCTTAAACAAAAAAAAATTACATGATGTAAATGTGCACTGAGGTGTAGTGTTCCCTTTTGTTTTTGGTTTTCTTTCACACAGGGTCTCACTATATAGTTTAGGCTGGTCTGGAACTCACGATGCTGGCTCAAACTGGCTTTAAATTTGTAGTAGTACTCTTGCCTCAGCCTCGCTAGTACTGGGATTACATGTGTGGCCACTTTGCCTGGCTGGTATTCCTTAAATACATACATTTTTCTGCTCTGCAGTCAAATATCTTATCCATTGTGCCACTGGCCCATACCCAAATACATACTCTTTTTGTGTAAATAGTCTTTTACTGTTTTTGAAAAGTACGCACACCATCTTTTCATTGAATAAAAATTAACCTGGTGCTTTTTTAAAAACATGCTTTCTTTCTTTTTTTTCTTTTTTTTTTTTTTTTTGTCTTTTTCATTTTTATCGGTACCAGGGATCGAACTCACGACCACACACTTGCAAGGAAGGCGCTTATGCTGCTGAGCTAAATCCCCAGCCCCTTAAAACATGCTTTTACAAGAGTACTACGTTGTTCTTAATATGATGAAGTATGATTGGGGAGGTCTTATTTTCTGTACTAGGGATTGAAACCAGGACTGGAGCGCACTGAACTGCATCCCCAGTAAAACCCCTCTAATTCCCCCTCACTTTTGAGACAGGGTTTTTATGTAGTTGCCCAGGATGGGCTTGAACTTGTGACCTTCCTGTTTTTAGCCTCTCAACATGCTGGAATTACAGGTGTGTACCATCATGCCAGTTTATAAAATTTTTGTGGAGTCAAGTATAGTGGTATACACCTGTAATCTTAGCACTCCGGAAGCTAAGGCAGAAGGGGTGCTGTAAAATGAAGGCCAACCTAAGCTACAAAATGAGTTCAAGACTAGCCTGAATTTCCTGGCATACTCTGTTTCAAACAGACAAATGTTTTTGGTACAGTAATACTTGTTGGTACCAAATCTTTCCCTGATCTTAACTGTGGACATTAATTCTCTGTGTGGCTTTCTTCCACGCCTTGCTGCAGGATGACTATCCTTTTAGGATGTGAATTTCATCACGGGAAATCAGAAGATACTCATTTTTCTTAATGGCATGATACTGTAATATCTTCGAGACAGTAATAGTAAATGTTCTGATACTGTGTACAAGCATAGAAGGTAGTTGATTAGATGCTTTGTTGGATGCATTGTGTGAACAAAGGGCTCCTATCTCCAGCTCACATAAAATGTAATTTTAAAAAAACATTTTTCAAGTGTGCCTATTTATACTTATCAACACTGTCTAGGTGGGTTTTGCTTTTTGTAGACGCAGTCTCTGCAGATAGGTTAGGCTGATCTTGACCCTACCATGTAACTGCCTCAAACTTATGACAATCCTACCTCAGCCTTCCAAGTGCTAGAATTACAGATAGTGTCTAGGGGTTGTTTTTGTATTTGTTTTGGGGTGTTCTTGGGTTTTTTTTTGGTACTGAGGCTCAAAGTCACAATCTCGCGCTTGTGCCGCTGATCTAAATCCCCAACAGGATAATGTCTAGTTTTGGCTGGACTGTTCCAGGGACTTGCCAGTTGGTGGTTTTAATAGTTGTCCTGGGCTGGAGATTTAGCTCAGCGGCATAAGCACCTGCCTTGCAAGCAGGCAGTCGTGCTTGCAAAAAAAAATAGTTGTCCTATAATCCATGTGCTCTTAGGTCTGAAACTTGATAGGGACTTTTCCTTCTTTCCTTTCTTACTCCCTCCCTCTCTTTTTCCCTTTCTCTCTGTGCATCTTTCCTTCCCGCTTTTCCTCTTGAATTTGGAATGTAGCTCAGTGCCTTCAGCTCGTGCTTATCATGTGCAGGAATCTGGTTTCAGTTCCCAGCACAGAGTGCGTGAAGGGAGTTGAATTGTTTGTTTGCCCTTTGATTTTGTCATAGACAGATTTTATAGATGTATAGCCAGTCTTATAGCAGAGTTAAATTTAATAGCTTACTTGACTGTGTTCATCTTAGCTTGTCATTGTATGGGAAGACTGATATAACCATGGTGAGGCTTGTCATTTTGAATTGTTAGTTTTGGAGACTTTGTGAACAGAAACTTGACTGTGCTTTGAAAGGATGAGATCCATGAGCACCATTACTTCTTAAGGTTCAAGAATTTATATTTCTCAGTTAATAGTTTTTGTATACTTGAAAACATTAAAGTACTAAAATACCTATATGCTATAATTACTAAAAATAGTTAAGACAGGCTCTTTGGGGGGGAGCATGGTTTAATAATGTGTAGAGTATAAAGAAAAGTAGATGTGATTTTTACCTCTTTTTAAGGTTTCCAGTGTCTGCCACTTTTTTTTTTTTTTTGTCTCTTTCATTTTTACCGGTACCAGGGATCGAACTCACGACCGCCTGCTTACAAGGCAGGTGCTTATGCCGCTGAGCTAAATCCCCAGCCCGTGTCTGCCACTTTTAACACAGAAACAGACCAAGATATTATTAGCATCTAGTTCCCTTTGGGGGTCCCTCCTATTTTTTCAGGTTTGGTATTTGTGATTAGTCATAGAGAAGGATGTGGCAATAACCTCTGACAAAAACATAAGTTTTTTTCAGATTCTACTTTGCTATGTTGCTGGTTAAGATAAGATTCAGTGGATAGAAGAGATCCTGGTTACCCAGGTTCCAGGAAGGAAATGCTTTCCTAGCCATTGCAGAGTTTTCTTTGGAGTTTAGTGAATAGTGAAGTCTTTTGGCATAGATGTTCTGCCATCTGTTTGTTTGCTCATAGATTCTTCCCATCTGCCTGGCTGTGTGCCACACGCATTTTGGACAGAGTAGTAGAGAACAGAGACCACTGCCTCAGTAACTGACAGTACAGAGAATTTCAAACCCTGACAGAGGGAGTCAGACCTGCCCTGAGTGTTTAACCACCCCAACTCATTAGCTACAGCATTGGGTAGTAAGGAACAGTTGTTTGCCTGCTTTGGTTTTGGTACCATGTGTGCTCCCCTGATTTATTTCCCTGCTTACTACAGTAGTAGTAGTCTTTCTGGAATAGTTAGGGTTTTCCTATTCTATCTCAATCATTTACTCAGTGATCTTTTATTCTGGTCCTGATTACCAAGATTCTAAACTTATCCTTTGTTAGGAGTGTATGATCTTAAGACTGCAATGTTAGGATGAGACAATATTTTTTTTATGTATTTTCATTGAATCTAAGATGCTATAAATCAGAAGATGTCATTATACTAAGAAAGGAAGTGTATTGCCTATTAATTTAACGTGTCATTGTTATATGCAATCTCATTTCAGGCATGTTAACAGTGCATATTATAATTAATGAAATATGGCATTAAAATATTAAATATCTTTGTTTAGGTAGTTAACCATATGTAATTCAACTTTGCAGTCCAAAAACTTTGCAGTCCAGAAATACTAAGCAGTTCTGTGTGCTGAGCAGAAAGCTAGAGGTTACCCCTATTGTTACTGGCTCAAGAGACATTAAATAAGCACACAGATAAGTATGAATAATGCTAATTGTATAAGCAACTTGTAATTTTCTGCAGTATTAAATAAGGAACAAATGGAAATGAAGTGACTTCCAGGAAGACCAACATTTAAGTGAAGCCTGAAAGTACATGGAAGAGAATAGAAGGGGGAGAGTATGCAAGGTAGCATATTCCTAGAGACACATAAACTTTTTGAAATTAAAAAGCCAGTAAACTAAGAAAAAGTTTTTTTTTGTTTTTTGAGATGAGATCTTGCTATGGTAGCCCAAGCTGGCCTCAAACTCACAGCAGTGCTCCTTGCCTCAGCCTCCCAAGTGTTAGGATTACAGGTGTCGGCTACTACCTTGTCAAGAAAAAGTTTTATGAAATAGTGGCATACTCTTCAGACTAAAATTTTTAAAAAAAGGAAATCCTGTTACTGTAACAACATACATGAATCTCGAGTTCATTATTAAGTGAGGGAAGCCAGGCACAGAAACAGCCATGTGATCTCACTTCTGTGTAAAGTCTAAAAGCCAGACTCATGCTCCATGGGGGATGCAGGTACAGGGCTTTGAAAGCTGGGGAGAATAATTTAGTTGACGTATACGAAGTGTCAAGTAATGAGTAAGTTAAGAGCTCTTATACAACGTAGGAGGTGCAGTTTAAAAATGTGAGCTATTCTTTTGAAAATTGCTAGAAGAATATACTTTAAGTGTTCCACCATTTAAAAAATGTTAAATCACCAGGCATGGTAGCACACGGCTATAATGTCAGCATTTGGGAGGCAAAGGCAAGAGGATCACAACAGTCAGACTGTGTGCAGAAAAAAAACCATGAGCCAGGTGTGGTGGCATGTCTATAATCCCAGCCTTGGGAGGCTGAGGCAGGAGAATTACTGTCAATTCAAGGCCAGCCTGGGCTACATAGTTCAAGACCAGCCTAAACTGCAGAGTGAGACCCTGTCTAAAAAAGAAAAGAAAAGAAAATTAGGTTATGAGTATATTAGTTAAACCTGAATAAGTTCTACGATCCTCATTGTGGTAACACATGCTTGCAATCCTAGCACTCTAGGAGGCTGAGGCTGGAGGTTGACAAGTTTGAGCCCAGTGTAGGTAATTTAGCTTGACCCTGTCTCATAAAACATTTTTTAATAAGAGGATGCTGAAGATACAGCACATTGTGAGATTCAGTCTCTACTGCTGCAGCAGCAGGCCAAGAAAGTCTAGAAACAAGATTTTTGGTGTTCTGTTCCATGTGCACTGGTGGGCCCCTCTTTCACCCAGCCCTAGGAAACACTGTTGATCCTCACTAATTAATAAAAGATAGCCCAGTACAGTGGTGTTTCCTTATAGTCCCAGCTACTTAGGAAGCTGAGATAGGAGGATGGTTTGAGAATTAAGTTAAAAAAAAAATGCATTAATAATAAACAGAATACTGCCTTTCTGATGCCAGAACATTTTCATCTAAATGGTTGCTGCTGAAATGCTCAAAAAGAGAAATTCTTTGTTCTCTTTTTTTGTGTGGGGAGAGATGCCAGAAATCAAACTCAGGACCTCACACTTCCCAGGCTGTCCTACTGAACTAAATCCCTGGCCCTTTTGCTCTGTAGTATTATTCAGTCTTACTCCTAAACATCTTTTCCATTCAGGTTCAGTAATTAAACCTGTTTGTTTTTGAGACAGGATCTCACTATATAGTTGAGATTGGTCTTGAATTTACTTAGGGCAGTCCCCCTGCCTCAACCTCCTAAGTGCTGGGATTATACACATGTGCCATCACACTCAGCTTTATTCCTTTTTTTTTTTTTTTTTTTTTTTTTTTTTTTAAATAGGTACTGGGGATCAAACTCACGACCTGCCTGCTTGCAAGGCAGGTGCTTATGCCGCTGAGCTAAATCCCCAGCCCCCACACTCACTCAGCTTTAATAATTACATCTTGCTGGTGGCACACATTTGTAATTGCAGTCCTTGGGAAGCTGAGACAGTAGGATTGCCACAAGTTTGAGGCCAAGCTGAATTATGTAGTGAACACCCTGTCTCAACTCCCACCCCCTCAAAAAAGAAGGTGCTTGGAAAGATAATGTGGCCCATGAGGAATAAAGAGTGAATCTTTTTTTTTTTTTTTTTTTAATCGGTACCGGGGATCGAACTCACGACTGCCTGCTTGCAAGGCAGGTGCTTATGCCGCTGAGCTAAATCCCCAGCCCTAAAGAGTGAATCTTAAAAATGTGGCATATGAACATTTATCTTTGTAATTGGAAATGATTGATGTTGATGTGCTTTAGATTTTTGAGACAGTCTCACTATGTGGCCCAGGCCAGTCTCAGACTCACAGCAGTCCACTGCTCTACCCCACAGTGCTGAGATGACAGGCATACACCATTACCCCTGGTTTGCTGTGCTTTAGAACCACAACTGTGCTTATTGTGAAGATAGATATGTTACTTTTCTTGTTGCTGAGACAAAATATCCAGCTCCCACAAGTTATGGGAGAAATGGTTTATTTTTTAGCTCACAGTTTGTAGACGTTTCAGTCCATAATCAGCTGGCTCCAAAGCAGGGTGTCATGGTAGAGGGGTGTCACAGAAGAAAAGCAATTTATGGTGGGCAGAAAACAGCAAAGCAAGCAACAAGAGATGACCACAGCTCTTTCTCTTACTATTTTATCCAGGCTACTTAGGACTGGTAGCACTCACACCCTTGATCTTACCATTGTACCATGTTTCACTTAGCATCATAAACTCTAGGTCTGCCTACTTCTGAAAAAGCCCCACCTGTGACTGCTTGAGTGCTCATCTAGTCACAGCCATAATAGTAGATAAAATGATCGGGGAGTCCAGGGGTGTAGCTCAGTGGTAAGAGTGCTTGCCTACCAAGCACAAGACTAGGTTCAATGTCCAGCACTGAAAGAAAAAAAATTTGGGACTTAGCTTAATGTTATATTTTTTTAAAATTCATTTTGTGTAGTATTGGGGATTGTTCCCAAGGGCATCACACGAAACTACATCCTCAATCCCCACATACCTCCCCACACTTGTTTTGTAATACAGGAATTAAATCTAGGACCTTCACATTGAGCTGCATCCATAACCCAGTTTTAATTTTTTTTTCTTTTTAAATCGGTGCTGTGTAGGTGCTTATGCTACTGAGATAATCCCCAGCCCCTAATTGTTTTTTAATTTTGAGGTAAGGTCTTGCTGAGTTGCCCAGACTGGCCTCAAATTTGTAATCCTTCTGCCTCAGCCTTTCAGAGGCTGGGATTTTAGGCATGTATCATTATGTCTGATTACCTTTTTCTAGACCTTTCTTTGGTTTTTTAAATGGGTATTAGAACTTCACACTGAGCTACATTTCTAAGTGCCTGCCTGCCTTTCTATCTGTCTATTTTGCATCAGGAATTGAACCCAGGACCTTCCACTTGCCAGAATGCCTTCTTTTTTTTTACACTTTTTTTTTTTTTTCTTTTTCTTTTTCTTTTTACCGGTACTGGGGATCGAACTCACGACTGCCTACTTGCAAGGCAGGTGCTTATGCCGCTGAGCTAAATCCCCAGTCCCCAGAATGCGTTCTTCATTGCTTTTATTTTTGTCTCTTTGAGACAGGGCTTTGCTATGCAGTTCAGGCTGGCCTTGAACTCACTTTGTAACCCAGGTTGGCCTTGAATTTGCAGTGATCCTTCTGAGTGCTAGAATTACAGGTATGTGCCACCATGCCCAGCTTATGTCTTTTTGTTTTTGAGACAGGAACTTTGCTGAGTTGCCCAGACTGGGCTTCAAGTTTCTGATCATCCTACCTTGGCCTCCCAGAGTACTAGAGTGACTTTTGCTTGTTTGTTTGATCATTGTCTTTGTGAGACAGGGTCTCAATGCCATTCAGGCTGATCTTGAACTCACTAGGAAGCCAAGGTTAGCCTCAAACTCTTGGCAGTTTTCCTAACTTAGCCTCCCATGTACTAAGATTACAGGTGTGTGCCACCACACGCTGTTTTGGAGTGACTTTGGGGAAAAAATAGCAATAACTATATAATTCCTTTGCAGTCTAGAAGCAGAAGAGAGACATCAACTGCAATTTTTTTGATAGATTGTTTGAACTCATTGTCTCGGGGTTGTTTTGTTTTGATTTTCATAGGTCTTGTCATGTTGACCAGGCTGGCCTTGAACTCCTGAGCTCAACAATCTTCCTATCTCAGCTTCTTGAGAAGGTGGGGCTTCAAGTATGCATTACTGCACAGTGTATTGTTTTATAGATGTAAAAGCTGATTTGGACAGGTTCAAAGCCTGATTGATTTGCTGTAAGTTACCTAAGAGAATAATGATGAAAAAACATCAAGTAAGATTTAGAAAACCTGAACAAGGTGTGATGGTGCACACCTCTAATCCCAGCACTCGGAAGACTATAGGAACCCCGAGAGTTTAAGGCCAGCCTGGGCTATGTAGCAAAACTGTGTCTCAGAAAGACAGAGACAAGACAAAACAAAACAACAAAACAAAAAACTCACATGTGTGGAGGGGTGTGTGTGTGTGTGTGTGTGTGTGTGTGTGTACACCTACTGGGCACAGAACTCTAAGCCTTGTGCAAGCTAGGAAGTGTTCTACCTCTGATCTACGATTCCAAAGTAGATTTTTATGCTACATATATAATGAAGTATTTCATACTATGTAAGTAAACACAAGAACTTGTGAGTTGAGGCTGGCGTTGAACTTCTTTGTAGCCCAGATTGGCGTTGAGGTCAGGCAGTCCTCTTGCCTCAGCATCCTGGGTGCCAGGGTTACAGGTGTATAACACCATGCCCAATTTAAAACTTAATTATTGACGTGGAGATAATCCAAAGTTGTTTTATTTTTAAATAAATTTAGAAAATAGTGATCCAAGCCAGGTGTGGTGGTTACACATTAGTAATCCAAGCAGGGGAGTGGGAGTGATGTTGAGACAGGAGGATCATAAGTTTGAGCCTAGTCTGTGCAGTTTAGCTAGCTAGCTGGGACTCAAACTCAGGACCTTGCTCTTCTTGCCAGGTAGGTGATTGGGTCACTGAGCTATACCCCCCAGCTAATAGTTTAGACACTGTCTTAAAATATAAAATCAAAGCTGGACATAGTGGCATACACCTGAGGCAGGAGGATTGCTGTGAGTTCAAGCCCAGCCTGAACTATATAGCAAGACCCTGTATAAATGTATGGTTGAGATAGATAGGTAGATATATAAAAAGGCCTGACTCTGTATCATTTTGAAGGCCCTAGATTTAATCCTCAGTACTGTCCCTTCCACATACACACACAAAAACACACAAAGGGGAAAAAATAGTGACCTATTTGGGAGAAAACTCTTTTCTAGTAGTAGCAATTAGCCAGGTGTAGTGATGCACATCTATACTCCCAGCACTCAGGACAATTGCCGGGAGTTGGGTGCCAGTGTGGCCTAGTCAATTCAAGATCAGTCTGAAGTACAAAGCAAGACCCTGGGTAAAAGCAAAAACTCGACAAGAAATAAGTAGCATCTAATTTGTTATGTGAAACATTAACTATAGAATTAATTAAAATATGACTTAAGGGGGAAGGTTCCTGAATTATAATAATTTAAATATCCAGAATAATGCGTATAGAATAAATAAAGGGCAAGCTTGGTATGGTGGTGCCTGCCTGTAATCCCAGCTACTGGTGAGGCTCAATTTCAAGGCCAAACACAAGCAATTTAGTAAGATCTTGTCTCAAAATAAAAAGTAAAAAAGGTTTTAAGAATAGCTCTGTGGTGGAGCCACCTGAGTTCTGTTCCCAGCACTGCAAAAAGAAAAAAAATGCAACATGTTTTGGTTTACACATAGAATAGCAAAATAAGCATCAGTGGAAACAGGAATGAACTAGATGTACTATGTATTTTTGTGAAAAAACACTTCATTTCGAGGTGGGAAGTGTGGTATAGAAGCACGAATGCCCCATAATACTTTCTAAAGAAGAGTTGAAAACCAGCTGGTTGGGGCTAGGAATATGGTTCACTGGTGCAGTGCCTGCCTGTCAAGTAAAAGTCCTGAGCTTGATTTGTAGTGCATGCGCACGTGCGTGCGCGTGCG
Organism: Cavia porcellus; assembly: GCF_034190915.1. Taxonomy (NCBI): domain Eukaryota; kingdom Metazoa; phylum Chordata; class Mammalia; order Rodentia; family Caviidae; genus Cavia; species Cavia porcellus. The sequence continues at coordinate 6,978,830 of NW_026947504.1, forward strand.
TGCACACACTCTCTCTCTCTCTCTCTCTCTCTCTCTCTCTCTCTCTCTCACACACACACACACACACACACACACAAATACTAATAAAATAAAAGATAAAAATACAAAAAAGAGCTGAGTGAGATACCACATGGCTATAAATACCAGCATACTGGGAGGCACCAACCCTTCTCCCCTCAAAAGAAAGAAAAACAGTACTATAGTGTTATTGGACACAAAATAATATAAGAGAATTTATAGGAGTGAGAAACACTATATTTACCATGGTCAGGTTCTTTTGAGGGGTTCCTTGGAGATACTGTAAAGATGTAAAACTAATGCAGGAGAGTTAGGATTGGGCAAAGCTAGTTGGTAAATTCAGGGTCAACATTTTCTAAATTTTAGGTTGACTTCAATTTAGAGTACAAGCTTATATTTAGTTCAGAAAGATGACTTACGTCAATACATACTTCCATCAGTATATTTCTAGAATTCAGCTTCATTCTTTTGGTTTTGTATTTTTTTGGAGGTTGGTTTTTTCAGTGCTGGAGATAAAACACAGGACTTTTCCTTCTTAAAATTTCTTATTTTGAAAAAAAAAAAAAAAAAAAAAAAAAAAACCAGGTGTGGTGGTACATGTAATCCCAGCACTTGGGAGGCTGAGAGGCAGGTGGATCTTTGCAAGTTAAAGATCAACCTGGGCTACAAAGTGAGCCTAAGTCTAGCCTGAACCCCACATAGCAAGACCCTGTCTCAAAAAGACTTTTAAAAAAATTACTTTGAGATAGGGTCTCCCTGACTCACTTTAAATTGCCCAGGCTGGGATGAAACTTTTGGCCCTCCTGCTTCATCCTCCACAGGCTGGGATGACAGGGTATGTCCTGCCATGTCCAGCTTTACCGGCCTTCCAAATCTTGCAGTTACTGAGTTTTCTACTGTTGTCTTTAGTGTCTCGTTCTTATTTAACTTAGGAAACATAAAGGTAGTCAAGCTTTTGTGCACGTGATAGTTTTCTGGAGGTCTAGTTTAAATAAATACGATTTTCTGTTCCCTGGTTTTGTTGAGTTTTTGGGTATTTGTTGTTTGGGTTTTTTGTTTGTTTTGTTTTTGTTGTTGCTTTTTTGAGACAAGATCTCACTCTAATTCAGACTGGCCTTGCACTCACAGGGATTCTCCTGCCTCAGCTTCTTGAGTGCTGGATTCACAGGCATGTGCCACCACGTACAACAAGACCTTCGTTTTTTTTTTGTCTTCTTTTTTATCGGTACTGGGGATCGAACTCATGACTGCCTGCTTGCAAGGTAGGCGCTTATGCCGCTGAGCTAAATCCCCAGCCCCAAGACCTTAATTTCCTGGGCAAATACTCTGTATCATTCTGAGGTATTTCTACCTTGTAAATTTCTATTTTAGATCCAGGCTGTAGAAGCGTGGTGAATATAGTACAATACTCAGGTTCTTACCATTAGTTAGATACTTTAATTCTGTGACCCACAATCTCTTTGTAAATTTACAAATATCTTGATTATAACCACCAGAGATCCTTGATGCCTGGACCCCCTCACCCTATCCCTCCATACAACTTTTTCCATTTTCTGTCTTGCTGTTTCATTTTATGCTATGTTACAGTTTAGTATCTAGCTGTTTCCCCAAAGCCTTCTAGAGTTGCAGGTTTCAGCTTTTCAGAGGTAGCTGAATCTAGAATTTGTGATGGGTTCATGTTCCAGTGCTGTCATTAATGGTATAAGTGCTACACCCACTTTAGGGTATAGGCTATTATATTGCATGCTAGGCTACCTAGCCAGCATGCAGTGTAAGGGACAGAAAGAGGCTTGTCTCTTCTCTTCCTTTCTTGCTTTTGTTGTCTTCTGCCCACCATGAACTGTTGCCTATCATGTGCCACCATGCCTTTGAGCCAACTAATTCTGGACTAAAACTTATACAAACTGAGTTGAATAAACCTTTCCTCCTTTAATTTTGAGGGTCAGGTAACTGTTAAGATTGGGGAAGGAAGTGACTACTTAATAGCTAGTAAAATTGGACATGATGGTAAATGTCTGTAATTGCAATTACTTTTGTAGGCTGAGACAGAGAATCAGTTGAGTCCACAAGTGTAAGGCCAGTCTGAACAACATTGTGGGACTCAGTCTCAAAAACAAAAAAAGAAGCAAGCCAGGAAAATGCAGTAGTTTTGCTAGGCATGGTGGTGCACACCTGTAATCCCAATACTCCTGAGGCAGGAGTGCCATGAGTTTGAGGCCAGCCTAGGCTACATAGTGAATTCAGGGCTAGCCTGGACTACAGAGTGAGACTGTGTTTAAAAAAAAAAAAAAAAAAAAAAAAAAAAAAGCATTAGTTTTAACCAACTAGGCTTAACTTGCTTAAGGATACAGTGAAAGAAAAATCTATACATGAGGATAGAGCTAGGTGTGGTAGTGCACACCTGTAATTCCAGCACTTGCAAGGCTGAGGTGGGAAGCTGTAGACTTTGTAGCCCAGGCTGGCCTCAAACTGACAGCAATCCTCTTGCTTCAGTCTCCTGAGTGCTAGGATTACTGGCATGTACCACCACACCCAGCCTTCTTTTTGGTTTTTTTGAGACAAGGTCTTGATACGTAGTGAAGGCTGGCCCTTGGATTCTGCAGTGTAGCCCAGACTTAAGAGCAATCTTCTTTCTCAGCCTCTTGAGTGATAGAATTACAGATGTGTGTTACTATGCTCAGCTCTGCTGTGTTGTTATGTATAAGGTTAGTATGTAGCAGCAAAGAAAGTAAAACAAATAGTTTTCTCTTTTGGTACTGGGGATTGAATTTATGACGGAAGATGCTTATGCTGCTGAGCTAAATCCCCAGGCCTAGTTTTCTCCCCCAGTAAATTTGTGCATGTGTGTGTGTTACTAGAATGCAAACCCAAGGGTACTTTACTATTGTGCTATACCTTTGTCCTTAATTTTATTTTGACATAGGGTCTTGCTGAATTGCCCAGTCTGGCTCAATTCCTGTACTTCAACTTACTGCACTGTTGAGCCCAGTCATTTTATTTAATATTGTGATTATTATTAATATTAAAGGTGGCTAAGTTTTATATTTGTTAAAGGTAGGAAAGGGGGCTAGGACTGCCTGGCGAGTGTAAGGCCCCGAGTTCAACTAGTACCAAAAAAATGTAAAAAGGGGGGAAAAGCCTGGAAGGGTAGCAGGGAAATGGGCTCTGTGGAGCAAATTTGGGCCAAGAAGAAAGGAAAAATAAAAATATACCCTATACTGTAGGGTGGGTACCATGAAGAGGCACAATAACCTGTTATTATTATTTAGGATTTTGAAAAAAGAATGTAAAAATCCTTTTAAAAATTGAGAATTTCTGCCAGATGTGGAGCTGGTGTTGGTGTTGTTGGTACATGCCTATTATCCCAGCACTTGGATGTCTGAGGCAGCAAGATCCCCCGTGAGTTCAAGGCTAGCCTGTGCTACAAAACAAGACACTGTGTCAAAAAGCAAAGCAAAACAAAAATTGATGATTTTCTACTTCAGTTGAAAGTTTCTTTCTCTCTTCTTTCTCTATATTCAATTATAAATATATTTTACTGTACTTTATTTCTCTTGCTTTTTCCATAACAAAGTTTTCTATAAACCACTAATTCCTAGTTCTTGGATTTTGTCCTGGTCTTTCTATTAATCCCAGTAATGTGATTTGCTATAAGATAGACAAGAGTAATCTGATTGTATTTTTTAGTTTTTCTGTGTTTTAAAAAAATTTTAAATCTACTTTCTTAAAAATGGAAAGTCGGGGCTGAGGATTTAGCTCAGCGGCATAAGTGCCTGCCTTGTAAGCAGGCAGTTGTGGGTTCAATCCCTGGTACTGATAAAAAGGAAAAAGAGGAAAAAAAAAAAAAAAGGAAAGTCAAACTGAATGTGATGTTGCATGCCTGTAACCCCAACCACTCAGGAACCTGAGGCAGGAAAATTACTGAGAGTTTAAAGCCAGCCTTAACTGCATAGCAAAACTGTTTCAAGAAAGCAAAACATAGAATTGATTAATTTTTTTTAAAGAAAAGTCGAAGGAATCAATTAATAAAGCTAAGTAATAAAGGGAACTTACTGAGCTTTTTTCCCCCTCCACATATTCTGTCTAGGTCAGTGTCTTTTTTTTTTTTTTTTTTTTTTTTTTAATGCCACTAAGCTAAATCCTCGGCTAGTAGATCAGTGTCTTTATTAAAGATCCTACTTCAGATTTTTCTTGCCCACCCCAGCCCACCCCACGCAAGTTCCGGAAAGGGACCCTACTTAAGTTTTTATCTTGATGTAAATGTTAGTATTACTGGTTGTATATTTAGTCTGACTGGGTCTTCATTAGGTTACTCTCCAGATGGTGACAATTTTTAGTATCTTAATTTAATCCAAGTTAATATCAGAAAGGGTAACTTTTCCACAGGCATTATATACATAGTTTAGAAAATTCAAAAGGTAAAGGAATATATATACATTTTACATTTTCACCATAAAGCAAGCTTTGTTGAAGCACCTGCTAGTATTGTATCTTCAGAAGATTTTATTCACAAAGATGAACAGTTATGTGCATTTAAAAATAATCAACTTTAAAGACTCAGGGTTATATCTCAGTTGATAAGTGTTCCCCCAGTATATTCAAGTTCCTGACTTCAATCTCTGGTACCATAACAGAATAAACAGCTTATATATATATATATATAATGTACAATAAAATTCAGCTATTTTAAGTAAAGTTCATCACAGTATACAATTTGAATTTTGACAAACGCATATTGTTGTACAACTTCTGCCAAAATCATGATATATACCACATTTCTATTACATATAACACACAAACACACACATCTCGACTCCTGTCCATTTGTATTCAGTTCCTTACTTCCAGCCCCTGGAACCATTAATCTGCGTTTACTTTTTCTAGAATGTCAAATCAGTGCAATCATATTGTATACTATGAGTTTTTATATCTGGTTTCTTTTACTTAGCACTATGCTTTTGAGAGCCATATCTACCTTGAACCAAAGAAATGTTGAATGAGTGCATTAAATATCTATTAGCCTACATTTGGGTTAGGTTTTTAAAATTAATTATGTCATACTGTTTCCTGAAATGAACTGATGGGTCTTATGTTCAGATTAGGTAAATCATAGTTCTTAAGGTCAAATCTTGATGTCATTTGGCATGGAAAATGGTAATTCAGTTTGAAAGGAGCAAAAGATTAAGGCTAAATCAGAAGTAAAATTCCATTTAATGCACATGGCAAATCTTCAGAATAGCTTGTTAAATTCAAATTGTATTTTTAATAGCAACCTCTTGCTATAATAGTTCTTGAATCAAGCAAGAGTTCTTGTAATAGTGGTTTAGGAATGGGAATTGTACAATAGTTTTTATTTATTCATGACACGGGCAGAAAATAATCTGTAGAAGAGACAAAAATCCAAAATCTGAGATACCTGAGAAAACGTTAAATCCTTTTTTAAGAAAGGGTGTCACGGGGCTGGGGATTTAGCCCAGTGGCATAAGCCGCCTGCCTTGTAAGCAGGCAGTCATGAGTTCGATCCCCGGTACCGATAAAAAGGAAAAACACACACACACACACAAAAAAAGAAAGGGTGTCACTATGTAGTTTAGGCCGGCCTTGAACTCACAGCCATCATTTCGGCTTAGCCTCCCAAGTGCTGGGATTACAAATATTTACCACCACTCCTGGCTAATAGTGTTAAATATTTATCTCAATCCTACAATCTTTTTTCTAGACTATTTCTGTACTTTGTTGTACTCCCAAGTTTACATGTAGAATAAAGCATTATAGTTGGAAGGGAGAGAAAGGAAAAGGAAAAAATGAGAGAAGGAAAATATGAAAACAAAGCTTTTGTAAATGAAAATGGATGGCTGGAAAAGGAATGGGGAAAAAAAGAATCAAGTTATGCTATATACAGGTACAGATTCCCTATGATGAGTATGTTCATTATATATATATCAAAAGTGTACAAGGCCAGGGGTTTAGCTCATGGCACAAATGTCTGCCTGGCAAGTCCAAGGTCATGAATTTAGTCCTTGGTACAAAAAAAGAAAAGAAAAGGGTAAATACTAGATTTTACTGTTCTTACTGTTGTTTTTTGAAGCCAGGGCCTTCATTCTTAGCTATATCCCCAACTCTTTTAAAATTTATTTTTATGGGGACAGGGGTATAACTTAGTGGGCACAGCACTTGGCCTGGCAAGCGTGAGGTTGTGAGTTCAATTCCCAGCACCAAAAAAAAAATTATTTTTATTTTGAGGTAGGGTTCCAGTAAGTTACTGAGTTGCTCAAGCTGGGCTGAAGCCTGTGATCTCCTGCCTTATCCTCCTACAGTGTTGGGTCACAGGCATGTACCACCACACTTAGCTTCTTAGAGTTTGTTTTTTATTTTTATTTTTTTAATTTTTATTTTTTTATTTTTTTTTCTTTTTATTGGTACCAGGGATCGAACTCACGACTGCCTGCTTGCAAGGCAGGCACTTATGCCGCTGAGCTAAATCCCCAGCCCTGAGTTTGTTTTTATTTTAAAAATAAATCATTCCAGGCCCTGGGTTTAGTACTGCAAAAGAAAAACAAAGGCTTTTGCCTAGCATGCATGTGGCCCTGAGTTTGATCCCCTACATAAAAAAAAGAAAAGCCAGGCATGGTAGTGCATGCCTGTGATCCTAGCACTTGGGAGGCTGAGGCAGGAGGATCTTGCAAGCTCAAGGCCAGCCTGAACTGCACAGCAAGACTGTCTTAAAAAAACAGACAAAAAGATTTATCATTTACTCTTTTGATTTTGAAAGAATGATACTAAAAGAACTGGTAACTGTCTGGCTCAGCATGCTTAGACGCATAACCACCTGCCCGGCAAGCAGGAGGTCACAAGTTTGATCCCCGGTAGTGGGTAAAAAAAAAGAACTTTTACCAGTCAGTATGGCAAAGACTGTTGGGAAAAATGTAAATTTAGTAACAGTGTAAAGTTACATTTATATTGAATAAGTTTCTGTGTTTTTTCTTAAGGAATTGAATGATCTGGCACGGGACCCACCAGCACAGTGTTCAGCAGGTCCTGTTGGAGATGATAGTAAGTATTTAAATGAAGTTGTAATGTAAACTGCATAACACTACGTATCTGTGGGAACCTCTGAACAGATGACTGTATCTCAGGTTATATTGTGTGGAAAGATAATTTGCTACAGGAAGGGGTCAGTTTATTATGAGAGGCACTATATGTGCCTCCACTCATCTGCGTACATCGTCACATTTGGAACCTCTTCTGATAGGTATTATCTTTGTAGTTCTGGTTTCTTTGTACCTATCCTTTATCCTTTCTAGTATTCCCCAGATACAAAATAATTGACACTTCCAGGTGTGGTGGTGCATGCCTGTAATCTCAGCACTCAGGAGATTCATACAGGAGAATTGCCATGAGTTTGAGTTCAAGGTCCACCTGGGCTATATAGTGAAGTCAAGGCCAGCCTGAGCTACATAGGAAGGCCCTGTCTCAAAAAGTAAATAAAGAAATAAAATACTTAACATATTGTAAGAATCATTTAGTGTGTCTAGTTCTTCTATTTTTGTTTTTTGAGACAGGATTTCACTATGTAGTTAAGACTGGCCTTGAACTACCTGTGTAGGCCAGGCTGTCCTCAAACACAGTGTTTTTTTTTTTTTTTTTTTTTTTGTCTTTTTCCTTTTTAATCGGTACTGGGAATCGAACTCAAGACCACCTGCTTGCAAGGCAGGTGCTTATGCCGCTGAGCTAAATCCCCAGCCCCTCAAACACAGTGTTTTGCCTGCCTTAATTTTCCTGTTGCTGCCTTTACATGTGTGTGCCACCAAACCTAGCTAGCTTTAAATTTTGATGAAGACTGCTTTATATTTTTTTGTTACTATTTATGCTTTGGGGGAAATACTTTTTAGAATATTAATTTTTTTGATTTGAAAAAGGCATATAATAGTATAAACAGTAGTAGTAGCAAAGACAAATTATCTTGGCAAGCTAAAGAAAATTTTAAAAATGAAATTTAATTCCCAGACTGTTTTTAAAGATCATCCAAACCAGGCATGGTAGTGCCATCTGTAATCTTAGCACTCAGGAGGCCAAGGCAGGAAAATTTCGAGAGGTCAAAACCAGCCTGTACTGCATAGTAAGATTCTGTCTCTGAAAAAGTTTAAAAAGATCATCAGTCATTCTACATTTTGAGAAATTTCACCTGGGCATGGTGACATTCCTGTGATCCTGGCACTCTCTCTAGGGGGCTAAGATCACCTTGAGTTCAAGGCCAGTTTGAAGTACTTGGTCATGTCTTCCTGGTGGATCACATAAGGACATAAAAAGTATAAATGGATAGCTGAATACGTTTTTATTATCTCACTTGTTTTGTTACAAACTGTCAGAATTTAATCTCATGAGGAGAAAGAAACTTCAGCCAAAACAAGCTTTTAAGATCCTTTAGACTGCCCCCACTGCTAAATTTGACTGGCTTTAAAAAAAAAAAAAAAAAATCGTTTAGACTGCCTAGCACTTAAATCCCTTAGCGTACCACATTATTGATATTTAGTGTAAGAATAAGGTGGAGATGGCTGCTTTATTTTAAGGTACTGTACTCACATTTTAGCATACATTAAATCAGAAGTAAGCTGAAGGTTTATTATTGGTCATATAACCTGTTTCATTTTCTTCTGCTTTGAACATCTAGAGAAATGACTGTTGAGACCCATACATTCAAGTGTAGGTCTTCAGGGATTTAGTCTCAAAACATGTATTCTCACTACCCCTTTTAATCTCAAAACTATTCACAACACCAGAGAGTAATTACTGAGCTCAGAACTTGATATTTACATGCACATATAACTGGTTGTAGCTTTCAGTTCATGTTGACAGCATCAAACCAAAGTAGTAGTGGGAGTTTAGTTTGGTTTTTGTTTTTTTACTATCAAAATTGTTTTGGGGACCGAAAGCCATAGTTTATTGATAGGTTACTTGTCTAGCATGTACAATGCCTTAGGGGAAAAACCTGGTTTTGATTTGGCGGGGGGGAAGTGTGTATTTTTGTTTTCAACATATAATGTTAATCCTTAGATAAAATAAAAGGTTTTTTAAAAACGTAAATGATCATGTAAATGCAGCAGTATATTATGCTTATGAAGTGGACAAGTATTTATTCAGTAACTATTTCTGGAGTTCTTTTTATTTGAAACCCTTAGTGCCGGGGATTTAGCTCAGCTGCCTAAGTGCCTGCCTGGCAAGCCTGAAGTTGTGAGCTCAGTGTTTGTTTGTTTTGGTACCTGAGATAAACTTACAACCTTGCCAAGCAGGTGCTTGTGCCCTGAGCTAAACCCCTCGCCCAAGGTAGTGAGTTTGATCCCTGTACCCCCCCCCCAAAAAAAAAAAAAAAACCTTTTTGCACTTGGAACCCTTAGACCCTTAGTGATTCTCAAACAATTTACAAAACCATTGTGATTTGATACAAGTTAGATACTCTTGTCTCCTCCTCTGTTGTGTTCTGTTTTGTTGTGTTCTGCTTTGCTCTGTTCTGCTGTTTTGTTTTATTTTGTTTTGTTTTTTGTTCTGCCCTGCCCTGCCCTGCCCTGCCTTGCCCTCCTCTCCCCTCCTCTCATGCTGGGGATTTTTTTTTTTCAAAGACAGTCTTGCTAAAGTGCCCAGGAGTGCTGGATTTTGGGATTCTTCTGCCTCATCTTCTCAAAGTTTCGAGATTACAGAATGGAGTTTTATCACCACACCTGCCTCTCCTTCCAGTATTTCCACTTAAGAGAGCTAGGAGTCTAGCAGGGTTCCAGGGAGATCTGACAGTAATTCCATTTAGTATTATTATATTCAACAGTGTGGCTAAGTACTTCAGATGTATGTATTCATTTCTTTGGTGCTGATCATTATATCCAGAACCTAAAAACGCTAAGTTTTGGCTCTACCACTCATAATCCCAGCTCATATAAGATTTAAACTGTAGGTCTTCAAGTACTGTAATTCGTATATTGAATTTGAGTTTGTCTTTTGCTACCTTTTGTTGATTTTGTGTATTTTGGGTCATTTTTATGAGAAGTCTCAGTTGCTATGTTAGCACTTTATTTTCCTCCTGTTTTAAATACAACCCTCTGTATTTGCTTAACAATGAGGACAAAATGCTATCATTTGAATGTGAGTGGATCTTACGTAGAGCTTTGATGCTCATGATTGGGGGAGGTTGTTTGTTTTTTGAGACAAGATCTTGCTATGTAGTTCTTTCAAGCCTTCCTGTGCAGGCTAGGCTGGCCTCAAACTCACTACAATCCTCCTGCAACAGCCTCCCAAGTGCTGGAATTACAGCTGTGTGCCACCACACCTTCATGCCAGGGAAATATGTCTAGTTGTAATATTAAAGAGATATGATCAGGGTACCATATATGCGTATAGAGAAATGTCATGGTAAATCCTATTGGTTTATAAAATTCTGTTGGTAATTACAAAAATGATTTACAAACTAATGGATACGAATTACAAATTAATTAATTTACCAGTATTGATGTAAGAGTTCATTCTCAATACAATAAAATACACTGGAAAGCCAGGTGAGATAGCACACCCCTGTAAATCCCAGGATTTGGGAGGCTGAGTCAGGATCGCTGAGAGTTTAAGGCCAACCTGGGCTACATTATAAGTTCATAGCCAGCCTCAATTACAAAGTGAGACTCTGACTCCAAAAAAAAAAAGGAAGAAAGATTGATCTTTCCTCACTTTTATCAGGAAAAAGAATATCCTTTCTGTAATTGTAAATGTTCTGGTTGCCAGCTTGTCAGCATTTCTGTTTTAAGACTTTGGGGATTCTGTATTGTCCCATAGGTACATTATGATAGTTTTGATAGGTTTTGATCCTAGAGCATAAAATATTCTTTGTTTGCCATTAAGAAGAGTAGGAAGTCAAAAAAGTCTTTTACCATTACCTAAGAACTTGCTCAGACAGCTGAGTGCAGTGGCATACTACTCACAGCACTCAGGAGGCTGAGGCAGGATCACTGCAAGTTTGAGGTCATCCTGGGCTACAAAGTGAGTTCAGTGCCAGCCGGAACCATATGATGAAACCCTTCCTCAAAAAAAGCAAAGAAAAGAACTTGTTCAGATTTAGGGGTGGGGGTACTGTGGGTTGAATACTGGCCTCAACCCATGTTAGGCCAATACTCCTCCACAGAGCAGTATCCAGTGTTATGGGCACGCGCGCGCGCGCGCGCACACACACACACACACACACACACACACACACACACTCACATTCACATTGTTTTTTGTTTGTTTTGAGATACAGTCTTGCTAAATTCCCCAGAATGGCCTCAAATTTGTAACTGTCCTATCTCAGACACTGGCCTATTTTACCATACCTGGGTAGATTTTCTTAAAAATTACATAAATCTGATAGTATTTATAAAAGAATTGAAAAGGAGCCAGGTATGGTGGTACACACCTACAATCCCAGGACTCAGGAGGCTGTGGCAAGAGGATTGCCACAGATTTAAGATCAGTTTGGATTACATAGTGAGTTCAAGACAGTTTGTACTACATAGGGAGACTCTGTTTTCAAGGGGGAAAAAAAAGCATTGATTTTGAGAAGGCTAGAAAGATTAAGTACTTAAATGGTTAATGGAAAATCTAATTTTTTTTTTTTTTTTTAATCGGTACCAGGATCAAACTCAGGACCGCCTGCTTGCAAGGCGGGTGCTTATGCCGCTGAGCTAAATCCCCAGCCCCTGGAAAATCTAATTTTTAAAACTAAATATTTCTGTATTTTTATGACTTGAATGTTTTCTGTTTTATTCTCTTATCTAATACCTAGGATCCTGAGTAGGATTGCAGTATAATTAATATCCTTCCAATTTTAGCCATTGATTTAAGTTATATAAAAGGATTAAGTAAAACAGGTCTATTGCCTGGTAGATTGTCCTTTTGTTTAATAATGTTTTTAGCCTCCTGACAGTTATTAATTCTAGTTGTGTATTTTCTATTTTATTAAATAAATACCTATTTGTGCCAAAACTAGAGGAAGACTGCTTCCTTAAGCAAGACCATTAAAAGCATTTTAGAGGGCTGTTATTACGATTGAAGGACCAGTCTTTCGGAATGATTTTCTTTGCCTGGCATGATCATACAAGCCTACCTGTAATCATAGCACTTAGGGAGACTGAAGCAGGGAAACCACAAGTGCAAGGCTAGCCTGAGCAATATTAAGGAAGTTCTGAAGTACCTTTATGACTTGGACTGATGTCCCATTGGATTTTCACATGACTTCTTAGTTTTCATATTTCTGTTTGCATCAAGAGTTGGCTGGTTTGGGATACAATTCTAGTGACAGGTTTTCTTAGTTTGCTCAGCTCTGCACCACTGTGGACCACACCCTGTCCCCCAGCCCCCTTGAAACTACAGTCTTTTTGAGACAGGTCTTGCTTGGTCAATAAGTTGCCCAGGCTAGGGATTTGAATTTGTATTAGTACCTCAATATCTCAGTGTGCAGGGATTATAGGTACACATCACCCAACCCAAATCCTAGTATGTTGTTTGTTTTGGGTTTTTTTTTTTTTTTAAGACAAGGTCTCTATGTAGTTCAAGCTAGACTTGAACTCACTGTGTAGTCCAGGTTGACCTCAAACTCATGGTGACCCCTCTGCCTTGGCCTCCCAGGTGCTGGCATTAAAGGTGAGCACACTGTGGCTTGCTCTTTGTACTTTAAATTTAAACCTTATCAGTGTTTTAGGTCTTTCTAGCCATTTTTCTCTCTGTAGACAAAATATCATGCTGTTTATGAATGAACTTAACTAGACAGAGGTGTAGGAACAATGTGAGTAACTGATTTTTTTGTGTGTCTTTTTTTTTTTTTTAGTGTTCCATTGGCAAGCTACAATAATGGGGCCAGTAAGTATTCAAGTTAATTTTAGAATTAATAGTTTATGTTATTCACTCATTTTAATCCTTTTTTTTTTATCATTGACAGAATGATAGTCCCTATCAGGGTGGAGTATTTTTCTTGACAATTCATTTCCCAACAGATTATCCCTTCAAACCACCTAAGGTAATTAGAATATGACAATTGTTTTAAATATGCTTTGTGATACCAATAAGCCAATTTACAAAAGGTTTTTCTTTTCTTGTAGGTTGCATTTACAACAAGAATTTATCATCCAAATATTAACAGTAATGGCAGCATTTGTCTTGATATTCTTCGGTCACAGTGGTCTCCAGCACTAACTATTTCAAAAGGTAATTAGGTATTTGATATGAAACTATGGCTTTGTCTTTTAAGGTTGTTTTGTTTTGTTTTACTGGGGGTTGAACTAAGGTCATCACACTGAGTTAGTTACATTTTGTGCCCTTTTATTTTGAGACAGAATCTTGCTAAGTCACTAAGTTGACCAGGCTGGGCTCAAAGTTTCAACTGCCCTTTCTCAGCCTCCCAGAGTGCTGGACTCACAGGCATGGATCACCACACCTGTGTTCCTTTTAATAGGAAAAAATTTCTCATAGTGTGAAATAGACCTTTGTTTTTTTTTTAGCAATCTCTCTTAAATCTGAAATAGACCTGGGACAACTGGAAAGAGTTGGATTTTCAAGCATGGGTATTCTTTGGTGTGGTGAATAGTTTACTGTGCTACTCAAGAACAAGCAGGAAGGTAGGCATTTGGTATGAATGTCTTTTTAAGACTAAAAAATAGAAGCCAGACGTTGTACTTGCCTAAACCCCAGCTGCTTGGGAGGGTGAGGCAGGAAGATCACAAGTGTGAGGCCATCCTGGGCAACTTAGCACAATCTTACATCAAAATAAAACATGAGAAGCACACACAGATACACATATGTAGGAAACAATTACTTAAATGAGCATTGTCTTACACGTTGATTTGTAATTTGTACAACCTTTCTGACTGGTGTGACATCTATAATCCCTGCACTCGGAAGACTGAGGCAGGAGGATCGCCACAAGTTAAAGGCCAACCTGGACTACACAGCAAGACTGGCTCAAAAAGAAAAAAAAAAAACAAAAAACTAGAGTAGAGGTAGATAAAAACAGTTTTTGTCCATGCATTTAAGAGTATTCATACAGCTAATATGGAGAAATATCATGAGAAAAGAGAAATAAAATTGTGTATATTGTAAGTGAATTACATAGAAAAGTATGTTAAATGGGTAGAAATAGACAAAAGGTGAGTTTTGATAGTTGCATAATGAATTCTGTTGTTTGTTTGTTTGGTCAGAGTCTCACTTTGTAGTTTAGGCTGGCCTTAAACTTTTGGCAGTCTCCTACCTTAGTCCCTGAGTGCTGGGATTAGAGGCATGTGCCACTATACCTGGCTAGGATAGTGAATTTTGACATAAAGAAAATACTTTTCTAGCTATTCCCAACTGTTTGTCTTGTTTAGTGAATATATTCAGAAAAGAAGCAACATGGTCTGAGGTGTTATTTAATGAGACATCAGACATATTAGCTTCTGAATTCTTTTTTTTTTTTTTTTTTTTTTTTTTTTGGTCTTTTTCGTTTTTACCGGTACCAGGGATCAAACTCACGACCGCCTGCTTGCAAGGCAGGTGCTTATACTGCTGAGCTAAATCCCCAGCCCCAGCTTCTGAATTCTTTAGGTTTTTTCCTGTAGAATAGGGATGATAGCAAGTGTGTGGTCATGAGTTCGATCCTCGGTACCGATAAAAAAGAAAAAGACCAAAAAAAAAAAAAAAAATAGGGATGATAATAAATATTGTTACTCTGAAGATAAAAGAAACAAAAGTTCAGTTAATGGGCTCCTTATAAGTATTTTAATAAATCAGATAAAGGTACAGTTGTCAAAAGTGTTGGACAGTTGTTGTCTTGTAAGTTAAATGAGAAGACTTGTATACTGTTGAATGGGTGGGGGTGTCGAACTCAACTTCATGTCTGCCAGACATGTACTTGTGCCTGCTGAGTTAAATCCCTGGCCCTAAGATTCATTTTGTTTGTTGTTTGATTTTTGTTTTTCTTTGAGACAGTTTCACTATATAGTCTAGGCTGGCCTTGAACTCACTATGTAGGGTGGTCTCAAACTCACAGGGCAGTCCTCCTACCTCAGCCTTTTAGTGCTGGAATTATAGGTGTATCCTACCACACTGTTGTGGTGGCACATGCCTGTGATCCCAGCACTCATGAGGCTGAGGCAGGAGGATTGCCCCAAGTTTGAGGCCACCCTGAACTACAAAACTACATAGCAAGACTCCATCTCAGAAAAACAAACAGCTACACAGCATTAAGTTAAAATTTCTGGCCCAATGTGGTAGCCCACACTTGTAATCTCAGCAATAACACAGGAGGATTGTCATGAGGTCAGAGCCAGTGTGAACTATATAACAAGACCCTGTCTCGAAAAATAAAAATTCTGAACTGTTAGTCAAAAATAACAAAAAACCCGAGAACTTTTTTTGTGTAATTTTGGTTTGTTTTTGTTTATTGAGGCATGTTCTTCTCTCTCATCCAAGCTGGCCTTGAAATCTGATTCATTTTCCTGTCTTGACTTTCCTGAGTGCTGGAATTACACACATACACATCTCCACTCCTAGTCAAGGAACATATTTTACAAAGTTGTGAACAAAAATAGTTTTTCCAAAGAAGTGACCCTTTTTCTTTTAGAGGGCCCCTTTTCAGACACTGTTTAAGAAAGTGTACATAACCTGGTCATTTTATCACCTGGTCTAGTGGCGGGGTGTGTTGGTTTCTCTTCATTCCCCAAGTGTCAATAGAGATGTAAATCTGATGGGACCAGTAGAGCTAAAATTATGTAATTGTCTACGGGGGTGTACTAGACAGCTGAAGCTGTTGCCATCTCATTTTCTTACCTTTTCTCATGCCTAGAGTTGCCTTATTTCTCTGTGTAATGTTAATTATCCTTCCACATACAGTCTGTTTTCAAGGGCAGTAATTTTTGTCTAAATCCCCCCTTCCTCATTAATTGAACCCTGAGATTCCCACAGACTAGACAAGTGCTGTGCTACTGAGATATATCCCAGACCCCCTTGAGAAGGGGTCTTGCTAGGTTACTTAGGCTGTTCTCCAACTTGAAGTCCTCTGTGCCTGGCTTCATCTTTTCTTTCCTCCTTTTTGACGATATGGATTGAACCCAGGGCATTGTGCATCCTAAGCATGTGCTCTACCACTGAATTCCACCTACATTGAAGGTATGTGTTTAGGGACCTTTAGAAAACTTAAAGCAAATAATTGTACTATAAAAACACTCAACTATGTATTTTTAAAATTGAAAGTGATGGGGCTGGGATACAGCTCAATGGCACAGTGCCTGCCCTGCAAGTGCAAGGTCCTAAGTTCAATTCCTGGTACTAAAAAAAGAAAGAAAGAAAGAGGCTTATCAGTTACGATATTAAAGAAAATAAATACTTTTTTTTTTTTTTTTTTTTTTTTTTTTAAAGAATATACTTGCAAGGGGCTGGGGATTTAGCTCAGTGGCATAAGCGCCTGCTTTACAAGCAGGCAGTCATGAGTTCCATCCCTGGTACCGATAAAAAGCAAAGCAAAAAAAAAAAAAGAATATACTTGCAGGGGCTGGGGATTTAGCTCGGCGGCATAAGCACCTGTCTTGCAAGCAGGCGGTCGTGAGTTCGATCCCCGGTACTGATAAAAATGAAAAAGACAAAAAAAAAAAAAATACTAGCAAGTGTAAGGTCCTGAGTCTGATTCCTAATACCCAAGAAAAACAAGAAAGAAAATAAATATAAACTGATGGGGAATGTATATGGGTAAAACTATTCAAGTGCAGAGTCTATTCAGGTTGTAGAAATAAAACTTAATTCCATTTACAGAGACAGAATGTATAATGCATAATAAGCCAACACCTTGAGTTGGGAAATTCAAAGAATCCTTTCGCCAAATCTAAAAAAAATCACTAGCCCACTTTCCTTTCCTAGAAAAGCTGTTTCTTTAAAATTTAACTTTGAACTGGGATGTAGCTTTGTAGTAGAGCACTTTTATATTGAAACAGGGTCTTACCAAGTTGTCTGGCCTGGGCTTGATTGGCTTGAGCACCTTTTGCCTCAGATGTGCACCACCACACCACCCTTAGATAAATTTATGCTTTTAATTTTATGGGGTATTGTTTGGTTTTCTTTTTTCTTGTTGTTTGTTTGTTTGTTCGTTTGTTTTAATTTTTGAGACAAGGCCTCACTATTCTGGCTGTTCTTGAACTCTAATCGTGTAGTCCAATCTGTCTTGAATTTGAAACAATGCTCCTTCCCTTGCCTCCTAACTATTGGGATTATAGGCATGTACCACCACACCTGACTAAAGCTGCTTTATTATAAAAATAAGTAAAGGGAATTTGTGATACAATTGTGGCAGTATTTCTAATTTCAGATGACTTGTATTGTCAGATTCATAGGGTCAGGGTTTCTTCTTTCTACAGTCAGCATTTCATGGGCATTCAGAAATCTGTTACTCTTTGTTACCATTTCCAAGAAATAAGAGATCTTTTCTTATTACTGTTACAATGTTCTTCTGATATTGAAGAGGACATCAGGTGGTGACACCTGACAATAGGAAGAAAAGATGTTTGGGAATGTCATCTGCCAGAACTGTGGGCAATAAGAATGAAGGAAGAGGGGCTGGGATTTAGCTCAGCGGTGTAAGCACCTGCCTTGCAAGCAGGCAGTCATGAGTTCAATCCCTGGTACCGATAAAAAAAATTGAAAGGAAGAGTCAGAGAACATCTTTATTGTTGCATTCCCCTTCCGCCTCCCTGTATACTTAGAAGGCAAGAAAATAGCTTATTTGGTTGTCAAACTTGAGTGATAATAGGACATGTCAGCTTTTTATTCATCTCTCAGAAGTCCTTGGTCTTTTTTTTTTTTCTTTTTTGTCTTTCCTTTTTATCAGTACCGGGGATTGAACTCACGACTGCCTGCTTGCAAGGCAGGCACTTATGCCGCTGAGCTAAATCTCTAGCCCCCAAGTCCTTGGTCTTTGTAGAATAGATTTGATAGGAAAATAAGTAAATCTTTTCCTCTTGAATTTGATGGTTTCGTAGGATAGAGAACTCAAAAGTCTTTACCTCTTGGTTCAGAACATACATGAGCTGAGTTCTGTTAGCATCACAATAAAAAGTTTTCAGTTTATTTCATTACGTCAGAGTCTCTTGAACTTAATATAGTGACCTCAATCGCCACTTTTAAGTTCAGTGAAGAATATTAATGACAGATTTGAACAGAGGAAATTATACTGTTGAGATTTCTCTGCTACGTATCAGGTTATCATTGAGGAAGTGAGATCTAAATCATCACTGAAAAGACTGTGTTTTGATAACAGGCAGGCACTGTGCACCTGAGCTACAACATCCCCAGCCCTGAAAAGACTTTGAGAACTTGGTAGTAGTGTGTTGCATGCTATTACTGAGTCTCTGGCCATTGCCCTACAGAGGCAAGCATTGGCCTTTATACTCTTGATTTGGATTCTTTTAACCCAAAAATGAATCACATCCATTGTATCTTGAAACACTGCTACCTGCCCCAGAGAAAACGGTGTTCATTAGGTCTCAAGATTGTCGTTTGCCCCAGCTAAGTAGTCATTAGTGATGGTTGTGTGTGGAATTTTGAAAAGCATTTTCCCCTCAATTTGGGCTTCTAACAATTGAGTTTTACAGACTCTGATTAGTATTCTTGGTCTTAGGGGCTGGGGATTTAGCTCAGCAGCATAAGCACCTGCCTTGCAAGCAGGCAGTCATGAGTTTGATCCCTGGTACCGATTTAAAAAAAAAAAAAAAAATCCCTTCCTAAACCTACCGGGAGAGTATTCTTGGTCTAAGACTTGGAAGTCTAGTGGGTTGGGGGGGGGGTTGTTTGTTTTGTTTTGTTTTGTTTTTTTGTGGTGTGGGGGGATTGAACCTAGGGCTTTGTGTATCCTAGGCAAGCACTCTACCACTGACCTGTACCTCCAGTACAAGATGAGGGTTTTAAAATTTTATTCTGTTTTCTAATTCCTGTTCCAGGCCGAGTGAACAAATCAGTTAACTTCTCTGGGCTAAGTTCTTTAGGAGTTCAGGCATAGAGAGCCAGTGGTACACATAGCATAATTTGTGAAACTTTGCGCAAAGAGATGGATTCTTATCTTGGAAACTAAAATGACTTTCAGCATTAACTTTCTGCTATTTGTTTTCATTTTAATTTTTTATTGGCTAAATATGAAATCTGTTTGAGGGTTTTGTTTTGTTTTGTTTTGTTTTTTGAGACAGTTTTCCAGTGGGTAGGTAGTCCAGGCTGGCTTCGAACTCAACAGCAGTTCTCTTGCTTTTCAGCCTTCCTAATACTGGTATTACAGGTCCAGCTTGTTTGAGCGCCTCCAAATCTCTAGTGATTACTATTACTAGGCACTACTGTATAAATAAACTCTTTCCCCCACACTAGGATCAGTCCAGGTTATCGTGCTGGCTAGGCAAGTGCTATACCCCAGCTCTCAGTAGGTTCTTAGAATTTTCTCATGTGTTGCCATTGCATATTTCTGTCAACTTTCGTTTTTTATCCTTTACTAACTTACACATTTTTTTATCCTAGTACTCTTGTCCATCTGTTCTCTGTTGTGTGATCCCAATCCAGATGATCCTTTAGTGCCTGAGATTGCTCGGATCTACAAAACAGATAGAGAAAAGTAAGTATGGGCTCTAGATGACAAGGTGTCTGGTGGGATAGAGATGTTTGTTTTAAATCTAAAGGCTGCCTATGGGCCAGTTACTTAATATTAAATGTTAATATACTCCCCCAAGGAAAGGAAATGGGGTATGACTCTATCTAGAACCACCACTCCTATCCCCACCCCCAGTTAGGATCTCACTTGCTATGTAGTCCATGCTGGCCTCAAACTCACTGAAACCCTCTTGATTCAGTCACCACACCTGGCACAGTAGAACCTTTCTGCATTCCTGTTTGTTTATTTGTTTTGGTTTTGATTTTTTTTTTTTTTTGTAATTTTGTCTGTTTTGTAATTTTTGTAATGTCTGTTTTGTAATTTTTGTTACTGTGGGGAGCTTTTTGTTTTTATTTTTTTGGTATATATGTGTGATGTTTTTGTTGTTGTTGTTTTTTGAGACATGGCCTTTCTTGCTATATTGCTCAGGTTATCTCAAACTCCTGGGTTCAAGTGATCCTTCTGCCTCAGTCTCTTTGGTGCTGCAGGCACCTGCCACCATGCTCAGCCCTTCCCACTTTTTTTGACAGAAGAAATACATAACTTTTTGCTCTGTTTAGTTTACTGCATTGTTCTTTTAGAGCAGTGAATCCATTCATTTTTTCAAGCAAATTTTGAGAGTTCTTCCAAAACTTGTTGCCTTATTGAGATAAAGCAAAATATTCTACCTGCTTAGTCACTATTAGTATATGCTTTTGAGAACTGCAGATAAACTGTGTAGGGCAGCACACCTGTAACTCCAACATTCAGGAGACTGAGGCAGGGTCATGAGAGTCCAAGGCCAGCTTAGGCTACATAGTGAGTTCAAGGACAACCTGAACTGAACTGCACAAAGAGACCTTGGCTCAAGGGGGGCGGGGAAGAATATGAAATAGAGAAGTAGAGCCTTTGGAAGTGAGAAGGAGAATTAGAGATGAGAGGGAGAGGACATTAAGATATGTTTTCTGCTGTGCATGTACTAACTTCCCCATAATGAATGTAATCATTATATATAGAAAACATGTATTGGGGATATAACTCAGTGATACCGTACCAACCTAGCAAGCACAAGGTCATGAGTTTGATCCCTGGTACCAAAAAAGAGATAAAGATACATACACTTTTTTTCTTTTTGTGCATGCAAAGCAGGAACTCTACCATTCAGCCAGGTGTGGTGGTACATGCCTGTAATTCCAGAATTTGGAGGCTAAAGCAGGAGGATTGCCTGAGTTCAAGGCCAGCTTGAACTGTATAGTGAGCCTCTGTCTCAAAAAGACAGACAAACTCTACCACTGATATACATTCCTTGCTCCATCATAAACTTTTTCAAGACAGAATCTCGCTGTGTAACCCAGGCTGACCTTAGATTTGCAGCCTTTAGGGGCTGGGGATTTAGCTCAGTGGCTTAAGTGCCTGCCTGGTAAATGTAAGGTCATGAGTTCAATCCCCAGTACCAAAAAAAAAAAAAAAAAAAAAAAAGATTTACAGCCTTTAAAGAGAATTTAGGGTATTTTTAAGAAATATGTTAATCAAGCTGGGCATGGTGGTGCATGCCTGTAATCCCTAGCACTCGGGAGGCTGAGGCAAGAGGATTTGCATGAGTTCAAGACCAGCCTGTCTCAACCAAGAAAAAAAAGAAACAGGTTAATCAAATATATCAGGAAGTACTAAGATTTAATGAGTCCTCAAAAAAAAAAAAAGTCACAGTCCTCTATAAATTGCATTTATAGGAAAGTTTTGCATTTTACAAAAAAAAGCTTATTAAGAATTTGAGTTAGGGGGCTGGGGATTTAGCTCAGAGGCATAAGCACCTGCCTTGCAAGCAGGCAGTCCTGAGTTCGATCCCTGGTACTGATTAAAAAAAAAAAAATAGAATTTGAGTTAGAAATCTGATGCTTGGGGAGGCTGAGGCCAGGAATGTTGCTGCAAGTTTGAGGTCAGCCTGAACTACATAATAAGAGCTTGTCTTAGAAAAACAAAAAAAAAGGAGGGTGGGGGGGCAGAAATAAGAAATTATTTCTAGGTGATTTACTTCATTGTCCTAGGTTATTCCCCCTCAAGTTACTGGGTGGGGTAATGAATGAAATCTGTTGCTTACTAACTGACTCATCACTGTGTTAAACCAGGCTTCTCTTTATGTGTACAGGTACAACAGAATAGCTCGAGAATGGACTCAGAAGTATGCGATGTAATTAAAGAAATTATTGGAAAACCTCTACAAATAAAGATAGGGGAACTCTGAAAGAGAAAGTCCTTTTGATTTCCATTTGACTGCTTTCTATGAGCCCACGCCTCATCTTCCCCTGTGCACATGTTTACCTGATACAGCAGTGCTGCGTGTTGTACATACTTGGAAACAACAAACTAGAAATACTGTACTTCTGTACCAACATTGCCTCCTAGCAGAGAAGTGTATGTGTGACAAGCCAGTTCTTCAGACATAACCTAGATATGAGACTAAAAAGCTTTCCATATTGACTTAAATTTGGATAACAGCAAGGTGTGAGGGGTGGTGGGTACATGTGTGTGCTTGGGTGGGGAGAAGCTCCACTGACTTGTAGGAGATGTTTTTAAGTGGAATCTGTTTAAACTCCAAACAGTTATGAAAAGCAAAGTGAAGAACATGAAGCTGTTTCTGTATTCATTTATTCCGAAGGACCTACAATTTAGCTGAAAGTTACGACCAACCAGATTAAATTCTACCCACATCCTGTATTTTGAAGGTCTAAGTTTAACTGGTCAACATTTAAATGGATTGGAGCTATTAGCACATAAAGTGTGATGGGCTTTGTTCCCAACTCTTTACATCTCTCTGCCCCTTGAACTTTTGTCCTTTTAGCCCCTTTCTCTCCATATTCTTTGGTTTGTACGAGGTTTCTCAGTTAATACATAGCTAATAGCTCTTATTTTTCTTATGTTTTTAACTGCTTAGGTCTCTTTGGATGTAAGGGTGAAATTCATTTGATGGAAATACTTGTGTATATTTAAAGACCCAATTGCTCCTCTGGAGCTGGTACGTTCAAGAATGATTAATCTGTGTAATAAACTGATTACTACAGTCATTACATTTAATTTTGTGTGAATAGGCTTTTTGATTTTAAGAACTTTGTCTAGCTGAGATTAGTGGTGGATTTCCCCCCACTCCTAAAATGTTTTCATTTATTATACTGGTTACATTTCAAAATCATGAAACAATTCCAGTTTACATAGTAAAAAAAAAAACAAAAAAAACAAAAACCTTGAGTAATTTTATTGAACTATGACACAAACTTGAAAGCATTTTCATGAAATGTATATGTGCAGCATTTTGGGAACATGACTGTTAACTAAGAAATTTGATTTATTAATGAATCTAAGCTGCATTTCACCAAAATCTTGTGACATTCCCTTGGTGCGTAAGAGATAAAAACACAAAGGCATTGCTGTTCGGTAAGTTAAGCCTCTGTGATTGTAATTATAGAAGTGCAACTTGACCAGACCTGGGAAACATGAGCACAATCTTGTATTGGAGAGTCTGCATAATTACTTTGCACTAACATTTAGAAGGATGTTCATCCAGTTTTAAATTGTATTGTATGTGGCTTTTTGAAGTCTTCCCTTGACTATAGTAAAATGTAGTTTGAAACTTGTAAACAACTGTGTTTGCCAGAAACATCATTCATGTGAACTAGGCAAGTTACATTTTTCCTTTTCCAAATCTAACTGTAAACCAGGCCAGCCTGAAGGCCATGGCCGATGCTCTCTAGCCATCAGGTTCTTTAAAATGCATCTTTACACTCTTGCACAAAAACTGAGGAATAAATGTCCGTTGCTTTTGGATTTAAACTTGTCCACCTTGTCTCATCTCTCAGTGTCACTGCTTCTCCATCTCACACTACTGTGATATAACCCAAATGCTTTTTCCAGTTGTGCATTTTTTTAGCTACTGGCTATTTGTAAGCATTTTGAGGATGTTTCTTATGGTCTTTGACCTTGAAGAAAAGGTTTCACTGTCAAATGGTTATGATTGCAGGGAGTAGCCAGGCATACTGACTTTTATGTCCAGCACTCGGCTGCTGACGAAGGAGGAATATTGTGAGTTGGAGGCCACCCTGGGCTATAGGGTTCAAGGCCAGCCTCAATTGCATAGTGAAACTTTGTCTCAAAACAAGACAACAAAAAAACAGTTGTAGGGAATGGAGTTAGGATTAAACTCTAACCTAAAATCACCCTGCATTTTCAGTATCCTGGGCAGGTAGAAATTGTTTGCTTTTGAGATGGATTCTCACTGTGTTGGTCAGTTGACCCTGAGCTAGAATATTTGTTTGTTTGTTTGTTTGTTTTGAGACAGGGTCTTGCTGTGTTAGTCCAGGCTGGCCTCAAACTTGTCAGCAATCCTGCTGCCTCACTCAGCCTCTCAAGTGCTGGGATTGTAGGCCCAGGCCACTACTGGCTGCTTGAGTTCAAAATGTTCTTGTCTCAGCCTCCCAAATAGCTGGGGTTACAGACATCAGCCACCACTCCCAGCTTTGAAAGCCTGCCCAAAGATACATTCAGTCCTAGATGCTGAACCCAGGGCCTCGTGAATGGTAAGCAAACATTCTACTATTGAACCATACTACAGCCCATTATTTGCTTTTCATTTCAGTTACTACTTATTAGGTCATAATCTTAGCTACTCTCATGAATGCTGTTTTTAAAATTTTGAGCCAGCATCTCACAAAGTTTTCCAGGCTAGGCTCAAACTTCTGTCCTCCTATCTCAGCCTTCCAGAGTATTGGGATTATAGATATGTGGCACCATGGGAGTGCTCATAGTTTTTTGTTGTTGCTTTGTTTTGTTTTATTTCTACATAAAAGTATGTGCAGATGTTTTTGTTTTTTTTCCTTTTTATCGGTACCGGGGATCAAACCCACGACTGCCTGTGTGCAAGGCAGGTGCTTATGCCGCTGAGCTAAATCCCCAGCCCCCACAAAAGTGTGTGCAGATGTCAAATGAAAGTTTTGGATGGTCACAAATATTACCATGTTCTTGAATGCAGTTTGGTCAGTCTTGCCCATTGGAGTAGGAAGTGTGTGTGTACATGTCCCTTGTCCAGAGAGAAGACTCAGGGAGGCCACTTTTCCTGCTCAAGGAAGTTCATACCAGGGATCACATTGTGTTGTAGTTGTTTTGGGCTTTGTCATACGTATAAGCTACTTTGTAGCAGCCTTGATTATCTTGGTAAGGCAGTGATTATAAGGGAAAGTATTGAGGTTTCCTTTGGTCTGCTTAATAGGAATATTTAAGGTGTAATAGCCATCTGTTTTGGTAAAATCAGTTTGTTTTGTTTTGTTAATCAGGAATCAAACTCTGGACCTTGTCCTTTCCAAGCAGACACTATGCTGCCGAGCTATATCTCCAGCCTGTAAAACCAGTTTATTTCAGATATCTGCATGCTGTTACTGGCCAGTAGTTAAGGGAAACATTGTCCTGCCAGTTTCTACAATTGAACTAGGATAGAGTTAGAAGGGCCCTGGAGGTGAAAAGGTGCAGGAATGTCTAGAGAGGCCGCAGTGGTGAAAAAAGGGCGCTCTCCCTGACCCAGCCATAGAAGAGTACCCTTCCACTGCCAACTGCCACTTTCTGAATCGCTCTATTTTGAGCCTTAGGAAGCTTGTCAAATGATTATTTCAAACTTACAGTTAGTGGGGCTGGGGATTTAGCTTAGCAGCATAAGTGCCTGCCTTGCAAGCAGGCAGTCGTGAGTTCGATCCCCGGTACCGGTAAAAATGAAAAAAGAAAAAAAAAAAATTACAGTTTGTTAACTGTCCTTTGTCGTGTGAAAATAAGGTGAAATTCTGGTTTTGTCTTAAGTGTGTTCTGTAGCACCCCTTGACACCCAAAGGAAAAGTTTGTGGGGGGGAGGGGAGGGAGTAGGGGTGTTCGTTTTGAGACAGGGCCTTGCTATATCTCACAGGCTGACCTTGAACTCAACAGTGATTCTCTTGAGTGCTGGGAATTATACTCATGCATCAGCTCCAATGGGAAAGTCTTAGCAGGAGAACATTCTTCTGTTCCTGTATCTTCTGAATTATCAACACATCATTCGTTTATTTACTTACGTACTTTGGGGGAGTACTGGAAATTGAATGACCTTGCATTTGCTAATTAGGTGCTTATGCTGCTGAGCTACATCCCTGGGCCCTATGAACACATAATCAGAAATAAGTATCACCTCTATAGCAAATTGTCATTAGGGTTAAGGATCCATCTCTGTCTCTTTTTTTGTTTTTGTTTTTTGGGTGTGTCACTTGTGGAAAAACAAGAAGCATCACTAAATGTCCAGCCGGGTGTGCAGGAAAGAGCTACAACAGCTTCGGTGAATGTACTTGTTCAGCTTTAAATTTCTGGGGATGTTAGGCAGGAACAGCAAGTTTTCCAGGTGTGCCTCTCTTTGCCCTGAGCCACTTGTTCCCAAGATTCTTTGGTGTATATTTTGTACAAATTGGTTTTTTGTTTTTGTTTTTGGTCTTTTTCGTTTTTATCGGTACCAGGGGTCGAACTCACGACTGCCTGCTTGCAAGGCAGGCGCTTATGCCACTGAGCTAAATCCCGACCTCACTGAGCTGAATACCTAGGCTTTTTTATTTTTTCAAACAAGGGCTTCCTAAATTATTCAGGCTGTTTGAACTTGCAATCCTCCTCCTTGGCCTCCCAGAGTGCTGGAGTGGACAGGCTTGCACTACTGTACTTGGCTAAGATACTCCTTTTTGAACTTTGTTCTGAGAACTTACATATCTTGGATTCTAGAAAGTGTCACATTTTCTAAATTGTGGGCCTCTAGAGAACAAGGAATCAGAAGGGTTTACTTTTGTTGACCTCAAGACCAGCTCCTCCCCAAATTGCCTGCTTTCTCCATAGAAAATAAAGTAGCTGTGGAAGTTTCTAGGCAGACCACAAATACAGTCTAACTTTTGCTCCAGAGGCAACTCCATCTCAGAGGTAAGAGAAAGAAAAGCTAGACTTCTATCTGCCAGGGGATCCCATGCCTTCCCCTCATCATTCGAAGTCAATACTGTTTAGGCAGTAGGCAGTTTCTTCTTCCTCTACGCAAGGCAGTGTTTGTGTATCTGCAGGATGTGCAGAAAGCTGAGGGGAGCCAACTTTGGTTAAGGGGGTACTTTTTCTCATCACTAGTTGCATAGTGACAGAAGAAGCCATGAAAACCAAGAGTTTCGTAGGCCCACCAGTAAAGTTGGGCTTCTTGAAAGATAGCTCCAAGGGGGCTGGGGATTTAGCTCAGCGGCATAAGTGCGTCGTGAGTTTGATCCCTGGTACCGATAAAAAGGAAAAAGACAAAAAAAAAAAAAGAAAGATAGCTCCAGACAAGCAGGCAGTCATGAGTTCGATCCCTGGTACCGATAAAAAGGAAAAAGACAAAAAAAAAATAAAAAAAAAATAGCTCCAGGTCATCTCAGCTCAGCCCACCTTTGGAGGAAACAAGGTGAGGGTATAGGACAAAGGAACTGGGAGCTTGGGGCTTAGTGCATTTTAACAAGTTACAGGGCAGAAATCATTTCATTTAAGGGTGCGTTCCACCTATAGGCAACATAGGCCAGATTTAAAGTTTAAGGTTTATGTTTGGGGTTAGGGGACAGAAATGCCCTGGCATAGTGTGTGGGTAACACAATCAGCCCTGGCTCAGAATTAGCTGGGGTTACCTCTAAGTGCTTACAGGTAGAGATTAAGGTATGTTTGCCCATGTCGGGAGTGACAGTGATGGCCTTGGTGTCTGAGTGGATGCTAGTACCTGAGTGGCCAGCAGAGGGCAGTGGTGACCTACAGCTTTTTTATAGCTGAGGTGTGATCATGAATCCACTTGGACAGAACCTGTAGATGGCTTTTTTGTTGGGGTAGGAAGGCTGCTTTTGGGCTTGGTTTTTGTTCATTGTATCATGCAGATAGGCCAGTACCTAGATCAGTCCAGCTGTCAGCCTTACACTGTGGGAAAAGGTTAATGACTTAGTCAAGCCTAATACCTACCAGAAGCATCAAGGTGTTAGCATCCCTCTCTCCCTAGCACTATTGTGGCCATGTCCCTGTGTGTGGACAAATTAAATAGAACCTGACCGGGACTTAATCTGCCTGTTCATTACATGGGAGCAAAGATCTGTCCATTCATGGGAGGAGATTCATGTTTCTGGTGATCCCTGTTGTCTTTTCCCCAAAATAGGCAGTCCCCATTCTTCCATCCAGAAACCTGGTCTTTGAGGTTTTTGATTTTTTTTTTTTTTTTTTTTTTTTTTGGTCTTCTTGAGACAGGTTTCACTATGCAATTCACGCTGTCCTTGAACTCACTTTTTAGCCTCAGCCAGCCTTGAATTTGAAGCACTCCTCCTGCCTCAGCTTCCTGAGTGCTGGGATTACAGGTGTGCAAACTCAGTCTTACATGTGCGCCCATTCTGAACAACTATGATAGGGTTCCTCTGGATCAGTGATGGCAAACCTATGGTATGCATGCAGCAGGCACACAGAGAGCCCTTAGCCAGCATTTTAGTCAAGTGGCCCTAGCAGCCTAGCATTGTGTAACAGTTTTTTCTAAACTAAAAACCTCAGTAGTCTGGTTGAGTTACAGTGTTGGGACTTTGATAAACAAATGGGTTTGGAGTTGCAGGGTAGGTACTCCATTTCTAAAATGTTCGCTATCACTGCTGTAGACCCTGACTGGAGGCAGCAGAGCCAGGGGCTGATGATAGTGCTTGGAAACTTTTGTTTTCTTGGCAATTTTGTGTTTGGAGCCTCTAGGCTCAGCCCAACAGCTGTAAACCTCCAGGGCCACCACCCCGAAGCCAGCTGCTTTTTCATGGGGAATTCTTTGAAATTCTAGGATTGGCCATCTGGGTATGCAAATATCTCCAGATTTGCTGAGCCCACCAAGTGGCTGCAGCCCAGGCAGAACTGTGAGAACCACCACCACATCCCCAGCTGTCTCGGGACATTGGTGCCTGGAACACAGGCGTTTGCCCACTGGTAAGACTTACAGAAAAGGAAGCTTTGGGCCTAAGAAGGTCCCTGGAATACGAGGGAGGGAAGCCTTGGGTCCAGCTAGCTGAACAGATGGAGGCTACCTGCAAGGAAAGCTTCTGATTTCCTACAGTGCTACAGAGCTAGAGCTTAGGCAGGCCAGACTAAAGCCAAAAGCCTCCCGAATGCCTTCCTGTCCCCCAGGCCTGTCCCTGGGGCTGCTTATCTGGCTGCAGCAGGAGGAATGTGTACTCTGGTGGGGAAAGGAGGGTAGTTAGGGTCAGGGTGGAAACCTGGAAATGCAGACTCTGGCTTCCCTTGTCTCTGTCAGAGGAGTGAGCCATGGAGAATGTGGCTGAGAGGCTCCAGGCGTGGGAGAGCATAGGCCAGGCTGAGTGTGCGTGCGTGCGTGCGTGTGTGCGTGTGTGTGTGTGTGTGTGAGAGAGAGAGAGAGAGAGGGAGAGAGAGTGCATCCAGCAGGGGCTGCACATGTGGTAGAGAAGTGTGAGAGACTGTAAGCACAGACGTCCCTTCGTGTTTATGCCTATGGCTGTGAGCTTAAATCTGTAGCTTTTGAAGATCAGGAGTCAAATCTGGCTTTGAATTACAAGCCCAAAGTTTTCACAGTATAATTTTGGGCAACTAGTGATTTTGTCATCTAGCAAATGGGCTTTTGGGCCAACCTGATCTATAGGCAACACTTGGCAGAAGATGGCCTTTATCAAATTAAATAGTTACAGCTCGAGTGTGGTGGTGCATGTTTGTAATCCCTGCTACTCTGGGAGGCTGAGGCAAGAGGATGACAAATTTGGAGCTAGCCTGGCAGTTGAGTGAAACCATCTCAAAACTGTTTGCCAGGTATGGTAGTACATACCCATAATCCCGGCATTCTGGGAGTCTGAGGCAGTAAGATCACAAGTTTTGAGCCCAACATGAGCAATTTAGGGAGTTGGACCTGGTGGCTCCCCAGTGTCGATTATAAAAAGAGGGCTGGGGATATAGTTCAGTGATAAGAGAACTTGTCTATCGTGCACAAGCCTTGGAGTTAATTCCCAATAACAACAACCAAAATTGGGACGTTGGTGCCTGTGAACTCAGGTTTAGGCATGGCTTTCTTAGGTTTCTATAGAAGTCAGAGGTTTGCTTCTCTTGGAACAGAAACAGTTGCCGGGACACTGGGAACTAAAGCAGGCTGTCTAGACCTCTTGATGGTCACAACTCACATAACCAAGACACTGTGTCTACAAATGGAATAAACCGGCAGATGGGTGGACATACTGACCAGCCTGTGTGTTCCTGCTTCCGGTGAACAAAAACCCATGGGGGTCAGGGGTTCTGTGTAAGACCAGATGTCCACAGCTGTTTCCAGCCCTGCCTGAAGCGGGAATGAGAGGGATGAGTGAGTGATTTGCATGCTTGCTGTCCTCTCCTAGATCACAGACCCTACCTTTCTTTGCTGTCCTTTCCTAGGTCACAGACCCATACCTTTCTTTGTGTCTTGTCTGTCTTTAGAGACAAGATCTCCACTATGTAGTTGAAGCTGACCTTGAACTTACTATATAGGCCAGTCTGGCCTTAAACTCAGCGATCCTACTGCCTCAGCTTCCTGAGTGCTGGATCACAGGTATCCACTACCATGCCTAACTCACAGACCCATAATTGATAAGAACTCTATGGAGGTAGAGAGGATTTTAAATTAGTGGACATTTCTATCCCCAGTACCAAAAAAATAAATAAATAAATAGTGGACAGGACTTAGAGCCTGGCCAAGAGGTTAGGGAATTAATGTTACACAGGCAAAACTCGGGAATGTTAAGAGTCACTCCAGGTGGGATCTGTCTCCACCCCAATCTGTGCTAGGGATCAAACCCAGGGCCTTTGTATGCTAGGCAAGGGATCTGCCACTAAGGTACATCTCCAGCCCTAGGCAGAGAAGCATTAAGAAGAGATTCCTAATGCCCGCTGTGTAGGCCCAAGCTTAAACTTGAAGTAAGGCTTTAGCCTACCTGTACCTGCACTGGAACCACTAGAATTGTCCTGTAAGGCTGTGCTGTGCTGGCATGGACGTTCAGCTGTGAGAGTCATTTCTGAAAATCTGGCAATAACCAGAACCTTTTCAAGCGATCTAGGCTATAGGAAGAATGTATGTCCTATGGAGGGAGGAATTCTAATGAACTGACAGTCTTATGTCTATAAATGTGACTAGTTTAAAGTTCCAGCTAACCTTGAACTCACTATAGCCCAGGCTGGCCTCAAACCCAGAGCAGACATGGCTCTGCCTCCCAAGTGCTAGGATTACAGATGTACACTACCATGTCAAACTAGAACTAAAGATGCTGGCCTGCTTTATATATACTGCTGGGAATAAGGGTAAGGGACATTGCTACAATCTGGGGCTACCCATTTCTTCTTTGGATTTGGAATGAGGAGAGTTTGGAAACTGTAACCAATGCCTCAGTTTCTCTTGGAGGAAATAAAAGAATTGGAGAGGGACTGTCTAGATAGTCCTTAAGTTTATTCTGGAGGCTCTGGGACTTGGCAGGGGGTGAGTTCTGTGTTGTACAGCTTTGTGGAATAGTAGGAAGTGAAGCCCATAGCTACGCACTAGTTGAAGTGCGCCTGGCTGAGAAATGGGTGGTTTTCCCACCACAGTCCCAGAGCCAGGAGCTTTCTGCTACTGCCCTGGGGCAAGGGGTGAGTGGATGTGGCCACGCCTTGGGAGAGTGAAACTCCTTACTGCAGTGTGGTTGGTGACAAGAATTGTGCTTCTCTGATGTGTGTAGTGGCAGAATTAATTTTGCTGCTGGAGTGAATCAGGTTCCCAAAGAAAGGACCGCAACCCAAGAGTGTAATGCTAAGTAGTTCAAAGTGATTGTACCCTTGTGACTTAACTAATACATAGCCACCAATCATGACCCAAGACTCCTGTGTGTTGAATGCTCACCCTGTGCCTGGCCCGGTGCTAACCTTTCACTGCAGTAGTCCTGTGAATGACAGCTTGCCAATGCCACAGTGTTGACTGTGGAGCAGGAGACATAGTTTCATTCAGCTTGGGGGGTTTACCCAGCTTCATCCGTGTCTTAGTTACTGGGATACAATTTGTGGCAGGGGGTGTGCTCTGGATCTCTTCTTGTTGCTCAGCATGAGACCCAATTTGACAAAGTTCTTTGAGATGGGGATGATGGAAGATAGGGCTCTGTGACTTTTTGGCTTTACTGTATGGCCTTTTTGTGCAGCCAGAGTATGCAGTTCCTTATAGTTGTGTGATGTAGCTCCTAGTGGAACATGTGACTCAGGTGGCGACCTGGTGTTATAGGAAGGGTGTCTAGTGTAAGGGTCATGCCCTGTGGTGTGAGCCCTTGTGTTGTGGGAACCAGTAGTATGTGATTGCGTGACTGTATATTCATATATTGTTATATAGTGTGACTCTGTTCCATGTTGTATGCAGATCAGAAGTTGTTCCTGGGGGCTGGGGATTTAGCTCAGTGGCATAAGCGCCTGCTTTGCAAGCCTGTGGTTGAGTTCGATCCCCGGTACCGGTAAAAATAAAAATAAAAAATAAAAAAGTTGGTCCTGTTGCGACTTGTGTCAAGAGATTGTTCTGTGGAGTAACTGAGTGTGATGCGTGGACTCTTTTGTGGTGTTGGTGGCCCGTAATGATGTCTGTTAGGATCGTGCGTCCGTGCCACCCACTGCTGTACACTTCAGATATGTTTTTTGACCTCCGCCACGAAGGCCCCCGCCCCTGCAGCCCGCGCTGCCCCTCCCCCGCGCCGTCCACCCGCGCCGTGCGGCGATCGATCGCCATTGATTGTCCCTGACGAGCTGCTCCACTTTCCAGCCAATGTCAGGAGGGGGGATCTCCGCCGCCCTGGCGGTGTCATTTCCACACACTCCCTGGGCTGCCGCCAGCTCGGGTGCTGTCAAGAGCCGGCATGGATCGCCCGGAGCGCGGACCGGACCGTCCGCCTCGCTCAGGGAAGCCCCCGACGGCGCGGCCCGGCCCACCCGACGGCCCGCTGCACCTTTGCTGGGTGCAGGGACGGTGTGCACATACGAGTCTGAGCTGGCCAGGCGCGGCGGAAGCGGGGGCTCACTGGTGTGCCTGCGTGCCGGGTGGGGGCTCTGGGCCGTTTCCGGCGGGTGGAGGCGCCAGCGGGCCAACTTTGCCGGCCCACACTAATGCTAATGATTTTCCGGGAGGCGCCAGTTATCTCTGGGCCCAGCTTGCCGGTGTGCGGAGCTGGGCCCGGCATGGACACCTCCTGGGCACCCCTTACTCCATCAGGAGCCGCACCAAAACAGACCCCTTGACCCCAGCAGACTGTGAGGAACATCGCAGGCTACCCTTGGGGTCCCTAGGACTGTGGCTGTGTGGGAATATTTGCTTGTCCACTCTGGATGCTACCTTCTCTTCTGAGCACCTCTCCAAGTGTCCCCCACCACGCAAACATGCAAGCAGGGGAAACTGAGGTTCCCTCTGCTTAGCTGAGTGGGTCACCCTGAGAGCCACCCCGTCTGTGGCCCACACCCCTACCCAGTCCCCTCTCACGCAGGAGCCAGAGCCAGTTTCCAGACTCCCCGGTGGAAGTGCTGACGTGGCTCTGGGCAGCTGTCTGGGGCCGGGAAGCGGGGCAGATGTCACGCAGCCCAGGGGAGGAGGCGGCTCCGCGGGGAGGGCAGGCAGGGCCTCTGGCCAGGGAGACTGCCTCCTCCCCCTCAGACCTGGCTGTGGGTCTGGAGTTAGGGCACAGCCACTGGGCCAGGCTGACCCGTTTCCAAGACTAGCTCCAGCTCCTCTGTGCGGCTACTAGCAAGGCCTCTCTGAGCTGCTTTCTCTCCCGCTAGAAAATAATAGCACCTGCTCCTGATAGATGTGATCTCCAGCGAAAGCAAAGGTGTCTGGAGCCCCAGCCCTATGCCAGGCACACACAGTTTCTGCTCAGTAAATGTCAGTAAATGTTACTATTGTTGTCTTTGCAAGTGGGAACTTGGTGAATCCGAAAGGCAAGACTGAGGATGCCAGCTGGCTTAAGAGGTCATCCCAGCCAGTCTGCAGCCTCACTGCCCCTGGCCCTGTACATTTCTTATGCCTGTCCAGCTTTGTGCCCTCTCACTGCAGTGTCAGCCCCTCTTGGCTCTGCTTGCTGCCAAGCTGGCCCCCTCCTGGCCTCTTATCCGTGTGCTTCTCTCCTATCTGGCGGCCACATTGGGTCCCTCGAGCAACACAGCCCCCTGGGAACAGCAATCGATGGGGCGGAACAGCCTCCCTGACAGATGGACCCACGGAGGCTGAGCTGCTTCAGCAGAGCTCCCTGGGAAACCGGAGACAGGAGCTGAGCCACCATGGCTGCCTCCTAAATAGAAATGGGAGGGGGCAGAGAAAGGGCGAAGAGGCCAGAGTTTATAGCCCGCCCAAGGCTGCGTGGGCTATAGATGAGCCCCAGGGATAGGGCAGCCCCACAGTTTTCCTTCGGCAGGAAGGGCTTGGTAGAGAGACTTTGCCTAGAAGTGGAATGTAAGTCCCCCTCCTCAGGCAAGTGAAATATTTTGCCAGCTCTACAATCATGAGCACTTTTTAAAATAGGCCCAAGCTGGTGTGTGAGGTGGGCAGGCAGGTAGCTTTCCACATTCCTCAGGCCACAAGGGGCCTCTAAAGCTAGAGTAGCAGAAGGCCTTCTCTGCCTTTGGAGATGAGACTTAATGGGCCTTGACCTATATATGTAGAGGGGGCGAAGAATGTCCCTTACCCCCTTTTGGGAGCCAATTAGAGAAGTTTATTCCAGGGTTTTGTATTTTTCTTTTTTGTTTGCTTTTTAGGATAGAATCTCAATGAGTTTCGGCTGGCCTTTAACTCACTCTGTAGCCCAGGCTGGTCTTGACTCATGGTGATCTTTCTGCCTTAGCTTCCCAAGTGCTGAAGTTATAGGCCATGTACCACCACACCCAGTTAAACCAGGGCTTTTTTTGTTTGTTTGAGACAGGGTCTTACCATGCAGTTCAGACTGGCCTTGAGCTCACTTAGTAAACTTGCAAGGAATCCTCCTGCCTCAGCCTCCGAGGGCTGGGATTACATGCATATACACTACCATATCTGGCACCCAGGGCTCCTTTATCTCAACACTAACCCTCTGGGCAGTAAGTCCTTTAATTATTTTCTCTGTGCATTATAGAATGTTTAGCAACATCCTTGGTCTCTAACCATTAGGTGCCAGTAGCTCCAGACATTGCACCTGCCTGGCAAGTGCGAGGTCTTGAGTTCAATCCCTGCTACCAAAAAAAGTCTTCTGGTTAGCTTCTCTAGTTTAGACTCACTGGTCTAACCCTAGCATCAGCTTCCCTGGAGGGGCTACCTAGGAGCCCTTGCATTTGCCAAAGATCTTCTGTGGGGGAGAGAAGCTGTCCCCAGTTGTCTTAGTCTAGAAATGTGGGAGATACCCCCTATTCCCATGGTCCCAACTGCCTGATTAGAGCAAACCATGCTTGCCTGAGATGCCAGGGCTATTGGCGTCACTGCTCAGCTGCACCAGGCTTAGTGCCAATACTTCACTGCTTAGGCTGTTACTGGGGTGGGGGAGTAGATGAGGTCATGGGGCTACTCAGGCTGCCTAAGTGGCCTTCTGTCCAGCCCCCTTGAGCCCTGGGCCTCCAGGACGGATGATCAGCCTTGTTCCTTCCCTTGGTACTCTGGCAATACCTGGTACTCCTGCCTCCCTGGAGATCATTGCAGTGCTCAGGATGGGGCTGGCAGGACCCAGAACCTGTGGGGGTACTGCCCGGAGTAGAAGAAAGATTGTAGACACAAGTCCAGCCAGTTGACAGCTGGGCCACCTGTGCCCAGGATTCATGGTTACCCCCTCCAGGTGGGTGGCTAGGAAAAAGATGCTATGGCTTGGCTCCATGGCACTGAATATCCTAATGCATAGCCCTTGAAACAGAATGGGGAGGGTGCTACCTCTGGAGTCATTTTGTTCCTGGCAGACAGGCAGGAGAGTGTCTGTTCTCCAGTATATGGTTGAGAAGTCCCTGTTTCTATCTAGCCTATGTCCTTTCTTCCTAAAGCGTCAGCCTGATTCTGGCCCCTGTGGTCTGGGCCCCCAGCAGAAACAGTGCCCCACACTGCAGGTCCAGAGGCTGGGGTGTGCCTCATTCCTGGAGAAGAGAACCCTCATCCTTGGGGAACTCTCAGCCAGCATGCAGGTCAATGCATGCCTGTGTGGACTGAGGATGAGGGTGCCTATGTGGATAGAACTAGGGGGATAGAAAGGGGTACCAGTGCCAGATGACAGACTGTCCAAGACCCACAGGAACTTAGCTCCAGGTGGGAAGACAGGAGTGGCTGGGGAGGTGGGCAGTGGCTTTGTAATCAGAGATGGGCCTGGCTGGCCACTGCAGCTTAGGACTAGAGTTTAAAATAGCGCCTGATCTGGTTCAGGTCACCTACAAGGTGTGGTCACAACCATCCAGCTCGGATTTCTTGCCTTCCCTGATGATTTGGTGGTAGAGAGGATTCCTCAGACAGATGGGCCTCAGCACAGGGGTTCAGGTACCCATCACCCCATCTTCCTCCTTCCCATGCTGTGCCCCCCCCCACATGTGCACACGCAACATACTTGTTCCAGTCACCTGATGTCCTCCCTCCTCTTCAGTAAACATTTCTTTAGCACCAACTGAAGGACAGGCACTGGGCAGATGGAAGATGGGTAAGGCCTTATCCCTATGATGGCCCCAAGAGTGCATTTCTATACACAGTAGTGATTGTGCCCCAGGAATATTTCACTTTTGTCCCAGCCTTACCCTAGAAGTTCTATATGAGAGACAGAAATACCCCACAGGCTCCCAAGGAATCGAATGGGGTAAAAAAAAAAAAAAAGAAAAAAAAGAAATACCCCACAGGCTGCAGCAAGTGGGAGTGGCCTCAAAAGCTAGTGATCAGCTGGGAATACAGCTTGCTGGCACAGTGCCTGCCTGGCAAGTGCAAGGTCCTGAGTTCAATTCCTAATACAAAAAAAAAAAGGCAAAAATTAGTGATCAGCTGGGCATGGTGGTACACACCTGTAATCCCAGCACTGGTAGGGCGGGGATGTGGGAGGGCGCTGAGGCAGGAGGATCCTTGCAAGTTTTGAGACCAGCCTATGCTACAGAATGAGTCAAGGCCAGCCTGCATTGCATAGTGAGATCCTGCCTCAAAAAGACAGGAAAATAATAGAATAAGAAAGCTAGGGTGTGTGCAGTGGCACATGCCTGTAAATTCTAGCACTCAGGAGGCTGAGGCAGGAGTATGGAAAGTTCCAGCCTACTCTAGGCAATTTTACTAATTGATAATTAGTAAAAGATAATTTTATTATCTTACAATAAAACATTAAAATGGGCTAGGGAGGGGCTGGAGATTTAGCTCAGCGGCATAAGCACCTGCCTTGCAAGCAGGCAGTCGTGAGTTCGATCCCTGATACCGATAAAAAGGAAAAAGACAAAAAAAAAAAAAAAAAGGGCTACAGATATCGTTCAGTGTGAAGACCCTAGGTTCAAACTGCAATATGGAAAAAATAAAAAGGGCTGGGAATGTAGCTCAGATCCCTGGGCTAGATATTCTCAGTACTGTAAATAAACAGACAAAAATAATGATCATCCTCCTGGCCCAGGTATGGGTCCACAAGTGTATTCTGGAAATTGTCCTGTGTCTAACTAGGGCACCCATTTTGTTTTATTCTTTTGAAACAGGATCTTGCTATGTAGTTCAGGGTAGTCCTGAACTCACTATGTAGCCCAGGCTGGATTTGAACTCAGCATACCTGCCTCAGCCTCCTGAGGGCTGAGATTACAGGTGTGTGCCACGACGCCTGGCAAGGTGCCCATTTTCTCAAGCTGACCTGAAAGAGGAAAAAAACATTTCCAACAATAAAAAAGCCCTGTGTAACCACCCTCCCTCCTAAGCATTCTTCCTGGTTTGAGTTCATGGGTCCCCAGGGCCTGACAGAGAGGGGCTGTTTCCTTTCCCCAGACCTAGGTATGGGTGACACCAGAGGCCACGCCACTTGAGTAGACCTAGTGAGAGCAACGGCCATCCCTCTGACAGAGCTCCCATATATCTAAAAAAAATCATCTTGTATATCTTAATGATTTTTCAACAGCCCCTGATTGAAGCATGCCAGATTTAGCCATCCCATAAGTAATTTTTTATATTTCCCCAGGGAATCATTTAACTTACGATTCTTTTCTGAATCTGCAATCTCAATTAAAAGTTGATGTTTTTTTCTATCTCCTCAGCTTCTGACATGCTTCCCTAGTGAAAAGGGTGGCATCATCAATCCTCCCTCATTGGGCTGTCCGGGAGGTTCTTCCTGGGGTTCAGGGGATCTCCTGGGAGGTGTGAACTGGGGGTGGAGCCCTTGAGAGGTAGGGATATTAATGGTCTCCTGTCCACACTCACCTCATAGAAGAAGCCCTATAGTGTTATAGGGGGGACAATGTCCAGTCCTTCTTCTTTTTAGGTTCTATCCTCACTCCTACACTTTAGAGATTTGAAAATTTTATTTATTTACTCATTCATTTGTGTGTGTTGAGGTTCCAGTCAGTCTTGCTTTGTAGTGCAGGCTGGCTTTGAACTCACTATGTAGCCAGGCTGGCCTCCAACTCAGGGTAATCCTCTTGCCCTTGCCTCAGCCTCTGGAGTTCTGGGATTAGAGGTGTGTACCACCACAGGTAATTTAGGAATTTGAAGACATGACCTCAGTTCCTTCAAGGGCTATCCTTGGCTGTAGGGCACAAAATTGGACCAAACCCATGCCTGCTACGTACAGCTACCATATGCCTTTTGGATCCTCAATTTCCTTATTAGCAAACTAGGAATAGATTGCTAAACAGATTATCTACCAAGCAGGTAAAAGGTTTCTGTAACCTTTTCACAAAGAACGTTTTTTTGTCCCTCCACCCCCACCCCAGCACAAGGAACCGAGGTTGGAACGATGCTGAGGGTCCAATCTCAATTCTGAACAAAGTCTAGCTTTTCACTGCTAAAAGAACCAAGACCCCTTGCGGAGGAGTGGGTGAGACGTATAATTATCTGGAAAAAATCAGGGCTGGGACTTTGCCCAGGGGTTGCCCCAAGGCCCACCCAGAGTGTCTGTCTCCTCGGAGAGACAAAGGTCAGGGCTGCAGGGCTTGGGGAAGGAAAGCTAGAGGCGAGACAGGGTGAGAAGCACTTAAATTTGAGGGAAGGGCCATCTCTGCGCGCCCCTCCCACTCTCCAGCCAGGTAATGGGGGGAAGGACTTGCCCAGGTGCTGAGACCTCTAACCTCCGGTCTGGGGTGGCCGGAGTAAGGACTGGGGGTGGGGCCCTGGGACCCACTGGCGGCTCTGGGAGTTAAAGATTTACGAGGGGCCCCTTCCCAAGGCCTCCCTTTTCTCAGGCCCAGCAGGCAACTCATGACTGCCCAGGCAGTAAGACACAAAACCAGTCCCACCAGTTCAAAGAGCAGTTCATCCAGGGCCCACTTCAACTGCAGCCCAGGCACCCCTTTGCTGCAGTCTGAAGGTGAACACAGAACAGGGCCGGTGGATGGGATCTGTGAACCCCCAGCCTGAAGAGTCTGGGCCATACCCAGCTGGAGAGTGAGGGGCCTCTCCCAGCTGGCTTGGCCTCTGGTGGGTGAAAGGAGGCATGGCCTCCCCAGCCACCCTACCCTAACCTGTAGGCCCGAGGCAGAGCACTTTCAGGCCAGGCTGGCTTCTCAAGCTCAGGGCACCCCTCCCCCAGGTGCAGGGCCTGCGGGTTTGGGACAAATAAGGGCTGTGTCTGCCCCCCTTCCTAAAGCTCCTCCTAGGTTACCTTCCTAGAGTCACACTGTTCTCTCCACCCTCTTCCTGACCCTGAGGGCCCTGGAACCACAGCTTTGGCCTTTGGGAGCACTTAGTCCCATTCCCACAGGACCAGTTGAACCACGCCAGGTTTCCCTCAGGGGCGTGGCACCTCTCAGATTGTCCCTACCCCTGTCTGCCCTCCACATACAGGCTGAGCAGAGAATGTGAGGCTGTATCCACGGTTGTCTATGGCGTGGTTGCAGATGGGCCTGGGAAAGAGGAAATATGGAGGCAGGGTGGCCTGGTTTCTAATCTCTCCCATCTCTGTCCTCAGAGCCATTTTTTGTTGTTTGCTTTCTCTTTTAAAGACAGAGTCTCCCTTATGCAGTTTGGGTTGGTGTTGAACTCACAATATGAGTGCTGGGATTACAGGCCTGTGCCACCACACCCAGCTGTTTTTTGGTTTTTGGTTTTTTTGGGGGGGGATCGAACTCATGGCCTTGCACTTGCCTGGCAGGTGCTGTGCTGCTATATCCCCAGTCCATTTTTTAAAAAAAGTAGTTCAGGCTAGACTTGAGCCCACTAAAGAGTCCAGGCTGATCTCCAACTCATGACAATCCTCTTGCCTCAGGTTCCTAAATATTGGGACTATAGGCGTACACCATCACACTCAGTTCTTAGAGCCACTTTCTTCTGGAACTGGAGTCCTTCTACCTTCCTAACACAGCTCACGGTCAGGTACAAATCACCAAGCTTACTTCTCAGGAATGGGCAGGCCTGGACCACTTGGGAGAAAGACCTGGCTTGTCTGAAGTTTTCCTTCAGTTTCACAGCTTTCTTGCCCTTGCAGAGGTCAGAGGTGTGAGCAAGGGAGACCATGGTCAAGGAGTCAGTGGGAAGGGCTGGAGCCCTAGAGGCCCGTCCACAGTCTGGTACAGTTAGGCTCCTCCCTGTTCTATGTTAGGATTTTAGAGGGACCACAGTCCAATATGACCCCAGTAAAGACTGTTCTGTACCTGTCCAGCAGGCAAGACTGAAAACGCCTTCTGTCCCATCTTTTGTGATACCATAAGGGAACTAGGCCTAAAGAGGGGTAGATATTAGGCAGGTTCTGGACTGGCCATCATTTTAGAAATCCTACCTCCCAGACTTTTCTCTATACTGCCATTCCCAGTCACTAGATGTTAAATCAAAGAGACATCATCAGATACCTAGCAGATGTGGAAAATGCTTCCAACAAGGTATGGGTTAAAATCCTGCTTTTGTGAGCCAAGTGTGGTGGCTCACTCACTCCTATAGTCTTAGCACTTGGGAGGCTGAATCAGAAGGATCACTGTCAAGTTTGAACCAGCCTGGGCCACAATAGTACCTAGGCCTGAACTACATATTGAAAAAGTAAAAAATAAGGCTGGGGATTTAGCTCAGCGGCATAAGTGCCTGCCTTGCAAGCAGGCAGTCGTGGGTTCGATCCCTGGTACCGATAAAAAAGGAAAAAGACCAAAAAAATAAAAAATAAACAAACATAAAAGTCCCAGTTTGGCTATTTTGTAAACTTGGGCCAGTGACCATGCCTGAAGATTAAGAAAGCTGTTAGCATGATGCCCTACTTATAGTATGTACTCAGAAAGACGCAGGCTACCACCATAGTTGGTACCTATTTAGAGCTAAGTTTCAGGCCCGGAGTAGGTGGGAAGCCCTCCCTCATCCTCAGGAATTTCCATGGATGTGGTAGTGAGTGGATGGGAAAATAGATGAGCAGATGAAAGCTATTTCCAGGGCTGGGAGTGATGATAGAGCACCCGCCTAGCATTGGTGCCACCCTGGTCTCAGATCCCCAGCACTGCCCCTCCCCAAAAGAGCTATTTCTGTGCAATGTGGTCACTGTGACTGGAGCCGAAGACAGATGAGGGGCCCAAAGTCGGGCCACAGAGTACAGGTGTGCAGTGCATGCACTTCAAAGAGGCACCTAGCAAAGCAAGCTTCAAAGGCTGTGTCCAAAGCTGGTACCTTTTTCTGACTTTCAGAAGCTAGCACTGGCCTTGGAGGTGTGGCCTAAACTCAGGCTGAAGTGACAGAGAAGGTTCCTAGTGCTGATCTTCAGTAAGAGTTCAGGAGGTGAGCTCCGTGGAGCCCAGAGGGCACAGTAGTAGGGTGCTTTGCCTAGCATGTGGGAGGCCCTCGGTTCCGTCCCCAGCACTGAAGCCCTGAAAACCCAAGGAGGCTTTTGGCTCTGAGGGCACCAGCAGGGCCTAAGGATTATAGGGAGGAGAGGGCTGGCTAAGGGGAAGGAAGAGAACCCGGTGGGACAAGGAGCCTGTGCTGATCTGTGGGCTTTGAGGAGCCATTATAGGATGTGAAGTGTTTGAGCCCCAGGTCAGATCTGTACAGAAGCCTTGAGAGGCCAGCAAATCTCAGAGCTAATAAACAGTACCAAGCTCACTTCAGTTTCCTTATCTGAAAAATGGGGATATTATAAGAAGTAAATGACATAATGTGCCTTAACTGTTTACCAATCCTGCTCAAGGTGGAGGCTTAGTAATGACAGGCATGAATACTATCAACAGGATTCTAGAGCACACGGTCACTGGTAGGTGTGAGAGTGTAAGGTTTGTAGGCCCAGCACTCTGGGAGGCTGAGGCAGCAGGACCACAGTTGGAACATATGTGGGCAACTGAGTGACTTGGTAAGACTCTCACAAAAGAGGAAAAAAGGGCTGAAGATGTAGCTCAGTGTCAAGGCTGCATTCAATCCCAATCAGGTTGGGGTAGCTCCATGATAGAGCACTCACCTAATATGCTGAGGCCCTCTTTGATTCTTAGCACAGATAAAAAGACACGGAACCACATGCAATTCCTCCCTAGAAAACAGGATAGAAGGTTAAAGAGGCTTTCCCTCAAAAGCGCTACAAACTTCTTGACTTCTTGAAGGTCAACTGACTGGCTGAAAGAACTCAAAAGAAAGTTTACTAACAAAATGGGCACAGTGGCACACATCTGTCCCTTCAGCACTTGGGAGCTGATGCAAGAACACCTTTTTCTGAGACAGGGTGTCACTTTTGCAGGTCAGGCTGGCCTTGAGCTCACTTGGTAGCCCAGGCTGGTCTCAAACTTGCAATGATCCTCCTGCCTCAGTTTCCTGAGTGCTGGGATTACAGGCATGTACCACCATTCCTGGCTAAGAGCATCTTGCAGTAGAGGCCAGTGTGGACTACACAGTGAAATCCTGTCTCAAACAAAGTTTAATAACAATGTGAGACAAGTATTTTTCTTTGGAGGTGGGGCAGCAATAGTGAGTTAAGCAACTTGCCTCCAGTTTTTTGGGTTTTTTTTTCTGTCTTTTTCATTTTTATCGGTACCGGGGATCGAACTCACAACCGCCTGCTAGCAAGGCAGGTGCTTATGCCGCTGAGCTAAACCCCCAGCCCCTTTTCTGTCTTTTTTAAATAGGTTCTCACTATACAGTTTAGGCTGGTCTTGAGCATACTTTGTAACCTAGGATGGTCTTGAACTTACAAGGATCCTCCTGCTTCAGCCTCCCGAGTGCTGGGATTTCAGGGCTTTGAGACATGGTCTTACTATGTAGTGCAGGCAGCCCTTGAACTCACTATATAGTCTTGGCTGAGCTCAGATTCTTTATGATCCTCCTGTCTCAGTCTTCCAAGGGCTGGGATTACAAACATCAAAGTATAAGGCTCCATGTGGCCAATTCTGTCCTTTTCTTCTTTGGTTCGCAATGGGTTGGATGGGTATCCACCAATTCTATTTTTTTTTTTTTGGTCTTTTTCGTTTTTTATCGGTACCAGGGATCGAACTCATGACTGCCTGCTTGCAAGGCAGGCGCTTATGCCGCTGAGCTAAATCCCCAGCCCCCAAGGTATTCACCAATTCTTTTTTTTTTTTTTTTTTTGTCTTTTTCCTTTTTACCGGTACCAGGGATCGAACCCACAACTGCCTGCTTGCAAGGCAGGCGCTTATGCCGCTGAGCTAAATCCCCAGCCCCCTCACCAATTCTTGTTTAGCTTTGTGAGCTTTGTGGTGCTGAGGATCTAATGCAGAGCAATTCTTGTTTGTTTATTTATTTATTTTTTTTTTGCGGTACTGAGGATCAAACTCAGGACCTCACGCATGCCAGGTGGGCACTGAGCTAAATCCCCCACCCCTTCTTGTTTAGTTTTGTTATGCTGAGGATCTCATGCTAGGCAATTGCTCTATCACTGAGCTACCCCCTCCCTAATTCTTAACTTCTAGAAGAAGGCAGCTCCAAGATTCACCCTCTGCTCATCATCCTCACCCTCACCTTGTAATGAAACCCAGGACCTGGGACTGCTAGGCAAGTGCTTCACAAATGACAACTTCCCAGCCCCAGATGCAATCTCTGAACTGGGCTGGGAAGTTGTCATTGCCTCTTTCTCAGGAAGTTATCCCCAGTGGGATGCCTGGGTTTCTACCACTGCTGCTTGTAGCCATTTGGGCTTTGCCTTCCTGATTCCAGAGGTGGGGGTAGAAGTCTCAAAATAAGTGTTTAATTAATAAATAGCAATTCCCTATGGTGGGGCTACTCTCTACATTTCTTCATGGATTTCAGCATAGATTTTTATTTTGTACCAGGGATGGAACTCAGGACCTTGTACTTGCCAGGCAGGTGCTTATGTAGCTGAGCTATATCCCTGGCCCCTCAGCATAGACCTGTTCTTAGGTGTGAAGCTTTTTTCTTCTTCATAATGGAGACTGAACCTAGGACTTCCCTCCTTAGCTACATCTGCAGCCCTTTTTAAATTTTTAATCTTAAGACAGGATCTTGGTAAATTGCTCAGAGTGGGCTCAAACTTGTGATCCTCTTCCTTCAGTCTCCCAGAATGCTAGAATTATAGGTGTAGGATACCACACAGAATGTCCATCTTTAACTGTTTTGAGACAGGATCTCACTTTGTAGTACAGCTGGCCTCAAATGCATGATAATCCTCCTGGTCTCAGCCTCTTGAATATGTGCGATTATGCCCAGGTGTATGTCACCATGCCCAGTAGAATGTCCCATCTTTAAGAAGCAGGGCTGGGGGTTTAGCTCAGCAGCATAAGCACCTGCCTGGCAAGCAGGCGGTCGTGAGTTCGATCCCTGGTACTGATAAAAATGAAAAAGAAAAAAAAAAAAAATCTTTAAGAAGCTTAGATGTATAGTTGGATATGGTAGTGTTTGTGGTCTCAGCACTTGAAAGTTTGAGGCAGGAGTACTATCCTGAGTTCAAGGCCAGATTGGACTACAAAGTTCAAGGACAACCCAAATTACATATTGAGACCCTGTCTCAAAAAATAAGACAAAACAAAAAAACCAAGAAGCCCCCCCCCCCCAAAAAAAAAAAAACCTCCAAGAAGGTTAGATGTAAACTACTGGGAGTGTTCACTGC
Source organism: Cavia porcellus (assembly GCF_034190915.1). Taxonomy (NCBI): domain Eukaryota; kingdom Metazoa; phylum Chordata; class Mammalia; order Rodentia; family Caviidae; genus Cavia; species Cavia porcellus. The sequence continues at coordinate 7,023,671 of NW_026947504.1, forward strand.
CTTAAAACTGTTTCTATAGTAAGCACTTTAACTTTACTCATATGGTATGTTTTGTGTTATTCGGGATGCCTTTTAAGAAGCCTGCTACCAGGTACAAGCCTAGCACTAGAGAGAGAGGCTGAGGGGGGAAGACTGCTGGGATCTTAGGCTAGTATGGGCTACCCAGTGAGTTCAAGGCCAATTTGGAATACCTAGAGAGACCTTATCAAAAGAAAAAAGAGAGAGAGAGAACCGCTGGAGAAGGGCTAACTACCTCTGTCAGGAAGTCATTCTTGAAACCAGTACAGCAGGTAAGGGAGGACAGGACACATTAGCATTTGGGCAAGGAAGCAATTGGGGAGGGATCTGCTATCTCTAGGAGCTCCTCTTCATGGCCTGGGATGGCAGGAGTGGAGCAGACAACACATTTCAGATAAGCTCTGCTCTTTGACACCACTCCCAATGCCCCAGACAGGATAGGGCCCCAAAGTCCACATGTAGGTTTCAGGATATCAGCTGCTGCTCCCCAAAGACTAGGTGCTCTGGCCCTGGCCCTGGTCAGGAGGCAGCCAGGCTGCACAGATGCAGAGGAAGCAACAAGGCAGGACAGGTTTGCTTGTTCTAGGAAGCCCTTGATGTTGCTAGAGGGGCCCAGGTTTCAGCAGTTAACTAACTCCCAGTTATCTGGACCCCTGATCTTCATCTCCCACTGTAATGTTTAATCTGGGAATCCAGGGCTGTTTTTCTTTTTTTTTCTCTTTTTGGAGATAGTCTCACTAGGGAGTTTAGGCTGTTCTTGAACACCTAGCGATCCTCCTGCCTCAGCCTCCCCAATACTGGGATTACAGGTGTACACCACCATGCCTGGCCCTGGGTCAGCCATCCCCTTCCTCCACTTTGAGTTTGGAGGTTGTGTTTTTTTCTGCTTGGCCTGACTTTCAGCCTGCAGTACAAGTCTGTCCACACGAATCCCAGAAAATTGGAGAACTTCCACTTTGGGATTATAGACACTTTGGGATTATGGGAGCCAGGGGCTTACTTTATGGGTTCCTGGAAAGACATTTGCAGCTGGATGATTAGGTTAAGCTGGGCAATGGAGGAGGCACAGATGGAGTAAGGGCAGGGATATATGGGCCCAAGTCTGTCTGTCCCCACTGGGCACCTACTGCAGTTGGGATGAGGTTTTCATAGTTTTCAATCAGTACCTCTTCAGTGATGCTGTGTTCCAGACTTCATGTTTGTAGGCCACTGTCCTGGGGTACCATAATGTAGTCGACCCAGAGATTGGGCTGGAATCATCTCAGTTTCCTCATCTGTGAAATGGGACAGGACACTTTTGTCCCCTTTCTCCGAGAAGACCCATGGAATCAGGGTAGGGTGGGGTCTTTGGACAAACACCTAGGCCCAAACACGGTCAATTAGGAGTCTCAGGCTCCAGGTGCACCTGAGCTGAAGAGGTTGGAGGCAAACCCTCTTACCAGATCCTTACAACTTCTTGCGTGGGTGAATAGGGTACAGAGGGAGAGTGGATTTTTCCCGGAAGGTGCATGTCCAAACCCAGGCCAGGCATCCTTCACAAATTAGGGATAGAAAAGAAGGGGAAATCCTCTTTCCTTTTTCTTGCAAAGTTGCGCGGGGGGAAAAAAAAAAGGTGAAGCAGGGCACGCGGGGGAGCTAAGCCTGGACCGACCTCACCAGGCCGCGGGGAGCTGGAGGCGCAGCGGCTGTGGCTCCAGCCTCAGAGCCAGCGGCGTCCAAGTGGCCAGAGCTGCGCTGGGAGGGAGGCGGCGGGAGGAGGGAGGGGAGCGGAGGTGGAGGGGGGAGGAGGGAGGAGGGAGCGGAGAGTCCGGTCCGGGTTTTGCCGGCAGCCCCGGGCAGCGTTCAGAGCTCCTGGCCGGGCGGGCGCGCAGCGGCGGCGGCAGAGGCGGCGTAGCCTGAGCGGGGATGTAGAGGCGGCGGCAGCAGAGGTGGCAGTGGTGGCGAGAGCAGGCGTCCGAGCCGAGGAAGAAGCGCGGCAGAGCCTCCCACACCACACACACAGCCTGGCCCAGCGGCCAGCCCTGCCCGGCCCGCGCCCAGCCATGCGCGCCGCCTGCTGAGTCCGGGCGCCGCTCGCTGAGCCCTCCGCCCGCCCGCCGCGCCGCGCCGCGCTCCGCTCGGGGGTGATTAGTTGCTTTTTGTTGTTTTTTAATTTGGGCCGCGGGGAGGGGGAGGAGGGGCAGGTGCTGCAGGCTCCCCCCCCTCCCCGCCTCGGGCCAGCCGCGACTCCGGCCCCGGCCCCGGCACGGCGCGCGGCTGAGCGGAGCGCACCGCGGCGGCGGCGGCGGTGCCTAGAGCGGAGCGCAGCTCCCCGCCCCGCCCCTCCCCCCGGTCTCGCGGCGACGGCGGCGGTGGCGGCTGGACGGCTCGGAGAGTCGGTAGGTGTCGGGCCACGGCCCTCCCCCGGCCCCCCCAGAGGCCGGCCCCCTCCCCTTCCCCGCCTCCCTCCCTCTCCTCCCCCGGGGCTCGGTGCGCGGCCGGGGCCGGAGTTCGCTGCAAGTCGGCGGAAAGTTTGGCGGCGCGGGTTCCCCCGAAGTTCAGGTGCGGAAAGCCGGGGACGGGGGGGGCGTCTGTGTTTGAGAGGGGCAGGGGGCGCCCGCAGCCTGAGCCGCGGAGCCCCCGAGGCTCGGAGACCTAGCGCCGGTGATCGCTTGGTGGCCGCTGTTATACCCAAGCCGCAGTGTGTTCGGTCGCAGATCACTGAGTTCAGACAAAAAGAGGGGTTTTAGGGTCGGGGACGGCGGGTTAGGCGCGGCGCAGTGGGGCTGGGGCTCTCCCTGCAGGGTAGCGTCCTCGTCCCCATGCCTGGAGCTCACGGGCGCTGGGGTGACGGGCGCTGGGGTCCTCACCTCGGTGTCTGCGGGCGTCCGGCCGCGGGGGCGGCTGCTTGGAGATCGCTGGTGCGTGCTCCCCGCATCAGACCTCACTCACTGCCCTGTGTTTGGGGGCGACAACAGCTGCTCCGAGCGTCCTCGTCCATGCGTGGCCAAACCTCCTCCTCCACTAGGGAGAGGCGGCGGCCACTTCTGCATTTCCCCTCCGGCTCCTCGCCCCCGCTGCCCGTGGGGTGCCTGGCGGGCTGATCAAGTTTGACCTTTTTTTTTCTTTCCGTCCGAGTATCTTCCCCCACCTCCACCGCGCCTCGCGGCCTCTTACTCCCTTACCTCCCCAGCCTAGGGGAGTCTTTCGGACTGCCTCCCGAGCCCCTCGTGGGCTAAGCGGTGTGCAAAACGAGGGAGGGAGTATGGGGGTGTTCCCCGAGCTGCGTAGCTGGGGTGGGAGCGGGTGTCCCAGGCGCCTGCTTTGCTGCTTGGGTCCCAAATTTACCTTAAAGTTCGGCCCGAGCCCCCCTCCCCTTGCTTCCCTGGGGCGAGGGGCTGAGCTGCCGCGAGAGGAATGTGTTAATTTTCTGACTAGGGGAAGTTGTCCCTGCCCAGAATGGGCTGCTTTCCGGCGGGGCGCGCGGGGTGCGCCTGGCTTTGTTTATTTCTAGGATGGACAAAGTGAGTGACACCAGTTTTCACGTGAGGGGGCCCATTCCGGCGCCTGTCAGAGGTGAAGCGCCCAATAAGAGAACAACCCCCTTTCTTTCCCCCCACCCCCGGCAATCGGAAGGGGTGCACGAAGTTGGGCTGGTGCCTTGGGCTGCACTGAGAGGCGTCGGTAGATTTGGGGGGTTCTGTAGTGACTCATCCGGAAAGACCTGCTCCCTGGAGCCTCTTGCAACGGGGTCTGAAGGCTTGGCAGCCGCGCCCTCCTTTACCCCTTGAACCCTGGGTGGTCTGATTCGCGTCTTCGGGTTGGGGGTGCTGGGCGAGGCGGGGAGGGGGCGGTCAGCCCCTCGATCCCCGCCTTCGCTAGCGCCGCGGGCACCGTTCGGAGCCCTGGGTTTGTAGTGGGCCCAGCCTCCCACCCCCCGCGTTCACTCAGGAAGCGCTGAGAAGGGGGGCGTGTGTGATCGCTCGGCCCTCGCCCCCGCCGGAGCCGCCCCGGGGCCGCCGGCAAACAGAGTCCCTTTCAAGTTTTCCGCTGGGGCCGCCTGGCGGGGGCTGCGAGCGCGGTCGCTGCGGACTTGTTTGGAGCGCGATTTGAACGCCCGGCGCCACCTCAGCTGCCCCGGCTCGCGGGGGTGGGGTGGAGTGGGGGGTGTCGGTCCCTGCAGTTGGGAACATTTGGCCTAAGCTTGACCTGATCCCCTTTTAGAAGACTTCTATACCCTGGGTTCCAACTGACCCTGGAACATAAGAATTGGGACCTGAGCCCCCTCCAATGCTTTTTTGAAAGCCATGCTGGGAGACTGCGGCCAGCTCTTCCTCCCTGCAACTGCGTGGTGTTGATTTAGCAGTTTCCCTAGATGAGAGGCTGGAGCTTGGGGGGGGGGGGTTGGCGGCCCGCTCTGCAGCTGTCACCCCCCCCCCCGAACGGAAATTGTCCTTTCTCCTTGGAGAGAAGAGAGAGGGGGTGACAGTTTGATTTTTGCCCTGGGAAGGAGTGGGAACAGCTGAGAGAGATTGGCCTCGGAGTTCTCAGTCAGCCCTGGGACTTGGTAGATCCTCTCCCATCCGTCCTGGCAAGAGCTGGGACTCTCCCAGGGAAGCCCCTAGACAGCCTTGCGTCTCCCTCTGGCCTGCCACCCCCTTTTCTAAGGTGAGGGCAGAGGTTGTTGTGCAGAAGACAGACCCTTGGCTGGCTGGCTGTCGCTGGTACCTTATTTATGTGTGTGTTTGGATCGGGCTGTTTTCCCGGCTCAGCAGGTGACCCTGGCCTGGGCCTCCTATCTCTCCCGCGACAGAGGCTGTTGACTTACCCGAGGGCCAGTGGCCTCCTCTTTATCACGTGAGGCCTGGAATGTCCACCCGGCTGGGCTGGGCTGGGTGGGGGAAGGGAAGAAAAAGATTGTGCATCCAGGGCCCAGGCCCACACAGGGCTATATTCCAAAGTCCCCCACTGTGTGACCCTGAAGTTTTGCCATCCATTTCTAGCTCTTTGCCAGTCTTCTACCCATTTGGCAAATGTAAAACTGAGTCTTGTGGGCTTGTGGGGGCAGGGCTGCAATCTGGATAAGAAAAAAGTCCCTGGGAATTAAATGTCCCACCTTGTTTAGAAATCCACCAGCCACCTAATTATTCATGAGAAGATCTAATGGAGGTGAGGGTCATACCCTAGAAGGGGAGAAAGGGATATAGGTGTGACAGAGGTTAGCTGACTTGCAGGGGTGCAAGAGTGGGTTAGAGGAATGGGGGAGGCTGGTCTGCTTCCGAGTCCGTTGTAACCATTTATTCAGAACTAATTCCCAAGCTTGTTGCAGTGGAGCATGCTTAAACTGGCTAAGGACAGGGAAGGCTTATTATTTGTGTGGCCCACTACTTACACGTAATTCACTTATTGGCCTGATGTGTAAGTAGTGCACATCTACTTGTGTATCAGCCCCTACCTTTCTAGGGATGGCAGAATCAACACTGCCCCAGCTCTGGAGGCAGGCCTGAGGCAGAAGCTCCGCCCCTTTCCCACCTTCTGGGGCCCTGATTGGGGCTCCCCTCTTACCCCTCCCACTCGGTCCATCCTGGCCCAGTGTGTGTGGTTGTGTATCTGTGTGTCAAGTGTCCTTGATTAAGTGTATTAATAGTTAAACTCTCACTCATAGCTGGAACTCACCAGACCACAAAAAGCCTCCCCCGTTACTCACGCACTACTGCCCAACAAGAATATCCCACTGAAGTTTTTTCTGCCTTCTCTTACTTCCCTTCACTGTCTGCCTCTCCCAGTGCTGAGTCCACCCTCCCAGGTTGCCCTCCGCCTGCCTGTTAAGCCAGAGAGAGGCAGGATCAGCTGACAGATGAGGCTCTGTGGCACTAGTCTGTTGGTCTGTGATTTTGGAATCTGGTTATGTGTACTTGGTGATTACTGCATGTGTATCTAAAAGGTATACTGTATATTTATAAATCTAGTGTCGAATGTGTCTGTCTCAGGTTATAGAGGTCTGGGCATGCTTGAGTTCGTGAATTGGAGCATGTATAAATGCATATGTATGTACACTCTTATGTTTACGAATCTGAGGTTGTGTATCTGAAAGTTGAGTATGTCCTGTGAATCCAGGAATGTATACACTGTGTCTCTAGGATATGGGAGAGCTAGTATTCATAATTTGTATGTATTTTGAATGTGCTTATAAATCTGGGAGTGTTTGAGTCCCTGGGTATGAATATAGGTGTGAGGTTTGGGCAGTGGTCTGCATCTTCACGTGGCTGATAGCTGCATGTTCCTTTCCTTTCTCTTTCTGTGTCTCTTGTCTGCTGTTCCTCACAGTTGTTGGAGGTCGCCGTGTGTGTGTGTGTGTGTGTGTGTGTGTGTGTGTGTGTGCGTGTAGCATCAAACCTCTTCAACCCGCTCCACCCTCCTTTTCCTCCCAGCAGTAACTGGGCAGCTTCCCTGTCTGCCTGCTTGCTGGGAGTTTTGGAAGCCTCAGAGGGAGACAGGCTGGGGCCAGGGTGACAACACGTATCCACGGTGATGGCAGCCTGTGATTACAGGAATAAAAGGATTTTAAGGTCATGGGTGTTTTTCATGTTTCCCCCACTTTGGTGGAGCCAGTGGCAGCAAAGGGCCATAGCTGTGTGTCTGCAGGTTGGAAACTGCGCCTGTGCAGGTGAATATGCATACGAGAGGTTTACCTGGGAGCATGTATATGCATGAACAGAGCATGTGAGAGTACATGTGCCTGTCTGCCTGTTCCTCATGTGAGTCCATGTTGCTGTCATTTATTCTCCTGGAGGAAAATTCCCAGTAAAACTTGCTTCTGGGTATCACATGGACCTGGAACCCTTCCTCTGTATGCTGAGGAGAGCAGTCAGGCCCTAGCCCCATTGCTTACCCCCTCCCCCAGCAGTGTCTCTGGCCAGAGGCTGGCTGGGTCCAGTCACCTGGGCAAGGCCACATCTCGGGGTGTCGGTGCCCCTGGCCTAGCTCCAGCCCCTGTAATTGCATTCTGCTGCCTAATCCCCTGCCAGCTCAATTAGATCGCAAATTCTTCTTCATTTCCTGCCTCTGATGCTGGCCTCCCTCTAGGCTAGCAGGGACTGGAAGGGAGGGGGAATCCTGACCCTCCTTCCACCAGCACTTGGGGAACCTAGGAGGAGTTCCTAGCTCTTGCTACACTGACCCTGCAGCCCAAGTTAGAACTCTGGGGACCAACAAGACAGCCCTGCCCTGGGTTTTTTGGATCAGTGGTATTATACCCATGCTGGTGAGAGGAATCAGTGTTACCTGGTACAGGTGCTCTGGATAGACCTGGCAGATCATTATAGCCAAGCCCCTAGACTTCACTCATACCTGGAACCCCTGTAGGCTCTGCCCCTTCTTGCTCCCAAAACAGTTGCTGGCCACTCCCCAGCACAGCAGTTGTGACCTGATCATTGACCTTTTTATTTATTTATTTATTTATTTTTCTTTTTATCGGTACCGGGGATCGAACTCATGACTGCCTGCTTGCAAGGCGGGCACTTATGCCACTGAGATAAATCCCCAGCCCCAAAGAGCTAGTCTGTTTGACCACTCCTACTGGGTTATCCTAACCCCTTTCATTGACTTCACTCAGACTAGAATATATGAGCAATAGCTTTGGAGTCCATTAGAACTGGCTCCACATCCAGACCATGGCACTGTCTATCTGCATTACAACAGATAGACATTGTATTATCTCTGCAAATCTGTTTACTCATCTCCGAAATGGGGCAGTAAGAACCCGCCCCAGTGGTGCATGTGTCTAATCCCAGCACTCTAGGGGCCTGCGGCAGAAGAATTGCTTTAAGTTCAAGGCCAGCCTGAGCTATGTAGGTTCAAGGCTAACCTGGACTACATAACAAAACCCTGTCTCAAAAAAAAAAAAAAAAAAAAGGCTGCCACACAAGACCATTGTCAAATGAGCGCAGACATGATTACATAGTGCCCTGCTCAAGGGTAGTTTACCCACACTCAACATTTAATAAGACTTAGCTCTACTGGGCACACTCACACATAACTTAGTTCCAGCACTTAGGAAGCTGAGACAGGAGGATCACAGGTTCCAGGCCAGTATGAGTTACAGGGAGACCCTATCTCAGAAAAAAGACCTTTTTATCCTCATGAGGATTTGGTATCTCCCGGTAAATAGGAGGAAGAGCGCTCCTAGCTTACTCTTAGCCTTTCTGTTCCATTTTGCTAACTCCTAGGTGTGGGACCTTGCCCATTATTTATCTCTCTAGTTTCTCTTTCCCATTTGCGAAAAGGGGCCCGATAAGTGACCTTAGAAGCAAGGGTGGCGGCACCTCCTATAATCCCAGCACCTAGGAAGCTGAGGCAGGAGGATCTTTGCAAAATCCAGACCAGCCTGGGCTACAAAGTGAGCCCGAGGCCGCCCTAAACTGCATAGTGAGAACCTGTTTCAAAAAAAGTGACCTTAGAAGACTAGCACATGGGGGGGGGGGATTAGCTCTTTGATTAGATTTTCCCATATTAATGTGCCCTCTCCTTTCTTCACCCCAAGCCTTGGGTAGGTAGGGCTGGTAAAGAAAGGCACAGGCTCTGCCTGGCATAGTGGTACATGTCTATAATCCTGGCACTTGGGAGGCTGAGGCAACCTGGACTGAGTTCAAGGCCAGGCTGTACTATATAGTGAGACCCTGTCTCAAAAATCAAAAGACAGACAGACAGATACAGGCTCGGGGACCAGGGACTGGCCAGGGTCATGAGGCTTGGGGCCAGGGTGGGCTGGGAAGGCCAGGGGTGACCTGCTGGCTCAGCTGAGCTGTGAGCCACAGCTTTCCCTCGCTGCAGGTCTTTGGAAAGTGGTGGCTTAGCTTATTTTTTTCCTGGGAAGGGGAAGCTGGAGGTCTACCCCTCCTTCCCCAGGAGGCGCCCGTGGCAGCGGCTGTGCTGACAGGCCTCCTGGCTTTCTTGTGAGGGTGGCTGGCAGCTCTGGAAGGCCGGCTGTGCCCAGATCAGCCTGAGGGAAGAGAGAATCCTTCCCCTCCCTCCCGTCACCAATCCCTGCTGCCCCTCCCACCCTCAGCCTGTCCTCACTGTGGACAGACAGGGGACTCTAGCAGGGGAAAGTGACTGTGACAGAAGGGGGGGCAGCCTTCTGCCTCAGGGTCCCCCGGCACTCCTTAGCTGGTCTCCTGCTTTCTGTGACCTCTGTCACTCATTGGCCTAGGCTCTTTAATATTTCATGGCCCTTCAAGGGGCCCCCCGCCCCAGCCCACACGGCCCCCTTTGTCTGCCCCCCTCCATCCCTGTCACTGAATTAGTGACCCAGAGGCTTGTGTCTGCCTCCCCCAGCTGCCCCTCACTGTGACTGCCTCTGCTGCTGTTCCAGGTCCACCTTCTGCACACCTCCACTTGTGATAGCCTCCAGAGCTTCCAGGGTTCTCTGCCCTTCCCTGACATCTCCAACCATCTCCCTGCCCTTTTCCTCCATTTTCCTCTTTTGTTGACTGCCTCCTTCCCAGTGGAACAGAAACTGCGGCAACTGGCCCGCCTGCTGCCGGCCCCCGGGTCCACCCCTTCCTGCCCCCTCCCCCCAGCTGTGCTGGCCAGCCTGAGAGCTGGTTTTATTTATTTTTCTGTTTGTTTGGGAAGAGGGCAGTGGCGGCTCTGGGCCCTGGCTGCTGCACTCTGCTTAGAACAGCGGGCAGGCTGCCGTGCTGGCCTCCCAGGAATGTGGCCAGGACGCCCCACGCTATATTTACTCCCCTCCAGCTGCCGGCCCCAACAGGGCAGAGCCAGGCCTGCCCAGTGGCCCCCCGGGAGCCCTGTGTCCGCCCTCCCCTGTCTGGCAGACCCCACATGGCCCTTGAGCCCACTGCTCCCTCCCTTGCCTGTGACCTCCTCTGACCTCTGCCTTGCCTGCTCTGCCAGCAGGAACACTGGATGCCATGCTGGTATGGGCATAAAATGAGGGTGCTAGGGACCTGGCACTCAGTGGCATCTGCACCCCCAATCAGGGCCTAACCTAGCTAGGCCTGTAATCTGGTGGCCAGAACTATGCAAAACATCTTTCCAGGCTTCTCTCTACCAGGCCTGGTCCCTGCTCTTGCCATGATCCCCGCAGCGCCACTGTGATCACTGGCAAGGGTGGGGTTGGGTCTCGAGTAGCCGAGTTCCAGCGTGGTGGGACCTCTTAGGTCTCTCGGTCTCTCACAGACATATCTGCATGCACAGTTCCATGCTTCCATGTACACGTGTGCAGAAAGACTCCCCAGGAACACATGCCGGGTTGTGCTTTGCATGGAGGCAGGGCCATGCCAACTGACATCCATTCCCACCTTCATCGAATGCTTGCAGGGCTTTTTGGCGCTTTTTTGAGGCAGAGCCTTGTTGTGTAGCCTAGGCTGGCCTTGAACTCACAGCAGTCCTCTTGCTCAGCCTTGTGTGTGCTGAAATTGCAGGTGTGCACCAACATGCCTGGCCCTGCATTGTTTTTTGAGCCCAGTCCTTGCCAGCCTTGCAATGGGATGTGGCAGTGATTCCTTCCTATACCGCCAGTGCCTGGCACCAAGTGTTTAAAGATTTAGCTGCTGCTGCCCCCAATTTATTACTATTATGATCAAATATTTTATCATTGGTGGTGCTAATGCTAGCCTACTGTAAGTCCTCTCCAGGGCGGCTCCTTCAGTCCTCTCAGTAGCCCCAAGAATTTAGGTACTGTTAGTTAGCTTCTCCATATTGGAGAGTTTGTGACTTGCTGGTAACAAGTGGGCTGGAGTCCTGGCAGAGCCCTGGGCAAGCCCTGTGACCACCACAGAAACAGCCAGAGGTGGTCTGTATGTGTTCCACCAGAAGGAGCACATTCTGGCCCACTACATTTAGGTCTTCAGGCTGAGGTTTGCTTCTTCCCCTGTGAGGAAGGAGGGAGATGGACTGATTACCTAACTAGTTGGGTAAGTAAAGGGATGAATTAATGAACAGCTGATTGACTATGGAATGAACACTCTAAAAGGATACTGGGATATGGAATGTGTGGTAGTGGACAGGCTGCTATGTGAATACCCCTTGACCCCAGTGGAGGATTCAGGGAAGTGAGGTGGGAGCAGGGCTGACAAGAGGTAGAGACCAGTAGGCTGCCAAGCCAAACTTGTGGGGCAGGTCATGTCTTCTTCCTGGATCTCAGTTTTTCCTTCTGCCAAATGGGCTTGGGAGCCTTTGTTCTGGCTGGCTGGCAGCTGGCCTGAACTGGGGCTGGCTTGGGAGGTGAGGGGACTGTGGCAGGAAGGAGGAAGCAGTGGGTGGTGAAGACAGGAAGATGAAGCGTGGAGCTTGGCTTGGAACCTGAGAAGCGGGAGACCAGCCCTGACCTAACGCAGGGCCTCCCTCCTCCTCCTCCCTCTAGCTGCAGGCTTGGGATGCAGGCTCACAAACCCCAGCCACCCACTCTTGCCCCTGGTGCAGGCTTACTTCCTGACATCTGTGGCGTCAGTGGCAGTGTGTGCCAGCAGGAGGAGACTTGTCCTCTGGGATTAGACCCACCCTCCGCAGGCCCCTGCTCTCCCTCCCCAGCTTCCTGTCAGCTCCTGTCACTGCTGGGAGAACCCCATGAACTGGATGGAAAGTTGGCTAACTGAGTCCATAGCAGAAAGCATGGGCTGGGGGCATGGCCCCCTTCTCCTGAGGCTGTTAGATCTTGGCACTAGAATTTTTAGCACCAAGAGTCTAGGATCACAGGAGTGGAAGTCTTCTCATCAGGACTCTTGTCATGTTGGTATTCTCAAATCACAGAACTGTGAATTTTTTTGTGGGAAGCAAGCATGACCGGTCATGTTTTAATCTCTTGTTTGGTGGCAAGGGACACTGAGGCTCTGGAAGGCATCTTTCCTCAGGTCACAAAACCTGGAGCCCTCAGGTGACATGAGCCCATATCTGGAATACCACCTCCAGTTCTGCCAGTAGGGGGTGGGCTGTGGGCCCAATCAGGCAGCAAGAGGATGCGGCTGGCCTGCAGGCACAGGAGGGGTCCTCTCTGTGGCCACCTGCCCGCCTGCTGCCCACGCTTCCCGAGGTACCAGTGTGAGGAGGAAATGCAGGCTGTTGCTTCCAGCAACAGCCGGCAGGGCCGGGCGGCTTCCCAGCTCCCCCTGTGACTCATGGCTGCCTGCAGCTCCCCTCCCTTGGGGGCCTCAGCAGCCCCATCTGTGCAATGGGGAGAGGAGGCTTTACCCACAGTCTACTGTCACAGAGTTGTTTAGGTGGGGACTCATCAGAACCGCTGTGAGGCGGTGGAGAGTTGGAAGAGCCACAGGCATTTAGGTCTGCAGCACTGAGAAGTTCTACGTGGAGTCACTCTAGGGCCCCCAGTACCCTGGGGGGACCAGAAAGTGGTGGAAGGTAAATGATAAAAGACCCAAGTCAGTCTCTTTCAAGAAGATAGTGGAGCCAGGCCTGGCAGCAAGAACTCTATAGTCCCAGCACTCTGGATGGCTGAGGCAGGTGAATCACAGGTTCAAAGCCAGCCTGGCAATGGCAGCTTGAAGACCCTGCCTTTAAAAAGCACTTGATGTAGCTCAAGCTTCAGTCCCTGTAAGGTGGACAGGGATAGGAAGGCCTATGTCTGGGGCTTCTCTCCTAACGTCTGCCAAGATGGATGGTGTTAGTTATTCCAAGAGGTCAGTCTGTGCTGTGCGTCTGGATATTCTGGGTGGGAATCCTGAGGTAAGTGGTAGATCTGCCAGTGCTGCAGAAATGGGGTAGGGATGAGGACCCCCTCAGAGAGGCAGTGTTCAGATGCAGCAGTGTCCAGCAGAAAATCCTAGCTGTTCTGGGAGGGAGACAGGCAAGCAGGACAAAGCAGTGGAGAGCAAACAAGACCCCCAGCTGCTGCCCGTGAGAGAAGCCCAGGCCTGGCAGCCAGGTGGGCCTGCCTTTTCACACTGCAGGAGGGCCTGTGCTCCCAGCTCTGTGCTGGGGGTGTTACGGCTGCTGGGAGGGGTCAGGCCAGCATCCAGAGTTCAAAGCCTTGCCCTCCACCCTGTCCTGTCACTACGGGGAGGGGCGCGTGGGGGGGTGATAGATGCTGTTTCATCGGCCAGTGGGAGGCCTCCGGAAGGTACTTCTGGGAGGTTCCGGGGGTGGGGGGGGAGCAGTGCAGGTTTCAACAGCTGCTGCCCAGCCAGGGCTGGCTGACAGTGCCATCCCAGGGTCCCTCAGGCCCCCAGACTTAAGGACTAGGGGTGGTGCTTGAGAACTGAGACTGCTCTGTCCCCCTTCCCCCCACTGCCCACTGAGTTTCTTGGCTCTGGCCCCTGCCCATCCCTGGCTGCTTCTGCAGAGCCCCCAGGAAGGCAAGGGAGGAGGCACAGCGGGGCTCAGAACAGCGGGTGCCCGCGCAGCCAAGTATTTGCGCGCTGTCAGAGACAGACAGGCATGTGGGGAATTTGGTGCATGTGGGGCTGGGGAAGCAGCCGGGTGGGCAGGCAGATCGCAGATCGAAGCTGGGAAACTGGGGCTGCCTCTCAGCCATTCGACCCCGTAGGGATCACTGTTCCCCCAATTCTGGGAGGTAGCTACATCTGAGTACCTTTACTTGCCTATACCTGGGCAGTGAGGGCGGTAGAACCAATCCTGGCTGGGGCCTAAGATAGTGTTGACACCTGGGAAGAGGGCACCCTGTCAGAGCCTGGAGCCTGGGTGAGGTTTGTTGGAGTGCGGAGCCAGGCAGGAATCCGGGTTGTGCCTGACTGTGGCCTCCAGGAAATAGCAGCTGTCATCCCCTCTGCCGCCCAAGCCTGGCACAACTTGTTTCCTGGTCAGGGTACGGCTGGGGCAGATTGGAGGAGCCTGGTATTGCCCGGCTTGGGCAAGGAACTCGCAGGCTTGAGAGGGTCATGTTTGGAAGCCTAAAGACAACTTGAGGTACTGTGGGGAGGGGACCTCAGCTCTTACTATCTCTATGCAAAGACCCCAACTTAGTTGCATTTGTTATCTACTTCCAACAGATCCTATTAGGCATGACAGGGCCCAGGGCTGAGCAATACTTGATTGTTCACAGCTGAGGGGCCAGCGAGGCGGCTGCACTGGCCCAAGGTCACACAGTGGACTCCCAAGCCTTTCCTCTATCATGTGGGTGGGGCCAATGGAAAGAGGTGAACATTGGGGTTTGCTGGGTTGGGGGGGGTCTATATTTAGTCCTGCAGAGCTAGGGCCCCCTGGGAGCAGCTGTTAGGGGGGTGCACAGACAGAGGCCTGAAGCTGCATTTAGTCTGGACAGAAATATCCTCCCCCCACCCACCCACTGGCTGGGCGGCCAGCCTGCGGGCTTGTCCCCTGAGGGGCAGCTTGCCTGGGCCTGGCGGCCGTCAGGACAGGCAAGATGACCCGATAGGCTTTTCCCAGCTCAGGTTTCGATGAAACAGGAACCGGAGCCGCAGCCTGGGCCATGAGGGCCAGGGCAGCCAGAGCCTGGGGGCCAGAGCTGCTTCCCTCCCCTCCCCCTGCTTGTCCTAGGCAGGCTGGCAGGCGGGGCAGCCTCCCTTCTCCGAGGCCTGGGGAAGCAGCAGGTTATTTATCAAGCCAGCCTCCCTGCCGCGTCTGCCTGAGCGCTCCCCCCACCCCCACAACCACGAGCCCAGCAGAGCAGGGTGAGCTGGGCAGGCGGGTGGCGGGATTAGCTCAGGAGACGTGAGTCACCCCGTCCCCAGCAGCCCCACAAGGCCCTGTGGCCTGGCAGGCAGAGTACACACTCATGTACCTCACACACGACACACCCAGGGACACGCAGGACACAAGCAGTCACACATAGCACACACAGTTCCATTCCTCAGCACACCCAGATGACATGCATCACAGATGTGGTCATATTTATGTGGGCACTCCAGGGGTGCACTCTCAGCCCTAGTGCATATATGCTAGTGTGCTCTTGTGACCATCTGGGAAAAGGCCACACTCGCCCCCAAAGAGCATGCTTACTGCTCAGTAAGGCTCCATCTTTACTGTCACAGCTTCAGATGATGTTTCTTGGACCACACTCAGATGAGACCATGGGGTTAGGCCAGGGGCCCTAACCTGACAGAACCTGATGCACACAGGTGGTTAGGGCTCCATTCTCCCGCAGTTAAGCTCATGCAAAGGCAGCCAGCCTTCAGCCCTGTGTTGTCTGATTCTATAAGGCGGTAGGAGTAAGGGTCCCCGGATCTGTGGGGGGACCCACTTGCCTTCTAGTATGAGGAGTTCTGACCTAGGCAGGGCAGGTTGGAGAGAAATGCAGAGGAACTGGGAAGAGGAAAGGCTGCAATACTGTGGAAAATCGATTTCCTGAGGCGCGTTGAGAGGCTGGCTGCTCTCCTCACTCGAGGTGGGCTCTGAGAGGACGGAGGGCAGCCATTGTGCACAGATGAAAGCCTTGGACCGTGTGGGCTGTGTCCCAGGAGTCTGCCTTTCATGTTCACCCCTGGTACCTGCTTTTCTCTGCGCCCTTGGTTCCCAAGGCCCTCACACTGTTCAGGCTGCCACCCCAGCCTTGCAGTCGGCATTGTGAGACTTCTAATTTGGTCCTAGCCTTCATAGTTTTTATTCCCGCGCCATGGGTGTAGAGCCAGCCTGAGTGCATGGAGATCCTGGGCCGCTGGGTTGGAGGGTTGGTCGCCTGCAGGAGCCAACTATAGTTGTAAAATCTTTGTCCTCCACTGGAATTGGGGCCTGCCGTCCTAGACAGACAGACCTGAGAGCATACACATTTCTATGTCCTGAAAAACAAGTCTTATTAAGGTGAAAGAACTAAGTCTGATGGGGATGACTTCCTAGTGATTAAGGGTGGTTATGGCTTTGGATGTCGCCTCCTAACCCCCAGGTATACATCACTCGGGGTCCAGGCAGTGCCCTAGCCACTCAAGTCTCTGCCATTAAGGCCTGGACAGTGGCCAAGGAAGAGAGGCCGGGCCTCTTGAGGAAGCATGGAGTAATGGCCAGGCAGGAAGACTGGACATCCCTCCTAGGGTGGACAGGTTGCTCCTTGCTGTGTAACTGTGGTCCTGTCTACCTTTTTTGAACCTCACCTGTTGTTTGCATGCATGTGTGTGTGTGTTCGTCTTGTGGGAGTGTTGCGGGGAATTGAACCCAAGGCCTCAGGTGCTACACAAGCACTGTACCTCTAATTTGTATCCCCAGTCTTTCATCTTTGTCTTAAAGCTATAGGACCTAAAGTAAATAGGTGGTACTAGGGTGTATCGTAGTTCAGTGGTAGAACACATGCTAACATGTAAGACCATGGATTTCAACACCCCAACGCTGCAAAAAACAAACAAAAGCAAACATAATGTAAATGGTGAGGTACCTAGATCTTCAGGGGGAGTCTACTGCCCCCCATCTGCTCTGCCAAAGCTGAAATTTTTCTGGGTGTCATTAGTCAGAATGGGTGCTACAGGGCTGGCAATGGCAGGCAATGGGCTCAGGGTAGAAGAACCCAGGATCCTTGGGGAAGTTTCTAGAGGCTTCAAATATGAGAGGAAAGAGGCGACCATAGTTGAGACTTTTTGTGTTTTTCAACCCAGTGTTCACACAGTAAGGCCATAACAAGATGCACTTGAGGGAGCCGATCATGGTACCATTTACCTGTAATCCCAGTCGTTGGGAGGCTGAAGCAGGATGATTGCTACGAGGACCATCCTGGATTACATAGTGAGTTCAAGGCCAGCCCAATCTACATACCAAGACCCTGTCTCAAAAAAGAAAAAACAAAGATACACTTGAGCAGGAACTTCCAGGTGACAAGTGGGACCTTTGCTAGGTGAGGAGAGATTTGGCCATGTGCCTATAAGAGGGGCTGCTGGGACTGTGGAAACTGGCAGGAGAGGGACGGTCAGGGATGTAGGAGGAAGGCTGGCAAGCTAGACTCGGAACACATCTACTTGTGGACCTGCAGGTTAGCGACTGAGGATTGCTCGTATCTGGGGCTGGGAAAACTGGCCTGAGGGATTGGCTTAGAGCCTGCAGGCAGACCCAGGCAGAACTGGGGCTTCAGCCCGGGTCATCTGACACCCCTGGCCTGGGCCGGCCTTGACACTTTGATGCTGGCAGATGGTGAAAGTAAAAATAACACAGCTACCCTTTGTTGAGCACCAGCATGCCCACACCGCACCAACAGCTTTACACATGCCGTCTCCAGGGCCCTTCCAGTTGGAGTCAGAGGCTGCATTTCAGTGCCCAGGACAGGGCTCAGCAGGGCTGAGCAACTTATCAGCAGTTGCCTAGGTCGGAGGCTGCAGAGCAGTAGAGACAGTCTCTCACTCCAGAGCCGACAGGACCTTTGTGTGGCCTGAGCCGGAGGCTGAGGAACTTCCCCTCTCCTGTTACATGTGATGGACAATGTCCACAGCTGGGCCGGCTCCTCCCCGCCATGCCCAGCCCCACCGCTGTCTAAGGCCTTCTGCTGTCTACCGGGAGGTATCTGACCCACACAAGCCTTGGGATAGCTAACCCTTTAGCTCTCAAGAGGGTGAGCCCCTTTAGCCATAGCTTTGGCCAGAGGATTGTCTCTCTTGGGGCTGGGAGCAAGGGAAGCCCCGGGAGCAGCTTGCTGACCCTTGGGGTCACAAAGGTGTCCTTGTGGGCAAGTCCTGGAGACACCATTACTAGGCTTATGAGAGCCACCTAGGGGCCTGCTGAGGGTCACACACCTCCCCGTCTCCCACCGTGTTGGGGGTTCCTTTCCTATCTGTGGGGAGCCCAGCAGATGGTAATTGAGAAAGTCCCCTTAAGTGGGTGCTTCCTCTTCAGGGCACAGGGGCAGCCACAGTGATCCTCTGGTCAGTTTGCCACCTAGCTAAGGACAGCCCTGAACTTCACATGGCCCTGGAGGCACTCACTAAAGGTCCTTGGGTCAAGCTGGGGATTTAGCTCAGTGGCATAAGCACCTGCCTTGCAAGCAGGCAGTTGTGAGTTCAATCCCCGGTAAGTAAGGAAGGAAGGAAGGAAGAAAGAAAGAAAAAAAGAAGGGAGGAAGGAAGAAAGAAGGATGTCCCTGAGTCAGGTTGGCTTTGCTGAAAGTTGTTGGTCCCCGCTTTGGATTGCTTCCCCTTTCTGGTCTCAATTTCTTCATCTGTGAAATGACCTGACTACCCTGTACATTCCCGGGGGCCGTGGTAAGTTCCTTCCCCACATACAGACACCAGGTTCCCCAGGCACAGGGCTCCTGTCACTCTGTCAGGGGCACAGGGGTCCAGGGAGTAGGGTTGGCCCAACTTGCATTTCAGGCTCACCTCTACTGTCCACAGCTTGGGTGACCTGGGCTGGTTACTGCACAACCCGAGCCTCTCCGTGCTCATCTGTGAAATGGAAGACGTGGCGCCTACCTCCTTGGGCTGCTGTGAGGGTGAGACAAGATGGTGGTGACAGCGATCCTCCCCTTCCCCCCACTGTCCTCCTGGTTCCTGTCCCTCCAGCCTTGGTCTCGAGGATTATGGGAAGGAGACGGTGCCAGTCTGCTGGCTCAGCCTGCTTGGCCACTGACCTTCAGAGCACCCAGGCTGTCAAGGCCGCCTGACTGCCTGCTGGGCGCGGGTGGCAGGTGGGGGGAGCGCCAGCCAGCTCCTCGCCTGCCACTGCCCGCCCCTGCTCCCGCTCTCCTCTCTGCGCCTGTGTGTGAGCTAATTAATCTCAGCCCCTTTGGGAAATTAGAACACTGCAGCCATGGCCTCCTCAGCCTCGCAGCACCTGTGCTGCTACTGGGCCCTGCCAGGACCTGCTGTGGTTTGGGGGCACTACAGTGGGGGGATGGAGGGTAGCAGGATGAGCCGGATCTGACCCCCCACCTTCTGACTGAGGGGCCTTAGCCTCTCAGCCCATCCCACCCAGCTAGAATCAAAAGTGACTGGCAGATGCTCCGTCATACTGAAACCAAACCCCCCGGTGGCCTCCCTGACCTGGTCCCAGGGTTGGTATGGCCACTTCTCTCCCGAGTCCCACGCATTGTGGGGTTCTCTTGCCTGCTGAGCTTGGGCTGGTAGACACAGATGTAATTATGGAATTTTGCTTGGGAAATTAATTTGAAAAAGTTAATTAATTGGTGGTTCTGGAGGTGGCAGACTCCATGCCCTGCTAGTCTTGCTGACGTCAGCGCTGACCCACCAGAGAGGTGCACCTTCCTGGGCAGGCTGCAGAGAGGATCGCCAGTGACCTGACTGGGCAGCCCTGGCACAGGTAGAAGGGCAGCAAGGAGCAAAGGGCAGAGGAGTCTCTGGGCCGAGTGAGGCATGTGGGTGGAGCCTGCTGACTGGACCTGCCGAGGATGAACTTTCGTACTAAGAACTCAGCCACAGGCTGGGGAGTTAGCTCAGCAGCATAAGCACCTGCCTTGCAAGCAGGCGGTCGTGAGTTCGACCCCCGGTACCGTTTTAAAAAAAAAAAAAAAAGAACTCAGCCACTTGTTTATGTGTGCAGCAAGCAACTGTCCATGTTTGTTCCGATTCTTCTAAAAGGAAAACCACTAGTCTCGGTCTCAAAGTCTCTCCCAGAGAGCAGGAGGCAGGAACACAGTTGGACCCAGGGTACAGACTTGTCCTCTTCAGTGGGGTGGGCAGCGGAGCATCAAGCTTAGCTTCTTGTCTGAGGGATGAACATCCCAGCTGTTGGAGTCCCACAGGCAGCTGCCTCCCAGGAGCGTGTACTATGGTAAATGGGACCACAGAGCATAGCTGTGCTAGCCAGCCTGTCACCCTAGCATCACTTGCTGCCTTCCCCACCCCACTGCCCTTCACAGACATTGGTGGTTCCCCGCGGAGATGTGGAGGAGCTTCCTCTACTGCCCTGTTCAGTCCTCAGCTGGGATTAGGGAGGAGGCCTCTGCAGCGTCTTTGATCACGAGCTTCAGCTGTGCCAATCCTAGTTTCTACTGGAGTGTGGGCAATCTTTTGTTTAGACAGGGGAAAGGGAGTCAGGGCTGGAGCTGGACGTGGGAGTGCATGTTTGTAATCCCAGCACTCAGGAGGCTGAGGCAGGAGGGTCATTATGCATTTGAGCAAAGCCAGAGTTGCATAGTGAGTTCAAGACCAAGCTGATCTACATAGTGAGACCATGTCAAAGAGTGACCAGGGCTGGGGCAAGAGATGACCAGGCCAGGAATAGGGCTGGGATACTGGTTCTCCAAGGAGGCCACCAAGGTAAGAAACAGATTCTCAAAGTGGACTGGAGTTGTGGCTGCATGGTAGACCACTTGTCTCGTGTACAGGAAGCCCTAAGTTCAGTCCCCAGGACCATGAACACAAAACGTCAGGCACCATTTTGGCAGGTCTCTTAGTGTCTCTGAACCTCATTTTCTTCACCTGAGAAATGGGGGTAATCATATCCCCAGGAGGCAGGGTGTGGTGCAGGGAGGTGTACCCTCTTGAGTGTCTAGGCCCTGGTGCCAGGCTGTTTCACCATCTGGTGGAGGCAGGCTGAGAGAAACAGAGAACTGCCTGGGACTGTGCTCCTGCAGTTTTAGAGGGGTATCCTGGTACATGTGTTTGGGACAGGGCACTGAAAAGTGTCACAAGGAGTGGCAGTGTGTGACACCGAAAGAGTTACCAGCCCTGAGTTGGGGAGTCAATCCATCCTCTACCCACTCCAGGGTTTTTATTTTAAATCACTTAGTTTATTTATTTGGATTTTTTTTGAGATAGGCTCTTCCTATATAGTCCAAGATGACCTCAAACTCAAGTCTTCCTACCTTAGCCTCCTGAGTGCTGGGAATTACAGGTGTGTGCGACCACTCCTGATTCTCCAGAATTTTTTAGCGTATTACCATGCTCCTGGGATTTCCGGGGGCCAGGTGGTCCTGCAGTTGATTTTGTGGGCAGGCCAAGGTAGGCACTTGGCATTGCATCTCACGTCATCTAGTGTGGTCCATAGTTCTGGGTTTCTTCAAGATCAGACCTCCAGCCCTGTGTGGGCACCAGAGTGTGCTCAGAGGGAAGAAGCTGACATCTCCTCCTCTCCCTACCCCACTGCACTAGCCCTAAGAAGTGTACAAGATTCTTGACCTTCTCTGCATGTATCCCTGAGATTGGCAGCAACCTGGGGTGGAGTTTCTGGCATCTCTCTGTATCCAAGTGCCCAGCACTGGGTTGGCATGTTCCAGGTGGGCCATGGTGCTTCTGTGTTCCCATTTTACAGATGGGTCAGTTAAGGTCGTGTGAGGACATTGTTCAGCCAAGTTCACACAGCCTGTGAGCTTGAGTCGAGGGAGGGACAGCTATCTAGCTAGCCTGCCTTGGACAGATATGATGAGCTACCTGGTGCCTTCTGGGGACTTTTTCAGACATCAGGACCATTTCCAGATTTCCTGAAGTCCCCTGAGCTCTGATTCCCTGAAAGCTTGGGGATAAAGGTTTCTGGCATCAGGCTGAGGGTCAGAGAGCAGGTGTTAAATCTCCAAGCCTGTTTTTTCATCTGAACAGCAGGGACCCTGGAACCTGTCTCACAGTGCTGGGGTTAGGGAGGTAAGAAGGGATAATACCTGTGTTGTTCCTAGCCGGTGCCTGGACCCAGTCAGTGAAAGCAAGCGTTTGCCATCTTTATGACTACTGTGGCGCTGCTGTTTTGTTATCACATTATTATTCATGCTCGCAGGGCCCAGCAGCTGCCGAGCTGGGCTTGGACCTAGAGCTCTGGTCTGCAGAAGAGAAGTTGCAGTTTCTAATTAGTGCTCCAAGGAGAGGCTCTGGGTTTTCACTTTGGCTTCAGGGTCCCACCTGCCCAAGGCTTCTCCAGCCCCTCTGTGTCCTCTGGGTTGGGGCACAGCCCCCTCCCCACTTTCAGGTGTGGGAGAGGTGGCCCCAGGCGAAAGCCTCCCCAAATTTCCCCTGCCACTCCCTCCGCCTCCCAGACCTCCAGGGCCATGAATCATTTATGAGGCAAAAATGAAACCAATTAAGGACAAACTTTGAAAGCCTCTAATTGCTGCGCCTGGTGGCACCGAGAAGTGAGGGGAGGCAGGCCTGCTTACTGTGGAGTCTCCTTGGCCCAGGCCTTCCCAGGTCGCCTGGCCGCCACTCTCCGGGGCGCCTTGGCCTCCCGGCTGCCCGCCGCCTGGAGCGGCCACAGGCCACGGACGGACGTGCCTGTGCGTCTGCCTCCCCGGCGCCTGCTGGGTCCCAGGCAGACTAATTAGGCCCGGCTCCCTCCCGCACCACCCGCTGCCTGCTGCCCGCTCCAGGCCTGAGGTGATGGCGGCTGTTGTTCCTGCCCTTCTGGGGCCTGTGCCCCAGAGCTGGCCACCTTTCTCGGGCCTGAGCCAGCTCTGCTTGCCTGGCTTTAACCCAGACGAGGCCAGGATGCCCTGTGTCTGGATTGGAGCCTGGGGTCTGTACGTACTCCTAATGAGGGGTACAGCTCTGGAAGGTGCTGGGGTGCAAGGCTAGGACAAGTCCCTTCCAGTCTCAGGGACAGAGATGCCTATCTCAGGCAGAGAGGAAGAGACCTAGAGAAGAGGGGGACCTCAGCTTTGCAAACACACAGTGACCTATGCGGACTCTAGCCTCAGTTTCCCCATTTGTAAACAGCCGTGCCTAGCCCATTTTCTCTTAGATTTGGATTTGAGGAGCTGGATGTTCTAGACCTCTCACTCCCATCTCATGGGAGCTGTTGAGGGTGTGGAAGTCACAGTTGGGACCTGGTAGTGTCTGCCTGGCTGCGTGAGCCTTAGGGGCCAGTTACTAGCCTGCCAGCTGTGCTGGGGGCAAGGCAGTCCCTGGGCATTCAGGCACGTTGTTTGCTGAAGCAGAATTTCCGTGCTTGTGTTTTTCCATAATTATATTAGCAGGTGGGATTTTTCCTCGGGGAAGTGGTTTGAGGGGGAGCACCGTGGCTGTGTCCCCGCCTGCTCCAAGCGTGAGCTCACACTCGTTCTGCCTGCCCGCCCGCCTGCTGTAATGATTTTTTAATTATGCAGCCAGTGCTCAGAATTGCTAATCCACCTCCAGCCCATCATCCCCTCCTGCAGCTTGCACCCTAGTCCCTTGCTGTCATCTCTGGAGTGGCTGTGCCTAGTCCTGTGCCTGTCTCTGGGAGCCCAGGACATGACCGCCACAGTGGGAGAAAGTACACATTAGGAGAGGCCATGGGGTGCCTGTCCTCTGCCTGCAAGTGACAGGCCTCCAGGATGGCTGTGGCTGTCTTTGTCCCCCACTCCACCTCAAGCCCTAGTGTGACTTTTGCACCCACCAGGACAGCCGTGTCTCCGGAAGGGGGTGGGGCAGTGATCCATGTCCACCCCTGAGTGATGCATCTGCACCATTTCAGGAACATTAGTCCATCCCTTCCAGCCTTGTGTGGCCCAAGGACACAGTAACAAACACAATCTTTCACACCCACACTCACACTCCGCTTCTCCTTACACATACTCAGCTGGTAGGTCCACCAGCACAATGGCAAGCTCTGTATTTCTCACACACACAGCCACACCTGAGGGCTGGGCACCCTCAGGAGACCCTGCTGCTGCCTGCGGCCGCCTTCCCCAACCCTCCTCCGGGAGGTGCACTGAGGTCTCCCAGCTCCTGCCCGGTGGGGGGCTGCCTGTGGCTGGCCTGCCTGAGCCTTCATCGACCCTGGCCTGGGGGAGTGGGGGTCTGCAGCAGTGGTGGCAGCGGGTGGCTGCAGCTCCTCTCCAGGCGCCCAGCTGTGGCATCTGTCAAGGTCAGATAGCGACTCCGGAACCAGCCGGCTCGGCCCCATGGCCCCTCTCGCCTCATTATTTTTGTGTTCCGGGGCTGCTGCGGCGACACCTCCCTCCCTCCCTCTCTCCCTCTCTCCCTCTCAGCCTCTCTCTCGTCTCGCCTGTCTCCCCCACGCCTCTGCAGGGAGGGCCTGCGGTCTGGGGGCTTTTGTTTTCCAGTTTTTTCCACACTCAGGCCAGGCAGGCTGGTGGATGCTGCTAGAGCTGTTGGACCTTGAACAGCAGACAAGACAGGTGCCTCCCTCGTGGGCTGGATGGGTTCTCAGCTGGTGCAACCATGACTTGGTCTCAGGGGGACACACTGAACTTGGGTGGAGCCCAACCCCCAGGGCAGCCCAGGTGCACCTGTGAGCAGCTTCCTGTTTCCACTGGGGCCCTAGAAGCTGGCACCAGTTCCCTACCCATGCTGTCCTCAGCCCAGTCTGGCCCCAGCTCACGTGTCTCCCAAGACCCTTGACATAGCTCACAGTATGCACACACTAGTGTTCTCACGGCAAATCCAGGGTGACAGGAGCAGGCCAGAACCACCCACATACATCCACCCACCGCATAAACAAACCACAGTACTTGTTCTGTGCTCTGGGTGTCTGCATTCTTAGGACCGGGGCTAGCACAGACCTCCACCTTATACATGAGGGTCAAAAGGTGGACTTCTCCCAGTCAGATACCTCCACCTGCTCTGGTATATGAACCCTGTATGCTCCAGGCCACAGAGGGTGACATCTGAGACAAGGCATGCTCACAACCTACCAGACACAGGCACGCACATAACATGCAGTTGCCTGACACACTTCCTGGTAGACACAAACGCATTTTTACAAAGTGCTGCTCCTCATGACACACTGCACTCGACACTCACACCCAAGGGTCCCTGAAATGCTGGGAGGAGAGCTTGAGGAAGGCCTCTGCTTGCTGAGTGAGAAATGGTGCTAGGACAGATGCATACACCAGGTCACAATGGGCTTGGTGGCTGTCACCATCGAGGAAGCAGCCTCGGGCTCGCTGCTCTGACTCCTCCGCCCTTAACTAGGATGTATAAATGTAGGGGGAGTGAGATGTGGGTGCACTGCAGGCCCCCCAGTCCCTGGGGCTGCCCTGGCTATCACTTCCTCCTCCAGCTGTGACTGCCCCCAAGAGGAGGAGGTGGCTGGAGGCTCAGTGGTGACTGAGCCTCCACCCCCCAGGAAACTCAAAACTCTGGGCCAGCCGCGGGTGGCGGGTTGGGGCAGGCACAAAGAGGGCCTCTGTACGGCCGGCTGGGCTGCCCGCAGGATTCTGGGGGAGGCGGCAGGAGCCGGTTTCCGTCCCGTTGTGCTTCCTGCGGAGGCTGCCGGAATGCCCGGAGCTCTGGCCCAGCCTGGGCTGTCCAGCCCACCCGCAGCCCCTTCCCCTTCTTTTCCTGGGCCTTGGGGTACAGCTGCAGACTCTTCAGCAATGGTGCCCTAGTGTGATTTACCCAGAGCCTGAGTACCACCCCAGAGACTACGAGAAATTTGAGGTTTGCTCTGAGAGCTGAACTAAGCCTCATCCTCTCTCTGAAGTCCCTCCATGTGTCATTGAGTCTTCGGCCAGTGTTGGAGAGGCAGGCCCTGGGTCATTCAGACCTGGGTTCCAATCCAAGCTCTGCCACCTGCTGATCTTATGATTTTAGGAAGGTGACATTGTCTTCCTGAGCCTCAGTTCCCTCATCTGTAAAATGAGGATAACAATAACGGGTAATAGAATCTAGTGATAAAATGAACGTAAAATGCTTAACACAGTGCTTGGCAGAGCGTGATGGTGTTAATAGGTCCTGCTATTGTCGTGTCCTCTGGGGAAATGAGTGAGAAGGGCTAGATGCCCTTTGCCATAGGAAGATGCATAACATCTGGAGTTCAGGCTCACTCCTGCTCAATCCTTACCTTTAGATGTGCTTCCCTACCTGCAAACCATATCACTGCTAGGCCAGGTGTGGCGGTTGGTACCTGTAACCCCAGCACTTGGGAGGCTGCAGCCGGAGAATTGCTGCAAATTTAGGGCCAACCTGGGCTACATAGTCACTTTTGGATCAGCCTGAACTATATAACAAGACCTATCTCAAAATAAATAATAACAAGAAAATACACCAAACAAACATATCACTGCTGTGTTGGACCTTCTGGGACTTGCAGAGTGGATGGTGAGTTGCTATTTCGAATCTTTTTTTTCCCTATTTCTTTCTGCCTCATAGGACCATGGGATCCCTGCCCCATAAGCTCATGAGTCCCTGCAGTTTGGGATGAGAAGGAAGAACTACTGCCCATTTTACAAATGGGAAACTGAGGGTCATTGGGGAAGAGGACTTGGTTAAAGTCTACAGACAACAAGGGCGGAGCCACAAACCCAAACCCTAGGGCTCCAGTTCCGTTTCTGTTGACTTGTGCTGCCACCACCACAGATGCCCCACCCAGGAGCCCTGGAAGGATGGAACCCCTGTGCTCCCTTTCTTGGCTTGTCCTGTGGTGAGCCACCAGGAGGAAAGCCCTAAGCTCTGATTTTAGATAAGTATCAGCCCAAACATCACCACTTTGGGAAATATGTATTCCAAGAACCTGGGGGACCCCAGAGAGCAGGGCATCATCTTCTGTACATCAAAACTGCTTATCAAATTGCCTTTTGTAGTCGGTATCACCGGTGGCACACGCCTGATTTCCCAGTTACTTGGGAGGCTGAGGCAGAAGGATCATGAGCCTGGGCTCCATAGTGAAACCCTGTCTCAAGAAACTAATTTTAAAAATACATAAAAGGCCAGAGGATGTAGCCCAGGCAGAGCACTTGCTTAGCTTGCATGAGCCTCTAGAGTTCAATGCCCAACACCAAAAAGCAACAACAAAGTATTTTATAGGGTAACACTTCCTGCAGACCGGGGCTGTTAGCAGTATATAGTGTCTAGCATAGAGGAAGCCTCCATAACTATGACCCTTATGGTCCAGTGTGACATGGGGAAAGGGACTCCAAGGCCATATCCCAAAGGGGGTCTTTCTGGGCCTTTGAGCCTTTCGAGGAAGACTGAGGAAGGCCCTGTTTAATCAGAAGTGTCCTTGTCTCACTCCTGGGAGCCCAGCTTGGAGCAGACCGTCTCCCTGGGACCTCAGTGAAATGGGCAGATTCTGCTATTTTGGGGAGCTCTGTAAGGAAAACAGACTGTATACTCAGTGGCTTTCTCAGACACTTGTCCAGGCGGCGTATTTCAGGCAGAGGAGTGGTGCCTCTGGGAGGAGGTACCCAAGAGGATCAGTAAAGTATGACTGCATTGCCCCTTTCTGTCCGTGGCAGCTGGCTGTGGGGTGCTAGTCTTCGGGAGGCCCCAGCATTGTCTCTCTTGGGGCCACCTGCTGGGGATGCACAGTGATCAGTGTGCCAATTATACATCTGTCCATCCGAGCAGGGTCATGTTCTGTGGTCTCTGGCTGGAGCAGCATTTTCTCTGCCTCTTAAGATCAGTGTCCTTGTGTGCATGTCCTGCACCCTCTTTAGCGGGGCTTTTTCCTCTCTGGAAACTCCCCAGACTGAATCATGGAAATCGGAGACAGAACACCCCCTTTCGCCCCGCACTGCTCAGCTCAGTTCGTCCTATGGTCTCTGCATGCCTGCACACCGTGGTCTGTCTCTCTTTCACCTTAGAGGTCAAGGAGTCCAGCCCACCAAGGTGGGTGGGACGTGGGCCGGTGGTGGAGTGGGAGGGAGCTTCGGGAGCGAAGGGGTTGTGTGAAATACTGTTACTTCAGGGCAGGGTCTGCAGCGCACACCCGCACAGACAGTGGTGATGGTGGGCTCCTCCAGGCCAGTGCCTTGGAGTCCCCAAGTTGCAGCCTCCTCCAGGAGGCCTCCCTTCCATTTGTTGCCAGAGAGACCTGGAAGGCTGCTCTGGTCGGCCAGGAGTAAAGGGTGGTACCTTGGGCAAACCTGGCCCTTGGTAGGAGTGACAACAATTGGACAGTTGTAAACTTTACTCAGGCTGGATTGGGTGGCATGCGCTTGTAATTCCAGTACTCGTCAGGAAAATGAGTTTGAGGCTAGTCTAGGCTTCATAACAAGTTCTAGGCCAGCCTGCAACATAGTGAGACCTGTCTCACAATAACTAAATGAAATCCAGTAAGGAGTTACTCAAAATCGTTGAATTAATACCCTTTAAAATGGGTGAATTTTATAGCATGTAAGCTGTGCCTCAATAAAATGGTTTTCAAAAATCCTGCCAGTGGCCTCAAGGCCCTACCCATTTGGGAGCCTGCCAAGCGCACAGCCACACCTTGCACCTGTTTCTTACTAACATTTTCAGGTTGTCACTTTCTGTTACATCTCCTGTTCCTAACTCCCAGCCTGGCAACCCCTTGTCCCCTAAGCCCCACCCCCAGCCCCACCCCACTCAGTCTCATTCTCAGTCTAACTCAGCTTCTGCGCACTCAGGGTCTGTGTTCTCCCCTGGCCCCCCAGACACAGAGCATGGGGCTGCTGTTGGGGCAAATGGGGGGTACACTCGTGCCCATGACTGTGCACACAGCACCAACCTGTCCCCGTGGTGGAAATCAGCTGGAATGCTGCCTCCTGTAGAGTTCAGGACCAAGTCCTCCAGGACATGAAGTGAGGCTGTTCTGGGGCTGAGGGTAGAGTGAGGAGACTGCCACCACTTCTGGTGACTTCATTGCCTGCCAGCACTGTGATGTCACGGGTGCAGCATTCCAGGTTCCTGCCTGTGGTCTCCAAGTCCCCCAGGTGGGGGCACTCTCCTGGAGGCTGACAGCTTGCCTTTGACCATGGAGAGGTGACCGGCATGGTAACAGTCCCAGGTTGGAGGGGGGGTGACAAGGTGACTGGGTCACCTTGCCCTGAGCCGCTCTGTTAATTGCACAGGTAGAATAAAGGTAGTCACAGAGCAGCGTGACTAAGTTTTACCCTTACTGGGCACCAGCTGACCTTTCCTACCAGCCTCAGGTTCCTCATCTCTGAAGTTAGTCAGTAGCTGTCATCTCCTAGGGGTGGTTTGTTGCATTCATTCACTTGCTCATTAATTCATTTGCTATGTAACCCAGACTGGTCTCAAATTCAGTCCTCTTGCCTCAGCCTCCCAAGTGTTGGTATCACAGGTGTGCACCGCCTTACAGGGCTTCAGGTCTGTTTCAAGCACAAGGACATTGGGATAACTGGGTGCTCTGGCACATGCCTGTAGCCCAACTACTTGGGAGGCCGAAGCAGGAGGATTGCAAATTCAAGGCCTGCCTGGGCAACTAAGGGAGACTGAGGGAGTCTCAAAACAAACGTAATAAAAAAGACGGGATGTAGCTCACTGTTCATGGTTCTGTACTCAGTGTCAAAGTCAAGTCAGTCAGACCGACCTGGAACAGTAGAACTCAATAAGTAGCCAATTAGTTAAAGGAACTTGAGTGTCAACCTTGGGACTGGGGGGAGGGGGCAGGTCCTGTACGTGGCTCCGGAGAGGAACAGGGTCTGTGCCTTTTGGGGGTTGGAGGCAGGGAGTGGTCCCCACTGCCAGCAGATGACTCCTTTTCTTTCCAGTGTATCCAAACCAAATTTCAGCTCAACCCCAGGAGGTGTTAGGTCCCAGCAGCTGACCCCTGAGGCCAAAAGCGGGTTGCTGCCTATCCCTGCTTCCACCCCTCCCTAGGCCTTAGCCTGAGCATGACAGGTCTCCTCTCGCCTCCCGTCCTTCCCCTGCGGCCGTGTCCAGCTGCTTTCTCCGTCTCCGGGACTGTCTTTCCCAGGGCTCTGTTTCTGTTTCTGGACTCTTGAGTCCCTGAGACCGGGCTAGGTACGTTAGGTTCCCTGATTCTCTCTGAGCCCCACCATGCTGGTCCCTGGTCCCCTCTCCACCCACTGTCCCCTGAACTTGATCTTTTGCCCCTCCTTTCTAGGTCCCTTTTTCTCTGTGCCAGCCCTCAAATTGTCTCACCAGTCTCTATCCACACCACCTGTCTCTTCTTCTGCGCCCTATCCCCCTCTGCCCTTCAGTTCTCCATGACTTGTTCCACTGCCCCCTGAGCTCTGTCCCTGCTCATCAGCCCCTGGTCCCAGCTCCCGGCCGCCAGCTCCTGCATGGACAAAGGGGTCCTTTGTGGGCTGACCGCGGCTGGCGGGGCGGCGGGGCGCTGGCTCCGCATTGCTGATGAAACGGAGCCCTTTGTTGTCCCTCCTCAGGCGCAGTATTTCTTTTTGGGGGCTGGATGCGTTCCTGGCAGGGCCGATGATGGATGCGCCCGCCGCCGCCCGCCAGCTTTCCCTCCCGCTCATTCCTGCTCCGCTTCGACGCAGCCCCAGCTCCTCCCCTGCTGCCTGGGCACTGCCAGGCCCTTCCTGGCCCGAGAGGGGTTGCCATGTGTCCTGTAGCCTAGGAGAAGGTCACCTCTGTGGCCTCCCCTTCTGTGAATAGGGCAGATGGAGCCTGTGCTCAGGGGGGTCCACTGGGACCAAAGCATCAGCTTTCCCAAGATCTGAAGGAGAAGATGAGCCAGGTAATGGGGCAGAGTAAAATGAGCTTGAGGACCAGCCATGAGAACTACATGTGGGTTTGAGGACAGTTACCTTGAGGCCAGCCCCCCTCAAGTTAGCCTCTCCCACCCTCAGCTTCCGAGGCTGACAAGCCAGTGTTCTGCCTGCAGCACCTGTTCAGTGACATATCACGTCATTGGTCCGAAGCTCAGTGTATCCCAAGGCCTGGAGGCTGGGGGTTGATGGTCCCTGAGGAAGGATAGAAAAGACAAAAATGAGAGAATCCCAGGAGGGAACCAGAGATGAACAGAACCTGGGGTTCGTTCCCCACCGAGAGAGACTCAGGATGGAGACAAAAGCAGAGCCCCAGAGCAGCAGCCTGCACCAGCGCAGGCCGGCTGTGTTGGAGGGAGCTGACTTCTAATTGACCTGCCGCCCTGCACGCAGAGCCCGATCCTGGAGCTGAGGAGGGAGGGAGCAGCAGAGCAAGAGCAGCCTTAATGCAGCTATCGATTTCTGCCACCAGCCAGCAGGCCACAGAGGTGGGGGCGCACATGGGGCTGGGGCACAGACCGCTCTCTGCCCTCTTCTCCAGCCCACAGACCCTGCCTTTTCCCCTGCCCTCCCCTGGTTGTAGGCCTGCTGGATCAGGGTTCAGGGCGCAGTGGTCGTGCTGGGAGGAGCAGGAGTTAGAAGCAGTAGTGTCTTGGTGGTTTCTGACCAGGTCTGATCTCACTACCCCTGGCTCCCCACACCTAGACGGGGTCACTGGTGCCTGAAGGGGTCACAGTCTCTGAGGAGAGCCAAAGGTGTGATCTGGACTTGGCTCTGGAGGCTGCACATCCCAGCAACACTTCTGCTAGGTGATCTCTTTCTGCTTATTGTGTCCCTGACCCCCAGCCCAGCCTGGACCTTGCCAGGCCTTCCTGGGTCTATCTTGGTCACCTCTGTCCGCTTGCTCAGCCCTTCTCCGCACCCAGCTGCCTTTGCTAGGCAACCCAGGTTGAGCTGGTGCCCACTGTGGAGGCTCAGGAGGGCCTGGCTGGGTATACCTGACAGTCACTTGGCCAACATCCCCACTTTGTGACCACACCTTGCCAGTTCTGAAGCAGAGGACTCTGAGTAGGAGGGTTGGACTAACTGATCTTACGAGACAGACTGAGGAGCTAAGACAGTCAGACTGGAGAATAATGGGGTTGTCTGGGGACAAAGATCTAGTATTTCCCTGCTCTTAGGCTAGGGTGTGCCAATAGGGTTTACCAGATGTGCCCCTCCCCCTGGAGCCACCAGCTGTTGGGATGGGCTCTGCCTTCCCACCCCTCTGCTGGGGGCTCCGGGGTTACAGTCGGCAGGCAGGGCAGGGGTGCTAGACAACTGGGACTGCTTAGGAAACTGCACTCCCTCCATCTGGACGTGTGCCTCCCCCGCATGGATGCCAGCAGCTCCAGCCCAGTGCCTTCGCCTTGGGACGAGTAGACCTTGTCCCAACAAGGGGCACCTTGAGAGTCACACCCACTGTTGGCTTCAGGCTGTCCCAGACCAAGACCTATCCTGCCACAGTCCACTGCAGCTCTCTAGTTCTCTTTGGGACCTTAGCAGGTGCCATGCTCCAGGCCTTTGTATGCCTCTGCCCTGAAAGGTCTGAAGCCCAGGTTGAGACAGGAGTTGGGGCTGAGATGCTGGTGAGGTTTGGGAGCCGAGGAGGGAGTATGGACTGGTGTGTACCTCCCGGCCTTGCCCTCTCAGAGGGGAAGGCTTGTCCTCTGGGGTAGTGATGCTTGACCTGGAGCAGGACAGGAGATGACACCTCAAGATTCTGTACCCTATTGCCAGACCATGGGTTAAGCAAAGCAGCCAGGTACCTTTACCTTGAAATAACTGTCAGAGCTTTGAAATAACTGATACATACTAGAAATTTCCAAATGAGAATCTAGGAGTAGCTTCCCAGGCTTTTTTATCTAAGCCATTAAGTACTCTTCTGTTTTCCTCATCTATGAAATGGAGGAATAGGATGCTTCTGAGTCTTAACAGAGATAGTACAAATTAAAATTCTCAACCAAAGAGGTCTTGGTACTTACTAAGTGACGCCTCATCTGGCTTGCGGTTGTTATGGCAATAAGGTGGTGATGGTGGCAGTGTTGGAGAAGGAGGGATTTACTGCTCCCCTGACCCTGTACCCTCTTGTCCCAACAGAGTAAAGACACTTCCACGTGGACACCTGACCATGTGCCTGCCCTGAGCACCTCGGCCCACCAGGCATCTCTGTTGCAGGCAGCAGGGCTGGGCGCTCATCTGTGAACCCCTGGCAGTTGGCAGGCTTTCTCAGCAGCGGGTTCTGGGCCTTAGCCCCACCATGTCGAGCCTCGGTGGTGGCTCCCAGGATGCTGGCGGCAGTAGTGGCAGCAGTACCACCACCACCACCACCAATGGCAGCAGCGGCCCAAAGGCAGGAGCGACAGACAAGAGTACAGCAGTGGCAGCCACCACACCAGCCTTGGTGGCAGATGACGCGCCACCCCCTGAGCGTCGGAACAAGAGTGGCATCATCAGCGAACCCCTCAACAAGAGCCTGCGGCGCTCCCGCCCGCTGTCCCACTACTCTTCCTTCGGTGGCGGCAGTGGTGGCAGCCTGACGGGCGGGGAGTCTGCCGACAAGGCCGCCGCAGCTGCAGCCTCCCTGGTGGCCAATGGTCACGACCTCGCGGCGGCCATGGCAATGGACAAAAGCAACCCTACCTCAAAGCACAAAAGCGGTGCTGTGGCCAGCCTGCTGAGCAAGGCAGAGCGGGCCACGGAGCTGGCAGCCGAGGGACAGCTGACGCTGCAGCAGTTCGCACAGTCTACGGAGATGCTGAAGCGGGTGGTGCAGGAGCACCTCCCGCTGATGAGCGAGGCGGGGGCGGGCCTGCCTGACATGGAGGCCGTGGCAGGCGCCGAAGCCCTCAACGGCCAGTCCGATTTCCCCTACCTGGGCGCTTTCCCCATCAACCCGGGCCTCTTCATCATGACCCCAGCGGGCGTGTTCCTGGCTGAGAGCGCGCTACACATGGCCGGCCTGGCCGAGTACCCCATGCAGGGAGAGCTGGCCTCTGCCATCAGCTCGGGCAAGAAGAAGCGGAAACGCTGTGGCATGTGTGCGCCCTGTCGGCGGCGCATCAACTGCGAGCAGTGCAGCAGTTGTAGGAACCGAAAGACTGGCCATCAGATTTGCAAATTCAGAAAATGTGAGGAACTCAAAAAGAAGCCTTCCGCTGCTCTGGAGGTAACAGCACCTTAGAGGGAGGTGTGTGGGCTCTTGTGTCTGTCTGGCAGTCCAAACCCACCCTACAATCCTAGAGCCCACCCTTCCTGCCTGGGTGTGTCTAGGGGGACACTCAGTCATGTGACCTGGGGTCTGACTTAAGGACACTTTCACTACCCTAAAAGTCAAAGCCAAATCCTGAGATCCCAGGAGACCAAATTTTGCAAGGGCCTATCGTTGGGATCCTGATGCCCCTCCTGAGGTCTGGGTCAGGTATCGAGATTCCTATCTAGGTCCTAAGTTTCTGACTCTCAGACATGCCCTAAAGCATCAGTCCCTGATGACCTAAGATTGTGGAACTGCCCCGCCCCCATTGAGAAGGTCTGTTCTGCAGACCTATGGCCTTGAGGATAAGCCCGTCACTTGTCCTTTGAGCCTAGCTTTCCCCTCAGGCCACCCAAGGGCTGGCTGTTCTGCCTAGAGGCCTGAGAAAACCCTGGGTCTATGCGTCTAGTTGGCATATTTTGGGGCCTAGTTTAGGGATGACCACAAGCCTGGGGAATAGGCACAGGCCTGACCACCGTGAAGTTGACTCAGAGAAGGCATAGAGCTTCCCATGCTGCTTTCTGTCTCCTCTTGTGGCAGGACCTGTCCCTGTGCACCCAATGTGGCGACCAAGCTGGAGTGGCAGGCCTGGTTACAAAGCATCTTTTCAACTTGACGTCCCTGCCCCTGTCCCTGCCCCTGTCCCTGCCCCTCTGCCAGAGGGCTTGACGCAAATCTCCAGAATAGCTGGAGAACAATGGCTCAGCTGTGGCCTCCTGGCCACCCTCTCCCCTGGCCCAGACCTCGTGTGTTTATTTGCCTGTGTGCACACAAAGGCACCCCTTTGCTCCAGCGTAGAGATACACACATACCTGCCCAGTACGCATACTGCCATTATAGATTCAGCTGCTTGTTAAGCGCTAGATATCCCTCTTCCTCCTCCTGCGACGCTGCTCCACGCCCACTGTGCAGCCTAGCACAGCGCAAGGCACACACCCTTGTACATAGTTGGTGCACACGCTCATTGACAGAAACAGAC
Source organism: Cavia porcellus (assembly GCF_034190915.1). NCBI lineage: Eukaryota > Metazoa > Chordata > Mammalia > Rodentia > Caviidae > Cavia > Cavia porcellus. The sequence goes on from NW_026947504.1 coordinate 7,058,150, forward strand.
ATGGCGCCCAGATGCACCATGGCCACCTGGTATTGGCGTCTTTGGGCCAGGGGAAGGGGGAGTTTGCCTCTCTGGAAGGAGGGTTCCTGAGCACAGTGGCTCGGGAGCCTCAGGGTGCTTAGGGTCTTCCAGCAGGTCACGGCTTCTCCTCTGGCCTGGATTGGCCAGGACAGCAGGAACTCTGCTGGGGTGGCTGCCTTTCCCTCCGCCATGAGGCCATCCACAGGGAACGTCTTGGCGCCAGGCCCACCAGGACCCTGACTGAACTCTCTCCTTGTTTTTGTCTCCCGCCCCCGCTAGAAGGTAATGCTTCCGACGGGAGCCGCCTTCCGGTGGTTTCAGTGACGGCGGCGGGAACCCAAAGCTGCCCTCTCCGTGCAATGTCACTGCTCGTGTGGTCTCCGGCAAGGGATTCGGGCGAAGACAAAACGGATGCACCCGTCTTTAGAACCAAAAATATTCTCTCACAGATTTCATTCCTGTTTTTATATATATATTTTTTGTTGTCGTTTTAACATCTCCACGTCCCTAGTATAAAAAGAAAAAGAAAAAAATTTTCAGTGCTTTTTCGGAAGAACAACAACAACAACAAAAAAAAAAAAGAGGTAAAGACGAATCTATAAAGTACCGAGACTTCCTGGGCAAAGAATGGACAATCAGTCTCCTTCCTGTGTCGATGTCGATGTTGTCTGTGCAGGAGATGCTGTTTTTGTGTAGAGAATGTAAATTTTCTGTAACCTTTTGAAATCTAGTTACTAATAAGCACTACTGTAATTTAGCACAGTTTAACTCTGCCCTCATTTAAACTTCCTTTGATTCTTTCTGACCATGAAAATAGTGCATAGTTTGCCTGGAGAATCCACTCACGTTTATAAAGAGAATGTTGATGGCGCCGTGTAGAAGCCCCTCTGTACCCATCCTCGCGTGTGGAGCTGCTGGTGGGAGCTTGTTGGGGGGAGGGAATCCCCAACCCCCAGGCCCAGGCTAGCTGTGCCCACCCACCATGCCCTGACTGGGACCCTCCCCCCTTAACAGTGGTGATTTTGGAAAAATGAAAGTTCTGTCCGTTCATCCACTGAGATCTGGCAAGCCCATGTCTTGATAGTTACAATCCTGGCTACTTAGAGAAAATTAAGTCCTTTTTTCAGGTCTTGCTAATGGCAGCATAAGAAAGGGCTTCATTGCCCTTTCTGGTGATCCCCTGCCGGTGGGGGTGGGTGCTAGAGGGGCTCCCTGGGGCCCCCTGCCCATGGCCAGCTTCCTGCTGATGAACATGCTGTTTGTGTTGTTTTAGGAAACCAGGCTGTTTTGTGAATAAAATGAATGCATGTTTGTGTCATGAAGCACTGCTGGCTTCTTGCTCTCCAGTTTTGGGGGGCTGGCTTGGGGGCCATTGTTGGGCAGGGGTTGTGTGGCAAAGGACAACCCAGACACACTTAGAGTGGGGTTATCTTGGCAAGAGAGGCCTCATAGATGCAGTGGGGAGGGCAGGAAGAGGATGGAAGTAGCCCTCATTCAGAGGGTGCTGGCACCAAAGCACCCCACCTACCTGCTTGGACCCCACTCCTTAACACCTGCCTGCCATCTATGTTTACCTTGGCCAGCTTCTCCATCCTCCTAGGTTCATCAGCCCAGTCAGTGGCAAGCACCTATAGATTTAGAATGGGGCTGCCAGCCTTGTGTGTGTGTGTGTGTGTGTGTGTGTGTGTGTGTGTGTGTGTGTCTTTGGAGACGGTCTCCCCATGCAGTTCAAGTTGGTCTTGAGCTCACTTTGTAGCCCACACTGATCTTGGACTTGCAGCAATCCACATGTCTCAGCCTCCTGAGTGCTGGGATTACAGGCATGTGTCACCACTGCAGCCATGCTTTTTTTTCTTGCATGACAGAATCTAGTACCCCACCTCCAACCCCCAACCATTGACGTGATTCCGCAGAGAGAATTTTGGCTTAGGCTGTGGGAACCTGGCTATCCCCAATATATACTTGGAGAGACCCCTCCCTCTATTTCTTTTGAGGCCTAGAGAGTTCCTAGACAGTTCTGGGAGTATCCATGGGTTTGATTATACCTTCTAGCCCCCAAAGGTTTGTTGGTGCAAGGTTGTATGGGCCCTGAGAGGCCAGGTGTCTGGGGAAGTCACCACACAGCCACGTGGGTGAGGCTGGGCAGACTGGATAGGAAGAAGTGACAGTTGCCTGCCCCTCCCTACACATCACAGAGGCCTATCTATCGAGTGCTAGAACCTTCTACCCAGTTGCTTTGCCCTGATGGAGATGGAGGCTAGATTTGAAGAAGAACTTCCTGACTGTTGGAACCTGGCTTTCAGGTGGGTGAACGATTTCAGAACAAAGGAAGGGGCAACTTTTTAAGCTGAGTGGGTGGTGAGGTGGGGGAGACTGGCTGTCTCTGCTATTGTTCCTGGAAGGAGAAAGCGTGTGTGTAGGGGGTGATGACCCACAGCACTTTCCCAGGTGTCACAGGCTCCCTTGGAGCACCATGGGCTCAGCAGCCTGGCCTGGCACAGCAGGGGCTGATGGGGGTGGAGGGAGGCAGCTTTCAACTGCATCTCTGCCTGGGAAAATTCCCTTTCATGTGGCTGCCTGTGATCTCTCCAGGCGGCTCTGCCGAAGGGGGGTGTCCAGCAGGGAACAGGGGAGGTGTTGCAGCTGGGGGGCACCCTCACTCCCAGCACCAGGCAAACTGCAGCACCTGAAGAACTTCAAGGTGGGGAGGGTCCTCCCCTGGGCTGTGGGGGGATCCTGGCCACCAGAGGGCACTGGGCTGGAGGCCTCTGCCTGCCCCCACCCTGCTGGCAGCACACGGGCTGCAGATGGCCTCGGCCAGCCCTCATTGGCAAGCCTGCAGGTGTGGGGTGGATGGCTCTGGTGCCAGCTCCAGGGGGGTTCTGTGACTCAGCCGGCCTGCGCCTTTTCCTGTGCCAGCCCACAGCCCGGTCTGAGTCTCCAGCCCCCTCCCAGCAGAGATGTCTGAAGTTCAAAGCCGCTCACCTCTTCCAGCTTCTGCTCTGCTTTGTAGAAATGGAAGCCCAGCCCCTGGGGTCTGGAGGAGTCCAGGGGAAGGGATAGCTGTGAGGCCCGCCCCTAGTGTGGGCTCAGCTACTTCATCAGCAAAAGGGCCATAGTTGATCCCAAAAAGTAGCCTGAGGAGCAACTGAAATTGTGCAAGCCTGTGTAATAAGCACTCAGTCAGTGGGACTGCTGCTGTGATTTGGAAATGTACTCAACTAAATCTCTCCAAGATGTCGCCTACCTTCTGCCCTAAAGCCCGGCCCCCTCCCTGACCAGGCGTGGCCTCAGTCCTGTGGCTTCTTTTCCTCTGCTATTGGTGTTTTTGTCTCTGGCTCCACATCTCTGCCTCACACCTGTGTCCTGTTGCAGTCCTCCTGCTGCTGTCCCCCAGCTGACTACTTGTCATGATTGAGGGTTCCTGGGCTGCTTGCTACTGCAAATGAAAGCCTGCAGTAGTGACCCTCAGAGCCTTCACCCCACCCCCACCAGGGTGGTCTGACATTTAGGACCAGCTTTGGAGGTGGCAAAGAAGGGGTTCAAGAAGCTGGGTAACCACTCTCCAAGATAATTTCAGTCTCCACACATCCTCTGCATGGGTCATGTGTGTATGAGAGAGGAAAAGATGTAACTTCCAATTCCAGCACTCAGGGAAGCTGAGGCAGGAGGATCACAAATTAAGCCTAGCCTGGGTAACTTAGCAACAACCTGGGTTCAGTCCCCAGTACCACAAAAAAAAAAAAAAGAAAAGAAAAAAGAAAAGAAAAAAGATGCTTTAGGGCCCTGAAAGCCCTGTGAAGCCTTGTGCAGCAGTGTAGCTGTGACATGAAAATGGGCTTATAGCTGTATGAAAGACCATGATAGACCTCATGTGGCCCTGGGTTAGTATATGAGGTCAATGGCCATGTTTTGGGATATGCTGACACTGCTTGTGTGATCCTGTGGGGGTTTGTTTTGTTCTGTTTTTGGGTTTTTTTTTTTTTTTTTTTGTACCAGGGATCGAACTCATGGCTTTGTGCTTGCCAGGTAGACACTTACGTACTGAGCTAAGTCCCTACTCCCCCTTTTTAGCCATTGAACTGAACTATGTATCCCAGGCTGGCCTCAAACTCATGTCGATCCTCCTGCCTCAACTGCCAAGTGCTGAGATTACAGGGCACCACCACACCCAGCAAATCCTGAGATTCTGCAATCCTATAATATCCCCAGTGTGACTGGATTAAATGTGTGACATTGGATGATTCTATGCATGTCTGACATTGGATATACAACACAGTTGTATGGTATTGTATCACCCTGTGACAAAACTAGATGAATCTATGTGTGGCATTAAATGTGACAGTGTGACCTTCTGATGCTACCTTGACTGACGCGGAGTGTGTGGTCATGACATCGTATGGACTTGTGATCACAAGTATGGACTTGTGATCTCTGTGACTCGGACACCGCTGCCACGTCTATGACTACATCGTTTCCTGGGTCTTTGCCCTGACAGCCTTGCAACTCGGGGAAAGCACGTGGTGTCTGGCGGTCTCTTACCCTACCCCATCCCCTCGCTGGTCCTGAGGCCCCGTCTGCATGGGGGAGCTGGTGTGAGGGCAGCAGGCACAGTTCCCACGACCGCCACAACCCCTCTCCCAAGCCCATCATTGCCTGCTTCAGCTACACAGAATATCCTGGCAACCCCAGTCTCTTTGTTCTCTGTGGCCGCCGAAGGCCTCCCCCACCCGGCCTGCCCAGCGCCTGCCAGGCGCCCCTCCCTCTTAGCAGCCTGGCTTGGCCTGACCTAGTCTCTAGCCACCCTTATCCCTGGCCCCCAGACTGAAGTCCCTGTCCCGTGTGTTGGGCCGGACTCAGGATTCCAGACAGGGCCTTTGTCCCTCTGCTGTGAGTCTGCTCTGGTCATGCTCAGCAGGAAGAAGGAAGCAGAAAGGCCCCTGTGGATGGAGTGTGGGCTGTGAGCTATGCTGGCTGTAGGATGTTCTCCTTGGCCCAAGGCTAACGGGAAGCTTAGTCTTGAGTCTGGAACAGTTTTACTTTGTTGAGTAACTTTCGTTCTTTGGCTCTAAGAAGTCATCTGAACAGAGATTTTTACCTTATTTATCTTTTGTTTTCTTTGATGCAGGATATTGAACCCAGGGCCTTCACACTAAGCTATATCCCTAGCCATTTTTTTTTTTAAATCTTGACACAAGGTCTTGTTAAGTTGCTCAAGTTGAGCCTAAACTGTGCAGTCATCCTGCCTCAGTCCCCCACAGTCCTGTGATTACAGGTGTTCAGCACCACACCTAGCCCCACTGCTTCTTACATAAATGAGAAGCTGAAACCCGAGAGTACGTGGCTTGCCCAACAGCAGTACCCTGATTAGAACCAGGCTCCTAGCTGCACTGGGAAGAGAATCAGCTGTCTAGATGAATGGGGAAGGAGCCTGGAAGTCTGCACATGTGGGTTCTTCCACCTTTCTTGGGCATTTGGGCCCAGCCTCCATTCCCAGTCTCAGCCCAGCTCACACTGCCACAGGGAAGACGGTGATGGCGATACTTGGCTGGCTATAAGTAGGGCCTTGAGGCTCTGACCTGATTGCAGCAGCAACTCCCATCCCGGCGATGGATGGATGGACAGTGGAGGTCACTGCACAGGCCTTGCTGTCCCCCCCACTGCCCACCTACAGCCCTGGGCCAACAGGCCACTGCTGATAACAGCCAAGGTTGGGGGAGTAACAAGGGGGGCCACAGCCTGATAGTACTATAGACCTTGGCCCAAACAACCTGGAGACAGGAAGTAGGACATAGGCCTTGCTGTTCCCCAGGGTCACACAGTCCTGCCTGGAGTCCTATCTCCAAAGGTAACATCTGTCTTAAGGGTTTTTCTTGCTTAGAAGGATGGTGGGACACAGGATGGTCTCCTGAGGCTGCTAGAGTGGACACTTTGATCTGTCTGCCCATCCACCTGCCATCTCTGCAGCATTAAATTCCTTTCCCCTCCTGCCAGAGAACAACAGCTGCCTCAGATTCCAGGCAGCAGGGCGTGAAGATAGGGCGGGCCCAGGAGAGCCACGCTGGCCTCCAGGGCTCCAGGCTTGGATGCAAAGCCACTGGGTTGGTGCCACTTGATCTGAGGGCTCAGGTGGTCACTGCCGCAGCCCCATGCTTCATAGCAGGTGAGATTCGAGATCACTCTGCCCCTTTTTAAAAGAGTAATGACCAGGTTGAGGTGGTACATCCATGCCTATAGTCCAAGCGCTCTGGGAGGCTGAAGCAAGACATTTCAATTTCTAGCAAAGAAGGGCTAGGCAGGTAGCAAGTGTGGAGGCTCTGGATGTCAGCTACCCCTCACCTGCCCACCAGTGGGTAGAGGGCTGACACCCTGCACCTAAATGGGTGAAAAACTTCTGTGGGCTGAACAAACACATTATTGTATCTCTTTTCTGGACATTTTTTCCCTAAGTGCACATTTCCAGCCCTGACTAGGACATTGTCCATGGATGAGGAAAATTTAACTAAAATAGTGCCCTGGGGCTGGGAATGTAGGGCCCAGGGTTGATCGCCAGCACTGCAAACAGATAAGCCTGCTTGCCTTAGGCTGGAGGTGCTGACGCTGTCTTCTGACCTCCTAGCACACGGGCCAACCATGGAGCCAATTCACTGCATTCAGTGTGCCCACTACAGCTTCATGAAGAGGGCATGAATCAGTTATTCTCGGGGGCTGGGCTTGCAAGCAGGCAGTCGTGAGTTCAATCCCCAGTACCGATAAAAAGGAAAAAGACCCCCCCCCAAAAAAAAATCAGTTGTTCCCATTTTATAGATGAAACAGTCAAGCCTCACAAATGGAAACATGGAAGATCACACAACCAGGTTCCTCTGCTTTCTAAATTAGGCCTTATTCAACTACCTGGTTATGCTTCAGCCTGGAAGGAATCCCCTACCCCCATTGCTACCTCTGAGCATGCCCTCAACATTTTCTGAGTTTTGGAAGTTTGTTCTTTCCCTTTCTCTCTCTCTCTCTCTCTCTCTCTCTCTCTCTCTCTCTCTCTCTCTCTCTCCTCCATCCGCCCCCCCCTCTCTACATTGAACATATTTTTTTCCAAATCAGAATATCCACTAATACCCTCCCCCCAAAAAAGAAGATCCAATACAATTTTTTAGCTATATGTTGTCAAGCCCTGAAAAATTGGAAACAACACCTAGAGTAAGGGTAAAGGGGGAAAAAATGGTAAGAGACGGGAGGGCAGCTTAGAGTGACAGGCTGGGCATTCTGGGGCCCAGTGTGCACTGTCTCATGGGCTCCTGTCCCTCTGCCTGCCCGTGCTGCCCAGCCTTCCCAGGAGCTCCTGTCCCCTCAAGCCTGCTGAGGAGGGGCACCCTCTGGGGCTGAGTTTGCTGCACAGCAGTGGACAGCAGTGGGATGGACAGGCTGCTATTGGAGGTCGGGTGGGGGTGGCTTCGAGGGTGAGGGTAAGAACAGTGCCGGCTGCTGTTGATAAGGCGACGAGCCCTTGGGAGCAGGGACTCAGCGAAGCCATGGAAACATGACTGAGGTGTGAGGCTGGCTCAGCCTCTTCCCCCAGGTGGCCACCTCCCAAGCCTGGCAGGGGGCCCAGCAAGACAGGTCCAGCCACTGGCTGCCTCACTCTGCCCTCCTGGGGGCCCCACTGGGCCTATGCTGGGCACAGGCTTCATGTCACCCCAGTCTACTCTCAGGGCCAGGCTGGGTCCACCTTTGGGCCTGATTATGGAGGGCTGAGGAGAGGCAGCGGTGCACCTCTAAGCCCCTACCCTATTCAGCCCCCCTTCCTATAAATATGTGTGTATTATTTACCTTAAGTATTTTGATAAATCATAATAGCAGAGACATCTGCTGTCAAAACTGCAAACTGCATTTGGGGCTCAGCTGGTGGACAACCAGGCTAGAGGCCGGGGGTACAAGGGCTCTGATGGTCTGAAAGGGCTAACATGGATGGCCCCCAATTATCGTCCAAGACTGGACCTTGAAAGGGACCTGGTTCCTGTCCTTTGGGACTGTTTATCACCAGCTGCTGATCACAAAACCTTCTCAAGGAGACCATCCACCTCCCGACTGTATTCCCTCCTTCCTGCCTCCCTCTGCCTCAGAATTAATGCCGCAGTGACAGCGCTGAGAAGTCCCCCAAGCGGAGATTAACTCCCAGGGTAGGCGGCGGAGTTGGCCATGGGCGGCGGGGGGTGGGGGGAGGCTGACGCACAGGCCTCACAAGATTAATCGCCCTGCAGCGGCCTCATCACGAGGGTGCCCAGCGCTCGACCCCCTCCCCCAGGAAGGCCACAGGGTCCTGGGTCAGGAGTCTGTCCCGCTTCCCCCAGCCCCCACGGCTCCCAGTGCAAACTCGTGGGAGGATTTGGGGAGCTGGACAGAGTTCCTTTCTCATTTTCTCTTCCTCTGCTGGTGGCCCTCAGGGATCCTGAAAAACAAGCAATCCTGCAGTCTTTTTTTCCTCTCTGGTTTTGGGTTCTGGCTCAGCGTGGCAGGGAGGTGCTGACCCTGGCTTCCCTGCCACCCTTTCACTGACCCTGTGGACTCTCAAAACTCCAGTGGCTGCTCTGTTCCCTAAAGCAGACCTGGCTTTGGGGAGCATTGCAGGAAGTCCCTGGACCTGAAGTGTTTATGTGGGGGCCCAAAGAAGATGTGGTGGATCCAGTGGCTTGTTAGCCCTTCACCCCTGCTGAAGACTATGGGATGGTGGAGAAGGAAATTCTGGGAGAAACAGTATACAAGGGACCAGGGTAAGATGGTCAAGTCTGAGCTTAAGGATCCCGACTGCAGTGCCACAGGCTGTTCACTGGTAGATAAAGCCCTGGCATCTAGCCTAGGCGGTGAAAAGCCATCGCTCATTTAAATGCCTATAAGGAAAGAGCCAGTTGTGGTGGCACATGCCTGTGATCCCAGCAATCGGGAGGCTGAGGCAGGAGGATCGCTGCAAACTTGGGCCAGTTTGAGCTACATAGTGAGTTCAAAGCCAGTCTGAACTACATGGCAAGACCATAATTCAAAAATAGCAAAAGCAGGGGCTGGGGATTTTGCTCAGCGGCATAAGCACCTGCCTTGCAAGCAGGTAATCGTGAGTTCGATCCCTGGTACCGACAAAAAAAAAAAAAAAATAGCAAAAGCAAAACAGTCTTTGAGGGGTTGCAGCAGTGCGATGGGGTTAGGCACAGCAATAAAGCTGCCTAGGTAGACCGACCTAAGGGAGGCCGAGTCTGCTTCATTTGTAAGTCTGGACTGAGGACCCTGACCCTCTTCTATGTAGCATGGCCCAGCTCCTGTCCTCCCATCCACTGGGCAAACTTATCTGCTCAGTTGCTTGACTTTCCAACTAGATGGAGAGTTGGGATGGAGGTGATGTCTGCTGACAAGTGTTGGAGGTTCATGGCATCAGATGAGTAAATACCCTGGGAGGCAGGGCATGGCTTGGCCTTTTGTATACAAGGGCCCAGGGTAAGATGGTCAGGTCTGAGCTTAAGGATCCCAACTGCATGCCACGGGCTGATGACTGCCAAGGAGTCCGGAATTCCTTTTGGCCCTGCTCAGGAACAGAAGGAAAGAGCCCTGGAGCAAGACACTGTGTGGATACAAATTACATGACCTGCTGCAAAAGGCCATTCTCCCTCAGCCTCAGTTTATTGATCATCTGTGACATCATTCTTAAGAGGTAAGGTACAATGGAATGTGAAGTCTTTTGTAAAGGACACTTGTGGTGAGCAAAAGATGCACATGGAGACTTCCTAGAGGAGGTGTGAGTACAGCTGGGTCCTGAGAGACCACACCACATTTGTAGTAGGGTTGGGGACTGGCACTTCCGGGGCAATGAGGAGACCACATCAAAGGGAGCCCAGGGAATGCTGTGGGTCAAGGTCTAGGATAAGGAGTACATCGTCTAGGAGACAGAGCCAGGGATGGTGCATGAATATGGGCAGTCTTTGGATGTGCTAAAATCCAGGTTGAAGAGCTGGCTGTGGTACTGTATCAGTAATCCCAGCTCTCAGGAGGCTGAGGCAGGAGGGTTACCAAGACTGGGAGGCCAGTTTGAGCTACATACTGAGTTTAGGACCAGCATGAACTGTGTAGTAAGCACTTGTGTCAAAAATGTGTGTGCATGTGTGTGTGCCAGAATGGTACAAGTACCATTCTGGTAAGGGTGAGGTTGTGAGTTTGATCCCTGGTACAAAGAAAAGAAAAAAAAAAGTGTGTGTGTGTGTTCTGGGGAGCTATAATGATTGAAGGACTTCAGGACCTATTAAAGTATGGAGATAGGGCACATCTCAAACCCTGAGACCTTATTCTAGAATTAGTAGAGTTTCAAACTCTATCTATAGCTGAGTTCATGGTCTTGTGACCAAAGGCATAGCCGGCCCTTCCTGGACCCAGTCTTTTTTTTTTTTTTTTTGTACTGGGGATCGAACTCATGACCTCATACTTGCCAGGCAGGTGCTTATGCTGCTGAGCTAAACCCCCAGCCCCCCAGCCTTCTTAATCAGTGCCATGGAGTACTTTCTAGCATCAGTCAGTGTCTTGGTTACTTTCTTATTGCTGAGATGAAACAGCCAGCACCCACAAAGGAGGAGAGGTTTGTTTTTCTTTTTCTTTTGTTTTTTGGTACTGGGAATCAAACTCATGACCTCACAGTTCCTAGGCAAGTGCTTAAGCGGCTGAGCTAAATCTCCGGCCCTGGAGAGATTTGGCCTCATAGCTTGAAGAAGTTCCAGTCCAAAGTTCATTGGTTCTCAGGCAGGGTGGCATGGCAGAGGGGCACGACAAGGAGAAACCACCCATGCCGTGGCAGGCAGGGAGCAGCAGTCTTCCACCTGCTTGTTCTTTTTATCCCATGCAGGCTATAAGCCTATTGGTTGGTGCCACAGGGTGGGTCTTCCAGTTTTAGTAAATCCACTCCATTATACCCCAAACTATGCTAAGCCCATCAGTGGGCTAATCCAGTACCATACACCCATGATCCAGTCACTTGCAAAAGCCCACCTATGAGTGCATGAGGCTTTTGGGGAACATCAAGATATGAGCCATAATAACTAGCCAAGGTTCCTGAGGCTCCAAGGATCAGGAGGGGCTACAATTTTGGTGCCTTTCACTCACCTCCCTACTGGCCCACCTTTCTTCTCCTATTGCTCGACCCACACCCCCCTTACCCCTGACCTGGTGGCCAGCAGCCTCTGCTGCTATCATCCGTTGTCATGGAAACCTTGCAGCTCTGACCTGGTACTGGCCTGGAGCTCCTAGCAGGGGAAGCCAAAGGTAGCAGGGGCAGATGCAGGTGCCTGTTTCTGCCAGCATGGCTTCCTCTTGGGAAGCGGGAATGGGCAGGATGACCAGGATGGGGTGGGCTGGGGTACAGAGGGCCAGGCCTTGGCACTCCCAGTCTCTCCTCAGCTCCACCCTTCCTCAACCCAGCTTCGGGCTTTTGGTGGGAGGGAGGAAGATGGGGACCTTCCCATTTCCCTCAGTGCTGATGGGAGCTTGAAGCCCTGAGCTCAGCTCATTCTTGAGGCTAAAAATACCAGGGAGGCGGCAGCAGCAGTTCCCTCGACACCCCGTCCACCGTCCCCCCTGCCCCCAGCAACACACACACACACACACACACACACACACACACACACACACACAGGCCCAGTTTAGGCCAGGCTGTGCCATTTAACATCCAAGTTTCAAAGTCCCTCCTCTCAGTGACCTGGGCTAGTTGGAAGACCTGAGTTTCATTTCCACATCTGACTAGCTATTTTGTCTTGGGGTAGTTCATTGGCTTCTCTGGGCCTTGATTTCCCTTTTTGTATAATTAGAGAGCTACATAGCTGGGGATTTGGCTCAGCAGTATATGCACCTGTATGGCGAGCACGAGATCGTGAGTTTGATCCGCGGTACCAAAAAAAAAAAAAAAAGAAAAAGAAAAAAAAATTAGAGAGCTACATGGAAGAGGGGAGGTTCAGGAACGGAGCAGGTCAAAGCCCTGGCTGACCCATATCCACTATAGCAGGGCTGACAGCGCTCTGAGCTGCTCATGCACTGGGTCAGAATCTCCTTTTTCTAGATAAGCACACGGAGGCTGGAGAGGCAAGGGTAGCTCAGGCTTTGGGTTCCAAATTGGCCCTTTCTTGTTGTGAAGAGGCCATGAATTTCTGGAGCCACCAGACATTTGTTACAAAGTAGATCTGGGGCCAAGCATGGTGGCATGTGCCTGTCAATCCCAGCATTCAGGAGGCTGAGACAGGAGGATCACCATGAGTTCAAAGTCACCCTGAACTACATATTGGGACTGGGTTCAAAAACAAACAGCAACAAAATAAAACAAAAAGCCAGTAGTGGTGGCATGTGCCTGTAATCTCGGCACTCTCAGAGGCTGAAGCAGGAGGATTTCAAGTTGGACAGCAGCCTGGGAAATTTAGTGATTTAGTGAGAATTTATCTCCAAAAATAAAAAATAAATTTAAAAAGCTGAATATGAGCTGGGCGTGGTGGCTCATGCCTGTAATCCCAGCACTCGGGGAGCTGAGGCGGGAGGATTGGTGTGAGTTCGAGACCAGCCTGAGCTACAAAGTGAGCTCAAGGCCTGCATAGGGAGACCCTCTCTCAAAAAGATTTTTTAAAAAAGCTGAATATGGGGGGCTGGGGATTTAGCGTAGTGGCATAAGCGCCTGCCTTACAAGTGTGTGGTCGTGAGTTTGATCCCTGGTTCTGATAAAAAAAGAAAAAGACAAAAAAAATGTTAAAAAAAAAAAAAAGCTGAATATGGAGCCCAGGGATTTAGCTGAGAGTCACAAGGGCCTGCCTGGCAAGCACAAGGTCATAAGTTCAATTCCAGGTACCAAAAAAAAAAAAAAAAAAAATTGCTGAGTATGTAGCTCAGTGTAAAGGCCTTGAGTTAAATCCCCAGGACCACTAAATGAACAAATAAATGAGACTGACTTCATCTTGGGGCTGGTGAAGGAAAAGCTGGAGTTGCATGAAATTTCTAGGACCCTCCTGGAGGTACCAGGGAAATCTACCCTTGAAATCACAGCCACCGGGTACACGGAAGTCTGAAAGGTCAGACTTTGGGGGCCCATTACTGTGGTACCCAAGCCACTAGCTCCCTAGTTCTCGTCACTAGCCCAGAGACATCTTAAAAGCCACAGACATCCTTCTCCACAGACCCAAGCTCTCAAAGTCCAGAGTTGACAGCTGCAGGAACAGCACATGGGCCCTCTAACAACACTGCCCAGTCCTGCAGGACAGCAGACTTGGAGTCATATCCTTAAGCTGACAAGGCCAGCACTTACCTTCAGTTGCTGTGTGACTGGGAAAAACACTTTATCTTTTGAGACTTTCAGTTTTTCCAAGTGTAAAACAGGTGTTTAATAGTATTTGTCTAGCTGGAATGGTGCACCCCCGTATTCTTACCAATGGGGAGGATGAGGCAGGAGGATCATCATGAGTTGGAGACCAGCCTGGACTACATAATGAGATCAAAGTCGCCCTCAACTACACAGCAAGACCCTGTCTCAAAAAGACAAAGACAAACAGCAACATTAACAACAACAAATCTGTCGGTAAGGGTAAATATAAAGATGAATTGAGATACTCTCATAAAATATGTGGCAGAATAATTGTTATTTCTGGAGGCTGGCAGGAAAGAAGCATGCTCTGAAAGACACACTGGGGGACATTTGCTTATTAATTGTTCTAGTATTGAGAACTATGTTGGGTGCTGGATCTTGGGCCCTAACATTCCAGTTGGAGTCCCCTACTCTAACCTAGGGGCCTTCTCCAAAAGAGAAACAATGCTCATTAGTTGTTTGAATATGTTTTCAGTTCACGAATGGATGCTTGTAGGTAAAACATTAATAAACGGCATCAAGTTGGTGGGGAAAATTAAATGTAAATTAGATAATTAAAAATGAAGCTGATGCCCGCTGCTTGGTGCTATTACCTCTTATTAAAAGTTATGAGAGGTGGCCTGGGTGGGGGCGGGGCCACAAAGGGCTGGCACCTGGAGCTAGGTTTGGAAGAGGGAGACTACGGCAAGCGTTTGGGCCTAAATTCTGCCTGTCCCTGGTCTCTGGGTCAGTACCTTCCTCTTGCAGTGCCTTAATGCTTCTTCATCTGTACAAAAGAGGTAACAGCAGAATCTACCACATAAAACTGTGGCAAGGATTAGATTAAAATGTCTAGCGTGGTGGGCTGAGGCAGGAGGACTGCTGCAATTCTGAGGCCAGCCTGGGATACAGAGTTAAGTTCAAGGCCAGTTCCATAGCAAGACCTGCCTCAAAACAAAAACAAACAGACAGACAAACAAACAGAAAAGGGCTGGGATAGAGCTCAGCAGCACAGTGCCTACCTGGTAAGAGTGAGGTCATGAATTTGAATCCCAGTACCAAGAAAAACAAAACAAAACAAAAAGAAAAAAAAGAAAAACAAAACAAACAGAAAAGATAGTGTCTATAAAGTACCCAGCGGATACTTTGTATCACATAGTAGGTGATGATTAAATGACCGTGACTTCTTAGCTTATCTCAAACCGGACTGAACAGACAGTGCCTTCTGTATAGACCACCCCTGTCAGCACATGGGGTGGGTGGCCTTGCTTTATCATTCAAAGAGGAGCAGCCCTCAAAGGGGCCAGCAGTGGCACACAATACTACTGTACTCTGCTCCTCAATCTGAAGAGGCTTCTTGGACTCTTCTTTTTCTGCACCTGCCCTTTGTGCCAGCCCCCTGGGCTGGGTATAGCCCTTCCTCAACCCCCAGGGGAGTCATTCCGGAGCGCAGGAGCCTGGCCCAGCACGGAGATCCCAAAGGAGTGTTCTAATCAGAGCATGGCCATGGAAGAGCCAGCCCCGGTGTGTGTGTGGAGCCCCGGGAGGTGTGATCTGGCTCAGTACTCCAGGAGGCTGAGCCAGTGGAGGATGGGCCAGGCAGGTACAGGGCGGAGGAGCCCAGGCCGAGGCTGGGAAGTCCTGCGCCCGTGGTGGGCTGCGGAGGGTGCGCGCCGAGGGGGTGGGAACACGGAGCGGGTGAGTCACCACCGTTTCTGGGCCAGGCAGGCGGCGGCTGCGGAGCGGGGGGCGCATTCCTGGCTGGCAGGGAGGCCGGCACTAATGTCTTTCCCACATGGCCCCGAATTCCCGCTCGGCACGATCACACCGGCAAGACGCTCCCGCGGCCACCCCCGCCCCAGCTGCCTGCTTCCCACAGAGCCGGAGGGGCGGGAGGGAGCGCAGGCCGGCGCAACCCGGCCCTCGGGGCGGTGGGGTTCGCACGCCCGAACGCGCCGCGGAGCCCCAGGACTCGGCCGGCCGGGCTGGCCTGGGAGGTGGGAGGAGGAAGGTGGACTGGGGCGGCCTGGCCCATCTTCGTCCACCCCTGCCCAGGCCAGCAAGTCGACCTAGCTACCCGGCCTCCTGGAGTCCTGCGCTGTCTGCTTCCCTGCCTCCTTCGCGACCTCTGGGCCGGGGTTGAGGCTGGGGACATGGAGAGCTGCGGTGCATCTGCATCCGGTGGGGCCTGGGGACGGTGGTTCCTGGAAGAGGCTACACCCAGTCCCTCATTCCATGGGGTGGAGGACAGTCCTCGCGGAGGCCAAGGGGACTCTGTGAGCTCTCCCACGCAGCAGTCCCTGTTCCAGGCCGGGCCCCTGGGGGAAACTGAGGCTGCAAGGGTGGCCCACCCAGAGCTCCCTGCCAGCTGTGCTCAGAGGCTCTAATGAGAGTTAAATGGAGGGCGTGAATCACCTCAGAGGGGGCTGGAACCACCTCCAGATGTGGAGGGCGGGATGGAGGTTTGTCCAAACTGGGCAGCCTTTACCCCACTCCCCTGCACTTCATTCTTCATCCCTAGGCAGGGTGATGCTGTCACCTGGGTCAAGTGGCTAGCTGCACTGGGTGTGGTGGCACTTGCCTGTAATCCCATCCTTTAGGAGGCTGAGGCAGGAGGATTGATGGAATTGCAAAGTGAGCAAGACCCTCCTGAACTGCATCACAAGATCCTGTGCCAAAAACTGAAACACAAAGCGAAACAAAACCAAAATAAAAAACAAATCGGTTAGCTGACTCAGGAATGGGGACTGTGGGGACCACAGGAGGACTCCAACTAGCAGGATGGGGTCCTGAGTGCCCCAGGGACCTGAGCATAGAGCAAATCTGAGAAGTGTAGTGGTAATGAGCCCTGGCTTATGGTAGGGTAGGTCATATGTCTTGGGATGGGGGCTGGGCAAAGGGCCCAGGCCACCTCGGAGATCCCTCACCCCAGACTGCCTGTCTGGCCTTACTCAGGCCACCAGGCTCTGACCACACAGGGTGCCTGTCCTACCCCCAACTCCCACCCTGTCTAAGCTCCAGCCAGCACAGGGACTTCGGTCTGCAGGCCTCATGACAACAGGCCATGTGTATATGTGCGTGCGCGCGCGTACACACACACACACAGACACACACACATGCTCGCACGTGTTCCTGTGACTGGGTCTGTTTGTGCTGCTGTGTGTATTTACGACTGAATGTGCACTAGTATATATTTATGTGTAACTGTGACTGGCTGTCCCTGAGTGGGTCTCAGTGTGGCAGGGGCCCAGGGTAGGAATATGAATTTCCGCCTGTCTATATCCACTTGCTCCTTATGGGTCTAAGTGGGGCTCTTGTAACTATGTCTTTGTTGCCCTTGCCCCATCCACTGGGTCCCTGGCTCCTCCTTGAGCACCCCACTCTCAGAGAGGGTCATAGGGAGATGAAGTGTTGCTCTTTTGGTTGTTCTGCTAAATGGAATGGTCTGGCTGGGTGGGCAACACCAGGGGGTGGGCGTGCATAGATGAGAGAAAGTGGGGGGGGAGGCAGGGCCTGCGCAGCAGTCCCCTCCCTGCTCCCTCCATTCCAGGCCCAGCGCCTCCTGGCAAGAGCTTATTTGCATGGTATTTACATTTCATTTGCATCGCGTTCAATTAAAAACCTGACCAGCTCCCGCCTGCCTGGCGCTGCCTGCCCAGCCTGGTGAAAATGTTGGTTGGGCACTGCCTTCTCCCTACCCCCCCACAGCCCCCCCACTGACCCATGTGGGAGGGGTCCTCCCCTCAGTGAGATCATCCAAGTCACCCACTCTAGGGGTGACAGGGTTGAAGGAGAAACTAAGGTTCAGAAAGGGTTGTCTTGAGCTCCAGGCTAAGGGCCAGGCTCAGACAGAGCTCAGTACTACTAGCAACAGCTGTCCCTGTATGGGAGAGTTGCTATGCCAGGAGTTATCTTATGGGAACAGTATTACTCTTTGAGGTCAGGCCTTCCTTGCATTATCCCCATTTTACAGATGAGAGAACCAAGGCTGTGGAGAGTAAGCTCAACTCTACCCAGCCCACTACACTGTAAATCTTTGTCAGTATGTACCCTTTTTTTTTTTTTTTTTCTTTTTTCTTGTACCGGGGATCGAACTCACGACTGCCTGCTTGCAAGGCAGGTGCTTATGCCGATGAGCTAAATCCCCAGCCCCAATCTTTGTCAGTATGATTTCCAAATCTCTGTCACTTGGGTTGGGGAAGCAGCTCAGTAGTGTATACAACACTTGCCTAGCATGTGTTAGGAGGCCCTGGGTTCAAGCCCCAGCACCACAGAACACACAAACAAACAAAACCATAATTCCTAAATGTTGTGTCAAATCTCTATCACTGGTAATTGAAGGCTGACCAAACTCTTGAAGGTACTGTTTATTTTTACTTGGTTAGTTATTTATTTGAGACATGGTCTTGTTTTGTAACCCTGGTCTCAAACTCCTGGGCTCAAGTAATAACCTCCTGCCTCAGCCTCCCCAGGAGCTGAGATTATAGACATATGCCATTATGGCTTTGACAGTCCTGTTGCTTCCCATGACTGATAGCTATATCTGTTTCCAACGAGAGGGTATCCCTCTGTCCTTGTGGAAGTCTTTCCCGTCACCCAGTGTTTCCCGTTGGAAGACTGTCTTTCTTGGGTTTCTAAAGATGGTTACTTTGTCAAAGGCACATAAAGATCCTGGTAATGACACCAGTCCTAGAGAAAACAGCTGAGGGCTGCAGGGTATAGATGGAGAGACAATCAGGCCCAAGGGGTCATCCAAGTCACAGAGCCTACTTGGGGAACCAAGCTTGAGGAGAAACCCTCATGACACTCTTGTCCTTCCTGGATCTCCTCTCAGCTAGCCAGCATGGGGCTGCTGGCTGTCATGTACACAAATGGGGATGCTGAGTTTGCCCAGGGAGGAATTAACTAGGATCCAGAATCCATCCGTAGGACTATAGCACCCTAATGTTGACAGGTACCCAGTATCTGCCCAGCCATGCCCTATGGACTATTCTTCCCATCTTCCACCAGCCTGAGGGCTCTAGAGGGAGGGGAAGGTGGCCAATCAGCTGACCTCCTCTGCCTTGACCACACTGACTGGCTCAGAGATGGATAAACTGGGCCTGACCCATCAGGTCGAATGCCAAGGCACTGGATGGAATTATTGGGAAGAAGAGAGAGTTTGACCTTGTGGCATGGCCCTTTGGGGCCACCGTCATTTGAGGAGAGCTACCTGTGAACCTAGCAAAGGAAAGCCGAATTTGTACTCAAAGCCAAACACTCCTTACTTGAGTCTCAATATGTTCCAATTCCGCTTAAGCTTCTAATTTTGCTTGAGTTAGTATGTGCTGGGCTTTTGTCACTTGCAGCCTGACAAATGGTTGTATGCCCACAACCATTGTGTTAATTTTCCTTTTCTTCATCTCTTAACCCCAAAGTAGACTATAATTTTCTAAGCGGCATGCACTGAGTACAGTGTAATCACCAGAAGCTTGGCCTGGGCATCAAACTGCCTCAGTTCGAATTCTGGCCCATTCTTGTGATCTTGGAACTAGCCCATCCTCCTCCAAGTTCCCTGTAATTTAAGATGGGAATGTTAGGACATGGTGATGCAGGTGTAATTCTGCACTCTGGGAGGCTGAGGCAGGAAGATTATAAGTTCTAGGAAGAATCCAGACAATTTAGTGACTTAGTGAGATTCTATGTCAAAAATCAAACAATTAAAAAAGGTCTGAGAGTAGAACTCAGTGCGAAGGCACTGGGTTCAAGCCCCAGCACCACAAATAATAAAATAAAATAAGGGTATCACATGTGGGCATGTGGCACAAACATATATAGTCCCAGCTACTAAGGAGGCTGAAACAGGAGAATCGCTTCAGGCTGGGAGTTTAAGGACAACCTGGGCCACATAAGACCTCTTCTGAAACCTAGAGGACTCGGTAAAGCAAGGGTGCTGTGAGGACCAAATGGGGCTGCCTGACAAATGCTTAGCACTGTCAGTCCACAGGTATTTCCTGGGCACTTGGGCCTGGAGCCAGCCGAGGGCTCAGATGTGAAGCACACTCAGTCAATCTCGAGAGTGGGAAGCAGTGCTTCTCTCTGAGGGCAGGGTCCCTGGCCACCACCCCTTCCTTCTAAGTGCTGGGGTACCTCACTTCGAGGGAGGAGGGTTGGTTGTTCTCTCCCTCTTCCTCCCTTCCCTGTCTTCTCTTCCAGCAGGCAAAGCTCTGAGTTAATCTCTTTGCCCGTCGGGGGGTGACAGGAGGTGTCTGTCATTCAGAGCCCAGGCGGTCAGCCTCGCTGGCTAATTGGGGCGCAGGCAAGGAGAGCACGGGAAATGGCCAGAGCGAAGGAACAGGATGGAGGAAAGAGAATCCGCCCTCCCTCCTTCCCTCCAGCTTGGGGCTGATCACTTGGGTCCTCAGGGAGGAGGAAGGCCAAGAAGAGGGTTGTGGGCTGGGGGCTCTGTTCTTCCTCTCTGGGATATATATTATTTATAATGACATCAGCAAGCCTTTATTGAGCAATTGCTGTATAAGTCAATATGCCTATCGTAAACCTCCAATAGTTTTCTGTGGCCCTTGGAATTTAAGCCAGATTCTTTCAAGGGATCTGAGGAGACCACGTACCCATGCCTCTCTGCCCTTCCTGCTCTGGCCTCCCCAAGAACAAGCTGTTCCTGCGTCAGGGCCTTTGCACTTGCTGATTTGCTCCTTGAGACACCTTCCTCTACCTTTTAGCATGGTTGGCTCCTTTTCATCCTTCAAGTCTCAGCTCAGTGACAATTAGAGACAAGTACCTGGCCATTTTGAACCAAAAACGACTTTCTTACCCACCTGCAGTTACCCTGTTAGGTCACCCTGTTATATTAGCCTACTTATATTTTCACAGCATTTGTCAAAATGTGAAGCCATTTCATCTCCATATTTGTATCTTCTGTTCATTCTCTTCCTCTGGATTGGAATCCTCTGAGAACAGGGACTTTATGTGGGATTTGTTGCCAGAACTCAGGTGATGTTGAAAACAGTCCTGGGCACAATGAAAGCCCTCAACAGAGAAGGGGGGGAGGGTGCTGGGGATTTAGCTCAGTGGTATAAGCACCTGCCTTGCAAACAGGCAGTTGTGAGTTCGATCCCCTGGTACCAATTAAAAAAAAAAAAAAAAAAGAATTGTTAGGTAAATTTCAGCTCTTCTATTAAGTACTCCATCCAACTTAATTCTCATAAGAATCTTAGGAACTTGGTATTGTTCCCATTTTGAGGTAAGGAAACTGAGGCTCACGGAGGCTGTGTGCCATAAGTTATGGTCACTAGAAGGAACCTCAGCCCTGTGGGAGCCTAGAGGTATAAGGGCTTGGGGGTGATTGTGAAGGTCCCTGCCAGCTGGCTGCCCAGCTGCTCACTGAAGCCCTGGGTCAGGCTGAAGAGAAGAGGCTAGGACCTCGGGGAGCCATGCCTGGATGGACCGTTTTTGGGGTGCTCAGCTCGGAGAGCTTGAGGGGCTTCTAGTGTGGGGCGCCAGCTGTGCAGGAGGTAGGTGGCTAGAACACATCAGACAGGGGAAGGGTATGAGTGTTGCAGGGTGGGGATGCTGGAGATTTCAAAACCTATTCCTCCAGCCTGCACCTGTCTCTCAGGCCCCTTCTGCACTGTCTCCCGGGCCTGATTCAAGGCCTCAGACAATCCAGCTCTTGTTGCCTTTCTCTTTCATCTCTCTGCTGTCCTTGCGTTCCTGGACAAATGATAGGGCAGTCGGGTCTTACTGCTTTCTCTACCCATCCTTTGAATCCCAGCACTGGGCTGCCTTCTCCAGGAAGGGCTCCTGGATTAGTGTTTGTGCAGATGTTAGTACAGTTCTGAGGATCCGCACCAGATTGTCAGTAACTCTGTCCCTCTCAGTGCCCACAAAGCCACTCAGTGAATAAGGTGCTACCTTCCATGCATCTGTGGATCCAGGTGAACCCACCCCTCTGACTTCCTGGGTCTCTGGATCTTCCTCAGGCACCTCGTAAAGCATCAGAAAGGTGAATGGGTGTGACTCTGGGGAGAGGGGAGAGGCAGACTGCTCTGTGAACAGCCAGGCAGCCCAGCCATCCCTCAGTAGTGACAGCAGCAGCAGCAGCAGCAATTCTTTCCCTTGTTTCAGCCTGGGTTGTGAGGTGGCAGGCATGTAGACCCAGGCATTTCCTGCTGCAGGGCTGTGGGGTGTGTGTGTGTGTACGCATGCGTGTGTGCTTGCGTTTATCACAGGTGTGCACACTGGCGTCTGCTGCTGGCTCCCCTGCCTGACTCCCTGTACTTTCCCCAGGAAGCAGAGGGAGGGAGGGACAAAGATGAGGCAGGCAGGAGCCTTCCATTCTTCATCCCCCACCACCTTGGAGCAACAAGCTTAGACCAACTCCAGGAACCCCCGTCCCTGCACTGGATTAACAGGTGGTTGGGTGGGGAGGCCAAGAGGAGGACAAGGTACCAGGCTCCAGCCTCTGCATTTTGATGTTCTGTGAACAGCATGCAAAGCACATGCAAATATTATGCAAAGCAGAACTTTCTTTTTCTAGTCAACATCTTGTGAGGTGCTCTGCAATGTATCTGAGGTTGCAGGAGGCCCAGAATCCAAGGGTCAGTGTTCAGGTGAGGAAAGGCATCATAACTGCTTTGTAGAGACGCTGCCACATTCAAGCAGTACCTACTGTGTACCTGGCTCCAGGCTGGGCTCTGGAGGATTCAGATGAAGCAATTATCCTTGAGGACTGAGCCCACAGGGAAGGGACAGACCCATTCTTACAGGACTTTTGTTGAGGGCTTTTCAGAGGCATCCTTCTATTTAATGGCATGGAAGACCAGATCACAGAATGGTTAAATTCTCTTGGCCTGGCCTCAGCTGGACCTGGGTTTGATTCCTAGCACCACCACTTAATTGCTGTGTGACCTTGAACAAGGTATCCCCTCTCAAATCTTCTGTTTATTTGCACATAAATTAAGAACTAATTGTACTGATCTCATGGGGTGGTTGGAAGGACTCAGTGACATATGTAGCATGGGTGGACCAGAGCAAGGTGCCTGGCCTTGGGTAAAAGACTCCATAAACGACAACTGTAATTGTAGTAACTGCCTCCCAAAGAGCCCTCTTTCTCCTAGCCTTCCAACCTTTGTGCCCTGCTCTCAGCTCCCACAGAGCAAAACGACATAACCAACAGCAAATCATTGTGCAGGTATCTTCCTGAGGACAGAGCCTGGGTTTGCTTTTCTGAGCCCTCACTGCAGCCAGGCCTGAGCAAGGGTCATTTGACTGATCTATTGGATGAGCAATAACTGAACAGTTCACCTCTTTACCTCTTCTGATTGGCAGGCTGATCATCACATGGAAACCAAGGACTGTCTCTTAAGGTTATCCCATGTTGAGGATTCGGGGTCCTGGAATAACAGGGAGCCCAGTTAGTTCTGTGAGCTATGTGGACTGGGCTGGTCCCTTCCCAAGGCTGACTTCCACCTTGGAACTGCCCTCCCATGCTGGGAGGAGTCATGGGAAGGGAGGAGTTTCTGCCCTCAGACAGGAAAGCACACACCTGGAGGTGGGGTGGGCGGAAAGGCTAGAGGAAGATTCTGGTGCAAAGAGGCAGGTGTGTGGAGGTGGGTGGGGTAGCAACAACACACCGTGTTTTTCTTTCTTTTTTGTTTTTTTGATGCAGGGTCTTGCTGTATAGTTCAGATTGTCCTTGAAATTATGTAGCCCAGGCCGACCTTGTAGTCTTGGTGATTCTCCTTTCTCAGCCTCCCAAGTGCTGGGATTAGAGGCGTCCACCACCACACCAAAATTTTTGAGCATCCACTTTTTTTTTAAAACCATGTTCTGTGCTAAACACTTTCCACATGTTACATCATACTCCAATTCAAACTTCACAGTGACAATCTGGATGATCACACAACTTTTTTTTTTTTTTTTTTTTTTTTGCTTTTAAATGCTTGAGGAAATCGATTGAGATGCTTACCCAAGGTCACTCAGATAGTTTGCTTGCTTATTTAAAACAGGGTCTTGCTATGTAGCTCGGGCTGGCCTTGAACTCACTGTGCAGCCTAGCCTGGCCTTGAACTCAAAGCATGATTTTCCTTCCTTGAATGCTGGAATTACAGCTGTGCACCACCACACCCAGCTTCCTGATGCATTTTACAAGCCCTGATCCCTCACCAGCTTTGCAAGACCCTGTCCTATATGCAGCCCTCTGGGCCTATGGTCATGCCCACAAAGCCCTCAACTTGCCAGGTAAGGCCTTCAAAGCTTGGAGCCTTTACCTGAGCTGTGCCCCTACCAAGTAGACTGACCCTCTATCCTTTGTTCAGTTTATTCTGGCCAGTTCATCAGGCCTCAGTTCAATCTCACCTCAGAGAAACCTATTTTAATGTCTTCTTGGCTCCTCCAACTCTCTCCAGTGATCTTGTTCAACTATTTGTTTACTTGATTATGGGGCTGCCTCCCTGAGCTAGACTGTTTTCTCTAGGCTGGGAACAAGACTATTTGTTCCTTGGTGTCCCCTGTTTAAATAATACCTAGTACTTAGTAGGCACTCAATAAATAGCTGAGATAATATATGCTCGGTGTGATCTGAATCAAGAAGTCCAAGTTTCTCTCTGCCTCAGTTTCCTTTTTCTTGTGGCCTATTCTCCCAGCTTCCCCCAAAGGCTTCATTCAGATGAGATCAGGGATGGCATAAGCTCCCTCCGGGAGAGGGAGGGCACGATGCCCAACTAGGGAGGTCAGTGCAGGAGGCAAAGAGTCGAAGATTATCTTAGTCAGACCCTTGCCCCGTGCAAGGCATCCCAGACCCCAAGGGGAAGGTGCATAACTCCTTCCTAGGGTGGGAAGCTTCTCCCCGCGGGGCCTCCTCTTCCCCCCTCCCCGGGGAGGCAGGTGGAGCAGCGTCCTCATCTTTGTTCCCATCTGGAGCGCGTTTGGCGCGGCGTGGCGGGGGCGGGGCTGCGCCCCCGCGGTGCCCAGAGAGACGGGCCCGCCCGCTTATCTGATCTGCGGCTAATTGAAACTCCCTGCTCGCGAAGGTCAGCTCGGTCCCTTGACAGCTGCCGAGCCGAGCCGGGCCGGATGGAAAACCCGGGCTGTGCAGGGCCCGGCAGGGCGCGGGGGGGAGGGGTTGTGGGGGCCGACCGCGCCGCAGTAGACAAAGGCGGCCCCTCCCGCCGGGCGTGCGCTGCTGGGGGTCGCCAGAGGTAGCGGCCTTGGTCCTCGCCCGCGGGGCGCTCCAGCCGGGTCACACGGCCTAAGGCTACAGAGGAGGGGGGCGCCCTTAATCCCTAAGCGCCCGCTCCCACGCCTGGGCCCCGTCTGGGGTCTCTGGGAGAGTCACCCCCAACTTCCTGCCCCCACCCCGCCTCCACGCCCCGGCTCTGAGACTTCCTGCCTCCCCGGCTCCGGGCAGCTCAGGCTGTGGGAAGCTGATGGGGCGGGGGCGGTCCGGTTCCCCTCCCCCTGCGCACTGGACGGGGCGCTGGGGGTCCGGGAGGAAGTGTTCGCGGTGGGGGGCACGGCCGGGTCCCGGGGCCGCCATCCGGTGGGGCAGGTGCGGCCTCAGTTCTAGCACTGACGGCAGGCTGGCCTGTTGCTAATGGTGCTGGGGCGAAAGAGGTGGTGAGGACGCCCGCGGGGGGCCCCGGGTTTCCAGGGTTCCGGGTGTGGACGTGGCTAGCGCTGCAGACACTAGCCCCGCCTACCTCGCCCCAGGCGGGTCCTGGTCCTGTGCCTTGCGCGTGCGCGTCCGCTCACCTGCAGCCTGTGCGCCTAGGCAGCGGTGCGGGACGCTTCTGGGTGCGTAACTCGTAGCCTCCCGGCTGAGCGTGCCCCCTTAAATAAAGCTTGCTGGACTTGGACTTTCCCAGCCATGAAAAAATAGCCCAGACCGCAGATCTTCATAAGCACTTGTCAAACACTGTGTTGAGCGTTAAACATACTTTGAATCAATTTAAATATCAGTTCCATTTTGGTGACAAGTAAACTGAGGCGCAGAAAGACTGTGACGTTGCTAAAGTCAGAGCTAATAAGCTGCCAGGGCAAGACTCGGCTCTGACGCCAGAGCCAGCCTACTTAGCTACGGGTGGTCTTGGCAAGAGCTCTAGAGTCGCGCGCCAGTATAGGTCGATTCCCTAGGGCATCCAGAAGTGCAGAGAGCCTTTCTGCGGCGTCTTGTCGCACATGTTCCCATCTTGGGGTTGGGCACGTGTTTCGTGGCGCAGTCCCGCGTGCTGAAGCCCGGGGACAGAGGCATAGTTTAGTGCACTGGTACCCAGGTGCGATATTCCCGGTTGGGACCGGGCACAGTCATATGGCCGGGACCGCAGCCTTCTGCAGGGCGGAGCGGGGGCGGAGAACTCAGAGCTGAGTCCACGCGGGCCACGGCGCCTGGGAGGCCGCAATCCGGGCGCCTGCAGCCGGCGAGGCGCGGGGTGACGCGCGGGGGCCCAGCTACCGTGACCTCCTCCGCGGTTGCCATGGAGACCGTGCACTATAAATAAAAAAAAAAAGAGGAGGAATTTCAAACCCGTTTTCTACGGTGCTTGGCGGGAGGGGGGAGGAAAGCTCTCTTTGAATCGAGTTTCCCATTTCACCTTCCCAGGCGGCAGGAGCGCTTCCCCCGCAGCCCAGCCGGGAAATGCCGCCCCTCACACCGCGTGGCGCCCCCGGAGGAAGCTAATTAGCGCAGCCCAGGGAGCTGGAGACAGGGGACCTGGCCCCGGGGGTCTAGAGCCCGTCTTTTGTGGGGAGGGGAAAGCACCTATAAATTGCCCCCTCCCCCAGTCTCCCTAGGCCCGCGCGCAGCCCGGCGCGGGCCGGGGCACCGGGCGCAGGCGGGAGGTCGCATCTGCAGCTTTGGCGCAATGAATCAGGCGCGGCGGCCGTCGCCGCCGCCACCGCCGCCGCCGCCGCCGCCGAGCGCGTCTGGCATCCGGAGTCTCCCGGGATCGAAAATAATTTGGGCAAAGCGGTGGGAGGTGTGTGCGCGCGCTCAGAGGGGAGGGCGGGGGAGCAGGCCGGGCGGGGTGCGCCGGGCGGGGGGAGGTGCCATGCGACAGCCCCGCTGTGGTGAGAACAGAGTTGACACTTCTTTCCTTTCCACTTACTGCGGCAAGTACCGCGGGGAAGCTTAACCCTCTCGCTGCTTGGAGGTTAGGGGTGGTGCGAGCGCCCTCCTGAGGGCGCACCGCGCCGAGGACTCGGTGTGCAGACTCTGAAGATAGGTCTTTATGGCCCACTGGGTCCGCCGCTTGGCCTCCCTTCGGATATGCCGCGGGGAATCCTTCCTGGGGCTTTTCTTAGTACCCTCTTTCGCTTTCCCCAGATCTGGTTAGCGTCAGCCACAGGGACCTCAGTGTCCCCACTTGGGCAAAACAGTCCAGGGTTCTTCTGACGCAGCCTTCCTGTCTGGCGACCCTGGTTTTATGATCCTCTGGCTTGGGCCAGGGCGGCGCACAGACCAGGGTGAGGGACGCAGCGAAGCGGGTGCAGGAGTTACAGGCGACCCTCCTATCCTCCTGCCAGCGTCTGCGCGCTCTTCATCAAAATGGCTGGGTTCCTGTTTTTGCCTCTGGGGGCAGAAATGTCACCACCGCTGCATTAAAGCAAGCTGGGCGGGAACTGGGCTTGGAGTTAGGAGCTGGTGCTCAGCCCTGCCAAGCTGCCTGCCTCAGGGGGAAGCGGGTGGGCTAGCTGTCCAGTTGGCCTGGCTGGGGTCAGCCTTTGTCTGTGAGGGGCTCCTCTCTTCCTACCCGTGTAGCTGGCTACTGCCTTCCTCCCCACAAGTTGCATAGGTTGCCCCCCCCCCCTCAAGTTTTGTGACAAGCAGTCGGAGCAGTTAATACCTTTGTACCTGGTTGGTTTAGGGACAGTAGGGGAAGATTAAGGGGGAGGGTACTCATTTCTTCTTCCTCACCTGTAATTGGCAACACCCCTGGCATTCATGGATCTTATATTGGTATTGCTCTTTGGTGAGGAAGGAGTGGTAGCCGGGCCTCAGAGCACCCTCAGACTTAAAACCTGAAGTTTCTCCCAGGAGGGCTTGGGAGAGAATAGTGGGTCCCATATTCTCCTAGCTTCTTTCAGTACAAGGGATGCTATCACCCCAGGAATTTTCAGACTACTCCCCCTAGTGAGCATGCAAATAGGAGGAGGCCATGTATAGAGTCCCCTTCAGTGGATCTGGTGTGGTCCTGCCATCTACATGCTTCACCAGACTTGAAGGGTGGCCCTGGGCCTCCCTCTGAGAGGCTTGCTGGGGTTCTCCCTGAGAGGAGAGGTCATGGGATCTAGTACATCACTGCCTAAACTGGGGACACTGAGAGAAAAGGGACTGTCTGGAATTCCTCGTAAGCACACTGTGGTTAAGAGTTTGGGCTCTGTCTTGGTGTAGTGGTGCATGCCTGTGATCCTAGTAATTCAGAAAACTGAGACAAGAGGATCAGATTTCTAGCCTAACCTGGGCAATTTAGGGGCTTAAACCTGTCACAAAATAAAAAATAAAAATCAGGCTGGGGATGTAGCTCCAAAGGCTCTGAGTTTCATCACCAGTACCTCTCCACCACCAAAAAAAAAGTCTGGGCTCTGGATTTGGGTGATCATGCTTGAATACACTTTGAGGGGCCTATTCCTGTCCCCTAAATACTGCACTGCCAGTGAATTGCAGGCTGGAGGTACTTGCCTAAGCTGTCTGCTGCCATGGTTTCCTCAGTTACAAAATCTGGGTAACACTGATGGTCCCCAACCCCACTGAAACAATTTGTGGCTTCGATGGAACAATACATGACAAGTGCATTGTGTAGCTGCGGAAACTTATCCAGTAAATGTGTGCTTTGTTGCACTGCATCACTATGAAAGCCAGGGCTTGAACTAAGGGTTATGGTTTGGACACTAGTTTTGCGGGGCTAAAGAAAATTTGGCTCATCTGTCTCCGGTTCCCCACCAAGGGGCCTGGGCGGGATCGGTTCTCCAAAGGGAGGTCTCCTCTGTGGGTCCACACTACCCACCTCAAGCCTTAGTGTCTAGGTTTTTTTTTTTTTTTTTTTTTTTTTACCCGTACCAGGGATTGAACTCACGACCACACTCTTGCAAGGCAGGCGCTTATGCCACTGAGCTAAATCCCTGGCCCCAGTGTCTAAGGTCTTTTTTACCCTTGGATTAAGAACTGTTCCTTCGCTGCCTTGCAAGCAGGTGGTCGTGAGTTTGATCCCTGGTACCGATAAAAAGAAAAAAGAAAAAAAAAAGTGTAAAAAAAAAAGAATTGTTCCCTGAGACAGGGGTTATAGTTCAGTAGCATAAGCGCCTACCTGGCAAGCACAAGGATCTTGAGTTTGATTCCCAGTGTCTCCCCTCCCCAAAAAAAGAGTTCAAGAATTGCTCCCTCACAGCTGTAATGTGGCTTGCTTACTTCTTGAGGGCTTCTAGACCCATGCCCAACCTCACTTCTTTGTCACATATCAGGTTCAATAATGGCAAGAAAGAAGCCCCAGTAACTTAGCTCTTTGCCCTTCAAATGGTGGAGGGACAAGGATTGTTGATGTTGAGAATTTGTGGGAGAAGAATGGAACACCTGTGATCCTAGCACTTGGGTGGTTGAGTTGGGGGCTTACTATGGGTTTGAAACCAGCCTGAACTACGTAGTGAGACTTTGTCTAAAAAAGGGGGGGGGGCTGGGAATTTAGCTCACTGGCATAAGCACCTGGCTTGCAAGCGTGTGGTTGTGAGTTCCATCCCTGGTACTGGTAAAAAAAAAAAAAAGTATAGAATGCCTAAATTGTGTGTGAACTTGAATGTAGGGCTGACTGATTCATTCAGGGTTTAGGGGACTTCTGGTTTCTGGTGTCGTACTGGGAGTGTGGTCAGAATGCAGGAAGGACTTCCTGGAAACCACAACTTTGCACTGGGAAGGATTCTGAGCGGGGGAGCAGATCCTTGGGCACAGGTGCATTCCACCTCACTGAGGCTGACGTGTGGCTATGATGACCTCTGAGAGCTCCTTGAGCTGTAGAGGGCACCAGCTCGGTTCTGTTCTCACTTGCGTTTGCCTGTACCTCTACCCACCCTCACCCAGGTTCACACTGGGCTGTAGGTTCTCCTGCCCCCACTTGTAATTCACATATACACTTGATACCGTGTCACATACACAACACACATGCATACCTGTGTGTGCATGATACACAGGTATTCCCTTGAGCAGCCAGATGCACATTAACTATCACACAGTACTATGTACACTTACTGTCACAGATATCCTGATGCATCTATGCACACATTAACTCCATGTACACACTCAGTGACACGTGTGCATAGGTGGGCAAAGCCATTTGCTCTTCCATCAGTAAATTTGTGTCTTCAGACTGTCTGTCTCCCATGAGGGTAGGTCTGTCTTTGCTTATTGCAAAGTTCCCCTGAGAGAATGAGATTTGTTCACGCGCCTGATGCCCTGGAGTTGGACAATATAGTATCATGTAGAAAAAGAATGGTGAACAATAAGTCCAATAGTAAATGCAGCCATCATTTACTGAGTATTTTTGGTGTGCCTAACTCTGTGCTACAGGTAGCAGTTCATTTGGCCTCGTGCTGATCATGAGGCAGGTATTGGTGATTCCTGTTTAGGCTTCAAGAGATACCGTTGTGGGACAAGACGATGATGATGATGATGATAAAGGTCATATTTACTGAGCACTTCCTGGGCCTCCCGAATGCCTAAGTGTTCTTTTCTTTTTCTTTCTTGCTTTTTTATTTTATTTTATTTTTTTAAAGAGACAGGATCTCAGCCAGTTGAGGCAGCACACACCTGTAATCCCAGCACTCTGGGGGTTTGAGGGAGGAGGATCACAAATTGAAGCCAAGCCTGGGCAGCGTAGTGGTTTAAGACCCTATCTCAAAGCTCAGTGTTGGCTAGGGATGTAGCATAGTGGCACAGCACCTGCCTGGCAAGCTCAAGGTCTTGAGTTTGATTCCTGGTACCAAAAAACAAAGCTCAGTGTGAAGGCCCCAGGTTCATTCTTGAAAAAGAAGGAGGGAAGAAAGCTGGGAGGGAGAGAGAGAAAAAGGAGAGTCTTGCTATGTTTTCTAGCCTCCTGAGAAGCTGGGACTGTATGTCTGTGCCCCACTCTGAGTACATTCTTTATTCAATTATTTAATGCTCCTACAAAAATTTCTGTGAGTCTAAGACATTCTTTCCATTTTATAAATAAAGAAACAGACTGAGTGAGGTGCACTTGGCTAGGGGTCACCCAGTGAGGAAATGGGGCAGTACAGGTTTGAGCCCATTCTAAGGTGTCTACACAGTTCTGGGTGGGTGAAGATGGGTCGGGGCTGGGAGGGCGGGGCTGGGAGTGAGGACTCTGCTGTCGCCTGTAGTGGTTTGGTTCTGGGTCCCCATCTGCTGAGCCCACACCCAGGCCTCAAAGGTGACGGCTGAATGGTGTCCCTCATCAAGATGAATCAGGCGGCTGCCTCTGGACTCTGGGAGGATTGGAGTCATTCTTGTTTTACTGAAGAAGCTACTGAGACCCAGGGAGTTGGTGCCAGTCCCTGAAGCAAGTGGGTAGGCCCTACAGATCTCAGGTGCAGGGTGACAGTCTTCATTTCGATGTTCTTTCTGCTAAGGACAGTACAGGTGTCCTCAGGTCGTTTTACCCTTGGGTTGCAGAAGTGTTACTGAAGGCCAGGTTGGGTTTAGATCCAGAGAACCAGCTCCTGAGAACAACAGGGACACTAACAGCTGGCCATATTGAGCATTCACTTTGTGCCAGACATGATGGGTGCTGTGTGCAGCCCCAGAACCCTTAACACAGAACTCCCAGCCCCCACTGTCCACCAGCTTGGAAAGGCACAGAGATTCAGTTCAAGTGAGCCACTGTTTGCGAGCCTCAACCATGAACCAGTCACTGGGCTAAACTCCAGGGATGCAGGAAGCACATGGCCAACGGCTGGGATGCAGACATGAGGCAGTGGTGTGAGTGTGGGAGACACAGACATGGACCCCCCTTCTCAAATCAAGGATTTAAGAGATGGGCCAGGGATGTAGCTCAGTGGCATAAGCACCTGTCTGGCAAGTACAAGGTCATGAGTTTGATTCCTGGTTACCCCCCCACACACACACACACCAAAGAGAAGACCTAGGAGAGGCTTCTCAGTGGAAGTGATATACAAACCAGGCACGGCAACACATACCTGTAACCCCAGCACTTGGGGGCTGAGGCAGAAGGACTGCTGGGACTTTAAGACCAGCCTAGGCTCTAGAGCAAGATTTGTCTCAAAAACACAACAAAGATGGGAAGGCGGAAGGCACGAGTCCCAGCCAGGGAGAACAGCACCTCACAGGCCCGAAGCTAAGAAGAGCAGGCTGTCTTTGGAGCTTGAGGACCTAAAGTGTGACAGCGGGTGGCAGATAAGGGCCAGTGGGGAGGGAGGGCAGGACTCATTCAGGGCACTGCAGGCCAAGGCTAGAGGATTTGTGCTCAAGCCTGTAGTGTGGGGCCCACTCATCCCGTGCCTTCTCCTGTAGTGCTTTTCAAGACTGTCTCTTGTCAGTCACCCTTGCCAGATACCTCTGGCCAGTAGGTCAGCAAGTGTCACCACGCCCATTTTACTGCTGGCCCCTTCACCTGGCTGCCTGGGGCCTGAACCCTAGACCTCTTTGGACCAGGGCTGAGAAGCAAGGCCTAGACTATTTGCAGGACAGTCTTTGGTTGACAGCTCGGGGTAGGGCAGGGGCACAGTGTGTTTGGGGACCCCCTGGGGGTTCAGGTGGGGGGTGAGGATCCCCGTGGGTCCATGCTGCAGAGGATGCTGCTACTCCCCTTTCCAGTCCACCCAAAGTGGCTGGCGGGTGAGTCAGCCTGCATGAAGTCACCCGCTTCCGCACAGCCTGTGCCCCCTGACCTGAAAGGCGCCTGCCAGGGGCACCAGCCGAGCCTGAGGAGAGCTGGGCAGCTCTCCAGGTTGTTCCATCTCAGTTGATTTAGGGGGCCTGGAGGTGTCCAGAGCCATCAGAAGCAGCTGCGTGTAAGTCACGCCATTCCCCATCCTGCTCTCTGGCAGTCTGCAGGAGCTTGCTGGAGACTGGGCTCATCACAGTCAGTTTATGCCAAAGGAAATTAATTTCTGTCTCTCTGAGATGGGGTATGGGGAAGGGAGGGTGGCCCAGAGATGCCTTGACAACACTGCGGGGAGGAGTCAGGGTGCTGCAGTGTGACCACGGTTACGGTTACGCCGGTCCCTAAGCAGAGAACCTAGGCTGGGGAGGAAGATGTGACTGAGAGTTCAAAGGTGTTGCCTTTTGTTGCGGACAGAAACTAGGATTTTGTTCTTTATTATTTTCCTCTTCCTCCCTAGTGCTTTCCTTCTTTCCTTTATTTGATCTTTCTTAGTGATACTAGAGATCGAACCCAGGGCCTTCCCACTGAGCTAAATCTCCAGCCATTTTTATTTTTCATTTTGAGATAAGGTCTTGCTAAATTGCCCAGGCTGGACTTGAATTTGTCCTGCCTCAGCCTCACAGAGTGCTGGGATGACAAGTGTGCATTTTGGCTTTGACAAGTATTTACTGAGCACCTGCTGTGTGTGCTGCTGTGTACTGTCCTTTGTGGGGGACATGATGGCATATGAGACAAAGTCCTGCTTACATGGAGTGTGCAGTGATTAGCGAATATGACAAAGTGGGAAGAGATGATTCTGATGCCAGACAGGGAAGAGCAGTAGCCAGACTGGCATAGCCAGCTTAACACAGAAGTCTAGAAAGATGCCTCCCAGGTAGAGACAGGTCAGTTGATGTGGCTGTGAGGGAGACAGCTCTTCAATTTTCTGAGTCCAGTGCTGTTGTGGCTGGCTCAGGTGCTGGGCCAAGAGGACAGTGCATGTCGAAGAGAAGAGACAGCAAATGTAAAGACTGAGGACTCCCTGGCAAGGGGACTTGGCTGGGTGGCCTGGTAGGGGCTGCAGGCTGGGATAAATGGCTCTGCTTCCTGGAATATCTGTCTTGCTAGGAGGAGACTTCTGTAATTGCTCTCTTTCTTTCTTTCTTTCTTTCTTTCTCTTTCTTTCTTTCTTTCTTTCTTTCTTTCTTTCTTTCTTTCTTTCCTTTCTTTCGTTTGACACAGGACCTTGCTACACAGTTTAGGCTGGTCTTGGACTCACTATGTAGCCAAGAGTGGCCTGGAACTCTCTGAGATCCTCCTGTCTCAGCCTCCTGAGTGCTGGGATTACAGGAATGTGCCACCATGCCTGGTTCATTATTTTTATTAGACACAAGCATGGAGTGCTTATAGGAAATTCACAAGACTCTAAAGATAAAACAGGAGATGTCAGAGAAATTTTGGCTGCCTCAGCTGGCCCAGACCTGAAAATCTGCTTTCATTCCTTTTAGCTCTGGGTTTCTAAGTGGTGAGGACAGAGCAGTCTTCTTCCAGGCCAGCTTTACTTTGTGTCTTTCTTTGTCAAGAGCCTTCAGTGTCTCCCCATTGCTCAAGTAACAAGAGCAACAGTCATCAGTTCTTGAGTGGTTACTTTAGTCTGGGCATAGTCCCTTTTTTTTTTTTTTTTTTTTTTTTTTTGTCTTTTTCGTTTTTATCGGTACCAGGAATCGACCTCACAACTGCCTGCTTGCAAGGCAGGCGCTTATGTCGCTGAGCTAAATCCCCAGCCCCGGCATAGTCCCTTTTTAGCAATTTTTAGATCAATCCCGATAGGCAGATACTACTGTTATACCCATTTACAGATGAAGAAAGTGAGGCTTGGAGAGAAGAGAATTTTCCAAGGTACCGTAGCTGGGCTGGTCAGTGGGAAAGTCAGGGTTCCAACTCACAGCCCAGGCCATGGATGGCCACCGTGCTGGTAGAGTCCAGAGCCCTGCTGAGGTTGCAGTCCGCTTTCGCTTGGCCCAGGGACCCACAGACACACGTCACAGCTTCTGCCTCAGAAGCGTGCCACACTGCCCGTCCTTCTGGGGTCTCTCACCCCCCACCTGGTTTTGAAGCCCTAACCGTTCTTTGTGGTTCCGTTCTACTTCTTCCTCTTCTGTAAAGTCACTTGTTGCTTATTCCCTGGAAGAGCTATTTGTGTTGTGCTCTGGGACCTTATCATGCATGTTGTAAGAGCCGACAGACTGGATTTAGGCTCATTTCATTTCTTTGATCTGGGAGGGCAATAATCTTTGTGAACCCCTGTTCCCTTATTAGTAAAAACGAGGTTGCAATGGGGAGCAGATAGCAGAGGGTGTCCTTAGCATCGATCCAGTAGCCACCGTTTGTTTTTTGTTTTTTGAGACAGGGTCTTACTGTGTAGTTCAGGCTGGTCTTGCACTCACTATGAAGCCCAGGCAGGCTGGCTTTCAATTTGCACTGATCTCCTGCCTCAGCCTCCTGGAGCGCTGGGATTGCAGGCATGCACCACCACACCCTCCTCCCTTATCAGTGCATGTTTGTAGTAGTAATTTTTGATACTTAACTGCTTTTGATCTTAGTTTCTTTATCTGTAAAATGAGGGAATACAGTACCTCAGTGCCTCCTCATAGGGTGGTCATAAATGGTGGAGAAGGGGCTGAGAAGTGCTGAGCAGTTGGCTGTGTACAACCAGAAAGGGCAGCACTAGGGATCCGTTGTGTCTCTTCTCCCCGAGACCTGGCCCAGTGCTTTGTGGCTGTGAGCATATGTTTTCAGTTGAAGCTGAACTGCCTTCACATTTCCAAGGGCTGTGGCCTGATTCAGTCCAGGGAACCCTTCCCCTGCTTTGGGAGGGGAATGACTCAAAGGTTCATGTCACCATGAAATCATCATCATCATCGTCTTCGTTGTCATCATCACAGTAATTGATGACATGGGCAGCTGGCATTTTGTCTGGCCTCTGGGTAGTGGGCCATATCTCTTTGGTTCACAGTGCCTGAGAACTTCAAGGGCCCAGGGGACATGGACACCTGAGAGCAGATGGGCCTCCAGGTGTCCCTGTGGATCCTGCACAGGGACAGCAGCTGCCTTGCAGTGAGGTGCAGAGAAGATGGTGCATGTGTAGGGAGGAAAGATGTCTTTGGCCTTTTTGGACAACTTCTCTAACTTTGTTGGCCTCCTCTCCATCTTTGCTGTGCTTTTGTTATTCAGTGAAAATTCACAGTCCAATTGAGACCTTTCATAGGCCATGTTTTGTGCTGCAGGCTGGATTCTTGGGATCCAGAAAAAAATATATGCTTGTGGGAGTCCTCAGTGGGTTCACCATCAAGAGAGGGGAGGGAAGCCCAACCGTTAGATGGACGCTGCATCTCAACTGGTTTTGAGGTTGAGGTGCTCACAGCCAAGGCCCCTAGTCCGGTCTGGGAGACTGCGGATGGCTGCCTGAGGGAAGTGATTTTCTGGGCTCCTTGTGTGACCTTGGAAGAGGTAATGATGCTATGCGTTGCTTTTTTCACCTTTAAAGTAGGAACAATCCTGCTGGGCAGGAACTCTGGTAGGGCGTCTGCTCTGCTCTGAATAATCACTATTTCAGAGGGTTATGAGGACTCAGTGTGTTGCTCCATGTACATCCCTTAGGACAGGATGGTGCCTGGAACACAGTCAAAGCTCCTTAAGTATTCAATGAAAAACAAAAACAGTGGGCTGGAGATATAGCCCAGTGGTACAGCATGTACCTGACAAGCGTGAGGTCTTAAGTTTGATTCCCAGTGCCCACTCTATACATAAAACAACAAAACAAAACAGCTGCCACTTGGATGAGGAGGAATTGTCAAGCAGATGGGCGGGAGAGTGTCAGAGAGCAAAGACCTAGGTATAAGAAGGAAGCATTATCCAAGGAGCTCCAGTGATGACTTGTGACTGTCCCAGTCCATGACATGGGTGATCTTGGGGCTGGCTGGGCCTTGGTGAGGGATGTAGTTGGGGTCTGGGCCCTCCCTGTGCTTTGGGTGCCCCTCTGAGTACGCTGGGGTCCTGGATTGTGAGGAAGTGCTGAGGGATGATCTGCCTAGGGCCAGGAGGGGCCAGGAGGCCTTCCTGGAGTGGTCTCTGAATGATATCTTGAAGGAGAATGGAAAGCTGTCCAGACAAAGGCAGGAGAGGGAACAGATGGTGTAAGTCTTGGGAGCGGAAGTGGCTCAGTGGTAGAGCGCTTGCCTAGCATCACGGTGGGAAGTCCTAGGTTTGATCCCCAACGCTGAAAAAAAAAGAGAGAGAGAAACAGACAAAAAAAGAGACAGACAGACAGAGACACAGACACACAGAGAGAGGCAGAGAGAGAGAGAGACTGAGATTCTTTCAGAGGAGAAACAGAGACCAAGGATGGAGCCTGAGCCCTGGGTCTGGAGCCCTCTTTGGAGAGATTTTACCAGGAGTTTTGGAGAGGCCCTTGGCCCTTGAGCCCAGATCCTGAAGGTGGCCTACAGAGGTTAAAGTCCAGTCAGACTCAGGGCCACTGCAGGAGCCAGGGTCGGGGGCCAGTTGCCCAGTCCCTCCCTCTCACTCTAGAGCCCGGAGTGTTTGGCAAAGCAACAAGCAGCCTTTGTGTCCTGTGTGGGTCCAGGCATGTTTGGCCCAGCCTAGGCGGCTGCTGGTTTCAGTGCCCTGTGATCCTGGCCAGGCAGCGTAGGGCGGGGTGGGCAGGGCCCTTGTCCTCGGGGTCCCCAGTGTGGCTGCCTTATGTCCCCTGCACAGCATTCCACCTTCATCGGGGCTGTGCGGGCGGGGGTGCCTGTGCCGGACTTCATGGGCATGTGTGGGCTGGCAGTGAGGGTCCAGAGTGGTATTGGTGAGTCGGGGTTTACGTGGCAAGTAGAAGGAAGCTGGGCACATTTCAGGGCTTCGGTGTGCCGCAGCCTGTGCCTGAGGGGACCCCTAACACCGTAGGGATGAGGATGGCATTAGGGTGAGGATGTAACTCGCTGTGAGGGGTTTGGGTTTGAGCGCATGAGCAGCCCCCAGCCTGCTCAGAACAGAGCACTGCTGTCTGCACGGCGCCAACAACGAGGCCTCTCTCTCAGAGCATAATGTCCCCTCTGTATTGTCTGCGCACGGCTGTGGTGACGACCATTTTAAGGCTCAAATCCTTTGCGTGGGCAGGGGTGGGGGAGGATGGAGGCTTTGGGGATAGGCGCGGACTCCTGCGCAGGTCTTGGTGGGGAGATCTGGCGTGTGCCTGCTCCCCTACCCTGCAGTACTGGAAACCCCACGGGGCAGCAGGGGAAGGCGGGCGCTCCCTGGAGCCTCTGCTGGGAGCCTCCCACCCCCAAGTCTGTGTCCTGCACTTTGTTGCTCTCCAAGCCCTGTTTATTCACCCTACCCATCCAGACTCAAGGCCAGGGCCAGGGCCAGCTTCAAAGGAACAGGCTATGGTGTCCGCTTTTGGTCACTGCCACCTTTGCTGACCCACATTCTCCTGTCTACACCTGGCATTTCCTGCTGTGGAGACACAGGCCAGCGGTTGTCAACTGCTTTGTTCTCTGGGCTCCTTTATACACTTATGAGTTATTGGGGACCCCGAAGAGCTTCTATTTACATAGATTCTAGTCATCAACATTTATCATATTAGACTGGGGGGTATGAGCTCAGTTTTGGGTGTCACTTAACATCAACAAGGCCCTGGGTTTGATGGATCCCAAGCACCAGAAAAACAAAAAACAAAACAAAACAAAGCAAAACAAAACAAAACCACTTACTGTATTAGGAATTTAAGCCTAGAAAATTTAAAAACATGTTCACCATTTAAAAATAACAGTAGGGCTGGGGCTGTAGCTCAGTAGTAGAACATTTGCCTCCTCTGTGTAAGGCCCCTGGGTACCATCCCTAGTGCCACCCATACCACCCACATGCACAAAAATAATAAATAAAACATGAACTCCAGGGGTTGGGGATTTAGCTCAGTGGCATAAGCACCTGCCTTGCAAGCAGCAAGTGGTCATGAGTTCGATCCCCAGTACCAATAAAAAATAAATAAATAAATAAACTCCAGTATTTAAATCATAGATAATACATTCTTATAACACATAACCTTATGGGGCTGGGGGTTTAGCTCAGCGGCATAAGCGCCTGCCTTGCAAGCAGCCAGTTGTGAGTTCGATCCCTGGTACCGATAAAAAGGAAAAAGACAAAAAAAAAAAATAAAAAAAAAACCATAACCTTATTAAAAATAACCTTATTTTTCAGATTAAAAAAAAAAGTAGAAAAAAGATGGTCTTTTTTTTGTTAAACATACTTTCAAATCTTATTAATGTCAGGCTTCATGCATTAAACAGGCCTCTTGTGGGGGCCTCATACCTGCTTTTTAAATTTTTTTTTTTCTGAGACAGGGTGTTACTCTATAATTCAGACTGGACTTAAACTCACTGTGTAGCTCAGGCTGGACTCAAACTTATATTGATTCTCCTGCCTCAGCCTCTTGAGTACTGGAACTACAGGCGTGCACTGTTACTCTCACCTCATATCTGCATTTGCTTTCAATATGTTGTATATAATTTTGTTGTTGAAGCATATGAAGAAAATCTGCGCTCACATAGCTTTATTTTTATTTTTCTGAAGCAAGGTGTCTTTGTGTAATTCAGGCTGGCCTTGAACTCACTGTGTAGTGCAGGTTGGCCTTGTACTCGTGGTGATCCTCCTGTTTCAGCCTCCTGAGTGCTGGATTGCAGGCATGAGCCACTACCGCCAGCTTTTTTTCTTTTTGCTCACACAGATATATACTTGGAAGAGTGAAGAGTATTTTAATACCTATTTTCAGATGATTTGGTACAAGATTAAAATTTAACAAGTGGTGGTAGTTTCCTAAAAGTTAGTTATCATTTGGATTTTCAAACTGTATGAATGAACTTTTCATTCTGTTACATTTCAGCCCATTTGTCTAACTCACATTTTTTAAAATTAGATTTTATTGGTACATTTTTTTACGTACATAATGATCACATTTGTCATAGAGAATTTGTAGCTGTACATGATATAATTTTTCTTTCCCCATTCTCCTACCTTGCCTCCAACCATTCCTCCCCTCCCCATTTACAAAGCTTTGTCTCCATGTTTAACTCACATTTTGAATACAACCCTAACCCTTATACATGACTTGATAATGTTATGAGTTGAGCATTTAGAAAAATTAGTTCACTGGGTTATGTAGCTCTTTCAAATGTTGATACATTTCATTGTACTGTATTAAATAATCATATTCATTGGTATCACCTCCATTTCTGTCAGTTCAGAATATGGTGAAGTGTGTAATTATGATATTCTAAAATTCTGATTTCCACTTAAAAGAACACAATTTCAACACTGAGCGTGGTGGTACACACCTGTATAACCTCAGCATTTGGGAGGCTTAAGTAGGAGAGTTCAAGGCCAGCTTGAACTACATAGTAAGACCCTGTCTAGAAAGAAACAAAAACAAAAAAAACTAAAAACAAAACCAGAATTTTATTGGTTGGGCATGATGGCACCTGTGATCCCAGCATTCTAGGCGCCTAAGGCCTGAGGATTGAAAGTTCAAGCCTGCTCGAGCAATTTAAGGAGACCTTGTCTCAAAATTAAAAAAGCAAGGAGCGAGGGGGAATGGGACTGTAGCTCAAAGTGAAGGCCCCGGTTCAAGCTCAGTACAGTAAAAAAATTGCGGGGAGGGGACCAGAAATTGAACTCGGGACCTTGTGCTTGCCAGGCAGGTGCTATGCTGCTGAGCTGTATCTCCGGCCCGGTAAATTTTTTTTTAAAAAATTAAAAAAATAGAACTAAAAAAAAAAAAAGAATTCTACCCAGGTGCAGTGGCACCAACCTGTAATCCCAGCACTCAGGATGCTGAGGCAGGAGGATCACCGTGAATTTGAGGCCAGTCTTGGCTGCATAGTGAGTTCAAGTTTAGCCTGCAAGACACTGTCTGAAAAGCAAATAAATAAATAAGTAAAATAAAAAAAAAGAATTTTGTCGTTGGCAACAAACACTGATAGTTTTTTTTTTTTTTTTTTTTTAAATCAGGGATCAAACTCATGACCTCTTGCTTGCCAGGCAGGCGCTTTGCCATTGAGCCATATTCTTGGCCATAACTGTTTTCTTTTTTATTTATTTTTTTAAAGAGACAGGGTCTCGCTATGCAATTCATGCTGGCCTTGAGCTCACTTTGTAGCCCAGGCAGGTCTCGAACTCGAAACGATCCTCCTGCCTCAGCCTCCCGAGTGCTGGGATTACAGGCATGAACCACCACACCCGGCTCCCATAACTGTTTTCTCTGAAGTGAGTGTTTACTTTGTTATTTTTGTGAAAATGGTGGCCAAATATGTGTATCTAAAGTTCGTCTATCTGTCTTTCTCTCTCTTTCTCTCTCTCTTTTTTTTTTTTGAAGTCTTATTATGTTGCTCAGTTGGCCTTGAACTCCTGGGCTCAAGTGCTCCTCCTGCCTCAGCCTTCTAAGAATCTGAGATTATAGGTATGTATCATTGCACCCGGCTTGTTAGTCTTTCTTGTCAAGTAAAAATGCAGTAGTTCAGATTGTAACTCAAGCTGGCACCAGAGCTTTTCCTTGAGACGAACTTCATACTCGGGTATTTTACAGAGCCCGTTATGTGAAGTTCTGGTGTCATCCCACACTGAGTTAAATGAGTGCAGTTTTTGGTACCGGGGATCAAACTTAAGACCTTGCACTTCCTAGGCAGGCACTGTGCCATTGAGCTATATCCCCAGCCTGGGGGCTGAAATTTAATAAAGTGACTAATTTCCCTGCTTAGCTTTAACAAGAACAAGAGCATTCTTAAATGAAACTTTTTTTTTTAAATTAAAGTACCCAAGGGTGATGAACACAATGATTCCTGGTACAATTTAGATTCCTGTTACTGTCTTGAGATTTGCACTGAGGCACTGCAGTTTGATAATAGTGTGCTGTTGCACCATTAGTGCAAATGTCAACACAATGAAGTAATGGCTACATACTCTTAGTAACATACTTTTGAGCTTGCCTATCCTGGAAAAGTTCTAGGAGACTCCTAGGGGTGGTGGGTCTGCTCTCACAATTGCTGTGGTCACTCAGTTATTCAGTCTCCTCGGCTCTCAGTGACCATGGGTTGTGCCTGGGAAGCCCTTTGAGGGTCCTCATTGTGTCCCAGGACTGAGTCAGATTTTTTTTTTTCCTGGAAGGTTTTTTCTTTTCTTTTTGGAAGAGGTGGCACTGATTTTGATGTATCATTGCACCCGGCTTGTTGCAGAACACCACAGTCACAGCATGTAGGACCCCAAAAGTACAAACTGGGAAGAGCATCATTGGCAATGGCCTAAAGAAAAGATGGCTTCAGAGAATGAGGGGCCTTGAATGCCAGCCTCAGGGCAGTGAGTACCTCAGAACAGTGATGACAAAAGGCAAGCAACAGATCAAGTGTCTCAGTGGAGGTGGGGAAGAGGGCCTGCCTGGTCCTTCTCCAAGAGGCCTTCTCATGCCTGCAGACCCCACGCTTTGTCCTGGATGGACTTACCTTTCCTGCCTGGCATAGGGTGGGCTTCTGCCCAGAGCTCTGCTGGACCTGTTCCCACAGGTTTGCATTGATACGCAGCTTCTCTTTTCCCTGTGTTGGCATTCATGGTGACAGTGAGTTGCTTCACCCAGTAGGCATGCATGAGTGTGAGGGTGACCTGGGCATATGGCTACAGAAAGCAGAGTGGCAATGGTGACACATCACATCAGGATGTGACTGGGGGCAAGGGTTCTGGCTTTTTTCTGGATGGGGGGGTTTGTTTGAACCATGATCTTGCTATGTAACTGAGAACTGAGATTGGCTTGAACTCACAGTATAGTTCAGGCTGGCTTAGAATTTGTGATTCTCCTGTCTCAGCTTGCTGACTACTGGGATTAAGGTGTTTGCCATTATGCTCAGATGAATCAAGTCTTAGTGAATGCTGACTGTGGGTAAACCAGCCTTGTGCAGGGTTCTTTGCAACCATATCTGTGTGTATTTGAAAATAGTCTTGTGAGGCACTCTTTTTGTTGTTGTTATTTTTGTATTTTGAGACAGAGTCTGGCTATGTACTTCAGGCTGGCCTTGAACTTGCAGTCTCCCTTCCTCAGCCGTCTGGGTGCTGGGATTACATGGATGTACCACCATACCATGTTTCTGACTTCTTTACCAAGAAGATAAGCTTGTTGCAGATCCTGAAGCCTGGGCCCCAATCCTGTGAAAGTGGGGATTGCAGAACTGACCCTGACTTACATGCCTGGCCTACTTTTCATGTCCAGTGGCTCCGTGTCCCTACCCTAATCTGTTCCCAAGCTTTTGAGTCTCAGGGCTTGGCCAGGCTGATTCAGGGAGGCATCTTAGCTCCTGCGCCATGCTGTACACATCTGTGTTCCTGAGCTGTGGGCCTGGGACTGGAAGGGGTATACCACACTCATGTACACGGCGATGCTGTGTGACTGTGGGAACAGCCTCTGCTGCTGTGACTGTGGTGTTCTGCAGCACAGATGTTTGTGAGCTCATGAATCTTGTGTGCGTGCAGAGTCGTGTCTGTGTTGGGTGGGGTATACTCCGGTCTATATTTTGTATGTCTTTGTGGGGTGTGAGTGTTTGTGTGTGTTTTGTCAGTGTGTAACTTGGCCCAGGTCCACAAGGAGACCAGCTGAGGTGTGGGGTGGGACCTGTGCTGGGAGTCCTCAGCCAGAAAGTCTGACTGGAATGAACAAGTCCTCTCCCGCCCAGAGAGCGTCCCCTGCCCTCACAGAGCCTTTGTCTAGCGTCACCACCCGTCTTTCAGTCAGGGTGGTGACTAGACAGGGGCCTGAGGGAACCACAGCTAGCTCATCCCAGCTGCTGTACCTTGAATCTCACAGTGGGACCCAGACCCTTGGCCTGGCCCCTAAGGTTGCAGGCTCTTTGTATTGTGGGGTTGCATAGAGGCCCAGAGACACTCAATTTGGTCTTGTGACCACTGTTAGCTCTTGGGCCATTGAGGCCGAGCGAGCTTCAGGTCTTGTTGGGCTGGGGCTACAGACAGCCCCACTGAGCCACATCTGATGATAATCTTATTGTGTACATCATTCAACAAATAAGTTTTGCTTTGCTTTATTTTGCATTGTCAGGAATGGAATCTAGGGCTCTTAGCATGCTGGGTAGGTGCTGTGCCCCTGAGCTACACCCCTGGGCAAACAAATATTTATTGAGCAGGAGGTATATTCCAGGTGTATGCCTGCGTTAAGTCCTGGGAATAAAGTACAGCAGTCTGCACAATGCATGAGGGGTGATATGATAGGGGGTTACTACCCCTGTGCATTTGCCAAAGTCACAGCGCAGCTGAGATTTAAACTCAAGTCCGTTTCCTCTCATAACCCTCCTGTCCCCATGCTTCTTCATCTGGCCCTTGCTGATCACAGCTGCAGCTCATGTGTCCACGGAGCACCCGACAATCGGCAGGGCAAGGGCTTTGCAGATAGGGTTTGACCAGCGTTGTGCCACAGGCACTGGCTGATGCAGGGTGGTAGATAGAGAAACCACAGTGAACTCCTTGGAAGTTTGCAGGGAGTGCAGGCAGGGAGTGGGCGCAGAGGTGGGAGAGTATTCATGAGGCCTGTGAGGAAGTTCCTACGTCTCTTCTCCCGCCATGTGACCTCTTGGGCCACTACTTCCATCTGGGCCTTAGACGCCTTATCTGTAAAATGGGCTCAGTATCTGCCTTCCCAATGGTGCAGTGCTCACTCAGCACACAGTAGGGCAGCCAGGGGCTGGGTCAGAGCTAGAAGTGGGCAGGGCTCCCCAGGCTGTCTGCTGAGCCCTAGAAAATGGGCGGGGTAGGGAGGGGAGGCGCAGATGTGTGCTTGTCTCACGCGAGCAGCCACATTTAGCCACTGAGTCGGGACCGAAATACTCCTGGGAGAAGAACCCT
The DNA here is from genome assembly GCF_034190915.1 of Cavia porcellus. Taxonomy (NCBI): domain Eukaryota; kingdom Metazoa; phylum Chordata; class Mammalia; order Rodentia; family Caviidae; genus Cavia; species Cavia porcellus. Next base: position 7,102,322 of record NW_026947504.1, read on the forward strand.
GAGGCTTCAGGGCGGCAACGGCTCGTCAGTGGGGAGCGGAGAAGGGATGTTGTCACCATCTGCCTCGCGTCTGTCTGAGACTAAAATAATACTGGGGTGAGACTCGCCGCAGGCACGGGCCCAGCCGCAAGGTTCCCCAGAACAGGGAGGGGCCGGAGGTGCTGGAAACCTTGTGGGGCGCTGTGGCAGGGGAGGCCTCTGGGGGCAGGCCTTGGCCCAGGGAGGGCGCTGGTCTTGCTCCCTCCACACAGGTCTGCAAGAAGCTATGGGGGCGCACGGGGTGAGCAGTTTCCTGGAAACTAGCACCCCCCCCCCCCGACCCTGCGGGAGTGTGCTCAGAGAGGGGACCAGGCATGTGCTGAGATCCTAGTGAAGCAGGGGCAACAACAGCACAAAGCAAGACAGATCAATTGCCTGATTCAGCTGCCATGGCTTATCTGTAATACTGAAACCAGAAAACGTAGCAAGAAGCTATTTTAATTTCAGCCGACGTGTAAGTTTCGGGTCCATGGTTTACTGTGGTTTTTATTTTGAATCAAATATGGAGGATGTGCCATCATCTCCTCGGGGCTCTGGGGAGTGAGTGCGGCCTTTCCCCACTACCACAGCAGTCTCTCGCCAGTTGCCTGTAACTGTTGGTACCCTTGGGCACAAGGCCTGTGACCTTTGGGGTTGGAGATGTGGCTGGGGGCCTGATGCTTTGCTTCTGGGGAAGCAACCGCATTCTGATCTCTTGGTTACGTAGACATAACCAGTTGGTCACTTTTGTTCTGGCAGAGAGCACAGACCCATCGTGACCTCAGTGGGTGATTTTTAGCTACAGATGCAACCTAATTGCTGTGTTGACATAGCACAGGACTGTCAGTTGAGCAGGCAGCATGTGAGCACCTACTGTGTGCAGCTCCTCAGAGGGTGCAGGCTGGGCTCACTCTTGGTATATAAGGTGGAGAAAGCTGTAGGAGCCCTAAGGCGTCAGCCACCTGGGTGTGAAGAGGGTGACAGGGTCAATGTGGGGCACTGGATTTGCCTGGAGACCATAGCTGTTGTTGTAGAGGAGGTGGCAGGTGCGCTGGACCTTGAAGAACAGACAACAGGAGAGAAGAGAGGAAGCCCAGGCAGAGAGAGTGTGTAATGGACCACCGCTTTGAAACTGCTTCTCTTCGTGACAAGACTGTGTACCCACTATTTTATTTTACTTGACTTTATTTATTTTCTTTTTGTTTTTTTGTTCTCCAGATCATGGGGACTCAAACTCATGACCTTGTGCTTGCTGGGCAGGCATTGTGCCATTGAGCTATATCCCCAGCCCTTTATTTTTTGAGGAGGGCAACATTATATACTTCAGGCTGACTTTGAATTCATTATATAGCCCGGGCTGGCCTTAACTGGCAGCGATCCTCCTTAGCCTCAGCAGTACTGGGATTACAGTTGTGTGCCGCCATACCTAGCTGTAATCACAATTTTAGATGCAGCATGGAGCCCTTTCTGGAGGCCAGACTGCATGCTAACTGCTTTGTAGAATTTTCCTTGTCAGTCCTTACCAACACCTAATGAGGTCAGTATGCCTGGTGCCCATTTTACAGATGAGCAAAGTGAGGTTTGGAAAGCTCTGGTAATATGTAACAGATAAAGGTATGGTCTCAGATTATGTGCGTTGCCCTTGCACAATGCCTTCATTTGCGGCCACATTTTACAACTGAGTACCTATTAGGTGCAGGTGTGCAGACAGAGTACTTTCTGGATTCAGGCCTTGGCAGCAGCACACTCCCATGTGCTCAGATGGCTGATGCTTTCCATCTCCACCTGGGCATGAAGGAACTTCTATGAGTATCCCAGGGAAGAGGGGGGGCATGCAGGTGGGAGCCTGGAGGCTTTTGCTTTGTAACTTCGAGCAAGTCTCTTCCTCCTCTGAGTCTCAATTTCCCTCTCTGTAAATAGAATCCTGACACCCATGGCTTCATGGTGGGGACTCAAAGGGAAGGCCATTGTGGGAGGCCTCTGTGAGTTTTAGGAGCCTTCAAAGTGGATAGGCTTGTCTTGAAGCCTTGGGAGGGATCTTCCCAGAATAATTCAGCCACCAACCATTCTCTGCAGCTGACAGGCCATTGCCACCACAGCCGCCACTGCCCTGAATTATTCAGGAGCCTCCAGGCCTGTGTGGCAGCCCTTCCCCTCCCCCTGCACACCAGGCTGTCAGCACGGGCCTCTGAGCCTCTGCTGGGAGCTGCTGACCTCAGGGACACAGAGCTGCGGCCTTGCAGGTGTGGCCAGGACTGCAGGAGGGTGAGGGCTGAGTGTGAAGGAGTGACAGGGAGCGTGTGAGGTGGAGGTGAGACACAATGTTGAGTGTGTGGCTATACATGTGAAGCGTGACTGTGTATGACTGAGGGTGACAGTGCATGTGGGTGTGTATGAATGTGAGGGTGACTTTGTGAGTGACAGTGTGTGTGTGTGTGTGTGTGTGTGTGTGTGTGTGTGTGACAGAGAGAGAGACACTGAGCTGTAGGGCATGTGTGTGACTGTGAGAGTGGCAGTGTGTCGATGCATATGTGAGGATTGTGCAGATGAGCATGTGAGCGAACATGGGTGTGAATGGCTGTACTGTGTGTGAGTGAGTGTGCCTGTGTCTGGAGCTTAGGCCCTTCAAGATGGGGGACCTAGGGGCTGGGGATTTAGCTCAGCGGCATAAGCGCCTGCTTTGCAAGCAGGCAGTCGGGAGTTCGATCCCCGGTACCGATAAAAAGGAAAAAAAGACAAAAAAAAAAAAAAAAAAAAAGATGGGGGACCTTGGCTACAGAGGGATTCTCTGGCTCACATATACCCCATGATCTGGAGAAGGAAGGCTCAGCAGACCCTGGCTTCCAGGCTGAGGAGGCAGAAGCTGGGTAAACACGCAGCGCTTGGGACATGGCCAGGCCCTGGAGTCCACTGCTTTGTGGGGGCTCAGACCACTGCCACTCAGCATCCCAGGATGTCATTTTCAGAATCACTAAGACCTTCAGGAAGAGAGTTGATTCCCCTCCATTGGTTGTTCTTCTCTTCCTGGGCCTGGGAAGTACTGGTACTGAGTACCTCTGTAGGTGAGAGGCCGGAGCTGAGTGAGCTCCGCTGCGCACAGAGCTGGAGGCTGTTCCCGAGAGGCAGGAAGGACAGGGAAGACCTCTGCTTGGCCCCACTCCTCTCCACACACTGGCCCTGGGTTCCTGCTCTGTGTGTACAGCTGGGGTGCAAGGAGGAGGGGAGGGATTTAGGAACTGCAACCTGAGTGTGTGGAGGGCAAGGGAGAGTCTGGTTTGGTGTAGGGGTCAAGGGTAGCGGTGTGGCTGTGTAGGGGTGTGGTGTGGCTGTGTGCGTCTGTTTGTATCTGTGAATGTATGTTGATCAGCAGTGTGTGTGACCCTGTGTATGTTCATCAGCCTCGTGAGTGCCTGTTTGTGTGGCCATGCATGCGTGTATGATCTGTACGAGAGAAAGCATGAGTGTGGAAGCGTGTGAGAGAGAAAAAAGACTGACAGAGGGGCAGCTGGGACATACTCTGCTGCATGGCCTCCTCTTTACGAGACCTCACTTTTCACCAGATATCCCCAGCTGCCTCAAGATCATGCTGCTAAGGGTCTGATTGCTTGGTTTTAGCTGGCAAAATCTCAAGCCCATGGAGGCAGAGGCTGGGGGCTAGGCAGAGTAAGAGACCTGTTTATCTGAGGGGGGACATGGAGCTATGGCTGCTGCAGATCAATGCTGAGGTCAGGTTCCAGCTCTCCCACTCAGTGGAGTGAGCTGGGGCAAGTCACTTCCTCAGTTTCCTCATCAGAACAATGGGACTGCATACTGTTACCCATCCACCAACCTGTGAGACTTCCTTTTCTTCCTGGTTTGGGGACACTGGCCTGCAGATGCTGGGGAAAAGTGAGATACCTCCCCTCACTCCTGCCCCGAACCTAGGATCCCTGACTTGGCCTACCACACCCCTCCCATCAGAGGGGTGGCTGGGAACATAAACTAGTAGTCCTCTGTCTGTCCTTCTGTATTCTGAAAAGGTCAGTCCCTAGCCCAGGGAGTATTCTCCATTCCTCTATTCCTTCCCATGGTCAGAAGCAGGAATGGTGAAGTCCTGCTTGTGCCCTCTCTGACCTCACTTCCCCTCTGCACACAGGGGTGAGAGGCTGAGTGGCTCTGCTGCCTGGTCCTTGGAGCTTGCTAGCTCCCTCCGTGCCCATCACTTCCCTGTACCGGCCACCTGCAGAGCTGTGGCCTGGGCAGCTGTCCGGCTGAGTGGGTTAGCAACACAGGACAGATGGCGAGGGATTATCTCAGCTTCTCAGAGTGCCATGGTGGGGGAGTGGGGGGAGGCTCTCATACTGCCCTCGTGTGCACACGCACATACACGCATGCACACGAAGCTCCCCGCTCTTGTTCCAGACCCAGCCCTTTCTCCTGCTATTTATGAGGTAGGCAGAGAGCAGGAGGAGAGATAGGATTATGTGAATTTGTGAGAACCGTGGGACTTGGCAGTCTCGTTCCTGCCCAACTCTGCTCCCAGATCACAGGCTGAACCAGCTGGCCCTCCTGGGCCCCTCTTGGACTCTTCCACTGCCTCTAGGATTTCTCTGCAGCTGCTTCCACTGGGAATGACAGGTTCAGGACAGAAAGGCACAGCCTCTCTGGGGCCCAGAGATGTATGAATGGTGCCCGGAGTCACACAGCAGGTCAGCGCATTGGCAGCCTGAGCTCTGGAAGGTGGCAGGTGGTAGAATCTCTTAGATGTCTGGGCCCTGGCATGGGGTTTGTGAGTCTCTGCAAAGAAGGTATGTTTGCTGCAGCAGCTGGGGGTCACCCAGAGGTATGTCACAGAGGCACTTACATGCATACAGGGACTCACAGGCACAGCCTGTCTTTCCCACATATTGTCAGTCTCTGAGTGAAGGCTAGCTGGAGCTGAGTGACGAACTGGGGTAGGTTTAGAACCCCACTAAAGTGAATGCTCCCTCCCATGTCTCAATTTGCTGATGTGAAGGAATAGAAGAGGGGCTTTCAGGTCCCCTGTCTATATTTTGACAGCTCCCCACTTCCATAGTCCTGAGTCATCTATGCTGGGCCTCTGAGAGAAGAGTGTAGACTAGGAAGTTGGGCAACCCCACGGGACCCTCTTCCCAGCACAGGAGGGAGGGCTGACAGATAGAGAGGGCAGAGGCCTCTTGGCCAGAAAATGGCTCTCCACCTCTATCTGCCTGTGTCTAGACTTCTCCCCTCTGCGAGAACGACTCAAGGCCTACTGAACCCAGGAGTGTACACAGGGGCAGAGGGAAGCTGCTGGGGTGGCTGGCCTCACTCCCGGCACAGGGCAAACCCAATCCTTTAGATTTCTGAGGCTTCAGCCTGTGTTCCTGTGTGCCAGTTCAGGTTGTCAGGAGAAACATGATCTCAACTCAGGATGGCCTTGGGGTCATCAGGGAACCAACTGGGCCTACCTCTGAAGCTGAACTATTTGCAGTCTTGCAGAGCTTGGTGACACCACCCACAGTATTCCTGTAACAGATGAGACTGCATGTTGTGGTATTGCCTGGCTCCCTAAGCCACTGAATCAGTCCCTCCTAAGCCATTGGACGGCTTTTTACAGCCTGCCAGGACCAAGCTCCTCTTCCTAGCCTGAGCTCAAGTGACCCGTGACCGCCCACCCATCTGGGTATCAGCAGGTGGGCACAATTAAAGAGTGAGTGGAACCTACTCCCTGGTTTCTGGTCAAGCTCCACCTCCGTTCCTTCCAGTTCAAGTTGGTCATTTGTATTTCGTAGGTTAGACCAGTCTAGAGCTAAGCGCCCCATCGGCCCTCAGTTTGGCCTGCTGGAGGGCTCCTACATGAAACCTGGAGTAGGGGTATGTTTGAAGCTGCCCCTTCTGTGGGACTTTTGGTTTTCTTAAGATTGCCAAGTTACAATCTAAAGAGGCACCATGAGAGCCAATCAGAGAGCTCATGTAAATAACGGCTCTCTGATTGGCTGTCTCCTTCACGCCCTTTAGGAAACTTCAACTTCATCAACTCAGCGAAGATTTCTCCTGGCCTGGCGCGTCCCGCCGGAGGCAAGGCGGGGTTCCCTGGGGCCATTCCCCACTTCAGGCTGCGAGGCCTGCCAATTGGGTGTGCAAAGGGAAAGGCTGGAGCCAGTGCTCTGTCCTGACCCTGGTCCTCGAGGTTTCATTTTGGCACACAATCCCCACGGGGGGAGGCCTAGCAAGTGACCCCCACCTCTTCGTACGACCGCCAGAGCGGGCTGCAGGCCGCGGGTATCGAGCTTGGCTGGGCCTGATCGATACCTGCCCGTTGAACTGATGCGTAGAGAAGGCGGCTTGACAGTGCTGGCTCTGCGGCAGAGCGATAGCCATGCAGCCCCCAGCCCCCGCCATCCCTTTCACCTGACACTCTGGGGAAACCGAGGAGGGGAATGGCGCAGGGACCTAGGCCTGATGATGATCCCCCTTGCGCTGGACTTCGGGCCTCACTGTGTAGGCAGGGTAACCAGGGCCTTGCCCCTCCCTAGCCTCTACTGTGGCCATCCTGCTTGCGTTTCTGCCAAGATTTCATCCCCTCGCCCTCTCCGCCCTCTCCCTCTTCATTGTGTGTCTCCTCTCTGGCTCTGGGTTCTCCCCTCCCTCCTCTTCTCTCTGTGGGTGTCTCTGGGTCTCCATCTCCATTGCCTTCTCTGCCTGTCTGTGTCTGCGTCCCTCGGCCTCGGCTTAGGTCTCTTTTCGCCTCTAGCTCATTTGCGCCTCCTCTTTGTCTGTCGGGCTCCCTCTTCTCTCCCTCCCTGCAGCCCCCGACACCTCACAGCCCTGTTTACGACGTCCCCAGGCTGGCAGGTGGGCGGGGCTGCAGCGGAGAGGGGGCGAGCGCGGGAGACGCAGCCTCCCCCAGCTGTTAACCTTCACGCTTCAGGCCTCTGCGGAGGGCAGAGGAGGGGGAAAGCCCAGCTGCCTGCTCGGCGGAGGTGACCGGGCGGGAGCTGGGGGCCGCCCTCCCTCGGGGCTCATCTCTGGGGAGACTTGGGGCCGGAAGCAATGTGCTGGGGGCATCTTGGGCGGAGGGAGGCTGTGGGCGGATGGGAGGCCTCCTGGAGGCTTTGCTGCCGGGCGGGTTGCCCGAAGGGGGCTTTGAGAGGCGCCGACCCTGCCCGCGTCCTGGCCGGACGTGGGGGCCGGCGTGAGAATCCCGCCCATCTGTGAGCCGGCCTCACGCCGTCAGACCCAATTTATCTCGCCGCCAAAGTTTCACAGCCATCTGCTCGAGTGGAACGGCTTCCAGCGCTGGCCCCACCGGGCCCCCCAGCCAGCGCGGGGATGTTTTCCAATACGACAGCATCGCAGCTCCCCGCCACCACCACCCCAAAGCAAGGCGGGGGTGTGGGGGAGGCGGCGGAGCGCGGTGCGCGGGGCTGGCAGGCAGCCCTCTCCCGCGAGCGAGCCGACCCTGAATTTTAAGCGATTGATCAGGAAGCGCAGGCCGTTCCCATCACTTAGAGCAGCCAAATGCGAAGGCGCAGGGATTTCAAGGGGCCTTTGCGGAGGCGGTAATGAGGTCACCGTCACCGCGCCAGCCCGCAGGCGGGAGGGGGCGAAGAGCCGCGGACACGAGTGTGCGCACACGCCTGTGAACGCGACCGCACCTATGTTCACGTGGCCTCTGGGCCCAGCACTGACCCAGGAGAACCTGGCATTTGGCTCTGAGTTGATCATCCTCTCCTCTGCCACGCGCGATCAGAGCCTGAGCTAGAACCTTGCCCTTGCTGCATTCACGGACGCCTCAGGCAGCTTCAGTACAGCACCCACCCGGTCCCTCCCAGCTCTTTACCTAAAATACATACACTTGGGCGCCTGCCCTCTCCACTTCAGAACAAGCCTGCAGAGCAGATGTATTCCAGGCCTCGGATGATCGCACAGGTGCACGCATCCCGATTACACACCTGACCCCTATGCTCAGGCGCTGGTACACTCCCAACCACCACCGCCACCGCCCTGCACACACGCCCTGCACGCCGGCCGGTACTCCACCATTCTCAGCCCAACACCCCGGACCACGCGTAATCCCCTCACTCCCTTCCCTGGACACGCACACGTGCGCACGTTTGCTCCCAGGCCCGCGAGGCTACTGTGGGGTCCGCGCGGGTGGGCGCCTCCACTGCCCGCCAGCGGCGCGGGTGCAGACCTCGAAGAGAACAAAGGCGGGGCGGGTGTGAGGGAGGGGGCTGAGCCCCGGCCTCATCCTCCTTGGCGATGCTTCTGTCTCAGCTCAGGCTCCACGGCCACCGCATCGAGCGGCTCTGATTGCCGAGTAAATCACCGAGATGATCTGAATAATTATCGTCCCTTGAAAAGAGGAAAAAACAAGGAATAAATAAAGAGAGGAGAGAGCAGCCACCTGATTCCTCTGAGTTGGGGGGATGCATGGGCATAGGCACCAGTGGCTTCCTGCATATCCAAATGCCTTGGATTGGGATGCAGTATAGGTGGCCTGGGGTGGGATGCAATGCCTAGCCTAGTGGTGGCAGTTAGGATTCCTTCTCCCCTTTCAGCCATAGTAGGATAAGCCAGGCCCACTGTAGAGCTCAGCCCACCCAGCTGGTGTCTCTGCTCCTCACCTACCTCCTAATTGCCAAGTACCCTCCTGTCTCCAGGTCTTGGTTCAAACTTGTTTGGCCCCTGGAATACTCTCTACCCACCAGTGTGAGCTGTTTGGCTCTCAAACGTTCAGTCCCAGAAACTGCTACTTCTGGAAACTTCTTCCTGACTGTCCAGCCCTTTAGGATCCTTCCCTCCAAAGGTCCAAAGTCTTGTTCCACCTTCCCTGACTGATTTGGGTGTGCTCACCAGGTCTCCTCAGCTTGATGGCAGCTTGATGAAAAGTAGTTATAGTTGGTTTTGTTTTGTGACAGGGTTTCACTATGTGTTCAGGCTGGCCTTGTACTCACTATGTAGTCCAAACTCATCTCAAATTCACAACAATCCTCCTGCCTCAATCTCCCAAGTCCTGGAATTACAGGCATGTGCCATCACACCCAGCTTGGAAGGAGTTGTATTTTAAACAGTGATAACAGCCACAATAGTAGCAGCTAGCTACTGCTCCATCCTGAGCATTATTGACGTGTTGGCCCTGTGATAAAACATCACTCTCCTCATAGACTTTTTCCATTTTAGCAATGGGGAGGTTGAAGCTTACTAAGAGAAAGTATGGTTGCCTTTCTCGAGGACAGCAGTGCCGGCATCCACTGCATCTTTTCAAGAGTTGCCCCTGAGCCCACAGGTTCGAGTTCTGCTTAAACTCCAGAGCTGAGCACCGTGACACAAATGCCTCAGTTCCATCTTGCCTCCAACCCGATCCAGTCCTGCTCATCTTACCCCCCACCCTCCTTTTCTTAGCCGCAGGAGGGTTGCCATCCATGAATTGTGACCTCCAGTCCCCCAAAGGGCGTGACCTTTCCCCACAGCCCCAGCATCAAAGGAGGGGCAGCTCAGCTGAATGCTTCTCCTGCCTGAAATGATTCCAGATGTGCAGTCTGCAGGGGCCTGCAGAAGATCAGGGTGAAGTTGGGCCTACATCTAGGATTCTTCTTGGAGGCTGCCCTGGGAGAGAGCTATCCTGCCTCTAGCGCCTGACCAATATATGGGGTCAGAATGATGCTACTTAGGGGATGGTAGTTCAGGAAAAGGGTATCCTCAGAAGCTGAAGGAGGAGGACATAGGATCTGGGGTAGGGGAGAAACTGAAACTCTTTTTCCACCCTCTATGAGTGGCAGGCTGTTGGGTGAGGGACCAAGGAGCCACATCCATGGCTGTGCAAGGAGGCCCAGGACTAACTGGTTCAGCCACCCCTACCCTTCTCAAAGAAATGCCCTTGCAAATAGGGAAAACTTAGTCAGGAGCCCCCATTGGCTTCTGTGTAGACCTCTCCCATAGAGATCCCGATTCAGGGTCCAAATTATTCCTGGGTGATGGGAGGGCAAGAAACTCTCTGTGACCTGAGTAGAGGGGGGACAAGATGTGACCATGTTGGTTCATACCTCCCAGCGTGGGTGAAGACAAGACAGGGTCCCGACCGACCATGAGAAAACCTCAGACCCAACTCCCCAGTCCTCTTAGGGGCACAGGGCAGTACCTTCTTCCTGGGAGGGAAGCAAAAAGTATCTAGCCACCATGCCCCCTTGACCCCCATGCCGCTGCTAACTATTCTTAGTCTGTACTCCTTCCAACAATTGGGTATTTCTTTGGCGTCTAAGATTGCTGTGCCCTAGGGGTCATGACAGCGTGGGTTTCATAGTGCTGGGGTAGATTGGGAAGCATACTCACCCATTTGTGTATACAGAGGCTGGCCTCCTGCTTTCTCCCCTGAATGTGAGTGTGACTACCAGACATCTAGGGAAGCAGCAACGAATGTGGCAAAAGACTATGGAATTAGGCAGGTGTAGACTCTAGCTAGAGTATGAATTAACTGAGAGCAAGTCACTGAGCCTCTGTTTCCATATCTGCAGAGCAGAATTATAACTGGCCATGTTTCCTAGTATGCCCATGAGGGTGCAAGGAGATAATCCAGATGTAGATTTCCTTAGCCCCATTATTATTGGGGAAGGAGAGGGCAGATGAACTCCAAGGTTTCTCTTGGGCCATGCTAGGGCAGTCCCTATATGGGGTGACTGGTGCCCACTGGGCAGGATTCTGAACAGTACAGCCCCACCTCCAACTCCTAAAAATGTGGTTTCCCTATCTGTCACAGTCTCTCTTGGCTGGCCTTCACTGGCTCTTGCTTTCTCTCTGCCTGCCCATAAGTCTATCTATCTCTGTCTCTTTGTTTCTCCCTCTACCTAAATTCACAGAGCTCCCCACTACAAGAACACCATGCTGCTGCCACTCTTCATTCAGTTCCACTAATCACCCTGGCAGTCACATATATGCTCATACCTGGATGCACACAGGAGACATGTACAGAAACAAATAGACAGAGCCATGCACATGCTCAGAGTCAACTGTAGAGAGATACCAGGACAGCCAGCACACACACATGTACATGCACATGCACACACAGCACAGATAGGCATGAACAGGTACATACATGACACACCTGTGACAAGTACAAAGGACATGCAAACATACAGCACATCCAGGAGTACACAGGTATGTACGCTCCCCCTCCCCCTCCATACACAGAACACAACACAAATGGTACAAACACACATACACACAAGGACACACAACGCATTTGCACAGTGAGGCACACACATGACACACAGGGACACACCAGTGCTCACCCCCACCCCTCTCGGGAAGCTGGCTGCCCGCCAAGTGTGGCGCTTTCTGCTGGGTGTGCACAACCTTTCACAGGCTCTAATTGAGTCGAGGGTGATTTATAACGCAGCAGCGCCCCTGCCTGCGTGGGCTGCCCCTCCTGCTACAGCCCTAGCCAAAGCCCAAAGCCCCTCTGCACTGCCTTCCCCTGAACAGTCACACACTCAAGCTCCTTTGAGGAAGAAGGGAGCCTTTTTGCTTTTGCCTCAAGTCCCTTTCTTTATTCTTGCTTTTCTTCAGAGTCAGAGATTGCATTCCAAGAGGTTGTACCTCAACCTATCCACACCACTACTGCTATCCAACCTGACCTTACATAGCCTAGATATTTGGAAACCAATCACAGTCTTTCTAAACTAGATAGTTAGGAACAGGTAGAACACGGGTCCCAAATGCTTCCTCAGCTGCATCAGGAGAAACTGGACATGAGAAAGGGCTTCCCCACTGATCTGGGAATGGAGAGTGGGCTTTGATGAGGAGGGATGGGAAAGCCTGGGTTCATGGCAGGAGAAGGGAAAGCCACCAAGAGCTTCACTTCCTGCCCTGCCATCCTTTGGGGTAATTGAGCTGACTGTGGCCTCTCTTACCAGCTGTCCCTAGGGCTAGTGTGGCATGGCTGGCCTATGATTAACTGTATTAATTAGGCCCTGAGGTTTGGCTTCTAAAGACCCCTTGTCCACCTGAGGAGTTGCATCGAGAGCCTTTGTCCTGATGTAGGGGGAAGTATGTACCCTGACCCCTCCTCACCTCTGATCCCTACATAGACCAAAAGCTCTAGCTATGGCTCAAGAGCTCAGCTGGAACCTTATTTCATCTTCCCAGTAGCCTCTGCTTTGGGGTGCTGATGTCATTAACTCATTTGACAATGGAGGCAACCAAAGCTTAGAGAGTTCAAGTCTTTGATCAAGGTAGAAGTGGAATTTGAACTCAAGTGAAGCAGCTTGTGTCTAACCTGACCCAGAGCCTGATCCGACGAGAGAGTCCCGTCTTGCACCCAGAACTCCTGGTGCTCAGGTAGTTGCATTTTTGGGTGGGGGGTACCAGGGATCGAACTCATGACCTCGCACTTGCCAGGCAGGCGCTTATGCCGCTGAAATAAATCCCCAGTCCCTGCATTTTTTTTTTTTTTTTTTTTTTTTTTTTTTTTTTTGGTACTAGAAATTGAATTTGCAGCCTAGTGCTTGCCAGGCAGGTGCTTATGCCAGGGAACTAAATCCCCAGCCCTGCATTTTGGAGCAAGAAAGGCTCCTTGGAAAGTCTAGACCTTCTTTGCCAAGAGTTGGGGTTAGATTACAGCATGAGGGGCTCAGATTAGATTTACAAAACCTTTCTGCTAGTAAAGAGATTGGAAACCTAAAGAAGTATATGTGTGTGTGTGTCCCTGTGTGTGTGTGTGTGTGTGTGTGTGTGTGTGTTAGGATGTCTGGATAGGGAGTTCACCTGTGAATAACAGCCAACATTCATTACTTGCTTACTGGTTTTCAGATACTCCGCTGGTCCCAGCAGTTCTGTGCACTCTTCTCCCCACGCTGTGTGCTGAGATGTGTACCAATCCTGGGGTCTGTGGCCCACTGATACAGCCTGTCTCTGCTTTACTCATGAAAACACACTTGAACGTGGATGGCCTCAGGGGCATATGGGGTGTGTCCCAGACACTGCCGGGTGTACTTGGATGTGCATATCACTATTTAGGGGCCTTGTCTGTATAGGTGTGCCTTTGGAGTACTGTGTGGGTTTGTACTTGTTCCTGTATGTTTCTGCACGCATGTTTGTCTACAGATCTCAATTTGTATCCATCTATGTGTCCCTGTGTGATGGGCCTCTGTCATCCTGTGAGTTCCCTCCCTGTGTGTGTGTGTGTGTGTGTGTGTGTGGAGATTTGGAGATGCTGGGGATTGAACCCAAGCCTTACATATGATAGCGAAGTACTCTAACACTGAGCCCCATCCCCAAGCCCATATGTATTTTTGACATGTTTTTCCTACTCGTGGGCACGTAAGCATCTCTGCAGTCTCGCTGGTGTGTCTTCCCAGTAGCTGTGTGTTTCCCAAAGTGTCTTTAGTGGCTGTGTGTGACTGTGTGAGGCCGTGTTACATCGGTGTGCTTGTGATTCACTGGACTTGCAACTACATGGTGCCGTGTGAGTGACCAGAACTAGGGTGGGCACAGAATTTAAGCAGACTCCAAAACAACTCAGTAATCGGGAAAAAAAATGCTTAGTGTATTTTTTTTAAAAAATCACACTTTATGCAAAAGTCTATAATCGAAAGGTATCACGGAGAGGCTCAGTGTGTGTGCACGCGTGTGCGGCTGCGCGCCCGCTCCCCGCGTGTCCCCCTCGCGTCCCCCTCGCGTCCCCGCCAGGTGAGCCCACCCCGCTCCAGTCACGCTGCGCTGGGCTGAGCCGCGGTAATTTCCGAGCCGGCGGCAGCTTTGTGTGCACCGGCCGCTGTCTCGGGGGCGGGGAGGGAAGGGAGGGCTATTTCTCCCCCCTCTCCCTTTTTATTGGGTCATTAACAACGGCTCGGACTGCCGCTGCGCCCCCCCTTTCATGTCTGCCGCGCCTCCCGCCATTATCTTCCTGCGCCGCGCCGCGTAATTCGATGCCAATCAGGTTTGGGGCGCGGAGGCAGCCGGATCAAAGCCGGGCCGCGGCGCTGCAGGGCGGGGGTTGGGAGCAGGCTGTGCTCCCCAAGGTCGGGGCACCCACCGCGTGCCGTGCGCCGGCACCTGGGTCAGCCCGGGAAGGCCGAGCCCAGCCCCTGGGGGCTGCAGCGCTGGCCTGCCTGGGGGAGGGGGCGCCCCCGGGCCCCCGGCGAGGTGGGGCGGGGTGGGGCGAGGTTGGGGCGAGGTTCCCTGAGGGCGTGGCCTTCAGGCTGCGGCTCCGAAGATTTTGATAACAAACGCGGAGGTAGGAGGGAGGTGGCACGTAGGGAGAGGCAGCCTGGCAAGAACCAGCAGAGTATTTTAGGAACAAGGACCAACTGGCCTGCTTAGGCCTTTGTGCTGGGTTCCACCGGCCGGCAGTGATGGAGGGTTCTTGGTGGTGGTGGTGGACAGAATTTTAGCTGGCCTTCAGGACAGTTAGTCTGGCCAAGTCCTCAAAGATAAACCCTGATTCACTTCCCTTCTCTGGGAGATGGCGAAGCTACCAGCCTGTCACCCGCCCCACCCCCAGTTAACCAGGTAATGAACATTATAAAACAACCTCAGATAGTTACATTTCCTAACACTTGCTATTTGCTAGGCCAGACCCCACTCTCATTCGTCCACATAACAGCAGCCCTGTGACGTCTAGCCTCATTTCACATAGGAGGAAACAGAGGTAGAGAGAGGTAAAGTAACTTGCCCAGGGCTCCTTGCTGGCGAGGGGCCTGACTAGGATTAAAACCAGATCCGCAGCTCACAGGAAACAACTTCTGGGCTCAAGACGTCTGCCTTCCTTCCACTTGGCACCTGAGTCTGGGGAAGGATGGACCTAAAGGCTTTGGGGCCACCTGTGTGGGGGGCTCAGGGCCCCAGGGAGCAGGCTGAGTGGGGAGTAGGACAAGACACCCCCCCACGTACAGCCACCACTGTTACTTCAGGCCCGTGGCCTTGAGTAAGTCACTCCACCTCCCTATTTGCCATTTCATCTGTAAAATGGGGTGAATGAGCTTCTTTAGCTTGTTCCTGAGGAGTCGGTGTGTGACCCAGCAGCTGCAGTGTAAGCAGGAGTGTGTATCACCGTTAGCCAGACCCATGGGGGAGGGGCAGTGGGTGCCAGGCAGTTCCTGAGAAGGATGGGACAGGCCCCTTCTTCCCCCTAAGAAGATGCCAGTGTTCAGTCCCAATGATTTGAGAGAGAGCTGTGCCCCCCAAAGGGAAGGAATAGATTTTTCTCTCTCAAATAGTGCTGGGTCTTCACAACTCTAAATATCTCAGACGGGAGAATGTTCTGTACAAACCACAGTATACATAATACATGCTTCTGTTCTTAACTAAAAACAAACCTCCAGGCCTCGAGGGCACCAGCCAGCAAGGGGCCCCACCTCTGCCCCCTACCCACACCCCACTTTTGGGCTCTGGCGTGTGGAGAATAGGAGGTGGAGGAGTGGGGAATGGAGGCAACCCCCAGCCCCCAGCCTGCTGGACCCTGCTGCCTTACAGATGGCTTCCGGAGGAGGCACCTTCTTGGCCGGCTTGCTCAGCACTGCGCCGGGCAGATGGATGTAGGAGGCCGAGAGCACCTGGCCTGGTGCAGAAGGCGGGAGAGCATGATCTCTGGGCCTGGGAGCACGCTCTCCTCCTGAGGGGGACAAATGAGCTGGAAGGAGAAGGATGAATAGAAGTTCACTGATTGAAAGCTGGGAACAGGGAGCAAATTTTGGGGGTGCTGGGGAGCCAGTGCAGCTTCAGAGCAGAAAGTTACCCTCTTTCAGCCACCTCATCTGTAGTATGGACTCTAGGCACCCCTGTGCAGGGCTGGAGGGCAGGTCAAAGAGGTAGGGGAGGGCCGGGGATTTAGCTCAGTGGCTCAAGTGCTTGCCTGGTAAGTGTGAGGTCATGAGTTGGATCCCCAGTAACAAACAATACAAACAAACAAACAAAAACAAAGATAGGGGAATGGGCAGTGCTCATCCTTACTGGCCTTGCCTTTACTCAGGGAACCAAGAGATGGGAGAGGCTGGGATGAAGAGGCAGGGAGGGGGTTTGGGGTCCACATTCTCCTTGCATTGCAGATGGGGGCGGGGAGCCAAAGCTTCCTACTAGATCTGGGCTGGGCTGCTAGACAAGAGTGACTGTGGTCAGCAGTCAGGTGAAAGGGGAGGAGCTTTGCAGTGTCTCCACTGGGGAGAAGGGGTCTTGGTTCCTGTGCTTGGGTTTAGAAAGTTGCGCTCACCCAGGGGACTCCTTCTTACCACTGGGGTCTCTGCAGGGGCCCAGTGTGGAAACCAGGCAGCTTCTGCCTGCTGGCATCCCATGCTCTAGGTGGCATGGAAGGGGTGACCTGAGGTGGCACAGGGCAGAGTGTCCTGCCCAGGTCTGATCCTCTGTCTCCTATCTTCCTGAAGGAAGTCCAGTGCGCCTAATCTTCTGTGTTTTCTGGGGAGTCCCTGTTGGTCTAGAGCTGATGCCTCTGTGTGTTGGGGGGGGTCCACTGCAAAGCACACTGCAGATCCCAGCTGCCTCTGGACACTGAAAAATCCAATTTTCTTCCTAATTGCCACCGCCCTCGCACTCTCTCTTCCCTCGCAGCCTACGTCTGCTCTGTGGTGCCTTGTTTCCCCCCATACTCCCCCCACTTCTGCCTCCCGATGCCCACCCCACTGGCTGACGCTACCCCCCCTCGCGGTCACCCATGTCGGGAGGCACCATATATCATGTCTGCAGTCGGGAGGGGCCCAGGAGCCAGCCAGCCCCCGCCCTGGGCTCCCCGACGAAATCGTCCTTTTCCGAGGCGGATGACAGGTTGTGGGAACAACAGCTTGAATTACGGAAAGAAGTTTCCCCACTGAGTTAATCTGCAGTGGCTGGAGGTGACCTTCTGGAGACGGCGATTAATCATGGGCCATGGCGGGCTCCGCGCCACGCCAGGCCCTTTGGGGGAATACTAATTCCACTACAAGATAAATCATAATTTGACAATAATCATCTGCCCTAATCACTCCAATTTTTCTGTTTAATTATTTGTATATACCGTGTTTCTTCATTGAGGACCCTGTGCGCCCATGGGTGGGGACCAGGTGGCCACCTGGGCACAGACTCCCTCTCTGTTGGCCCTGCTGGTATACCTGGGGTCCCTCTCTCGGAGCTGATGAGGAGAATGTTGGAGCACCTAGGTTCCATAGTGAACACTGGGGAAACTGAGGCACAAGGAGAGTCCAGGCCTTGCCCAAGGTCACACAGCAAGCTTAGGGCAGGCTAGGGTGACATCTGGGTCTCTGATGTTCAGTCCTAGACTGTAAGTCATTCCCCAGAAGGCCTTGCTTCTGCTGTTCTCTTCCTGATCTTCTGTCCTCAGACCGCAATGCCTGGTCCTACTCTCTGTCTCCAGTGTGGCAGGGTTGGTGACTGCTTCCATGCCCCCTGGGTCTGGTCATGTGCTTAGGACATGTGAAGCCTGAGCAGGCACTGCCTGGGCCCACCTGCTGGTGCTTTGTGACCCCTGACAGTTAATGGGATCTCCCTTGAGTTTGTAGCCTTTACTTGTAAATTGGGCTGGGTTCCCTGTCTCTCAGGGTGGTGGAGACCTGGCTGAGTGCCAGACCCATAGGACTGGTCACAGCTGCCTGCCCCTGCCACTTCCTGTTCTGTCTGGGCCCAGCCAGTGGAGCCCTGCATTTCCTACCTCCATTTCCCCTCCCAAATCTGGTCCCTAGTGCTGCCATGTTCAGGCCCAGGCTCAGCCAGGAGAGTCCTGGGTTCTGGCTGTGTCCCTGACGTCCTCTGAGGACGGGCTGGCTGAGCTGCTATGGATCAGGCTCCCTGGAGCAGGAATCAGAATGACTCAGTGTCTGTCTTGCTGGCCGGCTCCGGCTCCTGGCAACAGGGAAGGAGCAGGTAGGTGGTGGGGTGAGGGGAGAGAGGGCATGAGACTGCTGGATCCAGGTGACACCCCTCCTCCATGAGGCTTGTGGCTTGCCTTTGTGGCAGTTTGAGAGGGAATGGTTCTGCCAAAGAAGAACCCAAAGTTTGTGTGCTAATGGGGCCATAGCCACAGAGAATGATACACTGACCAGAGTGGACATGATAGCTGTAGCCAGCCGGGTGCTCCTGGCCCCGAGGAGATGGGTGTTAGGCTGATGGTAGAACACAGCCCTTATCCTCAGGGTTCCCTGTCTTGCAGAAGAAATGTGGCCCTTGGCTCAGACCCAAGATAGAGGAAAGAACAAAGAACAATACAGACCTCTGTTCTACCTGCCATTATTTATGGAGTACCTTCCATGTGCCAGGCCTGGTAATGCTTTTTGCCTGTTTCATATCCCTGAGTTCTCATAACCATTTGTGAACAAAGTGATACCAACCCATTTTACAGATGGGAAAATCAACTCACAGAGAGGTGAAGTCCTTTGCTTAGCATTATCAAGCTTGTGAGAACTAGGTTGGGATTTGAAGGCAGCCTTCCCCTATATTTTTTCCTGTCTCCAGACATCTGGACAAAATCATGGTATTGTAGAGCTGTTGGTCAGAGGATCTGAGTGTTTACCTTTCAGGATCGCAGTCTTCCCAGCATACGATAGGGTCTCAGGGCAGATTTGAGACTGATATGAAAAGGCTTAGGCCCGTCCTCAGCCTTGTATGCCTATAAGGGCCCCCAGGGTCTGGCTTCCTTTCTTTCTGTTATAGTTTCCTGTCACCCATCCTTTAGGAACAGTGGGTTCCCTTTGTCTCTGTCCTGGCTGTGTCCATAGCCAGACTCTTCAGTTCAGTGACCCTGTCTTGGAGCTCTGTGGCTGCTAACTGATGTTATTTCCTGACAGTGCTTGGGTTGGTCATCCCTGGCTTGTGCCCGGGGACTCTGCTGGCTTTGTGTGATGAGCTTGATCAGGCACCCCCGTTGTCCTGCACCCGGCCCCTGCCAGTGTTCCTGTGCATAGGGGCTGGGGAGGAGCCCTGCACTGTGGCACTAACCCTTCGCAATTCCAAGGACCTCAGTGGGGTCCTCTGGCCTTGCTAGCTGGGTTTCCATATCTGCAAACCAGGGTAATAATACCCTGCCTCAGCCACTGTTACCTATTGTTAGTATCAGACTGCATGGTGAGATCGCAGAGAGGCTGGCCAGTGGGGGCTTTTCCTGCCCCCTAAATGCCTTTTTGGGGTGATTAGGAATGAGAGGCCTCCCCCTTACAGTCAGCCCATCATTCAGAAAGGCTGAGGGCCCCTCCCGTTCTGTCAGGGCTGAGATGTGAGCGGACCAGTGGGAGGTGGCAGAGCTGAGGCTCAGAGTTGGCCCAGTGGGGAGAGATGGCCTGGGGGAGAGCAGCTGAGTTAGGGGAGGAGGGGAGGCTGTGGCGCTATAAATACCTCCCAGGTAACAGGGCCTGTAAATGAAGGGAGGGAATTAGTCACATTCTGAGGCGCCTAGGAGAGAAGAGGAAGAGGAGCAATGACCTGGATCCATACAGGGAAAAAATTAGGCTAACCTTGAGGGGGAGGTGAGAGGCCCGGCCCGAAACAGGCTCTTTGGGCAGAGGCCAGGGTGGAACAACCATGGCAGGAGGGGTCTGGAAGGGACATCTTGTCTCTTCTCAGGTCCAGATGTGTGAGATTTGTGAGGGGCACTGTTTTCTCCAGGATTTGCTGGCCTCTCTCAGCCTCACACTCTCTCCTCTTCGGAAATCCTTCTGGAGGTCTAGCCCTGATCTAGCCTCGTGTTTCCCTGTACTGCCCTCAGCCTCTCTGCACCCTGGCTCTCCCTGGGCCCCTCATCATGTGTCAAGGTCTGGGTCCCTGAGCTCCTGGGTCAGACAAGGGCTTTTGCTCAGGAAGGTGAGAAGACCATGTCCTGTTTCCTTCCTCACTGGACTCGGGTGGATTGAAGCCACTGGTTCCTGACCAGGACGATGGCCATGGCCTGCTCTCCAGTCCCCTGATGCCAGCTTTGCCCCTCCAGGCCAGCTCTCTGACTGTGGCTGCCTGGACATGCCCTCCTTTGCTCATACTGCTCCCTAGGAATGGCAGCCGGTCTCCTTGGCCTGTCACAAGACCCCGGAGAGGCCCCTGACCAGCTTCTGAACCCTGTTTTTTGCCCTTGTTGTCCCTCACCCCTGGCCAGCAGTCGGAAATCTCCAGGTCTTTGCAAGGGCTGTTTTTGCAGCCTAGGGTGCCTGTGTCTTGCTTGGCCTGGCAGATTTGTATTTTCTTCCAAGACCCAAGCTTGAATCTGAAATTCTTCTGCTCCCTCCCCAGCTGAGCTAGGTCCTCCCTCATTATGCTCTGGAATCACTTCCTGAAGTGGCAGTGTGAGGAAGTGGTTAAGATCCAAGTTAGGCGGCCAACTGTGCCTCATGCTAACTATGTGACCTAACGTAGACAAATGAGCTTTGCAGAGCCTCAGTTTCTCCATTAGAGCACCCCCTCATGGTGCTTCTCAGGAAGGTGTATAGGTTAGGCGAGACCCTGTATTTGGAGGGTTTAGCACACAGTTGGATGATGGCTGTTGTTGGGGTCACAGTATTGATCACACTGTTTCTGTGTCTGCCTCCCCTGCGGGCTGAGATGGGGGCGGGGGCGGGGGCGGCGCTGCGTCCCCGTGTGACTCGTTGCTGCAGCCGCAGTGGCCAGCTCGCGCCTGGCACTGAGATGGTCGGCAAATGTTTGCTGAATTAATGAGTGGGGGCTGTAGGGAGGGCTTGGGCTGCAGTTCCGCCTGGGCTGCTGCAGCTGGGGTGCCTGTGTACATGTGTGTGCCCCTGGGAGTGAGCGAGGGGTGTCTGTAGGCGGGGGAGCCGTATCCGTGTCCCGGGGGTCTGGCGGCGCCGTGGGCAGCCTGGCGCGCCCGCTCCCTGGGGTCCCCGCCGAGCGCCTGCCTGGCTGCGGGACCCCGTTGCCAGGAGCAGTCAGGATGCGGCAGCGTCTCCATGGCAACGCGGCATCTCGCGCCGCGCGCGGCCCTCCCCCGGCGCCCCGCAGTGGGCTGGAGGCCGAGCCTGGCAGCCCCTCCCGGCCCAGCAGCCAGCAAGCTGGGCCAGGAGGCCAAAGCCTGGCAGGAGGAGCCGAGGAGGGGGCTTCTTATTTTTTTTTTTTTAAGAATGAGGGGCTGACCTGCCTTTACTTCCCTTTCCATCTGGGGGAAGGAGATATGAAGGCTCTGTCCATAGGCAGTCCCCTCCCCCTGTCTCCTACCAGGCCAGGAAATCATGAACAGGTTCTGAAATGGGCGAGGGTCCCTTACTGGTGGAGGGATATTTCTGATCTGAGTCCTGGCTGTGAAAATGGCACAGCGATCCAGGCTGGAGTGGCCATGAGGGGGCACTGAGGCACTGTGTGGGCAGGGGTATCCGGTTCCAGATTGAGCCCAAGACTAAGCGACTTCATTAGCCGCCCCGCACCAGCGTCCACACTGCTTCCAGATGCTGCCCGTGGCACCTGCTGTGACCCTCCCAGCGCCCCCTCACCTCCTTAGTCATGCCACATCCACAGATACACTGAGTGTTTCCTAGTGTGGACCCTGGCCCCCAGTTCTGACCCAGTACCTCTGGCCCCAGCCCAGTACTTCCCCACACCCATGGGGTCTCTGCTTATCCAGTGCACTGCTGTGCCATTTAGTGCTTCCCGATAGCCACTCGGGGACCACCAAATAATCACTGGGTGCCACCTTCCAGTTTAGGCTTAGTGTCCCTTAACAGCCCTCAGAGACCAGGTACTGTTTGTTCCCAATACCTGTCTGAGGGCCTCCAGAGTCTTCCTCCTAACCCGCCCTGTGCCCTGCACATCAGGCACAGCTCCTGTGTCTTCCTCGCACTTCTGTGTCCTTAGGGTTAACCACTGCAGTCTCCTTCTGCCCACAGAATCCCACCACACACCTCCTGTCCCGCTACCTTCAGGTAAATTCCCTTTGCCCGCGTCCCCCCTCGCGCCCTCCAAGCCCGAGCTACGCCAGGCTGTAGTGCTCGAAGTGGCCAGGAGGGGGCGCTCGAGCGGTTGCCCGGAGGCCAAGGCAAGGGCGCGGTCGGGGTGGAGGTTGGAGGGGTAGCGCTCGAGGTTCTCGTTGTCATAAAGAGGCGCAATCCGCGCCCAGGGTGGGGCTGCGTTCCAGGGCAGATTTTTTCGAAGTGGCTGCACCCCAACCTCGCATTCTCTACGAGCCCCATCGGGCCCGCCGCAGCCGCCGTCGTGGCTTTGGCAATGAGATGGGGCGCGCGCCCTCTGGTGGCCGCGGAGCAACGGAGCTCCCGGTGGCTGGTGAAGGGAGCGACTGGGGCGGGTCCTCACCTGGCTGGCTGGCCCTGTTTACTAACCTTCCAGAGTCCTGGAGAGGTGGGCGACTCCCTCTCCCCAGCTCACACCATGGGATTTCCTCTTTTCTGTCTATGGCGGAAATGGATGGCGCCACAGCAGGAGGAGTCCAGGTTAGACTCCCGAAGTGTCCTGAGTTGGGGTGGCCTTGGTCTGCAAGACGCTCCAGGGTTAAATCTGTGATCTTGTGCCTGTTGCTTCCTGGTATCAGGACAACACTTACCAAGCCTCCGCTAGCGTTTAAGCAAGTCTTCATTCTAAGTCTCAGTTTCCTTATTTATAAAATGAGCGTCACCCCCCCCCACACACACACATTCCCAGGACAGTTGTAAAGGTTCAGTCAGATGGTGATGCTGGGATAATAACAGCGGTGTACCAGGTGGGCATACAGGTTGGGCTCTGAAGAAGCTTTCCATCCTGACCGGTGCACAGGCAGGGAGCAGAGGCCCTAGGAGATCTGTGCCTGACCTCAGGCTTCCGGATGATCTTGAGTTCTCTGGTCCTGTTGGGGCTGGAGGCAGAGGGAGGGACAAAGCGCCCTGGGGAGCTCTCTGTGGGCTGCTCCCATGGTCCTGAGGCCTGGCTGGAATATCCGACCATCCGACCATCCGTGCCGCAGGGAGGGAACAGGGCTGGGTGATGGAGGAAGCATGTGTCCTGGCCGGGCAGCTGGGCTAGGGGCCTTGCCCCGGAACCTGGGCGCTTTCCTGCGAGAGGAATATCCCAGAGCAGGCAGGAAGAGACTGGAGGAGAGGAAGTGGGGGAGAAGGCAGGGGACAGGGGACAGGAGCCAGCAGGGAGGTCCGCTCTCTGGGACAGTCGAGAGAGAGGACATCTGGCCTGGCCGGGCTGCGAGGCTGCGGGTTGTCACCCTGCCAGGGTGTGTGGTGACAGGGAGGGGCAAGGAGAGAGGATGTGAGTGCCACCTCTGTTTCCTCCCTAGCTGTGAAGGTGCTGACAGTGCAGGCCTGCAATCCTAGCTGCTCTGAGGTGCGGGCCTGTAATCTTGGCTAGGTTGAGGAAAGAGGATGTCAAGTTCGAGGCTGGCCTGGGAAATTTAATGAAACCTTGTTTTGCAATAAAAATTATGTTTTTATTAGTTCAGTGGTGGATCAGCTCTGGCTTCAGTACAAGCACCAGTGTGGAGGGAGGTGGGAAGAACACCTCCCCTTCTGGGGCTGGATGGACTGCTATGGAGGTCAGAGATGTAAAGTACCAAGTACGCCGAGACATGCCTCGTGCTTGTTAGTTCCTTCTCCCTGGATTGACTGCCTGATCTGTGAGAAAATAGCTTGGACGGAGTCAGGTGTCCCCAATACCTCTGAGCTCACATATTCATTCAACAACCATTATCAAGCACCTACTATGTGTTGGGGTCCAAAGTTGTCACCATGAACAGAAGCTGATCCCTACTGTCATAGAACTTGTCTGTAGGGTGGGAGGAAGATGAGTCACCCTGAAACATAGAGCCTGGGACAGCTCAGACCAGGTGCCCAGTCTGGCCTAGGAGTGAAACAAGGCTTCCTGGAGGAGGTGTTGTTCTTGTCAGGACCCAGCGGGGGGCGGGGGGTGCAGAGACAGAAGACTAGCATGGTGGGAGGAGTGTCCTAGGCAGAGGGAAGGGCAGGCCCAAAGCACAGGCTTCAGAAGCGGGGGCCATAGCAGCAGCAGAGTGCGCAGTGAGCTGGGGTGGGTGGAGGGCTCCAGGATAGGGCTTTGGGTTTTTTGCCTGAGCAGTGGGGAGCCAGAGAGGGTTCCAGGCTGGGGAGAATGGTTAGAGTGGGGTAAAGCTTAACAGAGGGATTCAGGGCCCTCTGATGTGACTTTAGGCTCTTGCCAGTCCCAGCTTCTCCACGGGCTGCTGTAAGCTCCAGGTGACACCTCTCATGAGCTGTCCTCCCTGCATGGAATGACACCCAGAGGAGGTGGCTTAGGTCCTCTTTGTCCCAGCACTTTGCCAGCCCTTTGGGGACAATTTCTGGTGGTGGCTGAGCTTCTGACCAGTTAGTGCACCTCCACTGGGGACCCTGCTGGGGGAGGGTTCTGTCGCAGGTGAGGATAGGCCAGAGCGCAGCAGAGACAAGGTCACATAGGGCGAGCTCACAAGGACCCACTTGGTGATTGCTCTGCGGTGGCGGGCTTGAAATCTTTAATAATTTTGTCTTTGAACCTGTGCTGTGCAAATGAAGTCTTCCGGGATGGTACAGCCTGCTCGGCGTGAGCAGAGGTGCATACAGAGCTCAGTGAGGCACAAAGCAGGCCCAAGATAAGCAGGGTAAGAGGAACCCAGACCCCAGGGGCCATGGCCTCCGTTCCAACCAGGATTGCCCAACCCGAGAGGACACTGGTGTCCTAAGGAAGCTGAGTGGCCAGGGACGCAAGCTATTACCCTGGCTGAGCCAAGCACTGGTGCAGAGCCGTGACACAGGCAGCAATGATGGGCGACCCTCGGCTTCTTTCCTTGGTCTGAGGTGTCTGTGAGCCTGAGACCGAGCATGTGGAGCAGGGCGGGGTGTGTCAAGGAGTGAGGGAAAGCAGCTCGGTTATTTTTAATGAAGTGCCTGTGCAGATTGCACAGTCTCTGGGCTGGGGATTTAGCTCAGCAGCATAAGTGCCTGCCTTGCAAGCACGCAGTTATGAGTTTGATCCCTGGTAGTGATAAAAAAAAGTAATCAAATTGCACAATCTCAGTGATCCTGTGTGTGCGTTAAGACCTCTTAGGCTTGCATTTGGTTTATATCATGTAGCCCAGGCTGGCCTCAAGCCCCTCACCCTCCGGCCTCGGCCTCCTGAGTAGGCGGGGTTCCAGGCGTCTGCTCCTGTGCCCAGCTGCCTTCCTTTGAACAAGGGCTTGATGCTTCATTCTTGTGTCAGATCTCAGGAAGCAACCTGCCCTGAATGTCTAGGTGGGGGGCTGTGAGGTGGCAGCTGGCGTGCCCCTTGTGTAGGGTGGAACCACCACTTTCTGCCGCACCCCCTGGGTCTTGCCGTCACCCCAAGTCCAGGGGCTGGGCCTTGAAGATGGTGCTGCCCTGGCCTTGGTGGCATTTCACTGGCCACCGGACTACCACCTAGCCCGACTGGCTGAGGGGGGTTCCTGCTTCTTTTCCTTTAAAATAGGGTGCCTCTAGGGCACGGCCTGCAGAGTGGCTGTGGGCTGGAGATGAGTGCCAGGCTCCCCTCCAGGACCTGTGCTGTCTCTGCTGATTTCCTAGCAGATCTCAGGGCCTTTGCACTTAGCCCT
This sequence comes from Cavia porcellus, assembly GCF_034190915.1. Lineage (NCBI taxonomy): Eukaryota > Metazoa > Chordata > Mammalia > Rodentia > Caviidae > Cavia > Cavia porcellus. Next base: position 7,127,832 of record NW_026947504.1, read on the forward strand.
CCTCTGTCTGTAGTTCATATCTGCCTGATTGATGACTGACTGTTGTTGTTTGGTCCTTAGTATAAATGTCACCTCCTCTGGGATGCTGTGTCTGACATGGACATCCTTCCCCACTTTTTTTTTTTTGAGACAGGGTCTCATTATGTAGTAATGTAGTTTAGGCTGGTTTTGAACTCACTATGTAGTTGTGGCTGGCCTTGAATTCATAGCTAGACTTGTGCCTCAGCCTCCCAGATGCTGAGATTACAGGTATGTGCTGCTAGGCCAGGGCATATTCCCCTTTATGCAGTCACTCTGTTAATTTGGCCTTTTAATTTTCTGTACAGCATTTAACAGAAGAATAGATATATGCCTCCATCCATATATACATATTTTAAGGAAGAATCAACTTTGCTGGGCACTCAGGGCCCGTGTCTCTTCTTGCCCTTGCCTGTGACCTTGGCTGCTGTGAGGCCCGCTGCTGTGGCCTGGCAGAGCAGGGCAGAGCAGAGCTTGCTGATGGAGTACAGAGCAGCCACAGAGACGAAGAAACAGGTGAGACAGAGGCTCGGGACGAGGAGGCCAAGGAGAGTCTCAGGGCAGAGCTTTGCTGGGAATCCTTCGCTGAAGGCCCGCTTCCTCCCATTATTGAAGGCAGCGAGAGAGAAGACAAAGAGGTGCCCTGATGGGGGCTTGCTGGAGGCCAGCTGGCACCCACATCTGCATCCTGGTGGCAAAGAGCAGCAGCAGGGGCAAGAGGGAGACGGTGCTGCCAGACGTCAGTGCTCATGTCTGGTGGGGAGAGATGAGGGAGGATGGCATCAGGCTCTCCCCTCCCTCCGGGGCCACCAGCTGATGTGGCCGTTCTGGAGCTGGGCAGGTCAGCCAATTCCAAGCCCTCCGGGACTACAGCCACCTCACCAGCTCCCCACAGCCCTCAGTGACTCCCAGAAATGCCCCGGCTCTCAGTGCCCTGGTTCCTTCCATCTTGAGGCAATGTTCCCTCCCTAGAGTCCAGGCCAAGCCACGTTTTTAGGGGGGAGCTGGAAGCTGCCTCTAGCTTAGTGGTCTCCTTCCCTTGGTTTTGAGCATCTTTCTCCCTTGGACCAGGCTCTGAGATCCAGGTGAGTGGACCCCCCCCCCCCCCGTTTGTGTTGTTCCCCAAATGCTCCCTGACTGGCTGTACGTGCCCCAGGCAGACTCAGCCCTGCTCTGACTAAGTTCACAGTTACTGGGTGAGCAGCACAGAACCAAACAAATCAGCTCCCTGTTATACTTTTTTTTTCTTTTCGAGACAGGGTCTCACTGTGCAGTTCAGGCTGGCCTTGAGCTCACTTTGTAGCCCAGGCTGGTCTCAGACTCACAAGGATCCTCCTGCCTCAGCCTCTAGAGTGCTGAGATTACAAGTGTGTGCCACCACATCTAACTCTACTCCTCCTTCTTAGAAAACATTTTATTTTGAGGCAGGGTGCACTGAGTTACCAAGGCTGGCTTCACACGATGGCTCCTCTTTCCTCAGCCTCCTGAGTACCGGGGGCTTGGGCATTACTACTGTGCTTGACTTTAATATTTTTATTACAGCAAAATACATGCACCAAAAAATACAGTTATTCATCTTTTCACCGCTGGCTTATTTCAGTTAGCACAGTGCTGTCCGGGTTCGTCCGCCGCGTAGCATGTATGAGGTTTCCTTCCTTTGTAAAGCTGAACACTGTTCTGCTGCGTGTGCACCACAGTTTGCTTATCTTTTTTTTTTCTTTCTTTTTTCAGTTTTCTTATCGTGACCGCTGACGGATGCTTAAGTTGCTTCCACCTCCTGGCCACTGTGGATGCTCTGCTGTGAAGGGCGTGTCCAGGCATCTCTTCGAGTCCCTGTTTTAATTCTGTTGGGAATATGCCCAAATGTGCAACTGCTGGGTCATCTTTAATTTTTTTGAAGAATCATCTTAATGCCTTTTTTCTTTCTTCTGTCTCTCTCTCTCTCTGTCTTTTTGAGACAGAGTCTCACTATGCAGTTTAGGCTGGCCTTGGACTCACTTTGTAGCCCAGGCTGGTCTCCAACTTGCCTGCCTCAGCCTCCCAAGTGCTGGGATTAGAGGAGTGTGCCACCACCACAGTTGTCTCTTTTTCTTGTCTCTGTCTCTGTCTGTTTCTTTTTCTTTCTCCCTCCCTCTCTCTCTGTTTCTCTCTCTCTCTCTGAGAAAGGGCCTTTCTATATAGTTCAGGCCAACTTTGAACTCACTGTATAGCCCAGGCTGGCCTCAAACTCAGGGATTCTCCTGTCTCAGCCTCCTGGGTGCTGGAACTACAGGCATGTGTCCCTGCATGCAGCGTTATTATAGCATTTTTCATAGTGGTTGCACCATTTTATGTTTCTACCAATATTACATAAGAGTTTCAGTTTTTCTATGTCCCCACTAATGTTTATTTTCTCTTTCTTAGTAAATACTCTAGTGGGTTTGAGGCCGTGTCCTCTATGCTATGGTTTGCATGTCCACAAAACATTCACATGTGGGAAACTTAGTCCTTAGTGTGGTGGTGTTAAGAGGTGGTGGAGCCAGGTATAGTGATACTTGGCTGTAATCCCATCACTCTAGGAAGCTGAGACAGGAGGATCATGACTTTGAGCCCAGCCTGGGCCACTTAGGGATTTGTTGAGCCCCCCCATCTAAAAATAAAAAATAAAAGATTGAGGGACATAACAAAGGCCTTGGGGTCAGTCCCCCCATATAATTTTATTTTATTTTATCTTTGTCTTCGTGAGTCAGTTTCATTATGTAATCCATGCTGGCCTCGAACTCATGTAACCCAGACTGACCTCGAACTTGCAGTGATTCTCTTCCCTCGGCCTCCCAAGTGCTGAGATTATAGGAGTGCACCACCGAGCCTGATATCTATATCTATATCTATATCTATATCTATATCTATATCTATCTATCTATCTATCTATCTATCTATCTATCTATATAAAATGTTTTTAACTGGGTCTCAAACCCAGGGCCTTATGTGTGCTACCAGGCAACTACTCTACAATTGACACCCCCCAGCCCCTCAGGGTTTTGTTGTAGCCATGGAAAATGGACTCACACATCATTGTAGCGTTTATTCCATTTCCCTAATGATGAGGGTACACATTTGGAAGGCAACACACTTTGTGGGAGTGGAGGGAGAGGAGCCTCTTAGCTCCAGGGTCTCAAAGGACTTTAGGAGACTGTATTTGGATAGCGGCCCAGGGGCAGTGAGGCAGCCCGTATGAGTGCGCGGTGTCAAGGCCCAGAAGCTCGAGGTGAGTGTTTTTCTGGAGATCAGTGAGTAGGTGGCCGTGGGTTGGTGCTGGTGGGTGCCAGGGTTTGAGAGGTGGGTCGGGCTGGGTGATGCAGGGATTTAGGCTATGGAAAGGTCTTTGGGTTTTAGCAGAATGGACAGGCAGTGAGGTCACTGTGTGGCGGGGCTCTGGTATTTATGGGGTGCACACAGGGGCAGCAACAGTGTGTACCCGGAGACTCCCAGCATCCCAGGATCTTGATGTGATTGCTAAGAATCCCTGCCTCTGGGCCATCTGCCGCCCCAGCCAGTGAGGCTCCCTGGTTCCTATGAACGGTCTGGGGCCAGCGGGAAGGCTCTTTAGGCCAGATGTCCTCAAAGGTCTGGGGACGGGGCTTGTCAGCTTGAGACCCGGAGAGGGATCCACGCCTAGACAGGGAGCAGCGGCTTCAGGGGCCGCTGGGGAGCGAGCGGGGCGCCTGCAGTACCCGGAAGGGCCGCACGATGGCAGGTGTGGACAGGGAGTGGGGAGTGGGGAGCTGGAGAGGGCGATGGCTGAGGGCGACCTTCTGCGGGGCTCCGGGGTTAGTTTGAATTTCTGCCTCCGGTAGCTGTGTGTGAGAAGAAAATGAAGTCATCTCATGTCACAGCATATTCTCCCGGGCCCGGAGAAGTAGAGCCATTTGCCCAAGATCACCAGCAGGGGGATGCAGGCCTATCTGCTGGGGCTGCCAGCTTTCACTGCTGCCGCGCTTCCCCCAATGAACGCACCTGGGGGACTACCTGTGTCCTTTTGTCTCCTGGCCTCATCTTGTCTCTCTGATCAGAGGACCCACCCTCCTGCCCCCGTCCACATGGCCAGAAAAGCCCCGGAGAGAGCTGGCACTTGAGACTCTTTGCTAAGGCCCTGAAGGTGAGCTCTGGTGTGTGTCCCATCGCCATGGTAACCATGGTCTGCCAACATATGGTTGTATCCAGGCAGCCTGGTGGGCCGGCCTCTGGGTCTGGACCACCTCTGTTGAATCCCTTCCGAACATCAGTCCAAGGCAAGGATACAATCAGGGTTCCCTTAAATCACGTCATCTTTCCTCTCATAGGTACACGATGATGGCAGTTTGGCTGTCCCTGGGGGAAAGATATGGTTTCAGGTTTAGTCAGACTAAGGATCTGAGAGGATCAGGGAGTCATCCGGGACTGTGCGGTGAGGCAGGGGCTGAGGCTGTGCTTGTTTCCACTCAGAAAGGACTGGATGACCCAGAAAGGAGGCCAGCTCAGGGAGGAAGGGCAGCCACTGACCTCCTGCTCCAGAAAGTCCTCCCTGAGTATCCCCTCTGATGCCAGTGTCAGAAATGACCTCAGAAATGATATTTTCTTTTTTCTTTTTCAACAGAGTCTCGTGCAGTTCAGACTGGCCTTGGACTTACTATGTAGCCCAGGCTGGACTTGAATTTGAGATGATCTTCCTGTTCCAGCCTCCAGGTGCTAGAATCACAGGCGTGTGCCACTGCATCCAGCAGAAATGATGCTATCTGGTCTGGGAGGCCAAAAGTCCACTCGAGCATCTTCACTGGACCTCAGAGACTTTTGCTGCATTTTCTTGGCCAGCCTGGAAATCCCCTCGCTGGTCCTCCTGACAGTGGGCTGCCCATTTTGCTGGCACAGCTCCTGTGACGAGGAGGTCACTGCTCCATTGTATGGTGGTTTTAGGGAAGCTGAGCTGGCTGGTGGTGCTGCATGGCTGTGGGAACCGGCCAGCCCTGAGCCTCACAGAGCAAGTAGCCTCTGCTGCATGCAGGCCAGAGGAGTCTGCATGTCCCCCTCCCTGTCTCCCATAAACAAGGTTTCCAGCACCTCATCAGCTGGGCAACTCGCCACTGGGTGCATTGTGGTTGGGACTGGCTCCTTCTGTGGTGATAGTTTTTCTCAATACATAAGACAATACATTGTCACGGGGAAAAAAATATCCCGGTTCTCACCACCCAAAGATAATCCCCGCTCCAGGTCACTTTTCTTGAGCTGACACCCATGCATGTGTTAAAATACAAGGCACAGAAGAGTGTGATGTGCAGGCTTATAATCCTAGCACTCCAGAGGCTGAAGCAGGAGGACTGCCATGGGTCCATGAGTTTAGGCCAGTCTGGGCTGCACAGTGAGTTCAAGACCTGAACTACATAGTGAGACTCTAAAGAAAAAAAAGTGAGAGGCAAAAGCAGGATTAGCCTGAAGCTTACAGGATGCCTCGTAGGGTACATAGGCAATCTCTGTCTAATGTAATACCTGGAAGGGAGATTTGGTTGTGAAACCAGCCTGTTCTGGAAGACCAGGGATCAGCATAAAAAGAATGCAGTACATCTGATGACCGAAGAAAATTCCCTTCCTGAAGGGTCAGGCTGGAGATGTAGGGAGCATTTCCCCAAGTGCTGCCTGCCAGCAGGCCTCAGCAGCCGCTGGCGCTCACCGCCTCGGCCTTCCTGCTGCTCCTGCAGAAGGGAGGGAGGAAGGCTTCAGTCCTGGCTCCCCCAGGACGCCGGGCAAAGATCAGGGATGCCGTGAACATGATCCTTACCCCACATGTCATCATGTGGGATGGTGTCAAGGTGACCCCAGAGACCTGCTTTTTAAAAATGTTTAAAATTTTTTCCTGCTTTTTTAAAAAACCCAATGTATATGGAGGCTGTTTTTTCCACTTTGGCAAATATTTGTGGTGTGTGCTGCATCTTTTCTTGGGGGGCGAAAGGGGGGGGGGCTAGGGATGGAACTCAGGGACGCGGGTGTGCTGGGAAAGTGCTCTGCCACTTAGTCTCACTCCAGCCCTGGCTGCGCTGTTTTTTTAAATGGCTGCATGGTACTCTAGTGCATCGAGATGCATTTTTAAAACCAGTGAGCTACTTCAGGAGATCTGAGCCATTCCCATTTTTTTTGTCATTATATTCAATGTTGCAATGAACAGTCTTGTAGCTTGTGCATCCATCTTCACTTTCCTCAGGATAAATTCCGCAGTAGAACTGCTGGATTGGAAGGCCAGACTGTTCAATACACGTTGAGGACACTGCTTCCAACACTGCTTCCGGAAAGGTGACCCCGCTATGCTATTGGCTCTCCGTGCTAACAGCTGTGCATGCCCACTTCCCGTGCCACACCCACTGGCGACACTTTCTCCTACATTTTTCTGTTAAGGTTGGAAATATTTGAAAAAATTGAAAAAGTTTCACAGTAAGCACCCATATAGCCACCGCCCAGATTTTACAATTTGTAGTGTATTAGCTTTATCATTATCTTTCAATTTATTTTCTTTTTTGAATGACATCAAAGCAACCTCCAGATATCAATGTATTTTGCCATCCAAACACTTCAACATGTATCTTATTAACTGAAGTTCAATACTTTGGCATGGTTGTTTTTTCTTTTTCCCCAGGACTGAGGATTGAACCTAGGGCTTTGTGCATGCCAGTGCTTTATCACCAAGCCTCATATTGGTTGGTTCTTTTTTCTATTCCCTCCTCCTCCGCCTCCTTTTCGTTTTTTTTAAAGACAAGCTGTGTTGCCCAGGCTGGTCTTGAATTCCTGGGCTCAATGGATCCTCCTGCCTCAGACTCTCAAGTAGCTAGGACTACAAATGTGCAACCACTTCACCTGGCCAGTTCTTTGTTTGAGTCAAAATATATCACAATGAAATGCACTGTGGTCATTAACTGTGTCACGTCAATGTGACGAGTAAAAACTGCCTAGCAGATTAGTAAATTCTGGGTGTGTCTGTGGATGATTGACATGTAGGCCAACAAACGGAGGGAGAAGACCCACCCCAGATGCGGATGGCACCAACCAATAAGTTTGTAGTTTGGACAGACTAAAAAGGGAGAAAAGAAGGAAGTGACCCCTTTTGCTTGAAGAGCTCCAGCCTTTGAACGTTGATCTGCAGTTTCTTCGGGTTCTAACTCAGACCCACACCAGATACTCTATAGCGAGCTTCCAGGACTTTGATCTCCCACAGCGAATAGATCCGGCCGTCGAAGTGCCAGACGGTTATTCCGGGTTCTTCCACCTCTGCGCCTGCAGATGGCTGTCGTGACTTTCGCCTGTGATCCTCTAAGCCCGCTTAATAAATCTCTCTGTGGAATTATACATATATTTTATTATTAATTCTGTCTCTCTAGAGAACCCTAACTCATACATGCAAACCTCAGGTATATCATTTGTTGAATTTTGACAAGCACATAGACTTGTATAGCCAACTATATCAAGGCAGAGGATATTTCCAGGACTCCTGCAAGTTTCCTTGTTGGCTTCTCATCCACGCTGTCCTGGTTTTGGAATGCCCTGTGTATTATTTTATGTCTAGCTTATCTCACTCAGCATAATGTTTTGGAGACTCATACTGTCGGATACATCAGTGGTTTGCTCCTTTTTTATTCCTAAGTAGAATGCCACTGTATGGGTATGTAATTGTTTGCTCAAGCCCTTGCCTCTTGATGGACACCTGGACTATTTCTAGTTTGGGACCATGGTGACTAGAGCTGTGGTGAACTTTCTCATGCACATTTTTGTGTGAACATGTGTTTTCTTTTCTGTGGGGTATTTATGAGCAGAACTGCTGAATCACAGGGTAGGAGTAAGCTTAGTTTTATGACATTTCTTGATCTATTTTATACTTTCCTCTACCACTGAGTTCTCAGCTCAGACCACAGTAGGGATGTCACCCCCTCAGTTCAGGATGCCACGCCTTGATAAATATCCCTTACAGTCATACTGACATGGTTTGTGGCAGTTTCTCTGGAAGTCGACTGGACACCTCAGGCTGTTTCTCATGGACAGATGAATGGACAGATGCCCAGCCCGCTCTCCTTGACTTGGAACTTGATAATTGCTCTGTTGGAAGCTGATTGTGAGCTTTTCCATTTGTCCTCAATAAACCCCATCTTGTTGACTTTGAATTAACCCCTCCTGGGCCCCAGATGGTCCTGACAGCACAAGACTAGCACACTAGAGAATGTGTGCCATTCCCTAACCCTGAGCTGGCTCAGAGAGCCCTGTGATGAAGCTGTTATTATCCCCTTTCAGAGAAGAGGAAACTGAGAGGTTAGGTAGCTTGCTTACACTGACCTAGTAGTAAGTGGCAGAGCTGGGCTTAGAACCTAGGTATTCTGGCTCTAGACACTGTGTCTTAACCATTCAGTTTTTTCTTTGTTTTCTGACATCATTTCTAAAAACACATTGAGTGAGCCTCTAGGTCTTCATCTAAATCACTGATTAAAACGCAGCAAGAACGAACACGTCCATGCAAGCTCAGGACCAATGACAGCACCTGACAGTATGCTTCTAAGGACCTCCTCTCATGCCACCTATTATTTTTTTTAAGGCAGGGTCTTGCTATGTATTTTAGATTAGCCTCCACCTCCCAGAGACGCTCCTGCCTCAGCCTCCTGAGGCTAAGGATTACAGGTATGCACCATCACACCTGGCTCCTGTCTTATTTGTCCATGATCTGACAAGTTACTTTAGTGGCTATGAAGTCATGGACCTGGGGTCTAGCTGTGGCTCTTCCCCATGGTCTCAGCACAGCTGTCAGATCTCTTGAAAATGTCTTGAAACACATGTGTCAGAATTGCCTTCCCTGATTTACCCAGCCAGGGGCCTAATAGAGCAAAAGGAACAGAAGATGGGGCTGGATGGCACTTGTCTGAGCTCATGTGACTCCCAGTGACCTCCATACCCTCTAGGCCTTAGATAAGTTTCTAACGTAGTAGACCCTCAATAATACTTATTTTTTAGTAGGCCATTTGATTTTGTTTCTTGTCACAAACTATATCTTAAATGTACAACTTAGTGCCATTAGGCGCACTCTGAATATTGTGTAGTTATCCCTAATATTTCTTCCCAGAACAAAAGCTCTCCATCTTCCCCCCTTCATCCCCCAGTAACATTTATTCTCCTTCCTTCTCTCTGACTTTGCATAGTCTAGATATCTCAGATATATGGAATCAGAAAACGTTTGTCCTTTTGAGCCTGTCTCATTTCACTTAGCATCATTTTTTTTATACACCATGTTGTAGCAGGTGTTAGCACTGCCTACCATCCTTTTTTTGTTTCTTTTCTTCTGAGACAGGGTCCTGCTATATAATTCAGACTGACCTTGAAATCATTATGTAGCTCAGGCTGGCCTTGAACTTCCAATTCTTCTCCCTCAGCCTTCTGCGTGCTGGGATTACAGCTGTGCACCGCTACACCTAGTAGAATTAATTTCCTTCCTTTTAGAGTCTGGGATATTCAGATTAAAAGATATACTAAATTTTGCCAGGTATGGAGGCACGTGCCTATAATCTTAGCACGTGGGAGGCTGAGGCAGGAAGATGGCTATGAATTTGAGGTCAGCCTGGGCTATATAATGAATTCAAGACCTGCACTATAAAGCAAGACCCTGTCTAAAAAAAAAGTCATGTACAACGTTCCCCCAGCTGTGGACTGGGCAGTTAGTGAGACGTGGGCAGCGCCTGCAGGAATCGGGGAGGGGCCTGGGGCAGAGAAGCTGAGTACATGGAGGGGACTCACCACGCTGGACAAAGAGATTAATACGGACGAGCTTCAAGCTAAGCTAAAATGGAGCTTTTCTAAGTTTAGGGTAGGGGATTTGCTCACCCCGGTGTGAACTGTTCCTAGGCCGAGTTAAGGCACAGGGGACGCAGAGTCAGGGCTCCACCACTTCCTGGAGGAGTGTTCTGAGGCGAGTCAAAACTTTCCAGGAGCAACAGTGTCCCGGAAGCCAAGACGGGATGAATGACGTCCCCTATGAGTTGCTGTGAGGATGGAAGGGGATAATGTGCCAAGCTGAGCAGGGCCCGGGGCTTCATCCAAGTCCGCGGTCACCTCCAAGGCTTCCCGCGCAGCCTGGAGGTGCAGTTCCTATAGCCATCAGGAGGTGGCGCCCTGAGCCAAAAAAGAACCTCATAGACTCTTTTTGCGGGGATCCCCGAGTTTGGACCAGGTGGCCTCTGGATCTCGTCCCGATAGACCCCCAAGGTCCCGACTGCGGGAAGAGGGGCGAGGTGTCTGCACACCCAGTTGTCGGTGGCCGTGGCGTAGGGAAGAGGGGCCCTCGGTCGCTCTGGGGGAGTCAGGGGAGCCCCCCTTTTCTGCCCGAGGCGTGTGACAGCATGGCCTTCGAAGTCAGCCTGGGCAAAGCTGACCAGGGCTCAGGCTGGACCACATAAAGGACTTCCGGGAAGAGCGCCCATCGCGACACGGAGGCTGGCGATAGACGCCTGGGCTGGAGCTCAGGCTCGGGGTCCCTGTCTCGGCGAGCGGGGGCGCCGTGCGGCGGGCGACGCCAAGCTCCGGTAACTCTGCATGCGGCCAGCAGAGGGGGGCAGAGAGCCGCGCTGGGCCCGGCCCCTCCCGCCGCGCCCCCGGCTTCGCGCCCCGCGGCGCCCGCCCCGACGAGAGCCACAGGGGTCGGGGACCCTTCGCTTTGGCTTTCCTTTCTCCTTCCTGCGAGTTTTCTAAGGGAGCACCTGGAGCGAGAAGAGAGCCCAGATCCTAACTCAGCCCACCTCACCATCCTCCCGGGACCTCGGTGGGGAAGGTGGGACCTGCCCCCCAGGAGCCTCCTGGCAGCCCGAGTTCGGGGCACAGCGCGGCGGCACCTCCCCGTCCCTGGGAATTTGGGAGGATGGATCGGGTCCTCCCTCCAGCGCTCCATCACCCAGGTTGCGTGGCCAGCTGGACCCCAGGAAACAGGAGGTGCGCACCCCAGACATCCTGGCCATCCCAGGCGTCCTCCTGGACAGGCTCCCGGAGGCTACAAAGGCCCTCAGATGAAGTTCTGGGCCACGCATTGCTGTGCCCCGGGCCGGCGGCCTGCTGGCTCTGGGCACTGCAAGTCCCTGGCACTCCCCGCGGGGCTTTGTCCCCCGGCCCTGACCAGGGCTGACCGCGTGCTTGCGGGGGAGGGGTGGTCTCTGTCCCTGGCCTGGCCTTGCTCTCCTCGGGGATAGGGATGGCGACAGGGACAGGGCCCCTGGGCAGCCCTTCCTTTGCAGTCGCTGGCCCTCACACCAGGAGCTGTCCAGTGGGAATGGTTGCTCCTTCTCCCACTCCTAGCTGGTGTCCTAGGTAGTGTCCCCGTTCACAGGAGACCCAAGGACTCACCTGGCCTCTGCAGCTCCGTCTGCCTGGGCTCCCTCTTGTGGTCCCTTTGGTCCTCTGCTGGCAGGGCTGTCTGTGCCTGGCCCTCAGGCTTTGATTCACCCCCTTCGTGTGCCTACTGCACGCTGGTCTTGGCTCAGGGCTGCTATGAGGACTCAAGAGAGGGGGAGCAGGTCCTTTGTGACCTGTGCGGTGAGGGGAGCCTTGCCTTGTGCGAGCCTGGAGGGGGCCTGCCCAGTCACCTGCTGCATAGACCCCAGTTCTCTGGCCACACTCCCAGTGTGTGTTTCAAAACTTTACAGTACTCAAGTTATGGCCATTCTTACCTGCTGATGCGGTTGTGCATATACTCGGCCAGGGTCCGTTCCAGTCTGTAAGGACGTAGAAGTGAAAGAGCAAAGCTTTACTTCTCAGAGCTCATGGCCTAGCAATGGTGGGAAGTCAGATAATCAGAAAAAGCAAGTAAACAGTATCAACGCCTTATGGCCTGGGGTAGCAGTGCACCCCTAACACTCCAGCCCTCTGGGAGGCCAAGGCAGGAGGATACAAGGCCAAGCCCATCCTGGGCCATTTAGTAACTTAGTGAAACCTTGTTTTAAAAATCAAAATCAAAAACAAACAAACGAACGAACAGAAAAGGCCATATAATTCAATGTGAAGCCTTGGGGTTCAGTATCCATTACTAGAAACACACACAATTTTTTTTAAAGACAGGTTCTCCCTATGTAGCCAAGGCTGGCCTCAATCTTGTGGCAATCCTCCCACCTCATCCTCCTGAGTACTGGGATTACAGGTGTGTGCCATTAGGCCAAGCCTCACACTTTTGGAGGAAAAGAAAGCAGAGAAATGGAAGATGAGAGTGGAGCAGTGGTACTTTAGGAAGTTGTCAGGGAAGATGACTTTGTGTAGAGAGGTAGAGGAAGTGGGAGGTGGGTGATGCAGTTACCAGAGCAGGAGGGCTTCCAGCAGAGGAAACTCCACCAGTGCAAAAGTCCTGTGGCCAGAGTGTGCCTGGGATGTGAGGCATAGGATGTCAGACTGGCTGCAGAGGAGTCAGATTGGGGAGGAGTTGGGGCCAAATTGTACATGACTTAATGGCCAATGTGAAGACATTGTGTGACTTTAAGTTACACAGGAACCTTTGAAGGATTCTGAGCTGGGAGGCAGTGATCCACTTTCATTTCACAGGGTCCCTTAGACTGCTGCGCAGGCAGCAGCAGAGAGAAGGGGCTGGTGGAAACAGAGGACCAGTTAGATGGTAACCACGATCTAGTCCAAGCTTGAGCAAAGACAGGGCCAGCGGAGCTGTCCAAGGATTAGATGTAGGATTCGAGAAAGGGAGGGAAAGGTGACTCCTGGGCCCATGGGAGGCAAACTGTCAATCACTGCAGGCAGGGATAGAGGGCCAGGTAGGTGGGGTTTCGAAGCCAGGGTGGACTGCCCGAGGGTGGGGGGCAGAAGACCCAGCCTGGGGCATTGAATGTTCAGGGGTGGGGTAGAAAAGGAAGGCCAGAGGCCCGGCTGGGGAGGCGGAGGGAGTGGCTAGGTCAGAGCGCTCTCTGGAGAGAGAGGAATGGGAGAGGAACTGCAGACAGCCAGCTTGGACACGTTTCTCAGGGAGCTTTTTGCCAGTGTGGGGAGAGAGAAACCGTGAGTGACAGGAGAGTCTCTAGAGCTGGCCAAGGGAGGGCAGCTCAAGGGAAGGCACCTTGGCAGGGGCCACTGCAAATGGCTGGGGTATGAGGGTGGGAGGAGCCTCAGAGCATCAGGAGAGGATCAGGGGCCGGGAAGGTGCTGGGGGGCTGAGGCCTCTGGAGCTCCTTACCTGGCTGCCCCTCTTCGCCCCCCACTCCAGAGAGGAAAATTTCAGGGACCACTGAGCCAAGATGAGTCCCCCAGTCAGCAGGTGCTGGCTTCTGGCCTCCCCTCTGCTCAGCTGAGGGAGGCACTGAGCCCGGGCAGGGAGGCGGGGGTCTGGCAGGGCCTCATGGTGGCAGAGCGGAGGCGGGCTGGGAGCTGAGCCCCTGCACCTGCTCAGGGCGCTGACCATTCCCAGTGCAGCCGGACCCCCATATCTCTGTGGTCTCCCCTTGAACCATGCACCAGTCAGTGTGCAATGTGGGGCGAACTCTCAGTGTGTGCCCATGGGGTGTGTGGGGGTCTTTGGCCCCACTTCCCATGCCCACTTCTGAGACCTCCCCCCCGAAGGTGAGGGGGGGTGGCAAGGGAGGAGGTGGCTGAGCTGCTGGCTCCTCTCTCCCTGGACGGCTGGGGCCTTGGGGTTTGGCTGCTGGATAGGGACCCTGAGCCTGCTTTTTTGCATAGTGTGAGGGTAGCTGCAAGGAGCCATGACCATTCTTCTGCTTCTGTGCCCGGGGCAACCAAGACTCTTGCCCTCTAGACCAGGTGGCCTTGAGACATGAGCTGGTTCCATGAGACGAGAGGGGCAAGTGAGGCCAGGGCATGTCACAGCTGCCCATGGCCACAAGGCTGGGATGGGACAGGCACACAGAGCTGTGAAGGACAGGAGCGTGTCCAGCCAGAGCCTCAGTTCCAGCACCAAAATCTGGCCCAGATTTTTTAAAAGTGAGGACATTTATTGGAGAAAAGGAATGGGGAACAGGATCGAGGGAATGGGAAATAGGAATAACTCCTGAGAGACAGGAGGGCTCCTGAGTGGGGCCCCAAGGAGTCCACCTCTCAAAGGAAGTATTACAGAGCGAGATCATGAGGTGGGTAGGATGTGGGTCAAAGTTAGGATCAACCAATAAGATTGCAAGTCTAATCACTTAAGTAATATTGCTGTAATGGTAGCAGGGGTGGCCGGGTGACATCATTTACCTTGGTCAATAATCTATGGTGTTGGGGCTGGGGATTTAGCTCAGCGGCATAAGCACCTGCCTTGCAAGCAGGCAGTCGTGAGTTCAATCCCCGGTACCAATAAAAATGAAAAAGACAAAAAAACAAAAAACAAAAAAATAATCTATGGTGTTAGTCTTGTTTTTAGTCTTAGCAGTCTTAGTCTGAGTCTTAGTAGGTGGAATAGAATTACCCACACCTAATGAGATGATGGGAAATCTCAAAAGGGAGATACCGATAACCCCACGCCTCCCATTCCTTGGGGAAGCATGTAAGCCTGGCCATTGTGACTCTAACCTTACGATGTGCCTCCAGCCACAGGCCTGCAGCATTCTCATCTCTGGCACTGACTCCCTGGAGAGCCCAGCCCTGTTTCCCTACTGGGTTTCTGCTTACCGTAGCTGTCCATATACACCCCCTCTGAAGAGGTACCCTAACCACAGTTAGGGGAGAGGGAGTGTACCCTAACCACAGTTAGGGGAGAGGGAGTGTACCCCTAACCACAGTTAGGGGAGAGGGAGTGTAGATCCCATCAAGTTGCTTTCAACTAACAAGACTTGTAGGGGAAAACAGTCAGGGGCCTCCTCTGGAGAGCTAACGTAATGGGCCTCAGGTAGAAGTCGTGTTGTAGTTCCGCAGTTACGAAGTCTTCTCAAGGCCGATCTGGAGATCCTGGAAAAGGAGTCTGGCACATTTATTGTTGGTCCCACCTGCTTGATCACTTGGAGTTTGGTAGCCCCTAGACCAGAATAAACAAATTTTGCAGGAAGTTAAAGCATGCATATTCAAAGCATGAGCACTAGGATGGAAAGGCAGAAACTGCTCTTAAGGGACTGGAATAGTGATTGTACCCAGCTGGCTCTTAGACCTCTCTAACTGATGGGTTTATCTATACGTCTGAGATTTCTTGTTGTAAGTTCTAGTTTAGCTGTAAGAAGATGGAGAGGAGGAATTTAGAGACTCTTGTTTTATAGACTCCACTGCAGCTTTTCCTGTCTTGATTGGCCCACATTTGATGAAGAGCCAGCGTCTTTTCTCCTCCATCCTGTCCATTTCCCATTCCAGTAACCACTGGGATTTGGGCTCAGAGCCCATCTGGTGGACCAGACGAAAGCAACCCACTCACTGAGTAAATGGCCATGGCCTGCGAGTGCCTCTGTGTGCCAGGCCTTTGTGGGTGGCACTGAACACATCAGCTCCTTCTGTCCCACCCCGGGTCTGTGGAAGAGAGCCTGTTACTCTCCTCTTGGGGTGGGTGAGCAAACGGAAACCCAGACATGTCCAGCTGTGACCTGGCGCAAGGGTTCCCAGGTGAGGCATGCGGGATCGAAGGCTGTTCCCCCCGCCTCCCTCCGAAGCCCTGCCTGTTAAGAGTGGTCCTTCGTGCTGGCCTGCAGAGCAGCAGGGAAGCCATGCCCTGAGTGCTCTTCCAGGGGGCTCTGGGCCCCGCGAGGGGACTGCCCCTTTGCTTCTGGGCGCTGAATGTCTGGGGTCTGACGGGCAGTGGGGGCTGTGGTCTGAGTGCTTTCTCAACTGCCCTACAGCTTGGTGAGCTCAGACTCCTGTGCAGATGACTTATGCTCTTGCAGCCTCTGGTTTATTTATAAAATTGACTGTAGGGTTGTTTTTTTAAAAATGTCTTTTGCCACAAGTGGTGGCTCATGCCTGTAATCCCAGCACTCAGGAGGCTGAAGCAGGAGGATCATTATGAGTTTGAGACCAGCCTAGGCTACAAAATGAGCTCAAGGCCAGCCTGAACTGTACAGCGAGACTGTCTCAAAAAGACAAAAAAAAAAAAAAAAAAAAAAAGTCTTAATGTCTTTTATAAGTATTTTTTTCAATGCAGAATTTTTTTTGTTATTGTTTTGTTTTGCTTTTTTGAGACAGGATCTCAGTATGTAGTGCTGCCTGATCTTGAATTCACTTATATAGCCCAGCCTGGCCTCGAACTCATGGTGATTTTCCTGCCTCAGCCTCTCAAGTGCTGGGATTATAGGTGTGCTTCACCATGCACAGCTGTAGGATCAAATAGTTCCTAAGAAGATCAAATAGGACATATGAAAAGCACTCATTGTGGACTCTGGCATGTTGTAGGTGCACACTTAATAGCAGAGGTTGCCCCGTTGTTGATGAAATCCCAGCTCCAGCTATTATAGCCCAGCTTGAGGCCAAGAGACCAGTCATAGCTCAGATGCCACCCTGAAAAGGTCCCACATCCTTCATAGGCCAGCAAATCCTACTGCTGCTTCCTATAAAGAAATCCCCAAATGTGTGTGTGTGTAAAGCAGATCAGAGAAGGCTTCATGGAAGAAGGGGCTTTAAAGAGGGATTTGAGGGTTGAGCAGGGATTCACTGAGTACCGCAGAATCAAGACCCCAGCGGGAAGAGGGTGGAATTCTGCTAAGGTGAGGAGGTGAGGAGGTGAGCAGGGGCTGGCTGGAGTGGAGGCGGAGGAGTGGAGAGCAGCTTCCTGTGGCAGTGCCTGACTCACCTGATTTCCCTTGTTCTTAGGTCCTGTGGCTGAGGTCGGGGTCTACCTCTCTGGGAGGTGGGATCTTATTTTGCAAGGCGCTCACAACCAGGAAGTTCTTCCAAATGTCTAGTCCAAGTACAGAGTGGGCCAGTCTCTTAGAACCAGAGCCCCGGACCCAGCCCAGGGCTTCAAGGTCAAGACCAGCCCTGGGGGAGGGGCCGAGGCAGGTGCCTTGGGAGGGGCCTCCGTAGCCCCCCAGCTTTCTCTTCGCCCTTTTTATCCGCCTAGGATGGCCTGGCCTGGCCTGTGCTGGGACGAGCACCCTCGGTCGGACTCACTGCTTGCCTGCCTCCTCCCACCTGGCCCAGGGTCTTTCTTGGTTCCTGCTCCGTCCAAGCCGGGTCCCTGTCTGCCCTGGTCACACATACCACAGGTCGGGGTGTTCCTCTGAGTGTCCCCGGGGTGGCAGTGTGTTGTGGAGTGTGCATATGGGGTGCTGGATGACAGAAGTCTGAAGACCCAGGGTCCGCGGGAGGAGGACAGGGGCCCGCCCCTTCACCTTGCGGGGGGCTGGGCGGTCCTAGCTCGCCGCTGGGTTTGGGGTGCTCCCGCCTGGGACGGTGGGCGGGTCTCCCGGGGTTCGCAGGCGGGGCCGGGAAGGGGCGGAACCTCTCGGCGCGTCCCTCCCCCACTTTCTTAAAGGGCCGGGCTCGGGCGGCGCCGGGCGGGGTTGAAGGCGCCCCCTAGGCGGCGGGTCCGGAGCGAGCGCGGGGCCCTGCGCCGCGGGAGACCTGCGGGGCGGCCGCCGCGCCCCTCCTCCGCGCCCCTCCCCGCCTTCCCGCCGCTCCCTCCTCCTCTGCCCGGCTGCTCCCTCCCTCCAGCTGCCGTCCGTCCCCCACCCTGCTCAGCCTCTCCGCAGCCGCCGCTCCGCCACCTGAAGGGACAGACGCGGGCCGGGAGCCGGGACAGGCGGCCGAGGGGCGGGACGGCCGGTCCAGGGCGGCCTCCGCATGGACCCGCCGTGAGACGCTAGATCCAGCGGCGGGCACCCGGAACGGTGAGTGGGGCGCGGGCCACCGGGTCCCCGGGACCAGCGCGCTCGGGACCCCGCCCCTCCCCTCCTGAAGCCGGGCTGGGGACCAGGAGGGTCCCCGGTGTGGGCAGAGAGACTTACGCAGGGTGGCAGGGAGCCACCCTCCGCCCTCTGTGCCCGCTGGGGTCTGCTAACAAAGCTACATTTTGAGATCAATTCCGCTGTGGCTGGAGCATCCGAAGGATACGGTTGTCATGGAGATGGGGCCGAGAGAGGAAGCCCGAGATGGCCGGGTCTGGGCCACGGAGTGGGGGTGCTGTAAAAAGCCCCAGCCCAGCCTACAGGGAGGGTCAGGGATGGCCAGCCCAATTATCTCCTGGGCGCTACCTCCGGTTCCCCTCCCCCTTTTGTATAATCTGAGTGTAAACATGTGCAGCGATGGAGTGCCAGTGGCAGTTTGGTGGTCCATGCTCTCCGAGCATTGGGTGCTGGGGCCTTGCCAGCAGCCACCGTCACAACGGAGCAGCTTTGAGGATTTATTTCTGTTTCCACTTTCCCAACTTTGACAGCCGGGCTCGGTGGCCAGGCCTCCCAGGCTGGCTGGCTCCACCGCTAGAGCAGGGGCTAGCGTGGGGGCGTGGCAGGCACCAGGCAGAAGAGGAGACAAATAATGGCTGTGGCGGCAGCACGAATGGAGGGGGCCTTGGAGAGGCCCAGGACTGGATGGTCAGGGAGTCTAGATTCGGGGCCCACCCCCATCAGTTGGCCCCCTCCTAGGAGGAGGTATCCAGACTCCTGATGTCCCTGGAGAATCTGAGGGCTCCCTGCAATGAAAACTGGGGTCATTGTTCCTGCACAGGCCTGGGGGGGCCATGTCCAGGGTCCACCCTTTTGTCTTGAGGCCATCTTGTGAGCTGGGGGCAGATGTAGCAGTCACAGTGGAAGAGGGTGCAAGACTCCAGGCGGGCTCAGGACTAAGAAGAGGACTCGGGGTTTGGCTGCCATGCAGGGGCAGCCTGGGGCTGGGAGGAGGGGTTTGGATTCTCCTGGTTTCCCAGCTCCTTCCAGACCATGGGGACAGAACTGTTCAATGCAGTCTTTCGCCAGCTTCCAGGACACAGGGTGAGGTATATTTGAAGGCCAACCCCTGGCCCTTGGCAGATACAGACCTTCCACTCTCTCTCCTGGGAGGTTAGGACTCAGTCTCACTGGGAAGCCATGAGTTCTGTGAGCTGGGTTCTCTGAGTCAGTGACATGGCCAGCAGGCCTTTTGCTTCCCACCTCACATCTGTAGAGGAGAAATCTGTCCTCCCAAAGCCCTTTTTCCTGCTGTGTGGCAGAGACAATAATTTCAAGTGAGACTTCTGCAATGTTTTGTCCTGGTAGAATATGGCAGACCCATAGGGTGCAGTTGGAACCCTCAGAGGGGTCCTGCATGTTGAGGTGAATAGGTGGGTAGTGGCCCCAGCTAAAGATGGAGGCGTGAAAAGGTGCGCTTGAAAGGCCTCCCCTGCTAGTGTCCCTGGCAAGGTTGAAATCTCAATGTTTGGGTTATTTGTACCTTGAAGCCCCAGGCTTGCCCTGTGCTGGGCTGAGAGGTCCCTTTCTTGCTGCTTGTCTTGGTTATGGGGTGCACACTGCTCCAGAGTCCTGCCCATAGTGCCTCCCAGGTTGTTCCTGAAGGGGCGGGGTAAAGCCAGCTGGAAAGAGTGACTTCTTGCTCTTAGCAAGACTGAGAGGAGCTGGGGGTGTTTCCTTTCCAGCTTCCATCTACTGAGTGGCATCACTATGCTGGGTACGTCCCACAGCCTTGAGATGGAGGCACAGCTATTCCTTCCTTTTTTTGTACCAGGGATCAAACTTACAATCTTGTGCTTGCCAGGCAGGCACTTACACCACTGAGCTAAATCCCTAGCTCTATTCCTTCCATTTTGTGGAGAGGGTGCTAGAGCTCAGGCAGAAGTTACTTATTTGAAGTCACTTGGTTAGTAAGTGACAGAGGCAGGATTTGTGCCAGGGGAGAACTTTCTGATGTTCAGACCCATGTCCCTAACCTCATCCTCTTCTTCCCTAAAGATTCAGCTTAGGAGAGAGGTGGGCCTGTGTGTACTCTATCTGTGCCTTGGGGTGACCTTGGGGAAACTGGGGCACTAACATGGGGTCTCTTAGGAAGGCAGGATAAAAGCATTGTCATTCCGGACATTAGCGTGCAGGAGATCTGCGCTGCCTCCTGTGACAGACAATGCTCTAGACTTCCATTGCCAGATGGTCTTTTCCAGGAAAATCTGTTTTGAGCGGCATCTTATGTCTCAGGCTCCATATTTAGCCTGGCTCCTTGAACAGGAGGATACACTCAGGCTGTCACCCCTAAGGCATGTTTGGAGGGTTGGGGTGACTTAGGGCCAGACCTAGCTCCGTACCACAGCTGACAGAGATGGGTCCAGGTCTCTGCCCTGGCAGAGAGCTGTCCTGCTGGGGTCCTTTGGGCTGGCTGTTTTGCTAGTCCTAGCTCCCCTTGAGAGTTTGCTCCTAGGGGAGTCTTTGTCTTGGGGTCTGGCCCTCTTTTGGTAGTGAGTCAGGTGTGCCTGCCTGACCTGTGTGACTCCAGCATTCAGCCTGGGGCAGGGTCATGGGCCACCCTGGTACAGCCGTCTCTGAAGCATCTGCCTGTGCTTCTGTGACCTCACTTCTGATCTTGTCACACCCACTAGCACACCAGGCACCCCCCACACACCCTTTACCTAGAGACCCAGATTTGCCAGTTATTAACATTTTGCAACATTGGCTTTTCTGTCTGTCTGTCTGTTTACCTGCCTACCCTACCTATCTTTTGAAAGTAAGTTGCAGCCATCCAAACACTTTTGTCTGGGAATGCTTCAGCATGAATTTCCAGACAGGATATTTTCCTGTCTGGCTGTACTATAGCAAAATGGCTATACTATTATCATACCTGAGAAATTCAGTAATGATATGATTAGACCTAATATGTTACTCTAGTAATGTCTTGTGTAGCTATTAAATTTTTTTGGTCAAGGAATATGCATTTTACTTAGTTATTATGTCTCATTTAATCTGGATAGGTGCCTTGATTTACAATTTTTTTTTCAAGTGATTTGTCCATTTTGAAGTCTTGAGGAATATTCTGTATTCTACATTTGTCTTCTTAGTTGCTCATAATTAGATTCAGGTTAAACACTTTTGGACAAGCACATCCCATAGGTGATTTCGTACCCTCCTCAGTGTGTCACATCAGGAAGCATGTGCTGTTAGCTTGTCCTGTTAGGCTACTTGGCTGAGGAGACCCGTTATCTCAGTCCTGCTCCTCCCACCTCCCTGCCTCTGGAAGCTTCATCCACCTGGTCACCTGTGCCCCGCACATACATATCCATGCACTAGCAAAGCTTGCTGGACATCTACTTCAGACCAGATGCCAGAGAGTTGGGGGTCCTATGGACATGAGGTGGGGGTCACAAGCCAGTTGGAGTCTGTTGATGTGTAACAGAGGAGACCCAGAAAAAGAGGGAGAGGAGAGGGCATAGGGACTGAGACAGAAGGGCCCAGGCTGGAGCTGTCCTGGATTGTGAGCCACAGTTGGCCTTTCCCCAGGGGTACTGGGAGCCACTGAAGGGCTCTTCAGAGGGAATGACCCTGGCACAGTGTTCAGAGGAGGAGGATTGGTTAGATCCTCATAGTGGAAGAGACCAGTCTGGAGGCACTGGCAGGAGGGAAGGGACTGAGGAGACAGATGGAGAGGCCTGTGTTGGGCTAGCACAAGGCAGGAGGCTTGGGAAGGGTGAAGGAGGGGGAGTGTTCAGGGACCTCCTGAGGTCTGAGGTCCCTTTCAGGTCAGAGGAAGAGTATGTGGGAGACTGTTCCCCAAGGTGTGGTGGCCACCTGTGGTCCACATCTCAGGAGCCCATTTTGAGTTGAGGGTGGAGGAGATCCCAAACAACCCACAGTGAGAATTGGTGGGGACTTCTAGCCACCAGTGCTTAGGGACTTGAGCAAGCCTGGTGCCAGCTACCTGTATAAGTCAGGAGACTCCAACTCCTTTACTTTATTGGGTTTCTTCATAATTAGTTGGCAAAACCCAGGTCTGGTTAAAGGCAGCATCTGGCCAGCTCCAGACTGCATCTGTGCCACTGAATTCATGGGGCAAGGAAAACCAGTACCTTGACAGTCCCATGTGAAGCCCACCTGGGGAGATCAGAATGGCCCTGGTTGCTGTCCAGCCCCAGAAGCTCTGTGTGGAGTCCGTCACCGCTCCCCAGGCTCACGGCTAGTTCACACTTCCTCCTCCGCCCCCAGCCCAACCTTTCCACCATCCCCTCCCTTTCAGCCTTTGAGAAAATAACCTGAACTTCTGCAGGCCCCAGAGCTGCTCTTTCTGCACCTGACTCCACCTTCTCCCTCTCTGCAAGCAAAGTGTCCTGCTTCTACTGAGGCCACTCTTCTACTTGTGCCCTAAGTCTTGGGCCCACGTGCCTCCTGGGAACACTGTCCTTGCAAGTCATCAGTTGCCCCTGCATCATCTGTTTCTCTTCCCTGCCAGATTCTTTTCTCCTCTCTGCCGGATTGTGCCCCCAGCAGGTATGCTGCTGTCACTGTCCCATGGGAAGATTGTCTTCTTGTCTCCTCCAGCCTGTACCTCTGCGTCTTTCGGCTTGGT
This sequence comes from Cavia porcellus, assembly GCF_034190915.1. Classification (NCBI taxonomy): domain Eukaryota; kingdom Metazoa; phylum Chordata; class Mammalia; order Rodentia; family Caviidae; genus Cavia; species Cavia porcellus. The sequence continues at coordinate 7,150,248 of NW_026947504.1, forward strand.
TTTCTAGGAAAACCCGCCAGAAGTGCTGTCTGGCTCCACCGCCTCCACCTCCCTCCGCTCACCCTCTGACTCCACTCCCGTTGGGCTGTTGCTCCTGCATCCCACTGACTGCCCTTCTCTTCTCAAGGTCACCAGTGACCTCTGTGCTGCTGAGCCAAAGGCCAGTTTCAGCCCTCATCTGCAGTCCTGGACACTATTGTTCCCTCTTCCTTGTCTTCCATGACCGTTCTCTCGTTTTTCTCACACCTCAGGGTTGCTGCTTCTGTTGCTGGTTCCTCTCTGCCCCTCTTGCTGCAGGAGCAGCTGAGGACTCGGTCTCTGCACAGACAGCTTCCCCATCACACTGATCACACCTAGTTCTGTGGCTTTAAGTGCCACGTATATGCTGTCACCCCACATTCATATCTCAAGCCTCAGTTTCCCTCCCAAGCTGGAGGAGCCTACTCTGTACCTCTCAACATTCATGCCCATTGGACACCTCTACCTCAGCTTGTCCAATCTCAAGCTCTCGTCTTCCTGGCCTTCCCCATCTCCCACTTTGTCCTCTGGTTACTCTGGTCCCAAACTCTGATGTCTCCTTCTGTTGTGACCCATGCACTGCCCATCAAAAGATGAGGCTTTATGAGTGGAGGGGAGGTCACAGGGAAGTGAGGTAACGGTTCTCTTGGGGGTGGCTGTGGATGTGGGATCTAGAGTGTGGGGAATAGAAAACTGGGCAGAGAATCCTGGACAGAATTCTTGGTTCATCTCAGCTGTTGGAGCAGCCTCAGGGAGAAGGCTCAGAGAGCTAGCTCTGTGCACCTCGGGGTACCCTGCTTCTCCTCTGTCAGGGTGTGGCTAGTTTTCAGGCCTCAGTCCTCTGGAACTTGTGGGATCTGACTCAGTGCACAGGGTCATGGGTCAAATGGGGCTCGAGAAGCAAGATGGGTCCCAAGTACCCTGTGAAGTGGGACACAGATCCGTGGTCAGTCTGGGTGTAGACTCCCTTAACCAGGACGACCTGGCCCTTGGTTGTTCTGGGTAATGGACGTTCACTCTGGAGGGAGGTCAGGTGAAGGTGGCCTCATCAGCTGTAAACATGACTTGGGATTTGACAGTAGACACTGTGGATTTCATTAGTGGTAAGGACTCTCTAAATCAGCATGCAGATGTATGCAAATGCTAAGCAAATGAGGGTGTCATGTGGCTGGGGGATACGGAGAGGAGCAAGCTGGGAGATGTCAAGGAATGACCTTTGCAGAGTGGGGTCCCTGACAGTCCCAGGGGCTGTGGAGTACATGCCGACAGGATGCAGATGTGCACCTATCCCTGGTGCACAGCAGATGTGCACTGCTGCCTGACCGACGACGGTGAGAGGGGAGAGGCCTTCTCAATGCCCCTCCCTCAAGGTAAAGATTGATTTCCCCAAGGTGAAACCAACGGAGGAGAGCAGATGGTGCTGGACTCATTCTTAACTCCAAATGGATACTGCTGGAGGAGATGAGTATTTTTGTTTGTTTGTTTTGTGTTTTTGGTTTTTTTTGTGTGTGTGTTTTTGAGGTAAGATCTTGCTATGCAGTTTGGGCTGGCCTTGAGCTCACTTTGTAGCCCAGGCTGGTGCTGAACTTGCAGCAATCTCCCTGCCTCAGTCTCCTGGGTGTTGGGATTGCGCCACCACACCTGGCTGGGAAGAGCACTTTTAAGGGAGGCCCCAGTTCACAGCTCTTTCCTGATGCCTGCTGTGGCTCTAGTACCTTGACATGATAAGTGTGAACCAACCCTTAGGTGCAAGTATTGATGGGGGCAGGGCCATAGGGTGCTCGCTTCCTTGGGAAAGGGTGAGAAGCCCCCCTCTGTTCCTTCCCCGGTCCCCACACAGACTTTCTTTGCTTCCATCTTCTGCCTGGGCCTCTGAGGTCCCTGCTTTAAAACCTGCTCTGACTAGGGGCTGGAGGTTTAGCTCAGCAGCATAAGCGTCTGCCTTGCAAGCAGGCAGTCCTGAGTTCGATCCTCGGTACCGATAAAAAGGAAAAAGACAAAAAAACAACAATAACAAAAAACCAACCAGCCAACCAAACAAACAAACAAAAAAAAAAAAACAAAAAAAACCTGCTCTGACAGCTGCCAGGGACGAAGGTCTGCAAGGCTGAAGAACTTGAGCTGTGTGCTCCTTCTCTGAACATCTGACTTGGAGTTGGGCAGCCAGTTGGTTCCCTTTAAGACCCAAGAGGGTTCTAGAAGGCCCTTTAAGAGCACTGCACACACCATCTTCTGTAGTCTTCACAGAGCCCTGTGATGTGGGCAGTGTTAGTACGCTTCATTTTTTGGGAAGGTAATACTAAGGCTCAGAGTGGCGAGCATCCCTCCTGAGGCCATATCAGTGGTGGGGAGCAGAGCTGGGATTCTTTGGCCAGGCCTTTCTGTGTGTGCCTGCACCTTGATTTGCTGTGCTAAGTGTCTCTAAGGTACTTGTTGCTGCACAAGGTGGTTCAAGTTAGGAAGCCCGTGCAGGTCAGAAGGGTTAGGGTCACTCATGGTTAAGGAAGCAGAGAAGTTCCCAAGGCTCCTGGGAGAATGCTCCTTCTATATGAGCCCAGGCTCCTCCTTGCCTTGGGTGATGCGGGTGTGAGGAAGCATATGCCCAGGCTGACCTGGGAGCAGGGATCCTTGGGGTACTGGGATGACCGAACCGTTGGCTGGCAGAGGCCATGAGAGTGTGGCACCTGGGTGATCCAGGGACCTGACCAAGGGAACCGTGAGCCCTGGAGTGCCCAGGCTTGAGCCAGCTTGGGTCTCAAACCTTGGCTGGGAGGGGTATAACTGAGCACTTCTTACATGTCAGCTGTTTGCACTGATTTTAGATAGATGGGCAGAAAGTTCGTGAACAGATCAAGAGAGGAGTTTCAATTTTGCTTCATTTGCTGACACTCCATAGGGGAGGTGATAGCTGCATCCTGTCAGTCAGAGGGCCTCTCTAGGGAGGGAGGATTAGAGTTGAATCTTGCATGGCAGAAGAGAGAGCCATTTAAAGATCTAGGGGAAGACCATTCTAGGCCAAGGGTACAACTGATGCAAAGGCCCTGAGGTGGAAATGAGCTCAGGGAGCTCAAAGAAGGCTAGAGTGGCTGATGGGAGATGGTGAGAGGGTAGCAAACCAGTTCAGGCAGGGCCTTTTTAGGTCATGCTGGGGAGACTGGATTCTAATCTAAGGGTGAGGGGAAGCACTGGAGGGTTATGAATGAGGGAGGCACGTGATACAATTTGTGTTTTCACAGCTCACTCCAGCTGTCATGGGGAGAGTGGGGAGGGAGACAGGACTGTGTTGAGAGCAGCTGAGACCCAGAATATGTGTGGCTTGGTGCCAACCAGACTCTACTATGATTGTGATCCGTGTTGGCTAGCACTGAAAAAGAGGCTGCTGGACACAAGGTCATCTCAAGGACTGTGGTAGCCTCTGCTTGAAGGGGGGCCTGGATTAGGCTGAACGAGGCTGCAGGGATCTTGGCCACCGACAGCCTGTTATTTGTAGGCGTCTCCTTGGGATGGATGCCTGGCGGCCCAGCTGCATTCCCCGGCCCTGCTCTTGCCAGGAGGACTGGAGACAGGCAGGGTCACTGCTTTGGGCCAGTTCTCTTGATTGAGGATTTGGGCCTTTGATTTCAGGGGAGGCTGTGGTAGGGGCCTGGAAACTGGGGCTCTTCTTGCACTTCTAGCCCGTCTTGCTGGAGAGAGAGGTCACTCCTGGTTGTAGAAGCAGCTGCTCATTGTGTGATCTCAGGCAAAGCTTTTGTCAGTTTTGTGCCTCAGTCCTGTCCCCACCTGTCAAGTGAGATGGAAAGAGTGAAGCTCGGCCTTTGCTCCTTGACCTCTGTGGTAAGTTTGCTCTTCCTTGGATCTCAGCTCTCTTAGTATTGTTGTCTTAAGTTCTTCCACCAGCCCCAGGGGAAAAGAACAGAGCTGAGCCTTTCTTTCTGCAGATGACCTCCTACAGACCAGAGGAATCAAGTTTAGCCCAGGACCCCCAGTGGTTTAGAGGGCCTTGGGGCATTGTTTTACATTTCTACCCTGAGCTTCTCCTTTATGCACCCCTCCTAGTGCTCAGCAAGAGAGGGTTCTGGCTCAGCTATTCTAGGCTCAATTGGCTGTCAGCCCAGGCAGGGACTCTGGGCCCCCCACTTAGAACAGAACTCAATGCTGCCCCTGTCTGCCCACCCCAGAAACCAAGGATGTGGCCTACTGCCCAGTGTTGGCAGAGCCTTTATCCCACTGCCAGCTGTAAGCCTTGGTGGGGCAGGTAGGGCTGGAGTAGCTTGAGGCAGCTACTGGGAGTTACAGAGTAGCACAAAGGCCTCCTGGGAGGGCCTTGATTTATCCACAGCCCTCTTTTTGGGACTGGTATAGACTGGGAAATTTTTGGGCTTCCCTGGGGCTTGAGGCTCAGCTTCTAACCAGGGGTATGGGAGCCCAAGCATTCTGGCTTGGAAAGCAGGCCAGAGGACTAGAACTCAGGAAGTGGGCCCCAAAGCCCCACTTTCTCCCCTCTTTCTGTTCTAAATGCTCCCTGCAGCTCCCCCAGGAGTTTCAGTTGAGGAGGTGACCTTCCGTCTCTGTCCTCTGGGTATACAATTGGAGGGAACAGATTGAAATAGCAACCACAGCAGCGGGGATGTAGGCCATACAAGGAAGATTCTTCACTCCATGCTGAGTCCCAAGGACCCCTAGTGTCTGAGGTTCAGAGCTCAGATAGTCTATAGCCTGGCTTCAGATATTATTTATTTATTTGTAAGTAAAATCTTACTCTCATGCTGTAGTTAAAACTCTAGGTGAGGCTGGGTGTGGTGGCACATACCTGTAATCTCAGCACTCAAGAGGCTGAGGCAGGAGGATTACCTTGAGTTAGAGGTCAGCCTAGACTACTCAGTGAGTTTCAGGCCAACCTGAGTTATGGAGTAAGACCCTGTCTCAACAAAAACAAAAACAAAATACCCTGGATGAGAATCCGATTAGATGGGTGAGAGCCACAGATCAGTTTGCCCTCTCTTTTCCACTCCACGTTTGAAAGCTCAGGGTTAAATGAATTTTACTTGGTCTTCAGTAGCTGAGTTCTCTGTTAGGGGCTCAGAAGCCCCAAGAGAAGCAGACCTATCTTCCCTGCTGGGTTTGTCTTTTCAGGCAGGAAGTTCTTCTGGGCATCTAATTCATTTCCCATTTCCCACATTTGCCTCATTATAAGAGTAACAGATCTCCTCCCTGCAAAGCCTGGTGCATGGCTCTGGGGCAGGAAGACTGTGTTTTAACAGGTCCTCTGATGACACTTATGAGCAGGCCCACACAGGGTGTGAGGGTCTCCATTCTTGTTACTGTGATGACAGTATGTCCTGCTGCAGCCCTGAAAGCAGACCCATCCCTCTGCGCTCCCAGCCTCTCCTGAGCCTCCAGCAGTCCTTCTCTGAAGGAGAGGAGAGTGGGGATGCCGGCCAGCCAAGGTTCAAGAGAGGAGAGAGGAAGTGGTCCAAGGAAATGCCCCAGCTTCCTGCCTCTGTGTGGTTCCCCAGTGAGGGGCTGGTCTACTCCCGCAGCAGAGGGCAGGTGGACGGGCTTGCCTAGACTATCTGGGGCCAGAGCCAGGGAGAAAAGGAGGGGACAGTGAAACCACTGCTGCTGTCCATCACCTCTACATTCTCCAGCTGGGATGCTGTTGGGAAAAAGCCTCTGGGAAACATGAGCCATTGTAAGGGGCAGTGGGTGGAGATGGAGGGTCAGTGCCCAACAAAAGCTGAAGGGGGTGGACTGGCCTGGGCAGTTCGGGGAAGTCACCACACGAAGACCCACATGAGGCCACACAGAATGTTGGCAGAGCAGCATTTGACTCCCCTAGCAGTGCTCTCCCGAGTACTTCCTATCAGTCACCTCTCCTCAACACAGGGCAAGCTCAGGTGGGGCCCGGGAGTGGAGGGAAGCCCTTTGTCCTTTTTCCTGGGTGCTGGAGAGGCAACCTGGTTCTTTGTGAGGTTCTCGGGTGGCGCTGCACCCGCCCAGCACCCTGGACAGCGCCACACGCCGCCTGTTGGCCTCGCTGTGGGCTGTCCCCAGTGGCTGATGCTCTGATTAAGCTGCGCTTCTGTTACCTTCTTTACCTCGTCTCTTAACACCCGTTTAAAGGCAGCACCTACCCCAGTTCCCTCCGTTAACCACAGAGATCTCTGGCTCCTGGCGGTGGGGCAGAGAACACGCAGAGAGGCTGTGGGCTGGCTGTCGGGTTTGTCTCCAGCACTCACCAGTGAGTGGATGGGGCCTTCTTCAGTTCCTCCTCATCTGAGTCTTCCTCAGGGGGCTTTGGTGAATCACAGAGGGCACAGTAGAGACACACAAGAGTTAACAAAGAAGCCAGGGCTGAGGCGAGTGGGCCTGGCCTGGGCAGGAGGAGAAAGACCCGAAATTAGGCTCCAGACACGAGGATCCTGAGATTATCTTGGCCAAGTTCCTGCCCACAGTGGGCTGTCTTGGTGCTGGTTCCACTGGGCTTTAGACGACCAGTCCCTGCCTTGTCTGACCCACCCTGACTTCATCTCTCCATCTTCCACCAGCTGTACTGGAGTCCCAGGAGCCATCAGGACGGAGAGGAAGCAGCGGCTGCCATGGATGAACGCAAGCTGCCGTCGCTGCTACCTGAGGAGAGCAGTGCCACCTGCGACCCTAACCTGGAGCCGGAGGAGGAGCCTGGGGCCCAGGATGGAATGGCAGCCAGTGAGGGTCTGAGCAGCTGCCCTGGCAGCCCAGGGCATGAGAAAAGGGACACCCTGTTGGACAGTGAGGAGCCCACAGGGGACCCAGGTGAGGCTGGGCCGCTCTCTGGCCTCAGCCTCAGCCTCTCCCTCACCAATGGCCTAACCCTCGGACCAGAGATGAATACTGTGGAAGATTCAACAGAGTCCAGTGCCTGGAGGGATGGTAGGCTGGCAGAGAGGGACGCTGTCTGCAGCAGCCTCTATCCAGACACTGAGGACTCTCAGCTGGGGTAAGTGGCATCTTGGGATGGGGTTTGGTATATTTGACAACTCCATGGCTATGTGGCCTGGATCTCTGGCTCTTTCTATCTTTTTCACACATAAGATGGGGATTTCATATTCCTATTTTGTCTAGTTTCTGGGTGTTTTGGGGCAACAGAGCCAGGAAAAGCATTAAAAAAGCGGCAGGCTTGTTCTGTCCCTGGCCGGCACCCTTTCAGCCTCCCATGCAGGCTCACAATGTGAAGCAGCTGTAGGTGTCTGAGGTGTGTGCTGTGGGTGTGAGCAGCTGAGCTTGCAAGCCTTTGTGCACCGTGTGGCTGTGCCTTTCCATCCAGGTGGGACCTGGGCAGTTGCCAGGAGCTAGCAGAGGGGGAGGAGATGGAAGGTTGAGGCTTCTGAGACTGCTGTTTGTATTCAGGTGGCTTTTTGATTTACGGTGGGTAAAGATGGGGATAGAGAGAGGTTTGAAAATTGGACAGATGGTTTTCCAGCCTGTCAGAGCCTCCTCAGGTCTGCTGAGTTGCGGGGAATGGGAGATGGTGGCATCGCCTGTGGCTCTGACAGTGGGCTGAGAGTTCTCCGAGGGCAGGGCGCTGTCTTATTTGAATGTCTCTAGAACCCAGCCTAGGCCTGGCAGAGCTGTCTTCACCAGGCAGACTTTGGCCTTGTGAAGCTCTGGCTTGGGGAGCTGGGAGCTGGGAGCTGGGGAGCATATAGTAAAGAGGGGAACAACAGAATATTGCATGTTGATAAGAGCTGGGGAGGACAGGGGAAACACCCTGAGGGGGGAGCGGAGAGGAGGGGCCAGCACCACGTGGGGCTGTGTGGTTGGTTGAGCTAAGAACCTCCAGGCTGTGGAGACAGCAACATCATGAGCGAGCGTGGCACTAGTTGTGACAGGTAGATACCCACAAGCTCAGGCCCGACTGGGAGAAGAGGCCTCTCAGTTATTTACTGAGACACATATCTGATACCTACTGAGAGCAGGGCCTGGGTTGGGCACCTAGGGGCAGGGACCACATTTGTCCTTTGTTTTGCTGTCCCCAGTCCCCAGCCGAGCATCTGGTCTCTGGTGCTCAGTTAGTATTGGCTGAATGAGCAAAGACACAGGACACAACCCAGGCTGCTCCCTGCCCCTAGGGGCCTTCAGATGCAGACTGCTGTGGTGATCATCCCATGTGCATGAGGACACCCCGGCAGGATGGTGACTGGTCCTTGCATCCCACAGGCTTGATGGCCCTGGAGAGCCAGATGTGCGGGATGGTTTCAGTGCCACATTTGAGAAGATTCTGGAGTCAGAGCTGCTGCGAGGCACCCAGTACAGCAGCCTTGACTCCCTGGATGTGCTGAGCCTCACAGATGAGAGTGACAGCTGTGTCAGCTTCGAGGCCCCACTCACACCCCTCATCCAGCAGCGGGCCCGAGATAGCCCTGAGCCAGGGGCTGGGCTGGGTCTTGGGGACATGGGGTCTGAGGGGGACACGGGGGCAGCCGGAGGTGACGGGGAGCTGGGCAGCCCCTTGCGGTGCTCCATCTCTAGCAGCCGTTCCGAGAACGTCCTGAGCCACCTTACGATGGTTCCCAATGGGTTCCATGAGGATGAGCCCCAGGGGCCAGGCGGGGATGAAGATGACGACGATGAGGACACGGACAAATTGCTGAACTCAGCCAGGTGAGACAGGGCCCGGACTGGGAGCTGGGGGAGCCATTGAGCAGATGCAGAAACTGAGGCACAAAGGAGGCAAAGCGTGTTAAGGTGATCCAGTGTCCAAAGTCAACAAACCCCCTCCAAGGCCACCCTGTCCCTCCTCTGCCTCCAGGTTCCCACCCTGGGTCCTAATGTCCCATTCTGCTCTTCATGTTTCTCAGTGCAGCTGGGCTCAGCGAGCCACATTATGGGCATGATTTCACTTGAGGGGCTCCCACAAAATTCTGAACTGAGGTCCCCCTGCTTCAGCGGAGCTTCTTGTCCTCTCTGGACCCCAAGTGTGTCTTCAGAGGACTTGGAGTTCCTCAAACCTCACGTAGGGCCTCTGTCCCTGGCCTCTGATCCTCCTCTCCTCTGCAGTGACCCCAGCCTGAAGGATGGCCTGTCGGACTCAGACTCAGAGCTGAGCAGCTCAGAGGGGCTGGAGCCTGGCAGCACAGACCCACTGACTAACGGATGCCAGGGGGTCAGTGAAGCTGCTCACCGGCTGGCCCGCCGCCTCTACCACCTCGAGGGCTTCCAGCGCTGCGATGTGGCCCGGCAGCTGGGCAAGAAGTGAGTGCCTCCCAATCTCCTCCCCAGGCAAACCTCTGTCTTCATTAGCCTGAAGGGGAAGCTAGCTTCTTTCAGAGGTGCCCAGTACCAGGGACTCTCAACGGTCCTTCAAGGACACCTCCTCCTGCCACTGTCCTCATTCCTGGCCTTGCCCTAAATTTGTTTCCTTTCTGGGCTGCTTGGACGAGGGCTTGCTGCTCTCAGGGAGGGGTGGGGCTAGGTGGGCCCTCGGGGCTGAGGAGCAGGGTGCAGGATATAATAATTATGAAGTCCTGGTGGATGGCAGTGAGGACAGAGTGTCAGTGGCCTGCCTGATGGGACCAGGGAGAGAAGAGAGCTTGCGTGGGGCATGGGGGAGAAATGACTGGGACCTGGATCTCAGGAAGGGGTTCTTGGCACTGGTCAAGCCCTACTGTCCAGAGCTTGGGACTAGCAGAAGGTTCTGGGATCCCCAGAGCACAGGCCTTGGCTTTTAGATGGGTGCAAGGTGAACTGGAAAGATAGGGGTTCAGGGTACAGGTGGGGACTGTGGCTGAGGGAAACTGGGTACATCTTGAGGATGTCTGACAATCAGCATGGCCCCTGCCTTTGGAGCCTCTGTCAGAGAGCTACCTGTCACCATAGGAAGAGTCTGAAGTGGCAGATGCAGGCCTTGCCTCTGAGTGCTACTTACTTAAGGCTTAAGAGACGATCAGATCCTTGGCCATGAGTCAGAGCTGACATGGGAGCCCTGACAGTAGTTCAATTCCTGGATCCTTCCCGCTCCCTCCTGACCCCCCTGGCCCCGCCCATGGCCTCCACATCAATCTCACACTGGGTCCCCCAAAGGCTCCAGCAATGAAACCACAGATGCCTTCACCTCCCTGCTGGCCTGGAAGCCACTCCAACCTAATGACAACCTCCTGGAGCCTTTTACCTTTCCAACTGCTTCTCCCTCTGCAGCTGTCTCCCATCGGCGGTCAGCTGTGCTCCTCTCTCCCATCTGAAAATCAAAAGTCCCTCCCCACCTTCACAGCCCAAATCCTTAAGTGACTAAAACTCAGACAGGGCTTGAATTTATGGTCCTCCTGCCTCAGCTCCCCAGAGTGCTGGAATTACAGTTGTGTGCCACCTTGCCCAGCTTGCTGGAATGTTATAAAGCACATGCAGACACTAAGTCATTTGATACATAAGTACTTTAGCATATATCTCTGATAAGTTTGTTTATACAATTACAGTTTCTAATAAAATTAACAGCAATTTATTTTCTTTTTTTTTTTTAAACAGCAATTTCTTATGAGCTTTACCATTTGCCTTTAATTTTCTCTGATTGTCTCAAAATATTGTCTTGTCAAATCAGGAGCTGAACAAGGTCCACACTCTGCGTTCGATCTTGAAGCACTTTACAGTAGTCCCCCGCCACTTTTCAGGTTGAGGAAGCTGAGCCATTTGTCCTGAGAGACTTTCCAGGGCTGGGCTGGGATGTCTGCAGGTGTTATTTCACATGTTCCTCTATTTCCCATGGGTCCAGTGAAGGGGCAGGAGAGCTTGAGGCTTGGTTAGAATCCAGTGGAACCGGGTTCTGATTTTGGGCCAGGATTCTTCATTCCAGCCTTCTTGTGACACAGTCCTCCTTGGCCTACAACATGGCCTTGGAATCCTGTCCCACCCAGCCAGCTGGCTCTGCACCTTCTCAGCTGGACATCATGCCCACTGCACCAAGCTGTTATTGACCACCGAGGAGTGATGACTCGCATGGGGGTGCACCCACCCGGTCCTTGTCCTGAGCCCCGATATCTCTACCTTTTCAGTCTTTTTCCCACCTGACCCATCCTCCTTCCTGATTCTGTTTCCTAAAGCACATGCTCACCTCTTTTCTGAACCTCTTTTTTTGAACCACTCCTGCGCTCTCCCTGCAGGTGTCCACTCGGCAAATAGCGTCTGCAGTGCAGATGTGACCATCTGTTCAGACCCTGTGGAATCATGGCACCACCCTTCCTTTGACCTGCAGGCTATTTCCTGCCTATCTCTTGCTGACCCCATTCCCGCTTTCCAGGCCCTGGCCACATGGTGTGCTGGTGACTTTTTTGTCATATGATACGGTTTCCTCTGTCCAGATCACTTTGTGTTGTCCCATCTCCTCCCCCTTCACCTGGCTGGTGGTCATCCTTCTTGTTGGCTGAGACACCACCTCTTCCAGGAAGCCCTCCTGATCCTGCAGCTCGAGGTTGAGCTGTCAGAACCTAAATGGCCATCAGGGGAGGTTGGCAGATGGGGTGTGTGTGTGTTTCAGGGAACACAGGGCCCCTCCTCAAGTTCCCCTTGTCATTCTGCTGGACTTGGGTTAGACCCTGCTTCTAACTGACACCCTGTGTTCTCCTGGCAGCAACGAGTTCAGCAGGCTGGTGGCTGGCGAGTACCTCAGTTTCTTCGACTTCTCTGGCCTCACTCTGGACCGAGCGCTCAGGTCAGTGGGTCCGGGGTGGGATGGTGTCCACAAATGGCATGGGCAGCACACCTGGATTCTTATCCGACTTACATCATAAGCTTGCTATGCAACCTTGGCCAGGTCTCTTGACCCCTCTGGCAAGGCTGTGGGAAGAGGCCAGTGCAGCAGCTGTCTTTTATGTCCCTGCCTGCTTCATCCTCAGAGCAGCCCTGTGAGGTGGGCATGAGTCTCCCTACTTTTCAGATGAAGGATTTCTGAGCAGAGAGGTAGAGAGAGCGACTTCCTCCTAGTCACTAGGTGCCAGATGACTCTGTGAGAGGAGATTTGAGCTCAGCTCTAACGGGGGTCCGGACCAGGGAGGAGCCTCAGGAGGGCCAGGTGCAGGCCCCAAGGAGCAGGGGTGCAGTGGTGGGTGAAGCTCAGTGTCAGCAGGCTGTGGTTGCAGGAACCAGCTGAGGGGAGGTCAGGCCAGGCCATAAGGAGGACAGACAGGGTCCTGAGTCTCGGCACGGAGGTGTGTGGTGCATACATGCTAGGTCCTTTCACTGTGGCCTATGTGTCTCTTGTACAGTTTTTTTTTTGAGAGGAGGTCTGGCTACATAGATCCCTCTTGCCTCAAACTCACTGTGTACCAGGCTGGCCTTGAACTTGCTGCAATCCTCCTGCCTCAGTCTGCTGAGTTTGCAGGTGTGCGCCGTTACACCCAGGGTCTTTGTACTTTTTTTTTTTTTTTGGTACTCACAACCTCATGCTTGCCAGCCAGGTTCTGTGCCTTGAATTATATTCCCAGCCCTTGTACTTTTAAAAAAGATGTTGTTTTTATTTTTTCTCTGCTATGGTTGGGATATTTTCTATTGTTCTCCTTCTATTTCACTTATTTTTTTTTTCTCTGTCCAGTATGCCAATAAATCCATTTACTGGGTTTTAATTTTCTGTGATCATATTTTTCAGTTCTAGAATTTTCATCTTATTTAAACTTTAAAAATAAATTCTAGGCTGAGGCACTGATGCATGCCTGTGGGGCTGAGGCAGGAGGATTGTAATCTTGCTATCAGCCCAGGCAACTGAGGGAAATACCGTCTCACGAAAATAAAAAAAATGTCTGGAGATGTAGCTCAGTGTCAGAGCACTTTCCTAGTACACACATGGCCCTGGATTTAATCCTCAGTATTCTCCTCCCAAAACAAAACAAAACAAAACAAACAAAAAAATCTTCCACCCTCCTACGCCTCCAAAGCAACAAAATCAAAAACCAAAAAAACTAACTTTTATTTTCTGGTAATTCTCCATTTTCACTAATTTTTTCCATCTTTACCTCTATTCTTGAACCTATTAAAGTTCCTGTTTGCTGTCTCTGATAATGGCATCATCTGAATCATGCGTACCAGTTTCTATTGCTTGTCTCTTGGTTTCCCGTCACTTGTTCTGTCTCTGCATGCTGATGTTACACACCCTGTTCAGAACTAAGTGGCTCTAGATGTCCCCTTGTTTACTCTGTCCTTTGCTGGCAGTTAGGAGGGAGCCTGGGGACATGGTTCTAAACCGCCTGCAACTGGCTGAGGAGACAAAGTGCCGAAGCTTGGTGACGGTCAAGGTTTGCTCTGATCTTGGAAAAATCTCAGAACTTTCCACAGGCAGCCTGATGTGACCACTGGACCTCACCCTTTGGTGGATTCTAAATCCTTATTTTATCTCCTCAGTGTAGTAAAATTGCTGAAAACAAACAAACAGACAAAAACAAAACAAACAAATAACACCAAGAGCAAAATCCTCTAGGGTTTTTCCATTTAGCTTTCTTTTTTTAAAATTTTTTTTATTTTCTGAGACAGGGTCTCCCTATGTAGTTGAGACTGGCCTGGAACTCACTGTGTAGCCCAGGCTGGCCTGGAACTCATGGTGATCCTCCTGCCTCAGCCTCTGAGAGCTGGGATTGGAACCATGCGCCACCTCGCTCAGCTCAGCTCCGTTTAGCTTTTTAACCTCCTTCCTGCACCCCCTGGAATTTGGCACACGCCTAGCTGTGTGCTTACAGCTCCTCTGGTCTCCAGGTTTGTCTCTCCAGCCCCTGAAAGCCGCCAGTGTCTCGCTCTTCACTTGGCTCTTAGCAATGTCCTCAGGTAAAGCAGTTGAGGCTCCCCCCTCCCCCCCGCCCCCAGTGTCCTCCTGTCTCCAGGATCTTGGCCTTTGTGATCTTTGTTGCCTCAGCAGTTTCCTGACAGTTTAAGAAAACTGTCTGCTCTGACCTTCAAGATCCCATGGTAGAGCGAGAGTCTATTTTCTTTCTTTTTTTTTTTCTTTTTTCTGGTACCAGGAATCAAACTCACGATTCTTGCTTGCGAGGCAGGTGCTTATGCCACTGAGCTAGGTCCCCAGCCCCTAGAGCAGGAGTCTATGGGAGCTACTCAGGGTGCCAGCTCATGGCAGAGCCGCCGGTGCTGGACCGAAGGCCTGTGTGCTCTGCCAGAAGTACAGCTCAGCTGCATGCACTGGGGAGCCACAGACGGTGCTGGGGCTAAGGCAGTGCTGGTAGCAGTGTGCAGGTTCCTGAAGACGGACAGGCGTGGGAGGACAAGGGCAGAGGGTGGGTGGCAGGGCAGGTGGGGAAAGGTGGGGCGAGGATGGGCAATGGTGGGGCCAAGTCTAGGGGGCAGCCTGCGGTCAGGGTGGCAGTGCTGTGCTGGGCTTGGTGAAAAGCCCCGGGGAAGTAGAAGGCAGATGGGGGCTTCTACCCTGGTAATGAGGACCTAGACTACTTGGTGACCCTGGGAGGCCCTTAGCGCCCTTGAATTGCCTTCTAGAACCTTCCTGAAGGCCTTTCCTCTGATGGGGGAGACGCAGGAGCGTGAGCGGGTCCTCACACACTTCTCCCGCCGTTACTGCCAGTGCAACCCTGATGACAGCACCTCGGAAGGTACAGATGGCCTTGCTGCCCCACCCTGCCTTCCCAGTGTCCCCGGGCCCTGGCCCTCCCTTGCTCCTGTGGCTTACAGGAGGTGCTAAGCTAACACTGAGTGAATAACCATGGCGGGGGTGGGGGGGGGGAATGGGGCTGCCTGCTGGGCAAGAGAGCTCTGGGTGTCTTGCCCACAGTCTTTCCCAGGCCTCACGGTCCTCAGTCTTAGAAATTGAGTCTTTTGGTCTTCACACACACCCTGGTGCCCTGTCACAGTGCTGACTCCCGGAGGAGTGGGGCTCCTGGTTGGGAACTTACCAGACAATGGACCTGGATCCCAGAAATTCTGGAGACACAGGCCAAACACAGACACAGAGACACGGCCTAGGACTGAGGGCCATTTCTGGGCTTGAGGTTCAAGATGAATCTGCCCTGTCTTGTGCTCTAGGTGAATGATTTGGGGATGACAGAGCACAATGTATGTACCATTGTTACACCCCCCCCCCCACCATGTACTTTAAAAGAATTTTTTTTTTCTTTTTTGAGATGGGGTCTTGCTATGCAGTTCAGGATGGCCTTGAGCTCACCTTGTAGCCCAAGCTGGTCTCGAATTTGCAACGATCCTCTAACCTCAGCCTCCGGAGTGCTGGGATTACAGGTGGAGCCACCATGCTTGGCCTGTACTTTAAAATTTTGTTGTAGTTTTTTTCTTTTGCTTTTTTGCTTTCGTTTTATCTATGAATAAAATGGATTAAAAAAATAAATAAAGACAAGGTTTTAAACAAAAGATGAATCTACTCACAGAGGCAGGCGTCTGGCCTAGAGCAGCCCAGAGCCACCATGTTCTCTCTGAGGGAGGGGACAGCTCTGGCCTGGGGCAGGCAAGTGTGACTCTGTGGTGGGGCAGGTGGGAGCATCACACAGGCTCCAGCCCTGAGGGCAGGTGGCTGGCTGCTTCCTGTCCCCAGGCCTCCAGGCTGGTGCTGTCGCTATGAGGGACAGTTGGGAAGCTGAGGGTGGGGATGCTCATGCTGAGGACGCTGCCATCTCTGATTTAGATGGGATCCACACGCTCACCTGTGCCCTGATGCTGCTCAACACGGACCTGCACGGACATGTGAGTCGAGGGGAGAGAGGTGCCAGGCTGTGCCGCCCTCAGGGTGACCCTGTCCCCAGCCTCCTTACTGAGCTCTCTTGCTCAGTGACTGTGTTTCTTTTAGCAGACCTGGGAGTTGGGCAGCTTGGTTTCTAGTCCTGATCCGGTACAGTCTGATCTGCCAGGGATCTGCCAGGGTTCTGGCCCCCACACATGGCAGCAGGAATGGTCAGGGCTTGGGGGAGTGCAGGGGATGTGCCGAATAAGATGTGTGCTCCTAGGCCGGCCCATGGCGCTCACTGCTAAGTGTTGTGCGCTCTTTCTGCCCCAGGCCTGTGTGTGGCCAGGCAGCCCCTCCTAATCACACAGTGGCCTATGCTGAAGTGGCCTTCCCGGCACCCCCTTCACTCCTGCCAGGACCTTGAGTGGCCCGGCAGGTGCGGGGCACCCCTGGAGGCTGGGTCTGGTCCACGCCCAGGCAGCCTGTGTGCTTCTTCCCATGGCTCTCTAACTAACTCCGCCTTCTCTCCTCTGCTGCGGGGACCCTCTCGGGGCTCTCCTGCCCTCCCTCAGGTGGTAAGTGTAGCGAGTGGTGTGCATGCCCTGTGTGCCCCATTTCCATGCCACCCTCCTGTGTCTCCATCACACCATTTGGCTCCACCCAGCCACTGTTTTGCCATCGCCTCCAGCAGCGGGCAGAGTGCCCTGTTGGGTTAGGGATGCTTCTGTGCCTGCAGGACGATAGGTCAGTGTGTCTGGTTGCAGAATGAACCAGGAAAGTCTAGGTGATAGGTAGAAGAAGGAACTGGGAAAGACTTCACGTTCTACTTTTGTCTTCATTGCTGTGTGCCTCTGGGTAAGTCACTGGCCCTCGAGGAATCTTAGGTTCTGCATCTGTTGATGGGGAGAATAATGATTTTCCCCAAAGTTCTTGTGGAGGATGAGGAGTGGTGACTGATACAACATCAAGTGTCAGGGTCTGGCTCCTAGTAAGGAGTTAATTACGCACAGTACTCGTACGGAAGAATAACGGTAGGAGTCAGGATACATATTGAACTTAAATGACAGCAAGTCAATGGACCTGGGCTGCAGGCCCTTAGAGGGCCAGGACGATGGGGACCACAGTCTGATGGTAGCTGGAGCAGGCATGGGGTAGGGCAGGGGCTCCCTGAGCTGGGCTCATGGGCACATGGGGGCACTGACCCTGGGAGGCTTGGGCTTGGGCATCCTTTCAGGAAGAGCAAATGTGCGGCGGTGTTGGGGAAGTCAGCCCAGGGTACTGCCTGAGTGGAAAACAGGAGAGAAGCTGTGTGTATTCCCGGCCTGCAAACGGGCCACAGTGCCTGCAACCACTCAGCAATGCTTACTGTGCAGGTGTCACTGGCTCCCTTCAAAAGGTGCTGAACCTGCCCGTCCACTCCTGTGCCCACCCCAGCCTGCCTGCGGGCAATCTCAGGGCTGCAGCACTGCTGGGCCCAGCTTTGGATGCCCATTTCTGCTGCTAAGCACTTGTGTTGAGGGCAGCAGCCTCTGCTCCATGGTCCCCAGGGGGAGAACAGCCTGGCCTGGCGGCCTTAGCTGCCTGTGACCCGCATTAATGCTGTCAGTGAGGAGAAACTATGCTTTGTAGGTCAAGAACTCAGCACCTTTGTACTTGATGCAAATGGATACTGAAAATCTGTACCCCTCCTTTCTCTCTCTCTCTCTCTCTCTCTCTCTCTCTCTCTCGGTGTTGGGGATCAGTCTCAGAACCTTGATCATGCTGTGCGAATACTGTACATTCCCAGCCATTAAAAAAATTTTGTTGTTGCCCAGGCTGGCTTGGAAAGCCTCTGTCTCGTTTCCTGCAGAGCGGGAATTACAGGTGTGCACCGTTGCGCGTCTGCCTCTCTCTTGAGGCAGTACTGCCCAGTGACTAGGAAGGAGGATTCTGGGTCAGGGCTCTTTACATTTCTTCATTTGACAGTTACAGGACCTGGAGCGGGATACTCACCTCTGTTTCCCCATTGTGTAGTTCCCATGAAGCTGTACAGAGCTGGGACAGGAGGAGTGCTTTGCCCAAGACCTGGTAGTCACAGTCCGGTGAGCTCTTGAGAGGCCCTGTGCTGTGTCCTGTGTCCCCTGTGCTTCGCCTCCCTCTGCCCCTTGTTAAACAGGAACTCAGTGCCTGGGGGAAGGTGGGGTCTTAGGAACATGGGCTGTGCTGTACCGATGAAAGAGTTCTGTCAGAGCGGGAGCAGGATGGACAGTGGAAACTCTGGATGGGCATAGCCTGGGCGAGGACTTGTGTGGACTCTCGGTATTGGAGGCTTAACAACTATCCTTTCCACTGAACACTGTTTTGTGATTCATGAAAAGACAGAAGGAACCCTGGCTTGGGAAGCCCACCTGCTAGCTAGAGGACATGGCAACACACAGGGAACAAATGGTTACAAGGACGAACAGGTCAGGGAAGGTCTCTGGGGTTAGGGCAGAGACCTGTAGGCTCAGCAAGGACCAGTTATGGAAAGATCTGGCCAGAGTGCCAGGCAAAGGGGCCAGAAAGTTTACTTTCCACCTATGGCTACGAGGTATAGGGCTGGTATGAATGAATGTTTGTATTTGAACGCTTTTTTTCACTTCTTTGAGTCTACACGTAGTAATGGACTTGCTGCACCATGCGTGCCAGCATTCTGGGTAAAGAATACTTTTGAAGATCCACAAAACTGTTTCCATAGTGGCCGTTAGTGTGTGGGAAGGTGAGAGGTAAGTGACAGGGCAGACAGGGTGATGGACATAGAAGGGACTGAGAGGGAGACCTCTTGAAGGTCCATCTGACAAGACTTGATGATGGGGTTGGTCAGTGAAAGTGGAATAATAATGAGTTTACTGGTCAGCTTTCCTGTCACTGGGTAAAATGCTCGACACCAGCACAACTTAGACGATGTTCATGAACTAATGGAATAGAGGCTTATTTGGCTATGGTGTCGGGTGCAGCCCGTGGTAGGCTGTCTCCAAAGCAGAAAGGCTTGGCAGAGGAATACTCTCATCTTATGGCAGAGGCAGAGCAGGGGACAGTGCCAGAAAGGAAGGGACCAGGACACACGACACCTGCATGACCTGCCCAGACATTCCTCAAAGTGTGCTCTCCTAATTCCCCTAGTTTGGTCTGAAGTCAATCAAGTTGAAAATCCAGCTTGACTGTCACAGATAGCTTCAGCATCTGGCTAGCTGGGGTGCTATTTCCAGAGAAGAAGTTAAACTTTTATGTTGGGGAGGGGGCGAGTACCATGAGGACACTGAGGGGACAGTGGGTTCAGAGAGTCTGGGGCCCGGTGGAGGTGTGTGGGCTGAAGAGATAGGGGTGGTGTTTGCTGGCATCCTAGTGGGATTTAAAGCCACAGGACTGATCGAGTGCCCTGAGGAGAGAGGCAGCCTGACGGTTAAGTCTGAGGCCCAGAAATACTCGGAGGAAAACCAGGACCAGGAGAGACTTTTAGACAGTTAGAGAAGTCGTAGAAAAATCAGGAGTGTGCTGTCTCAGAAACCAGAAGAAGAAAGAGGGTCAGAGAGAAGGGAGAAGGAATTGAAGAGGGAGCCAAAATGGCATCTGGAAGCTTAAAGAAGAGAAAAAAGTGTCCGTGGCCGGGTTGGAGAATGGGGAGCAGACACATTGGCAGGGTGTAATAGTGCTGTTGGGAGCTCTGCACTCCCATTTAGTTGTGCTTGTGAATATAAACCTCAACCAGTTAGCATGACTTCTTCTCCAAGCTTATTCATTTGGTTGGGCTTAGACTCAGGCACGGTGCAGAAAATTAGTTGGATTTTACCTTGGCTGGGGTTTTCCTAACCAAATATGACAGAAGCGGAAAGAGGCAAGAGAACATTCATAGGGAAGGTGTTAATGATGGGGCCTGGAATATAAGTGGGTTAAAAAAAGGAAGTAAGAATATCTGGATTTTCATAGAAGGTCAAAGGGTTGTTGGAGTGAGGAGGACAGAGGATGGGTCAGGAGGGTCCCCTTGAAGTGGGGTGTTGGCAGCGGGAGGTCACAAGATGAGCGGGAAGGGAAGATGTCGGAACGTGGTGGTTTTTGGCCTCCAACCTAGAGAATGTGGCAGCTTGTGTTACCTGGAGATGGAGAGGATACGAGAAATCGGAGTGGTGCTTGGGGTGTGCAGCCTCTGGCACTGGGTAAAGGACTGAAGGCTGGGCTCAGGGAACTGTCAAGCTGGAGGCAGGAGAGAGGCGGCAGTGGGGGGGGGGTCCCTCTGGGGAGTCCACGCCGAGACAGAGGTGAGTTGTTTCAGGAGAAGTTTGAATTTTCCCAGACGTTGGTTGCTTGAGGCACGGTGGTGAGTGGCTGGGGAGGGGGTGGGGGGACTTGGTGGGGGGTTTGAGGGATAGATGCAGGGTTTGACTGCTATCCTGAAGGCCACGTGGGAGAAGGGGGTGACAGAACTGATGGCCACAGAACCTCACTCAAGGGAATACTGCTGTAAGTAAGACTTTGTCAGGATTTGCAAATAGCAGCGTTTTCCTGTTCAGAGAACTTTCGTTCAGCTCCTCCCCTCCCTGAAGATGATCTGCTGCTCATCCTGCCTCGTCCTGCTTCTGCCAGTGAGCCTTAAATCCTGGACTTCAGTGGTGTCCAGAGGGCCTGGGCAGCAGCCCCACTCCATTCAGCCTCTGCCCTGGGTAAGGAGATCGGCTTGGGAACATGGTCATCCTGGCCCGAGAAGGCAGGACCTCAACTGTGGCCAGATTGGCTGTGATTTGTTTCTGCTAAGAGACAGAAGATGTGGCTGAGGTCTGAGGGCCAAGGGTAGCCTTTGGGCCCGGCTGACCCAAATCGGAGTGGGAAGAAGACAAGAACTGGGAACTCAGAAGTCCCAAATCATGTACCTTTCTTGAGTTTTGGAATAAATTAGATACATCTTCCCTGCCCCACACATCTTTTTACCTTGATGATGATGATGATGATGTTTTATTATTATCATTATTTTTATTGTCTTTTGAGACAGGGTTTCACTATGCAGTTCAAGTTGGCCTTGCACTCCCTTTATAGCCCAGTCTGATCTCAAACTCACAGCAATTCTCCTGTCTCAGCCTCCTGAGTGCTGGGATTACAAGTATGTGCCACCACACCCAGGTTGATGATGATATTTTAAAGCAGAAAACTTATCCACTTTGATTTCACTCCTTTGCAATTTGATTCGTGTCCACCTTTTGGCATCATGAATTTGTCTCCTCAGAGTGCCCAAAGTGGCACCGTGAGCTTCATGTGCAGATTTTTCACTTGATTTTCTTAGCTGAAGTGCCAAGAAGCAATACAAAAAAATTTTTTTTGGTCCCAGGGATTGAACTCAGGATCTTGCACTTACCAAGCAAGTGCTTGAACCGCTGAGCTAAATCCCTGGCCCAGCAATGCAAATTTTTGTTTGAATATCTATTTTTTGTTCTTTTGGGTATATACCTAAGATAGCCTTGCTGGGTCATGTGATAATTCTCTCCTGCATTTAATTTTTTAAGGAAGCGCCAAAATGTTTACCTTCGCGACTGAAGTACTATGGTGAATGTTTAAATAAATAAAAAAAACTAGGCCAGGTGTGGGGGCTCATGCCTGTAACTCCAGCATCTGGGAGGCTGAGGCAGGAGGGTCTCTGCAGGTCTGAGACTGGCCTGGGCTGCAAAGTGAGTTCAAGGCCAGCCTGAACTGCATAGTGAAGCGCTGTTTCAAAAAACAAAACAAAACACCCCAAAATCTTATTGCAGTAAAAGACAGATTGCCGCTAATCTTCCTCAAAATGTTCTCCATTGTGTGGAACACACTTATCATCCTTGCCACTTTCTGAAGAAAACAAACAAGCAAAAAAACTGGTACAAAACATCAAAATCAAAAAACAAAACAACCAAACAAAAACAACAAAAGAAAGTGCTAATAACAAAATGAGGGAGAGTATTTTGAGGGAAATTAATGGCAATGACTTTTACTATAATAAATTTTAAAAATTGAAACATTCATTGTATATTATGATTTCACTTGGTCCTTTACATTCCCACTAGAAATGACCTTGGCTTCCATTTCTCTGTATCCTCGCCAGCCTTCTTCTTTTTCTTTTTCTTCTTTTTTTGGTGTGTGTGACAGTCTTTTTTTTTTAAATCGGTACCAGGGATCGAACTCACGACTGCCTGCTTGCAAGGCAGGCGCTTATGCCGCTGAGCTAAATCCCCAGCCCCTACCTTTGCATTCTTAAAATTCATTCCATTTGGATGTGGTGTATAGTCCTTTTAATAGTTGCTGGATTTGGGTTGCCAGTATTTTTCTGAGGATTTTTGTATTTGTATTCATAAGAGGTATTACTCTATAGTTTTCTTTTCTTGTGATGTTTCTGTCTGACGTTAGTATCCATATAATGCTGGCCTTAGGTGGGATCTGTTATCTCTTCTTCCTGGGAAGAGTTTGAAAGGATTGATTTTAACTTTTAAAAAATGTTTTTAAAAATTCACCGATAAAGCTATCTGGTCCTAGGCTTTTTCTTGTGAGCCTTTTGATTATTGATTTATTCTCTTTCCTTGTTATATATGTTTATTCAGATTTTCTATTTCTGCTTGAACCAGTTTTTTAGTGTGTGTTTCTAGGAATTTGTCCATTTCCTCTTGGTTATGTTGCAGAAATCTGATATCAAATCAGAGGGAACACCCTTTGCACAGAGGAGCCTGGAAGGTCCCCTGGTGGACTGGGGACTATAACACAGTCCGAATCTCCGGTATGGATGGAGAGTGAAACAGACTTTTCTACATTTTGGAAGTACAAAAGCTGATTGCAGGTTCTCATAGAATTGGTTGCATGAACCAAATCATATGTTGTCAGGCAGATTTGTTCTGGGCAGGTGATTCCGAGGAGTTGCTTACCGTAAGGCATGAGCAAATAGGGGAGGGAACTGGGGCTGAGGAGGTGGCTGAAAGTAAGCATGTCCTTGATTAGTTATTTCAGCGGGGCAGCCCTTGAAAATAGAGTATGTTGGGGCTGAGGATTTAGCTCAGCGGCATAAGCACCTGCCTTGCAAGCAGGCAGTTGTGAGTTCGATCTCCGGTACTGGAAAAAAGAAAAAAAGAAAAAAAAAAGAAAAGAAAAAAAAAAAGATACAAAATAGAATATGTCAGACAGTACAGGCAGTCCAGATGGGTGTGGTCAGACTGAGGTAGGTTGGACTCACGCTGATTTGCAGTTGACATGGTCAGTCAAGGCTGGCGAGTCTAACGCTCTGGCCGTGTGGTGGGCTGGGTGAGCACATCTTGTCTTAACAGAGCATTAGACTTGATTTTTAATTTTTCTGTCACAGTTATATTATTTTTGGACATGATAATTTAGTATGCTTGCTGTCTTTTTGGGCTGCTTGCTCTTCCTATTACTAAGTGAACAGTGTTAAAATCTCCAACCAAACTTTCCAATGTGTGTTCTTTTAGTTTTGTTAATTTTTGTCTTCTGTATTTTGAAGCTATGCCAATAGCTATGCTAGCTGTTTATACTACAGATTTAGGATGGTTACACTTTCTTGTGGATTCATCTTTGTGTCATCATGAAAATGTTTCTTCTTATCTCTAGTAATGCTTTTGACGTTCAAATCTATTTTAAAGATATTAGTATAGCTATACTGGAATTCTTTTGTTAGTTGCATAGTATGTCTTTTTTTGTGTTTTTGCTTCCAAACTGATCCTTTATATTTAAGGTGTGACTTTTATATCATATTGTTTTTTTAAAAAACAAGACTGACAATATTTTTAAATTTGACTACTTTATGAATTATGATATATTTGATTTTTTGGGGGTCTTTTTTGAGACAAGGTTTCACTATGCAGTTTAGGCTGGTCTTGAACTCACTTTGTAGCCCAGGCTGACCTCAAGCTTACAGTGATTCTCCCGCTTCAGCTTCCTGAGTGCTCGGAGATATATTTGAGTTTAAATATGATAGAACACTGTTTTTTCTTCAGGCTTATCCATTCCGTGTTCCTTTTCTCTCTCCTTTCTTGCCTACTTTTATGTTAAGTATTTTTTAGAATTTTATTCCCAGTCTGGTAGCTAGTTGGTTGTTCCTTCTTTCAGAATTTTCTCTGTGGTTTGCAAATGCATCTCTGACTTACTGGAGGACTTTTATGACTTCCTAGAATTTTAGTTCCATTTACTGCTTATATACAGCTACATGTGTACATAACTTACACATTGCTGTCACATGCTTTGAAGTACTGTGTCTGTGCATGTTTTATCACTGCTTGTCACAGTCAGTGCTCAGAGTTACGCACGCTTCCTGCTGCTCTTCAGCTCTCTGCCTCTGCACGCCTCGAGCTGGAATAATTTTCCCTCTGTCTGAGAGCTCTCTTTCGATTTTCCTTTCTTCAGTTTTTTTGGGAAGTATGACTGGGTGTTTCTCAGGCCCCTTGTTCTCAGTGGGCCCTGAACTCCGCTTTTCACTCTCTGGCCCCACAAGCCGCCCCAGTCGCTCGTCTCTGGGCAGCTCTTGGGACTGGCGGGAGCCTCGGGAGCAAAGCTGCTGCCTGTGGAGAACGCTCTCCGCTTTCCCATGTTGAAGGATCTTAGCCTTGGAGTAGTCACTGATCTTCTATCTCAGATGTTTTATTAATATATCAACTCACACCTTTTCCTATTGGGAAGGTTCTTCTGCTGCAAGATAATTTATCATTATTAGGGCTGGAAATCTTGCCAGTTGTTTTCTTAATTTTGCAGTCCTGACTAATGGCTGAGGTCCGGGGAGGGAGTAGAACTAGAAGACAGTGTTATCGGTGTTGGTCTTGTACGCCTCTATTACAGATGCACGTCTCTGTGGCTCTCTGCTGCGGACGAACACACAGCTAGGTACATGTTAAAAACATATGTACTGTGTACATGTGAAACAGATGCATATCCAGGCACAGAGAGGATTTCCTTAACCCTTTGGAGAAAGTGTAGAAAATTCTTGCTTGTCAGTATATAAATCCTTGCACTATTGTTTTTCAAATTATTTCTATGGTATGAGAATATTTCATATGATGTTAATAATTTTTCTTTGTTAAAATGGTACCAACATCAATAAATTTGGGTAAATGTACTTGGGACCCCTGAAAAACTGCCACACACAAGCATGTTAAAGACTTGAAAGCATGTAAATAAGCTTATTTGATTATAATGTTATTTTTTGCAAGAATATCTATTCTTATCTCATGGAGTACTAGGATTCTGTAGGTAAATCTGGGGAAACCTTGCTTTTAGCAAACCTCAATTCACATAAGTCTCACAAAGGTGGGGCACCGCCTCGTGCGTCATGTGGGGGTGCTCTAAGAAGTCAGAAAGTGTGAGCATCGGGTTTGGAGGGCTCAAGCCCCTCTACTGCTCAGTAGCTAAAACAAGGCAGAACTTGAGGGTGCACTCCGAGGCTTGGTGCTTCCAGGAGTGAAGCCATCTGCTCCATTCTCTGTATCCGCCCGGGTCAGCAGGGGGCACCTATTTGTGCTGGTGGGAATTGACTTTTAACTTTGTAAGACCAAATTCTCCCTTATTTCACCTGCCTTTTGGAGGTGTTGCTGCTCCTCTGTGCAGTGAGAGGGTGAGGCTCAGGAGCCGAGCGGCCTGGGTTCAAGTCCTGGTGCCGAGTGACCCTGGGCTGAAGGAGCGAGCGGAGAGAGCACAGGCCTTGATGTCAGGGCCGCCCGGCCCTGCACTGCCTCGCTTTGATCACGGCGCGTCCTTCCACCTCGCTGCCCCTTGGCGCCCTTACTCTGTGGTGAGAAGGAAATAAGGCGATGCATGTCGAGTGCACACCTGGACACAGTGGGCAACCTGGCGAGTGTCAGGGTCACACTTCATCCACACCTGACTCCTTCTTCTGAGTTTGAAGAGAACCCCAGGCCTTTGTGGTGCTTGAAGAGAACCTTGAATGTGAAGAGAGTTTTGTAAACTCTTGGAGACAAAATCCAAGCTGTTTTATCTTCATTACTGCCCTTGATGCTGCCTCATCTCCTCTGGCTGGGCAGGGCTGGCTGTGGGGACCACACTGCTGTCCTTCCCTACTCTCAGGTGGAACAATTTCTCCATCACAGAACATTGGCAAGAAGATGTCCTGCCAGCAGTTCATTGCCAACCTGGACCAGCTGAATGATGGCCAAGACTTTGCCAAAGACCTCCTGAAGGTATTACCTGCTTAGGGTCAGCGTGTCCATAGGTGTGCACTGGGTGGGTGGAGAGAAGTCTCTGACCTTCAAAATCCTGGCATTCCAGACCCTTAATACCAGGGACAGGGCCACCAGGACTTTGGGACAGAGTTAGAGACTATCCAGCTCAATTGTTCTGTGTTCCCTGAGTTACTTAGGCTTTGTGAGATTTGTTTTTAATGCTGCAGTTATGATTGCTGTCACAGTAAAAATCCTCACTGTCACCAATAGCACAGCTGCCACCTCCTCTACCACGACAGTGCCTTCACTGCAACCAGCAGCAGCAGCACCAGCACTGTGGGGAAAAGCCTCATAATTCCTACCGCATCAGCAGGAATTCAAGGAATCAGTTTTCCTTTTGTCTTTTTTCTTTTTTTTGTATCGGTACCAGGGATCAAACTCACGACTGCCTGCTTGCAAGGCAGGTGCTTACGCCGCTGAGCTAAATCCCCAGCCCC
The DNA here is from genome assembly GCF_034190915.1 of Cavia porcellus. NCBI lineage: Eukaryota > Metazoa > Chordata > Mammalia > Rodentia > Caviidae > Cavia > Cavia porcellus. The sequence goes on from NW_026947504.1 coordinate 7,176,560, forward strand.
CAGTTTTCCTTTTAGGATTAAGCCTCGGATGGATCTTTGGTCTTTGCAGTCTAGTAAGTTCTCCTCCTTGAGGGAAGAGGAACAGTACTTCTGGAAGACAAATGAATTCATTTTTAGATAGTGAATTTTAATAACTTTGTAGTACCAGGAGGATAGTTGAATAGTGAGGCTGGTGGTAAGTATGCACAATTATGTTGTCAATTAAAAAATAAAACTAAAAAAGAGAACATTGTCTCCACAGCTACCTTCTTTGCCATGAAAAAGCATTTATTTAGAAAATATATATGATATCAAATCACCATCCACCTAACTGCTTTTCCCCATCTACTCATTCACTCTACCTCTCCACCCACCCAGCCACTGAGCCACTTGCCTTCCTGAGTACACACTCTTTCACTTACACCCACACCTTCACTCCCAAATGCTGCCTAACACACTGGGCACTCACTGTGTACCCACCTTCCCCATCCCTTTCCCCATATATCTGTGTGCTCACCCATATTCCTGTCATCCATCCATCCATCCATCCATCCATCCATCCATCCATCCTGTTGAACATCTGCTACATGTTGAGTTCTAGATTATACACTGGAGATTCAATAGTGAGGCAATTCCTGACTTTGTGAAGCTGATTGTCTCCTCAAGGGACAGACAGTAAATGATTGCACCATCAAATACCACCCATCCATACATCCACCCATCCACTCACTTATGCGTTCAACAAATATGAATCAAATACTGACTTTGCCCATTAGTTGAAAGGATGCTTCCTCATGGCACCCTCCTTACTGGAGTAGATGGGGATTTCTGTGACTCTTTATTTGAACTCCTTTCTTTTCTTCTCTTCCAGACCCTTTACAATTCCATCAAGAATGAAAAGCTGGAATGGGCTATGTGAGTAGTGCGCCTGGGCACAGGCATGGGGAGACTAAGCTGGGAGTGAGAGTAGCTGGGGGTGTTACTAGGCCTGCTGACCACTCTCCATGGTGCTGATCCTTCCCAATCCAACCCCCTGACAACACCTGTACAGCTGGCCAACATATCTCTTTTTGGGTTCATTTTTTTTTCTTTTTTTTTACTTGGTAACAGAAATTGAACGCAGGGCCTCACACTTGCCAGGCAGGTACTGTGCCACTAAGTTAATTCTTGGCCCTCTGGGTCCATTTTGATAAACAGTGTATACTGTTTACATTGCTGTCAAATAGACTGAACTGCAGATTTAGTTCGATGGTATCCACAGCTGGTTTTCTGTACTGAAGAGGCACATATTCCTTATAACCCTGAGGGTAGGACTGTGTTCAAGGGATCACTGATCTTGGCAGTGAGGAGGGCAACTGTCACTTACTTTACCCTATGTGGTCAGTGAGGTGCTCAGGCATCTGGAGAGAGCGATAGTGACCATGCTGATTGGAGAAGCTACGAGACACCCTAGGTGGAACCCCTTCCTGCTCTGCTCTCCAAGGCAGCCTGTGGCTTTGGGTCTGTGTAGAGGCTTAGGGACCTCTATTCCTTTGATAGGGCTGGACTTTTCTACTAGGGCTCCCATGGTGAGCCCACACTTCATGGGCTTCATCTACTGACCTGCCCTCTGGCAGCATGAGGTGGTTCATGATGCAGCTTCAGTCTGCCCAAGGGTTAGTGCCAGTGCCCATCCACACTGGCTCATAGAGGGTAGTTGATGAGAGAGGATGTGGTGATGTGGGGACGGGCCTTCCTGGAGGTGGCACTCAAGCCTGGTACTTTCCTAGTGATGAGGATGAGCTGAGAAAATCTCTGTCTGAGCTGGTGGACGACAAGTTTGGGACAGGCACTAAGAAGGTGACCCGGATTCTGGACGGCGGTAACCCCTTCTTGGATGTCCCTCAGGCTCTCAGCGCCACCACCTACAAGCATGGCGTGCTGACTCGGAAGACTCACGCCGACATGGATGGCAAGAGGAGTGGGTGTCAGGCTGGGGGAGGGGGGAAGGGGAGGGATGTTGGCTCAGGTGCCCAGCCCCTGGCCACTCCTCTGGGGATGCACATGCAGGGGAGGCAGGGTAGGAGACACTGGAGTGGGTGTTTGTGGCTGCACTACCTGTGCCCCCCTCCCCAGCACCCCGTGGGAGACGTGGCTGGAAGAAATTCTACGCAGTGCTCAAAGGGACCATCCTGTACCTGCAAAAGGTGAGGTCTTTCCTAGGCAGGACCAGCTCAGTCCCATCCAGCCTTTGATTTGTGGCACTCAGGGGCTCCTGGGCAGGACCTAGGGCTTGGCGGGGTGGGTGGGGGGGAGTCTGGATCCTTCCTCCATCAGGGCCTTGGGACTCAGGTTCATGTAGGCCTTTGACTGTTTTGGGAGGGGTCTTTGAAATGTCCAGTGATTCTGTGGATACTTAGTGTCAGGCCTCTAGGGCAGACATGTACAGGAGAAAGGTACCTAGAGTGCTTGTCACTGGGAAGGAGGGAGACGGAAGGACAAAGGGGAGAGAGTGGGGCACATGGGGCCGTAGGCTGGGGCCTGGCAGTGACAGAACCCCTGCTCCACAGGATGAGTACCGGCCGGACAAGGCTCTGTCAGAGGGTGACCTGAAGAATGCCATTCGTGTGCATCATGCTTTGGCCACCAGGGCCTCTGACTACAGCAAGAAATCCAACGTGCTCAAACTGAAGACTGCCGACTGGAGGGTCTTCCTCTTCCAGGCCCCGTAAGATCCTGAACCTCTGTGTCTACTAGGCTCGGCCCCTGTACCATGCACTCCACATGCAGCCCTCTCTTGGTAGCCACACCCCAGATTTCCAAGCATAGCAGCCACAGAGCCAGTGTGTTTGTCCCTTTGGCATGGGGCAGCAGTTGCTTTGGGCCCTGCAAAGTGTAAGCTCTCAGCAGGCAGTGGGGAGTGGTTAGAAATGCAGCTGTGCTGGCCCATCCTTGATCTACCAATCAGGAACTTCGTGATGGGGCTCAGAGCTATGCTGCCACTAGCCCTGCGGGGCTGCCCACCTGTGCCAACATCCCTGAGGGATGGGGACGATGGACTCTTTATAAATCATCCTTGATTGTCAATCTGTGGTCCGGTAGGGAAGATGCTGCTCCCGCTGGCCTGTGGCGCCTCACTCTGCTGTGCGTCACACTTCTGTGGCTTGAAACTGGGTTTTCACATTTCAGATGAGCTTACAAGGAGGGAGATGGGTAGGTGAGGCTGAGGACCCGAGTATAAGGGCTGAGAAGGCAGCAGGGATAGGACAGGAGGGCTGAGGGGGACCGCCGCTTGCCCATTGCTGGTCATCTTCTGCGCTCACGGGCTCCAGGGCCATCAGCTCTGTCTAAGTCCACCCAGCCAAGTGCTCTACCATTCTGCCCTCCTTCCCCTGTCTATGTAAAAGTATGAGTGTCTGTACCAGGCCTGTTGCTGGCTACTGGGTGTGTGTGTCAGGTAGCAAGTTCTATTGTGAGAAACCGGCACCCACCCTCCGCCCTGTCCCCAGGAGCAAGGAAGAAATGCTGTCGTGGATCCTAAGGATCAACCTGGTGGCTGCCATCTTTTCAGCCCCAGCCTTCCCAGCTGCCGTCAGCTCTATGAAGAAGTTCTGTCGGCCCCTGTTGCCCTCCTGTGCCACTCGTCTTTGCCAGGTACAAGTGCCTGTGTTCATGGTGCCACCGCACAGGCTGCTGCCCCCAGCTCAGAACACTCAGAACACCGGGGTGGTAGCATCACCCCGGTTCTTTCTCTCAGTCCAGGGCGCCTGGCCCTGCACTGAGGGGCGCCAGGAAAGGACAGATATCCTCCTCCATGGCATGTGCCTCATCCCTGTTTATAGGTGGGGAGACTAAGGCCACGTGTCACACAGAGACCAACTCTTCTGTGGTGGATAGCATGGGGTGAGGGTGGGGGACAGCCCTACGGCGTGGTTGTGGGTTGTGTTGTTTGCATAAGTGTGAGAGGTCATGGGTGTCTTAGGGAGCTAGGGACAGGCGAGACATGGGTGCCCTTAGCCCGGTGCTCTTTTGATTTTACTTTACAAAATATTAACCTGTTACCTATGAAAATAAATGGGGTTCACTGTGATATTTCCAAACATGCATACATCATACACTGACCATGCCCATCACTCTCCCACCCTGGCCACTGCTCCTACACCGTCCTCCCAACTGTCTTCCCATTCCCTGGGCAACCTTCTTCTAAGTTTCTACAAATTAGTGATGACATGAAATACCATGTCTTTCTATGTGTGTAGCTCATTTACCTTAACATGACAGGATTTCATTCTTCTTTACGGCTGAGTTGTACTCCATGGTGTGTATTTCACACCGTATTTTCTTTATCCAGTTACCTGTTGATGAGCACCTGGCCTGGTTCTGTATCTTGGCTTCTGTGAATGGTGCTGTGATAAACATGGGGTTCAGGTTTCTCTTTTGCATGCTGACTTTGTCTGTTTAAGATGTAACCCTGGAGCGGGATGCTAGAAGTTGTAGTTTTGGTTTTTTGAGGAACCTCCACACTGGTTTCCATTATGGCTATACTAATTTACAGTCCCACTATATAAGAATTCCTTTTTCTTCACATCCTTGCCAGCATTTTGTTTTAAAAATAATATGCAAACTGTTTGATGTTTTCACTTATCCTTAGATGTTTTATTTGAATCCCTTCAAAAAACTCATCTCATCAATACTTCAGGGTTTCAGGGTGTTTTGGGAGAGAAAAGGTTGGATAGATAGTGGCGCAGAACTTGAGAGGCAGAGGGCAGGGAAGCATCAAACTGTCTGTCTGTCAGCCAGCGGTTCCTTTCCCTTTGGGCCCGTCTCTCTGTGGAGCTCTGGAGGTGTCCTTATCTGCCCAGAGAGCCTGTGTGCACATGCACAGAGACCACTGCGAGTCTACATACATGCACAGGCCACTTAGGCACACACGTGCACATGAGTACACTCCACACATGCCCTCATGTATGCATATGTGTCCACACATATGCATATGCATACCACCCCAAGGGGCCTGGCTGTATATACTGTAGTGGGTGGGGTGGGCGTGTACTTGTCTGTCATAGGTATGACTCTGGATCTGTGACTGTCATGTGCATCTGAGGCTAAATGTGGGAGAAGGTATATGTCCTGTGGAACCAGGGGGAACTGGGTAAGGTTGATGCTTGGTCTGTGTGCATGTCGGGTTTCCCTGAGTCCACAGTTGTATGTCTGTGGAAGGGAGTGTATATGGGCACATACTCTCTGGGGCACCGAGGAGAGTGGATGCCCCTGAGAGCGAAGGAAGGAAGGAGCAAGGTAGGAGGAAGGAGGAAGCTATGAGGAGCACTTCCTGGTCCAGAGCCTGGCTGTACCTCCCTGGGTTTGGGAACACCAGACAGCCTCTGTTTCCCTTTTGTAAAACAGCTCCTAGCCCCATGACCTCAAGAGTTGGGCCTAACAGTCCTGTCTTTGCAGGAGGAGCAGCTGCGGTCTCATGAGAATAAGTTGAGGCAGGTGACCGCAGAGCTGGCGGAGCACAGGTGTCACCCAGTGGAGAGGGGCCTCAAGTCCAAGGAGGCGGAGGAGTACCGGCTGAAGGAGCACTATCTCACGTTTGAGGTGGGCCTCCAGTGGGTGCGTGGTGGGGACCAGAGGAGGCCAGTTCTCCCCTCCACCTCCCACCACCAGCGTCCTCCCACAGCCAGGGGCTCCTCATCTGGGAGCTCCCTACCAAAAGGGATTCCTGGAGGCAGGCATAACCCTAATGATGAACATGGCTTTCTGTGGGTCAGTTTTACACAGCCCAGCTGGCAAATGAGAATTAAACAATTGCACCCCACCTGGGTCTCTCCAGGAGCGCTAGGGCGCTCCTACAGAAACAATACCACCTTTCCAGGAGCCTTCTCACTTGCACCTCCCACCCCAGGCAAGCCTGGCTTCCTGAGAAGATTTGACAGCGAGCCCACAACGCTTGAGAGGGCCTGGCCGCCCAGCGCCCTCCCTCACTCGGTCTCCAGTTTCTTTCTTTCAGTACCGGGAATTGAACTCGGGACCTTTCACCCGCCAGGCAGGGTCTGTGCCACTGAGCTGCATCCCTCTTGTTTTCCTCTTGTACACGCATTTAGTGACAGAGCACTTAATCTCCTTTCTTCTCATGCTGCCACTGTCTGCTCCCTACCCTGACTCTGCCAAGCGGGGCCTTTGTGAGGCGGGGCGGGATGGGGCACTAGGTTAGGGAAAAGGAGCGGAAGCACTTGCCTGTTTCGGACGGCCCTCCAGTGGGGGTGGTCAGACAGACAAACAGAAAGGCTGAGGCTGAGCCCAGAAGTCCTCAAACAGGAGGGGCAGGACTTCACCAATCTCAGTCTCTAGATTCCTACCTTGACTTTCTACTGAGGTGCAGGGTAGGGAGTAGAGTTCCCAAGGCAGGCCTGACCTTTTGAAAAACAAAGCTTGATAGTGTTTTGAAGTCTGCTCACATCTACTCTCTGCAGTGTAAAAATAGCCATGGCAAAAGCCACCATGACCAATCTTTGGCTAAATATTTGGCCTGATTTGCATTTCCCTTTTATTGACTGATTTCATCTTCATACCAATTCTGTGGGGACTGTACTGTTATCTCCATTTTATCGGTTGGGAAATTGAGGCTCGGAGAGGTCAGAGTACTTACCTGAGGTAGCACAGCTAAGAAATGCAGGAGCCAGGATCCTAACTTAGGTGACCATAGCTCCAGTGAACTGGCCTTTCCAGTCTCACTTGGTTTAATGCAGGGGTGGGAGGAGGTGAGCAAAAAAGGTCTAAGTTGGGCCTGGTGGCTCACGCCTGCAATCCCAGCACTCGGGAAGCTGAGGTGGGAGGATCGTTGCGAGTTCGAGACCAGCCTGGGCTACAAAGTGAGCTCAAGGCCAGCCTGAACTGCATAGCGAAAAAGACACGCACACACACACACACACACACACACACACACACACACAAAGAAAGGTCTGGCTCTCATGGCAGAGCTGGGGGAGAGGAGTTCCCTGACTATCGGTCGCTAGTCCTCCAGGACTCTAGACTCTCCTGACTGTGCTGAGGTCCTAAAGTTGAGGCAAGAGCCCCAGATACTGCTAAATCTCTCTTCTAATATTAATATCGATCAATAACTCCCTTTAATCATTTATTAATAGTTATTTCCTCATGCCCTCACCAACATGGGGCTTGTCAAATGTTTTAACTTTTAGTAATCTGACAGGTTTAATAATCAGTGTCATTATTACTGCTTTAATTTAGGTTTACATTGTTTTGAATTGTGGTAAAACATAACAAAATTCACTATCTTAATCATTTTTAAGTGTGTGCATACTTCTATTCATGCTGTCATGCAATCAGTGTCTAGAACTTCTTGATCTTCTCCAACTGAAATTCTGTACTTATTAAACAATAACTCTTGTTTCTTTTTCCTTAGCCCCTGACAACTACCCATCTAATGGCCACCTCTATGTGTGTTTTGTTTTAAATAGTACTGGGGATTGAATCCAGGACCTTGTGCTTGGTTTCACACTAAGCTACATTCCCAGTGTTTTTTCCCCCCTCTCTCTCTTTTGAGGCTGGGTCTTGCTAAATTCCTCAGGCTGTCTTCAAACTTAGGACACTTCTGCCTCAGTCTCCCACATAGCTGGGATTGCAGCCATGTCCCACTGTACCCAGTGTTTTTCTGTGATGTTGACTGCTCTCTATTCTTTATATACATGGAATCATGCAGAACTTGTTTTTTGGTGATTAGCTTATGCAACTTAGAATAATGCTAAGGTGCATTCGTATTTTAACATGCTTCAGAATTTGCATCCTTTTAGTTCTAAATCATATTTCATCATATGCACATAATCACTTTGTTTTCTGTTCACCAGTTGATGGACACTTGGGTTTCTTCCCTCATTTAGATACAATGCACACGAGTGTGCACATACCCCCAGGATGCTGCTTTCATCTCTGTTGGATACGTACCCCAGGGTGGTATTATTGCATCAGAGTGTAATTCTATTTTTAACTTTTTCAGAAACATCACTGATTTCATAACAGCAGCGCCCTCATTTTACATTCTCACCAGCAATGTACAGGGTTCCAGATTCTCCACCTCCTCACCAATGATCTTCTGCATTGTTTTTTGATAGTTGCCAGTGTAATGGATGTGAGATGGTATCTCTGTGGTCTTGATTTGTATTTTCCTAGTGATTAGTGGTGAATGTATCTGTATGCATTTGTCATCCATTTGTATATCTTCGTATTTTTGGTGTATCTTCTTTGAAGGAATATCTATTTGTGTCATTCGGTCATTTTTCATAATCTTTGCTTTGTTTTTTTTTTGAGATAGGGTCTTGCTATGTAGTTCAGGTTGGCCTTGAACTCACTATGTAGCCCAAGTTGGTCTCCGATTCATGGCAGTCCTCCTGCCTCAGACTCTGGAGGCTGGGATTACAGGTGTGCACCATTATCTGGCTCATTTTTAAACTGGATTGTTTGATTGTTATTTTTTGGTGTTGAGTTGTAACAGTTCTTTATACATTTGCGGTATCAACCCCTTACTAAATACGTGATTTTAAACTGTGTTCTCCCATTTTGTAGACTGCTATTTAACTGTGGGTTGTATCCTTGAGGTACAGAAGTTTTTATTTTTTGATGCACTACCAATTTTTGTCAATTTTTATTTTTGGGGCCTGTGCTTTTGGTATCAAATCCAAAAATCACTGACAATTATTTATATTTTTCAAAACTGGAACTGAAATTTCTGTGTTTTTATTGAACAGTTTATTTCCTTTTTATTGATTTTGAGAGCTCTCTGTGTGCTGAGATTAGTCTTTGACTATACAAGATACAAATACTTTTACCAACTTTGTTCTATGTCTTTTGATCTTGTTTTTGGCCTTTTTCTGTCCTTTCCCCAGAAAAGCCGTTATGAGACCTATATCCACCTTCTGGCTGTGAAAATCAAAGTGGGCTCGGATGATCTGGAGCGGATTGAGGCTCGGCTGGCCACCCTGGAAGGGGACGATCCTTCTCTCCGGAAGACACACTCAAGTCCTGCCCTCAGCCAGGGCCATGGGCCTGTGACTGGCAGCAAAACCCCTGGACCTGATACTTAGCTGGTGTGAACGTGCAGGCAAATGGCCCTGGAGGGGTCAGTGAGCACAATTATGGCCAGTGGCTGCTTGGACCAAGGTCCAGCAGTTGACGGGCAACCAGAGGAGTGTGGAGAGCCCTGTGGGCCAAGAAGATAGAGATGCTACTTGTGGCGTTGGGCCTCTTGCATCCTGGGCCATCTCTGGCCATGACTTTCTGCCCAGCCCTCGTTGCCTGCCCACATGGGGCTTCACTTTGTAGGCCAGGGAATGAATGCTCTAGCACCTTCTCACTGGAGGGGCCGGGAGGCTGCTGCTTCCCCAGGTCCCCTCTTCTTGCTGAGCTCCTCACTTATCCTGTGTTGTGAGGGCAGGCCTGGATCCCTCACCCTGTTCTCCTCGTCCATCCTCTGAGTTGACCAGCCGCAGGTCTGTGGACCACCAGCACTGTCTTCTCTTCCTCCACCTCCCAGCCACCTCTGCAAGAGGGCGCAGTTCTCCTGCCTTATTGCAATAACCCAGGACATGAGCTGCCTCACTCAGTGCCAAGCTGACTCCACTCACATGTGTGCCCACCTGTCCTCCCGTCCTCTGAGGCTGCTCTGCCTCCATTTTTGTATGGACATAAATGTATATAAATATATACATATAAAAGTTATATATATATAGAAGGAACTCTTTTAAAGATGGTTTTGGAACTGCCATCATCAGAGAATGAAATCAGATGAAAGAAAAGTGTATTTGGGAGCTCTGTTGTCTGTCATAAGGGCTGCCATATGGCCTTTGGTGGCCCTAACAGTCTGTGAGGAAAGATGAAGAGAGTACTGACCTCACCCTACCTGGCCTTTTCCCCTTCCAGCTGACCTGTTCCAGTTGGTGATTTTGGACTAAACAGACAAGATGTGTGTGCCACCCCGTCTGCTGTAAGGGTGTCCTGTGAATCAGTGGGATGGACCATGGCCCCTTTTTGTACTTAAATCTTTATGTTGTGCTATCAGGTCTATGAGCTCCAGAGGTGGCCTCTTGTACAGACTAGCCACACGGGAATAAAAGGCACTCCACCTTGCAGACAGCCACCTGTCAGCCAGCCCGAAGATGTGTGATGGAGGAAGGTTCTAGAAGCCACTAATTCTTGGTCTTGGGAAAAGGTGAATGACAAGTTGCTGATTGTTGATGTTTCTTTCATTTCCCTAGGGAATCAAAAAGGCTGAGCTAAGGTATATCTGGGAAGAATAGAGACATTTACTACATTCCCCTCTCAGATGGAACCTGCACTCCTCATACCAACAAGTGGATGGGATGAAGGCACTCTTGATGTGGCTGATGAGCCAATTCTTCCTAATGTTTAAATAGATTACTGTAGTTTGGCCAGCAATTTGGCCTCTGTGGTAACATATTTAGTTAATAAGATAAGACAACCTCGCAACTAAGTACCTAACATTTACAAGCCCACTCACATTTGATGCAGGGACATGTGACTAGGTGGAGGGATGTAGTGATTCAAATCCAAATTATTTAACTTGGATCAGCGGAAGTGTTTTGTAACTAAACCATCTGGTCTCTTCGTTTTGCTCAAGGGAAGTCAATGTCATTTAGATGGAGTTGAAAAGGCAGTGTGGTGACATAAAAGAGCTTGCTGTATTTCTCCACACTGCCTCCAATGTCCTTTGATTTTTAGTTCGGGTCCCGCCCACCACTTCATGAGGGTGAGTGATGACAGCAGAGTGTGAACACGTCGGCCTCAAACAGATGTGCTTCCCCGAGCACTAGCTGTGCCTCTCATCAGTAAAGAAACTTTTAGTTCACCTCCTTAATTGTATAATTATTTATTTGTAAATTATATACATGTACTACTGTACTAAAATACTATGTACATTATAAAACATACACAAAAATAGAAATTTTAAAAAGATGAGATGAAAATAAATCTAAATCAAAGTTCTAATATTTCTTCCTGTATTTTCATGGACCATCATGTTCCCCTTACAACTTTTGTCTCTAATACACTCGTTTTCTTGGACTATCCAAAGCCAGGCCCTAGTGAAACGCAGTAAGTGGTTTGCGCCACCTGGTGGTCCTGTCTAATGACTGCAGGCTCAGGACTTCTGTGGGGCTGACCCTTGAAGACAGCCTTTTGTGCCTTCAATCTGGTCTTCAGTGAGGATCAAATGCTGATTGCCAGCTGTGCTGTGGACAGTATGATGAGGAAAAAGTCAGACTTCTGGTCCTCATGGACCGCACAGTCTAGTGGGGAGAGAGACGGGTGATTATTATTTGGGATGCTGGGAGAGGGTGAGGAGAGACAGGGAAAATGATGCAGTAGAGGGGAAAAAAGAACATGGGGGTAGGAAAGAAAACTGACACATAAAGCCACCAGAATGTCCTGTGTATACCAGGCTACAGAGTGGTGAAAGGAAATTGTGCATCAGGACTTTGGCACTTTCCTGAGAGGCCATGTTAAAGGCCCTCCCAAGGCAGATGCTTGTGGGGCAGAGTGAGAAGCGGCCTCTGGTCAGCATGCTCTTAGGTCCAGGCCTTCCAGTGAAGACATCCAGATAGATGACATGATGGGGAAAAGGCAAGGAATTTTATTAGATTGTGGCCCTAGACTCCTGGCCATGTATGACGGGTATCCTAGAATCTAGGACAAATAATGAAGATATCAGATGAGGTCATGTGAAGATCAATGAGCTCACCAAAGGTCACTCCGGATTAATTGGGGGCCACACAGAGACTGGTGAGTTGGAGTCATGGAACTGGTTTCTGGCTGAAAATTTAGAAGGCAACAACTCAGAGCCCCCAAAGGATTAAATGAGGACCCTACAGTGGGTTTACCAACAGGTCATAGAGAGTTAGTTTGGGATCTCATAGAGGTCAGTGGTCACAAAGAAGAATTACTATTTATAGCAAACTCAGAGCAGAGGAGCCTGGATGAGACCATTAGATGGAACGGAGAGGGATCAGTGATTTTCAGGTTTGTGCAGCATTTAGTTTATTATTTTCCTTTGTTCCTTTGTAATAGGTGTTTCCCCCAGCATCCCCACAATGACTACAATGACTATAATGACAAAAGCCTTCCTTTATTTTTCTCACCTTCTCCCTCATCCAGTGTTTGCCACTCTGTGTGATTCAAGAATGCAAGGTTCAGGATACTGTCAGTACTGCCACTGAGGTAGCCACTTACTAGGCATCTTCCAGGAGCAGTTCTGGCTTATAATATCCACAACGACCCTTTGAGGTAGGTGTTTGCATCATCATTCCTGTGGAGGAAATCTAGGCCTAGGAAAATCACACAATTGGTGAGGGAGAAGAGCTGGCACTGGAGCAAACTCAGGCCCTGCGGGTGCCTAAGCCCTCTCAAGCTTATATCTCTCTACTCCTCTCATCTGTGGGTCTCTTGACTAAACACTTTCTGGGGCATTCATCCTGTGCATGTGCATGCATACATCCGTCCGCCCACACAGCCACAGGTGTGCATAGCTCTTTGGAGAGAAGAATTCTGGCTGGATCCTGGTTCCTGGTGCTAGGCACTGGTTTAATAAGTTAGTCAATGAGGGGATAAGCCTAGACATACGTTGCTGTGTCCATACCTGAAATTGTGTCTCCTTCACGAGGGGCTGCAGGTATAGGCACGCCCTGCCTCTGAGGGGATATAAACTTGGGGAAGAGCAATATCCTGTGGGCTTTTGAGCTGCACCTGCTGTGGTCCTCCCGGCAGTAAGGGTATCTATCATGATGCCTTGCATGTCTAAACTTTGCCTGTGATGTGCCCAAGGCCCCAAGGGTCATTTTGCTGCAGCTGTCCCAGTGCCAACCCCACCACCCTTTCTCCTCACCTACCCAGATCCGAAAACTGTTGCCTCAGCCAAGCCCCGCAACTCCAGGGCAGGGACTGAGCCCAAGTTCTAAGGCTGAGTTTGAAGCAGAGCAATTTGCGTCAGTCTCTTGGCCAGATCCCCTAACAGCCAGGGAGGGGACACCTTGTAAATGTTTTGGGAAAAGGGAGCATGGTCCTGGAGACTGGGGAGAGAGTCACTTGCTCCTAGAGATTGCCCTGGCCCTCTCTGTCATTGCAACATCCGCTCCCCTAGACAGAGTCCTCACCTGTCCTCCCTCATTACCTGAGGGCTAGGTACACACAGTCAAACAGCAGGTATTTCTGATTTTATTTATAATATAAAAATGTTCAAGTGTCAACAGTCAGGTGTTCCGACATTTCAGGGCAGGGTTCCCATTTGTTTCTGTTAGGGAATTACTGTTTTTAAACAATTGCCTTTTTTTCTTTTTTGTGACAAATTAGCATTGGATCCAGTTTTAGGGTTGGGGAGGTCAAGACTGGAGAAGGAACGGAAGTCATAGGTGGATTGGGGCCTGGCTGTGAGAAGGAAATGATGTAATTTTATTGCTAAAGGGGAATAGAATACACTGTGGAGTGGCTCTTCTCGGTCCCAGCGTGACCATGCATCCAATCTAAAGAATCTGAAATGCAAAGGACATGCAGGCATAAAATAGAAAAGACGGCCTGTAAACGAAGGTGCTGCAGAGGACAGAGGGCGTCCTGGAGGCCGGAGGGGAGGAGGAGCCGTGAACATTGGGCCCCTGACAGAGCTACCCCCTCCCTGGGCCGGGGCTGTTGGGGAAACCTCTTTATCTGTTCTCTTTTAGCAGCTGTGAGGAGTGGGAAGGGTCCCTCCCCATTCTGGTTGCTGTCGCTGGGCCTTTGTCTCTCCCTGACACCAATTTTAATTCTAAGCTTAGGATCCTGCCCTCTCCTCGCAGGGGGCCCAGGACTCCAGATCTGGCCGGAGGGGGCGGGGAACAACTTTTGACCTCTGAGTCTCACTCTCCAACCCCCGCTTTCCCTCCTTTTGCTCATTCCCCACCAACTTGGGATCCACCCCTATCCAACTTCGAGCAGCCTAGACTTCTCTCCAGGAGCCCCAGAATAGCGTACAGCAAAAGGCACCACAATGTAGGTTTCTATTAAAGAGTCAAAAAATTGGCCCATCTCTCTTTTTTTTTTGTTTCTTTTTTTTCTGAAGCTGTAAATCAGGATGTTACATATAAATAGTTTCCCTATAAAAACGTCTTTGCCGTTAGCTAGTATTATAAGACAATTTTTGCTAAAATGAAAATAAAACATTTTGTTATACTTTTTTCCTTTTATAGAAAATAAAAATATTTTTATTTCTGTTTTGCCCTCCTTGCTCTCTCCGGTCGGTGGTCTCTGTCTCCGTCCAGACAGTGGGGCGCGCGGGCGGGCCGGCAGGCGGCGAGGCGGCAGGGCGACGGGCCCTAGAGGGGCGCCGAGTCCTGCTTGGCCCGCGGCGGCGGCCCGCGGCTGTGTCTGCTGCTGGCCCGTGTGCTGTGGCTGTCCAGGGAGTAGTAAGTCCTGCTGTCGGCCGCCGGGCACAGCGGCGGCGAGTCCGAGCGCAGCGCGTCGTGCGCCGCGCGCAGGCCGAGGAAAGGCGTGCTCTCGGCAGCCAGCGCCCCGTCCGCGTCGTCCGCGTCGTCGTCCGAGGCCGAGCCGCAGCCCGAGCCGCTGCTCAGCGACAGCGAGTCCCGCGCCGCGCGTGCGCGCTGCGCCGCCAGCCCGTTGAGGCGCGAGCGGCGCCAGCGTCGGGGCCCCGCCGACGTCCTGCGAGACGCACCGCGCGCGCGTGGCCGCGGCGGGGGCGGGGGCGCGCACTCCTGCGTGGTCTCGTATTCGTCGTCCTCCGGGATGCGGAAGGGGCTGGCGGGCAGGCTGCCCAGGCTGCCGCCCAGTGCGCAGGCCCCGCGCCGAGGCCCGGGCCCCGGGGCGGGGTAGTAGTAACTGTCGTAGCTGCGTTGCATGTCCGCGCCGCCGGGCCCGGGCCCTGGCCCGGGGCCGGGGGGTGCCTGGTGCCGCAGGAGCGGCTGCTGCTCCGCCAGGCGGTAGTTGATAGGCGCGGCCGGGGGCAGCGAAACGGCGTGCGCTGAGTTGGGTGATGTGATCTCGAAGGTTGGCACCTGTGTCGCCAGCGAGTAGTGGAAGTCCACGGGCGAGAGACGCGCGGGCGTGGTCAGGGCCGACACGTACCTGCGGGGGAGGGAGAGGCGTGGGCTAGGGTCTCGGGTGGGAGAGTCGGCGCAGCCCCACCCGGAGTCACCTTTTTTGCAAGAGAGTCTGCCAGTGAGTCTCAGTGGCTCCATCTCCTGCCTGTCTCCTTATTGTTACATGCTGATAACCATCGCGATGGTGGGAAGATTCTAGAAATGCATTGGGAATGAATTCGGACTGTAGCAGTTCTCCGTGAACAGTCACTTGCTATGGCGATATCACAGTCATGGGTTCAGGCTGGGACACTGTACCTGTCTTCTCTAATACAGTAATTATATAAGACTCTTAGGGGCATATTATACACAAACTGAGACACAGGACATAGGTAGAAAGTGGAGAACTAGCTTTTGAACTGAAGCCAGGCAGGAACCACGGCACATACTGCCCAATTCCAGAATTCACTAGTCCTAATTCAGATACCCCTGTGATCTGGACTCACTGTGCCCCCTAGGTCAGCCCATGGCTCATGGCTTCAGTGAGGCTCTCTCTCCCCCCATTCACTGAGGTATGAACTCATGAGCTCCCACTGAGCCACACTACTACAACCCTTTTAAAAATATCTTGAGACAGGGTCTTGCTTAGTTGCCCAGGCTCTCCTTGCATTTGGGATCTCCTGTCTCAGCCTCATAAGTAACTGGTGTTACAGGTGTGTGTATACTACACAAATTCCAATCGTAAAGCTGAAAGCTGCCTCAGGGAAGTAACCACTCACACCCCAGGTCAGGTCCTCAACCTCACTGAGGTGTCTATGCCTCGACCAAGACCCCTTGTTTCTTCAAAAGTTTGTCCTTGCCAGTATCTCCCAATATGGGTCCCGGGTGCCTGGCCCTTTGTCCGCCTGTGAGGCCATCAGCCTCTGCTTTAGGATATGGAGCATCCACTTCCACGGTCCTCTCTCAGCACAGGCAGGCACTTGCTTGCTCTCTGTAAACTAGCCCAGTGTCTCTGTTTTTCTTGACGCTCCCCTGCTGGAGGTCTGATCAGCCACCAGGTTCTACCATTCTCTCTTCTGGAGTGCACTCTCCACCTTACCCTGTGGCATTGGCCACTTTGTCACCCAGGGTCCCTCCTTCACTCTATGCAGTTTCTAGAGTAATCTTTTAAAAGTCCCAGCTCCGCTGAGGAGGCTCTTCTGTTGAATTCACCCAGGCTCCCTGTTTGGACTCAACTTCCATGCTCCCCACAGCCCTGCTCACCAACTATGTTCTTCAGTGACTGCTGGGACAGCTTCTATGGTGCTCGGTGTCTGCAAGGCTTTCCTTGCCCATCTCTGTACTTCTCGCTTCCTCACCAGTTCGTAAGGAGCCCTAGTTCTGTGGCTACTACTGGTGACAGTGGCAACAGGAATGAAGTAAAGAGCTCTGTGTATATTATCTTGGAACCATGCACATGAGGTATTGGTGCTCCCTGATCTACAGCGAGGTAAAGGTGCAGAGGGGTGGTGAAGTCAGGCTGGAAAGATTGATCTTGAAAAACCTGGCTGCCTTCTCGAGCAGCTGGACTAGGTTTCTCTTACTTGGTGTGATGCCCAGTGCTTAGTACTTTCTGTAGGCTGCTCTGAGCCTCAGTAGTCTGTGCCTGGGTGGGAGCTCTTCAGGAGTAGGACCAGGTAGGCCATCTCTGGATGCCCTGCCAGGCCTGGCTGGGAATATGGTGAGTGGAGCGAGGAGGCCATCTGCTCCTTTACCGCCTCCCCATCCTGGAGCTCTTCCTACAGAGATCCTTCTAGTCCTTTGCTCCCACAGACCTGACTTCAAGAGGGCCACCTGGGGGCTGAGCAAAGTGGGATTGGGAAGAAGGGAAGTTTCCTGGTTCATCCTGCATCTGTTGTTCAGAAGCCCAACAATGCCTCCTCAAACACTGGGGCCTTGTTGCTGATGCTGCCAGGGTCAGTGAACAGTCTTAGCTTTTATCTGTCCTGTACTGGTCAGTGTCCTCAAAAGCCATCTCCCTTCCCACCATCCAGTCTATTACACCTTTGTATCTTTCTGCTTCTGCAGGGACAAGGGTGATCTAGATGATCCGGGATAGGCAGCCATAAGGGCTAGTTGCCTGGAACAGCCCGTTTGTTCCTGTGCAGTTATTAATATTCCTTTGAACTCTGACAATTGCCTCGGCAGGAAAGTTAAGCTAAAAGTGGTCTCTCTACAACAGGGTCCACTGGCCCAACTTGTGGTCAGTCCATCACTAACTTGCTAAATGCCCCACAGCAGACTACTTAACCTACTGAGACCTTGTTTGCTCTCCTGAACAGTGGAGACAAGACTCTCTTAGTGCCTCTGAGATCTGAGCGCCACCTCTAGCCAAGGTGGGCCCAGGTCCAGGGGATTAGGACTGACCTCTCACTGTGTGGGGAGTCATGCAGGGAGTCCACGGAGTCATGGTAGGGTGGCATGGTGGCCCTGCGCCCCTCCTCCAGGCTGTATGCTGCCACCCGCCGAGCGCGGGCCTCCACACACGCGGGGCTGTTGCACTTGCTGGTGCCCACTGATGACAGCATGATGCCCGACTGGGAGTCAGAGGTCAGGCTCTCAGATCGCTCCAGGCTCCATGTGTGGCTCTCGTGTCTGGGGAAGCCAGATGGGGCAAGGTGAGGGGTCAGGGTGGTCCAAGAGGTGTGTCCATGGCCACCCCCTCCCTGGCTCTTTATTCTACGCTGGGCTCCCTTGGCTCACTGGTGTTTCCACTGTAGGCTCATGGAGTATGATAAATATTGGGAGAAGGTGGGCTGGGGTCCTGTGGATGGTGAGCTGCAGTGTGTACAGTCATCTTCCTCTCCTTCCCAAAACCAACACCCTCAGCCTTGCCTCAGAGTCCCTGCTTGCCGTGGTCCTTAGTCCCCACCTTAGGAGCCCAGCCCCAGGGGTTTACATGTGGGGCCCTGACTATGCCCTGGTGCTCCCCAGGAAAGAGGGCCCAGCCATATTATTTCTTGAGCTGCCTGAGCTTTTATGCTTGTGTGAACAGGCCACCCTGGTTCTGATGAGAAGGCCCTGGTGGACTCTGATTTCTGTGGCAAACTCAGGAGGTATCAGATAGCTCTGGATGCTGGAATGAAAGGACAGGAATCTACACGTTTCTGTGGGCTGTGGCAGTGCCCACCTGTGGCTGGAGGTGGGCGTGGCTGTGGAGCAGTGGTGAGAAGGAGAGCAGGAGTGGCTCCCAGAGAAGGTGGTCTCAGTTTCCCTCCGGATGACGTGGTCTGTGGCTGGCACATTCTTGGAGATGTACTGAGACAGACAGACAATTGGGGTAGGAGTTAGTGAGGGGACCACATTGGCTGTCTTTCCCAGTGAGGATGGGAGAGTGACAAACACTGAGCTCTAGGTTGGGAGGTGATCCACTAGGTGAGAAGTGACCTGCTGTTGGAGCGATGATGGCCCTAGTAAATCAGCCCCCTTCACTGGAGACGAGGCCAGCCATCCTGGTGTGTCAGTGCCTAGCAGGCTAGCGATGGGCTGACTGCTTCCCTGGTCTTTCCTTGCAGGGGGCATGAGAAGGCAGGGTGTCCATCAAGGGCTCAGAGGGGTGCCTGGAATGTCACTCACGTCTGCCATCTGGATCTCCTCGGGGTCCAGTCGGGGGTGGCTGGGCCCGTTGGCCAAGCTCCGGTTCTGGTGGGCTGGGCACATGTTCTGCCGGAGGTGGTTATGCATCTGCTTCCGCTGTTTTCTGCACAGGGGAAGGGTGGATGAGCTTTCTTTTTTTTTTTTGTCTTTTTCATTTTTATCGGTACCAGGGATCGAACTCACGACTGCCTGCTTGCAAGGCAGGTGCTTATGCCGCTGAGCTAAACCCCCAGCCCCTAGATGAGCTTTCAATTTCTCCCACAGTGAAGCTTCCTGTGTCTCTCCAGTGAACCTGAGTGGCAAAGAACCCCACTACTTTCTAGCTGTGTGACCCTGGGAAAGTTACAGAAACACTACATGTTTCACTCTCCCCTCTGTAAAATCATTCCAAAGACTAGTGACCATTAAAGGTGTGTAAGCTGTTCGTGCACAGTGCTGACACCCTGCCTGTCTCATCTTTCATTCATTCATTCAGTATTTACTGAGGTTTTTACTGTGTGCCAGACCCTGCTTTGGAGCAGAGAAGAGAGACATGATCCCTGCCTCCCACAGCCTAAAAGCAGATGATAAACACATACATAAAGGAAGTAGATATTTTCAGTAAAGTTTTGTGAAGAAAATAAGATGGTGTTATGACTGGTGAGCCAGGGCATGTGGGATTACTTTATATTGGCATATTTTAAATGCCTGATAAATCTGTCTTATGACAAACAAATCTAATCATGTGATTCCTCTGTTTAAAACCTGCCTCTGGCCCCGGCCCATTTCCCCCTCCGCTCTCCTAAGCGAGACTCTCTTGCTGCACTCTCTACTCCCACCTGTCCCCGCCCGCCCGGGACAGCCTGCTTCTGACCCTCTGCTCTCTCAGGCCTCAGGCCGTGTGCATGCTGGTCCTTCACCTGCACTTCATCTCTGCGGCTTCATCTGAGAACTGCCAGCTCCCGGCCTCCAGCCTGAAGGCTGCTTCCACAGCAAACACCTCCTTCCCTCTAGCTGAGGTGAGGGACCTCCAAAACGTGTCCTGTGACACGGACTGATTGCTTAGGATGTTGGCTGGGTGCCTTTGAGGTGCCTGGGGCAGGGCCTGGTGTCCGGCAGGCACTAAGCATGTGCCCTGAATGAGTAAACGCAGCCGTGGTCAGAATACAGTAAATGCAGAGGGGCTTGCTTTTTCCATATTTTTTTTGTAGAGGAAGTATGAGGCTTGAACTCATGACCTTGCACTTGCTAGGCAGGCGCTTATGCTGCTGAGCTAAATTCCTGGCCTTTTCTTTATACATCTTGGACTCAATTTTTTCTCTGCATCCAGTCCTCCCTCTGAGTTCTCTGAGCCCAGACTCCCTCCTTACTTCCCACCAGCCTTTCTGATCCTAGACTTATCCAAAGGGAGGCCAGTAGACCTTAGATTGTACTTAGTCTGGACTTCGTCTTAGAGGTTCAGTCCCCAAAGTAATGGCTGTATCTAGACTCTTAGCCTTCAGATATGACCAAATGTGACAAATACGTTTTTCTGTACCATGTCACTCTGCAACCTTCCTTGGCTCCCTGCTGCCTGCAGACTCCCTAGCTCGGCCCCAAGGCCCTGGGTATCTGGGTCCCAGCTATCTTCTTAGCCTCTTGCCCTTCTTCTTTGACTTTGCCCCAACTAGTCTGGGCTGGTCCTACTGCAGACAGTGGCTTCACCCATCTGCTTGTCTTTCAGCTCAAGCTGTCCCACCTGACTTCCCCCAAGTCCCACTGCCCCCGCAGTCCTCAAGGGGTGGGCCGGCCCCACCTCCCTGTGCTCTTGCTTCAACTGTTCCCAAGGTGGGGCCAGGCAGGGCTTTGAGGCCCCTGCCTTTTCTGGAATGCAGCCTTTTGGTGCTTTTTCCTCTTTCTCCTCAGCGCCTCCCACCAGACAGCCTGTGCTCTAGGAGCCTGTGGGATCAACTGTGCCTTCCTCCCAAGCCCTCAGTGTCCTGTGAGGTGTATACCAGGCTTACTCCCGTTAGAGCTCAGAGAGTTTCCCTCATTTGCAAGGTCACATGGGACATGGCAGAGCTGGGTTGAACTCAGACCCACCTTCTTCCAAAGGCTGTGCCCATGACTCCCTTTGCGCCAGTCCTCTGGTACTGTCTCCCTCTTATCTGGCTCTGCTTCCCAGCCCTGCCCCTGAGACGCAGAGCTATGGAGGCCAAGGCTTGGCAGTGGGGTGTGGTGGGGGGTGTCCCTCATAAAACATCTTGGAGGCCATCCCCTGGATTGTTCTGTCCTTGGCCTGAGCCCCTGATACTTACTTTGTTTTGCAGTAGGCGACCACACAGACAATGCCCACCACAAGTAGGGCCACGCAGATGCCGGTGATGGTCAGGACCCTCTTCTGGTACAGCTCCTCAGCTTCTGCAGGGGCAGAGCAGACGTGAGGGGTGGAGCAGGAGGAAGAGCCCATGGGGTGTGGGTGCAGACATCCCTGCCCCAGTCTAGGCTGCCCTAGCCCAGGTCCCACCTGCTGTGACTGTCCTGTCCCTCCTGCCTGCTCCTGGACTTCCTTTTTCTTTCACCCAACCCGCCCCCCCCAACTCTTGGACCTGGCCACACCCTCCCAGACCCCAGGCCAGCCCTGAGCGAGTGAGTGAAAATGCAGGGAAAGGAAGGAGGTGGAGGGAAGTGAAGGTCCCAAGGCCACCACGCAGAGGAGGGCAGCCCAGCCTGGCCAGCCTCCTGCCCTACCCCACGGGGGCCTGGCAGCCAGCTACAAAGAGCCCAGTGGCTGCAGAGTTGTTCCTCATGGTGGTGAACAGAGATGTTGGGCAAAAGGCTGGCTCAGCCGCCTCTCTTTCCTAAGAGGAGTTGGTGTACACCAGCCCCAGAGGCTGGACTTAGGAGGGATGCCAGGGCCAGGAGCAGGTACAAGCAGATAGGGTTCAGGAAGGGTGTGGAAGAAAGACTGTCTGTCCCTCAGCCTGGCCAAGGTTTTGGCCTGGCCCACTGCATCCTCCTATCCCTGCTGGTCACAAGTCCATCAGCAGCAACCTGGTGCCTATAGCTGCCCTTGTGAGCAAAGAACAGCCCCTTCCCTTGCTGGGGAGACGAGTGAGACTGGACATGAAACCCTCAACTCTCCTCTCTACCTTCCATGCTTGGTGGGGTCAGTTCATCCGTCTACAACAAAGATAGCCAGGAGGAAAGAAAGGAGAAGGTGCTAGCATTGGCCATGGTCAAGATCCTAACGACAGCCCACTCGCTCCCACTTCAGGCTGGCCCCTCCACTTTGCCTTCTCCCGCTGACTCGGTGGGTCTCTCATGCCTTGGTGGAGCCAAGGCTTGTGGCATCTCCCATGCACAGGTACACAGACCAGCAACCCCAGGGCCCCCAGGGCCATGTACACTCTCTCCAGGCACAGGCACGTCACTAGCTACCTGCTGGAGTCAGGATGTGCCCTTCCCAGACATTTACACATGGACCACACACGCTCCAGCAACTGCACACACTCAGGAGGCTAAGCTCCTGTCAGGCGGCTTCAGTCAGACTTCCGCTGCACATCCCCATGTGGGCTCTGTGTCTGCAGTCCTGCGTGCTCTCAGTCCTCAGAGACCACTCTGGTCATGGTCAGTGACACCTCCACATTGTCAAGTCTCGTGGTCATCTGCCTCTGTCCTTCTGGTGCTCACAGCCCCCAGCCTTTGTGTAGTCATTCTCTCCTGGGCCTCCTCCTTGGAGCCTACCTTTCTGGCTTAGTGGCTGCTTCCTTCTCCACTGTTTGTGATGGAAGGTAGGAGGCCCCCGGGCTCTTTGGGCTCTTTCCTCCACCTTCCCTGTCTTTATGCCCTGTGCTTAATGATCTCATCCAGACAGACTTCAAATCCCAGCTGAAGGCATTCTCACTGCTTTTGTCTTCTGCCCTGGCTTCTCCCTGTCCGTGTCAGGGATCCAAGTGCTGCAATTCCTCACCTCTTTCCACACCTGCTCCCCTGCTCACCCCATCTCATTAGCATAGCACCTGTTGTTCTGTGGCTGATGCCCCAACATGAACTCATTGTTATCTGGTCCCCTTTTCCCCAGTGTCCCCTGATACCTGATCCATCTGCATATCCTATCAGCTCTATATTTTAAGCACACCTTAGATCTGACCATCATTTCTTCCATTTCTTCTTTTTTTTGACTAGGAACTGAATCCTGTACCTTTGCTCTAAGATATACCCCCAGTCCTATTTTATTTTTTGTTTTGTAACAGGGTCTTGCAGAGTTCTCGGGCTGGATCTCAGGCTCGCAGTGCTGGGATTACAGGTGTGTGCCACCATGCCTGGCTCATGATGATCACTTCTACTGCTTCCAGGTTAGTCCAGGATGATGCCCCCTTTTACCTGGAGATGGTCACTTTTTGATAGGACTTTCATTCCTCCTCACCCCACCTCGACCTCTGGCTGCCCCCCAAAGCTACATTTATTGACAACCATAAAGCAAATCATTTTAGTCTTCATAGAAACTCACAATGGCTTCTCCGAGTAATCTGATAAAACCGAGGCCTTTTCATGTTCTCCAAGGCCCATGATGACCTGGTCCCAGCCTTCCTTTTGGATCTCATCTATGGTCCTCTCTCCCATCTGTGGGACGCAGGGGCGCTGACAGTCTCTGTCCACTGAACAAGGCATACCTTCGCCAACCACTTGAGCCTCTGCTTGTGTGTCCCCTGCCTGTACCCCTGCCTCCAGTTGCTTTCAGGATTGACTACCAAAGCCGTTTTGACCACAGAAGTTCTCCCTTGCAGCCATGCTCTCCTCTGAGCTCATGGCCTCAGTTTATTTTCTGTATAGCACTTACTGCCACAGATGCTTTTCCTATCTGTTCCTGTCTCAGGAACAAAGGAGTACAGGGACGCCATGTGACTAGTAGGTTCTGGTGTAGAGTGGATGTCTATTGCATAGGGGATTAAGTACACACACACACACACACACACACTCCTTTGCAGATACAGACACACATCTACGTATACCACGCTCACTGTGCTCCCTGGCAGCCCAGCTATAAGTACTCAACACTTAGCGCAATGACATCCTGCTCCTCACAAGTGCCCGATTCTCTAGCATCCTGCTCTGCAACCCAGGTGCAAGGTGGACACATTCTCCACGTGCCAACACACACATGCTCGTACTTGCAGATTCAACCCTGTTTCCTGCCATGGTATGGAGCCCACACAGCCTCCACCCTATCCTCTCCATGCCACTGCAGCCTGCACACAGATACTAACATGCAGACTTTGAGCCCTGCCTTCCACTGAGAACAGCTGGGCCTCCCCAAATCTGCTGTGAGAACGGCCTGGGTATTTCTGCCTCAAATCTGAGGCCCTGCCCCACAGAAGCCCCACCCCTGAGCTCTGCATGTCTCCTGCTGTGACACCTCCAGACATGAGACCAGGGCAGAACCTCCCTGGAAACAGGTACAGAGCCAGAGATCTGGAAACACTAATCCTCAAAGAGTCCCAGGGAGTCCTTCAGGGGCCAGAAGGTATTTGGGGGATTCTGTGTTAGGAGGCAAGGGGCAGGTACCAGAGGCCAGCCCAAGCCAGACTTTTGCTGGTCTTGCTCAAAGATGCACACACATATCATCATGGGAACAGACCATAAAGGGGCTGACAGTCTCAGGCAGATGGCAAAGCCCAGCAGACAGACATGGGGCGGGGACAGAGGCAGAGGCAAAGGGAAGTTATTAGCTACTAGCTTGCTGCAGATGGAAAGTGATGGAAATGGAACTGGGAAAAGGACACAGCAATAAGGTAGGAGGGAAAGCAATGCCTTTCCGCACAACTCCCCAAACCGGGCTTCTGTGGTTCCCCGATACTGGCCCTCCAAGGGGGTGTGTTCAGACAGGTCCCTCTCTCCCCTCTGAAGCCATCGAGTGCAAAGCCCAAGGACCACCCCCACTCACCTCTTGGCACAGGGTCTTCCCTGTTTGGGAGGCTACTACTGTGTATTGGTGGGGTACCCTGCTGTTAATGAGCTCTAGTCTGCCCCCAAATCAACATAGTTTGTGCTAGGACATCTTGACTGGGAGAGGGGAGATTTTTAGAATCATCCCCTTTTCAGTGTGGAGAATCAGCACCCAGGGGTCAGTCAGAAGCCGTGCGGAGAGGTGCTGGGCAGAAGGCGCGGAGTGATACATAGAGGTTCATACCCTTTAATTCAAATCCAAGGTGCTCTGGCAGTGCAGAAGAGAGGAGGGTGAGAGGGGATGAGGTGGAGGGAGAGAGACGAGAAATGGGAAAAGGGGAGGGCAAGGGAGAGAAGGAGAGAGAGAGAAACGTTGGTCAGGACTCTTCAGACACCAGCAGCCAGCCTGTGAGGTGAAAGCAGGTTAGTAGTGTCCCCTCCCAGCCTCCTGAGCTCCTTCCCTGGTACCCAGTCCCCAAGAGCCTCAAGAGGGATAGAGAGAGGCAATGTTAGAATTGGCAGGCAGGGCGTGTTCTTCAGAGATGAGCAGTGGATTAGTACTTGGGGGTTGAGGAGGGGGGCACAGGCACAAGGATCAGCTAGCCAATGTTCCCTGGAGGAAAGGGCTACCGGGTGTGGGGCGAGGCGGGCCCTGTCCACTCCTTCTAGCTCCAGCACCAGCCTGTTAGCACTCTCAGCTTCCCAGAGACAGCCTACCCGGCTCACTTGTAGGGCCCTTTCTTCTGTTCAGCAAGAGCAGACTTCCCCAGACTGGCTAGGTGTCCGTGCTCTTTGCCCATCTCCTAGAATCCTGGGAGCCTGGGGCAGCAGGAGCCTGGAGAGGACGAGACTCCAGGCCGCGTGTTACCACTCCCTCTTCCAGCCCTACAGGGGCTGGCCTAAGGCCCCCATGCTTGAGCTCACTACTTAGAAGATCGTAACACAACTTGAAGAATGAGAAGAGTGTAGATTCACCGGAGAACTCCTGACATAGCCAACACATTCATTTCTGAATGTGAAATGTGGGAATTCAGGGCTCTGCTGGGTAGATACCCATGCCACTGAGAGGTTAAAGGCCCCTGGCCCAGGGGCCAGCTTTTCCACTGAAGTGCTGTGTGGTCATCAGTGACAGTCAACCTGTCTAGGTTTCTGTGTCTTACTTAGTTGTTAAGCGATGATCAGCCCTGGTCATGAGATTCTGGGAAGTTTGCAAACCTGGCAATCATCCAGGGAAATGGCATCAGGCTTGGAGCCCAGTGATCTCCATGGTGTTATTAAAAGTTCACTCCTCCTTCCACTCTAAGGTGCTGCTGGCACTGGCCTACAGGTCTGAGTCTCAGTTTCATTTCTACTTTACTCAGTGGATGTGGGTAAGCAATAGTTTCTGTTTCCTCTTCTGTTGAAAGTATCCATACACTCATTGTCAGAGCAGATGTGAGCAGGCCTGGTGGCAGGAGGCTCAGAACGTCATACAAGGGTGCCACTGCCAGCCTGGATCTGCTCCCTTTCTGCCTCCACAGACGCATACTCAGTTTGGTGACAGCCGGGATGGATATGACATCGTGTGTGATGTTCTCATTTGTCACCAAGGAAGGGGAGCCCAGGCAACCAGCGGGAAGTCCTGAGCATTATCTACCCCTGGGCCTCTACCTCTGCTTGCTAAAAGGGATCCTAGAGAGTTCTACATTTGGCAAAGGGCAGAAGAGCCGAATGGCTCTGAGTCAGGGACTAAGGTGCTTCTGATTCTGAGAGCCTTGAGGTAGATCCCTCGCCCCTCAGTTCTGTGCAGAGATCGCTCCAAGGAAGCACTGATATTGATCCTGGTCCTCTGAACTGGAGCTTTGTCTTCTCCTTTGCCTTCTTTGCAGTTTTGCGTGGCAGTCTGAGACAGTCACCCCAAGTAGTCTGTTCACTCTTCTAGGGGTGGCTAGCCAGGCCCAGGAGATCGACAAACTTGACAAACTCAAAAGATCTCAGGGCAGGGCATACAGTAGTTAATCCTGGAGCCCAGGGGACTCTCCAGGAAGCTCAAGGGCACTCACATTGTTTGAATGGTCAGCCACACCCCGCTGAGCGAGAACAGCTTAGCATGACCACGGCACCCAGGGTATTAAGAGCTGGCCTGAACCAGCTTGGCCAAAGATGTTATATCGTATGAGACAGCTGGGGCACAGTGGTGCCAGGGTGCTTTTTCAGGGTCACACAGAGAACCAGGAGGCAGAAAGAGAGACTGGAGGTCAGGTCTGTAGTCTCTTAGGGGCTAAGCTGTGGCTATTTAGTTCTGGGGCAGGCCCAATGGGCTGTTCCTGGGAACAATGACCACTTGACAAGAAAGCAAAGGCTCCCAAAAACCCTTTGAGAGTTTTCTTCTGTCTCTCATCTAGGAACCAATCATAGTAGTAGCAGCTTCCAGGGCTCCTGATGGAATGCTCTTTGAATCAAAGACTAGTATTGTTTAGGGGAACCAGTGGTGGCTCCCATAGTTAGTAAGGTCACTGAAGGCTTGCTCAGTCACCAGATAGGCAGTTTTTCCCTGGAAGCATAGGAATGGATTCTGAGAGCCTTAGGGCTGTGTCTGTCCCAGTAAAGAAAGCAGTCCCCTACTCAAGTCAGTAGTCTCCTACTGTCTGTCACTCAGCCACTAAGTCATAGAAAGGTTCTATCAGACAGAGGTTTACATCAAACCAGTAACAATGGCAACCTGAGGCTAGACTCCAAGCAGGACCAGGGTTCTCAGGTAGTATGCACATTCCTCATCCTGAACATTTCCCATGACACATAGGCATAAGGAGCCTACACAGGAAGGCAGCAATACGTGTGCAGATGTGAGCATGCTCCTGTGTTTGCAGGTGTGTGCGCTTATATTTGTGCATGTGTACAAGTCTTAGTCCACACTCATGTGATGCGTGTGTGTGAGGGTGTGGGGACACTGGCTCCTGTGTTTACATCTGTGCATGCAGTGTGAGGCATGCTGGTGTGTGTGTGCATGTGCGTGCAGGCATGCATATGCATTCACATGGGGGTATCCACAGAGAGTGGGCTTGCCAGTGGAAAGAAGAGCTTCAGAGTCTATTGGGATCACAGGCTCCATTTCCTTGGTCTTTGCAAAAAGCTTAGTGTTGAGGTGGTTTGGGTGGGCTGCTAAGGTCACAGACTTTGCTGGGGATGCTAAGAGGCAGCCTCCAGGGCCTAATGCTCCCCCAGCTCTCCCCAGTGCCAGCTATAGCTGGGACAGGTATTACATTGCACTCGAGAGCACCATGGCAGGTGCTCTGCTGAGAGTTTTACATGCATCACTTCATTTCATCCTCCTAGCAATCCTACAGGCATAAAACCCCCATTTTACAGATGAGAAAACAAATCCAGAAGGATTAAAGAAAGCCCCAGAACTAGTAAACCGGGCAAGTTACAATCTTTTCCTCAGAACTGGCCACTGGCCACTTCAGGGAGCATGGTACACTGCCTCTGCAGTCATTATCTGCTATGGCAGCATGTGAGGGGCTCTCTGGGAAAGTGCTTTAAGAGCACGAGTCCTTTGTAGAACGGTAACTGTAACTGTACAGGTGACATACATGGGAAGGCCAGGGGCTGGGCTGAGGGCTGCATCGGTAGACTCTTTTATAGGCTCCTGGGTTGACCCTCCCAGCAGAGCCAAGCTGAGAGCTGAAATAGCCCAGCTGGCAGAGAGGCTTTGGACAGTGGCCCGAGTGCTTAAGGTTCTGCTGCTGTGATTCAGAACTGCCTGTCCAGAACAGCCCCACTAGCAGAGAGGCTTTCCGCCAAAGGGTGGAAAGGGACACAGCCCCGACCGCCTTTCTCACCTGGCCCACATTCACCTGGCTGTTCTGCCCCCTCCTGAGGTCCGTGTTGCCCTGTAGTTCTCCATGTGGCCTGGATCTGAAATTCCTCCAGAGCCGGGGCTCTAGAAAATTCTTTTTCTTTTCTTTTCTTTGTTTCTTTCTTTCTTTTTTTGGTGAGATTGAACTCAGGGTCTTGTACATGATAGGCAAGCACTCAGTACCACTGAGCTACATTCCCAGAGAATTCTGTTGGGCCAGAACTCCCTTTCCACAGGACCTTATCCCTCCAACCCCACCCATGAAGGTTTCTATGACTGGTTCAGGTTTAAGAGTACCCCTCTGGGGTTTTGTGTGGTGGTCTGAGGAGACCAGGAAGGTTCATCTCTACATCCTGTGACCCAAACCACCCGAGCTATCAAAAAGACCCTGAATCCCACTTTGGCATTTCCCAGAGTTCTATTCCCAATATCCTGATCACTTGGGTAGTCTGGTTCCTAATTCCTCATGGGGCCCAGCTGTCCACCCTCAGACAGGGGGCATGGGTGGGCAGGAACCTAGTCTGTTCTGCAGGATGGGATGGATGACATGTTTTGGGCTTGGCAGGCCAAGAGACCAGAGCTCCAAACCAAGTCCGCAACCAGACAGTGGCCTTTTGCTCGGCTTCACCTCCACCTGCTAGTGCTTGAAGAAACTGCTCTCGGACCCTAAAGTAAGCACCTCACAATTCACAAAACTGTAAACCAGAGATCTCTGATTTTAGAAGTGGGAAAAGGAAATCCAAGATGGGGATTCAAACCAGAGAGGTCCTGGGAAGAGTCACCAATTGCCTGTTGGTTTTTTATTCCCTCTATCTTTCTGCATCAGCAGCAAGTCCCAGCCTACCCCATCCTGTAGCCACACAAATGTGTCTGGTACTCATGGAAATCATTGTGCGGGGTCCTGTTCTCCCTCAAACTCTCCCCCTCCCCTCTGTAGCCCTGTACCCTAAACCAAACACACTCTGGCTGGACCAGAAGACAGGTTTTTGAGACCTGTTTCTCTCTCTCAAGCATATCAGCACACACATACACACCCTCCCAACCTGGCCTCATTAGAAACCTGACATTTTCAAACAGCCTCCTGAGGCAGCAAAGGGCTCTGTAAATGCCTCTGCTCATTCTGGCCGGGCTGTCTGGCCCTAGAGGTGGGGAAGAGGCCTGGATATGGCCCCACAGAGAGAGGGAGAGAGAACTCAGCACTGCTGTATCCAGGCAGGACAGCCAACATGTTGGGTGGTACAGAGGGCAGAGAGATGTATTGGTCTCCTCTGCATGGGCTTCTGGTGAGCAATTAGGATTGAAAGGAGCCTGGGACACCCCCGTTTACCACCCAGTCTTAACAAGAAAGGCCCCATCCCTCCCACGGGGGAAGACTGCCAGTCACCAGGGAAGAGAAGAAATAGAAGAAAGAGACATACTGGAGAAGTTGACCATTGCGAACTGCTGACACCTGTCCCCGGTGTATCCCACAGGACACCTACCAAAAGAAAGAAAACCAGAAAGAGAGAGCCAGGATAGCAAGACGCAGGCATCGCGACACCGTGGCACAGGCTCCTGCCAATGCCAGCCGGGTTTCTTGCCACCGTTACCATTTGTACTGATCTTGCCATTCTGCCCCTTACCTGCGGCCCTAAACTTTAAACCCAAGGATTAGGCCAAAAATGAAAAACAAAGCAAAACAAAACAAAACAAAAAGAACTAACGAACCAAAATACAAAAAAGAAAAGAGAAACAAAACAAAACAGCCAAAGATCAAAACAACCAACACCCCTGGCCCTATGCCCTACATTGGGGGGACTGCACCCGGAAGCTTTCTAAGGAGCAGGGACTTGTGTTTGTATCTTCAAACATACTTTGCTTAGGATCTGGCATGTACAATCGCAAAGGCAGTTTCTCCAAACATCTCTGTCCGAAGAATCCGTTTGGACATCTGGAGAAGGAAAAGGGGAAAAATCACAGAACAAACTGGCATCATCCGCGAGGCTAAGGTTAGAAATCAAAGTGCACAGTGATGAATGAGAAAAACCAAGTCAGGCACTTGGGGTCACACTTGTAGCTGGAGGGGCTGGAGTAGGGGCTGGGTGGAGGGCTCTGCAATCTCACAAATCTCTCTAATAGATGTGGCTCCGTGGGTGTGGGGAAGGTGGGGTGGGGCGGGGAGGAGGATGATTTAGGGAAGTAGGGTGGGCTGGGAGGTTACTGACGAATTGTACTACTGGCCATGGAGCTTTCCTTCTTACCTGCCTGGAGCCCCAGAAGCCAGAACTGTAGCTCCTTGGTGCCAGGCAGACAGCCATAAAGGGATACCAAGTTCTTGGGAGCCACTCCTTCTAGACCTTTGGAAGGATTTTTTTCCTGTGCTCTGGGCAGCTTTTCTTTTTCATGAAACATCACCCAGAAAGCTCAAAGCAGAACTGTGGAAGGCTGTTCCCAGACTGTGTGTCCATGACAAAAGTGACCTAGGAGATGTTTGATCTGTTTTCTAAAAGAGTTCCTGTGGCCAAGTAAGTTTAGGGAATTCCTTCCCAGGGCTTTTTATAAGAGGTGCAGCCTACATTAGCATAGGAAGGGTTATGAAAAGTCTTATAGGAAGAAATAACTGGAATTTCTAGTATGTTTCAAATCCGTTTGCACATGGAGGGCATTTTTTAGAGGAATTCTGTAGAACACAGTTGGAAGAAGGCTGCTGTAGAGTAATAGACATAGGGAAAGCTTAGTGAGGAAGGGAAAACTGGAGAGGAGCTGACCGTCATGAACTGCTGACACTGGCCCAAAGCCGGCTTTCTGACTGGGGTGCAGGGGGAGTTTGGAGCAGGCTCCCTGAGCGACCCAGGAAGCCTGCTCCACATTGGAAGGCTGCTGGTAGCCACTCTCCTGCCCTTTCCTCCTGAGCTGCTCTGCTTCGAGGGCCTGGCTCTGTCCTGAACCTTTCTTGCATCTTGGCTGGCCTGTAGTTCCAAGACACCACCCACTCCCATCTCCCTGACCTTGTCCTTATTCCCAAAGTACACCTCCTTCTGCTCTCTGGCTGCCACTTCTTCCTTTAAGGAAGTCTCTGTCTTGCAGATTTCTGGGAGACATGCCCAGCCCTGTTACTCTTCTGAATCTCAGCAAGGCCAGCTAGCTAAGGAGAAGCCTATGGATAGGGCTGGCCTGACCCCTTCCCAACATCTCTCTACTCAGTGGTGGGTCTGTGGTGCCTTGGCCCGTTCTCTAGGAAGCTAGGGAAGCCCATCATTAGTGTTCCTTCAATAATAGGCCACCCTTCAATACTGATCAACCTAACCTTTCCCCCTTTAGCCTTCTCATGTATACAAGCAGCAGAAAGGCCCTTGGACTTCCCAGTACGAGGTGACCACTGGCTGTGATACTCATAAAATCCTGTGGCCTCAAATCTAGGAAGTGGAGAATGAAGGTGATTGGTGGGTAAAGAACTTCAGACCTCAGTGGCTTCCCGGAGGGCAGGAAGGAGGAGGGTCACTGCGGGTTGAGAGTGTGCATGCAGTATGCCTGGCTAGAGGGGATGAGGGCTGAGTAGTATCTGGAAAAGGTGCTGGTGACAGGTTGGAGGAGGGGGTCCCTTATCAGTATGGCCTGATCCCTGGCCTTGTCCTGAATCATTTTAGCCCAGGAAGATGGAGGGAGTGGCTAAGGTTTTCCAGCCACCTCTCGTCAGGCTTACCTCCTCTTCCTCTGCTTGGACACTGATGTGGGGAATGGGGACAGAGGGGGAGAAGTGATTTTTTTTTAAACAGAAGCACCTTTGGAGGTGGAGGATAAAGACCCAGGAAGTTACCAAGATGATTTTGGGAATTCACAAAGGAGTAAGAAAGAGATAGGTTTGACTGTGTCCAGTGTTTGGGATTAATCTGGCTCTTGGGTGATTCAAGATGGGAAACTAGCATATGTACATGTGTGTGTGTGTGTGTGTGTGTGTGTGTGTGTGTAAAACAGAGAATAGGAGAGTTCAGGGGCAGGAGGTGACAAAGGGACAATTAATTTCCACTGCTGACAAGCAGGACTGCTGTCTCATGATTCCTGGAGACCGATGACAACTAAATACATTCCCTCTGTCCCTGATTTCTTTTTCTTTTTTTTTTTTTTTTGTCTTTTTCCTTTTTATCGGTACCAGGGATTGAACTCATGACTGCCTGCTTGCAAGGCAGGCGCTTATGCCACTGAGCTAAATCCCCAGCCCCCCCCTCTGTCCCTGATTTCACACCCAGTGTGGCCTATTCTGACTCGTTCATCCTCATATTTTTTATGGCCAATGAGTTGCACAACTCCAGTGGCACCACTGACACCACCTATAATGCAAATGTGCTTCCGGAGTTGTGCATCTTTCTGGAACTAGCCTTCCTGGCATGAGACAGTGTTCGTCTCCTGTGGAACAAAGAAAGGTCCTGGGGGATGGGTGGCGTGAAGGATGGGAGGACTGGGAGCCCACGCCATGCTCTGAGAGTACCAGCGCCTTCAAGAGGCTCCAGATGCTCCCATTTTTCTCTTTAGTCCTACTTGTTTAGGCTGGGGTTTCTTTAGGGTACACACTAAAATTGGACCCGGCTCTGTGGTCTCTCTAACCTGCCCCCAAAATCAAGGTAACAGAGTCCAGAGTCTGAACTCAGCATAGGTGGGTGTGGTTCCCACTCAAACTCTGAATTTCAGGGGCAAGAGGACGGGGCAGTGAGTAGCAGCCTTCCCAGCTCTTCCTGCTAAATCATCAGCTATGACTCTGGGAAGGTCTGTACCCAGGGCTGGAGAAGAGCAGGTGGAAGAGAGGGGGCAGTGAGGAGGGCCCACGGGCTGCATCTGGGGTGACAGAGAGGTCAGGACCTCTGCATTCCCCCTTCCCCACCCTGCCTCCCGGGCCTCAGTTTCTCCTTTTGGTAGCCTGGGGATAATGCCATGTGTGCTGCCCTCACCCAGGGGGGAGGAGAGGATGAAGGATGAGGGTGTGCTCCAGGCACTGGGAGGAGCCGGGGGGGGGGTTCGGAGTTCATGGAGGGCAGGAGGAGATGTGTGAGGATGAGCAGGCAGATGGGCGTGGGCTGGGGGAGCAGAGGGATGGGGCATGAGCTGATGGGAGAGGGAGGCATGCCACTGGTATGTGCACAGGGCTGGAAAGAGAGTCTTGTTCTGTCATCATCCCCTGAACCAGTCCCCAAGAGTCACGCACCAACCGTGCTCAACAAACACACGGAGAGAAGAGGAGAAAGCAGCGAGAGGAAGTGTGGGGGCCCTGTCTGGCCCAGACAGGAGACAGCCATCTTGATTTGGACCCCCATTTTCAAATCCCCTGAGGTTTTCTTTCTTTCTTTTTTTTTTAAACAACAACAACAACAACAAAATTCAGTATCAGTGACACTGTTCCTTTTGGCACTGAATTCTAGAAAAACGGGAGGGTTACGGAGTGTGCCTGCTTTCCAACACTCCCTGCAGGGCTCTGAACCAATACACAACAACAAGGGTAAGAAACCAGGAAGGAAAACTGAGTTTTATAGAAACTGGAATGAAACTGACCAATGTAGTTTCATTATCCAAGCTAAGCGGAAATGCAAAAAAATCAAAATAAAAAGTAAACAAACAGCACAAATGGTAAGACGTGAGTTCCATTTCCTAATTTCTTTCCTTTTTATTCCATCAGGTGTCATCAGGAGCCCCGAGAGGCCTTCCCCCCTCCCT
Organism: Cavia porcellus; assembly: GCF_034190915.1. NCBI lineage: Eukaryota > Metazoa > Chordata > Mammalia > Rodentia > Caviidae > Cavia > Cavia porcellus. The sequence continues at coordinate 7,210,673 of NW_026947504.1, forward strand.
CCCAGCTCACCCACCACCAGAATGGCCTCTGGGCTCTGCCCGGCCCCCTCCCCCCTGCCCTTCTCCAGCACAGCTCTGAGGACCAGTCTCCACCGGGATGTGTCTCTCCCTTGTAGGCAGACAAAGGGAGTCTGGGAAGTCAGTTCCAGGAGCCCTGGACTGGGGCTGACCCAGGGGCACTGAGTAGCTCTGGGTAGAAAGTCTAAGTTCTGAGCAGTGAAGCCAGTTGGCCTGGCGGGAAGGGGAAACAGGGCACCCACCATCTTCACAAGGAAGGGCTTAGGTTCCTTGGGCTCTGTCGCTCTTAGATTCATCTAGGCTTCTAGGGGTACAACCTCGGAGAGCCCACACATCTCACCCATTCTTCTCCTACACGGAGCTCTAGCCCCAGGGCCCTCCTTGGCCCTGGCATCTGTCCTGGGGCACTGAGCCTTTTCTCCCTGGAGCCAGGGCTGACTTCAGGGACAATGTTGGATGCCTTCAAGGGTCAGGGATTCAAGGGGCTGGGAAAGAGGACAGGCCTAATGTGGGAGACAAAGAAAGGAGATGCAGGGGTGCTCCATCTCTGTGAGGGATTCCAGCACTCCTAGGAGTCTGCAGCAGATCTGTTCCAAAGAGCTCAGAGGATTTTCAAGGCTAGAATGTTCCCCACAGTCTAACAAAAAAGTGACCCCCCCGCCCCCTCAGAGGCTGAAGAAGGGAAAGAGAAGGGCTGAGGTCGGGCTGAGCGCTTCCCTGGAGAACCTGTTGTTGTTCTGGGGCCAGCCCCTACTGATTGGAATGGGGGAAGAAGGGAGGGATGGCGGCAGGTGAAGGGTGGGACCAGGGAGGAAGCAGCCAGGGAGGCCAGCTGGGGCCAGAGCCACAGTCCTGCCTGGCAGTGCAGCTAAACTGCCCTGTACTGAGGGTGAGTGAGGAAGCACAACCTCTTGTGACTATGTCTTTTGGTTGTGGGGTCTTTAAATGTCCTGGCCTCACTGCCAGGCCCACATTCCTAGGAGGGCTGAAGCCAAGAAGGGGGGTGCAGATCTGTCCTGGGAGGCCAGAGGCAGGAGAGCCAGAAGGGCTGAGTCGGACCTTGTCTGTGGGGAGCTCAAATGCCTCTCTATCTGCATCTCCACCAGCACTTCGGTTGCCTTTGCCCAGATGCCGGGGGAATGGGGCAGCTTTGGCACCTTGCCAGGGCCATAGGCTCAAGCTGCTTCCAAAACCAAGTTATTTACTTGACGCCCTTGTCCCTCCTCCCCCTCATGTAAACTCTGTCCAGGAGCTCTTGGGGCCAGCTGCCCAGAACATCCTTCGGGCTGGGACAAGCCCTCCTGACTACCATTCCCCTATCTACTACCAGGATCGGTCAGTTCTGAGCTCCTGGGCCACTCTGACCTCCTCCGTAGGGCCACACCCAGAGAAGGGTGCCTTGCTGGCACCCCTCACTCCTGGAAAAGGGGCTGGAGACTAAGGAGCACAGACAGCACCCAGGGCACACTTGGATACTGGGTCCTGTGGGCCAGGGACAGTGGCCAGATCTGAGGTCAACATGGGATTCTGGAATACCCCACTTCTTCCCTCAGGACTTCAGGAGTGGGACTCTGAGGCGCCAAGGGCTCTGGAGCTTGTGACCTGCCTGATCTGTCAGGCTCCTCAGTGCTGGGGGAGATGCAGCCTAGGACATGTCCACTCAGAACGTATTTGGAGAGTTGCTGATAGATGGGAAGGAAAGGGAGAAATAGAGATAGAGATAGAAACAGAAAAAGAGAGACAGAGAGAGAGAGAGAGAGAGAGAGAGAGAGAGAGAGAGAGAGAGAGAGAGAGAAGCTCAGTGTCTTAGACTGGCATCCCTATGTTTCTCTGGGGTGTTGATGAGAGGTGAACAACAGGAGATGGAGGCAGGTGGTAGCCTAGAAAACTGGGACAGCAAGAGCCCCTGTGCCCCTTAGAGCTTGCATGTCCCTATATGCTAGAAAGGGTTAGGAAGAGGGGTCAACTTCTTTGTCTACAAACCCTGGGGACCCTTTGCCAGTGACTTGAAGCCCGCTTTTCCTGGAGCCCTCCATTCTGCCTCAGCACCTCCTGCCCTGCCCTCGTCCCCATGCCCACCCCCTGGTCACTTACTTGCAGGAAAGCTGGTTGATGCCTTCGATGTAGTAGCAGACACCTCCATTGACACAATAGGACTTGGCTGTCTCGTTGCACTTGCGGGCATGCCCCGACCAGGATGACAGGGTGGTGCTCACTGAGGGTATGAGAGACATGTGCCAGTGACCCACTGAGACCACCTCTGGGTCCCTCTGTCACGTCTCATCTCAAAACCAGAAGATCCCCAGAGATGGCAGTGATGGATGAGGAGAGATGGTCTAGGGATCCCTCTTGGTCACCAACAGGGCAAACGGGAGGCCATCACAAGCTCTGTCTGCTCAGTGTGCCCCAGCACCTACATTGTGGGTAATCTTTCTAAGGCCAGGAAAGCCTTTGTTGTTTTGGAGTGAATGAGAAGGTAGCAAAAAACTGTTTCCTCTTTTGGAATAAAGGCTCACCCCTTCCCCTTCCTTCCTGTCTTCCCCAGGCCTCCACGGTAGCTGGATGAGGCGCTGCTGTCTAGTGGAGGGGACACTGCAGGGTGGTGTCACCTGCCTCTTGCACTGTGGACCAGGGCATGGCTGGAAGGGAGTGGGGACCAGCACTTGAGCTCACTGGCGTTTTGGTCTGGAGAGATGTTGCAAACTCTATCGGCTACTCTCTTCCATCCTTCTTTAGGGCTGGCTGGAATGCTACAAGGCCATCTATGCTTTGTCTCCAGAAGCATCCAGGGTCTCCTCCCTATTGTCCAACACCAGGCAGCTCCCTCCTCCCTCACCTCATCAGCTGTTGCCTTTGGAGGGAGCCTCCAGGCCTTGGACAGCCCAGGAGATAAATCATGGGCTTCAGGTTGCTGGGAAGAGACAGATTCTGTGTGTGTGACTGTGTGCGTGTGTGGGGGTGTGGGGGGGCAGCTGGGGGTGAAACTAGGTGACAGCTAGGCTGGGCTCTAAGGCTGCTAACCCTGACTGCACAGCTGATTGACCAGATTCCTCCGAAACATGAAAATAATAAAAGCTCTGCTTTTCCATCCTGAAACCTGGTTTCAAGTGAAAATTCTTGCACCAAATGTCAGTTTTCATCTGTAAGATGATGCCCTCTGCTGTGTGTCCAGATTGGGTTGCTGCTTGCTCCTCAGCTCGCTAGAGCTCTGAGGGCCTCTGGCTGGCAACCAGCAGTGGCCTTCTGACGGAAGCAGCTCATCCTACCTCGATGGCCCTATCTCCTCAGCGGTCTGAGTGTCACAGGGAGGAGCTGAGCGCAGGAGGAGCGGGGCAGGCATTTGGCGCCCTCAGTGTTTAGACATGTAGGGAGACAGATGGTGTGGGGGACTGGGAGTGTATACACAGCTCTGCCTCTGTATATGTCTGAGGAGCTCGCTGATAAAATCCAGCGGGCAGGGCCTGCTCCCACCTTCCCTGCACATCATGCCTGCTGCTGAGCTGGCATCCTGGAGCCAGAGGTCTCATCCAAGGCTCAACCGCAAGCCCAGCTGGGACCCACATGCTGGCTGGGAGAGGAAGCTATGTGCGATGTCTGCCCCACTTCTGGGTCAGTGAGACCCAGCAAGCTAAGAAAGGGACAGAGAAGAGAAACAGCTGAGGTGACCGTGCCTACAAGCTATAAAGTCCCACTGCTGCTGGGTGGGTCCTAGAGGTTGTCTTGCCCTTCCGTGATACTGTAGAGGAAGTCTGAGGAAACAGAATGGCCAAGTGCCTGTCTGGAGTCGCATGTGTGTGTTGTGACGAGGTTTCAGGGCTCCTGATATCTAGCTGTGCATTCTTCTCAGCAACCCAGTCCCCTGTCGAAGAACACGTTAGCACCAAGCCCTGCCATGAGCACATGAATGGATACCATGTGGACCTCAGCCTGGGGGCTCTGTGGGCTTGGGTGAGCCACAGGAATTGGGCCCAGACTTGCCAGGCCTATGGTAGCTCCCTCTGCAGCCATGGGTGGCAGAGACTGCCCACTGTCGAGGCCTCACTGTTATTCCACCTAGGCCGAGTAAGCAGTGGACAGGAATGAGACGCTGGACACCTGGGCTTGTTCCGCATGTGAGGTCTAGGGAGGCAGAGGACAGCGGAGGGAGATGGAGCCCCCTACGGACACACAGAGCCAGGGTGCCAAGACCACATCGTGGGGGTGGGCTGGGGCTGCAGAAATGCAGAAGGGGAGTCCGGTGGGGGGTGCAGTCCTGCAAAGTGGTGAAACAGTAACCTCAGGCCTCCCCACCTCAGGAAGGCCACTCTTCTGTCACGGCAGAGCCTTCCAAGTCACCGCAGCCCAGCGCTGCTGGTGGTGAAGCCACGCTCCAGGGAGACTTGCTCACTGAAGAGCTGCCCACATTCTGTGGCCCTCCCACACCTGCCTAGCACACGTGGTTCTGTGCCACGTGCCTGCACTCCCTTGTTGGCATACCTGCGCTCCTCACTGGGTGCCTATGTCTGCAGATGTCAAGGTGACAGGAATTCTGTGTGGGGGTCTCACTACTCTTTAGAAACTTCTACCTACGCAAACTCAGCATGTCCCAAACTAGGTTCCTGAGCTGCCTCAGCCATCTCCTCCTCTAGTCTTCCCCACATCAGGGACCAAATGGTAATGGCCGTGTCTTTTATTTTTCCTTTATTCCCTCAAGCCTTCTGTTCTCCATGGTTGCCGGTCTACTTCACTCCCGTTTCCCTGCTCCCTCCCCTAGTCCAGGCCACCACATCTCCTCCTGTGCTAGTCTTCCTGTCCTCACTTCCTGCTTGCCTTCATCTTGACCTTCTTGCTTGGCAGCTTCCACGATGCTCTTGAAACCATGTGAATCAGCTCCCTCCTTTCCCTGATCCAGGCTCTCCAATGACTTCTCTTTGTCCCTCCGTAAAGTCCCCGACTCCCCCTCAGGTGGAATCTGAGCCTCTCCATCTTTCTTGTGTCATCTCCTGTCCGTTGCTTTTAAAATGTTCCCGCCACACTGGCCTCAGCCCAGGCCCTCTCATCAGCCAGGTGCCCTCTTGTCCAGGATGTCCCAAATATCAGTGTCCCACAGCAGTCTCTCCCAGCCTCTCAACCATGCTTCTTCCTATTCCTTAGTTAGCTACCTGTATGTCTGCTTATAGTATTTATTCTAACCTAATTGCACGAGCCATTTTTAGCACCTCCACTAGAACATAAGATCCCTTAGGGCAGGACCACATCTGTCATGTTTCACTGAAGCCCCGGACCCAGCATATAGATAATAGGTACTTAGCTAGTGTTTATGAATGTATAAATAAGCAAACAAATATTATTTTTCAGAGAAAAATGCCTTGTGTTGCCTCCCCTGCTAATATGGTGTCCTTGGCTGATGATATCTTCTCTGTAGACTGCCTCCTATTAAATGAAAATATTTCTGGAGGGTCATTAGGGAGATGAATCAAAATCACAATGAGGATGTGATTCATATCCAGTAGGATGGCTACAATAAAAAATGGATAATAATGAATAGTGGTAAGGCTATGGAGAACTTGGAAGCCTTGAAGCATTGCTGGTAGAAATATAAAATGGTGTAGTTGCTTTGGAAAATAGTGTGGTGGTTTCTAGAAAAAAATTAAACCTAGAATTACCATGTGCTCATAACTTCCACTGTTAGATATATCCCCCAAGAGATTGAAAAAAACCTATCTTCACCCAATAAGCTGTACAAGAATGTTCACAACAGCCTTATTCATAATAGGCAAACATGGGGAAGCAATACAAATGACCCAGAATCCAAACTGATGAGTAGGTAAATAAAATGTAATTCACACAGTGGAATATTACTTAGTCATTAAAAGGAATGGAGTGCCAGTTTATGTTACCACATGGCTGAATCTCAAAAACATTATGTTACATAGAAGAAGCCAAGTCACAAAGGGCCAGATGTTACATGATTCTATCTATATAAAATGTCTATAGTAAGTAAATCCACAGGGACAGAAAGGAGATTGGTAGTTGCCATGGGCTGGAAGGGGGAAAGGAATGGGGAGTGACTGCTGATGTGCATGGGCTTCCTTTTGGGGTGATGAAATGTTCTGGAATTGGTGGTGATGGTTATGTACTATAACTTGGTAACTATACTAACAACTACTGGAGTGTACATTTTAAAAAGGTGAACTTTATGATACGTAAATTAACCTCAAAATTTAATTTTTAAAAATGCCAGCAGGGGTAAACCCAGGATGCAATTACCTGCCATCAGTGTCTTGGTGTGAGCGAGCCGATCAGGGCCCTGGAGAGTAAGAAAGGACCAGGATGGGAGCTCAGAGCAGAGCCCACAGAGCTTTCTCCAGCTGCTGGTGGCGCCAGCTGCTTTTCTCTCTTGCTCCTGGTCAAAACTTCTGCTTCTTTTTTGAGGTCCCAGCGCAATGGCTCTTGATCCATCAACACTTCCGCCTCCTTCCTCTTCCTCTTTTGTTTTTTGAGACACTAAGTATTCTGACCTTGAACTCACTAATGTAGCCTAAGCTGGTCCCAAACTCTCCATGATCCTCCTCTATCAGGCTCCTAAGTGCTGGGAGGTGCACAGTAGATGTGCACCACTACACCTGGCTAATACTCCCTTCTTGCCTAACACTCCGTCTCCTTTGGGGCCGTGGCCTGTATTTCCTCTTTAGCAATTGGGAAAGACACAGCTGGGTTTAGCTTTCTGCCCAGAGCTCTGAGCAGAGTCATGCTGAATGTGTGAGTGACAGTGTGCGTGTGAATGTGCTAGCCTTTTAAAGCCCCCAGCTAGGGGATGGGCCCAGAGGCTTTTCCAGGGCTTGCACAGTCCTGTGATAGCCCAGGTCAAACCTGCCCACCTTCTGGGAAGGCCTGATAACCTGGGACTGGTAAGTCCCACCTCAGGGCATTCCTGAGTTCCCATTCATCTAAAACAAGGCAGCTCACAAGTGAGGCGACCAACATGACTGTTTTGTTAAAAGCTGCACAAACTTTCTGTGGTCACTTCCAGCCAGCTCAGAAAGGTAGGACGCTTCCTGGGGGCCTGGAGAGGTGTGACTGTGAGGAGGGTCTGCTCTGATTTGGGGAAGGATCTTGTGCTTTGCCTGAAAGGGGCAGCAGCCTTTCAAGAGAGGAATGATGCCTTGAGCAGGCTGTGGCTCTTTGATGCCGCACCCCTGTAGCCCTGGTTTCCCTGGGGCCTAGGCAGGCCAAGCCAACCCACCTTGGAGTGAGTCAGAGTGGGCAGGCACAGCTGTCCGCTGCCCACTTTCCACCCCCCCCCCCAGGGTGTGGTTGCTGCAGGTCTTCTGGATTTGTAGGTAAACAAGAAGCCTAGGAATCTCTGAGTGGAAAAATGTCCTGGTCCCCTATAGTGTTCACCTCCCCACTTCATGGTGAATGATGGTCCAGAAGAGGTTGTGTCCTGTGTGTGCACACAAGCACGTGTATGTTGGTTAGGTGCACAGGATGTCAGCTTCAGTGTAAAACTCAGAATCTCAGAATTTTAGAGGGAAGAGGCTTAAAGATTAGGGAGGTAGTGCTTGATGCAGAGCCGGGGTGAGACCAGATCTCTGAACTCTTGCTCTGCTGTTTTCCTGACAGGCCACAGGGGCAAATGAAAAAGAACCCTGTGGGCAGCTGGGATTCGACAACTGCCCTTCGTGCCCAGCCCAAAGCCTCCACAGCCTGGTTTTCAAACTGGTAAGAGCATGGCCTGCTGCAAGCTAAAGGGGGTGGGTAGGGGGTGGGATTGCAACTCAACCGCAGCCTCACAAACTCCGTGGCCTCAGGACCCAGGCTCTGGGCAGCAGAGAGGGCATGGCTGGGGTTTCCGCATGCAGCCCCCAACGACCTTCTCTGCAAACAGTAATTCTCAAGGGGATGCTTCTCTCCACAGTTGTGGCAGGCTCATGGCTTGAGGCACTCTATCTGTCCGTGCCCTTCTACACACACCCACAGGATGGGCACCTGCCCTCCTGAGTACAGAGACAGGGCCTCACCACATTAGATCAGAATCTATCCCTGTGATTGTATATGTGGACACAGAGACGAGGTGGTTGGTTCTTTTTTCTACTCTACGCTCCCAGTGCGAAAGAAGCTATGTTATAGTAGCAAAGAATGAGGCCAATACATAGCAGGAGAGAGTCCTGACCCCAGTTCTCTGTGGAGTCTCTCATGTTTGGGGCCAGTGTGACCTCTAGAATGCCCAGTTTTATAAGTCAATAGACAAATTCTTTAAGGTAGGTGTAAGGTGGGCTCTTGTTGATTCTAACCAAGAAAGTTTTAACTAAAAGACAGGAAGTCTTAAATCTGAGGTGGATCTGAGAATATCAGCCTACTATGATGGGCAGGTACCAGATGCCAGGTACAGCACACTTTCCCAGGCTTAGAACAGGATGACGGAAGTCGGGATCCAGGTACCCCCATTGCTACCATGCCTAGGCTGGGACATGGAGGAGACAGTAGAAGCTTTGAAGCAGGTTATAAATTCCTTAGTGTAACATTTACCAGTACTATTGTGAGCCAGGAACTGAGGTCAGAATGGTAACCAGGCTAGATACACCCCATGGAGCTCCAAGACTAAATTTCCCAATGGCTATGCAGCTCTATCATTAACTAGCTGTTTGACTTTGGTGAGCAAAATATTTAACCTCTCTGAGTTACCATAATGTGTAAGATACATCCTGAGCCTGAGTCAGGGTTCATGAGATATTATTACAGAGCACCACCACGGAAACTTGCAGGAGACAGGCATCATCTCTGATCTCTCCACTCCTCCGGCTCACTTCTACCACAGAGGAAGTTCAGCAACAGGATGGGAGTTAGGGAGTGATCAAGTGATGACAGCAGGCCAGTTGGGCCAAGAAGTGGCCCACGACCAGGGCTTGAACTGGGGTGGGGGTAACACTACAGTGCGCTGGGGTAGTCAATAGGGAGGCTTCCTGGAGAGACGGTCTGGGAGAAAGAATAAGGATGGGAAAGATAGGGAGTGAGTGTGGTTAGGGCTGGAAAGATTGTGAGCATTGTGAGCATGAAGTCCCTGTCCGGTGGCTCCCCGGACGGGGATGTGATTGGATGCATTTGCTTTACAGCTCCAATGCTCTGAAGCTGGTGAGTGGGGAGGAGACTCGAGCAGTGTTGCTTTTCAGGTGGGGTTGGAATGGTAGGGTTAGGAGGAGGAGGATTCTGGAAGGGGACTGCCCAGGCCATGGGCACTCAGATTTCTTGGATGTAGCAGCAAAGGAGAACAAGGAGCCTGAGAAGCAAAAAGAACAGAGATATCCCTTACCAATACAGGACAGACAGGGTCTGGGCTAGCTTTTCGTCTGAGGCTCATGGGGCAGGAAATATTTAAATTATTTTTTAGACAATGCTGGGTCCATGGAGTACTGGAAGGCCATCTAGTGGAAATACATGCAAGTTATCACAGCAACAGGATTAGATTTTGTGATAGGGCAGGGCTGAAAGTGAACCAAAATAGATAGCTAAGCAGTCACGCTCAGTCTGTGGGTGCTGGGAGGAGGATGGCCATTTGCTTGGACTACTGGGGCTGGAGTGGTAAGGTGCTTTCTGAGGACTGGCAGCTTTGGCAGAGAGGTGAGGCGAGTTTTCTTCTCGGTAGGAAGGCAGCCCCTGACCTGAAGCTGGAGCCACCAGTGTAGAGAAAAGAAGCTAAAGGTTGCTACAAGGTCCCATTTTTGCAAGTCTTCAAGGAGACAGCATGGCCCATAGGAGGATCTGCTACCCCTGAACAGAGGCTGCTATGAGGGGTCCCAGGCTTCCAAGCCCTATGGCTCCTTGGAGATGACTGGTGTCTCAGGTACCCAATTGAGCAGCTGGCAGCAAGCAGGCAGCTTGCACCGCCCCGGGCCTCTTCTCCCCCAGCCCCGCTCCTGGCAGCCCAACCTCCCATAATTGCCTTCTAAAAATATCCTCCTCTCCACCCCCACCTCTTGATTTCAAAATATTTAGTTTTCAGGGTATTTAAAATGAGAGCTGGCGGCTCTTCCAGGCCCAGATAACAAAGCTAAACATTTATGCTTCGACTGCATTTCTCTGAATTGGCTGAGATCTCGGGCTTGATATGGCAACAGCAGGAGGGAGGGGAGTTGAGTGCAAGACGATCATGTGTGGGCCTCCTCAGGGCTGGAGGGCAACTGGCCCAGCCTCCTGAACCCCTTCAAGACCCTTCCCTGCCTTCCCTGCCCTGAGGGCCACCTACCGCTGTTGACATGGAGCCGGCCACGGACGGTGTCCTTCCCCAGGATGTTCTCGGCCTCGCACACGTACTCTCCAGCATCCTCCACCTTCACCTTGTTGAACTGAAGTCGTGAGTTCTTTCTGGTTAGAGAGGGGGCAAGAAGGGTACAGGCATGAGCTATGGCCTCTGAGGGTCCCCTGCAGTCACCTGGCGGTCACCTTTTCCCACAATGCCACAATAGCTGTGCAGGTTGGGTGGGAGGTGGATCACTCAGTCTTGCCTTCTCTGGGGTCCAGGTGGAATGTTGAATCCCCAAGCTGGAGGAAGACTAGGAACCTCACTCAGGACAATACAGGGTGAGGCCAGTGGCTCCAAGTTTTATGCACTTATGAATTCTTACATCTATTCCTAGGGCTAGGTCTTCTTTGTAATGCTTTTCTTGGGGGAGGAGAACCAAGTCCCTTAGGAAGTCACATGGCCGTGTCCCTCACTTCCAGTGGCCTCAGCCTTCTTTAGAAGTGGCAGCTTGTCACTGTAGATGTGTAGGGACTACTCTCAGCACTTGGTTTGAATATATATTGTTGACCCCTAATGCAATGGTGTTGGAGGTGGGGCCTAATGAAAGGTATTACATTACAAGGGCTCCACCCTCATGAATGGATGAATGGGTTTGCTGGGCGTTTGGCACCCCCTTCAATCTCTCTCTCACTATGTGATACCTTCTGTCATGTTATGGTGCAGCATAAAGGCCCTCACCAGATGCAGGACCTTGACTGTGGACCTCCTAGCCTCTGAAACTCTGAGCCTAATGCATTTTTCCTGTTTACAAATTACCTGGTCTGTGGTACCCTGCTATAGCAGCAGACTGGACTCAGATACTGGGGAGAGTCACAGTTCGACAGGTTCAGGTAGTAACTCAGCTCGTATCCCAATCCTGTGGCTCTCCTCTTCCTCCTATCAGACCTGTCACTAAGGGAGTCCTGTGTGGCCTTCTGCCACCTCAGTACCTCAGGGCACAAAAAGATTCTGACTTGGTGTTCATGGCCAGTGTAGGTGCTTTTTTTTTATAGATAGTAAAGTTAAGTACTACAGGGTTTCCTGACTTGCCCAAAGACACCCAGCAAGGCAAGAGCAAGGACTAGGAGTTACGGTCGATGAGGACGTGGGCTGTCTCTGGGCATCTGAGGCGGGTAGTCCCTCTTTATCCAGTCCCTGCATGCTGAGAATGTGGGGCCAGGCCCAGCAGGCTCCCCTGGCACTGGCACTCCATGATACCCAGCGCTGGTTCCCTTCTTCTTTCTGAAGTCTTGGGCCAAATTTCCTTCCTTCTCAGGGCTGCCCTATACCTACTCCAGGGTGTGTGGGCTCTGCAGCTCTTACCCCTTCTTCTGCCCAGTGCTACTGGGGGCAAGCAAGAACCCACTATCTGATCCCAGCCTGGCTCACGGGGGTAAGCAAGAAGTAGAATGAACGTCTGCACATGGTTTGCCCAGCCCTCCATCCCATTTATGTTTGGTAGTACTAGAGCTTGAACCAGGGCCTTACATGTGCTAGTTAAGTGTTCTGCCACTGAATTACACCTGCAGTCCTAACCTCATTAGGGATGAATTAAAAAACCAGATCCTCAGAATGTGCATGAGGTGTCACAGGGCTTGTGGAACACAGGACAGGGTGTAGGAGGGCTGTCACTGCCTGGAGCCAAGGGATGGAAAGTGGGCCCATGAACTGCTGGAGTCAGGGGACAGGTGGGGTGGGCGGGGAGGCTGGGCCAGGGTCAGAGAGATACCATCGGGCCTGCAGTCCGTGTGCTTCTGGGGCCTCTCCCCTAGGATTGGCCTTGTGTCCAAAGGTGGCCTCTCCCCCAACATCCTCACCCCAAGACCCCGAAAGAAAGGTGCTGCAATGTTGTCAACAGACCCTACTGCTCTGGTGATTTCCTTGTAAGGGCGATAGCTGCTCAGCCACACCCTGCCCATCCTGGCTTAAGCCTGCCTTGGTCTCCTGGCCTGGTGCCTGCCCACTACCCTCTTCTTTTCATTAAAATTTGAACCTCATTAAATGGAGCCCTGGAGGCCCCTCTGACTAAGACAGCATCTCCTTTCCTGCTGCAGCCTATTTAGATGCCACAAAGCCCAGCTTCCCCAGGACGAAGCTTATCTCACTTCCCTGCACACTGGATGGGATGGGCAGGGGATTATATGAGGGTCAGGGGGTTGATGTCTAGGGAAACCCAGAGCCACCTATAGCTACATTCACAGGAGCTTCAGGACAAGGCAGAATGGGGCTCATGGGTATCTGCAAGGGGAAGCTGGACCTTTGAGAAGGGCTCCCTTGTGAAGGAAGGCATGTGCCGTGCCAAAGAAGCTGGGGGTTCCTCGTGGAGGAACAGGGGGCCACACGGACCCCCAGGTTTGCAGGTTGTGGGTGGCTTGCTTTGCTAGGGGTTTATGGATCTCAGGGATGTGGGCTCCAGAGAAGGAGAGGCTCGGGGTATAGCTGATGAGGGGGCTCTGTAAGTTTCTCACAGCACAAAGCCAGCAGCCCCCTGCATTCTCTCCTCACCCCGGTTCCAGCTGGAATCCCTAAGGACCTTCCTGGCAGGCGAGAGGCTGTCTCAGTGTCCCATCAATGTGCTGACCCAGGTCTGCCCTTGTGCAGGGTGCCGTCCTGCCCTCCCCTGCCAGTTCTCTGCTGGCAGGGACAGATCTGGGCGGCCTCATATTTTCCTCTGCACCTCCCTCCCCTGCCTGCAGGGCGAGTTCCAGCCTGCTCCTCGTAAATAAGGGCACATGCAGTTCTGTAGGGGTGAGCCCGTGCCCAGGGACTGGGAGGAAGTTTTCTCCTGGCACAGGAAGGCCTGGTGAGAGTCCACATTTGGCGGGCACAGAGACAGAAGGCACCAGCTGGGGAGAGGGTCTCTGCAGGCCAAACCAAGGGCAGCCTGGGCAGGCAGAGCGAGAGGAAGGCTGTGAAGACAGTTGCAGGGCAGGCAGGTAGGAAGAAGTTTTCCAGAGAGGAGACTCCTGCCCCTGCCCCTGGCCTCTGTGCCAGGTGAGATGGGTAGAGTGTGTGTTCAGAGGGCTGGTGTGCACAGGTGGCAGCTCTCTTAGGGTCACTCTGAGGAGACCTGAGTCACAGAGAATCAGAAGCTCCCCATCACTTCCCGGGCCTCCACCACAGGGCAGCCATACAAGGACATTCAGTATGCAGTACATGGGCAAGGCCTAGATATGCAGGGGCCAGGGATACTTCAGATCCAAAACCACCATATCCAGGGGAAGTCTAGACCAGGCCCTGGGGCTGGACAGGGCAATCCATCTGCCAGATGAAACTGAGGTTTAACCAGGAAGTGACTTGTTTAGAAGACTAAAGAATTCAAAGGGCATCCTGCTCAGCCTGGGGGCACCCAGGAGAGAAGGTTCAGTCCTGCGAGAATCTCCCCAGTTCAACACTTGCTGGGCTTACAGGGGAAAATGGAGTGTAAGGGGGTGCTAGTCTTTGAGGTTCTCTCATGTTAGAAGGAATAACGTCCCTTAACGAAGCCCCATGAAGTCATGTGTAAGTCACCATTAGAGGAGACAAGTGCTACCTGGAGCACTTGGGCAAGTGTCCCCAAGATGTGACATTTAAGCTGGACCTTGAAGAACTTTGCCAGAGACAGAGGAGACAAGCTGTTCAGTGCAGGGAACAGGCTGGGTCCAAGTCCAGAGTCATGAAAGCAAAGACCCTGCTGGGTGTGCAGTTGAGGAGCAGAACAGTTACATGCAAGCTAGGAAGTCAGAAGAGCTCCAAACCTATCCTTAGTTTAATGCAAGCTCTCTAGACCTGCTGAGTAATGACACCACATACATGTCCTCGTTAGAAAGATCAACTTCTGTAGGCACTCTTGGAGGTCAATGATTCTAGTGGTCTTTGGACCTCTAGAATTACAGGCAAAAATGGTACACAATGTACATTTTTTTTGTTCTAACAAAAGGGTCAAGGATTCTATACTGGAGCCCAGAGTACACAGACATGAAGGGAGTGCCATAGCTGCTTGGTTCTTGATGGTTTCCAAGTACATAGCTTATAGTCAGTAATACACATCAGAAACAGTAATGAATTCACAAATGCCCATGGCCCAGAAATGTGGACAGTGGTCAAGAGTAGTCAAAAGCTAGAGGCAAGGAGGCCAGGTGGGCAACATACAGGGTGGGGAGAAGAGTACCTCCTTCCAGAGATGTGGGGCCCAGCTGAGGGATGCTAAGTGGGCAGGAGCTGGGCCACAGGGAGGCCGGGGTGCACAGCTGAGATGGGGCACAAAAGGATGAACCGGGGCAGGCAGAGAAGCTGGCAGGGGTGTTCTGAGTCAGAAGTGCCTGCAGGGTCTTAGGGTGGTGTCTGGGAAGGCATCAATCCTGGAGATGGAGTCTTGCGCTCTTAGATATTTATAGCCATAGGAGAGAATAAAATCACCCACAGCTAGACAAGGAGGGAGGCACGAAGCCTATAAACAGGGAAAGTCCAGCATCGATGGTGTCTGACAGAGTGGTTGGACACAGGAAGACTGGGGAGAGCCCACAAGGGCAAGGTGACTGGCGGCTCCCTAGCAAACACTGCTTAGAGACCCCGAGGCCTGGAGCCAGGGAGTCCAGAGGATGCTGGGCTTCTCAAGAGCCACAGCCACGGCAAGGCTGGGGATGTACTGAAAAACCAGACTGGGGCAGGACAGTGTGGGTGGAGGATGCAGCCAGTGGGCGAGAGACAAACTCCTGTAGAGTAAGGGAGAGAAGGCAGGAGGTGAGGCCATGGCTGGAGGAGGACAAGGAAGCAGCAGTCTGGACGGTCAGCACTTAGAAGAGAAGTGACAAGAGTGAGCATGCTGGGAGGGATGAGGCCAAAGTTACCACAGAAAGGAAGGAGTTGGTGATGCCACAACTTTGTGTGTGTGTGTGTGTACATGTGTATGCATGTGTATACTCATGTGTACAGCGCAAGTGTGGTGCAGGGGAGGGTGAGATGAGTGTGAACAGGTGGGGGGCATGCTCAGGAGTAATGTGGAGGGTGAGGGTGAGCATGATCCTACAAATTCCTGGTCTCAATGAGGCAGGGAACAGCCGTCTAGACAGGAGGGCAGCAGCTCCTCTCTCAAATCCAGCTCTAAGACCCCTTCTCCCTGGCTGGGGCCCAGCTTCAAAGGGCGGAAGAAAGGGGCAGGGTAGCTTCAGGTGGCTGGGGAGGTGCCCTGCATTTCTTGCCAACATGATAGACTGGGGACATACAGGAATATCTCCCATTCTATTCTCTACTAGCCACTAAGATATTTTTCTTTCCCCTCCCTTCCCCTCCCCTCCCCTCCCCTCCCCTCCCCTCCCCTCCACTCCACTCCCCTTCTCTCTCCTCCCTATCCTTCCCCTCCTGTCTCTTCTCTCTTTTTTTCCTCTTCTCTTTTGTGGTATTGGATATGGAACTCAAGTGTCTTTGTACTGAACTATATATCCACCTTTAACTTTTTTTTTTAAATTTTCAGACAGGACCTCATTAAATCACTAAGTTGCCGAGGCTGAGCTCAACCTTTGAATTCTCTTGCCTCAGCTTCCCTGAGTTCTGGCATCACAGTTCTGTGCCACCATGTCTGGTTAATCACTACAATTGTCTTCAAATGTGGCCTTTTTTCAGCCATAAACATTTGACCTAAACCAAAGCCTTCCTAAGTTACTTTCTGTTGCTGTCTGGGCCACTTTCTGGGGGTGAATAATTCTGTATCTGTTCCTGCTCTTGGACAGAGAGCTAGATATAGGAGGGTCAGAGGATGTCCCTTGACCCCCACATCCTCTTTTGTAGGTCCCTAACATGTGGTCCAGAGGCAGGATGTGTGCAGTAAGCCACATAACAAGCCAGCTGCGGCCAGGAATGGCACTTTCTCTCTGCTACTGTTATGGGGGGCTGGATATTCTCTAAAATCATCTTCATTTGCATTTTGTGGGGTGAGGAGGAGAAAGGAGATGACAACCTGGAAGGGAGGGGCAGCGTGCTTCTCTGGGGAGGGGGGGTGGGAAAAGGTTGGGGTGCTCCTCCCCAGAGAGGGTCATCCACCTCGTCCCCGGTGCTGACAGCCTGCTCGGGCAGGACACCTGTTTAGCCAGCAGTAAGAGATCGGGGGCTGCTCTTGAACTTCAGGATTGCACTGGCCATTCCAAGATGGATGAGAGGCCACCTTCTACAACACAGAGCCTCTGAGTCACTCCTCTGGAGCACAGACTCAAGACTGAGACAATTGTCATGCCATGGGGGAGGCTGGTGGAGGTAAAGACTCCTCTAATGCCAGTCAAAACCCATTTTCCCTTTCTCCTTAGTGCGCTCTGACAAGTAGCAGCTTGCTAAACTGAGAAACCATCCCATTGTCTCCTGTGACCTCCCTGCTTTTGGCTGGGTCTTTTGACAACAATTTCCACATTCGGGGCCTTTCAGACTCTGTGCTTGGTCCTTTGCAAAGAAGATTTAGGGACAAGCAAGGATTTCCACTGGTAACACTGATCTTGACAATCAAGACTCTGACTGCTTAATTCTTGTCTTCAGTCTGCTGTGCGCGGGGCCAGTGTCAGCAGAAGGGTCAGAGCTCCAGGGAGAGGTGTGGGGTGGCCAGGACGAGCGGCACGCAGTGGGGCTGCTCCGTCCACACGGGCCCGCCTTCTCAGATGGGCCGGAGGGCGGGACGGACGCTGCTCACCTGCCATTGCCGTACTTGATGCGAATGTCGCGGCTGCGGTTGAGCTCCTTGCCGTCCTTGAACCAGCGATAGGAGGGCTGGGGGTTGCCGGCTGCTGCCTCGCACTTCAGGGATTGCTTCTCACCCACCTGTCCCGTCTGGCTTTTCATCTTCTTCAGCTTGGGCCGGGCGGCTGTGGGGAACAAGGCAAACAGATGACGCATGGTCAGAAGGCTGGGACCGGAGAGGGAGGGGAGGCGAGGAACCAGCCTCCTGCTCTCATTTCCAATTTCAGGTCAACCAGCATTGATAGACCCTACAGTGAGACAAATGCGCCGCGACTTACGGGGTATCCTTTTGTGCCTATAATGTACCGAGAGCTTTATGTTAGCTTATAAAACTTCCACAATAATTCCATGAATCCAATGCAGTGTTGAAACCCATTTTAAAGGCAGAGAAACTGAGGCTCAGAGGGTGAAAGTTACTTCCCAAGTAGGGCGGTGATGGAACTGAAGTTCAAACCTAGATCATGATCCCAGCATTCATGATCTAACTCCTGTCCCAAACCTAAACTCAGATGTGTGCTGGACCCAGGGGACAGGCTGGCTCACATGCCTGCAAAGTCCAGCCTTGCAGGGGAGCTGCACCTGGCATTGCGTAGCTCGTGGGGACCTGGGGACAGTGGAGCCCAGAGGAGATGCCCTGGCCCTGGGGATGGGGTTCACTCAACTAAAAGCTAAAGGGTGCATCTAGAAGTGGGGGAGTGAGCTAGGTAGAAGCAGCACTGTGGCTTGGTGGGGGTCACATGTGCCCTGGGGAGCGGACTGACAAGTGTGTGAGGTGGTACGGGGTTGACAAGGCCTGAGCTGTGCTTCTGGATGCAGGCCTGGTCATGGATGCAAAGCTGAGTTTCCTGTTTTTCTTAGGCCCTATTCTATTTCCATGCTTCATTTCCTTGCTCTTCTCCCTTCCATCTTAAAAGAAAGAAAGAAAGAAAAGACAGAAAAGAAAAGAAAGTCCCTTATTCTCAGGAAGGTGGTGGTGGGGAGCCTTGTAATTTCCCCTGGCAGAGCTCTACACTAGGGTGGAGGGGACACGGGTACACGGGACGCCTGACACTTTCAGGTACACCTCATTTGGCCCTTGAGCTCTTTGAGACAAGTGTTATGGTGACACTGATGGTGAGGATGAGACTCAGAAGTTCAGAAACTTGACAGAAGCCACAGGCAGCCAAAGAGCTAGGAGCACAGCCCAGAGGTTGGATGTGAGTGCGTCAGGCTGGTGGCCGGTGGGTGCTTTCTGTGGCCTCGTCTCTTTTGAGAGCTGGAGCCCTGATTCCACTTCTCCCCGAGCAGAAGGGAGGGTTGAGGGGCCTGTCTAGGGCAATGATCCTGGCTCGGGTGGCTCAGAGCTCTGACAGCGGCCACAGGTGGTTCTGGAGAGGGTTTGGCTAGCGACCAGGGTGCCCTCCTTGAACTCAGTCCCTGCTTGTGAGGAAGAGGTGAGCATGAGGTGCAGAGGAGAGGAGAACACAGGAAGAAGCCCCTGAGCGTGTGCTCCACGGGCCTCAGCAATGACTTCTGTGAAGTAATTCTGTTCATTTTAGAAAATTAAAAAGTACAGATGGGTGAAAAGAAGTAAATAAAATCATCCATTATCTCAGTACTCAGAAATAACACTCCCCACGCACCCTTTTTAAACAAAATGGGATCAGTGTCAGTAGCAAGTTTCTTTCATTTAATGAAACAATGCACTTCCATTTTGGTGGTAAATATTAAGGAAAGCATTTTCTAAAATGAATTCTATAAGACACAAGTATCTGAAGAGATGAAAATTCGTATTACTTGAGACAAAGTTTCCCTTAAGAAAGAAAATGTTTTGGGAAATATGCAGGTAAGGGCTTTGAAACTTTTTTTCATGGAAGCCTTAGTAGTATTTCAAGAAAATAAGTAGAACATATTCTGTAACATAGCTAATAGGTTATATTTTTAGAGACAAATACTTGGAGTTTTGGTGGTACTGAGTTCATACTCCATTTCTAGTCCTGTTTCATTTTTTCAGTTTGAGGAAGTCTCTTGCTAAGTTGATAAATTTTCCAAGTTGGGCTCAAATTTGTAATCTTCTTGCCTCAGCCTCCCAGAAATCTGGAATTATGGGTATGTGCCACCACACCTGGCCTATAAATACGTTTTAATAGATAATATATTCACAGGATTCAACATTTAAGAGGTGAAAAAGGTGCTAGGAGTACATAAAACAAACAAATTCCTCCTCTAATTTTTTCTTTTTTTGGGGGGTAGTGCTGGGAATGAAACGCGGGATCTTGAACATGCTAGGCAAATGCTCTACCACTGAATTCAGCCCTCCCTCTCACTTCTGACATGGCCAATCAATTGCCTTTCCAGGTGATCAAAGAATCATCAGTTCTTTTGATACCCTTTCAAAGATCTATGCACTTACAAAATATGAACGAACAAACAAATCCTGGCATTTAAACATACATTTTTCCATAGAATCATTTTTCATCCTTATGCAATATTCCTGCCTGGGTGCATCATAATGTATGTAACTGATTGCCATTGTGAGGCATTCAGCATGTCCCCTGCTTGTCCATCACAAACGACCCCAGGCATCTTTGCAGCGTTTGTCTGTGAACACCAGGGGTTCACTGCTGTGAAAGCAGTGACTCTGTTTGAATCCAAGCTTTGCTGGGTATCATCGCATTGACTTAATTCTTTTGCACCTCAGTTTGCAAACTGCAAGACACAGGTGATAAACAGAAGCTCCTGATGATGGCTGTGAGGATTACATGAGATAATGCATGTAGAGCCTGGCACACAGAGAGCATTTAATAAAGGTTAGCTGTTCTTACTATTATTATTATCCACAACCCTCTCCTAAGGCGCTCTTCCTCAAAGTGGAATTGCTGCGTCAAAGACTAAACAAGCTTCCTCAGCTTTGGTACTCAGCCAAATTGCCCTCTGGAAAGGTTGCACTAATTTGCACCCCCCAGTGAATGATAGTGTCTGTTTTTTCCACACCTTCACCCACATGAGGCATTATCATGTCTTTAATCTCTGCCAATTAGCTAGGCAAAAGATAATGTCTCTTTGTTGTTGTAATTTGCATTTATTTGATTACTGATGAGGCTGAACATTTTTCATAAGTGTATCAGTCCATTGTATTTCTACTTTTGGAACTGCCTGTTCATGTCTAGAGTTTTTTTTATTGAGTGCTCATCTTTTTTTACTGCTTTGTAAGAGCTCTTTAGAAATACAAAGGCTATTAACCTTTTGCTACAATGTTTTTTCATCAGTCACCTGCTTCTCATATTTTGAAATACTGTTTTTTCTCTCTTCTTAGCCAAAGACTTTATGTGCATCAGTGTTTGCTGGACCTTTAGGAATGTCATTATTCTAAACATGATTAAAGTCCTGCCTCAGCATCCTTCTTGACCCGCACCCCAGCCTCCTGTGTCTGTTCTGGAACCCCCAAATCATGCCTTTGCCATGATTCCTAAGTCTGGATGCTAATAAGAATCACGTGGAAGTTTTAACACTTCGGCAGTTCTGGGAGCATGGGCTGGGCATGCACTGTGCAGTCGATGGCCACTGCTTAACAGGTGGTGGTGGGCCGGGGTGTAGCACAGAGACACACAGACATGGCCCTTATTCTGGGGCCCGAGGAACTGGGGGCTCCAAAATCATTCTCTGCCCTCGGGGAAACACAGGATTGCACTTCAGATCCCAAGGAGCCTACTCCATTGGGCAAGAATGTCATGTGACTCTACAGCTACTTCTCATGGTTCACTGATTTCAGAACAACTATATGTTCACTTGTATTCATTCATTCATTCATTAAATTCCTTTCCAATTAATGAATAATTGAATGCATTCCACTTGCTATATGCCAGGCCCTATTCTGAGTGCTGAGTGTAGAAAAGTGAATAAGACAGATGAGCATCCTTCTCTGAGTCTGAATTTCTTTTTTTCTTTTTATCGGTACCAGGGATCGAACTCACGACCGCCTGCTTGCAAGGCAGGTGCTTATGCCGCTGAGCTAAATCCCCAGCCCCCCGAGTCTGAATTTCAATGAGGGGCACAGATAATCAGCAAGTAATAATCAGGAAAGAGGAGACAGGGATAATCATCCAGATAAAGGCCCTAAGGTGGGCATTAGCTTGGGGCACTCACAGGCCTAACAGAA
Source organism: Cavia porcellus (assembly GCF_034190915.1). Lineage (NCBI taxonomy): Eukaryota > Metazoa > Chordata > Mammalia > Rodentia > Caviidae > Cavia > Cavia porcellus. The sequence goes on from NW_026947504.1 coordinate 7,231,789, forward strand.
GCTTACATGTCTGGGAGCGAGTGAAAGATGGGGTGACTTGAGGAAAGCGGGCAGAAGCAGTAGTGCCCGGTGACACGGCTGTGAGATCCAGAACCAAAGGTCAGGATTCACTCTTCTTTTTGTTCTTTTTTTGGTACTGGGGATCAAACTCATAACTTTAGGCAGGCGCTTATGCTGCTGAGCTAAACTTCCAGCCCTTCGCTCTTATTTTAAAAAAACTTTTATGTGCCTACTAGAAAATTTTAAGTTACATATGTGTATGATATTTTATTTATATTGGACAATGCTGGCCTAGAGAATAACAAAACAAAGATAAACATACCGTATTCTTTACAAATCATACTATATTCTTTAAAAAAAAGTGTATCGCTCTTAATGATTCCTCCTAAGAATCACCTGAAGCTAGGGCCAGCCTGACCTTGTAGGCTGCATTTTTCTCATCAGGAAAATTCCTTAGTGGGAAGCAGCTGCAGCAGCTCAGGTGGCAGGAAAGAGAAGAATGTATACCAGATGGCCCTTGGGATATGCCTGGGGGGACCACTGCACCCTCTCCCTTGAGTCCAGAGCCCTGTCAGGCATTTTGTGGCAGGGGCTCGGGTGACCTTCCGAATCTGGGCCTGGATTTTGTAAGTATGACAGGAAGGAATTAGAGGCTTATGAATTAGGCAATGACCTGATCTTACTGTCTGCATTTTAAACTTTTTATTTTATTTTTTGTCTTCTTAAGACAGGGTTTCACTATGTAGTTCAGGCTGGCCTTGAACTTACTTTGTAGCCCAGGCTGGCCTTGAACTTGCAGGAATCCTCCTGCTTCAGCCTCCGGAGTGTTGGGATTACAGGCATGCGCTGTGGCACCCAGACTTTTAAACTCTTTCTGAACCTGACCCACTATTACTTCTTTCTCTGTGGCTTCCAGTCATTAGATCCAGTACCCCTGGGGTCACCTGGGGTGTGCAGAGTTTGCTCACATAGCAGAACTTGGACACTTGGAGATGGCTCTTGTGAGGCCTGAGACATGCCTAGCTCTGGACTCCAGCCTGGACCCTCTCTGAGCTGGGTCCAGTTTTGCCTATACCTCTTTTATAGCCCAGAACACTCATATTAGTGTAGGGATATGGGGATCTCACACTGGGTTCCAGGAATGTTTTAGGGCAGATGAATGGGTCTTCTGGGATGGGTGGGATTTGTCAGGGCAAGAGCCCAAGCCACACCATGGGCAGGCCTCACCCTCCATCTGTCAGCATGTATTTACTAAGTGCCCCCTGCACTAGGTTCTGTGCTTTGTCCAAGACAGAAATGAAGTAACCACCTCCACCCTCTAAGTTAAGCTTATTCTTCTGTCATTGTTTTGTTACATAAGAAATACATTTTTATTGTAGAAATCTTATACAAGGAGAAAGAAAAAAACATATTTAAATCAATTACCACCAAAGACAAAACCACTGGTTTTTTAAAAACCTTTTTCTGGAAGACAGTTTCTTGCTTTAGATCCTATTTTTTTTTCAGTCAACACATTGTAAAAGCATTTTTCCATATCTACAAATATAGCTGTAAATCATTTTAATGGCTCCTAATATTCTACTGTTCAAACGAATTTGTGAGGTTCTTTCTAGCATTCTGTTAATGTGAACAAGACTCTAATAAACTTCTCAGTCAATTCAACTTTGTGACCAAAGGGAGCAGCAGCAGTCCTGTAGAATTGTGTGTTTCCCCCTCAGGAGACCCTCCAAAGCCCAGCAAACAGGAGAGTGGACAGATGAGAGCTATAAGGTAAAAAAGCAAGAGGAAGCTTGGTATGCACAAGTGGGAGAGACATGCCTGAACCTCGCCGTGTAACCATCCCCAGCACCCCGACACTGGCCCGGAGGGCAGCAGGAAGCTGATGCCTAGGTGGGCCTTTGGGTACTGGGCCACGATTTCTTCTCCTAATGTCTGCTCCTCACATTGAGCTCCCTCTGCTGAGCTCCCATACTCTTTGGCTTGTGGGGAGACCTGGAGGTCACTCTGTCCAGCTCCCTTCTTGGAGCAATGCTAACTAAGTGGCAGGACCAGGCTTTCTGGAGTGGAGATACAGAAACGTGGGAAGATTGCTGCTGGCAGCTTTGTAGGGACAAGGAGGAGGTCCCTCGAGGTCTCTGCAGCAAGATTTTCTTTGATGACAGATTCCATAAAATCTTTGGACACGTTTTACATTGCTACAAGGTAGGCCATGAGGCATCTGGTGGCTTCTGCTGCCAGTCACCTGTTGCTGACCCAAGGCGTCTGGCCTGTCTCTGACAGGTAATCCCCGGGAAAGCACCTCATTAGAGATAGCAACACAGAAGACAACCAGAGCTGCTGCTTCCCCACATCCCAGGCCGCAGGCCAGGAGGTGCTGCTGTGCCAGCCTCTTGACCTCATTCCTCTTAGCAGTGGGCGGGGGTGGGGTGGGGTGGGGAGTGCGAAGCCTGCAGAGATCTGAGAGCAAGACAGGCGCCCTGGATGTGGCCGGGCAGCCTGTCTCAGGAAGACCTGGCTCTGCCCGGCCCCAGCAACCAGGGGCAGGGCAGCAGCCAGAGCATTAGCAGCAGTAGCAGCTGCAGTGGGCTCTTAAAAGGGTTAATGATCCTCACCTCATGACTAAGCCTGAGCAGTCTCCTTTGCAGGGCAATACCTGGAGACAATGTGGCCAGCCTGCCTGGCATCAAAGTCTCTTGCTGTCCTGTTGCTGACGGGCTGTTGGCCAGCCCCCTCCCCACCCTTCTCCCACCTACAAAGAGACTGCAACCTATTGGAGGTTAATTACAGACTCCAAGTTCAAATGAGAAGAAGGAAAGAAAGAAAAAACAAAACTAACCTAAACACAAAACAGCTGGTTTAAGTGGGCACAGAGGGGCTGCTCTGTGAAATGGGCAGCTGGTATCCTCCCAGTGGCTTGAAGAAGGCCATCTGATGCTCTGAGGACAGGCCTTGAAAAGAAGTGCATGCCTAATTGGACTTCTGGCTTTCTCTGGGTCACGTGTCCATGGCCAAGAAACCCAGCAGGTGCCTGGACTTGTCTTGCCCTTCTCTTAAAATCAACTGACAAATATTCACATGCAATAGGCCCTGTGATGTGCTGGGCACCTACCAACACAAGGGGTATGATAAGGCTGAATAAGACAACACAGTCCCTGCCCTCTGGTTGGGTTAAAACTTCTTCTGTTCAGGGCTTCCACCAAAGCTGCAAGTGGCCTCAAAGATAGCCACTTTCCCAGCACCTGGTGTTGTCGCTTCAGTTACAAGGCAAAGAGGGGGCCCAAGTGTGCTGGGGATAACACTTAAAGGGGGCATGCAGACACTGTACTAGGTGGACAGGAAGAAAAGAACGGGGAAGGACAAGGAGGTAAAGACAGAATTTGGTAGCCTCAAGACCAACAGAATGTTCCTTCTTTCTTAAGGCCTCTCCAGGCTGTCAGAGCATTGCCTGGTGACACTCAGCCCTACTATTCAGGGACAGAGCGCGCCAGTTTGACTGCCATAGCTAACACCATTCTCACCCCCAGACCCTCTGTCTAGAGCCTCTTTTGGTCTTTGCCAGGCCAGGAGCAGAGATTTCTTGCTTAGAAATCAGCAGGCCCACACTGCAGGGCCCTGCCTCAGCTCAGGGTGAGCCACAGGTACAGGCGTGGCAGAGATGGGGGAGGAGGACAGGTACCTGTGTAGGGAGACTGCATGGCTCTCCAGAAAGCAGCATCACAACAGAGAAAAGAGTGGGAGATAAGCACATGGCAATTCAGGTCTTTGTCCCAGTCTCTCAATTTTTTACCTGTCTGCCCTTAGGCAGTTTGGCCTCAGCTGACTCATCTACGAACCATGCTCTGCTTATCTCGGGAGAATGGAGTCACAGCACATTCTCTATGAAGGTGCAGGGACTTCTGACCTTAGCATCTTTCAGTTGCTGTGGCAGAGATCAGGGATAAAGCAGAGAGGACAGTCCTGGACAGCTTCGAGCATCTGCTTAAACCCTGTTTAATCTCTGTCCTGGGGAAGGCTGGGCTCTAGGCCAAAGGCTGGGGCCCTGGCACAGCAGAAGCTGATATGGAGATGGCCAATTGCAGGTGAGCTAGGACACTTCTTGTTTAGGAACTTGGACAGAGTTGAAGAGGGATCCCAGAGGCCCTGCCCTCTGTTGGGTGGGCCTGCAGTTCCTGTCTCCTTGGCCTGGCTGGGGAAAGTTGTTTCTGAGGTCTGGAGCTTGGGGAACATAGTGGGAGGAGACACCTTGTCCATCTACACAGAAAAGATTGGCTTCTCAACTGGACTACGTGTGGAGCCAAGGATGGTCCCGGGGCCTCTTCTGGAAGGTTTGCCAAGCTCATTAGTACGGGAAAGCAGCACTGCTGTATTAAAACAGACATACGATGGAGTAGAATGTCAAATTCATGTGAATTTGTAAGATAAAACAAAAATAGAAGGCTTCAAAACAGTGCTGGGCTTCAGGGAAAGGCCTTGGCAGGCTTGCTGCAGGCCGTGGCAGGCGTGTCTCGCCACTCTCTGTCCCTCCAGTGCCTCTAAGCACTGAGAGCCCCGGTAAGCTGGTTTGGGAACGCAGGGGGCTGCAAATCGGTCCCTGTGGTCCAGGCTAGTGAGGTGCGGGGCCTGGAGAAAACTCACCCCACAGTGAATGCTTCCCTCCCTGGGTACTTAGCCCCTAGCTCACACATGTGCAGTTTCTCCATCTCGTCTCCCAAGAGTGCTCCTCCTCTCCAGTGCCCCTTTCCCTTAGTTTGGCAGCTGTAACAACCCCCGCGTCTCTTTTGACTTCCTCAAAGGTCAAGTCCATTCACCTCCATTAGGCTTCTTGCCCTCCTAACTCTCCATCCTCTGCCAGGCCCTGGTTCGGGGCCACTGCTCCCCTGCCCCAGGACGCTTGTGCCAGCAGGTATGCTTGGCAGACTTCTTCTATGCTTACCATCATTCAGAAACCTTCCCAGACTCCCTGGTGTCTGTAGAAGAAAGGTGGCCACCTCCTTTCTTGGCTGGTACCCAGGGTCTTCAGGGAATGTTTGCTGGCCCAGTCACTGGGCCCTTTCCCAAACACCTCTCTACTTTTCTCTTCTACTTCTCTTCAGGAATCATATATTCCTGGCAAGTAAGGCACTGGTTGCTTCCCAAATGGGTACATTTTGTCCTGCCTCCATCACCTCTGCTCATGTTCCCCCAAACCCCGTTTCCCACACAGGAAGTAGAGTGAAGAGGGCAAGTCATGCAGGCTGAAGGTGAGACGGGTCTCTGTGCATCACTAGCCAAGTTGTTTAACCTCTCTGAGCCTTTATTCCTTTGTCTGTGAAACAGGGATAATTCTATCCATCTAAGATTGTGATGAGAATTAAACGGACATGGTGTGTGTTGAGAACTTAGCACAGTGCCTGGAAGAGAGAGATAGCTTAGTAAGTGGCAGCTCCTCTTAATCTAAATCCCTCAAGAGCTTCTCAGATACTGTGCCTGCTCTAATCCAGCCAGCCAGAAGTAGTCTCTGCACCACACAGACTCACTGTGCCTTTCATCTACTCTTTCTGGGCCTTCATAGCTGGGAGCAAACTGGATTCTTTTTCTTCTAGACTGTGGGGAAGTTGGGGATGGGATATGTTAGGGCATCGGTATGTTTCCAATGTCTGGCCAAAGTAGGTGTTCACTGGGCACAGGTTTAGAAATGAATCAAAAATGGAAGACTGGGCTGTGACTGATGGACTTCTAAAGCAGCCACTGCAAGTGCGCAGGAGAGGATGGGGTCTCCTGACAAGGCATCCCAGAGCTCGTTTCCACCCAGCACTCCTCCCTCAGTGCACACAGGCATGTGCCCCAGAAAAGCCTGATAATGACACTGGAGCTTCATGCATTTTCCTGTGTGGCCTACCACTGCCCACCACGCAGGGGCCCCGGGCAGGCAGGAAGCCCAGCCAGAGTAGTCTCCCTTTGGGACACTGGCCCCATCAGAGGAAGTCCCAGCTAGGGACTGTCATTCGCTCACATATGGGCTGAGCACTCAGATCCTTGTGGAAAGTCTGGCTGAGCAGAGAGATGGGGCCTATGGAGGTTGTGCTGCATGCTGTGGAGCACAGAGGGGACACACTCTCCCTCTCCACTCTGGGGGCCAGAAAGGGAAGCAAAACCTATGCTGGGGCTGGAGGATAAGCAAGAGTTATCCTGGAGAAGGGGGAGATGGTGTCAAGCAAATGCAAGAGCAGGTTTATAGGAGCAGACAAGAAGAAGACCACAATGAGAACAGGGAAGGGCTTGGATTTAGCTCAGTGGCATAAGCACCAGCCTTGCAAGTGCACGGTTATGCGTTCAATCCCTGTACTGACGAAAAGTACAGGGAAATTCTATCAGTGCATCTCATATACAGCGGTGAGGCTGCTTTTGAGGGAGGGTTCCTTGGGGAGGCTATTACCCTCCTTCTTTCCTTGAGGCTGCCAAGCCTTTGGTTTTGCTGGTAAGAGACTTCCTTGTCTGGGCCTCAGTTTCTCTATCTCAAGTGAGGGGAGTGACCTATTAGCTCAGATCCAGCCTCAGCTCACTGCACCAGAAATCACAGACTGCTGGCCAGGTCCAAACCTCTAGAGTCCTTGCAAAGTGTTTCTAGTTGGGGAGCAGCTGAGGCCCAGCCCAGTGCCCCCAACTATTTACCACCATGTATATGTCATGACTGCTCAGCTGCTTTGACCACAGAGCATCCAGACCGGGCCCTCCCCTTGCCCATTCTACACACTGCATGTGGCTCTGACCAGGCCACCCCTTGCTCAGAACCTGTTGCTCCCCAGGTTCAAAGAAAGAAGGCCAAACTCAGTAGCCAGATATGTCGGCCACCACAGGGTCTGGGTATCCTCCTCCTGCACACGGCATTGGGCAGCAAAAATTTAGAACTGCACTTTGTTTCCCAGACCTTGGGTTTGCCCGCTTACATACTCTGCTTCTGGTTGTTGCAGTCTGAGTGCCCAACCGTAACCCTGTGGCCTCCTCCAAAGGGCCTCCTCAAGCCCCTTGGATGGGAAGCAGTCTCTCCTTTCATACTTTCTATGCCACCTTTTGCTCGGTTCAACCTTGAAACTGGAATGGGACCTACCTAGGTCTTCTTGTTCCACCAAGTGGTGAGTTAGTTACCCAATGACACAATCTCAGTCAGCATGCAGCCCACCTCGAGCATGGAGTACACTGCCGGAGCCAGGAGCCGGGGAAGCAGTACAGCCAGGAGGTCCCTTATGGGGATCCCCGGAAGTAGGGCTGCCCAAGCAGCAGTTCTCAAACCAGAGTGTGCTAGCGTATTACTGACCCTGTTCCTATAGTTTCTGACTCAGTAAGTCAGGATGGAGGCTAAAAGTTTACATTTCTAACAAGTTCTCAGTTTAGATTTTAAATCAGGTCCCCACTATTCTAGGAAATTCATCTCTTGCACAGGGGACTCCATAAGACACATAAATACCTGACACAGTAGATCTGGCTGGACTGTCTCAATATCCAGCTTGGTTTATGGCCAGGGTATTTGCTAATAATATTCCGTCCTCCCAGGAGCTCTTGGCTGTGGAGCCCAGGACTTCAGGGCTGCCCCCCTGTGTCAGAGCCTGTGGTTTCTGTTCATTCTAAACTGGCAGTCATGGAAAGCTTCTGTTCACCCTGTATCCTCTGAATCTCATCTGCACACCTACCCAAGAGCCCAGGAAGTGAGTACCAGAGTAGCTGCTGTGAAGGGCAGGAGCTGTTCCGACAAAAAGATTAACAATGGTCTTCTGCCTCTTGCTGGTTTGCCCTGAGGGGCCCGGAATGTGGAAGAGCCATGAGGCAGGAGGATGTGGCCAGCTGAGACAAGGCAGGGCAGAGCACAGACCTCAGCTCAAGATCTCATCCTGTCACTGGTTGACGGCTAGGCATTGGCATGTCAAGAACTTTCCCTATCTGAGTTTCCCCATCTGTAAAATAGGGATGATACCTATTTTATGAAATCAGTATTGATACCTTCATGGAATCGGTATTGATGCACAGAAAGTGCCCACTAACTGATAGCTGTCTCCTCTTCAAGTTGGGCATGGTCACGAAGCCACTTTTGTTCACTTGCTGGTGAATTTCTAGTATCCACGTTCAGATCAGAGGTCACTTCCTTTGTGAAGTCCTCTCTAGTCCCTCTCAGGAGAACAAATTGTCCCTCTCCTCACCGCACACTGTACACTTATTTCTAGCCTTATATTCAGTTCTAATCACAGGCAACTGTGTGAGGATTGGTTTTTCTGAGCTCCTGGAGGGCAGGGGCTGTGGTTTATTTACACGACAGAAGCTCAACTACCGCTTGCAGAGATTACACAAAAGTGAGTTAGAGCACGTGTAGTCTGTGTAGTCAGCACACAGCTAGGGGTTTGCAAGGCTGGATGAAGAAGGGCTTGGCTGGAAGAAGGCTGGTGAGGTAGGCTGCCACTTGCTTCCTTCTGTGTGATGAAGAGTGCTACCAGTTCAGAAATGGTGGGCAAACACGACAAGAACATGGTTTCAGAGGGGCTTGGGTCTCTGATTTTGCAATCACAACAATAAGAAGGCCTTGTTATGGATATCAACTGTTTCCCAGGCCAGCCCTGGGAACCAGAGAGCAGGAGAGGACTGCAGAGTGCAGGGCAGCCCTCCTAGCAGCCAAATCTGAGTTCAGGATGAGGCCTGCTTGTGATGTGCCACGCTTTTCCCTCCATATGCTCCATGCTTTGCCACTGCTCTCAGATTGGGGCTGCCTTGACGAAGTTCCTAGCACTTAGGACAGAGGGCACTAAAGGGTTCACTCTGAGATTCCTGCCCATCTCTGAGTCCAAGGGACTCTGCTTCCTCCAGCAGCTCACACTGCCCACACAGGCCAGGGGGCCTAGGTGTCTGCTTAGGGGAAGAAAGGCCCAGCTCAAACACTTGAAGGGGGGTTGTCTCTGTTTGCAACCGGAAGCCCAATTTGACTTCTGTCCCAGACTAGTAATTCACCCAATTCTCCCATTCCAGGTGACTCATTGCCCTACAACAGCCCCAGATTGCTGTGTCAATCTGGTAAGACTAGAGTTCTCTGTCCCCTCCTCACCCCTGTCAAATGCTTGGGAGCTGGGCTGAGGACTGATGAGTCCTGGTCTGTAAACTCTGAACTCTCAGGATGAAAGACACTGGGAAGTACAAAGTCACTCCCTGGCTGTTGTTATTGTTCTTTGTGAACCTCAAGGTGCCAGGGAGCCAGAGCAGTGTATGAAACAAAGGCTAAACACCACAGTGGCAGGAGAACTCGTCCAGGTGCCAGGCTCGGCAGGGTCAGCCAGGGGCCACGGGAACTGGGGGAGCCTGCCAGTCTCCACGTGCAGCTCAGACACATGCACATGAGCACACCTCACCTCTCATCTGAACCCAGGCAGCCTAATGATGGGATTTTGTTCTAGAAGTTTGAACATTAATTTTAATGCACAGACAGGAGATGGGAAAGATGGGAAAGAATGATCTTGTGAAGACTCCTTTGTGCTCAAGGAATTCAAATGAGGCATGTCCAGAGATCTCAGCTATTGATACTCATTCACATTCACACTCCACGACAACCTGATAAAGACTATGACCTGCCTCATGTCCTTCCGTTGGCTTCAGCAGAGGACATTTGCATCAAACCCTGAATGATCTCTCAAGTGTCACAGAGAATCTGCTTCCAGAGTTAGCATTAAAACAATACACAAAGGCCAGGCTTGATGACCCATACCTGTAATCTCAATTTCTTTTTTTTTTTTTTTTTTTTTTTTTTGTCTTTTTCTGTTTTTTATTGGTACCAGGGATCAAACTCACGACTGCCTGCTTGCAAGGCAGGTACTTATGCCGCTGAGCTAAATCCCCAGGCCCTTGTAAATCTCAAATTCTCAGGAGGCTGAGGCAGGAGGGTCACAAGTTTGAGGCCAGTGAGACTCTGTCTCAAAATAAAATCTTAAGAAGAAGAACTGAACCTGTAGCCAAGGGGCAGAGTGTTTATTTAGCACACACAAGATCTTGGATTCAGTCCTTAGGACTACACATAACAAAAACAAAAAATACAACATGAGACTAACATTTTTTAGGAGGGCCAGATCTCCCTGCCCCCAGTGTCACAGCTCTTCCCTGCTGAGCATTCTCAGTGACACAGGGCCTGGGGGATGAGGCTCTGCCATCATCAGATGGAAGTGAATGCTGTGAGCAGAAGGCATTTCCCAAGATCAGGAGACAGGGAGGGCATTGCCCCAGGCACTGGCAACTATGGCTCCCAGCTGCTGGCTTCCAGCTATGCCATTTCACTACACCATCAGTGGACTTATAACCTTCCTCCAGTCCTGCTGCCAGGGTTGGCAAGGCTATGCCTCTGGGATAAGGGGACAAGGTAGGGGAGCAACCCCACATGGGGACATCAGACACCAGCCCCATAGACTCTCCATGAGTCATGGAGCAGAGCTCACACCTGCAGCTCTGCCCCACCCAGTCCTGTAGCAGGCAGGAGAAAAGCCCATTTCCCTACACTCCTGAGTATGTGGGTGGGGTGCCTCCTCCTACTATTTATTAAGCAGGAACTGGGGTGCTGCTGAATGTGTGATCAAGTATGGGGGGCAAGAGATTAATATTCCCCTTTTTCCCTTCTTTGCCCCTCCCACTTCCAGATTCCCTCTTCACATCTAAACTGTTGTCTATAGTTCTCAATCTTTCTACTGAATGTGGTCCACTTCTGACTAAGACCCCCTCCAGGTGCCCAGTACCCAGGTTCTGGACCGCTGATCACTCTGAGAATACAATAAAATCCTGGAAACCTCTGGTTGGATGGAGGGGAGAGAAAGGGGAGGCTTCCAGCTGTGCAGTCTACTGTTATCTTAATTACCCATTCTGTTGGGTTTGAATCAGACCTCTCTAGTTACATACCAGAGACCCAAGACTGCAGGTTCCCACTGCCATGACACTTTCTCCTGATATCTTACTTTGGAGCAAGTCTCTCCCCTATGTCTTCCCATTCTAAAGAATTCCAAGTCTCCAAAATTCCTCTAGTCCAGACCTTGGGTCTGTTTGCTATCTGTTCACCAGCCAAATCTGTAAAAGAAGGCTCTGCAAAAGAGCTCACTGCCTGCATTCTATTCCAATAAGTAGCCTTCTTTCGGTGGCAGGCGTGCTTGTTTCTCTCACAGGAGGGATTCCTGCTTTCTGAAGCCCAACAAGTGGCTTGCTACCAGCTGGGATCTTGCATCTTTGACATTTGACTTAGCCAGCCTTTCAAGATATCTGAGATAGGATGTGAATGTGGAGGGGAGAGGGGTAGCTTCTTAAGCCAAATCCATGAATTGTTAATCCTGGAAAGAGGTGTCTTCAAATTCCCTCAGGTCACAGATTCCCACTCTGACGGAATTCACGGTGCACTCAGGGCTGGCCAGCAGTCCCCAGGAAGGACCCCCAGACACACTTGCCCAGTGCCAAAGAGGCAGCCTCACTTTCAGATTTCCATAGCTGCTGCTCCTCACCAGGTTGAAAACAGCATTAGATTCCTAAGATCTTCCCAATAGGCAAACCAGAGCCTGGCTACCTACCCTTCAATCTCTGCTGCTCTCCAGAAAATAGGGATAGGAGAGGGATTTGCCTACACTGTCAGCCACAATTGGAACTGCCCAACTTCTGGCCAAGTACTCTTTTGAAGCTGTTTTTCTGTTGCAGCTGAGGCAGGAACTCTGGTGGGTGAATAGAGATCCAGAGAGATGCACGTGGTTGTCGAGGTAATGCTAATTTGCAGCCCAAAGTCTAACCTCTCTACAAAGTATTTTGTGACTTTAACCCCAGAAGCCTCTGTTACTCTCTATAAAATGGGGACAGGAGACCTGCTGGCAGGATTGTTATGGGGATTAAATGAAGTTGAAGCATTTGAACATGCTTTGTAGTAGCCTGGTGAGCAGCGAGCCTTCACTCTCAAGGCAGACATTCATAAAACACTCGGTGAGAATCCAGGGCTTCCCCAAATGGGCCTCCAGGCAAGCTCGGTTCTACAGGGAGAACTTGCACACCCGCTGCTAGGAAGCCCAAGGGCAGCACACCCCTCCCAGCAGCGGCCCAAGGTTGGTACCACCTGGGGTCTCAGCTCTGCTCTGCTCATCCAGACAGGGGCAGAATCTAAGGGCCCAAAGGAGTAACTCCTGAAAATCAGAGGACAACTGCCTCATGCCTGGCCCAGTTTTGAGGGAAATATGGGTCACAGAGGCAGTGGCGCCCCACTGCCTGGTGTTCATGAGCTGAGCAGGGCATCCCTTCCGAGTCTCCTCCGGAGGTGGCGGGTGCTGCTGCCCATGCTCCAATGGCCGAGCAGAACGGGTGGAGGTGTGGCACAGGGTGGGGGCAACTGGAGCACACCTGGCCCGCGCTCCCTCGAAGGGAAGGCAGTGACAGTTCCCTGAGCGCTCGGCGGGGCGGCCAGGCCAGGCCCCGCGTCCGCTAGTCAGCCGCCTCTGTCCGTGCTCCGCGGCGTGCGGGCGCTGGCGACGCGCGGCTCCCTGCCTTGGGGACGCGGCCGCCGGGGAAGCGCGCGCTGCCACTCCGGGCGCAGACCCGTCCCACCCGGCCACGCAGACCGCTGCGCGCAGACACGCGCGCCCCCGGTGCCTGTCACCCGGGCGCCGCTCGCTCAGCCCCAGACGGGGGCGAGGGCGCGGGTGGCAGGTTTCTCCGAGCGAAACGGGGTTTTGGGGCGCGCCGAGGTGCCCTACCTTTCTCCCCGGGGTCAGGCTCCCGCTCCCGCTTCCTCCCCTCTCGGTGCTTCTTGCCACGGCCGCGGCCCCTCCTCCTGGGCTCCGACATTCTACCCGGGGTCCCCGGCGGTGGGACGGCCTCGGCTCTCCGCTGCCGCGCTGCGCCCCCGCCGCCTGCAGCCCCAGTGCCCGAGCGCGCGCCTTTCTTATAGGCGGTCACACCCTCCGGGGGAGGGGAGCAGCGAGCCTTAACTCTTCCCCTCCCGCACCCGCCGCCCTCGGCCCCCCTCCACCGGCTCAGGCTGCGGGGGGGCTGTGGCCCTGCGCCCCTTCTGGGGCCCACCGAAGTAGGCAGGACCGGCACCCAAGCAGAGCACTGCTACAGACCTCCTGGCCAGAGACGGGGCTCGAGCTGGGCTGGGGTCCTGTGCACGACTGGGAAGGGGAAAGCAGAGATCCCCCAGCGAGGGCCAGGCTAAGGACAGCATGGAGGTGGGGAGACAGCAAGAGAAGGGCCCAGGAAGGGACCAAAACCAAGCTCACTGGCAAGCCCTGCAGTGGGTCCCACAGCCTTGCCAGGCAGCGGGCCACGAGCTTGTTCATTCCTGGAGGTCTGGACTCTGCCCCCGCGGTGTAGCACCGCCTGAGGAATAGCTTTAAGGAACCCCATTTTGGGACTGGCAGGAGGTCTGTGATCCAGAGCCCCTCCCAGCCAGGGTATGCTGCAGCTAGGAGACTGGATGCTCCAGGTGGCTTGTGGCCGCCTCCCACATGCACTCCAGGCTGCCACCACGCTCCTCAGTCCAGGCGCAGCACCTGGTTGGCTCCTTTCTCCAAGCCCTGGGAGGTGGAATCGGATGCTGTCCCCCTACCCCACCCCATTCCCACAAACCGCAGGGTGAGGGCTGTGGGCTAGGGCAGCCTGGCTCCTGCCTGGGTGTGGTGCTGAAAGGGTTACAAAGCAAAGGCTCTCCCTCTCCTGGCTCCCACAAAGCCTGAGCCTGCGGTTTACTTGCCGAGCTCTGCCTGAGGTGTCCCCTTACAGCCATCCCTACTAGAATCCCAGTCAAAGATCATCCCAGCCAGTCCTCCATCCCAGCAGAGGGTCCCAAGACTTCTCTGGACAGGATCCTTCTTAGAAGAGCCTGCAGGAGGCTAGGATTCTGGGTTAAGGTGAGGAAATCTTGAGTTCCAGGGCCTGGCCAGACTCTGAGGCCAAGTTTAGGGGATGGGAGCACACAGAAATCATGGTGATGTCCGTACTGAGGGCTGATCTCTGGTGCTCAAGCCTGTTTTAGCGGGGGCCAGCTCAGGGAAGACCCGGTGTAAGAGCTAACAAGGACAGAGAAAGGGCTGGGAATGGAGCTCAGGGGATACAGCAGTTGCCTAGGGTGTGTGAGGCTCTGGGGTCACTCCCCAGTACAGCAAGAAGACCTTAAAGGATGGTAAGTAAGAACCTCACTTTATGTAGGCTCACTTCCTAAGGCGGGGCGGGGGTGGGGGGTGGGGGGAGTGGGGTGGGTTGGGGTGGGGGGTGGGGGGAGGGGAGCACCTGGTCCTGGGTAGAGTCAGCGCCAAAGACCCAGTCTCACATCTCCAGCCTCCAGTTCATTCAGCTTCGAAAATGGCACTCACATCCAGCCCTCCCCAGTCACTGGCCACTATCTCAGTTCACGCTCTCCTCTTCTGATCTCTTTCCTCAAAGTCTTGCCCTCTTAGTCTAACTTCTCCCAAGACCCCCAGAGTCATTTTTCTAGAACCCAAACCAGATCCTTTTCCTCGCTGTTAGCACAGGCTAAAGCCAACTCTTCTCAGGTATCCGAAGTCTTGTCCCACAGGTCCCAGCTCATAATTGTCCAGTGCCTGTGCGTCATCCACATCTCCCCACAGGCCACACAAACACTGTGCTCTGTCTCTTCTACACACCTTTGCACACACTACCTCAATCTTCGCCCAGAATGCTCTAGGCCTTCTTGGCCCAGCCGACTCCTCTGTTCATTCATTTGGCAAATATGCAGGTAGATTTCCTGTGCTGGGCACAGTGCTAGGTGCTGGGGATATGACTGTGAGCAAAACAGACAGGGGCCCTCCTATCATGAAGGTTACAGTCTTAGTAGAGAGGGTCAGATAGCTAGTTACACAAGTAATAGATGAATTAAAATTTGAGTTAAATATTAAGGCGCACGCACTCCACAAACATTTATGTATGTTGACATACAGCTTGACAGAGGAAACAAACCATTGGACGGAAGGCTTTCCTGAGGAAATACTTAAACTGAGATTTGAAGAATGAGTAGGAGTTGGCCAGGCTAAAGGGGAAGTAGGGAGAGTGTCCTTGGCAGAAGCAACAGCATGTGCAATGGCCCCGAGGCAAGGAGTTTTTGTGTTATTGTAAAATAGTTGGCTGGTGTGTCTGTGCATGTGCACACGTGGGTGTGCATGGGAAGGGGTATGTGGGATGTGTTGGAGGGTGGTACACATGATGTTAAAGGAGCCTGGAGAGGAGACAAGTGAAGACAATGAGCTTCACTTTATGAGAAGTTGTCTTTTCTGGGACGTTTTTGAGCAGTTATCTTCTCTGAGATGTGTTTGTGCAGTGATTGGAGGGGTGGGAGACGGCAATGATTAGATTCTCTGTGTCCTGAATGCATTTTCTATTGCTATAAGCACACATTACTCTGCATTGTTTTTAGTTTGCACCTCTATCTTTCCACTAGCTAAGATGCCCTTAGAGCTGTGATCCTGGTACCCAGCATGTGGTAGGCACCTTCTTGTAGGACAGATTAGTGACACCCAGTATAGAAGTGATACCCAGTATAGAAGCAAGCGAAGGCCTGCAGACCAACTGAAGACATTTTCTCCTGGACACAGGTTTTCTGGCAGTGCCTGGCAGCTCAGAGCTTGGTATCCCATGAATGACACAAGTCATAGATGCTGTGGAAATTTCAGAGGGGCACACGTGTTCTCCTGGGGTATACAGACACAGTACAGAGGGAGGCAGGGCTTCGAGAAGATCTGGAAAGATTAAAGGACCTCCATGGGGGCAGGTGAGGGGACCCAGCTGGGGTAGGAAAAGATGTGGGGGCAGCATTCCTGAGCACCTGTTCAGGGAACAATGCACATACCAGGTTTATGCTAAGAAACTATGGGAGCTCCTAATAAAAACACAGATCCCATTCCCTACTGCTGCCAGAACCCCTGAGGCTAAGCACCATACACACTGAGGAGCTGAGTTCAGCATTCCGCAGATGGGGCTAGGCGAACCACCTAGCTGGAAAGCTGCAAAGACAGGGCTTATATCACACCATTTCCCACTGTGGCCATGCTTGTCATCATGAGACCAGGCATTTGGACATTAGTAAATACTGAGAATTCACTGACGCTTCTTGGAGGATGGCATGATATGTGTATTAGAACAATCAATGGAGTGGCAGGGAGAGTGGCGTGGGCAGGATGGATGAAACCAGAAGAGAGTGGAGGCAAAGGAGCCGGGACAAGACCGCTGTCAGATGTGTCTTTAGGGCTCACTGTGGAGCAGGCCCCGTACACTGTACAGAGCAGGTAAGGAGCTCCTCGTAAATGCAGGTAAGAAGGAAAGGCGGTGAAGATCATAGCAGAAAGAGGATTAACTCACTTCCCCACCACACTGTGGGGCAGTAGGTTAGCATCCCGTTTTACGGATGAGAAAACCAGAGCACAGAGAGGCAAAATCATTGTTATTTTTCTAAGTCAATAAGTAGTGAGTAGCACAGCAGAATTAGGAATCCACGTAGTTGGATACTCACAGCCCATGCTCTTTAACGGCCCTGGGGTGCTGCTTGGAAGAACAGAAGAGAGGGAGGGCAGGGACATCCCACAGATAGCCACTGGCCTCAGGACCTGCACCGTGCACACAGCTCAGTGTCTAGGCAGGTCACAGGCAGGTGGAGAGGGGCCTGTGACACAGGGGGCATGCCCACAGGGCTCCCAGAGCCTTGGCCTCCCTGCCCCGGAGTAAAGCTTGGTGGAAAGGACAGCCTGGTACTTGGGGCACCCCCAGCCTGGGCCAGGGCCCCTACCAGCAGCTTGAAAATCAGCTTGTGAGCCAGGCCTGTTGCCACAGAAACTCTTTGCCCTTCCCACAGGTTGTGTGATGCCCTGTGGAACCTCCTGCTGCATGGGCAGGCTGGGGACCACAGAGAGCCCACATCACCCAGAAGAGAAGGCTCCTCCCTGCCTGTTCCACAATGGGGCCCTAGTAGTAACACAACAGCTTAATTCAATTCCTTAAGGAGCAAAACACAATGCTTAACTGGCTTACAAACATTTAACATTTTCCCTTCCACTTTGAGGCTGTGCCATGGGCAAACTTTGAAGTTTAGGAAAGTTTAGACTTGTTTGAGTCATGTGCAAAAATGCCTTTGGGTGAAAAGGGGAAGGAAAAAAAAAAAAACCCACACTGCTCCTTCCCCCACTGGAAGCTCCAAGAGGCTTACCTATAAAATTCTCCTGCCCCCTCCCCTTGTGCTCACTATTCCATAGGAATTTCTGGGGACAGCCTCAGTGACCAGGTCAGGAAAAGCTATAAGCAGTCTCTTGAGACCTACCCCATCCCATCCCCTGCCAGGAAAAGGCACCCTTGATTTCATGCCTGAGCCCCTACACGCTCCTCTGTGACTTAAAAGTCCCTGAGAGGAGATGGGGCTAGCTACCCTTATACTCCTGTTTTACTGCCTCCAAGTCATGAGGCTCCTCTTCCCTCATTTCTGTCCAATGAGGCCACCAGAGCATAATGCCACTCCCTGAAGGACCACAGAAGTTCCCACTCACCCACAAGTTTCCTCAAAACCTGAGCAGGCCTTTCCCTTGTGACTCCAGGACACAAAGGTCCTGGGCTAAGGAGGGAATGGGTCAGACTAGCCCCTCACTCTACCCCATCAGAGCCAGGGGACGGTTTTCTCACCCAATCTGCATCCTGGCTGTAGTTTCAGTGCTCCTATAAGCAGCCGCAGGCTGTTTATTTCATCTCTGCCAGTTTTACCCAAGTCTCAACCTCCCTCAGACAGAATTGGGTGGCCACAAAGCGGGGTCTGGATAGAGATCTGGGGTGGTAGCCAGGACAGCTGTGCTCAGTGCAGTTTTGCCCCTGAGATTAGGTTCATTTTCCACACCAGGGACCCAAGTTAGACAAGACAGAGTCATTTTCCAGAGTCTTCCACCCGCCAGCCCAGAAGGCCACAGAAATCTGGGGGGCTGAAGGAGCAGGGGTTCCTGATCACTGAAGAAAAGCTCTTGACACCGAGTGAGCATGATTCTGCAGCCATACAAGTCTGTAAACCTTGGCTGGTCCCCTTCAAATTGTACCAGCCTGCACAAAACACAGGTGCACACACTCATAGAAGAAGAGCATTAACTTCCGGAGCCCGGAGATAGCAGAAAGGGCTGCCAACCCAGTTCCCACAGACTGATGCTGCAAGCATCCTTTGGTTGCCTCTTCCAAAAAATAAGCCCACAAGTCTTTTCCACAGGGATTTCACCTGGTGGCTGGATGGCTGCCCCTCTTTGTGGTCATCCAGTTCTGTCTGAGGAAGGTTGAGACCTGGTTAAACCTGGCAGAGATGGAAGAAATAGCCTGCTGCTATTTACAGGAGCACTGAAAATTAATCTTTAATCTCTCTGAAATGAGGACACTTGGAAAGGATTCCATCCTGGGTGGCTCCCTGTGCTCAGAGGCCATACGAATAGTGTAAGATGCCCTTCAACTCTATCTCCTTTTCCTTTGTCCTGCTGACAGCAGGTCAGCAGTTGCAGTCATTGAGCAGGACCCCTCTGTCCTTACCTCCCTATTTAGGAGGCCCCTCTTGGCTTAGTTCATCCAACCCCAGACCTGGAAGAGATTTTGTGCTCCCTGCTCAGGAGTTTAAGATTTTTTCTTCATTTCAGATCCTCTCTGGAGAGAGCAGGAGGTGGAAGAGAGGTATAGACTCATCTCAGGATGAGCCCCAAGAGCAAGCTGGAAAGGACCAGGTGGGAGAAGAAGCATTGGCCGAAGAGTGGGGAACCTCCCTTGGCTCCAGGGGCCGGCAGAAGAAAGCCAGGCAGCAATGGGGGAGCAGATGAGGGGAGAGGTGAAGCCACAGGCAGGCCTGGGCAGGGCTGGAGCAGGACTAGAGAGGAAGTGAGAGGCTGGAGCAGCCCCAACGATGGGGGTTGGGGGTGAGGGAGAGGACAGAAGAGGGAAGCAGAGCAGAGGCTGGGCAGGCAGGCCCGGCTGTCCTGCAGGGGCCTCAGGCCTGCTGGGTTCCCCCGGGCAAGCCACCTTTCCTCTCTAGCCTGCCTCCCCACCTGGAAATCTGAGGCTGGACCAGATGATCTTGAAAGGTCCTTGCATCTGAGGAACCTAAGGGTTCAGTGGAGAGGGCTGGCAAAGGGCGAGAGCCCCAGGCTCACAGGTAGGAAGAGTGTTACTGGCCCCAGGTCTCCTCCCAGCCTCATGCTCCTCCTTGGCACCCTCCTGCTGGGCTTTCTCAGCCTGCCTGGCAGGCAATCTTAGTGTTAGTGAGGGCCCCTTTCAGGCTGGCAGAAAGCCTGCGGCCTAGTCCCAGGTGAGTGCATCTCCCTGGGCTCTGCTGCAGCCTCTTCTAGGGTGCAGCCTTGGGGGACATTGCTCTATCTGCATGGAGACATCGGCACTTTATCTGAAGAGCCAGAGCCATGGTTCTCACTGAAGTGAGAGGTGGGGCTCAGCTGTCTTCCCCAGGGTAGGAGGGTGATTCCACACTTGCCTGCCCCCTTCTTCAAGCTAACGGCATAATTAGGCAGCAATAATACTAACTGGCACTTAACACACCAAGTCCTGTGTAAGTACATTATTTATATAACAACATAATGGCTTATTTGCTGCCCGGGGTGGAGGGGGGAGGATCAAATGCAAGGGCTATCAGTACCATCCTGGGGACATTGTGTGTGGATCAGTGGTAACCAAGCGAGCTGTGATTTCCAGAGGCAGCTGCCCACTGCCCTGCAGGTCCCAATCTGGTTCAGCAGAGGTACTGAGGAGCCAGTCTTTTCAGATACAATTGTTTACATCTCTCCATCTGCTCTCGGAGGTCAGCTGGAGGAGCTGTCACCCATTCCTATCCTCTTGAGGACTGCAGAGGATCCTCTAGAAGGGTGCAGTTCCTTTCCAGGCTGAGGAAGACAATTTAAGCCAGGTTGGCAAATTTGGAGAGACTCCTAGTCACCTCCCAAGGAAATAAGAGGCCTTGCCCAATATAGGCATTTATGAGCCTGGAGGCAAAAAATTCTCTTCTCTCTTTGAGCCCTGCCCAGCCTAGCCCTACCCAGCCCAGCCCTGCCACCCCAGGCTTGGCTGCTCCTGGGACCACAGCCCAGCTTCCCTGGTCTGGTCTGGGTGCTGGTTCCGTGCTACACTTACTCCTCCTGGGAATTCTCAGAGGACAGCTTCATAGAGGCTATGGAGTGTCTCAAGCATCTTGGAGATTTAACCCTGGTCCCGCTCTCCTTCCTGTTATCCCAAATCACCCCCTTTCCTTCCTCTGAAACCCTAATTCATAGATTATGAGAGCTCTAGCACTAACCAAAGCAAGCACTGCTAGAACTGTTAGGCTGCTGACTCTTGGAGCGCCTGGCACCTATGACTACTACAATTCACTGGAGAGTGGACTCTGCAAGTTGTAAGCAGACATGACAGGGACATTGGGTCATTTTTTTTTTTTTTTTTTTTTTTTTGTCCAGCCAGATTTTTGTTGATAGTTACTGGGAAGTCATACTTTCCCTTTGGGCCTCAATGATTACTTAACTACAAGCCAGCTAAGGGCCACTGTAGCAATGAATCTTCAAAGAGTCTCAAGACATGTTTCCAGCTCTGGGAATTTTGTCCCTTGCCCCTGGCTGCAGCCCTTCAAACCAGCCCTCTATCAGTTCCTCTCCCACCTCTGGTTGTGGATGCCCATGGGAAGCAGTGTGCACATGCACGCACACATGCACACACACATATGCACACACACACAGGCATGCACATGCACACAGATGGTTGCAGAGGCACTGAGTACCTGTGCTGAGCTGGTGGCTGCTTACAGATGCCATGCAGTAGCATCCGATCAGCAACTCCCATCATCAGGACAACAATGACAATTAGGAGGCAGACAATGATATTGACCTCCTGAACCACACTCAGCCCTCCATCTGTTTTTTCCACTCTGCCTTCATCACTCAAGTTTCTCAGTAGTCTGGCTCCCTGTCCACCACTCTGGAGCAATTGGTTCTGCAAACTGTGGTCCATGACATGCCTACCGCAAGCCTTTGTTTAATTGCTCACATTGTCTTTGGGTTTGGTGCCCAGCCCAGGGCCTCCTTAATGTATTGTTATACACGGTATTCCCCTCTACAGGGTTCTGCAGCTCTACTGTCACCAATCCACTTCCTAGACCTAGGGCTCCATTAGGGTGGGGACAACACCTACCAGAACCTTTGCTCCCTTGTCCTGCCCTGCTTCTGTCTGCCTCTTGGGTCAACAAGCTCAGGGCAGACAATGCTCACTCAGCACATGCTTTATGACCAGCACAGTGCTGGTCACCACAAGATACAAAGATCCTGTCTCAGGAAGCTTATAATCAGAAGGGAGATAGCACTCATACTGAGGCACACAAACCACAACTTAAGACAACGACAAAAATTTATGGATAGTTTCTAAAGATAGGATTAGACTAAATCTAGAAGTTCTTTGGAGGGAGAATTAGGTGTCATCAGGTGGTCTACCAAGGTGAGCTCTCTGCAAAGAAAGGGGAAGATTCCAACTAGTAGAAAAGGCTGGATTTGGGATGAGAGTTGGAGATGCAGGATGGAGATCAGTGGAAGATGCACTGACTTATAGGGGAAATCCAATCCCCACACCTGTGCTCTCTAGCCTTTTCTTGACTTTATCCCTTCAGAAGAATCAAGGCTTCCTGGCAAATATATGAACATACACACAGGCACACCCACCCTACCATGAGCTCTTTTGCAAATTCCCCAGGTTCCTCCCACTCCATTCTCAGTCTCTCAGTCTCTCTCTCTCTCTCTCTCTCTCTCTCTCTCTCTCTCTCTCTCACTCATCCTGCCATATATCTCACAGCATCATACCTCCTATGATATCCCTCCCGTCCATTATGTAACTCTGTTTGGGATTATTTTTGCCCAGAGGTATGAGTTACATTTCTGCATATTTAAGCTGTCCTTGATTCATTCCTGCCCGTTTGTTAGCTCTGTTTGCCCAAGTGCCCGCCCCACCCACTAGCTCTGAGGCCCCTGGAACATTACCACGCTGGGCTCAGTTTACTGACATCTACCAGGTTTTCTACTCCAGGACCAAAGGAATGGATGCCAGGCGAACCAGGGGCCCTCTGAATTGGGCCTTAGTAGGCCCTGAGGCTGGTTCCTGTTGGGCTAAACATCCTTAGGACTGTCCATTGCTCTCCATTCTCCCATTCCAGCAAGTGATGGTCCTGGATCTCCTATTTTTTTCTGTCTTGCACCCAAGTTCTGTGGCCATAGGGTGTGGCCCTGTAATTCAAGGGACAAAGGGGCAGTGGGAGGAAAGACAAAATAGTAATTAATGGTTTGTTTCCTATTAGCTTCTTACAAATAGAATGGTTTAATGCAATTACTGAAATGGTTGCAAGGGGCTCTTGTTACATTGTAAAATAATTATCTGACAGTCATCATTTTATTTTTAAGAGCTCATTAACAAATAGATTGTAAATGGCTTTCTCGCCTTCTTTCCCACTGCAGAGACAGGGTGAGTTAGTGGGTAAAGGACAAAGGGATAACCAGAGCCTTTCTGTCCAGACCCACCAGCTGAGAGGAGGATTTGGCTCAACAGTTCCCATGTCTATGAGGAGCTGGCGCCAGTTGAGCTGCCAAGGCTTGACAGGCTTGGGGGTAGCCAGGGCCCCCAGGTCCTGCCTCATTCCAGTGATATCTAATGCAGACCCCAGATCTCTAGCTCACCAAGGAGGCTTCAGAAGAGAATGCTACCACGATTTTGCTCCTGGAACAGCAGCACCATTATGGCTAACATCATGTCCTGTGCACTGTTGGACCTGTTCAGATAGCACCAGCTTAGTTATTACTCTCTGACCGGGTGCCAGCCTGCACCGTGCTACTCCACAGGCCTGCCCTTTTAACAACTCTAAGGATCACTGTATGATTTGCAAGTAGCAGAATTACACAGCTTAAAAGATTATGAAAAGCTATGTGGT
The DNA here is from genome assembly GCF_034190915.1 of Cavia porcellus. Classification (NCBI taxonomy): domain Eukaryota; kingdom Metazoa; phylum Chordata; class Mammalia; order Rodentia; family Caviidae; genus Cavia; species Cavia porcellus. The sequence continues at coordinate 7,254,725 of NW_026947504.1, forward strand.
AGATTCTAGATGATCAGCTGGCTAATGGCAAACACTTGTGGTGACATCTGCAATGTAAGAGAGGAGATGGGGTGCAGGAGAAGCTTCCTTGGAGTGTGGACAGCCTGGAAAGGCTCAGTGTGGGAACCTGAAAGACAGGCTCAGAGAAGGAGGAGGATTCCAGCTTGACAGATATAAAGGCGTGTGCTGGGAGCCATGGGAGATAAGTCTGGGAAAAGTGGGTGGGCAGCAAGCTGTGTGGAGTGCTGGAAGCTCACATTTAGGAAATGAGGGCATCTTGAGGGGTTCTGACCAGGGAGAATATCCAATCCAAGCTCAACTCAGGAAGCTCATTTGTTCATAAGGTGCAGGACAGAAGGGAGCAGGAGGAGTCTGGAGGTATCAAGATTGACCAGCACAACATTTTGCAAAATGGGCTACAATTACCTGCTATATAGCCCACTGGAGTCTTGCTACAAATGCAGAGTACCGAGCCTATCTAGACTACTTGGATTACAGTCCCGGGGGTGTAGTCAGGATGTGGTATTTGTTACTATTCTACTGCAGATGGTATATGAAACACCCTTTAAGAAAACTGGCCCTAGAGCATCTAGAGAATCCAGTCCTCACTGCATTTAAACTTTTTTTTCAAAGCTGGGGAGTGAACCCAGACCCTCATAGATGCTAGGAAAGCATTCTATCACTGAGTTACATCCCCAGCTCAGCTAAAGCTTTCTATTACGTGGGCCTACCATCAATTGTTCTTTTATAATTGCATTTTAAAATTAATTGAAATGTAATTCACATACTATACAAATGACCCTTTGAAAGCATACAATTCAACTATTTTTAGTTTATTTGGAGAATTGTGCAACCATCAGTACAATAAATCTTAGACCATTTTCATCACTCCCAAAAGAAATACTACATGATTCAGCACTCCCTCCCCTATCTATAGGCCACCGCTGATCAACTGTGTCTCCGTAGACTTGCCTCTTCCAGGCATTTTGTACAAATGCACTCATGCAACATGTGACCTTTTCTGACTGACTTCTTTCACCGAGCACGTTTTCAAGGTTTTTTTTTTAATAGATACAATTTCTATTTTATTTTATTTTATTCTTTTTGGTACCAGGGATTGAACTCACAACCACACGCTTGTAAGGCAGGTGCTTATGCCACTGAGCTAAATCCCTGACCTTGTTTTCAAGGTTTATTCATGCTTTAGCATGCATTAATATTTCATTACTTTTAATGGCTAAATAGTGATATATTGTATGAATATGAATAAATCATTATGTATAGTATTATGCATATTAATATTATGTATAGTATTTACCTGTTGATGGACGTTTAGATATTTATACTTTCAGGCATTATAGATAATACTTCTATAAACATCTGTTACAAGATTTTGGGTGGCTATATGTTCTCACGACTGGGTCACATGATAACTTTTTTTGAGGAACTGCTAGACTGTTTTCCAAAGCACCACTTTGTATTCCCACCATGTTGTTTGATTTTTTTTTTTTTTTTCTTTTTCCTTTTCATTGGTACCAGGGATCGAACTCATGACTGCCTGCTTGCAAGGCAGGTGCTTATGCTGCTGAGCTAAATCCCCAGCCCCATGTTGTTTGATTTTAAAAAATGTAGATATGTTTGATTTTAAAAAATGTAGATATTCTACTGGATGAAAGTAATTATCTTGCTGTGTTTTTTGTTTTTTGTTTGTACCGGGGACCAAACTCACAACCTTGCGCTTGCCAGGCAGGCACTTACACCGCTGAGCTAAATCCCTGACCTTAAAAAGCAGTTTTATTATGGTATAATTCAAATACAGTAGCATATAATTCACCCATGTAAACTACACAGTTAATTATCTGGGGGAATCTTGCATTATTTTATTATGGTTTTGATTTGCATTTCCCTGATGATCAATGGTACAGAATATCTTTTTCTGGGTACATATCGATTACTTGCATATCTTCTTTAGAGATATTTCTCTTCATATCTTTGGACTAATTTCTTTTCCAGCCTTACTGAGGTATAATAAAAAAATAAAAAAGTATTTGTGCCCATTTTTAATTGGGCTGTTTTCCTTTGTATGATTGAACTGTAGGAATTCTGTATCTATTATAGATACAAGTCTCTTATCAGATACATACATGATTGCAAAATTTTCTCCCAGTCTGTGCCTTCACTTCCTTGATGATGTCTTTTAAAGCATAATCATTTTTAATTTTGATTAATTCCAACTTATCTACTTTTTTTTTGTTGTATGAGCTATAGTATCAAATCTTAAAAACCATTACCTAATCCAAGAAAATGGAGATTTACAGTATTTTGAACCTGAAAGTTTTTGTACCTTAACCTCTTACTATCAGGTCTTTTTTTCTTTTTTGTACTGGGAATCAAACTTAGGACACTGTGCTTGCCATGCAAGCGTGCCACTGAGCTATATCCTCAACCTACTCTCAGGTCTTTGATCTGTGCAGAGTTAATTTTTTGTTGTTGTTTTGAGACAGGGTCTAGCTATATACTGCAGGCTGGCCTTGGCCTTACTTATGTACCCCTGGCTGACCTTGAACTCATAGCAATCCTGCCTTCACCTGAATGCTGGGGTTACAGGCATGTATTACCATGTCTAGCTGATCTGTGTGGAGTTAATTTTTATATACAGTGTAAGATATTCTTTTGCATTTGGATATTCAGTTGTCCCAGCACTACTGAGATTAAAATTGAATTTTTAATTATTTTTGTGGTACTAGGGATTGAACCCAGGGTGTTTGCCCTGAACTATGTCTCCAGTTCTCCAGCATAGATTCGAACTTGCAATCTTCCTGCCTCAGCCTCCCAAGGTGCTGGAATTATAGATGTGTATCACTACACAGAGTTTACAATTGCATTCAAAAATAAGTTTCTCCTGGTCATTATTATGTGGACTGCAGTCTGGTAACTATTGAGTTAGAGAATATGGAACTCAGGGAGGCAATGGGTTGAAAGGATTTAAACTCTGATAGTCATAAAAGGAATTAAGGTAAAAAAGATAGAGGAGAGACAGAAGGTTGAAGAAAATGCTAATGAAAGATGATGGAGTGGATGTGGTGACCCATAAAATGTCAAAGAGGAGACTACATGGATCATATCTGCCTTTGTGTACCCCTCTAAAGTTTAAAAATATTTCATAGGTCTTGTTGCATTTGGTGCTTTCTGTGAGACAGATGGCACTACCATCTTCAAATGATAGAGGGACCAAGATGAGGGTAGTAAGCAGCTTGGCGAAGCCCTCTGCAGACCAGGAGCTGGACACTGACAGATGCTGGGCAAATGGAAAGAGCTGGGCAAGCTGTTTGGAATGATCCGAGTCGAGTCACCAGCAGGACATCTGAAAATATATCTGAAATTTAAGGCAAGAGGTCAGGGTTAGATTTTAGGACACAGTGTTGAGGGCGTCACGAGAGTCATCTGGGTAGCTAAGACTGCCGGGAGCAAGTGTAGCCAATGAAAGGCTGAAGCAAAGGCTCACAGGGAGATGGCCATATATATTTAGAGGCCAGGAAGGAGCAAAGCAGCGGAGCGAGGGGAGGGAGCTAGGAGAATTTTCTGAAGATACAGTGGGGCAGCTGGTAGCAAACACTGAAGCAGCAACCAGGAGGGTGAAAGCTCCCCAGAGGTGGGAGGTGGTCAGGGCAGAGGCCTGGGGGCATACGTCACAGATCGCTCTGCTCAACAGTTGGCCTCTGCATTCTCTGGTGACTGATGAGACTGTGTTACTTGGGGGAAACCCTTCTTCAACTGTTTTGTAAGCAAATAACTGCTTTCTGACATTTTCTCTCTCTTTCTCAGAGAATTTTCACATACAAGTTTTGCTTTGATCCTCCAGCTTCCTCACATCCCTGCGGTTAAATAATACTCTGGAGAGAAGAGGAGCCACGGGCAGCAACAAGATGAGGTCTGTAAAGTTAGATTGATCAAACATGCGGAGATTACTGACGTCTCTCTCTTCCAATACCTTAGCCCTTTTTGGGTTTTCCTTTGTATCAGGGTAGAGGAAGGAGATGAGTTTCATGGCTGAAAGGCTAGCTTTGTGATAGTTTGAGTCAATGAAACAAGGTTCCATAAGCACTAGTAAGGGCAGGGTAAGATGGTGGAAGACAGAGTCCCTGCCTTGAGAAGTTCACTGACAGGGAAGAAATGTGGTCTTTTACACGGACTTGACACTCAAATATTTGGGAAAACCAACTGGAATTAGAATAGCAACACAAGGCTCTAAAGAGAAAAAATGAGTGTACATACTATGCAATAGTAGATTACCACTTCAATGACAAAATATGTTGGCTACGTCACTGTATAAAGAGTATAAATAAAATAAAGCAATTGAACAAGGCAGAGACTACATGAAAGACAACCACAGACGCTGTGGAGGACACTGAGGATTTACTTGTTTGGTGCTAAGTTTTCTTCTCAAACTTGTTCAGATTCATAATAAAAAATGGTGTAGAAAACAAATGCTGTGGAAGTGTAGAGAATGGAGGAGCGATGGAGGAATGAGATGACAGGGAATGCTCCCTGGTGTCCAGAGGTAAGAATGTGCAGACTGCGGCAAGGAGCGGGAGTAAAGCCAGCTTAGCTTGGAAAAGTGGATTTAGACCCGGATGTGAAAGCTTTCAGGAGTGTCTGGATTCAAAAGCTTTTAGGTCGAGGGGAATTTCTGAGGGTTTTTGACAGCAATTTTCATCAATCGCCGTATCTATAGAGATTAAATAAATTAATACAAAGTTCTCAAAAGAGAGCTGTTTGCTTGTTAATTATTAGCATCTTTGTGGTTTATCCTCCAAATAAGTCATAAATTTCTTGAGAACAGGTGAGGCAGAGAATGGTGAGTTAATGTAGACTCACAGAGTCAGAGAAGACTCCCCAGTCCTTGAAGATTTGAGGAAGGGGCTCCCTAAAATGAAGGTTGAGGGAGAGGAGGACAGAATTCCAAACAGAGGAAGCAACACACAGAAATGTCCAGAGGGATCAGAAAAGTATAGTGACTAAAATACATTTAACTACTATCTTCTGCGAAGGTATCAGTTTGTTTTTGTACCAAGGATTGAACTGAACGTATCAGTTTTAAAAGCAAATGACTAAGCAATTACAGTAAGGTCATAGGACTTAAGGTTAACATACAAAAGTCAATTGTTTTCCTATATACTAGTAATGAACCAAAGAAATCTGAAATTAAAAGCACATTGTAATTTACATTAGCACTCCTAAAAATGAAATACGTAGATATAAATCTAACAAGGAGTATATAATATCTAGATTAGAGGAACTCTAAAGCTCTGAGGAACAAAATCAAAGAACTTACATACATGGAGAGATGTTCCATGGTCAAGGAGGTAAGACTCAGCATTATCAACATGGAAGTTCTAACTTGATTTATACATTCAGTGTGATCACAGTAAAAAATCCCAGGAAGTTATTTGGTGGGTATCAAGTTATTTTGTGGATTCTAAAATTTATATAGAGGGGCAAAAGATTCAGAATAACCAATTCATATTGAAAGAGAAAAACCAAAGTTATCACTATCTGATTTTAAGATTTACTATAAAGCTATAGTAATCAAGATAGGATGGTGGTATTGGGAAAGAACGGACTATTAGGTCAATGGAACAGAACAGAAAGTCCAGAAATAGGCCCACATAAATATAGTCAGCTGCTCTTTGACACAGGAACAAAGGCAGTACAACGGAGCAAAGATAATCTTCTCTACAAATAGTGTTGGAACAACTCAATATCCACCTGCTAAAAACTGTATCTACACAAAGAACCTTATAACTTTCACAAAAATAAACTCAAATTAGGTCATAGGCCTCAATGTTAAACTCAAAGCTATAAAACTACTAGATGATAATACAGTACAAAATCTAGATGGCATTAGGTTTGGAAACACCTTTCTTGATACAAAACCAGAGGCATGATCTATGAAATAAATGATACGTTAGTCTTTATTGAGGTTAAAAAAAACTTCTGCTTTGCAAAAGATAGTACTAAGAGACTAAGAAGACAAAACCCAGACTAGGGAAAAGTATTTGCAAAATATCTGATAAACAGCAGTTAGCCAAAAAATACAAATAACTAAAAAATCAACAATGAGAAAAAAAAACCCACTTAAAATGGGCAAAAGACCTGAATAGATACTTTATCAAAGAAGATACATTACAAATGGCAAAGAAGCACAAAAGAAGATGCTCCATATGTTATATCATTAGGGAATTGCAAATTAAATCAACAATAAGGTATCATCACGCCCTTATTAGAATGGCCAGTATCCAACATACTGATAAACCAAATGCTGGGAAGGATATGGAGCAACAGGAACTCTTACTCATTACTGGTAGGAATGCAAAGTGACAGAGTTGCTTTGTAAAACAGTTTGGCAGTTTCTAATAAAGTTAAACATAAAATCATACATCCAACAATTGCATTCTGTCCCTTGTTACTTATCTAAATAAGTTGAAGCTATAACCACACAAAAACCTGCCCGTAGATGTTTATAACAGTTTAACATCAGTTAAACAGTTATAACATCATCGAAAAACTTGCCACCAAGTTGACCTTCAGTAAATAAATAGATAAATAAATTGGTTCATCCAAACAGTGGAAAATAATCAGCACTTAAAAGACTGAGCTACGAAGCCACGAAAAGTCATGGAGGACATTTAAATATGTATTATGAAGCAAAAGAAGCCAATCTGAAAAGGCCACAGAACATATGATTTCAATTATGCAATATTCTGTGATAATAACGTGTCTGTGTGGGTTTATCAACTGTCACAAATGTACCAATAGTTCAAGAGGTTGTACATGTGTGAGACATAGAGTATACAGGAACTTTCTAATGTTCTATTTTGCTGTGAACCTAAAAACTGGTCTAAAAATAAAGTTGTTTTAATTTTAAAAAAGCAGTTGACAATTAAGAACATTGTTTGTGTCACATGCTGTAATTCTTACTAAGCGCATCTGGTGTTTCCCAGGATCTCCTATGGGTGTGTGTGGTAGACAGTCTTAGTTTCTGCCCTGCTCAGTCACTGACCACTCAGTGGTCTCAGTTAGATCTCAGACTCTTTCTCCCTGTTATTCTGGGGCCCTGATTTCTCCTTGCCAACAAAATGTCCACATAGACTATATGCTCAGCAAATCCCCTTCCAGCTGCCATGTCCTAAACCTGAGCTCCGAGGTCAAAGAACTGGGGAGCTCTGGCTCTCTGGTACCTTCACTTGAGAAGTAACCTTGGCAAACAACCTACCAGGGCTCAGCCAAACTCAGGCTCCAGCTGTAATTCATAAGGCCTGACAGACAAGGGACCAGCAAAATTCTGAGGGCTGATGGGATCCATTTGGCTTGTTGGGGACCTTCACACTCAGAACTTCTTGGCTCCCTGAAGGAAGCAGCAATTTAGATACATGAGCCTTACCCACATGAATGGATCCAGGGCCCCTAGACCAGGTGGCTTGGTGCTGTCACAGCAGACATGCTGGCACTTGCTGCTTGTGGTGGTTGGCAACAGTGCTAGCTCAAAGAACTGGCTCTGATTCCTCAAAGGAGCATGCATTGAGCCAGAGTTGCCAGCTTTGGGATGGCACTAGGAGGCAGAGGAGAGAAAGTAGCAAGCAGACTCAGCCTGGCTCAGGGGTTCTAGGAGGGGTGGGAGAGGCTTCATTTTACCCTCCATCCCCACCTCTCCTAAGCATGATGGGACCTGCAGGGGGTCCCTGGTCCTGGGTAGAGAAGCTGCCCTGGCAGTCTGAGCTCTAGTCTTTTGTGGGTTTCCATCTCTTCTGATGAGAATTAAACTTTCTTTAACAAAACATCTTGGTGTTAACTAAGTCAATTAGGTTTTGACAAGAATAAATCTTTTTGGTTTGTGGGACAATATCAAAAGTGCAGAACTTCTGGTAAATGAGAAAAAGAAAAAAAACCTTGAGTATTTTTCTTAAGGGCAATGAATTATGCTTTCCTTGTTGTGTTCTACAGATGGAATTACTCAACCAGCTTGTTCTGTTTTAATTAACCCAGCTAATAACTTCCCTGCTGGATTCCCTTGTTCATAACTTCTTGGTTTCACATAATAACGTGTTTGTTTCTTCCTTTGTGTTTTAATGAAATGATAATAACCTTCCCTGGCATTCATTTCATCCTTAATATCCGGAGATTTCATTAATATAAACCCTCTTTCCATCTGTCTTGCTCCCCTTTGAAGGAAATATTTCTTTACTTGTCTTCTTTGGGGAGGCTCAGCTAATCCCTCTCCTTCAGAAAGAATCTTTCTGTACAGCTTCCCTGAGCTGACAGGGCTTGGCTTGGGGTCCCTGGGCCATCTCTCCTCTAGGGCCTCATGAAGATCCCTTCATTGCTGCTCCAGGACAAAGACCATCGTTCACTTGGAGCCCATCCTTCTGAGCAACAAGGCCATCAAGTCCGTAAGATGTTTTATGGGTGTGGTTGAGGCAGAGGAATGAAAATGTCATTGGTGTGAGGCTCTTGAGAGGAGCTTCCTGCCAGAGTCTTAGGACAGTCAAGACCAGGGACAGTACGTAGAGAGGACATGGACAGGTGGGAGTCAGGGGCATCCCTGAGGTCAAGGAAGAGGTGAGGCTGACAAAGGTATTCCGATACAGTAGGGTCAGTGGAGCCTGTCAGAGCATGGGTAAGTTTTACTGTCTCTTTTATCCTTATTTTCTTGGTCAGCGGCTAAATGCTTAACCACCAACCAGTGTAAAGCTAGGACAGTTCCTGTGGAGTTAATGTGTGTGTTCCAAGTGATGTCACTGACACCTCCACTGACTGCCTGTGTGTCACAAAAATCAGCCCTGTCAGGCAGTTGTCTTCTGTCACTCCTCAGCTGTGTCACTTGGACCAGACATCCATGAGGCCTTGATCCTGTGCCGGGTGGACCCGGCTCCACTCTTAAGGTGTTCTACACTGGTGGAAGTGGAGGTGATGTCCCTTCAAGCACCAGCAATCCCAGACTCAAGGGCATAGTGAATGTATCTTTCCTGAAGGTCACAGGAAGGGAAGATTGCATTTACATGGCCAGTGAAGACTTTAGCTCCTTCCCAGTGAACGTTTTCTTTGTTTTCTATTACAGTCTAACCTATAGGCCCTTACGGGGTCTTTTCACCCCAGGTGGCTGCACAAGGAGAGCAGTTCAAGGCCCTGAGCCAGCTGAGACTGGGGAAAACCAGATACATAGAAGCTGAACCAAGTCAAAAGAAGTCCAGTTGGCCTGCAGAGGTGGTGGCAGGACCCATTGCACAGGCTCCTGACGGGCGGGGGAGGGCCCTGGCAGGGATTGAGAGCTTGAGGGAAGATGGCAGGACCATCTTCTGGTCCATCTTCCTTCAACTGTCTGGCCAGCACATCCCTTCAGGCCTGTCTCCTCTGCTTGAAAGCTTATCAGTGGGTGCAGGAAAGTGGCTCCTGGCAGGGCACCTTCTCTTAACTCCCTTTCACCTCCAGTCCCTGCCACATGCATCCAGCAGGTGAGGCAACTGTGGGCACTACCACCACTACAGCCAACTCATCCCTCTAACCACAGCAGCAGGGTGTGGAAAGCCCAGGGCCATCCACTGACACTGGGAAAGAACAGAACCATCACCATCCACAATCTATTTTCTTTCTCAGGTCTCCAATATGTAATGTGCTGTGCCACACATGCCCTGGCTGCTTTGCCAGGGTCACTATGGGTACAGGCATGTTGATCTTCTGCATTTAGCATTTGACTCTACTTTCTAAGTAGCATGGTGTGAGTGCCAAGCAGGGAAGGTGATACGACAGAGGCAGTAGGAGAGGGAGAGCTGGTGCAGAAGCCCAGTGTGTGCCAGGCAGGCGTCCTCAGTCACATATGGCCGTACCAACCTGACTCTCCATGGGGTGCCAGTGTGGCTACCCCTTCCTGATTCTCACCATTGCAGTGAGTGCTAATGACCTCAGTAGATGTGACCCCTGCTCATGGCCTGTCCATAGGACATACCCACAGCGGGCATCAAGGACGCTGCCAAGCAGGAGTGAACAGGGCCCTCCGTAGCATACCCCTGGGCAGGAAACTGCTTCTTTACGTCATGAGGCCAGAGTCATCAGCCTCCAGGCTCCTGGCTCAGGTAAGACAACCTGTAGCCAGAAGTGACATACGAATGCTCACTGCACCTCTCCACCTCTCCTGTTCCCTCTCTTGTGGGAGATCTGGTGAGCTCCTTGTAAGTCTGTGAGGTGTACAGCACCTCTGTGGCCAGAGAGGAAAGAAAAACTGCCTGGTTTCTGAGAGGATGGAGCCTGGGGTCTGTGCCAACCACCCACTACTAATCCTACACTTGGTGAGATGACACTGCCCACCCAACCTGCATTCTTCTGCAGAAACAAGATTCTCATGCAGTCTTATTCTAACAGGCCAAGAAGAAGCGAATAAAAGGATGTGGTACCTGGCAAAGGTCACAGCTGCGTCTCTGGGAAACCATGCTGCAAGCGGGTGCGAGTGGGAGTAGTAGTTTCTCCCTCCTCCCCGCTCCCCGCTCTGCTCATTCTTGGCTTGCTCTGGGCCCAGATGCCGCACCTCTGCCCTATTGCCCTGTCCTGTTTGGAACGTTCACCACAGTGAGTTCCAGGCAGCCACTTTCCCCTCTCTCTTTCCCTCCGCTTCACCTTTAATCTCCCTCCTGTTCCTGAAGCCTCCACTTTTCTGCCCAGAGGCTGTGAGATAGCTCCTCAGAGAATATTTTGGACAGGAAATGTGAAAATTATAAAAAGGAAGTTTGGCAAAGCCTACGAAACAAGTTTTGAGCACCCTCTGGCCCTATTCTCTGCTTACCCTGACTCCAAAGGAAACCATTCACAATCATTTCACGGGTCTTAGACGGGCTGGTGAGTGGCTCACATCTTTGTGCATCCTCTCCCTAGAAGCCAGGATGTGGTCTTTGTAGAGATAGATACATTTGCCTATTCTGCACGTTACCCCAGTCAAAGTACTCCTGCCATAGAACCACATTCTGTTCTTCACAATATTGCCCCACTGGACACCAGCTAGTTCCTAACCACTGGCTAAAGCAAGAGACAAAAAAGGAATTCCATTGTCATCAGCTCTTTCTGATCAATATTTTTATGACCATGATGACAAAGCAGGAAGGATAAATAAACACGGATGTCCAGGGTCTGAGTTCCATCCCTTGGTGACTTTCCAAGTTCAGAACAATGAAGCCAGCCAGCCTGATGGCTTCCCCAGGGTCTTCGTGAATATCGTGGTCCCCTCCTTGCTGAAATAACCCCCTCCCTTTTCTTCTTCTCTCAGGGCTCCCTCTTCTAATCTGCTTTTTTCTGCTTTCTGAAGGCTGCCTCTCTTTCTCCTTCAATGATGACTCCTCTGTATAGTCAAGTGGTTTTCGCTTCCTGCCTTTGGCTCTGTCATCCATTCGTTTATAACCCTTTTCCATTAAGAACATGAGTGTGCTCTGGGCTAGGTATTGGCCTAACGCCGACCACTTGATTCCCTCTCCTCTTGAAGATGTTCACAATCTCTTAGGGAACAACCACTGCTTCTCCTAGGATAACTCAGTGTACTCTGACTTTTCCTGAGCAACTTTTCCTTCTCAATCTTGTGTTCTTAACTGGAGAATGATGCTCAGATACTACAAAAGAACTTGTTTTCTCCCTGCCCCTGTTGCTCTTGCTTTTTTGATTTCTATTACCAGCTTCAGCATTTTCTTGGTCACCTGAGCTGAAAAACTAGAAGCTGTCTTTGCCTTGCAGTGTGACATTACAGTCACTGGCAGTGTCTGGCTAATTTTATCTGCACAATGTTTGTCTAATGCATCAGCCTCTTCCTTTTTCATTCATTCTCATCACTAATGTCACCATCAAGCCTTCTAGGGTCTCCCAACTTTTCTTCATCTTGGGGCTCTGTTCTACCACCTTCAATGTCTCACACAAAGTTGCCAGATTAATCTTCTAAAGTAGATTTATCTTGTCATTCCCCTGCTCACAAGCCTAGTTGAGCTCTTTATCGACTGTCAAACAGTGTCCAAATCCCCTGGCCAGCTACTGAAAGCATGCACGCTATATCTACTGTCATGGTTCTCCTCCACAAGTCTGCTCTCCAGCTACTTGATTCCCTGACATACACTGCTTCACAGCACTTATTTCAGCTCCGAGATCCTTCTTTAGGGATAATGCGGGGCCTCATGTTTACCCATATCTTACAGAACAGGATCAGATGTTGATTCCCCTCAGTGAGTCTTTATTATGTCACATTTTCTGTTACAATGATTCTGATAGCCTCATTGCCTTGATTTGACCATAATCTTTAAACTACATGGAACTTCTTTCAGTCCTCACCGGACTCCAAGTATCTAGCGTAGAGGATGTTCATAGTGCTTGTTGGATGAATGAAAATGTAGTTTCTGCTTCCTGGGAAAGACAAGAGAACAAGTGAGATCAGGTGTGGGTTATGAGTTCCTTAGAAGAAAGGTGACTATTTGTAGGGTTTTTTTTTTTATAAAAGTTTTTAACCACAGATAGCTTTTTTCCTTGGTCAAAAGACTGGAAGCAGTCTGGGGAACTTAGAAAGATGCAATCTCTAAAAAGAGAAACAGAAATAAAGTTGAATACCATTAAACTTCTCAAGAAAATTAGACCCTCTGACAGTCCTTGCTGACTCTGGGTCATTGAGCAGAGTCATCTGGATATTTCAATCAGTTTTTATTCTATCTTGGAGAAAAAGGAAAAAAAAAATCACCAAACAGGACAGCCCTCCCAAAGTGGAACAGTGACCTCTCATTTGTCTGAATTCATAATGGTGCTTGAATGAGTATGTTCAATATGATGTGTAACTCAAGGAATTCCCTTCAGCATTATAGAAGGCATCTGAGCCAATTATTTAGCATGGAGTTTGTGAGACAAGCCAAATTAGAATGTTTTCCTTGACACCTTCCCTTTTTTCCTAAGTATCTCTTATTACAATTCAGGCCTAGGTGTATTTTCTCTCAGACCTGAGCAGAGGACTGGCCTAATGCAGAATTGACCTTTTTTCACACATGTGCTATTTCATCCTTTCCCCAGGGATGAAGTGAAGTAAGAAAGTAAAAAAAGGCAAGTGGTGGTGGTGGTGGGGGGGGAACCTCCAAAATCAAAGCAAACAAAAATGAGGCTTTGTGTTCCAGTAAATCAAAGTTTACTAGAGTAAACCTAAGGACCTGGCGAGGTACTACAGAAGTGATCATGTCTGAAAGACAATGAAACAAGATGTGTCCTGAAGAATTCCTGGTTAAAAAATGTTTATATTAGCCATCTGTAAGGTATGTTTGGAAAATGATACAACAAAGAGAACCAAACTCTTTCAGGACTCAGTCAAAAGAGGAACAGAGTTTGGGTCAAACTTTCAGGCAAGCTCTCTTTGGTTTGTGTTTCTTCTCTTGTAGGAGGTCTGCTCCTCATCTCTGTAGAACACACTTCTGCTTCTGATGATAATGTGCATATCTCTTTGGCTTCCAGATACCCACTGCCTGCTCTTGTCCTTGTTCATAGCTTCACTTGGCAAACATGGCTAGGGAAATCCGCCAGGGGAAAACAAAGGCTGTGTGGGTTACCGAGCAGTAGTTCAGTGGTAGATCTGATGAAAAGTGTAGCCTGGGCTAAAGTGGATAAGCAGGCCTTGAGCTACTGTTTGCTATGACAAGAGGTTGTACAGAGAATGCTGGGCTGCCAGACACTATTTAAAGAACCAACAGATTTACCTATGTTTATTTCACACAGTAACAGATCAGTGGCCATCAAAAGCCACTAGTTATCTGAGCATTAGCCAGTCCAACTAGAGGTTACCAGTCCAATAAAAAACAAAAGTACATGGGCTTTGTGATAGACGCATCTGAGTTTGGATGCTATCCTAGTCATACATGCTGACTGATAACTTTAGAACAATCATTTGACATTTCTGAGCCTTAGTTTTCTTATATGTAAAATGGGGATAGTGATATTTCCCTTACAATGGGTTATGAAGACCAGATAAAATGATGGTACAAAGTGCTCAGGATAAGATTTGCCAAATATAAGGAACTCAATTTATTGAAATTACAGCAGAAGACATATTTCCAACCACAAAGGAGCTTACTGTTAGGTTTTTCCTTGGCATGTTGGAGCAGTGAGAGCAGTAAAAGGAAAAGAAAGGAAAGAAAAAAGAAAAGAAAAGAAAAGAAAAGAAAAAAAGGACTTTAGTAAGGGCACAAGAGGGCTCCAGAAGAGTGCAAGATCCCTCTGAGGCAGACAAAAAACAAAAAAACAAAAAAACAGCAGGCTTTTATTAGGTTTGACAGGGGGTGGAGTTTGAAGGGGCGGGAAGAATGACGTATTGACAGCTGATTGGGAGAATGCTGGTGCATGTGAAAAGAGGGAAGTTCAGTTTTGGCTTGGAAGAAGGACACAGAAGTCAACATTGGAGAGGGACTTCGGAGAACATGGTGGCAGCTATGGAGGCTCTCTGAAAGACCTAGCTTAGAATTCAGGAATGGTACGGAGTAAGCAGCAGCTATCGAGGCTCTCTGAAAGACCCAGCTTAGAATTCAGGAATGGTGCAGAGTAAGGAATCATAAGCAAGAGGAGATATGCCCTGCTGACCCAAGAACGAACTGGGCTGAGAGAAACCAACTGGGAACACAATCCTGGAGCTATAATAGGAACAGAAAAGCCTCAGTGTGGAAGCTGGAGCCCGCGCCATTGGAAGCCACGATTTGGGTTTCCCGCTGCCGCTGCTGCGTCTACATCGGCTTGGCAGGGAGAGAGACGTGCGAAAGCTCTGAGAATGGGAATCGGTGAACAGAGCTGAAAGCAGGACGGGTGGGGACTGTGCATTGACCTGCAGTGAGTGAGAGAAACTGGGACTCTTCCACGGTCTAGGAGACTCCAACAGAGGACATTCTGGGACCAGGCAGACTTGCAGGAACAGGGCGCTGCAGTGACTTCAGTCACGTATCCCCCTCTCAAGCGGGATTGGTGAGCAGTGCCTAGCCTACGTGATGCTGCTGGCTGAGACCCAGTAGGCTAGCACAGCCCAGGTCCCAGCGCCTGAAGGTAGAATGACCTGGAGGGGGGGGCCCCCGCATAGGCTGCCTGGTCTGCAACTTGCACTGCAGTGGGCGGGAACACTTAGCCGGCGCAATTCAATCAGACTGTGGCCAACAGGGAAGGAAGCTGGGCCTCCTATATACACTTGCATATATAAGGAACAAAGAATATGGGAAGAGGCAGCAACAAGAAAGGCTCCTCAGCCCCCAATCCTGAGAAAGAGGCAATAGCAGACACAGCACCAATAGATATAAAGCGCTATCTCCAGAGCCTCATAGATGAGGTCAGGAATGAAGTTATTAATGACCTGAAGCTAGACATAAGCAGAATAGTTAGAGAAATGCTAAGCACCACCCAAGAAAGAACAGATGGTGGAATGGAAGAACAGAAAAAGAGGGGAGAATTGTTTAATGGAGAAAATAGAGAAAGCATAGAATACGTGAAGCAGATTCAAAGAGATTACCAGGAAACTAAAAACTCTATCGAAAACTGGCATAACAGCTTGAAAGAAACTAAGGACAGATTATCTGAACTGGAGGGCAGATTTGTAATATGGGAGCATGAAATGAAAAACTTCTTAAAAATAACAAAGAAACAAACAGCAATAATACAAAGACTAGAAGATTATAAGAGGATCTATAACTTAAGAATTAAGAACATAAAAGAAGAAGTAAGGACACAAACAAATGGACTACAAAAGCTACTCACAGAAATAATCCAGGAGAATTTTCCTAATTTAGCAAAAGGTAAAGATACTCAGTTGTATGAAGCATACAGGACCCCAGCCACCTACAACCCAAACAGAGGAACACCCAGGCATATAAAATTAAAATTCCAGAAATCCAATACAAGAACAGAATATTAAAAGCCGTCAGAGACAAGAAACAGATCACTTACAAGGGAACACCCATCAGAATTACAGCAGACTTCTCGGCACAAACCATCAAATCACGAAGAGCATGGGGGGAAATAATTCAAGCTTTGAAAGATAATAATCTCCAGCCAAGATTGATATATCCTGCACAACTATCCCTGGAAATTGATGGAAAAACAAAATGCTTCCAGGATAAAGAGGAACTAGGGGAATATGCAACCACCAATTCAACTCTACAGAGAATACTGCAGGATATTCTAAAAAAGGAAAATACGAAGAATCTAGAAATAGTGGCAGAGAGGCCACAATGAATGGAGAAGAAAACAAAATGAAGAAGACAAAGTGACAACTAATGACAGAAAAAGAGCTCAACAGAAATGAGGCAGAGAAGATTGGATGATAGGAACAGCTATTTTGGAGAAAATGATGTCTTAATAGGTAACACTGATTTAGTATCATCTTGTTTTGAAGTCTCATCAAGCTTTTGTTCTTCTGTCTCCATTGGTCTAAACAGGTTGTATCTTATTGGATTTTATTATATATGATAATATAAGCAAAAACTTTTATAGACAAGGAGATTATACAGAAACCATTTTTCATTTTCTGTTAGTTGATTCTAAATACCCTGTAATACTGTCATTCTCTTAAATGGTTTTACATTGTTTTGATATATTTGATGCTACAGTATATGAAGTTATACTCAAAGATTTCAAGGAAAGAGACAATATGGTAACTACTTTTATGTCGGGATTATCTTGTGGTGAAACACTATTTTGCTTAAATGGTTATGTTTTGATCTGCGCTGTTTTGCTGTTATGCCCTCTTTTATCTCAATCTCCACTTCATTATTTACTTTTTTATTTTTATGCTTTTAATTAAGGGAAAAATAAATAAAAAATAGCAGGATATATTATAGTAACCCACTCTGACTTTCCATTATCTTGATTTAAAGCCCTGTATTACTCTCATCATCTTGTTTTTGACTGATGTCCCCCTATTCTGTTTTGCTTGATAGTACCAGGTTCGAAAGTTTAGGCAACAGCTGTGAAGACAGTGGGATTCATTATGATGCCCATTCTGGTTGACTATTATCTACTTTTGAAGATCTATAATGTATCCAATGTTTTGGTTTTGTTGGTTTTGTTCTTTACTGTTTTGTTCAATTTTATTATAACTGATGATATAGGCAATTCTATTAGAGATAGCGGGAGGCATTATGGTAACCATTGTTGATCACCTTGTATTATGCTTTTACATTATCTATTATGTCCACCCTTTTGATTTGACTGACTCTGTTCTGTTATGTCACATTTGGTTCTACTCTCTTCCAAAAAAGTAATAAGAACTGTGGGAGCAACAAAACCCAAAATGTGTAATTGTCATTGTACAAAAGAGAAGAAAAGAAAGTGCTCTAAATGATATAACTGCATATATATTTAAGTGTATAAGATAGATAATGATATTACTGAGTTTTGTTGGATCATTGAACAGAACTGTTTGCAGTCTCACTGTTGGAATGTCCACTTTATAAGCTTTAATTTTTTAACCTGAACAATTATTTCTAAGATGATAATATGTAATCCATTAACTAGTGATTTCCTACTGTTTATTTTTTTTCTGTAAATCTGTATAACTTGTACCCTTTCTCTGTTTTTTTTTCTTTTTCTCCTTAAATAAAATTAAAAAAAAAAAAAGAAGTCAACATTGGAAGGACAAGCTGTTGCTCTAGGATCAACTGCTATGTTGAGCAGGCACCAGGCCAAGTCTGGCAGAGCTTCACACAGGTGGAAACTACCACTTACAATCTAGTTAGGAAATAAATTACATAAACATTATCAAACAATAGGATGTGATCTAGCAAGAGACAGTGGGATATGATTACAAATGGAGTGGCTTAGAAATCAACGTTATCTCTGAGGATCACAGTTATTGCGAAAGTCAATTTCAAGAAACTGGAACGAGAGGAGGTCTCTAAAAGTATGGAATAAAGAAAGGAAATAGAGAAGAGGCATTTCTTCTGTTTCTAGGCCATAGGGACAATCGTGAGGCTAAGTTTAAACATGAAAGCCTAAACGCCAAGCACAACCAAGTCACAAGCCAATTTGAAGAACTTCAAGTAGATTCAGACACTGGAATTAGCAAAGAATCAAAAACTTTTGTTATAAATATTTAAATAATTATAGGACAATATGCTATCAATGAATAAACAGATAGAGAATCTCAAAGATATAGAAACTTTTAAAAAGAAAATTAGAACTAAAACATACAATAATGGAAAATTAAAAATCACTAAGGCTGAGAGTATGCCTCAATGGTACAGCATTTGCCTAGCATGTGCAAGGTCATGCATCTCAGCCCCAGCATAAAAAATAATCAACTATCTAAGCTCAGTAGAAGACTGAAGATGGCAGAAAAACAATCAACTAAATGTAAAATACACTATGAAGAGTTTCCTAAGCTGATGAATAGAAAGGTAAAAAAGATTCAATAAAAATGAATGGATTGGCCAGGGATTTTGCTCAGTGGCACAAGTGCCTGTCTGGCAAGCATGAGGTTGTGAGTTTGATCTTGGTACAAAAACACAAACAAAAAAACCCCCACAACAAAACAAAGCAAAAAAAAATGGACAAGCCCTTAGAGATCTATGAGGAAATATGAAGCAATCCATATGCTTGTAATTGGAATTCTGGAAAGAAGGGAAAAATAAAAAGGCCCAGAAATATATTTAAAGAAATAATGGCTGAAAAGTCACCAAATTTAGTGGAAAACAACTTACAGATCCCAAAAGTTCAACACATTCCAAGTAGAATAAACACAAAGAAAATAACTCCTAAAGACAAACTGTTGAAAGCCAAAGCCAAAGATAAAATCTTTGATCAGCCAGAGAAAAATGACATGTTACATACAGAACAACAACAATAAGGTCAATAGTTGTCATTTCATTAGACACTGTGGCAGCCAAAACATTTTGTAATAAAATATTTTTAAAAATTAAGCAGCCAAAACTATATGCAATGAAAAATAGAAGACAAATTAAAGACATTTTCAGGAAACAAAAAGAAAACTTGTTGCCAGCAGGCTTGCACGACAAGAAATACTAAAAAATCTTTAGTCTGAAAGAGTGTGATGCTAGGTAGCAATACAGAGCCAGAAGAAAAGGGGAAGAACTTGGAGAATGGCAAATATGTACATAAATATAAGAGAAAAATACAGTTTCTTTAAAATATATATGAAGATTTAAAGAAAAAATTGTAACAGTGTATCAGTACATTTAAAATGCTTGTAGATGTAACGTGCATTTCCATAATAACACTAACGCTGTGGGGGCTGAGAAGAGTAAGTGGAGGGTTATATTTTTGTCATGTTTCTGTATTTTACCCGAAGTAATTCAACACTGACTCTAAATAGATCAAATTAAATTTAATAATCTTTAAAGATAATGCAAAAATACTTTCTGGCTGATATTTCAAAATATATGATTAACACAAAAAAAGGCAGGGAAGGATGAAAAGATAAAAAAAGCTAGCTGAGAAATACTAAAAGCTAACAGCAAAAGAGAAGACTTAAATATAGTCATATCAATAATCATACTGACTACAAGCAGACAAACCATTTTAATCAAAAGGCAAAGACTGCAAGACTATTTAAACCAAAACCAAACTATATGTTGTCTAGAAGAGCAAACTTTAAATAGAAAATGCCTGTCTGGCAAGCATGAGGTTGTAAGTTCGATCTTGGTACAAAAAACAAACAAACAAACAAAAAAAACCCACAACAAAACAAGGCAAAAAAATGGATAAGCCCTTAGAGACCTATGAGGAAAGATGAAGCAATCCGTATGCTTGTAATTGGAATTCTGGAAAGAAGGGAATAGGGAAAAAGTAAGGTATTATAAAACTGCAAGCAACCAAAAGTAAGAACTAAAAGCATGTATCTGGAAATGATACAAATCTCAAAGATAACAAAACTGCAATGGCTTCCTTAATGTAAGACAGAATAGCCTTTAAAAAAGCAATATACAAGAAACAAAAGGGACACAATAATGATCAAAGATCAAACGTTAGGAAACAAAATATTTAAATATCTACATTTATCTATATATGTATCTCCCCTAAAAAGAGATCATCAATGTATATGAAGCAAATAGTGACATATCTAAAAGGAAAAGTAGAAAAATCCATGAATATAGCTGGAGATCTTAATAGACCTCTACTGACTAGCTAGACAAAGACATAAAAGAACTGAATGACATTATTACTTACTTTAACTGAGATTTAAATAAAATTATACCAGGAAAAATGTAAAACCAAACACTCAGGTGCACACAGAAGGTTCACTAAGATTGATGATAAACTAAACTCTAAAACAAAATTGACAGATTTAAAAATGTATGTTCTCTGACCTAAATTTAAAAGTCATCAAAAGAAAATGTTCCTGTCCCAATCTTCCAGACCACTGGAATTATAGCCCTGTGCCATTACCTCAAGCCAGTGTGTGTACTGCATCAACAGGTTCTTGTTAAGTTGCCAAGGCTGGTGTGAACTTCCAAATCTTCTGTCTCATCCTAGTGAGCAACTGGGATTATAGACACGTGCCCTCATGTCTAGCATTAAAATACATTTAAAACATGCCTGTTTAAAACAAAGTAACATTATCTTATGGAGTTTATAAACACATACAGAAATAAAATAAGTATGATTGTAAAATTTTTATACCATATGTGAAATGGTATCAAGTTACTTGAAGATAGACTGTGAAAAATTAAAGACATATACCATACATCTTAAAGCAATCACTAAGAAAGAAAAACAAAGGATTACAACTAAGAAGCTAGTAACACAGATTAAATGGGATCACTGAAAAAGAGGAAAATGAGAACAAAGAACAGATGGGACACACCGAAAACAGATAGTAAAATGACAGGTTTAAATCCAACCATATCGATAATCACATTAAATGCAAAAGATGTAAGCATCCTAATTTTAAAGGCAGAGATTTTAAAATTGTACAATAAAGAAAGACTTATGTAAGCTAAATTAGCAGATGGAAAAAGACATTAACATTAGCCAAAAGAAGGCTTGGGTAACTGATTATATTAATACTAGACAAAGTGCAGTTCAGAGCAAATTATACTAGTGATAAGTCAGGTTACTGCATAATGACACAGAGGTAAATTCATTCATTAATATGATAAAACTATAACAAAGATTTTGTATCTAATCATTCCATTTTAGTACATGAAGCAAAAACTGATTGAACTGAAAGAATAAACAAATGTCAACTATAACTGGAGATTTCACTCCCCCTTGCAATGAGGGCTGAACCCAGAGCACTTTACTGTGGAGCTACACCCCCAGCCTTTTTATCTTTTATTTTGAGTTATGGTCTCACAAAATTCCCAAAATAAGACTCAAACTTGCAGTCTTTCGGTCTCAGCCTCTGAGTGTTGGGATTACAGGCATGAACCACGTCAATCAGCTTTTAATAATTGGTAGAATTAGTAGACAAAAAATCAGTGAGGACACAGAACACTTGAATAATACTATTAATTAGATTTAGTTAACATTTATAGACACTTCACTGAATAACACAACGTATTTGATTCAAGTGAATATAGAACACTCATTAAGACAGATCACATTCTGGTCCATAGTATAAATCTTAACACATCTTAAAAAGTTCAAATCACACAAAGTATTTTCCCTGATCCTAATAAAATTAAATTAGAAATCAACAACAGTCGGTCCCCGATACCAAAAAAAAAAAAAAAAGAAATCAACAACAGGAAAATATATGGGATATTAGATTTAAAAAGTTAAAAAATAATCCCAACGCAAACTAAAAGACGTTTTGAATAAGATTAAAATACAACATCAAAATCTATGGAATACGGTTTAAGCAGTATGTAATGGTTTTGATGTAACATGTCCCCCAAAAGTTTCATGTGTTCAGAGGTGGGTCTTTGTAAAGTGACTGGATCACGGAAGCACAAATTCATTCACTGATGAGTTCATAGCAGAACGTGCTGTTGTTGGTTGGAGGAGATGGGTAACTCGGTGTGTGACCTGGAAGGGGCGCTTTTCTACCTGGTTCCTTTCTCTCTTTTTGTTTCCTGGATGGCGTGAGTTGAGCAGCTTTCCTCCACCAGCTGTTCCTGCCTTAAAGCCGGTCAACCACACATGGACTGACCTGGCTGAAACCATGAGCTGAAACTAACTCTCTCCTCCTTTAAACCGTAGATGTTAGGCATTTTGTTTCAGTAATGAGATCAGACTAATGTCCAGTACTTAGAGGGAAATTTGGGGAGTGAAACTATTATGTGAGAAAATAAGAAAGATTTCAATCAATAAAATAAGCTCCTTTCTCAACAAATACCAGAAAACGAGTATCAAATTAAACCCAAGGTATACAGAAAAAGGAAAAAATAAAGATGAGTAGTGAAATCAGTGGACTAGGGATTGATTTGACTAAAAGCTGGTTTTTTTGAAAAGATTAATAAAGCTGATAAACCTATATTCAGGTCAATCAGAGAAAAAAAGAGAAGACATATATCAGCAGTATCAGGAATGAGAAAAGGCACATCATTATCTACCCTACAGACACTTAAAAGGATAATAAGGGAATACCATGAGCAATACTATGCTAATAACTTAAATGAAATAAGATAAACTACCAGAACTCACTCAAAAAGAAGCAAATAACCTAAATATTCCTGTACCTTTTAAAACAATTCAATCTGAAATTTAAAATTCTTCCAAAGACTAAACTACAGGCTCAGAAGGTTTCACTGTGAATTCCACTGCACACGTAAGAAACAATATTTATTCTACATAAGCTCTTGCAGAAAATAAGACAGGTGAGACTTCCAAACTAATTCTATAAAATTGGTATTTCCCTATACCAAAATCAGACAAAGATATAACAAGAAAACTATAGACAAATATCCCTCATGAGTGCAGACACAAAAATTATTTTTAGACAATCAAATACAAAAATATTTTGAAGGGCAGTATACTATAACCAAGTGGAGTTAACCAAGGGATTGAAAGACTGATTTAATATTTGAAAATCAATGTAATTCATTTTTCCTTCTTTGAGACAGCATCTTGCTATGTCATCCAGGCTAGCCTTGAACTCATTATTTTCCCCAGCCTGGCCATGAACTTGTGGTGCTCCTTTTGCCTCAGCCTCCTGAGGACTGGGATTACAGGTGTAGCTACCATGCTTGGCTTCACTTTTCTTTTACAAGCTCAAGAAGAGATAATTTGACAAAATCTGACAATTATTCATGACAAAAGAAAAATAAATCCTTAGGAATAAAAGAGAACTTTCTCGATCTGATAAAGATCATCTACAAAAAAATTCTGAACCTACATTATACTTAATGGTGTAAGATTAAATGCTTTTTATTAAGACCAAAAATAAGACTGGGATCAATTCTATCCAATTTGTACTGGAAGTATTGACTAATACAAAAAATTAAAGAGGAATAAAAAGGTATACAGATTAGAAAAGAAAATTTTCTTCATCCACAGATAACATGGTGGTCTAGGTAGAAAAGCCAAAGTAATCTACAAAACAATATGTGAGTTTAGCAAGATTTCAGGATATATGGTTATATAAAAAATTCAAATGGATTTCTATACACTAATAGTAGTTAAGCAGGACACAAGGAAACTTTTTGGGATAATGGAAATAGTCTATGATTGAAAGTTAAAGAATACTATTTTCAATAGTATCAAAAATATGAAGACATGAGGAAAATTTAACAGTATGTAAAACTGCACACCAAAAACAGTGAAACATTGCCAAGAAAAAGTAGGATGATCTAAATGAATGGAGGGACATTATGTGTTCACAGATCAAAAGATTCATTAAGATAATAAGATGTAAATTCTCTCTAAATTTATCTGTTAATTCAATGAATCTAATCAAAATCTTACTGGGCTTTTTAGAATTGACAAGCTTATTGTAAATCTATGTGGAAACGGAACATGCTTAAAACAGTCAAAGCAAACCTGAGAAAGAAAAAGGTTGTTGACCAACACTATTGATGTAGTGATATTATAAAATTATAATAAATAAGAAAGTGGTTCAATAAACAGTAGATTCTGGATACACAGTAGAGTATCCAGAAATATATCCACAAATATATAGTAAATTGATTTTTTGACAAATATCCTAAATGCAATTCAAAGGGATCCTTGGGGAGAAAAGTAAGCTTTTCAACAAATGGCGCTAGAACAATAGAATATATATATATACATATCTCCTAACCCTCAGTCACATCATATACAACAATTAAATGAAAAATGGATCATAGACCTAAATGCAAGGGCTAAAACTATAAAATTTCTGAGAAGTAAACAGAGGAGAGTTCTTAAATAGGATTGGCAGAGATTTCTTAAACAGGATTCAGAATGTATGAAATGCAAAAGAAAAATAAATTAGACATAAAAATTTAAAACTTCTGTTCTTCCAACACAGTGTTATGAAAATGAAAGGCAAATCAGGGTTGAAAAAATCTGCAAAACATATCTGATAAAGGAATTATGTCTAAAATATATAAAGAACTCTCATACTCTTATAACTAACATCTTCAAAACTCAATAAAAATGAAGCGGAAAACAAAACAAAAAAACCCAACCAAACACAAACTCAGTTGCTTAGTGGCACATGCCTGTAATCCCTGCACCCAGGAGTCTGAGGAAAGCAGGTAGCGAGTTTGAGGCCAGCTTGAGGTAGACAGTGAAACCTGTCTGAAAAAAAGGCAAAAGATGTGAACAGACACTTTACCACTTCACAGAAAATGGCAAATAATCACACAGCAAGACGCTTCACATTATTAGTCATCAGGGAAATCCAAATTAAAACCATAAAAGGTACTATGATAGGTTCACTAAAATGGCCAAAATTAGAAAGATCATAGAAAAGGTTAGGCAAGAAATAGAACAACCGAACCCCTCATTAACTGCTACCAGGAAAATAACATGGCAGTTTCCTAAAATATTAAATGTAGAGCCCCATACTATCCTGCCATACCACTTCTGTCTATCCACTCAAGAAGTAAAATATGCCTACCCAAAGTCTTGTCAACAAGTGTTCATAGTTTTAATTTTTTCAAGTGAAAACAATCAAAATGTCCAACATTTGAAACTGCATAAACATAGTGTGGTAATACATACAATGGGATATTACTACTGATACACGAAACAGGAAAATCTTAGCAATGTTATGTTAGCAAAAGAAATGAAATACATTAGGATCTATATTGTGTGATTCTATTTAATTGAAATTCTACAAAAATAATTTAGAACGACAGAAAGCAAAGCAATGATTAGGGAACTTCTTGGGGTAATATAAACGTTCTGAAACATGATTACGGAAGGTTTACATAACTATGGATTTTTCAAAACTATTGACTTGGGCTGGAGATTTAGCTCCAGGCATAAGCCCCTGCCTGGCAAGTGCAAGGTCTTGAGTTCAATCCCCGGAAAAAACAAACAACTCTTGACTTGTACCTTAAAACTGATCGACATGTATTGTGTGTTAATTCTGTCTCAATAAGAAAATGAACAAGGAGGCACTTCTACAAGGTACATAAGAAATAAGCTTCAAAATGTGTATATAAGTGAGAAAAAATCCCCTAAGCACAGATTTTTGTGTATGTGTGTGTTGGTGATATTCATGGGGATTGGACCCAGGGCCTTTGCACTGAGTCATATCTGCAACCATTTTCATTCATTTATTCATTCATTACTGTGAGAGTTGCATTAAGTCCCTAGGTTACCTCAGCTAGGCTCGAACTTGCAGTCCTGCCTTGGCCTCCCAGAGTGCTGCACTAAGCACCACCACACTTAGCTTAACTATTTATGTCTTCACGTAAGTGTGATTCTACTTTCCATGTTTTCTGTTATTTATGGTCAACTGTATCCAAAAGTATTAAATGGAAAATTCCAGAAATAAACAACATGCAACTTTTAAATGGGGTGCTATTCTGAGCAGTATGTTAAAACCTCACTCTCCTACTCTGTCCCAATTGAGACTTGGATCTTCCCTTTGTCCAGTATATCCATACTCTGTATACAACTTGTCTTAGCCGACTCAGCTATCAGATCAACTAATACATACTGCAGTACTTGTGTTCAAGTAACCTTACATAGCAGTAATGCCTATGGCACTTACTGTATTTCAGCCCATCACTTGTCGGCACTGTATCATTTCATAGCCTCACAAGAAGGGGCTATGTACAGTATGATAAGATATTTTGAGATGGGGATACATTGTTATTATTGTTCTATTTTACCATTAGTTACTGTTAATTTCAAAATGAGCCTAATTTATAAATCTTATCAAATGTACATACAGAAAAGGTATAGCTAGCTGGATGTGGAATTAGGAGGCTGATGCAGAAAGATACTTTGAGTTAGAGCCCACCTGGGCTACACAGTGAGTTCAAGGTGAGCCTGAACATAGTGAGACCCTGACTTAGAAACTCTCCTCCCTGAAAAAAAGCCCCAAAACTATAGCTAGGTCTCTTTACTATCTAGGGTTAAAGACATCCACTAGGGGTCTTAGAACATATTTTCTAAGAGGTAAGCACTACTGCGTGCTATCAGCTGTGGAGGAAAAAAAGAAAGACATAGGTACCTGCCATCTAGAGGGAGATGACTGGCAGAATTCCCAAGAAAATCAAACAGTGGTAGACTCTAGGAAGTGGAAGTAAGTGTTTGGAGTCCAAAAATAGGAGGAAGACTTTATTCTCCATCACGCATCTTTGGATTTTCTGCCCTGTACATTAAAAAAATAAGATAACTGACATAGGGGAGGGGTAACTGCTGTGGAAGCTCTTTGGAGGGCATCGATCTCGCGGTGGTGGGAGATGTCAGCGAACAGTCTCTGAAGAAGTTGTACCTACACCGACTAACAATGAAGAGTCGGCCTACAGAAGCGGAGAAGGAAAGAGGGCACTGTCAGGAGAGGGAATAGTATGCATCAAGAGCCCAAGGACTGAGAGAAAACGTCGTTGGCAACTACCGGGTGCTTCTGTGGAGCTGGAACACTGAAAGCCAAATGCGAGACTGGGGAAGGATGGAGGGGCTAGGTCTTCATCTTGTAAGTCAGAGGCCAAGAAGCGTTTTCTGTGAACCGCTAATGGTGCAGATTTCAGGTTTCATGAACTAAGAACTTTTTGGTAGGTATTTACACAATCTGACAAAACACATTTTAATATTTTTTGAATTTTTAACAAAATTCAAAATATAACTAAGTAAAAAACTTTAATACAGGCTTTTAATGAGAATCACAGAAATGTTTTCTGAGGGGACTAGCATTTGAGTTAATTGGGGTATAAAGTAAGTGTACCCTACTATCAAAATAAATTATGTGTTCACCTGTGAATTCTAATCTGTAAAAAGATCTTACATATTTCATCTCTGAAAGTATCTTTTTCTCATAGATACATACTACTAAATATTAATATCAGTCTATATGCATATGATTTTAATTAGACATATTCATCACTGGGGGTATTTATAGGATCCTATTTGATTTTTTTCTTTATATTTGCCATTCAGTCTGTCATTACATTGCAGATTAATCACTTCCAATTGATTGTTATATAGAAACTTCTCAGATACACAGTTAAATGAATCTTAAAGTATGGAAATTTCTTTTGCATTTACATGAACATTGAAAAGAACATTTTTGGAACTATACATTAAAAAAAAATCTGTAAACTTGTGTGGGAATGTAGGTCTGATAGCATGAAAAGTACATAAAGCGTTCCTTAGTGTATCCCAAATCATTTTTGTTTTGTTTTTTTGGACAAGATCTCACTATACAGTTTAGGCTGGCCTTGAACTCACTATGTAGCCCGGGCTGGCCTTGAATTCACAATGATTCTCCTGCCTCAGTCTTCCGAGGGCTGGGATTAGAGGGATATGGCACCACATCTGGCTGTGGTAAAATCACTTTTACCACAACATATATTCTACAAATAAGCATTGTTTTGCCTTATAAGTATAATTCATTAACAAACAGAAAATCTGCAGCAAAAACTAATTTCCAGAGCTATGCAGTGTTTGATAATAGTGGTTGTGGGCAGTTTTTCTCATTCAGAAAAATTTAAGTATCAGCTCTGAGTTAAAAAAAAAAATCGCATTGCTGGGTGTGGTGGCATATGACTATAATCCCAACACTTGAGAGGCTAAGGAAAAAAATTCACATTAAAATTTAGTACCGTTAAATCACCAAATCCCATATGAAAGGATAAATTAATACCTTTCGTTCTTATTTCTGTCAGAAATTCAGAAAACAGTCAGTGGTTAAAACTCTGAGTAAATGAAATTCACTATTGATATTACTTCAGTAATACATGATAGATTAAAATATTTCCCTCAGAGTACTTATAGATGAATATGATGAGTTACCACAGGCTTAAAACACCTTGAATTTTCCACAGATTTTGTAGATTTGCCCCCTAAAACCGTTTTATTTTTGCTCTACACATATTTTTGCCATCATTAGTTATAGCACAGCTTCGCAGATTCCACCTCAGGTTGTGCTGAATTGAGTATTTAAAAATATTCTTACCTATGGTTGTTCTATCTAGACTACCCTTACAGGCTCTTTAATCACTTCAAATTTGGCATCACTTCTTTAAATAAACAATAAAAATGGACCAATATTGCTAACATCTGTCGACTCATCCAGAGCCAAGGAAAACCACTTGAAATCGTTTGTCTTGTCTTTAAATTTACTATTTATGTTGCTCCCAATGTCCTCAGCTCTTTGAACAACTATTCTTGCTGAAAGGCTAATAATCTTAAGTGAGTTTATTTCTCTAGACACATTCTTCAGCTGCTGCAATCAAACACGATTTAATTAACTCACCATTTGTAAACAGCTTTCCTTGCTTTGCTAACAAGTCAGCCTCTTGGAAGCTTACTTTAGTAAGAGCCTGGTTTTCATTTTTTTGTGTGTGTGAAGAAATTTTGTTGTAATGAGACATTTGGTTTAAAAATGTTTAATTTTTCTGACCAGCGCTTTTCTGTGAGTTGGGAATATTGTGTGTGTGTGTGTGTGTGTAATAAACATTATCTAACAAGATATCTGTAATTCATTGTATCTCAAGTCTTCTTTTGACATGATGAATATGCACTGTGAATAAATAATATCAAAACAAATGGGTGTAGGTATTCATTCCAATACAATTTTATATATAGACACTAAATTATGAATTTCATAAAAATTTCACATCATAAATATTGTTATTTGATTTCTTCCAACCGTTAAACACATATGGGCAAACAATTTAAATGAAAGGTATTCAAGTTGGAAAGGAAAAATAAAACTATCTCATATTCACTATTCATAGCTGATATAATCTGGTATACAGAAAATTTTGAGGAATTCACTAAGAACAAAAACAAAACTACTAGAATAAATGCGTTTGGGGCTGGGGATTTAGCTCAGCAGCATAACACCTGCCTGGCAAGCGCGCAGTCATGAGTTCAATCCCCAGTACCAATAAAAGAAAAAGAATAAATGAGTTTGGCAAGGTTGTGGGATACAAGGCAAACATATACATAAATAAATTATATTTATGTACTTTCAATGAATGATCTAGAAATTAAAATAAGAAAGCAATTAATTTATAATGGTATCAAGAAGAATAACATGTCTAAAAGTATAAAATATAAACTCTGAAAACTACAAAATGTACTGTCTAAAAAAATCAAAGATGATCTAAGTAAATGGAAAAACATCCCATATTAGTGAATCAAAAGATTCAGTATTGTAAATATAGCATATCCCCCAAATTAATCTGTAGATTTAATGAAATCCCCAACAAAATTCTAACTGATCTCTCTGCAGAAATTGACAAACTAATCCTAAAACCAGGCTGTTAAGTTGCCCAGAGTAGCTAACACAATCTTCAAATAGAAGAACAAATTTGGAAGATTCACATTTTTCCATTTCACAATGTACTAAAGCCATAATAATCAAGACAATGAGTACTGGAATAAGGACAGATACATAGTTCAATAGACTAGAATTGAGACTCCAGAAATAAATCCACACATTTACGATCAATTGATGGTCAACAGGATGCCAAAATTATTTAGTGGTAAAAGAGTAATTTTTTCAACAAATAGTTCTGGGCTGGCTTGATATTTACATGCAAAAGAATGAAGTTGGACACAGCGCACACTATTGACAAAAATTAACTCATACGGATCAAAGACTTGAATATAAAGCCAAAAACTGTAAAACTCTTGGAATAGTTTAAATATATTTTTGTGGCAGCAGGTTAGACAATGAGTTCTTGAATATGACACCAAAAGTATGAGCAACAGAAGATTAAATAAATAATTTGGACTTCATCAAAATTAAAAATTTTGTCCATCAATGGATACTATTAATAAATGAAAACAAGGCTGGGTGCAGTGGGCGCATCTCTGTAATCTCAGCTACTACAGAGCCTGAAGCAAGATCACAAGTTTGAGGCCAATCTGGGCAATTCAGTAGGACTGTGTCTCAAAATTTAAAAACAAATGGTTGGGCATGGTGGTGTACATCTGTAATCCCAGTACTCAGGAGGCTGAAGCAGGATAATTGCCATGAGTCTGAGGCTAGCCCGTACTACTTAGTCCAAAACCAGTCTAAACTGTACAGCGAAACTCCATCTCAAAAAATAAAACAAAAAAATATATAAAGACTGAGGATGTAGCTCAGTGGTAGAGCACTTCTAGGTTCAATCCCAATTACTAGGCATGAAAAGGGAAAGAGCAAGTGGGCTGGACGTGGAGCTCAGTGACAGAGTGAGTGCCTAACAGGCACAAGGCTCGAGGTTCGAGGTCACCACCACGTCATACACACTGAAAGTAAAAAGACAATCCCCTGAATTGGGGAAAACATTTGCAAATAACATATCTAACAAGAGCCCATAGCTACAAGAGACTAAAGAATGAATGCAACTAGATGACAATGGCTGGTTAATTAAAAAAAAAAACTCCTGATTTTAAAAATGAATTTAATCTCATTTTTAAAGGACTTAAAAAGGTATTTCTTCAAAGAAGAGATACAAATGGGCAAGAATGTGAAAAAATAGTTGATATGACTAATCATCAGGAAAACACAACTCAAAACGAATGAAATATCTCTTTTTAAGTAATCCTGTATTAGGATGATTACTTTAAAAATACAGAAAATGACAAGTGTTGGTGAGGACAGGGGGAAACTGGAACCCCTATGTATTGCTGATGAGGATGTAAAATAGTGCATCTGTTGTAGAAAACACTATGATGGTTTCTTAAAAAACAAACAAACATGAAAAACAAATAGAATTACTATATGTCCCAGCAATTCAATTTCTGGGTACGGACCCAAAAGAATATGTGCAGGTTACCAAGGAGATATATTTGTATATTTGTGTTCATAAGAGAATTACAGTATTTCAAAGATGTAAGCAACCCAAATGTCCACTAATAGATAAGTAGATAAACAAAACAGGGCACACACATGCAAAGGGGTATCACTCAGCCTATAAAAAGTAGGAATCACATGTTATGATATAGGTGAATTTTTTTGGCCTTTTTTAGACAAGATCTTGTTATGCAGTTCAGGCTGACCTTGTAGCCCAGGCTGGTCTCAAATTTGCCTCAGCCTCCCAAGTGCTGGGGTTATAGGTGTGGGCCGCCATGCCCAGTTTGGTATAGGTGAATTTTGAGGACACTTTGTAAGTGAAATAATTTAGTCATAAAAAGGCAAATTCTGTATTACTCCCTTAATATGAGTTTTCTAGTGTAGTCAAATTCATAGAGATGGAAGAATAAGGGATAATTACTTAATGGACACAGTTTTCATTTTTAAAAATAAAAAGATTATTGGAGAGGGATAACGGTGATGGCTGCACAACAATATTCAAGTAGTTAACCTCCCTGAACTGTACACCTGGAAATGAGTAAGATGGTAAGAAATGACTCTTGAATGGCTGCTATTTGATGTTGAGAACTTTCCTCAAGCTGTCAAAAATCACATCTCACTGGGTGTGGTGGCCCACATCTATTAATCCCAGCACTCAGGAGGCTGAGGCAGGAGGTCTGCTGTGAGTTCAAGGCCAGCCTGGACTATACTGTGATTTCGAGGTTGGCCTGAACTACATACTGAGACCCTGTCTCAACGAAACAAACAAAACAAAAGAAAACAAAAGTCACATCTCAGGTTTACACATGGGGTGGGCTCCAAGCATGGGCCAGCTGTGTATCTGGCGGTGCCTGGGTGCCCACGTGTACCAGTCTCCTCTACAAGGCCTGTTCTCTTCAGATTTGGAGAACAAGATACAGGAAATTACAGAAACCCTCAAAGTCTGGTCAGGGGGCTGCTGGGGGGAGTGCAGTTTCCCCAAGGGCAGTTAGAATTGATGTATTCTTTGTATGGCTCCTGCCTCTGTCTAAACAGCAAAAAGCTGCTGAGACCAATGTGTCTGTAACAAAGAGACAAGTAAAAATTGGTTGAGAGGGTGGTGTCCCAGACTCTTCCTCAGGGAAACCTGATTAAAAGGACTGTTTCAAAGGATCATTAGCAGAAAAAAGATTTCAGGCTCCCTAGAGTAGAGCTGCCTTTGGGCCAAGTCTGGTTTCAACACTTTTAATGTAGCCCCTGAAAGGTCAGCTGCAGTGAGCCAAACTCTTCAGGTCAGGGGCACAGATGGTCCATGCTACGCCCTCTCTGGCTGGCAGAACCATCTTGGCCCACTCCACAGGAGAGCTGGAAGATTTGCTTGTCCCTGGAGAGTCAGAGTACAGAGCTGGGCTCTCAACCTTGCCCCCACATCAAGGGCTGTGATATGCCCTCTGCACAACATTTAGGGTTTTGTTTGTTTGTTTGTTTTGACACGGGGATCTCACTATGCAGCTCAAGCTGGCCTCAAAATCCTGGGATTCTCCTGCCTCAGTCTCCCAAGTGCTGGAATTATGAGTGTGCTCCACAGCAACATTCAGCTTCTTAAAAGGAGAAAAGTCCCCAGTGCGGGGAGAGGCGAAGGCCCCCTTTTACTGGAACCTAGGTAGCGCCTTTCTATTTCTCTCTAGGAAGATGCTGGTCCCAAAGTAGTATTGGGACCTGTTCCCTCCTGAAAGTCATTTCCAAGTTGACCGCCTCTCCTGCAACTGCCTGCCACCCTGGCCACCTTCCTTCGTGGGCAAATCCTCTCCAGATGCCAGAATTGAACCAGGGTCCACACAATCTTATTATACCTGACATGTGAAACGTCAGGGCATGTTCAACGTCAGGACTCCCGTTGCCAACCGTTCCTTTGTATAGTAGAAAGAGGTTCAGTTTGAGGCTTCCAGACTTCCAGAGGGACCTGACCTGAACGTACCATTCTCATTCCCAAAACCGAGGTCTATTTCACATGTCACTGTCACCATCACTTCTTTTTTATCATTGTCACCATGTTAACCCTTCTTCCAGTCACCATTTCAGCCTCACCCTGCTATCTACCCGGCCATCACTCTTACACTGCTACCAGATCAGCTCCCATTTCCCAATTCTCATGGTAAGTTCCTAAAGAGGAAACCATGCTGCACTGCAGGGAGGAAGTAGAGCTGGCTTCCAATCGAGTCCAAACGACTCCCAAGACTTGGCAACTATCCTGGCCCACTGCAGCTTCCCAATCCTAGAAGATGCTGGCTTTGTAACCTTCCAGAGGGACCTGGTCTGAACAGACCACTCTTGTACCCAAAATCGAGGTCTAATTCACAAGTAATTGTCACTATCACTTCTTTTTTGTATCTTTCTCAGTGCTGCTTTGACAGTTGTATTTGAGGTGTACAAATATACCACAGTGTGTGTGCACTGGTACATATGTGCACGTGTCTGCATGTTCTGAACTGTATATTGGGAGATGGGGGTAAGGTCATCCGCGGTTCCTGCACTCCGAGCCCACAGCAGCCAAGTGCTGGAGCTGCCATGGGAACCTAGTCAGCCAAGACCAGGCTGGAGGGCGCCTGACCACCCCCAGCTGTCTCTCTGGGGTGCCATATTCTGTGGTCAGGAAGGGGAACCTCTGGAGGACCTCTGAATGTTCCATTTGCTAGGAGGCTTTGCAGGGTTGATGGCATGATAAGGTAACAATAGCAGCCAGGGCTTTGTGGCTCCTTTCTTCCCCTCTAATGAGCTTCCTTCTGTTCCAGCGCCATGGAACACTCCCAAATTCCCCACAGATGCCTCCTCAGCTCATCTGCGTGCCTTTCATCCTACACTGCCCAGCTTTCTCAACTCCTAATTGTGTTTCTGAGACCTAAATCCCCAGGCCCTTGAACAGCGTGCAGAAACCCCACTGGTTACAACATTTACCCTGAGGCCAGCACCCTCTTGCTATACACACTGCCCTGGATTTGCCCAGCAAGTTCTGCCCAGTCCAGCTGAAAGGGTAAAGCTCCCAGGCGCAGGGACCCAGGCGTGGAAGATGCAGGGAATGCAGCAGTCAGTAAGGAGGGCCTACAGATGGGTCAAGGCTTTTAGCAGCTCAGTTGCCAGGGAGACAGCACGGTGTAAGGGCATAGCATAGAATTTGCAGTCAAGTAGTCTAGGTTTGGGATTGTGGCTCTGCCCCTTCCTAGCAATGGAATACTGGGCAAGAGAGGTAGCCTTGCTGAGCCACACTTTCTGTGTGTGTAAAACAAAGAGAATAATATCTACCTTGCAGGGTGGTTGCAGGGATTAACCAACGTAACATATTTAAAGCACCTTGCTCAGTGCCTGACACATAGTTGGCAGCTAATGAATGTGGTTTCCTTTTCCTCCCCTCCACTCCCCTGCCCAGCCTCTGCCAACACCAATGGGCAAACAAATTTGGCAGATTGTGTCTCAATTATTTGAGGGTCTAGGGGCCAGTCTTTATGCATTTTGCCCTTTAAATGCGCAATCTGTGGACCACAGGAGGTGAGAGAAGAGAAAGAGGAAAGTGAAGCAGGAATGGGAAAACGGTGGAAAGGAAGAGAAAGATGGAAGGGGCTCCTCAGTGTGAGACAGGAGAACCTGTGTGGCTTAGGACCCCAGAGCACCCCCAAAATCAGTGCGGAAGGAATTTGCTGACAGCAGCTGGCCCCTGGATTGGGGGTGGGGTGGGGTGGGTGTGCTCCAGATTCAGAGCCTGGTTTCAAGCGGGTCCTTCCCGCTAGCCTGTCTGGGCTGGAAGCAGGGAACCTGATATTTACATACCTCCACAGATGTGTCCCAACAGCCTGCCTGCCCTACCACAGTGGAGGAGGAATAATCACGCCAAGGCCAAGCTCCCCCCTTTCCCCCCTTGAGAGGCCAGATGACCTCAGTGGTTCAGTGCTCCAAACGGTGTATGCATGTGTGTGTGCATGTGTGAGCGTGCACTCGCGCACACATTGCTCCAGCCCCTATCGAGGAGGCTGCCGGCCCGGGTTTAGAAGGATGAAACATCTGGCCAGCTGTGAGCCTGAGCCAGATGTGTGCGGCCAGATGGAGGGCAAGCTCCCCTGGGTGGGGGCTGCACAGGAGGGAGTCATAACCGCATTGTGCTGCCTAATCCCGAACATATTACTCTGGAATATGTGCACCATCAACAACATAGTCATAAAAAAAAGGCCTCAATAAAGAGAAAAGGAAGAGCAAGGCCAAGTTTTCGCCAGGCCTCTCACACACTGTCTGTGCTAGGGAATGAGTTGGACAGGCAGTCTGGCCCAGCACTTGACCTTGTGGGCCAGCAGCCCACGTGCTCCCAAAGACTATGGGTTGAGCTGGGAGATGTGGCCCCTGCTTTGCAAAGAGAGCTACTGAAGGCTCAGAGGCATGGCCACAGCCTAACAGAGCCTTTGTGACCGAGGTGCGAGGGTTAATGGATTCCGGGAAGGGGTTCCTGCGTTGGGAAGAGCTGGAGGAAGTAAGTCAGAGAGCAACTCTGGGCCTCTTTCCTTGGCCCTCCCAGAACCAGGTATTCTGCATGCTCCCAGCAGAGAAAGCACTAGACTGTCTGCTCCTCCCCTCCTCTACTGGCCCTCACTTCCACCTTCACCCTGCCCCCACCCATATCCCCAGAGAACCAGCCAGACCAGCCACAGAGGCACAAAGCAAGAAGTCAAGGCTGGGCAGCTTTAATGCCTGAGGATGTTCTGGGCTGGGATTCAGCCAGTCTTTTTGGGAACACTGATAAGATAGGGTGATCACAGCAGGCCTCTTGGAGGATGTGGGGTCTTAAAAGATAACACAGATTTGGCTAGGTGATTAAAAGGCAAAGGACAGATTTTCTTTTCTGCCTAGGAGGATTCCTGACCCCTGAGAAGCTGAAGCAGAGAGGAAAAACAAACAAAGGGCAAATGGTAAAGAAAAAAAACATCACTTGAGAACGTGAAGCACTTTGGAGTCCCTGTGGTCCATATGATAACTGCGGTTTGTGTGATAAATGGGAGACGGAGCTATGTAAAGGAAGCTGGGCGAGGGACCCCAACAGTGAGCTTCACTCTCATCCCAGGTAGTTTCTCTGCTCTGGAAACCCAGAGCACCAGAGGGCAGGGAGACATTTCACTAGGGGGAAGAGGGGTGTCAAGCTAGTGAAGAACGAGACCCAAGAGGGATCCGCTCAGGGCAGGCTGGGGCTAAACTGGCCGTTCTCTCCCCTCGCCTCCTGTGTGTTAATGTCAAGCACAACTGCTTCTCATTAAAGTGACCGAAGAGGAGAAATCCAGCCCAGCCCGTGTCACGGTCACAGCTCAGAGCCGTTAGCCTCAGCCAAGTCAGAGAGCAGCAGGCTGGGGCCTCAAGAGATCTGCAACCGCTGTCCAGCCCTGGCGTCCCATGGTCATGCACTGTCAGTACCCACCATGGGCAGTCACGAAAGGGAAGGGTTCAAATGGCCAGAAAACTGGAGTGCGGTCTTGCTTGTTTCCTGACTCCTAATCCATCTATCACACACTGTCTACATCCCACCAATCTCCGGCTCAGGAACAGGTGAGGGCTTCTTCATGCCTCAATTAAAACACACCTTTGAGTCCCAGTACAAAGGTTCTCTGATTTACTAACCCTGGATGTCACTGCCTCCCGGTCCTCGGCTCTCTAAGCCAAGCCCTCCACTCCAGCTGTTCCCTATAAAGAGCCCCACACACATCTCTGCCCACACAGTTTTCTTCACCCTCTTTGTCTCTACCAACTCATTGTGATTTCCCTCTTACATTTCACTTGCATGTAAAATTGGAGAGGAGTAATGCCTACCTCATAAGGACAAAATTAGGAAATGTGTGCCACAGAGCCTGGCCTATAGTCAACCTTAGCCGAGCCCAAGTTCTGCCTGACCTACCTATCTAGGATTGTCATCACACTGTTACCCTCCTTCTGGGATCTGCCAGCTTACTTCTGTTCAAACAATATATGCTGGATGCCCCACGTTTTGCTAGGGGCCTTGCCAGGCAGCAGGGAGGAAATGGGGAATGAGAATGACACCCTGCCCTTGAAGAACTTATAGTCTGGAGCAAGTCACAGCAGAGTGTGGTCGTAAGTGGACTGGGCTTAGAGTACAGAGGAGGTCAGCAGCGACGGCAGGGAAGGTTTCTCACAGGAGATGAACCAGTGGGGTCATGAATCCAAAGAAGAGTGAGCAATGTGGAGGGCAGAAAAGGTGCTGCAGGGAGGCTGAGGCTGGGTCGGGGATGGGATGGATGTACAAACTGCCAGGGTTCCAGGAGGATTAAAAACCAGGGTAAGAGGAATTGGAGAGCTGAGGCTGGAGAGCTTCAGTAGCAGCGCCCATGGAAAAGGCTTTGTAGGCTGAGTTAATACACTGGGCCAAGTCCCATGGATGGATCACAGGGAATCATGGGGGTCCAGGGCACTCACTTTGGTGATAAAACATATGCTGTGAACCACTAACCCTTTTATGTCTGCCAGACTTGTCGCTCAGGTGATAACCTTGTGCCTTCTGACCACCCTTTTCCAGCGAGGTAGAACATGAATGAGTAGCTACCCGTTTGAAGCTCTTTGAGGTCAGACCATGGATCACGTTGTGCTGTGCCCGTTTCAGGAGTCGAGGGAGGAGGCAGAACAGTGACACAGAGTGAGAGGAGTGCTCAGCACCTGCCACACGCAGCCTGAAGCAAGCTGCGTGAGCTGTACCCTCAGGCAGCACTGTGTAAAGTGAGACTCGGGTGCCCTGCCACCACATAGCGAGCCCTCCCGTAGGGTGCAGGAGGATGCCAGCGGGGCTGCAGAGGAAGGGGGGACCCAGTGGGGGACTGCTCCGGAAGCTGATGAAGGAAGCCCACACGGAGAAGGAAAGGACACGGACAGCACCTCTTAGCAGTGCTTCCGCTCTACCCAAATGTGCCTGTCTCTCCATTTTTTTCTTCAGCTTATGGAAATCCCTGACAGCAATCTGTGGTGTCCAGACCCTCTCCTAGTACAATGCCTGATATAGGAAGCTGGTTTTAAAAACCTCAGGCTGGGGCTGGAGATTTAGCTCAGCGGCATAAATGCCTGCCTTGTAAGCATGCAGTCATGTTTGATCCTTGGCACCAATTAAAAAACAAAACAAAACAAAAACTGCAGGCTGAGCCTGCCCTGTGCTGCCTCCTCCTGAGGAAGCCCTCCTCACTCCTGACCCCAGCACTCTCTTCTTTCCCTGGCTCTGTGCTTCCAGGCAGCATCACTCACAAAGTGCATGGCTTTTGCTTCTTCTAAGAGCTCCCAGATCTCAGGGGGCCTCCCCCAGCCTTAGCACTAAGCACATTAAGAGCACAGTCAAGTTGCTGCCTTTCCGAAGTCCTGCTTTGTCCCCACCACAGGCTTCCTGAAGGCTCAGGGTTGCTGGTTACTGCTTCTTCTCCAAAGGTATGAAGAGGACATGATGGTCCGCATGAGCTGGAGCTGGCTCCCACCTAAGGAAGGCAGGACAAGAGCGGCCTCTCTTGATGTACCTTTACATAGATCCGACAGAGAAAGGCTCTAGGCCAGGAGCAGCAGCCATGTGGCCATCAGATGGGAAGACCACGGCAGCTGGTCAGCAAGCACTGCAGTCCCAACAGGCAAAACACGGAAGTCCCAGAAGACCAGGCGGGGAGGCCAGCAGCTGCCTGGCAAGGGCTATAAATGGACTGCAGGTTCCAGAGCCTGACAAAGGGTCTGCATGTGACTTCACTCCAGGCAGCTTCATGCTATGGTGGGTGTGCCCAGAAAAGAAAAGCTGGAAAATGGGCCATCATCTGGATAAAATGACAAGGCTGGGAGACAGTGTCACCAAATGGCCTTCTCCCTTAGGCAATCAAGGCAGACCTCATCAGCACTTTGAAATACGTACCCTGGCCGGTTCCAGATGTGGAAACAGATGTGAGAAAATGATGTCTTAGCATTTGCTGATAGGCAAGTTCTGGGCCCATCCTCAACCCTCCCAACTGCGAAGGCCTTCTCAGGATTGCTCTGTCCATGCTCCTCCCTGCACCCTCCCTTGGTGACTTAGTTCCAGGCTGCAGTTTGCCTATTCCAGGCTGTGACTTTTAGGGCTGGCCCAGTATTTCCTCAGGCTTTCCTTTGGTCCACCCAAAGTCACTGTATTCTCGTGTTCAGTAGAGATGGGAAATAGCTGCTGGTTAGCAAATCCTAACCAAAAGTGTGCTTGTAGATATGTATAAACCTGCACATGTATAATCATTGTGGGGACAAGAAGCCAAGTGAAATCCTTGGCACGAAAGGGGCATTGGAGGAGATGCAGCCCACCGGAATCAGTGGAGGTGAAGCAGCCAAGGAGAAAAGAAGTCTTCCGGGACACTGGGAGAGTATGACAGCAGGACTCTGGTGTCTTTCCAGGTGGCCACCTTTCCCCTACTCCACTCTGTCCCAAAGCCACCAGATCTGATCTCTACCTTCAGATGCACAGGGAATACATCTCTTTCTTGGTTTGAAGTGCAGCTTCCAAGAGCTGCAGGGTGTGTGTGTAGGTGTCAGAGTGAGCAGGAACGGTGTGAAGGGTACAAGAATAAAACTGCTCCAAAGAAGGAACTCGAGGGGGTTGGCTATGGCAGGTGACAGAGGAAAGGCCCAAACCCTGATCTCTGTTGCCAGGGGATGTAGCCTGAGGGGAGGAGGGTTTCCTTCTCACCTAAGAGACAGCCCCACATTCCACAGGTGTGGGAGCCATCATCTCTTTGGTCCACCAGGGCAGGCCCTTCTGGATTCTCACCTGCTGGGTCCTGAATTCCATAACCAGAAACTTCTCTGGACTCCTGAGCTAGGACTTTACAGAGCCTCTGATGGTTTCCTGGGACAAAGATCCAAAAATAAGCTTTCCAAAGCCCAGTTTAACAAATCTTACAAAGAACTGTCAAATTAGAATCCATCTTTGCCCAGCCTGAGCCTTTCCCTTCTATTTGAAATAGGCAAAAAACATTATGACAGGAAAGGAGAGTGGGCATCATCTGAGCAAAGGTGTGGCCATCTTGCTCTTGGATGGCTGCACATGAGTCACAGTTTGAGACTAGTGGATTTCCTAGGGCTTTCCTAGGAGGGGGCTGCAGTGCAGAGGCTGGAGCCAGCAAGCAGGAAAAGAACATGGTGCTTTTTCATGCATCGAAAATTTTCTGAACTTGAAACTTCTTTTCCAAACTTTGCAGAGCACACACTGTCCAATCCCCTTCATTAAGGATTAATTACTAGCCAAGTTTGGAGTCTTTGGAGTTGTTTGGGAGTCATTTGAGCTGAAAAGGAAAACATAACTATGTTGTTATTTCTTCTAACTGGAAAAAGGATATTTTCTGTGGGTGTTTGCAATGTTCACAAACAGCTGAAGGGCTTTTTTTCTCTATCTTTCCAAAAACCATCGCTCTAGGCCACAACCAAATATGGAAAAAATGACCAAAAAATAATAATCTCCAAACCATGAACTTTTCAGAAAGTTACAAACAGCCGAAACTGAAGTGTGTAAGAGAAATGGTCAGTGACCTTGCTCGGCAATTTCCCACTATTTCCTGTCACCTGCCTGCTACTTGAGTCTGTGACGTACCCAGGCCAGGAACCTCTCAAGAGATTTTGCTTCTAGGCTTCCAGGAACCAGAAATCAAGCACAGAATGGAGTGCAGTGGATTAACACCCTCGAGGAACCTGAGGTCCCTTGATGGCACAGGTGACTTGTCCTAGGCTCCAACTGAAGCTTTTGTACAACGAGATCCTCAGCCTGGCTCTTACCAGACTGTCACCTCCATCCCAAGAAATGCTCAGGGTGGACTGAGACAGGGTCTCTGGGCCTGTCCAGGAAGCCAGGAAGAGCTGTTTCGGGCTGCATTTTGGCATGCCCATCACTGAGAATAAGGCAGTGCTGTGGAAGAGAGGGAGTGGGTTTGGAGACAGACTTGGATGGCAAGGGGCACAGGTTCCTGCCAACAAGCCACACACAGTGCTGGCCAGGGCCCCAGGTAGAACCCTTCCCCTTAGGTCTTAGACAGCTGGTGTTAAGCAAAAGATGAGTAGGTTTGGATGCTACATGGGTTCCTGGGTCCCAGGCTCTGATGCACCAGAAACTATGTCAAATCAGGAATTTCCTCCACAACGTTTCTACAACCAACATCAGGGCCAAAGCTTTTCAGATCTTCCCCAGATCAATTTCCCCCCAAATGAGAAAGAGAAAGGGGACTAGAGCTCCCCTCTCTTTATAGCTGAGGAAAGTTCTGTTTCGACATGAAGAGTTTGGCTTAGGTATGGTCTAGGAATAGTAATATAATACTGTAGTTAAAACTATGGTTCCAGATGTAGGTTTGAATCCTGATTCTCACTGACTTAGTTTCTCCATCTGTTAATCAAACAGCACTAGTGCCTGATCCTCTGGTTCACAGTAAGTGCTGTGTAAGTCACAGAAATTGTTCCTGCTGTTATTTGCTTACCACTGGCAATGTATGGGAGAAAGAAT
Organism: Cavia porcellus; assembly: GCF_034190915.1. Lineage (NCBI taxonomy): Eukaryota > Metazoa > Chordata > Mammalia > Rodentia > Caviidae > Cavia > Cavia porcellus. Next base: position 7,296,595 of record NW_026947504.1, read on the forward strand.
AAACAAAGGGATACCTAAATACCCAGGACCTGCTACTTAAGTTTAGGGTGCAAGTGCATCCCCACAGCCTTCTGACACCTGTCAGCATCTTCAGGGAAGCAGAGATGCACGAAGCCAGCAAGCCCAAGACCCTGCAGCCTGCTCTTTGTCAGCCTCCTGTCTACTCTTCCATGAGCCCTGCACAAGTTGCCAGGCCCGTCTGGGCCTTGGTTTCTCCATTAGTAATAGGAAGATAATAGAACCCTTGCTGGTTTGTCAAGCTCTTTGAGGGTCCTGGATGAAAGGCACCAGCAGCAGGGTGAGATGCTGCTATTACGGCTAATGACAGAACTGACACGCTCATAAGCTGCTGCCCAGCTCTGACTCAGGCTGTTTACGGTTCTAGGCCCTGAGCACGGAGTGGGGGAGACGAGTGGATTTATGGTTGAGGGGAATGTGGAGGCCTGTCGTGCCCTCATCTGCCCTACAACCCCGTGTGAGTGCAGCTGCATGAAGCAGGTTTCTGTGGGGCTTCTTCTCCCCATGTGGAACACTGCTGCCCACCCTCAGTGTCCCTCATCCCACATCTGCCCCCTCTTTGCTCCCCTCCTCCCTCCTGCCAGGACTCAGGCTCCGCCTGTGTGTGACACATCACTCCAGAGGACAATCAAGCCCGTTTAGAACCATGTGGAAGCCATGGTCTGAGGCTGCTGCAGCCAGGAGAGTAAAACATTTCTCAAGGCCAGCCCTGCCTTTCCCAACAGGCCAGGACAGCGACGCAGGAGGGGCTGACCAGCATGGGACTAGACTCCTCTGTGACCTCCACATTTGGCTCAATGCCGCAGGTTCCTCTTTTCCCTTGGGAGTGTCAAAAGGGAGGCCTGTGGTGGGGCCATCCCTGCTGTGCCCACTAGTTCTGTTTGCAGACGGTCAGCTCCTAGTTCCCCTGAGAACTTGAGATGGAAGTGGGGCTGGCAAACCAAAGCACAGCTGACAACAGGCTGTGCACAGCTCTCTAACACACGAGCTCTTGCCTTTGCACCTCAGGCCAGTCCAGGACGCCTCTTCAATGGCCTCTGGCTTGTCATAAGCACTGGCCTAGGGACAGACAAACACATCAAGCCTAGATCCCAGTATGAAATGGACCAAGATCACCACAAGAAAATGCTGCTTGGCTTTCCAAAGTATCTCTTCCTCACCAAGGCCCTTGCTTTCCTGATTAATACAAAGAGCAACAAGTTATGGGGGGAGTAGGGAGGGAGAGAAATGGATGGTCAGGCAGAAGAGGCACTGTACGAGGCACAATCGCCTGCCTCTTCTTCTTCTCCTTCCCTTCCCTTCCCTTCCCTTCCCTTCCCTTCCCTTCCCTTCCCTTCCTTTCCTTTCCTTCCTCTGCCTTCCCCTTCTCTTCCCTTTGCTTTCTGTCCTTCCTCCCTCCTTCTCCTTTCTTTTTTTTTCTTTCTTTGTTGTGGATTGAACTCTGGGGCTCATGGATGCTTTGCTGCTGAGCCACACCTCTAGTCATGCTTGTCTCTGTCCATCCATCTGGCCCCTAAGGAACTAGCTCTTGGCCCCCTGTCATTAGCATCCTTTCCCCTCTTTGTTCTCTCTCAGGCTCCTCCTCTCCAAGTCCAGCCCCCAATAGTGCTTCCTTCCACACCACTGCCTTGACAGAGTGCCAGAACTGAGAGTGGTTAAGGGAAGCATAGAAGGAGGAAAGTTCCACTGAATAAAAGCATTGGAAGATAAGGACGGAAACCAAACCTCCAGGGGGAGAAGGGTTGGTGAGAAACCCAGAGGACAGAGTGGGGTTTGCTTGGAGGGCACTGGGTAGTGTGTCCCAGGCAAGGTGATGGTACAGGCGCAAAGTGGAGGTGGAAAGGAGCTTGGCATCTTCAGGAGAATCCTGTAGGGCGCATGAAGCTGCAAGCAAGTATAGAGTCCCCAGACGGTCCTTTGGGATGATGCACAGTGGAGGAAGCACAGGGATGCAGGGCAGGAGTGCAGGGACAGCCGGGGCAGTTATTCATATGAATCTTCCCAAAAGCTCCTTGAAGTCAATGGAGACAGCCATACAGAGATGAGCACCTTTGCCCTTCCTTGCCAAGCCTCGGAAGGCAGGGAGGAACTGAAAGGAAACACTCTCATCACTATATAACAGAGAGGGAAACTGAGGCTCATTAGTGCTTAGTCATCTGCCAAAGGTCTTAGAGCAAGCCAGCAACCAAGCCAGCCGGAGTATGCTAGACGCTCGGGTGTGGAGGGGTCCTCAAGAGGTCATGGACTCCACCTCTGGCCCCAGGCATCCCAACAAAGGGGCTTCTGACGCTGCGTATCAGGAAGCTTCCCCTTCTCCTCCACAGCTATGCAAATCATTCCATAAAAATTCAAATCTAGCCTGAGTCTTTCCTTCTATGGCTTTAAACACACAGCAGCTAGATGCAGTCACATAAAAGCCCTCCCGAGACCCAGAGGTCATTTGTGGCTCTTCCCTCAGCTTTCTCTTCCCCATGCTCACTGCCAATGGTTTCTTTCTCTACAGGGCCCAGCCTCCCGTAGTTGGTGGACCTAGCATTTGTGCTGGGTGCCCTGTAACTATCAGATGGTGAATAAACGAACCTGCAAATGATTTCCAGGCAAGCACAATGCTTGGCCTCCAGGAAGTAGATCTCCACTCGAAATCCTGCAACATCCCTAATGCCACTTAACAGCCTGACACGCTACATGTGTGGTCACTGTCTAGAGTGGCCTAGAGATATTCCTAGGCTGTATTCTTACTTAAAGACATAGGGTTCTTCCCTTCTCATCTAGCCATTCACACACACATATACACAAGTGTTTGAGCCTACTAGCTCCTAGTAGGAAAACCTGGCCTACTCCCAGTCAGGCTGGCATCTGTGCCAGGGTTTCTTTTGCAGGGAGCTAAGATGTACTGCTCAGTAATTCTTCCTGCCTATGGTCCTAATGTGAGGAAAGAGCTAATTCCTACATATATAGGCATTATTTACGCATACCATGTGCCATGTACTTTGCCAAACACTGCACACACATTTCCTTATCTGGTCCTGTAGGTGACAGAAGAAGAAAGTGACCCTCAAGAGACATTCAGTGTGGTAGTAAGTACCTTAAGCAGCTTGGACCTTGCTCACATGACTCTAGAGCCTACCTTCTTATCTGCTCTCTCTGTCCTGCTTCTCCCTAAGCCTGGTGGCCCTGAATGTCCCCATTGCTCCCTGTCCCACTCCTCCTTCCCCCAGCCCAGCATATCTAACCACATCTAGGTAAGGACACTTGATTGCAAGGGGTGGTGGTGATGGGGTAGTTCACATCCAGCAACTTGTCTTTGTTCAAACTGGTTCCTTTTCGAGTTGTTTCCTTTTCTCCTAATCTCAGATTGAAGACCTATTATTTCTAAGCCAGGAAAAAAGAACAAGGAAAAAAAAGGGAGCTCTGTTCCAGGAACTGGCACATCTCTCCCTGTGCTGCCCAGCTTCTCACTTCTTTAACTCTTGAACAAGCTCAGCCATGCCTGGCCCCCAAATTTGGCAAGACCACTGGTTCCAAAGCCTTTTTAGGGTCTTCTCTTGCTCTGTGTACCTCCGTGTCAAGGTTGGAGTGAAAGAACAAGGGAGGGTGAGAAGAAACATACATCAAAGAGAGGCTCTGGAGAATAGTAATTCTCATCTCCAGACCAGACCTCCAGGGTGTACCCTCCTCTCTCGGGACCCTATGTATCCCTTTCCTGGCCTGCAGACATAATGACTCCAGGGAGAAAGTGTGACTAGTCACACTCAGAAACACAGATAGACATGCACACACCTTTATGTACACACCTAGATGCCCACACTAGAATCACACAGTCATGAGCACACAGTCTAGTACAGTCTTATTCACAGAGGCACCAGAAGCCTCAAGGACACAAAGCCCCTGAAGCACAGGCACTCACAGTCATAGGTTTCCAAACCTTGCCATAGACATGTCCTTTCTCCTAGACACAAAAATTGGCACATGCATGCTCAGGGCATGTGTCCTGGGTCTCTCAGAACAAACATTTGTGGACAGGCCCAACCACAAAGGATCCTGGAGCTGGCCCTCTGAATCACAGAAGACTCCGAAGTCCCTGGGGCCTCTTTCTAGGCTCCCCTGTTCCACCCGATTTATGAAGTTAATGAATTGGTTGGGTCCTCTTTAGTTCAAGGAAGTGAATAGGTACTTCCCACCTCACCCCCTGGCCCCAGCCCCAGAGCACAGGCTGTCTACCCCTGAGTCAACAGAAGCCAGGCTTGTGCCAGGACGGATGGTTCGTGCCCAATTGTTAGGAGACACTGTGTCTCCCTGGGAGACATCAGAGACTCTGGCCTCAGTCCATCAGGAGCCTACACCATGAGGCTGGCATCTGCTCTCCCAGCTGAAGGGGAAACAAAGGTGCCTTGATGAAAGGATCATTGGTGACAGCAGACATGTCAGCACCGCCCCAGTGTAGGAATCTGGTCACCATTGTCTTAACCCTACATGGTCAGGCTGACCCTCTTAGCCCTGCCCCTGCTCTGGAACAAGTTGGCACATGGTCCCCTTTTAGACCTGAGAGCCTGTATAAATGGCTCAGCAGGAAGCTAGGTGGGGACACTGGGTGGCTCTTTATGTCCCAGGCTAACAGGAAAGACTATCCTAGAGGCCAGCCCACCTCCCCCAACATGACTTCACCCAAAACAAAGTCACAGGTTTTCCAAGAAGGCAACAGCTGCTTTGAGGACAAAACAGTGCATATAATCAGAGCTGCCAAGGGAGCTGGAGGCTGGCATTCTCCAGCTCCAGACCAGGCCAAAGAGCCATGCCACAGTTCTCCTGGACAGTGATGGCAGTAGTGGCTCCAGGTGCCAGCAGGAGGCCAGGCTTTCAGGCCATTCTACCCTAGTGCTGCCGATCCCCCAGGTGTAACCAGGGACTGAACTCGCCAGGCAAGCTCTGGAGCAGAAGGAGTCTGCCACTTCTGCCCATGAATCTTGAAATCCTCTTCAGCAGCAGCAAAGCAAGGAGCCGTGCTCTATACCCAGCCTGGTACCACCCTTCACCCCAGACACAGTACTAAAAGAAAAGGCTGCCAGGAGTACTTGCTGGTCCCCTCTTGCCAAGGTCAAGATGTGAACTGATGTAAAGCCAGCAGGCTCAAGGCCCGCGAGGGCTAAAGAGGTGTAGGAGACTGCAGGCAAGACTTCTAGCACTCGTCCTATACCAGCCTATTCATTTCCTTTTTCTAGGACTTTTCACAAGTTAAAATTATGATGTTTTCATATTTGCATACTTATCTGTTTCCTCTGCTAGCCTCTAAGTTCCGGAGTTTAGGGAACATGTCTGGCTTTTTTACTCCATGTCCTCAGGGTCAGCCAGGGATATTTACTCAATGAATGAAGGGTCACTGTGCACCACTGTCTTAGAAACATGGGACTGACATACCAAAAGCCCTAGAGGTTCAGACCAGCAATGGTAGGAAGGCCCACTGGTTCTCTTGCTCACCCATCTGATCATCCTACGTCCCATACATCTGTGTTGAGCATCTATAGGTAATAGGGAACTGCAGATTCCTTTATGAAACAAACAAATGGACAAACTAGTCTTTCCTTTGGAAAGGAAGACATATCAGGAAACAAGCAACTATGCCTCAGTCTGACCAGCAGCATCAGAGAGGTAGGATCAGAGGACCTGCCTCATCTTAGGGAGCTGGGGAACTTTTCTGGAGGAGAGATATCTAAGAGCTGCTCTAAGGAGTAGTGTGAATTAACTAGCAAAAGTAGAGAGAGGAAAGGAGAAAGGAAAGAGAGTTCATAAAAAAGCAGGAGTCTAGAAATAAGGGCACACGTGCTTAACCAAAGAAGGCAAGAAGTGTCCAGAGTAGCCAGAGCTGCTAAAGGGGTACCAGGGTGCTGGGGAGGCAGGCAGAGGATCTGGCAGGGTGCAAGAGCTGGCACACCGCGTAGCTGTAAGCAGGAAAGTAAAAGAGATCTAAGCTTGTGAATCAGAAAATCCCCTTAGTGCTTAGAAAAGGAAGCTAGAGCACACCAGGTTGGGCACAAGGCTGAGTGGTTCCTTCTTCACCCCTAAAGCTGTGGGAGGAGAACATGGGTGCTGCTCTGAAGGAGGCCTGGGAGGAGACAGGGATTGTGCAGGGTCCCTGCTTTCCCCCAGCTCCAGCTCAGGAGATACCTGCTTGCCCCTTGCCCCAGATATTACACCAGGGAGTGGTGGAGATCTGAGAAGCCAGCCTTGTGACAGCAATGTGTGAGGGGTCTCCACAATGAGCAGCCACAGGGGTCAGGGCCCTGGGAGTGTCTGGAGAAGAAGAGGCTGAAGTGTACCACTGGGGCCCAGGAATGTGGCATCTAGAAAAGCTATGATAAGTCAGACTTATCTCTAGGTTCCAAGCACCTTTATTCCAGGGACTATTTCCATTGTCTCCTACAACTTCTCAGCCTTGGGCACAAGCTGGATACCCAAGAAATACACCCCCTGGGCAGAGGAACAGAAAAGACATGCAGGCAGTCTCAGGGTTCATATCCTTGCCCCTCAAGAGAATATCCCTAAAAGAACAAATCCCTTTACACTTCCTCCATACCCTGCAGCCCAAAGAGAAACCGGTGGCCATAGTCCTCTACCATGAAGTCAGACAAAAACAAATAAACAAGACAACAACAACAAAAACAGATGAATATGCTGCTCCTGTGCATTGCTGTGGGGCCAGAGGAAGGCATTTGGGAAACAGGGGGAAGAAAGGGAGATACTTAGCCTTTAGAAATAAAGCCTCAAAAAAAAGAAAAGAAAGAAATAAGACCTTATCAGGAATACAGTCGGCCCGAACTTCTACTGGAGCTGTGTGCTAGGCTGTTTTGTAGCTTTGAGAATTCTTTCAACATGGGCCTTGGCCCCCCTCCCCCCGCCCCATAATAGGACAGGACTATGAGATCAGTCCGATTCCTTCCAGGGCTTTGTCCTGAGGAGGCGGCTGTGTGGACCCCGGAGGCTGGAGTCTCAGAGGGAATGGATTCTGCTTTCCCGGTAAGAAGCAGCAGTCCCATGACAGGCCCTTCCCCCTCTGACCATCCTGTTCCAATGGAATACCAAGCCGGGCCCAGAGTCACACGTCTATCAGGTGGCCTGCGGAAGAGTTAGGAGGAAAGATGTGGATACAAAAAGCTAGAAGCATCTGCTGATAGAGAATATAAAAAGGTAGGGACTTGTGGGTCGAGTCCTGGGCTTTAGGGCTAGTTCAAGAGCAGTGCAGGATTTGAACGAGCTCCCCATAAAAAAGAGGCCCGCAGAACAAAAATGTTACCCTTTTCTGCCAGCCAGTCCTGGGACCAGGCTGATCTCAGGTGTGAAGGGAGGAACCGGCAAACCTATGCTGCAGAGGGCGGGCCAGAGAGATAGCAGTCAGCTCCTTCTGGGATCTGCAGCAGGACGGGAAGAAGGAGATGGATGGATGGGAGGGGGCTGCTCAGTGCAGCATCCACACTGGGATAGCTCCACACAACCAACGTCCAGGGCCTGTCATGCTGCCTCTGGACACACTCTGAAGAGTCACATGGTAAGGCCTGGCAGGCTACACAGGACTCACACAGTAGGCTTGCTAAGCGGCTCCTTCATCACTGCCAGAGGCAGCAAGACCTCAGTTGGCTCTCAACTGGGAGAAAGCTGGAGACACCCAGTAGAGGTTTTCCTCCCAGTCTCAGCCAGGAGGTGGGGCTGCTTTCCAGGGGCTGGCGCAGAATCTGATATAGCACAGCCTGCTTCGCCACCTGGTGGAGAGAGGGTGAAAGTTCTGGACATGGAGCTCAGGCAGGTAATGCCCTTGCCACGTGGTGGAAATGTGGGGCAGCTGATTCTGCCTCAGTGATGATCTAGGTCCAGGCCTAGGTAACCTCTGTCCCAGGCTAGAGGATGAAGGATGCATTGTTCCAGGGTATGAACCTAGCCCGTAAGGACTCACAGTTAGTTGTCTGAGAGAAACAAAGCTTATTTGTAGGAAAGATGAGACAACACAATTGTATGTGCTGAGTATGTGCAACTCAGCTCATTCGCCCATCCCATACCCACCCTTCCGTCTAGCCAGATACTTACAAAAGGTGCTACACATAAGATACTGTGGCTATCGTAAAGGGAAAAAAGGAACAAGACTGGATCCCAGCCCTCAGGGAGCTCAAGTTTGACTATCCCTTCCTGAGTAAGGTCTCTCTCTTTCTGGCTTTCCTCTGTAGCAGACTTTCACTTATGTCCATTTCTCTTCATCTTTACAAGGCCCAGAGAAATGTGCATTACTGTTCTCACCTTACACATGAAAACATTCAAGCTCTAAGAACTTAAATGATTTGTTCAAAGTCTCACACTATGAGGTGACCCAAACCCATGGCTTTTTATGCATAATAAACAAACATTCCTCCAGTGCATGATATATGTTAGGCTCTGTTGCAACAAAAATGAATGAGAAATGATCCTTTCCTAAGAGGGCCTCACACTCTGCTGAGTGATAAACAAGAACGCCAATAATTACGCACAAGATATTGGCAGGGTGAAGGCAGAATTTAACACAAAATTTGCTCTACAGCACAAGAAAGAGCAGCTACAATTTTTGTTGTTGTTGTTGTACTGGGGATCGAACTCATGACCTCTCACTTGCTAGGCAGCCACTTATACCGCTCAGCTAAACCTCCGGCCCTACAATTTTATAATAATAATAATAATAATAATAATGAGCAGCTATAATTTTATAATAATAATAGACAACCTGTACTATGTGCAAGGTACTATGTTTACATAGTCAACTAATTTAAGTCCCTGTGAGGTAACAGATATTAATCTTATTTTGCAAGCAAGGAAACCATAATGAGAGACTGCAAATAAAGAGACTGGCAGGGCCAAGATGCAAATCGAGGGGCTAGCTGCAGAGCCTGCATCCTTGACCACTACACTACACTGCCAAAGGTACTGGCAAAAGATTAGCAAGTGATATAACCTATAAAACGACTTAGAAGTGGGTCCTGCCAGAATGACCTGGGTAGAAGAAGAGGAAGAGACTGGCCAGAGGCTCAGAGCCCATTCCGTGTTTTGCTGACCCACAGAGCAGACTTGGGTCCAGAGACAGTCAGTGCCAAGTTAGGACCGTTCTAATTTAACCTTCCAAGATTAATGCCAACATATCTGGCTTTTAACCACATATTAGGACTTTGACACAAATTTACTACAGCTTTTCTGAGGCATATTCTAGATTTGGCCAAAGGAAGTAAGGAATGATAACTATTCTGAAATATCTGTAGGGTTGCAGTCTTAGTCTGTTTTGTGCTCCTGTAAGAGAATATCTGAGGTTTGGTAATTTATGAGGGACAGATAATGATTTCTTACAGTTTTGGAGGCTGGGAAGTGCAAGGTTGTGGAAAGGGTCTTCAGAATGCATGTGGCGGAAGGCAGAGGTGAGGGAGTGTGAGGAAGTTGAACTTGTTTTTTTGCCACTGTTTGTTTTGAGATAGATTCTTGCTACGTTCTAGGCTGGTTTCAAACTCGCATCAATCTTCCTGCCTCAGCCTCTCAAGGGCTGGGATTCCAGGCGTGTGCCACCACTGCCTGGCTTGAACTTGCTCTTAAAACAAACCCATCTGTGCAAAAATGACAGCAATCCACTCATGAGGCTCTGCCCTTGAGACCTAACCACCTCTCAAGGGTCCCACCTCTCAATGCTGTGGCATCAAGGGTTAAATTTCCAATGCATGATCTCTGGAAGAAGGGCTAATTTTGTGTAGCTCTGAGGAACAGACATAAACGAGAAGGTGAACATTAAGGGGAGAACATTAAGGGGTGAACATTAAGAAGGTGAACATTAACTCTCCCTCAGTGAGAAGAAAAGGTTTCTTATTTGTTAACCCCATCAGCAGCCTTCAAAAGGAGTGAGCTGCTAGGTACCTTTCAGCAAAGCGGCATCCCTGGCCGGCAGAGCTGCTAGGGAGGTGGTTTCCATACACGAATCTTGGGTCCTTTCCAATGCTGAGAGTTCACACAACAGTTCAGCCTTCTTTTCTCCACCTTCATCTTCATTTATTAAGTCACATATATGCTGGGCAAGAGAGACTTCAGAGGTGAATAAGACACAGTGCTTGCCTTCAATGATTTTGCAGTTTAGAGCCTCTGGTTTGTAGCCCCACCCCAGATATTGTGGGATGAACTTTGGCTTATGCTACACTTACCTCTCAAACAGGGAGCATAAAGAAAGTATTTTGTGTTCTTCCTATCCTTTTGGACAAATTCTGTACCTCTGGTTTTCATATTAACTTAAATAATGTTGCAAACTAAGTGTGCTATCATGACCAAAGAATAACAATAAAAATAATAGCCATAAAAACAAGCAACCTCATTTAGCTCTGTGTCAGGCATTGTGTCCCTCACTTTACAAGTATTATTCTGGCCTAATTGTGCTGGCAAAAGTTCAAAGGCAAACTTAATACTCTTGTAACTCCCTAGAGGGCTATACAAAAAAAAGAAGAAGGAAAAGAAAGAAAAAGTGTCCAACTGTTCTCCTCATTGTCTAATTCATAACACAAGATAATGATTTTATATTGCAAAAAGACTACAACAGCTATAAAATTGAACATTCTGGGAATAAAACATTCTGGAGCAAAGTCCTGGGTCTAAAATACTGGAGGAAAATATTCACCAAGACTGTGCTGTTTGCCTCATTGGGAGACTTGAAAAGCAACATGGATTTGCTTGGGGTCTAGCGATAAAAGGGAGGAACACAGAATAAACAGCTTTGGGCCCTGGATAAGGTTTGGGCACATGGCTGGGCTTTGAAGGTCAGATGGATAAAACTCCATGTAAGGAAGCAGCCTTCACAGGGTCATGGGAGCAGATGACCTCCCCACCTCTGCAGAAGGGACACTCAGAGGAGGCACCAGGAGATGCGGAGAAAGTTCCTTTTGGGATGATCACAAGGTTCTGAGTTCAACTCCATACTCAACCCCCGCTCATGACTCTGTCCCCGCCATGACTTTCCCTAACGATTCCATCCCTGTGACTCTCTGACAGGAAATCTCCTTCTTAGGGTACTTTTATCTTTCTGGAGACCAGAGAGAAGGAAAGGAGGAGGTGGCTACCACAGAGAACAGCAAGGAAGGGAGAGGGCTGAGGGTGTTTATAGCTAGGACGTCCCCACGTGCTCAACCTCAGAGACAGCGGTTCTCATCTTTGTGTCTGATCAAAGCCTAGATCCTGATGGCAACTGCTAGTGAGCACTTCCCACAAAACCCTGCCAAGCACGCACTCACTTTAGCCAGTCCCCATAACCAAGCTTCTTTTTTCCTGGAAGTTTTGAAAGTTAACAAAGAAAGGGAGACCATCCTGGAGGCACTCTATCTGCTCAACGCCAGTTTCTCTAACAAGGAGAAAAGTCCATCCAGCCCTGGCTGTAGGCCATACTAAGGACCACCTAACATGCCTTCAAGCCACCACAGAGACCAAGCTGGTGACACTTACAGGCTTTAAGGGTTCTCCTGGAGCCCCTGGATTGGCACATTTTATCAGAACGTTCTACCTTCTCTGTAATCTCTTGACCTGTAATTTGTGTGCCTATTTTTCAGGGTGGTAAGTCACTTCCCTGGCATCCAAAGGCCTAAAGAGAATGACCTAAGTGGGCATTCGTGCCACAGTATGTCTGTCCTCAGGATGCAGCTGACAAGGAGTTGACTGCAACTGTTGTTCTTTCCCTAAGCCCCATGTTACAATGACAAAGGATGACAGGGAGGAGCTATGGCCCACACCCAGGAGGAAATGGCCTCAAATTAGGTCAAACATTGCTCTGGCGCACACTCACAGAAGGAAACGCAAAAACAGTATGCTCGCCTTCCAGTTACAAAGTCAATGTGAAAAAATCCGAAGCTTTCATGTACATGAACAAAATACACATAGAAAATATAGTGAAATTATCAAACCACTCATAAAGCCAATAAAATGATAGGAATAAAGTTAGTAAGAAATGTGTAGGATACATCAACAGAAAACCAAGCTCCAACTCTATTAAAGGGAACAAAAGGATAAGACTAGATGGAAAAATGGAGTACTTTATAATGTAAATCTTCCTGTTAACCTGTAACTACCATAAGACCATTCCAATAAAAACCCCAAAGCTGTGATTGATTCTCAAATTCATCTGGAAGAATAAATATAGGAAAATATCTAAGAAAAATACTGGTAAAGAAAAGTTTGGGGATGAGTTTGTAGATCAGTGTTACAGCACTGGCCTAGCACTCGAGTCTCTGGGATAGGTCCCCAGTTACAGTAGGAGGGGAGAGTCTCTCCAGCACTGTGACACACCCGTAACCCCAATTACTGGGAGGATGAGGCAGGAAGTTCACTTGAGCCTCACTAGAGACCAGTTTGAAGAACATAGTGAGACTTTAATGAAAATATGTAGTTCAGAGAACACAATAGATAAATCAGTGGAACATATTACAAAACCAAGAAACAATTGTAGTATTTAACAAAGACTTCATTTAGAGTGCTAGTGCTTATATAAAATGTAATATAATAGATTACACATAGGATGTTAAGTGACATTTCATATTAAGAAAAAACATGGAATCTAATAATGGTACTGGAATAACAAGTCAACTCTTGAAATACCATGCCTATAATAAAAAAATATGAAGCCATTGTGGTGGCCTGCAATCCCAGAACTGAGGGAGGCTGATGTGGGGGAATTGAGTCTTTCCTGGGCATCTTGGTGGGATTCTCTCTCAAAATAAAAAATAAAAAGGGCTGAAGATACACGCTCAGGTTAGGGGTAAGGCACTCTTGGGTCCCATCTTCAGTACCTCATGGTAAAGGAAAAAATAGGGCTGGTTAAATGATTTAAATGTTACACAAAACACTACAACATTTGGTTGAATGTTTATATAGCATAGGAATTCAAAAATGTTTCTAAACATAGATCAAAAGGAAGACCAAACAATATTCATATGTTTACTACATTTTAAAAAAGTAAATCTTCCATGCTAAAGAATGTCACATCGAAGGGCAAACAACAAGCTGGAGAAACTCTATACAACATTTATCAAAATAAAAGTTAACAGCTTTGATATATTAAGAAATTTGCAGAATAATAAAAGACAAATACCTCAAAAGAAAAATGAACAAAGACATAAAAGAAACATAGAATGTTAATCAGCAAGCATAATAAAATATTTAACCTAAATAGTAATCAAAGTAAATTAAAACAAAATAACACTTTGCATGTTAGACTTGTAAAAATGAAAAAGAACATTGGTAGGGTGTGCAGAAATTAGTACTCACAGACTGATAGTGAAGCATAAATTTGTACAAGCTGTCTGAGCTGTAATTTACCAGTAGGTCTCAAAAGCCTTAAATGTGCACATCTTTTGTCCCTGCAGTTCCATCTAGGGATTAATCTTAGAGAAACAAGAATATGCAAAAAGTCTTTTCTAAAAGCCCAATCAGCAAACAACAACAACAACAACAAAAAAACCCCAAAGTTTTCATAATAAATAATTGATAAAGTAAGTTATAGTTGTATCATACAATAACATACTATGTGATTTTTTTAAATGATGGCATAAATAGCACAGAAAGATGTTCCTCAAATACTCACGTGGAGAAAGGAGTAGGCTATCAGACAGTAGATGGTATCACTTTCTATCCCTCTAATGTTTCTCTTTATGGTGGTGCTATTTTTGATGTTGTTGTTCTGGGGATTGAATATAGAGCCTCATGCATGCTAGGCAAGTGCTTTACCATTGAGCTATATCTCAAGCATCTAATCCCATTTAAAAAAAAATTTTAAACTATACAAAAGGTTTGGAAGAACTTACTTCAAAATGTTCATAGTTTTGTTGCTGGGTAAGATTGTGAATGTTCTTAATTTTCTTGTTTTTGATCATACATATTTCCTATACTGTCTGTACTGCACTAAGTACTTACTGCACAACTTTTAAAAAATCTAAAAAAAAAGAAGACCTAGAAGCCATTTGCAATTACTAGATACCCAATTCTACCTGCTGGTGTGTGTGTGTGTGTGTGTGTGTGTGTGTGTGTGTAAGGCTTTAATTAAGGAGAAATAATTCCATGGTTTAGAAATGTATGTATCCCTAACTCCAAGCAAATTTCAATTCTTTATTTTTTTCCTGTTTTCCTAGAAAATAGTCACAAAAGGTATAACATGACAACAATTTGAGATTTCCCTCTGTTATGGTTTATGTTTGTGTCCCCCAGGCCTCATGAGTTTGCATTGTTCATATGTGATGGTTCATTGTCTAGTGCTTGGATTGATGGTGTCAGTGCTCCACCCACATAGGGGTGGAGCCAGGATGTGATGTAATGGCAGGAAGAAGGTGTGTCTTTTTCTTTGCTGGTTCGAGTTTGCTGCTGGCGGCCGCCATGAACTGCAGCCCGGTCATGCCTGCCTGTCTTGGAGACAACTGAGTGTGGACTGAAACCTCCAAAAACTGTAAGAAATAAACCTTTCCTTTCCCAGCCTTGGGCTTCAGGTATTTTGTCTCAGCGACGAGTAAAAAGTAACCAAGACACCCTCTTTTCTTCTTTCTCTTTTTACATCCCAAAGGAGAGTGCATCCATCGTTAGCAGGATGGGGAAGGATTATGTCTTGGAGGGCACAGGGTACTGGCCATGATCTAGAGATGCTTCAAGGGTGACCCCTCCGCCCATACTCAGACACTGGAAATTTGGTCCCCAATATGATCTTCTGATGAAATGGTAGGACCTTTAAAATATGAGATCTAATGGAAGGTGATTAGGTCACTGAGGCTTCTGCCCTAGAAAGAAATTAACGTAGTTCTCAAGTGAGCCTTGTCCACTACTGCAACAGTGGGCTGTTACAAAACAACAAGACTGACTTTTCATTCTCTAGCTTCTCGTTTCACCATGTGATGTCCCCTTTGTGTACATGCTCCAACCACAATGCCATGTGCCATGTGGTGATGGAGCCAGGGGCCCTCACCAGAGCTCAGAGGATGCTAGTATACCATGCCCTTGGGCCTCCAAAACTGTAAGCTACATAAACCTGTTTTATTATAAAGTATTCAGCCTCCTTCCATGTTGTTATAGAAATGGAAAACAGATTAACAGTGCTCCAGAAGGCACCCACAAACTCATCATTTTGAGCCAGAGGAATGGGCAAAGTGACTTTTACGTCTGTAACTCAAGAATGATCATCCACATCACAGAATGGTAAGTGGCAGGTAAGAGAAATTAGGGCTCCTTGAAGGTCTGGGAGTAGAAACAAGATAATCACATACTCAACTAGAGTCATGGTGACAATATATTGCTTACTGGTGGGTGTTTTTTTTTTTTTCTGCCATTCAAAGCCTAAATAATTAAAAATTTTAAGCTCTAACCTTCTTCTCTTTTTAGCTGTTACCTTCTACTTCTGTTCTCTACTTGGGACATGGGCCTCAAAAATTATCCAATCCTCCTTGACCTTGGACCAACTGTTCTCAGTACCAAAGCCAAGGATGGCAGCCCCCTACACTGGCATTTGCCAGTTTTCCCTTCTAGGAGACTGGTCCCTTTCAGTGTGTACACTTAGGCTGCTTCCTTCCTAAACCCAGAGGGGACAGGCCCATGGAGTGACTCCCTAGACATAGTAAATGTATCCTGGATATGAAAAACCCACTTCCTGGTCTGTATGTGGCCAAGAGCCCTATGTGGACAGCCAATCTGCCTCTGAAAAAGAGGTTTCTGAAATATCAATACACAAGTGCCTCGTGGGTGTTATGAGTGTCAGCTCTTGTCATTTGCATTACACTTGCAAGAACGCACAGGCCGCCCTCGGCCATATAGTAATATTCTTGTAGTTCATCATTCTTGTTACTTGGAATTTCTCAACCAATTCTAAATCTAGGTAGCAATGGATTTGGAATAGAACTCTAGTCCAGCTTCTCTAGTGCTGTGCCTTATGGTGAAAAGGATGGAATAAAGCAAAATGAACAAAAGGCCTGGTCCAAACATCTTCCCAAAGACACCCAGTTAGTCTCTCTTTCCCTACTGTGCTAGCCCTCAAAGCCTTACAGGGAGAGATGAGCGCCTTCTGCTAGAAAAATTGGTCCAGCTGTGTGGCCCAGCCTGGCCTAGACCTCTCTTTGCCCTATCTGTCTTTCGCAGGGGCAGGGAGGGGTGGCTTCACTACCCATCTCTGAACCTGACATCCAGTACAGCACCCGAACCAGTGTGCAGACACAAAGCCAGGTGCCTGGTCTGGGAGGCACCCTGCCGGAGACTCCCAGACAGCCCAGTTCAGCTCAATAGGCATTTGTGGCCTTCTCCAGTTCAAGGGCTTTCTGAGAAAAACCAGACAGCACAGAGGCAGGTCGATGAGCAGACAGGCAGGGCTGGACTGAGACTGTCCTCCCAAGGCTCCACTACTACTGTGAGAGAAGGAAGCTGCTGGTGATTTCCAAAGATTCCCAGGTCACCCACCTCAGTCCATGAGCAAAATGCCTGTGCATTCTAGGGTTGAACATGCTTCTCAGAGATGGATGCCTGGATGCCAAAAGGGAAAGAGACCTCACAGTCAAACAAAGAACAACTTCTATTTGTGGGAAGATGGATACTCTTTAGTCTATTATTAAAAGAAATCTTAAAAATACTTATCATTTATTGAGCAATTATTATGGGCTCCGTTAAGCATCCTACTTGGATTACTATCCTAATCCTAAGAACACCTGCATGAAGTGTCCTTACATTTTCCTTATGTTACACACGTGGAAATGGAGAAAGGCTGAGAGACTCGACTGAGGTCATTACCTCACGAGAAGCAAACCAGATTTACCTGAGTCTGAAGTCCATTTCCCCGCCACTGCAGGACCCACGGGACACTCTGACAAGTCAGGATCGTCAGAACCTTTCCACCACTCGGGAAACAAAGTCTTGCCAGTCATATTCTTACTTTAGTGGCTAAAGCTCCTGAAAGAGTGGGTTTCTTTTATGTTCCATTAAAAAAAAATATTGCTTGGAGCATCTTTTCCAGAGATTTTGTTCCTGAGCTCTTTTGAACCAGTAAAGGGCAATAACCTCAGATGCAGACCCAGCAGTCTTGGAGTCTTAACTTGATATGGCAGCCAACTAATTCAATCCTACACAGTGCTGATCTTTTTCATTGAGCTGCAAAAAAAGCTAGCAAAACAAAGCAGGCAGGCTCATTCCCACAGGGCCTGTGACTTTCTACACTTGGGGAACCAGAACTAAGCTTATCCCCAGTTTCCCCACCAGCAGCCCCTAAGTCTTCTGGACAGGATTTCAGAAAGTCCTGGGGCTGCAGAAAATCAAAGCCAGAAGATACTTAGGCTTATTAATCTAATCCTATGGTTTCACAGATGAGAGGCCTGAGGCTGAAGAAGGAGACACTAAAACACTGTCAGTCTTTGGCAGGTTCTTATCTTTTCCCTAAGCTTAGACTGGGGGGTAGGACCAGATGTCAGATTAGTGCTTATGTGCATACTTCCCTTGGATGGGAGAGGGGAAGAGAACTGCATGCACATGAGAGTGACAATCTTTCAAACGTTCACTGTGCTTCTGCACAGCTCTGTGATTCATGCTAAGTTACTGAACCTCTTTACTTTCTTATTCTGCAAAACAGAGATATTAGTGCCAACCTTCAAAGACTGGCCTAAGAATGAATCAAAATAATATATGAAACACAGGACTAGTAAGACTATCTGAATATAGCACAGACTTTACTTCATAATAATATATCAGTATTGGTTCATCAGTTGTAACAAACAGCACGATAGTGTAAGATGTTCATGATAGACAAAACTAACTGGGGTAGACGAGAACGCTCTGGATTATCTTTGCAATTTTTCTGTAAATCTGAAACTTTCTAAAATATGGCTTATTTAAAAATACATGAAGAGTATAGCAGAAGATGTCCTGTTAAGAGAGAGCGTTCACGAGCTACGCCCCCGAGAATCTGGAAACCGCTGCAAAGAAACAAGGAGCAAGTAGGCCAGCATCAAAACCCGTTAAGGTGCAGGCAACTCGAGTTAGCTGCAGATCCCAACTATGAGTCTCAGTAGGCACCGGGCTCCCAGGCATCCGGAGATCAGAAAAAGACTATTAAATGTGAAGTTGGGCCAATGCTTAGATGCAAATGCTAAATCTGCCCATTAATATCTCTGCGATCTAGAGCAGTGCCCTCACCACTCTACACCGTCTTTTCCTCCCTGCCTATTGCTATGATTTGGATGTGGTTTGTTCCTCCAAGAGTTTATGTATTGAAAGCTTGGACTACAAGATGGCTATGTAAAGAAGTTAGGGGCAACAGGCTGGGGATTTAGCTCAGTGGCATGAGCACTTGCCTGGCAAGTGCGACATAGTGAGTTCCACGCCCAATATTAAAAAAAAAAAAAGTTATAGGGTAAGTCATGGTGCCTTGCTCCCATAATTGCAGCACTCTGGGAAGTTGAGGCAGGAAGATTATAAATTTAAGCCCAGTCTGGGCAATTTAGTGACTTGGCAGCAAGACTATCTCAAAATAAAACATGAAAAGGGCTGAGGATGTAGCTGCAGCTTAGTGCAAAGATCATGGGTTTAATCCCTAGCACCATGGGGAGAGGGGTAGGAGAGAGAAAGACAGAGGGAAGGAAGGAACGAGGGAGGAAGAGGAGAAAGGAAAAGAAAAGAAAAAAGAAAAGGAGAAATTGGTGGATCTTTAAGAAGACAGACCTAGTGGAAGGTCATTACTAACCCTCCCTTCTTCCTGTCTTCCTGTCACCTTGTGTTCTCTCCCTCACATAATGTCCCTGCCAAGAAGCAACCACCATGGTGAGATTCAGCATAGGGTCCACAGCTGGTGCTATGAGGTTGGGACTTCCAGCATCTTCACCTGTGAGCTAAAGAAACCTCCTTTTATTTTTTTAAAAATATAGTGCCCAGCTTCAGAGTACTCTTTATTGAATTGATTGAATGTACTCATGTCCTTGGGTAACTGTCCCCCCTTGAGTGTGATCTGCACTTACTGACTTAGAAACTCTAATAAAGAGAAATGTGGGAGTGATATTACATCAGAGATTAGGATGTCAGAGACCAGTATCCTTCTTGCATTGCCTGTCACGGGGAAACTAGCCACCATGGTAGAAGGGAGCCCTGTGGAGCGGCTCATGTGAGAGAAGCTGGAAGCAGATCTTCTGAGGCTGCCAGCAGCCCCAGTTGAGATGACTGCAGTGCTGGATGCAGCTTGACTGCAACCGCAGAAGAGATCTTGAGCCAGAAGCACCCAGTTAAGTCACACCTGGATTCCTGATACACAGAAATTGTGAGATAACAAATGTTTATCAGTTTCCCACAAAGTTTTAAGAAAATTTTTAATGTAATACATAATTGTACGAAGGGTTTTTTGGCAACGTAAGAAATTTGATAAATGCAGAAACAAGCAAACAAATGGAAACTCCTCAAAAGTCTAAGGCCCATCAGATTCCATACAAGGCCTATCCACATTGGCATGTCTCATGCCATTCTGTTTATGACTGCCTCTGCTTTCCCCTTACTCCCTTAACATCTGCAGGCAGATGGGTTGGTGACGACAGCCCATGAGATTATCTCTCCATACTGGAAAGAAGTTAGCAGTTCTTGGGGCAGAGACATTTGGGTGAGAGCCCAGCTCCCTGGTGACCCTTTTTTAAAAGCGCATGTTTGTAATACATAATGAAAACATTAATCATGGCAGCTGATACATGCATACATACATCTTAATCCTCATTACTTCCCTTTCCATTTTCACCCTTCCTTCTCCCTCAACTCTAGATCCTTTTCCCCCTGTTTCCTAGTATCTATCTATGTTTTATTTTGTTTTTGCAAAAGTAGGGGCTTTCAGCATCAGATCAAGGCAAACAGTTGCCCTGGGATATATTCTGCCCCACTTCCTTGGAGAGATTTGTCTTTCTAATTCACATGATGTTCACTGCATCAACAGAAAATTACATCTGCCTTGTACCTTGTTTTGTTCCTTCTGAGACTGTCCCTAGAACATAGAGAACTTGCTGAAATTAGAGTTCAAACCTTAACTCATAGGAATTCACAGGCAAATAAGCTTTGCTTTAACACAAGTCTGGTTTCAACTGTCGTCTCGGGATAGACACTCCACTGCCACACCTACTAATTCTTGGGCAAATATGTTTAAAAGAGTAGGTGGCAGGGCTGGGCATGGTGGTGCACTCTCTTAACCCCAGCACTCGAGAGGCTGAGGCAGTAGGACTGTTGCAAGTTCGAGACCAACCTGGGCTACAAAGTGAGCCAAGCCAGTCTGAACTGCGTATAAGACCCTGTTGCAAAACAAACAAACAAATCGAGTAGGTTCAGGAAGACAGAACTCTTCTAAGACAGCTGAAATCTCTGGCTGCCATTTAGTTACCTTCAACTCTACTCACTTGTGGGGAAAGGGACACTGAGAAAGAATGTCCATTCAGACAGGATGGACTTCACCTGAAAGCCAGGGCTAAGCTCTGCCATCATTCGGATTCAACACAGAATTTTTCTTTCCCTGTCTTTTCCCCCTGCCATTACACATGCTCCACTAACACTTTTCTGAGCTTACCAAGTAGCTCCTTTTCCTTGGGGACTCTCCCTCCTCTTTCTCTGTCCCAAATGGCTAAAATCTATGTATCTCTTGACTTGATTACCCCCCACAAGGAACCTAGTTGTACAGAGAAGTTTCTGTTAAGTGCTCCCAGAAGAGATGGAGTTACTAGGCCTTGGCTCCTAGGGAGCAGCATGGCTGTGAAGAGCTAGCAAAAGCATCCGCGGCAGCAGCAGCTCCCCAGAAAGAGCTTCCTGTGGTGTGACTGATGCCGAAATGAGGACCCAGAATAGAGTCAGCAGGATTCAAGCTGGGCAGACAGAACTGCTGCTGAGCACAGAGCACTGCTCACATTGGGCACAGCCAGTGGGGGCTGCTTAACCAGCCCTGGGCACTGCCCTTGCCATCGCATTCCCCGAGATCCTCTTCTCACAAAGGTGGCTCGGACCCTGAGGGCTGGAGTGTACAGGCAGAAATGTGTCGCCTGCTCACCTCCACAGCCACGGGGCAGGACCAACATCGCCTTTTTTGTTTTCCCAACACTGCCTGCTTTCCCTAGGTCTCCTAGAGAGCCTTAACCACCTACCTTCCACTCTCTTAACACAGAGCTGCTATTTCTGGAGACTCCTGGTAGCTGTGGAGAGCCTGGCTGAAGTTCTGCTTCTATCTGAGACACTAATCTACCATGGGTTCCCTCAGAAACGAGGAAGAAGTCAAGGAAAGCACAGATTCCCAGATTCCCAGAATGCCACCTACAGCTCTATGGTTCCAGGGGATTGTGAGGAAAATCCAGGTTAGAGCTGAGGCTCCAGGCTGCCAGGAAGAACGTGCTTGTCATGCTTTGCATGTGCCATTTAACCTCACTGTAAGCTCTGTCTAAAGACAGAGGCTAGGTCTTGTTCATCTGTGTCCCATGACAGAAGAGCTTGTCCCCAGTCCTAGCCTGCTAAACTAGAGGGGACATGAAGTGGAGGTGAAGAAGGAAAGAGGCTTCTAGGGGGCTCAACTGCAAACCTCATGGCTGTGTGAGCCACAGAACAGGGTTGGGGATGCACAGCTCAGCTCTCAGCAGACCTGACATGGTTCAGGAGGTTAGGAAGCCTCATTGAGAGCACAGAGGAAATAATGCAGTGGGAGCAAAGCCATCTCCACCCTGGCTGCTTGCCTCTCCATATCAGCCACTTGCCCCAAAGCTGCCCTGCACAGTGCTGAGTCACCTCCTATGTCCCAGCAAGTTCCCTTCTTTATGAAAGCTGCTCTGTTCCACTTCCCTTCTTCCTTACCATGCATGCAAACTTTCATGGGGTGGGCCCCAGTCCATTCTGTGTGCAGCCTATTCTAACCACTCCAGCCCACACCAGCCCCTGTCTTTTCTGAGCTCCTGCAGCACCCTAGCCACATGGCCTAGCACATTTCAAACACTTCATAGTACTCATTAGGTGCTTTTCTTCAAGTCCTTGTCAACTAGAACAGAAGACCTGTGAGACAGCAGCAGGGTACCACATGGCAGCATTAGAGTCTTAAGAACTAAGACCGAGTTGGAATTATTCTGCATTCTCCTGGAGAGCTGGTGCAGAAAGTGGCAATAATAATAATAATAATAATAATAATAATAATAATAATAATAAATATTCGGGCCGGGGATTTACCTCAGTGGCATAAGCACCTGCCTGGCGAGCATGAGGTACTGAGTTCAATCCCTGGTACCAAAAAAAAAAAAAAAACCAAACCAAACCAAAACAAAACACCCAACAAACATTACAGTAATATAATAATAATTATTATAGGGCTGGGGATTTAGCTCAGCAGCATAAGCACCTGCCTTGCAAGCAGGCGGTCATGAGTTCAATCCCCGGTACTGATAAAAAAATACTAATTATTATTATTACCCAAAAGCTGCCATTATTATTACTATTATTATTTACAGCTTACAGGTAGTATGATCCTCTACAAAGTGCTTTGTTGCCCCTTGGTCCAGTGAGCAAGAGACAGGCTCTGAAACCAGGCTTTCTGTGTAGTGGTCTTAGTTGGTTGACAAGGAAGGGGTCTTACCCTAGGGCCAAAAAATGAATGCGGTGATCTTTGTGGTTTATAGGTGACCTTTAGAATACAGCTCCATCAAGCACTGCCCTAACAGGGTGCTGGCCTCCCTCTCCTCTCACCGCTCCCTTTTATCAGGCATTATCAGCCTGGCTCCCGTAACTGCCAGGCTAAGCTCTGTTGTCTGTTAGATTAGCTGCCCTTGCTGTTCAGTACTGGGGCTTGTGGTTAGGACACTAGGTTTTTGGCTGCTGGGGCCTAAGGTGAGTTGCACATTCCTGTGGACAGCAGAGCTGTTCATGGGGATATTCCTTCTTGATTCTCATGGTTGCACCCCTATTGGTAAGTGGACGACACAGAGAGGACTCCGCAGTTCAGATTTAAATGGAAGGGAAAGTACCTATGAGTTTGACCAGACTTCCAGAGAGTTGATTCGAAGGTGTCCAGTGACACTTAAAGAAAGGTCTCAGCTCTCAGGAGTCAAGACATCAGTATCTAGAGAATAGGAGTGGTCTCCAGGATACAGATGGTCTGAGCTGAGGATTCGGGGTCTGCAAGTTAGGTGTCTCACGCCAGACCTCTGACAAACTTCTTGTGACATGTCCTAGCTTTGTTTTTTGTTCAGTTCCCCAGACACTTCACTCCAGGTCTGCTGTTACCATCTGCGGTCATCAGCCATCACTCTCATTATAAAGAACAATCTTTACTTACACTGCAGCCTTTACGTATGTACAATCTCACTGCATCCTCACAATATTCCTTCATGACACAGATTAAAAGTTAGCTTTCCCACCTTACACATGAAGCTATTAAAGTCTGAGAAATGTTATGACTTTCTTATTTTTATAAACAAGTTATGTAGGGTTTTGACTGAGCACATGCTCTACCATTAAGCAATACCTCTGGCCCCTTGTTTTTAAATGAAAGCATGCCTAAACTCCCTGTCTACTCGTACTGAAACTTTCTTTCCACACGTGATTGGTTTTCTGATGATTCTAAAAAAAAGAAGATAGACACTAATTCTATTGCAATAGTAGAATTCAAAATTCCACCTTCCATGCCAGCATCGTGGAAATATCTACCTCAAATACAGTGTGCAAAACATGTACTACTAAAAAAATTTAAAGAAAACAGAAAACAACACATGCTAGTTTTCATTAAATTACTTTTTGTCATAATAGCTACTGTCAGACACACAATAGCTACTTTACAGACAGATAATAAGCACAGAAAAGCAAAGTGACCAGCAGGCTCACAAAATGATTTAGGGTTAAAAGACATCAGATCCAGCTGCCCCTTTTGCCTTCCTATATGGCTTCCACAGATGACTATCTTCAGTCGTGACATCCCTTCTATCAGGGGACTCACTCTCTTACCTTGTCTTCTGAGGTGTGTCTACACAGATACTGAGCTCTACTTAGGCCACCATCTAGTGGGACACACCCCACAGGTAGGGGATGAGAGATGGAGGTGAGTCTAAAACATTTCATTTCTACCTCAAAGGTCTCACTCAGAGACAGACAAGTGTGCAGTCGTGAATTCAATCCCCAGCACACACACACACACAAATCACACCTCCAAGGCAATGATTCAGAAGCTTTTAGGGGTTAAACTTCTGAGACTCTGATGAAAGCTATGGTCTCTCCTCAAAAAAATGCATGCAGGTTTATGCTCATGTCTCCTTGTTCATCATGCAGAGAGGTTTAAGAGGCCTTCAGCAGACTTCGATTGCAGTGGTCAGCTTGGCCAGGCAGGGGGAAAGCCAGGTCCCTTTTCAGAGTTGCTTCTTCCACTGCCCTTTCAGTTTGTACCACTCTGGCTCAGTAAGCCCATTATAATTAGCTCCTCTCTGGAGGTGACTCAGGACCATTATCTTCCCCCTACTCCTGATGACCCATTTGGAGGAGAGGGGAAGTGACTTTCATAGAGTCATACCATGAGTCAGTGTACAAGCCAAGACCAGAATGTGGCATTTGGGGCTCCCAAGGCTATATTTAAGCCACTGGCAAGAGCTGTTTCTCACAGCAGGATCTGGACACTGGCAGGGTATAAACACAGGCAGAAACTGACCCCAGCTATAGGATGAGCAGAGAGAATACAGAATCTGAAACTTTATCACTACCAATCACTCTCTTCTTGCGTCTCCAAAACACAGAGGACAATTCTATCCTCATACTGCACAAGAATAAACTGAGGCAATAGGAAGGAATAAAAAATTCTGATTTTCTGGATTCAGGTTAACACGTTCCTTATGACCACTGCAACCCTGGCAAAGACTCACACTGCATTTTGGGGTATCCCCTAAGATACTACACCTCACCCTAGGACACTGTATTGCAGGTTAAGTGCTTTGCCCTTGGTCAAGGCATGACACAAATGGGTGAAGAGACTTAATACACACACACACACACACACACACACACACAGTCCTTTAAGACCTATCTGTCATTGAACCAGTCTCTTACTCAAGACTAGAACAGAAGAAGTAAAAAGAAATTAAATATGATGAGAGCTGATTTCAGCATTATCAAGGAAAAATCTAACAAGTAACACTGACTAATGCCAGTAACCCACTCTCACTAGCTTTCTCAGCCCACAGCTGGGACTGTTTCTTGACTAAGCCAACTTCTTCAGTGCTGTCCAGTAGAACTTGCTGGGA
Organism: Cavia porcellus; assembly: GCF_034190915.1. NCBI lineage: Eukaryota > Metazoa > Chordata > Mammalia > Rodentia > Caviidae > Cavia > Cavia porcellus. Next base: position 7,321,854 of record NW_026947504.1, read on the forward strand.
TGATGGAAATATTCCATATCTGAGTTGTCCAATATTCTAGCCACTGCTCACATGGGACTGCTGAGTATTTTAAATGTGCCTAATGTAACTGAAGAACTGAATTTTCGAAAAAAAAATTTTTTTTGAAACATTCTCACTGTGCAGTTTAGGCTGGCCTTGAACTTATAATGTAGTTCAGGATGACCTTGAACTCAAAGTGATCCTCCTGCCTAACTGCTGGAGTTATGATATGCACCACCACAACTGGCTCAATTTTACTTATTTTTTAATTAATTTAAATTACAATTCATTTGCCACTTGTGGCTAGTGTCTACTGTATAGAATGACACAGTGGCTCTCGAGGATCGGTAAAATCATAAACTTAACTAATTATTAAATTACTTATAAGCCTGTTTAGTCTTTACCCAACTGACTCAGAACAAAATCCTGGATTTGTTAGAAATTCCTAAGGCTCTCTGGATGGTTAGAGTTGGCTGAATCTGTGTGGAAGACTAGCCAGGAAAGGGACAAACTCTCTGATCCATGTGTTAAGATTTTTTTTTTTCCTAAAAAAAAGGAGATTACCCTATCTCACATCCTGGCCCACATATTCTAGGAAATGACCCATTGCAAGGGTCTAGCGTTTTGAAGGTGTCCACTGCAGGAAGCAGGAAAATATTTTCAGAAGGAAAGATAGAAATATGTGTTAAAGGCTTATGAAATGTATACCTCCTTTGGCATGTTGACTTTTAAGAAATTAATTCAAGATGTACAACTATTAGAACTGTCAAAATTCTGAACACTGGCAATGCCAAAAGCTGGCAAGAATGTGGAGTAACAGGAATGCCCATTCATTGCTGGTGCAGCCACTTCAGTAGATAGCTTGGCAGTTTCTGACAAAACTAAGCATACTCTTACCATGCAATCTAGCAATTATACTCTTTGGTATTTACTCACAGAGATGACAATTTACCTGTACACAAAAGCCTGCACATGGATATTTATAGAGCAGTTTTACTCATAGTTGCAAAAACCTGAAAACAACCAAGATGTACTTCAGCACAAAATTGTATAAATATAGTGCCTTTGAACAATGGAATATTATTCAGTGCTAAAAAGAAATGAACCATCAAGCCATTAAAAGTCACAGGAATCTTAAGTGCACATGTAAGCCAATCTGAAAAGGCTATATACAATATGATTCCAACTACATGACATTCTAGAACAGGCAAAACTACAGAGACAGTAAAAAGATCAGTGGTTGCCAGGGAGGGGAGAAAGGGAACAACTAAAAGGCAAAACAGAGAATTTTTAAGGCAATAAAAACACACTACAGGATTCTAGAGAGCTGGATACATATCACTGTACATCTGTCCAAACCTGAGGAACTGAGAGTGAGCCTGATGTGAGTTCTGGAGTCTGTGGGATGATGAGGTGTTGGTGCAGGACCACAAAAGTGTCAGCAACTGGCTCTGGTGGGGGTTGTTAAACACAGGGGTGGACTGTGTATGTATGGAAGGGTAAGGGGAAAATGGCAAATCTCTGCTCCTTCCTCTCAATTTTATTCTTAAAATTCTTTTTAAAAAGTTAAGTCTAATAAAACAAAATAAAAGAGAACTTTATCTCACACCATAAAAAAAGAAAGAAATTAATTCAAGTTGTATGAAGATTAAGCTACAAGGATGCTCATTTTAGACCTTTTTCATGGAGCAAAAAATATTGTACGTAATCCAGATATACAATAAGAGCAGATTGTTAAATAAATTATGTAGCTTCATAAAATAGAATAGTTCTTACCTCCCACATGTAAGCTATCAGAAAAAGTTCCCTTCTACCTCCAGCATACATTATGATTCTGTCCATTATGCTTCATGTTAGTGGCCACCATCTGAGAACAAAGTGCCACCCACTTTCACCTGGATTAGTAATCAGCCCCTGAACAATCACCCTTTGGCCCATTGTCCACATAGCAACCAGAACAGTCTTTGATTGGCTTGATGCCTGGCTGTTTTTAACTGTAATAAGCACCCACAAACTCACTACCTATAAAGATTAGGATCATTTTTTCCCTCAGTTTTGGGGTTTAAAAGTAGGATCTTTGAAATAAGCTCCTTTCCCAACATATTTTGATTTTGTTGTTTTGAGACAGGATCTTGCTAAGTGCTAAACTTCCCAGGCTGGGCTTGAACTTGCAACCCTTTTGCCTCAGCTTCCCAGAGTGCTGGGATTATAGGTATTACCACCACACCCATTAAGGCTAAGACCTTGACCGTTATTTACCACATTAGTTACTTTTTCTCATCACTGCGACAAAATATCCAACACCCAAATGAAGGAAGGAAAGGTTTATTTAGCTCACTGTTGTGGAGGTTTCAGTCCATAATCAGCTGGCTCCCAAGGCAGGCTGGCAAGGAACTGGAGTAACACTTCAAGACAGCAGCCAGAGCAAAAGGGAAAGAAACAAGCCTCCTCTCCTGGCTCATATTGTACACAGAATAAACCTGCCCCTGTGGCAGGTATAGCGCTCACAAAATCTCCTTGTCCTCCTTTGCACAGGATGAGGATATTTACAAAGTAAGAACCCTGGCTCCCTGCTGAATCTCTCAGTTAAACTTCTAAACTTCTCAAGTTGATACAATATATCAACCATAACATGCCACTTGGCCCATATCTGTGTCATTTCCTTCTCTCCTGTCATGCCAGGTAGCCACTGTCCTGAACCCTCACTCCATTGTTTTTCTTTTTTTACATAGTATTATTATATCTATAACAATTAATAAACATTCATATTTTTATTAGTTATTTTAATTTAATAAAAAGCATTATGTGACATGCAATGATTTTTTACACATTGTAGTTGTTAAAAGACTTGTATATTATTACATGTCATCATAGTTTATTCAAGCTCCTGTGTATTCCATGTATTTATAGATCTAGTTCAGCTAGTCTTAGACTGATGGGCATTTAGGATTTATCCTCTAGATTTTTTTATTGTAAATGATGCTTCCATGAAGATTGTGGTGGTTTATATCCCTCATGGTGTATCTTGGTTTCTATTCTCATTGCTAAGATGAAATATCTGATATACAAGGTTAAAGAAGGAAAGGTTTATTTAGCTCACATTTTGTAGAGGTTTCAGACCATAATCATCTGGTTCCAATGTAGGGTGGCATCATACAGGAGAAATAGTTCATGGTAGGCAGAAGGCATCAAAGCAACAAGGGACCACCACAGCTCTTTGTATCCTTTATATCTTCTCCAGGAAGGGTGGGTAGAAATCACACCCTTCATCCTCGTGCCCTTGATCCTAGCATTGTACCACTAGTTGATTTAGTGTCACAGATTCTAGATTCAGCCATCTCTGAAACAGTCCCACCTATCAACACACTAGGCTTTCAGAGGACATGTCGACACAAGCCATAACATTACCCCCCTGGCCCCTCAAAGGCTCATGCACATCCCTTGTGCAAAAGGGATTTAGCTCATCTCTAAGAATTGCTGAAGTACTAACAGTTTCAGCTTTGCTGCAAAGTCCAAGTCCAAAGACTCCTCTGGCCAGTTTGGACTACATAGTGAACGCAACGCCAGACTGAACTGCGTAGTGAGACTCTGTCTTAACAAAACAAAACAAAATGAAACAAAACAAAAACCACCAAAGTCTCCTCTGAGATTTAAGGCAAACTCTTAGCTATACGCCCTTGTATAAACAAAAAGAAAGTTAAACACTTCTAACATTCAATACCACAAAATAGAAATTTCCATTCCAAAAGTTACAAACAGGGGGATAGCAATAAATGGAAACAATGCAAGTCCAAGATCCAGCAGGGCAAATATTAAATCCCACAGTTCTACTTTCAACATCCTCAGCAATTATGCTAAGTTGTGAACTGCAAAGGGCTTGGGTGCTTCCCCTAGGATGACACTGTGTGTAGGTATAGCTCCCATGGCTTCTCTCTTTGGTTGACTTTCCTCACTCTTGGCAGTTTTCCATGGATGATCCACCTTCCCAGCTTCTCCAACTTTCTGAGGTCTCCACTGAACCTTTGGCTTCACACTCACAGCTTCACACACTGCCCTCTCAGAGGCACATTGCCTGACCTCCCAAGTCTTCTTCTGAAATCTGGATGGAAGACTTCCTGGTCCTACAACTCTTCCATTCTGCATGCATCTAAAACCAGCATCATGTGAATGACACCAATGTCTGCTGCCAGTTGCAGCAGTAGCTAGGCTTCCTTCTCTCTTGGCTGTAGGGGGTCCAGTGCCTATGAACCAAAACCCAAGGCTGCTGCCATTCTGGAACATAGTTCTCTAGGGTTTGCCTCTCAAAACAAAGTCTTTCACTTTTGCAATTTTGAGGCTGAAAAGGGTGCCGTGTTGTGATGCCTCAGGCCATCTTTTCTATTTTCTCATTCTTTCTCAGCAATCAGGACCTCCTCTGCTTTATCTTTGCAGCTCACAGCTTTACTGGAACCTCCTCTCTGGCCAAATGCAAAATGTTTTAAAGCATCTGCTGGGCTCTATGCTCTTAATTCTCAATATAAATCTGACTAAAAGCTGCCAACAGTAGCCATGTCATTGCCTAAATATTAAGCTGCCTTGAAATTTCTTCTTCAAGATTAGTTAGTCCACAGCTCTTAATCTCAGTCTCAGGCAAAGTCTCTGGGCCCGAGTAAAATGCAGACAAACTTTTTGCCAAGCTGTAACTCACAAGTCCTGACATTCAATACCGAATGTAATCGTTTCTCCTAGGACTTCCAGAACCTAGTCATTACTGGAAGCATTTCTATCAGTCTTCTAACCTGTGTTCTAGCCAGAATCTTCCATCAAGTGTAGTCTCAGGTTTTTTCAGCCAGCACTTCCAAATCTTTCCTAACTTCCCCTTCTCACAAGCCAGCTCCAAAGGCTCCTAAACCACATGGTCAGGCACAGTCACAGCAGCAACCCTCCTGGTACAAAATTCTGTCTTATTTACTTTTCTCATGGCTGAGACAAAGTACTTGATATCCAAAGTTAAAAGAGGAAAGGTTTAGCTGTGTGTGTTGGTACATATCTATAACCCCAGCACTCAGAAGGCTGAGGCAGGAGGATTGCCAAGAATTCAAGGCCAGCTTGGGATACATAGTAAGTTCAAGACCAACTTGAATTACACAGCAAGACCCTAAATCAAAAAACAAACTACCCCCTCAAAAAGAAAGGATTATTTAGCTCACAGTTTGTAGAGGTTTTGACAGTTGGCTCCAACAGAGAAACAGTTCGTGATGGACAGAAGCTATCAAAGCAAAAAGGGACCACTGCTGCTCTTTCTATCCCTTATATTTTCTCCAGGCTACTCACCCATACCCTTAACCCCATGTCCTTGGTCCTACCATTGTCCCATGAATTTATTTCAACATCACACATTCTAGATCAGCCACCTCTGAAAAAGCCCCACCTGTGACCTGATTATGTTTTGGAGAATTATCTAGACATAAGCCATGACATGATATATATGCAAGCGTTTCTCCTGGAAAAATAAATACATATGATAATGAAATTTCTGCCTTTTAAGGCATGTAGATGTTAAAATTTGCTTTCCAAACTGGTTGTCAATTTTTACTGTCACCAGAAATTTTGAAAAGATTCTGTGGACCCACACTGTTTTCAACATTTAGAAATATCAAACTTTTAAAATTTTGCTAATCTAATAGGTACCAAAAGTTATCTAAATATGCTCTTAATTTCCATCTCCCTGATCATTAATGATGTTGAATATCTCTTCATATTTTTATTGATTTCAAATTTATCCTAGTCTGTGAAATGCTTTGTGTCATCTGCGTATCTTTTTTTATCATGCTTTTCTTATTAGTTTGCAGTGGTTTTGAAGTTTTTTAAAATTCTTAATACTAATCTTTTGCTGGCTGTGTGTTTTAAAGATCTTTTCTCAGTCTATAAACTGTCTTTTTCACTTTCTTTAATGTGCCTTTTGATGTCTAAAATTCTTAATATTAATATAGCCAAATTTATCAGCTTTTCTTTTGCAGTAAATACTCTTTGTGACTTATTTAAAATATTTTCCCTTTCAAATCTAAAATATAAAAATCTATATTTTCTATTGAGTTTTAAAGTTATGGTAATTTTTGTGCTTCAATATTTAAACCTCTGGGGTTGATGTTTTGTACTTCTTACATATAATTTTTCCAGTTCCACTTATGATGCAGTTTTTATTCCCCTATTGGTGTGATATGCTACTTATGTCATATACTGAGGTTCCATATTTACATGAGTCTATTTCTTTTCTTTCTTTCTTTTTTTTTTTATCGGTACCGGGGATCAAACTCACGACCACTTGCTTGCAAGGCAGGTGCTTATGCCAATGAGCTAAATCGCCAGCCCCTACATGAGTCTATTTCTGAACTTTATAATTTGTTTTATTGGTCAGTTTGTCCTCGTAGAGCTACACAGTGTTAATTATCTGACTTCATACTACATCCTTTTATTGGATAGTGCAAGACTTTTCTCATACCTTTTTCAGAATTTTAGAACATGAAAAATCTTTATTAGGGTATTAAAATCTGTAGATCAAAGGGTGGAGAACCAAAAAATTGACATCTTTATGATACTAACTTTCTCTATGAATGTATTATCTCTCTCCTTTTATTTAGTTTTCTGTATCTTTTAATAAAATTACACATTTTTATGTAGAATATTTGTATACTTTTTTAGGACTTATTACTAAATATTTGATATTCTCCTACAGATTTTAAAATACATCTTTAATTATATTTTCTAGTGTATTGTATATAGAATGCAAAATACTTTAATAGATCTATCTTATTCCAAGATAACTAGCTAAATGCTAGTTATAACTAGCTATTAATAATAATAGAAAATTGTTACTTCTAAAATTTGTATGATGTTTGGGGGTTTCTATGAAAATAGAGTAGACCTCAAGCATATGCCTGAAACCACAGATAGTACCAAACTCTGCATACTGTGCTTTTCCCCATTCTGTACATACATAAACATACCCAGAATAAAGTTTAATTTATAGATTAATCAGAGTAAATAATTAACAGCAACAAAATAGATTATGACATAATAAATGTCATCATACTACTCAGAACAGCATACAATTTAAACCTAAGTTGTTTACTGCTAGAATTTTCCCACTTTGACAGATTATCAAAATGGTCTGTCACAATTTGAGCTTGCTACCGCAAGAAAGTCTAGCCTATTGCGGCACTCTCCTTTCCGTGAGACAGACCGTTACATAGACTGAAACAAGTTTAAAAAAAAAAAAAAAAAAGAATTTTCATACTTAGTATTTTTGGGTCACAGCTGACCATATAAACTGAACTCCAGGAAGTGAAGCTAGATGGGGGAGTGGGGCTACTGTAATGACAACACAAAAAATGTCCATTTTATTTCGTCTTTTCTGTTTCTTACGCATCCTCTCCCCAAACATATACATACTCTCTTTTGGTCTTTCTGCAATGGTGAAGTGGATATCTTGTTTCATTCTTAGTTTTAGCTTACATACATCTGACATTTCCTCATTTTACAAAGATGTTTTCTCTAGTATTTTTATATGATACTTATTTTTATCTGATTAGGACATTCCCTTTCATTCTATTTTATCGTAAACAGTTGTTGATTTTTAAGAGCTTTGTAGTATCTAAAATAACATAACTATAGTAAACAGCATAAAAATAGACTTAATTACTGTAAGACAAACAGCAGCCCTGAAACAAGCAAAATCAACCAGCCTAGAAGCCCTGCGTGTCCTTCCCTGTTACAAGCTCTTCCAACCCTGAGTAACTTTTCTCCCACCTATTTGGCACGTATCTCTTTACTTTGCTCTGGTAGTTTTATCACCCGAACATGAATAACTAAATACTCTGGCTTGACATGGCCTAATAATTTTTTTTAAGTCTTCTGGATCTCTTGAGTGACAGGCTGTCCCTCTCTTTCTTTTTTCCCCTCTTGCATCCATTTTAGTGAAGACAATAAATCACTTGTTGTCTGATGTTTCCCTTCGTAAGTCACTGATTTTTGTAATCTAATGAGATGTGCAGGGGGTCTTGCTTTTAATTTTCTAATGGAGAAAATTACTTTTATTGAGAGAAACTTTCCTAAAACAGATCAGATCATGTCACTTTACTCCAATGGTTTCTCTCAGACTGTAGGATAAACTATCCAGCTTCAACCATGACCTATATGAATCCCAGAAAAGCCCTACAAACAGTCCCACTACATCCGTCTTTCTCACTATAGAATTTCCCCTCCTCTTCCCTGTGTCTTAGTGCCAGCAATTTTCTTACAGGTTTTCAAATATGCCAGGTTATTCCCAGGTTTTGTCACTGCATGCACTGTTCTATTCCCTAGAATGTTTTCCCCCTAACCTTTACATGGCAGCTCTCTAGTATCCTGCATATCTCAGCTCAAAATTTCCATCTGCAAATAGAACTTGTGAAATAGCCCCAGGTCACTTTAAATAGCCGAAAGGACAGAAGCACAGAGCAAAGAGCACTCATCTCTGCGAGAGTATCACACCTCTGACTAGTATTTATGCTTGTCTGTCCTTTCTGTTTTACTTCATTTTACTTCTCCGACAGGCACATATTATATCTATAAATAAAACAGTAAAACTAACCTTATTATGATGAAAGGAAAAATTCTTTCTTTAAAAGAAAAACTGTTATCTAGTTTAGAGAATCTAAAGATTCTTCACATGGCCTAAGGACTCATTTATATCTGCAGAGGTAAACATCAAGTAAAAATATGCTCCTTTCTATCCTCGGTGTCACAGAGAAACTCAGCAACTAAAATTTGGCTTTATGTAGTCGCTTTATTTTGTACTGTGCAAAAAAAAAAAAAAAAAAAAAAAGAAAGAAAAGAAAAAGAAAAGCAAGCAAGAAAGAAATTATGGCTCATGATAAGGCTCTTTTAATATTATCTATTGTGGGGACAGAAGACATACACAAATGAAAAGGCAACCTCTTATTCGATAACAATTATGATCTTTTCCCTTGTGGTACATGTGTCTCACATGGCTTCATATTCTCCTCGAGCTTACTAATGCCTTAGGTAGAACTCTGGTGGTCAATGAATGCTAGCTGAATTAAACAGTTTAGTGTGTGCAATATCACAACATGATGCTTGATAAAATGCCAAATAAAGTCATTAGGAATTGTCATTTAATGGGTATAGAGTTTTGCAAGGTGAAACAGTTCTGGAGATCTGTTGTACAGGAATGTCAGTACATTTAATAGTATTGAACTGTGAGTACAAAATGGTTAAGCGGTAAATATTGTATGCTTTTTATCATAATTTTAAAATAACAAACAAGGTGGCACAGACTGGTTGGTGTAGTCCCTGAAAGATCATCGTGATAAAGGAAGTCAGGAAAGACTCAAGCTGACCTAGGAAAGCACAGCACAGCGAGGTTCCACACAGGCAAGGGGGCAACTGAGTGGGGCCCAGGAGCCAGCAGGCAGATGTGTTCGGGACGTGTGTGTCGGGAGATGGTTGTAATGAGCTGCAGAGGATTTAAAAAGATGAATCGGAGTAAGAGGCCCTGGAAGCAGGCTGGGTCTGGACCTGAGCCTAGAGGCAACGAGGAGAGACGAAGGTTTTAGATTTTGGAAATTGTGATAAAAGGGGTATTCTAAAAATACTAACAGGCATTCAAATTAGGATATAGTACACATTAATCTCAGCCCTGCTGAAAAGGACGGAAAAGGAAGCGCCCAAACGTCCTAATGTGACATTCAGATGACAGCGATTGCTGAGACAGACACAGAGTCTAGACCAAGAGGTCACCTGAAGAAGCTTTTCGGGGACTAGAGAGCCTGCCCCCACACTAAGGCGGAAGGCTGGATGCCATCACTCTTGTCTCCTAACCTTTCCCAGAGAGACACAGACCCACAAAACCGCCTTTCTCTTCCCGGCTCTGTAATTAGGTAGATGGCGGGCAGCAATGACTTCTTGCCTAAAATGAGAAGCAGAGACAAGCTGCATTTCAGAAGTAGGGCTCTCACACACGCAGACGGGTCACTCAGCCACAGCTGCATGGGTCTGGGAAGTACTCAGGCTCTTGCTACTAAAAGGGAGCACTCAGAGCGCTCACCCTAGCACTGCCCTTGAGTCAGATGAGCAGGCTCCCCATTATTTCCATCTCCAGCCAGCTGACTTATCTTTCCGGACATCAAAGATAAGAGCAAGACACAAACAACAGTCCCCTGCAAATAACCCGTGGCTCTGCTGGAGCTGTCCTAGCATAAGTATTAGGGGTATGCCAACTGTTTGCTGCGAAGAAAGGAAAACAAACATCAGAATTCATTTTATTTGCAAGTCACTGCATAGGTATAAAAAATCAAGAAATGGAAAGGCAAAAAGACTTTTAAAAGCCGTGTTTACATTTAGTCCATGTTGACAAATATAAATGGCTCATATCGTACTTGATCTCTTTGGGCTTCTGCTAAACCTGATGTTTTTAAATGAGTACCCTATTATGAACACTTTTTGATGTCAATTAACAAACATCTACCAAAATGGTGTGCTGTGGCTGCATGGTATCCCACAGTGTCAGGAATATAGGAGAGCAAGTCCACCTGACTGATACCCCATCGTTGGCTGTTTAAATTGTTCCCAGTATTTGGCATGATGAACATCTAGGAGCCAAACAGCTACATCTCCTTCATCTTTACATTGTTGCTGTTGGCAAATGTGCAATCAACTCCTACCCCAAAGGAGGAGACCTGTAACATGTGTCATCAGGAAAGCTTCTGGAACGGGGCTCAAACGCCAGTGCTTCCAGGAAGGTTTTTCCAGAGCAGATCAACTAGAGTGCTTTCTCAAACCCAACTAGTTTGATGGTCTGCTTAGCCACTGTGCACTTTCTCTGGCATTTAATCCTGCCTGGCCTGGTCTGTCATAGGTATTCCCCTTGATGATAGATAATACATATGTTCCTTTTCCCATCTCAAGGTACTACTCCTGTCTGACTCTGTGCTCTTACTATGGCCTCATCTCCTTGGCTATAAGCCATTAAAGTTTAGACTAATACTCAGCAGCAGGAATAAATGGGCTAATCTTATGAAGACCATCTGATACATGTCCACCAACACACTCTAAGGATTAACAGTAATCTGTCACCATCCCTAAATAGCATTTTAGTGAAAGGGGAACAAAGTAGAACAAAGGTCAGTAAAACAGACCTGCCCTTAATGGTTACAGAGGATCCCACTGTCTAATCCTAGGCTGAGGGCAGATATGGCAGAGCTGCCTCTTCCATATGGGGAGAAACCTGCCGAAGTGCAGAAATAGATGGAAACAGCCCTCAGAGCAAGGGCTCAGTAATTAGCAAAGATACTCTCAGCAGGCCCCGGGATGCTAAGGTAAGTGAGCAGGTAAATACTGCAGATTAAGGCAGAACTTCCACGGCTGCCCATACGTTGTACCTATCCTCTAAATGGAGCCTGGCTCTGAGGAAGTACCACGGACCAGAGTTCCTCTTGGAGAGAGGTCAAAGTTAATCCTTTTTGCTGGGCTCAGTTGTCCTTCCATGTAAACCAGGAACTTCTGTTAAACACTTCCTCTCCTAGACCTGTGGGAAAGGAAGCACGGGTCCTCTTTGAACACAGTTCTTACCTTGCAGGAAGTTTCCATTTACGACAACAAGAAACATGAGTGCCCTATTATCAGGCGTGGTAAGTAGGACTGAGGGGCTGAGGAGGGGAGTCAAAAGTCAAGAAACTTGGGTTGGAAATCAGGAAGCCTAAGCCTAGTTTTCTCTGTAACCAGTGAAGAATGATATAGCCTTGAGTTTGTGGTTTCTACCTTAGAAAAATGAAAGACAAACTCAATAAACTGCCCACAGAAGAGCTGCCCGGTCCAAGCTTAGTTCTGGTAACCCCCAGAGAACTACACAAATCCCTATCTTGTGGTCAACACTTGTATATCTCGACTGAACCTGAAGCCAAGCAAGCCCCAAAGGGCCACTCATCTGATTACCTTATATATTCAGGAACCTGTATCTGGGTCAACAAACCCAGTTTGGAGAGCCACCTAGCATCTGCTTTGTCTCCCAAGTGAATCCTGATCTGGCCAAGGGACCCAAGATAACCTGCCTCACTCTTTCTGTTCTCCTCATCCTCTTTAATTCTCTGAGTCTGGTCCTTAGTGCTGATGCAGCAAGAAGTGCAGGACTCAGCATCACCTGAGGGACACTTTCAATTCCCAAGAGGCCCAGCCCTTGATCCTGGCAAAGCGAAGTGGAGATTTATGAGCTAAGAATTGTGAGTCAGAATTTTGGAGTTGGCTGAAAACAAACACCAACTACCATACAGAGTCAAAAAACATACTGTCACTTGAAATATGAAGTGAGACCAGAGACTTTCAGGAAGAGAAGACACGAAGAGCAGTTAACATAGGGGAAGGAACTTGCTCAATCATCAAGGGCTCTAAATTTTCCAAGTTAGAACACAAGCCTTTGATCTCTGCCCTACATCGCACTGGCCACCCATTAGGAACACAGTTGTCTTGCTCAAGAGTCACACCTCAAGCACACAACTTCCCAAGCTCTTTTGACACCCATGGGGTGTTCTCAGCCAGAGGATGGGGGAAATAGCAGGCTCTCATCCTGGAAGCAAACATTCCATTCTGCAGGACTTCCAGACAGCACTGGTAGAACTGAGTCCCCCATTGCACTGGTAGGAATCTTTTTTTTTTGTCTTTTTTGAGACAGGGTCTTGCTATGCAGTTCTGTCAGGCCTTGAGCTCACTTTGTAGCCCAGGCTGGTCTTGAACTCCCAACGATCCTCCTGCCTCAGCCTCCCGAGTGCTGGGATTACAGGCGTGAGCCACCACGCCGGCTACTGGTAGGAATCTTAAGAGTAGTTCTCATATTGGTTCCCTTTCCCCACTTTCCATGTCTCTTTCTCACTCATGCTCTTTGCTTATCCTCGCTTCCTGGGATCACCCCCAAATCCACTATCTGCACCATTCTTGCATCAGATTCCGCTTTCAGTTGAACACAAACCAAAGAATCAGTAGAAAATCTGGTGCTTACAGAACTGGATGGAGAATTTGAGGTGATTTTGCATATTTTTTCAAAGATATCAAGTTGCTTTGAAAAACTTTCTCCATAGTGCTCTTGGCTTTCCATTTATCCAGCTGGCTAGCTACCCAGCTCAGCAGCAAAACTAGCTCACACTGACCCATCCAGCAATATCACAGAAAGAGGGAGGTACTGAAAATTCTTCACCAGTGCTCTGTAGCTCTTGGAAACCATTCAGGAAGGAAGATTACTACACAACCTCTGTATTGTCTTCCCCCGTCCACTGTCCCATGCTGAGAATAGTTCAGCATTGAGGGTGTGTGCCCCAACCTAGTATCTCAAGGGAATCTGGGAAGAGATAATATGCATGTGAACCACGCACAAACACACATGTATCCAGGAACATACACATCTACATACCCAGGAACAAAAAAACCAGGAAAAGACACTAGACTTTTAGTCAGAGTTCTGAATACAAGGATTATGGATTTTTTTTTTTTTTTTGTCTTTTTCCTGTTTATCAGTACCAGGGATCAAACTCACGACTGCCTGCTTGCAAGGCAGGCGCTTATGCCGCTGAGCTAAACCTCCAGCTCCTATTATGAATCATTTTTATTTGTCTCTTTGTATTCCCAGGTATTTTCTACAATGAATGTTTAATGGTCCTAATTTTTAATTACAAAAGAATGACACTTTTCCCTTCCATACTACATCTGCAGAGCCCTACATATGACCTATAAACATCCACAGATTCAGTTAGCGAGACAATCTGAGACAAAGGCATACCCTAGACCTTTTGCCTGGAAGTTCTTAGACATGAAATGTAGAAACACAAAATATTATCAATATCATGCATTTTCTCCCTCAGTAACTTGGTCTTTCAGAGGAAGTGAAGCACAGAAATACAAGTCAATTGCTCACATACCCCTGGGCTTGAACTGTGACATTCACCATGCTCTTTGCCTCTGTAATATTCCTGAGCCTCTCATGTCTAAGACCCTTGGGAGGTCCAATCTTAGCATCCTGGGCATTAGGAACTCGGACATCAGGCTAAAGAGTGAGGGGACGGAAGGGCAGCAGCCAGCGAGCTGGGGAGCTCCTGAACCAAGCCAGCTGTTAAGTGGGCGTGAGAACCCATCAGCTGGAAACACCGAAGGCGGGCAGGCAGGCGGAATGATTCTGGGTGAAGGAACATTGTAATGTTGTCACCCAAAATAGAGCTGAGCTGAACTTGGCTCTCAGGCACTGAAAGCCGCCTTCCTGCTCCCTGCTGGCTCCCTTCCGAACTCTCTGAAAGGCTCATAGGCACCACACCTCCTCCTGCTGCTGCCAGGATTGGCTTTGTCTGCTCCTCTGGATGCCGGGGCAGGGGCAGAGGAGCAACTTCGTCCCAGAGCAGCAAGAGTTAGGACAGCCACAGTCCTTCCCAGCCAGCAGCCATCCAAACACCACCAGCCAGATGTCAGGGAACTCAAAGAAGTCACGGCCAGCTTGATGAGTGATCACATGGCCTTCTTTACCTCCAACCATGGTGCTCCTGCTGTCCCCACCCCACCCTTGTTTCTGTCGTGCACGATCTATCCCATCATCCAAGTCAGAAACCTCAGCATGATCTGCCGTAAGTCATTCTCTCCTCGCTCCACAGGTAGTCACCTATTGTCCCACCACACACACTTACTTCAGTTTATCATCTTCATCCTTTTCTCTCAGCTTTTGCCATCCTTCAGGCCTTCATCATTCCCCAGAACTCCTACTGACACTTTTTAACTTCTCTCCCTCCTTCAATCCTTCCTAAGCCATCTTCACCAAGTCAAATGCAATCACTTAAATTCCCTCCTTAAGTACTTTTAGAGGCTTCTCACCACCCACAGAAGTCAAATTCTAACACAGCACCCGAAGCCCTTTCCCTTCTCTGGGACCTCCTCTGCTCCTTTGCTGGCCTCGTCCGTCTTTTCTACATGCTCACGCCCCAAGTTCTAGCTGCATCAGATCCCTCAGACTTCCCTGGATTTTCTAGCCTCAGTGTAGATTAAACTTTGGTCAGAGAGCCTAATGCAACAGGCCCTGCTAATGAGCTCCTCTCCCCTGATTGCCTCCCACCAGCATCTACACTGTCTATCTGGCTCTTGACTCATTTGGTTGGATAGAGTTTATTTTCCTCTGTGTCATCATAACTAGCCTAAAAGAGCATGAAAGAAGAAACTGGGTCTGACATACTGTTTGTCCTTGGTATCTTCCAATGTGCCCTAAACTTTACAGTATTTAAGGTAAACTTTTAGCTTAGGGTGATACCATTAGTTATCTTTACTCACAGGCATCCCATTATCCCAACAAAATTATAAGCAACTTGAAGATACAGGTCATGTATTGAATTTCTTTTAATTTACCTAAACATATAGCATGTGGCACCTAAATATGTGAGTAACCTCAGAAAATAACCGAAAAATATATAGCCCAATTATAAGAACAGAAGATGTTCATTCTCTTCATAAATGTTTATTGAGCACCAGTGGTTTTCCAGGCATTGTACAAATGTGGCAAGGGGAAAAAGCAGGACAAAAATCTTTGCAAACATTTATAAGATAAAATATATAGTTGTTAGATCACGATAAGAGCCAAAGTGAAAAATAAAACAGAAGGCAAGGGCATGATACGGGTTTGCAATTTTAGACAGGGTGGCAGAAGGATCCTCACTAAGAAGGTGGCAGTGGAAGAGGTAAAGGACACAAGGAAAAAGGCTATGTCAACTTTTAGGCGAACCATATTACAGGCAGAGGAAACATAAAATATAAAGGCCCAGAGGCCCAGGATCGTGTCTGACTGGTTCAGTTCAGAAAATCCCAAGAATGGCCACATAGAAAAGTAGGAGAAACTAGAAGACAAGTGGGGATTAGAGATGGAACAGACCAGAACAGTTAGTGAGGTTTTATTCATAAAAGTGGGAAAGAAAGCTCTGTGGCACTTGGAGCAAAAGAGTCACATAAGTTGATTTAGCTCTGATTGGTTAGCTTGGCTGCTGTGATCAGAAGAGAGGGGCAAGGGTAGGAGCAGAGAGGTCAACTTGAAAGCTGTTTAAACAAGGCAAGAAATCCTGGTGGCTTGGACCAAGTGGATAGTTGGGGACGTGATGAGAAGTACTTGGGTTCTACACGTAGTCTGAGGATGGAATCTGCAGGATTCGTGAGAGACTTGGATATAGAGCAGGAAAATGGCTCTGCTTTTTTACTTTACAGGGAAAAAGGTTTCAAATATGATTAAAATCCTGGACTCCTTTCTTCTCTTCACATACAATCATCTTACAAACCCTTTAAGTTTCACCTGCACCAACTACTTATCAGCTTTCCACATAGTTGCTTGGTAAATCAATTGATCTCTTGCCTAGTTTTTAAATAGGATTCAAATAAACTAGATAATTTCCCACTTTTGATTATTATAGAATGGTTATGTAACATGTTAATATTAGGGGAAATTGGGGTAGGAGAAATGCAGGAACCCTTTGCACTATTTTTGCAAATTTTCTGTGGGCACCTAGAGCAAAGCAATATACAGAGTAGGAGATAAATAGACCAATTTTGGAAGGAGTTATGACTTTTGAATAAAGATATGATCAAGGAATATGTCTCTAGCTCTACCTTTCTGCAGGTATAATACAGCATTTCCCAACAATATATGTAGAAGCTACCCAGAAGGCAGAAAATCACCATCAGGCAAACATCACAACTGCTGCAGACTCCGTTCAGCAATGGATGCTAAAATTAGTGGTCAATTCAGACAGAAAAGGAAGTTTCCTGGCTTTATTTTTGTTTTTGTTTTACTTTCTTGATTTTTAAAGTACATCCTCTGAGGTATTTTTAACTATAAAGGGAAAGATAGTAACTTTACTGTAGAGAAATTCCACCAGTGAACCATCTGAACAAGGTCATCATTACCACTAAGCTGTCCTGAGACGGACGAATCCTTTCCATCAATCTTGTCAAAAAACGTAACCTTAGCTCAATAACTAGAGACCAGTAGAAAAACAAAATTAAGGTACATTCAAAATAACTGATCAACTTTCTTCAAAAGTGTTATGATCATGCAAGAAAAGGAGACCAAGAAACTTAAAATGTAAGAGGAGCCTAAAAAGAATTAATGGCTAAATGCAGTGTGGGGCCCCAGGCAGGCTCACAGAATGGAAAGAACATGAGCGCAAACCTGGTGAAATTTAAATAAGGCTTACGGTTAAAAATACTGTATCCATACTAATTCCCTAGCTTTGATCATTGTACTGTGGTTATGTAAGGTGTTAATATTAGGGAAGTTGGGTGAGAGTCACACAGGAACTATCTGAACTATTTTTGCAACTTTTCTGTCGTATAAAGTTAGTTCATATACTGGGCATGGTGGTGCAGGCCTGTAATCCCAGTACTCGAGGGGCTGAAACAGGAGGATAGGCGCAAATTCAAGACCAACCTGGGATACAAAATGAGCTCAAGGCCTCCCTGAAGTGCACAGCAAGATCCTGTCTCATGTTGATTTCCCTACTGTCTGGTTTTGAAGACCTATAATGCCTTCATCACGCTGTTCTGATCAGTTTAATACTATTTTGTTTTGTATGAATTCCTTGTGTGTGAAAATATGGACAACTATTTAGAAGAAAACAAGAGACATGGTAGCCAGTGATGATCTCCTATTGTCTTGCTTTGAAATCTTCCACATTGCTAGTGTGGAATGGTACCTCCACTGTAGAGGCAACTTGATGACATGTATCAAATTCCTTGAAAATATTTCCATCTTTTGACATCTACCACCACCCACCTCCTAGAAAGTAACTCAAAGAAATCAGGCTTACACAAAGTTAATGTACACAGTTGTCACCCCAGGATTACCGCCAGTAGTAAGAATGTGGTTTACAAATACAGAAGACAGATTCCTAGATACATATGAATTACCAAAGCTGAATCAAAAAGACATAAAAATCCTGAATAACCCAATATCAATAAATGAAATCAATGGTGTAATTAAAACTTTTCAACAAAGAAAAGCCCAGGCCCTGACGGATTCATTTCTGGATTCTACAAGAAATTTAGAGAAGATCTAATGCTACTTCTCAACTCTTTAATGAAATTAGAAGAGAAGTAATACTCCTAAATTCATTCCTGGAAGCAAGCATTAACCTGATATCAAAATCAGAGAAAGACCCAACTAAGCAAGAGAATTATAGTCCAATTTCCCTAATGAATGTAGAAGCAAAAATCCTCAGTAAGATACTGGTAAACAGAAAGCAGCAAATCATCAAGAAGGCTACACACCATGAATGATCAAGTGGGATCCATTCCATGGACGTAGGAATAGTTCAACATACGTAAATCCGTAAGTGTCATACACTGCATTAACAGAGCCAAGAACAAAAATCATATGACCATCTCAATAGATGCAAATAAACCTTTTGACAAAGTCCAGTGCCCATTCATGATAAAACGCCTACAGAAAATTTTCTCAATCCAACATTTATAACAAACCAATATATTAAATGGACAAAAACTGAAAATTTTCATTCTAAAATCAGGAAGAAAACAAGGATGTTCACTATCTCCACTCTTATTCAACATAATCCTGGAAGTGTTAGCAGGGGCAATTAGACATGAGAAAGAAACAACAGGAATAAAGGTAGGAAAGGAAGAAGTTAAACTATTGTTATTTGCACATGACATGATACTCTACATAAAAGACCCCCAAAACTCCACTAAAAAACTGGTAAATCTAATAAGCAAATTCATTAGCATAACAGGATACAAAATCAACACTCAAAAATCAATAGCCTTTTTATACACAAATAATAAAGTCACTGTGAAAGAAATCAGGGAAACAAAACCTTTCACAATAGCATCCAAAAAAAGAAAAAAAAATACTTGGAATCAATCTAATGAAGGATGTAAAAGACCTCTGCATTGAAAACTACAGTATTCTGAAAAAGGAGATTAAAGAGAATTTTAGAAAATATTAGAAAATGGGGCAATATCTCATGCTCTTGGGTAGAAAGAGCCAATACAGTGAAAATAGCTGTACTTTCAAAACTGTTATACAGATTCAATGCAATTCCAATAAAATTCTAATAGCATATCTCACAGGATTAGAGAAAACAGTACTAAAATTCATCTGGAACCAGAAGAGACCTAGAACAGCAAAAGCAATCCTGTTCAATAAAGACGAGACAGCAGGCATCACAATCCCTGACTCAACATTATACTATAAAGCTACGGTGGGATTAAAAAAAAAAACAGTGTGATACTGGCTACAAACAAACAACAACAACAACAACCAAACCCAAAGATCAATGGAACACATTAGAAAATGCAGAAACAAATCCAGACACACTAAGCCACTTCATCTTTGACAAAGGAGTCAAACACATTCACTGGAAGAAAGACAGCCTCTTTAATAAATGGTGCTGAAAAAACTGACTCTACACATGCTCAGGATTAAAAATAGGCCTGTATCTTTTACCATGTACTAAGCTAAAATCAGAATATATTAAAGATCTTAATATTAAAACAGAAACATTAAATTTTCTGGGAGATAAAGTAGGTAGAACTCTTGAAGACATTGGTATAGGCAAAGACTTTATGAACAAAACTCCAATTGTACAGGAACTATCACAAAGAATCAAAACTGGGGGCTGGGGATTTAGCTCAGCGGCATAAGCACCTGCCTTACAAGCAGGCGGTCTTGAGTTCAATCCCCGGTACCAATAAGAAAAAGAAAAAGAAAAAAAAAAAAAGAATCAACAACTGGGATCTCACCCTATTGAAAAGCTTTTGCACAGCAAGAGAAGCCACCAACAGAGTGAAGAGACAACCCACAATGTGGGAGAAAATATTTGCCAGCTGTACCTCAAAGGATTATTATTGAGAACATACAACGAACTCAAAAAAATCAATCTTCCCAGATTTAAAGAGCCAATCCAAAAATGGACATCTGAAGAATACACACTTCTCAGGTGAAAAAAACACAAACAGCAAATAAATGTGAAAAAATGTTCAACATCACTGGTCATTCAAGAGATGTAAATTAAAACAACACTGAGATTTCACCTCACCCTTGGCGGGGCCATGGGACAAAACGAGCCCTTCTACACTCTTGGTGGGAGTATAGATTGGTGCAACCACTGTGGAAATCAGTGTGGAGACTTCTCAAAAAACTAGGACTAGAGGTCCATTCGGCCCAGCTATTCCCCTTCTGGGTAGCTTCACAAAAGAATTAAAAACATCATACCACAGTGATATACGTGCACCCATATTTATAGCACCACAATCTGTAATAGCTAGGTCTTGGAAACAACTTAAATGCTCTTCTACTGAGAAATGGATAAACACGATATTGTATTTTTATACAATGGAGTGCTACTCAGCCATAAAGAAGGATAAACTGGAGATTTTTATAGGTAAATGGATTTTACTTGTGCACAGTCACAAGTGAAATAAATAAGACACACACATATTGTCTCGCTAGTGTGAGAAACTGAAAGAAACAACATGTATATGTATATAAAAAAGATATTTAAGATAGTTACACTATTGATGTGAACTCTGAGTTCACTGAAGAGAAAGATTTATGCTGGTATTGTTTAGACAACTGAATGCAGATGTCTTGTGCTCTGGGTGAATGACTTGGGGATGATAGTGTGCAATGCATGCACCATCATTGCCCCTACTGGCATGCTTTGAAATTTTGTTTTATTTTTTTTTACTTTTGTTTTTTTCTCTTTGAAATGAAATGGATTTGGAAAAAAAAAAAGAGTATGTGTTACAAAGTTGATGAAATATAATAAGAGATAATCCTTAGATAGTCTAATATATATCCATTAAAAATCACATTTTCTAAGGATAACCTGCCATAAAGCAAGACAGGATCTAGACTGGGTATATATTTGGGGGAGGGAACATGGAAAGAAAAGATACAGAAAGAAAATATACCTTAGTGGTAGTTATTTCTAGGGATTGAGATGTTGACAAATCTCTTAATTTTTCTTCTTTATACCTTTCTTTTAATTCTAAAATGTTCTAA
Organism: Cavia porcellus; assembly: GCF_034190915.1. Lineage (NCBI taxonomy): Eukaryota > Metazoa > Chordata > Mammalia > Rodentia > Caviidae > Cavia > Cavia porcellus. The sequence goes on from NW_026947504.1 coordinate 7,342,918, forward strand.
AAAAAACATATTCTAATTTTATAATCAGGAAAATATGAGACTGTTATTACAGAATGTTTCACCAACTTGCCTTAGAATCTTCGATGAGTCAGAACTAAAACTAAGCTGGGAAATCCCAGCAATCAGGAGGCTGAGGCAGGAGGATTGCTAGTACACGGCTAGTTCAAGCTATATAGCAAGTTTAAGGCCATCCTGGACTACATAGTAAGAACCTGTCTCAAAAAAAAAAAATTTAAAGAGTGAAACCCCAAACAAAGACCGGTTTAAAAAGCCTAGCTCGAGTCTCAAACTGCCTGCATCTGCAGTGGGGGACCTGGGGCAGTGGTTCCTGGGGCCATGGCATCCCCAGGGACAGCTGCCATGTCTAGAGACATTCGACTAGCACACCTCAACAAAGAATTACTCTGCTCAAAATGCAAACAGCAACACTGTTGAAAATCTCTGCTTTAGAAGAAGGGGACCATGAATCTGTCCCCCACTTCTGGGCTTGGAGAAGCTTGAGTGGCTTGAAGGTGTATCAGGAACCTGCAGCCTGCTTTTCAAGCCATGGTGCCTTTTGCTTCACATAGGATCTGACTTGGAAGTTGACGGGCTGCAGGGTGCAGAACACTTAGGACTTTGTTAGCAACCTTCTGCATCCAACTGGCGAAAGATAAATCACTTATTTCATTTCAGAGCCATAGCGGACATAAACAGAATACAGCATAGGATCAAGAGCTCAAGTAGAGGAGGTGAGTGGAGGTAAGTGGAGAGCTGGTGGTGGTCAGGCGACAGGCTGGACAGAGCTGCTCCTTCTGCCTCGGCATCTTCACTCCCCATAACTCAAGCTCCAGGTGGCCATGAAGACACTCAGTGTCTTCAGAGTAAGCAAAGAGGGAAGAGCCCCGCTCAAACCCTGAGAAAGACTCTGTCTCCTCTTAGAAACGCTCCATTAAAGGACCACCTGCTTAGATTTATCAGGAACTCCAAGAGGCAAAGATTTGATGCCAGCATTTTCCTTTCTTTGGGGCCTTAGGACCACCTTAGTAACTCATAGGATTCAAGGGCTAGAAAGAACCTTGGCCCAAACTCCTTTGCTTTACAGACCTTTGGACCAAGGTAAGACTCATTCCCAATTCCAGGTGAGGATTCAGGTGAATGTCCACAGAGGTCACAAACAGCCTACGTATGGCTCTATTGTATTTCATATATTGTATCCCATATATTACCCTTTCATGTACTAAAAACATTTTCTCTTAGGGATTTTCATTTTAGTGTATCTTTAAAATAAAGTCTTGTGTTAACTTGCCTCCATCTTTTCATCGGGTAAGAACATCCCAGGAATGAGCCTTTTGTGTCCATGATGTTGCTCTTCACAGCTCTTCTCAATAGGCTTATACAATCTTGGGATCAGAGTTGCTGTATGCTGAAGGTCTGACAGCAGCCCTTCGCCTTCTCTATCTTAGTTATGCTGTGCATTGTTTATCGGTGTACCATGTCTCATTTATCCCTGATACCTTAAATTTGGAGTTTTTTCTGAGAAATGGAGCAGTAATAAAGCATCAACTTAATAAAGTACATTTTAAGCCTTAAAAAAAGTATCAGTCCCAAGTTATCCTCTGGGGCAAGATCAGTACTTGAACTCTGATCTTCCCTTCGCTGTTCATTAACGGCATCTCAATTTCTAGGAAACCCGATGCCTTGAGCCCACATACCAGGTCTGCTGGAGGCAGGTGTCGCTCTCAGGTGGCCTTTCATGAGAACAGATGTGGGGACACACAGGAATGTGTGCTCATGGGCACTGATACTTTTATGTCCCATTTGGCTGCAGCCACTGAGGACGACAAGCTCAGAGTCTAAGCAGAAGACACACAGGAGAGCCAGAGATTGGCCCCCCAACTATAGAGCCTGGGGTTGCTACTGCTACATCCCTTGAATGGCCCAGCAAACATTACTGAAGCCCAGCAGGGGGTCGCTGCTCGTCCCTTTCAAGGATAGCTGATCATATAACTGCTTTATTGAGCACATCTTACTGAGCAAAGGCCATTTGGATCTGATGTTGTCATCTAAAGTCCAGCCCTTTACAGATCCTCTCCTTGGACTGCTTAGAGATCTCTTTCTCTGCCCTACTCCAAGTTTTTCTACACTGAGCTCATCTTTACCTGAGCAGGCAAGGATACTCTAACTTTGGCTTGTGACCAAAAGAGCAAACCTAAAATCAAACAGAATGTATGCACACTACAATGATTTCCAGATGGGTCAGCATTAAATGTGAACTTAAAGCCCCGAAGGAATGAGACTGGCCTATTTACCAGAGAAAGAGAGGGAAAATGACCTTTTGACAAATGATATGATCAGAGACAAGGCTGACAGATTTTTAAAAAATGACAGTAAGAGCATGAAATAGTACCGTATTGTGATTAGAATGTGAGCTCTGAAGTAAGACAGGCCACATCTGCCTTTTACTGTTCAGTACTGAGTAAGTTACTTAACTTCTCTGTATCTCATTTTCCCACATGAAAAGTGGGGAAATAGCAATAGCACCGACCTTCCAGGGTCATTACAAGTACTGAATGAGGTAGCTTGTGCAAAGCAATTGCATGGCACTGGTAGGTATTTGGCACCCGTTATTTCCGGCACAGAGAAGCCACTTTGCACTCATCCTCCAATCTGATTCTACTTTTCCCCAGAAATTCTAGAAAAATGGTACCACGAACTTCCCTGGACTGCAGTGACAGACAATATGGATTAACATTGCTGGGAGTCTGTACAGGAAACACTGCCTTATCCATGTGGCAACCTGAGGGTCCTGAATATCCTTTGAGAGATACTAACTGACCCAGTAATTCTGGGAGGCTGCCCTGAAGTGTACAGGAAAGGCAAAAGACCTTGCTTACCCAATAGAAGCAGAAGCAGAGCATCCCGGGAAGGCCCACTATTCTTCAAAGCCCCATGGAGAAGTCAGATTGCTGTTGCCACAGAACTGGAACACATGGAGTCTCTCTCTGCCCATCTCGCCTCAGAGTAAAAATGCCCCCAGAGTCAGCGTCCTAAATCTCATCATTTCACGTCTTACCTGGAACTAAACTGAGAGCTCTTCAAGGAGTAAACCTTGTATTCTGTGTTCCCCATCACACTCTGAATGGGATTCTTCCCAGAGGGGATGCTTTAAAAATAGAGTTTCTATAAATATCCACGTCCAGGTTTTTGTGTGAACCTAACTTATAAATTCCTTTGGGTAAATACCAAAGAACTCAGCTGTGGGACTGTACGATAAGAGTAAGTTAATTTTGTAAGAAACCATCAAGCTGTCTTCCAAAGTAGCTGTGCCATTTTGCATTCCCACCAGCAAAGAGTGAGAATTCCTGTGGCTTCACATTCCCCACCAGCATCTGGTGTTGACAGCGTTTGCTCATAACTGCCAACACCAGGAAGCACCCAAAAGTAGGTAAATAGATAAATAAACTGGTACGTCCAGATAATGAAACATTCTTCAGCACTAAAAAGAGATGAGTCTCAAGCTATGGAAACATTACTGTAGTTTGGATCTGATCTGAATGTCTCCCAAGATTTCAAGTGTTCAAACTGAATTCTCACCGTCAGGAACTCAGAGGATGAAAACAGTATGAGTATGGTCAGTCTTGGAAGTGGGGCATTTGGGAAGTGATTAGGATTGGATAACTTTACTACAGTGCAGCCCTCATGACTGAATGCTGGTGGCTTTATGTGAAGAGGAAAAGAGACCAAATCTACCCACCTGCATATATACACTCCCTATCTCTTGCCATTTGATGCTCTTCATCATTTTGGGACTCTGCCAGCAAGGAGGCAATCACCAGCTATGGCAAGTTCACCCTGTACCTCCAGAACTAGTAACCAAAATAAATCTCTTTTGTCTGTAAACTACCTTGACTCCGATCTTTCATTGCAGTAACGAAAAATGATCTAACAGGCAAGGAAGAAACTTAAATACATGTCCTTATGCATGACCAAATGCATAGAATATGCAACATCAAGAGTGACCTCTAATGTCAAATGTGAACTTTGGGTGAAAATGATGTGTTGATGTAGATTTATCAATCGCAACAAATCTACAACTTGAGTGGGCAGGTGCTGCTAATTGGAAGGATACATATGTATGGAAGGAGAAGAGATATGGGACATTTCTATTCCTCCTCTCAATTTTTCTCTAACTCTAAAATTGCTCTGGAAAAAGTACTTTATTTTATAGAAAAAAATAATCCTTGAACTAAATACGTCTTCACTGTCAGCAACCAGAACTACAAATGTGTGCCTTAAATTCCTAAGTGAAGGCTGGAGATGCCAGGATTGACTCTCACCCATTGACAAGGAGCAGTGCCTTATTCATGCTGTGGGAGCTGAATAAGCTGAAACTCGCAGCAACCTCAGTGGAGGACTTCTGAATCACCTGGTGCCCCCATGCTCTCCCAGGAGGCTCCCTGTGAGCTGTTATTATCCGAACGTTCTCTGGACCTGGCCCCTTTTGCCATGCTCACTGCCACTGTCTTGGTTCTGGTCTCTTCATCCCTTCACTGTTCTTTCTCAGATCCTGTCTCAGGAGTGCTCTCCCTGTCATTGGGCAGGTGTATTTGGAAGGCTACGCATGCGTGAGAAGAGAGGATATGGGATATCACTGTACCTTGTCCCACTTGACCCCCACACAATCATCAAAGATCAAAAACTAGTATTTCCTATATATAGGCCCTCAAAGAATCTCTTGACACCAAGAGTAAAGACCAAACTTCTCTGCATAGCATGAAAGAGCTCCACTCACAGCCTACCGTAGCAGCAAGATCTTGTGCTGCTTGGAATATATACAGCATTTCGTATCTTCATATCATTATTGTCTGGATTATTTCTACTTCCTTAAAATTCTGTCCCATTAACTCTGAGAGACTCCTGAATCCTTTCATAGGACAGCGTGAGGCAGTCCCTGAGGGACCCCTAATGACCCTGCCTCCTAGTATTTCTGGTCTGGTGCAATGCTTTCCTTTGGAGTATGGCTGGATCTAATGATTTGTTGCTTCCAGTAGGTAAAACACGGCAAAAGTGATGGGACGTTACTTCTGTGGTTGAGTTACCAAACAATGAGGAAAGTTGTTGCCATGTCATGAAGTACTCTCTGGTAAACTGATGTCTCTGGTCCACGACCGTCATCAACATGAAGCCTCCTGACGGTCATGTGAATGAACCTTCCGGTGTCTCGTGGAGACTGGGATGACTGCAGCACTGGCCAACAACACTCTATTTGTGACCTGTGAGAGGCACTAGATTGGAGAGCTCAGTTATGTCCGGCCCTCAAAACTACGAGAAAATAAATATACGCCATTTTAACTCTAAGTTCTGGAGCATTTGTGTGCACAGCCATAGAAAACTGACAAGAGGATCCAGCTCAAATGCCACTCTCTATTAAGCATTTCTCTTCCCCACCCATCTATACCACTTTGCTGCTCCCATAGCGTGGGTCCAAGGCCCTAAATGATGTTTCAGTTCAGCTCCCTTCCCATGGCAACTGGGGTTGGCCAGGCTGATTAGGGTAACTGATCTTCTCCAGGTATGTTCCCTGTCTGTCTTTTATCCCTCTGCCTCTCTCTCTCTCTCTCTCTCTCTCTCTCTCTCTTTCTCTCTCTCTCTCTCTCTCTCTCTCTCTCTCTCTCTCTCTCTCTCTGTCTCTCTCTCTCTCTCTCTCTCTCTCCCCCCTCTTTACCTCAATAATTGGATTTGTTCTTTGAAACCCTGACTTAAATCACTTTGCTTCAGGAAGATTTTCTAACTCACAAGGCTGGATTTAGGTGTCCTCCATTTGTATCCCCCTTACCTTGCACTTTTCAAATCATAGCACTTTTCATAATATGCCATAAAATCATCTGACTTTGTCTCATGGCCTGGACCTGAGGGCAGGACACATATCTGCTAGTCCAACCTTAACTTTTACTCATAGATGATCATTCCAGCACCTTGACCTCTCAGCTCCTCAAACTCCTCTTCTCTTCTTGAGACCCACCTCCCTCTACTCAATGATTCTGAAACTGTTGTCTTGATTGTCACTAAAAACTGCAACTCCTTTTGTAATCTCGTATCCATGCATCCCCCTTCCAACAAACACATCCTACCTCCCAGCTTTCTCTTTCTCGTATTTAGACTCCAGAAATTCTTGCTTTCTAACAAGATCACCAGTCCTTTGCTACCTTTTCACTGGTTCTCACAGCGAAATGACGTCCTTTGGTTCCTTCTCTCCCAGTTTACATTCATGACCCACTTTACCACAATTCCCTTTCTTTACTTGGCAAAACTCCTATTCTGGTTGAGTCCAACCCAGGACTTACACCCGTGCAGTTAAGTGTAAGTGGAAGAAAGAATACAGCTACAGACACTAGTCTTGTTTTAAATTCATGACCACGAACGGAAGACAAGCCCTTAATGTGCCTAAGAGTCACACTGTCCTCCTTAGCTTATTCTATTCACCCACCTACTCTCCAGGATGACTGCTTCACGCCCTCCTTCTCCTCAAACTTTAAACAACTCCTCCCCCACACTCTCACTGCTGACCTTGTTTCCTACTTTGCTGAGAAAACTGAAACAGTCAGAGAAAGTCCACAGACTCCCACTACAACATCTACGCACCTGTCAGCATCTACACTCAGAACTCTGCCCTCCCTCCTGTTACTGCAGAGAAATCATCCCTGGTCCAGGAGCCCATCCCTTTACTGGTATGCCAGATCTTCCTCCTCCCTACTCTAGGAAAGCATCTCAGGAATCTCCTCTCGCGTCCTACATCAGTGACCTATACACATGCACAGGCACACACTCACACAAGCATGCATGCACACACATCAGCATGTAAACACGCCGTTCCTCTGCTCATATTAAAAAAACTGATGGCGTTTCAGTTGAGAAAGATGAAAAGGTGCTGGAGATGAATGGCGGTGGCTGCACCACAGGGAAAATGTGCTTTGTGCCACTGGACTGCACAGTTGAAGTGGTTAAAATGACAGCTTGTGTATTACATGTATTTTTATTTTACCGTAATAAAAAATACAATAAACTCTCCTGATTCCACTTCCCCTAAAAGCTACTACTCTGCTTTATTCCCCTTTGAACGTAACAATAAATTTTTCTTTTCCCTTTGATTATTCATTAAATAAGGTTTAAGCCCCGGCCCCCTGCATTCCCTGAAACTGCCCTGCCGGTGGCATCCACATTGGCCAGCGCAGTGGTTACGAGGCTGGTGCTCACCGGGTCGGTGCCTCAGCAGCTCTGCGCCAGGCCATCTCTCCTCCCACCTGGACACGTTCTTCATTGGCGTCCAGATCGCTGCACTCTCGGTCCTCTTCCTACCTCACCACTGTAATCATCGCTGCTGGTTCCTCCCTCACCCCAGCTGCTTAACATTCTAGCACCCTGGGCTCGAGCCTCACACTTCTGTTCTGCACTGCCTATCTACACTCACTCCTCTGATAATCTCAGCTACTTTTACGGTTTTCCTACCACTGTATGCTGATGATTCCCATATTTATGTCTGTAGTCCATACTTTACTTTTCACTTAACACATCCAAACTCAAACCCCTTAACCGCCCTCAATATTTGACCCAATCCTATTCTTCCCCTTCTCAAAGACACTAACCATGGTTCCAGTCATTCAAGTCAAAAACTTGCATTCCCAGAAGAATTGAAGTCAGCATACTCTAGGGATATCCATACACCCTTTTTAATTGAGACAAAATTCACAATATCCAAGATGTGGAACCAGCCTAGTGGCCCATCACCAGGTGAATGGACAAAGAAAATGTAGAATATATGCACAATGGAGTATTATTTACCCAAAAAGAAGAATGCGGTGATGTAATTTGCAAGAACAAATTGGAGACCACGGTGTTAAGGGAAATATCCCAGACTCAGAATGTAATAATCTAATGTGTAAAATCTAAGAGGCGACAGCAAAGTATAAAGAAGACTATTATTAGACAAGAAGAAAGGAATAAGGAGCAGGGAGGAGTTGATAGAAAGGAGGGCAGATATTATAAAAAATACAAACGTTTGAAAAACTTTATTGAAATCCAGTATTTTATAAATTAATAGGCACAAAGGTATAGAAATTATTTTTTCTCTCTCACTCCACGTTTTATCTATCAGGAATTCCTCTGGCTTTTGTCTTTCAAAAGTATCTAGAACCTTGCCTAGCATGCACAAGGTGTCACATTTGATCCCCAGAACTAAAAAGAATTATCCAGAATCCAGTCTCTTCTCATTTTCCCCTTTCCAAACAGAGCACAACAAACCACCACCATTTCTCACCTAGATTTCTGCAGTGGCTTCTAAATTAGTTTCTCTGTTTTCGCTGGCTCTCCTGACAGTCAATTCTCAACCAAGACTTTTGGTCTTTTTCAAAAAAATTACCCCTCCACCCAAAATCCTCCAGCAGAACCTCTTCTCACTATTAAAAATGGCTAAACTTTCACAAGGGTCTACATGCCCCTATTTGATCCGGGCCCCGTTGCTCCCCTAACCTCAGCTTATTCCACGCCAATCACAGGGGCCTTTGTGCTGCTCCCCACACATGCCAAGCGTGCTTCCCTTAGGGAGCTCCCTCTCCAGAAATTCCTTGCGCCAGAGTATCATGTGTCCAGCTTCCTCGCCTCCTCCAGCTCTCTGCTCTAATGTCACTTTGGAAACAGTCTACTGAGGGCACGTTTAAAAACTGAAACCCACTCCTCTGCACTCCCATTACCACCTTTCATTCCTTTTCTCCCCCTCATAATACTTAAAACCTTGTAAATACTATTTAATTTATTTTTTATTGGGCTTAGTCTATATTATTGGTCTCTCATCACCAGAAAGCAAATTCCATGAGAGCACAGATAATTGTTCAGTATTCTAGCTACTTGAAAGCATATTTGAAGAGAAACTCAAATACTGCATAATCCCAGTACAAAGCCTACCACATAATAGATGCACACAAAACACCTTATATATAAATAAATGAATGAATAAATGAATTTTCTACCTACCACTCAGACTTCAAGCATCTCATAGTCAGGGAGGTGACTTACGCACCTTTATGTCCTCTGTACCCAAGACATTAATAAGTAAATGCGGGTTAATTTTTTTTAATTGGAAAGGAGTGAGGTGAGAATGGAAATGAGAGGTGCCAGGATTCTGGGGCTCACATTCTTAGTATCGTTTCCTGTGTGGCCACTCTTAGCTGGTAGCTTTTCATTTCTGGTCTTTCAGAAATTCGCAGTTACTAGAGTGAAACAGTCAGGAAGGGACAGCTTGCTGAAGAAAGGCTTCCCTGCAGCCCTTATCCAAAGCTCTACTGTCAGACCACACAGGTAGGGCTTCCATGCAGGGACTCTGATCTTGTAAGTAACAGATGCTATAAGCTTCAGCTCCTATGTCAGATTTCTTGGCCCCAAATTCTGACAACCCAGAAACTGGAAAATCAAGTTGCTTCAACAAACACACTCCTTGTGCTTCTTTCAGAGGGCTCCACATCTCAACAGGTGAGCCTGGCACCGGCTCAGGACTTCTGCAGCCCGACATTCACATCCACACCCACACCGGGAGGGAGGGACACAGCTGCGCAGCTGCAGCTGCAGAACAGGCTGGCATCTACTTGCCACACTCTCACGTCAGGGAGGAGACAGCCAGCCTCCCTGACTCCGGAGCCTTGTTTTTAACCAGTGAGCACAGAGCTGTCACCTGCAGGAAAGGCAGGAAGGGGTGGGTGGTGCAGGAGAGCTGGTGTGGGAGAGAGGAGTTCTGACTGCTACTACTGCAGTCTATGACCTTGGGCAAGTGACTTCCCTCTCTAGGCCTCAGTTTTCTCATATTTAAAACTAAAATTCTGAACCAGATATTCTGTGATTCACATAAAAGTGCACTCTTGTTCTTTTTCTATCTATTTATCTATTTCGCAGTGCTAGAGATTGAGCCCCGAGCCTCACACATTTGAACTATTACTGACTTCTCTAAATTGACATTAGGAGGACAGCAGTGTCTGCATACAACTCCAGGAAAATTCATCTTGACTCTGTCCTCACAGCTCAGCTGTGATTCATTCATGAAATTAAACATATCCTACTGTCAACTGCATGCCAGGGATTGTGCCGTAGCCAGGCACACAGCAGTGACTATGACAAATGCAATTTCTGCCCTCGGGATCTTATGCTATAGAGAGAATAGATATTCAGAATCAAAGGGGTTTTAGTTACTACCATAAATAAGTGCTGGAGAGAAATGGAAGTGATGGTGACTCTGTGTACACGACATTTATGGCTCGGAATTCCAAGAACACCTCCTTAAGAAAGTAGCTCCTGTGTGTAGATGATAAGGACAGTCAGGGATGAACTAGAGGAGAAGAAAGGGGAATTAAGAGAAGGGAAAGAGCACATACAAATGCCCTGAGGCAGGAATCATGTCATGTCAAGGCCCATATGGCCAAGTGCCCAGGGAGGAAGAGAGATGACAGACAACGGTGGTGAGGTCACACAGGCCTGGTAGACCACGTGGGCGGGTGGCTCTTAATATTTATTGAGGAGACTGAAGCACAGCAGGAGTGACACAGTACAGTATGATTGGGCTTGTGTTTTTAAAAGATCGTGCTGGGTGTGATGGCATGTGTCTGTAATCCCAGCACTTAGGAGGCTAAGGCAGGACAATCACTGTGAGCACCAGGCCAGCCTGGGCTACACAGTGAGTTCGAAAACAGCCTGAACTACACAGCGAGACCCTGCCTCCATAAGTAAGTAAGTAAATAAATAAATAACTAATCATGACATGGAAAAGCTTAAATATCATGTGGTTTCTTTTATATGCGAAACCCAAAGTATAAATAAACAGCAAAATAAAAGATAGCCAACAGGACACGGAGAGGTAAATCTTAAAGGGGAAGGGAATCAAGAGATGGAGGGAGGAAAGGGAAAAGGATAGAAGAATTAAAATGTGTTGTGTACATGTATCAAACCTACACAAAGAATGTAAACTTTACGCATTGCAAAGGTACTGATAAAAAAAATGAAAAAAGATGTCCTGATGTGGAAAGTGAATTCTAAGGGGAAGTAATGAAGCAAAGACAGTGGAACAAGTGGGAGATGATCCCTGTCGGACACAGATGATGCTAGAAGATGAATAGATGGGGAGGTGGAAATGATAACATGCAGTGGACGGGTAAGAAAGCTCATGCCAAATTAGAGGGCATGTCAGAAGGTCAAATTTGGAGAAAGAGTGAAATTAATTATTGTAGGACATGTCCTAAACATCCGTGAGCCACCAAGTGAAGATAAACAAAAAGGTGAGTACAAAAATCTAGAGCCTAGGGCCAGGGGTCTAGCTCAGTGGCATAAGCGCCCACCTGCCTGGCAAGCACGAGGTCATGAGTTCGATCCTCTGTACAAAAAAAAAAAAAAAAAAAAAGAATCTAGAGCCTAAAGGTTTCCCACTAAAGCACTGGATATGTGAACTGGAAAGTCCCCATAGACCCAGTAATCAAAGTCATGAAAACCCCATTGGAGAGAGGATAGGAGAAACACAGAGTCTAGGACAATCACTTGAAGAAAACCCACATTTAAAAACTAGGTAGAGAGGGTTGGGGATTTAGCTCAGCGGCATAAGCACCTGCCTTGCAAGAAGGCAGTCGTGAGTTCGATCCCTGGTACCGATAAAAAGGAAAAAGACAAAAAAAAAAAAAAACTAGGTAGAGAAGAGAGAAAAAAAAAATCCTGAGAAACAGAGAGCATGGAAGACTGACCAGAGAGATAAAGACTGTATTATCTTTAGTCCAAAAATCTAGAACCTGAAATGTTCCAAAGTCCAAAACTTTTGAGTATCAGTAAAATGCCGCAAGTGGAAAATTCCACAGCTGACCTCATATGACTGGACACATTAAAAAATGCAGGTACACAAAATACATTTTTTAATTCCCAGTATAGACTTTCTTTCAGGTTTATATGTATAAGGTACACATGAACACAAATGAATTTTGTGTTTGAACATGGGTTCCATCTCCAAGATATCTCATTATGTATACACAAATATTCCAAAATCTGGAAAAGTCTAAAGTCTGAAATACTTCTGGTTCTAGGAATTTTGCATAAGGAACACTCAGCCTGTGGAGGCAAACTAAGGCTATGACAAAATGAAAAACCAAAGGAACAACATATTTCCAAAAGTCAGGATTGGTCAATAGCACTGAAGTGCTGAGAGGTAAAATAAGCTAGAGATGAGACTTCTAGCAGCTTTGAGAAGTGGGAATCGAGGAAGAGGACCAATGGGCATGAAGGGAAACAGAAACAAGATGGAGGCTGTTCTTTCAAGGAGTTTAGTTATGAAGAAGAATAAAAAAAGATAACAATTTAAGATGGAAAAATCTCGCATATATTGAAAAATGGAAAAGTACTGGTAGAGATGAAGAGGGAGAGAAGACAATCAGTGTGGACCACAGAACAGAGCAGGAGGACTGCCTCAGACAACAGGGACAGCTGTGGCATGAGAGAGGAGGAGGAGAGGGTAGGTGAGTGTGAACCCCAATTTGTATTCATCTCCTGGAATGCCCAAACTCATTAGGTTGACTCTTCCAATGTTTTCCAGAGAAAATCTCAAAATCTATGGGCCCAAGTATTCTTTGTGAGCAACATACATCGCTGGAGACCAAGGTCACTAAGGCTCCTTTCTTGAAACCTGTCAAGAAACAACATTCCCTTCTCGCCACTGCCCCTGAGTGGAAATAATGTAAAATGGAAGCTGCTTCAGACCAGGACAAAGCTGATCAGAGCCTTGTTTGGAAGCTCTCCATGGAAGATTCGGGAAGTCTCCAAGTGATGGCCCAGATACCAGCTCACATGGCAGAAAGTGGGTGAAAAGGGCACCAAGGTGGAAGAAAAGTCACAAAGCACCAACGTGCAGATGAGGGGCGGGTGCGTTAGTGGGGAAAGACGCCCCAGTCCTTCACAGGGGAACTTTAGGAGAGAGCAGAGCGCAGATCCCAGCTGCCTGATAGCTCATCTGAAGTACCAGTGTACAGTGAAGTGTCGCCTGTATCATTGCCCAGCCACCTAACCTTGACAGCTCCCCAGACCTTGAAATCTGTGGCAGTTTCTCCAGTTTACTGTCTCAGGCTTGGTTCTGACTCTAGAACCAGGCCTCATCAGCATCTTCTTAGCTCAACCTGCAAAAACAGAGCTCATGTACAAAGATTTAAAGAGGACAAGTGCATGCCAAGGTGACAGAAAGCAAAACACCAAAATGCAGAGGCTGCCAAATCCTGCACTTGACCTCTGCAGCTCCCACCACCCCCTAATTTGGGCCCTGATCCCCAGTTTGCTCCCTTTTCAACCCTTTGAGGCACTTTTTCTCAGACCACAGGGAGCTACTGTCTCATTCACAGTGCCAGAGTTTCTAACAAAAGCTAGCTCATCCTCAAGGGATAATGAGCAGAAAAGTTGGATTCCAAATGGAGAAGTAGCCCCTATGGAATGCTACCTCCTAGGTCCCTGTCACCCAAAGTCCCCAAAGTATAGGGAAAGACAAAACGCCATCATAGGAGAAGAGACGATGGAAACATGCGGAACTGATAACTAACACTTCATAGGCTCCCTATAATAAGCAAATGACATAATAGAAACAAACACAGCTCAGGGGAGAGATGCCGGCTGTGCTGCCCTAGCTGGCCCAGGGGCTCCGGGGACTCACGCTGGGCTAGAAACCCGGTTATTTCTAGGGCACCATGCACCATCTGACCTGAATCAGGAGCCACAGGAAGCAGGGGCCAGAAGAGGCCCAATCAGTTGAAAAACAGCACAGCTCAGACCTCAGGACCTAGGTTACCAACCCACCTCCAGAGCTGGGCAGGGAAAAAACCCACAGAACCTTTTAAGGAATCAAGTTTAGTTGTCTCCTGAGCCTCCACTGTTACAGGGGGAAATGACCGACAGATGGGTAAGAGCCAATGCCCTGTCACTTCTCTTTATCTTCATGGTTGAGCTTCCCAGAAAATATGAGTTCAGATTATCGCCATCACTTACAACTAGCCTGACTAGTTAGGAATTCACCTGTTGTGAGGCTGAAGTTCCTACATGTAAAACTGGGAAAGGAAAGACCAACCCTCAGCTGTTGTAAGAATCGAAGTAATACCTATAAAAGCACAGGCCTCTCACATACCCCTCTTTATCTGAGAATTTATATTCTTAATTATAAATTCATTTGTATTACCTGAGCTTGGAAACCTGTTAGCTAATCAACTTAAAAGGTGGTAAGTCTCCATCCAGATAATCAATGGGAGACTGAAACCATTGCAGCGGTAACAAGCAGAAAATTCTGAATTTGTAGTAGAATCTGAGAAGTTTTCAAAAGATAAAAAGAAAACAAGACAGGGTGTGTTGGTTCACACCTCTGATTCCAGCACTTTGGGAGGCTGAGGCAGGAGAGTTAGTTCAGACTTCAACATCTTCAACACTTGGCAAAACCATTTCTCAAATTTTAAAAATAATTTAAAAGGGATGAGGATGAAGCTCAAGGTGAAAGTCCTGAGTTCAATCCTTAGTACCACCAAAGAAAGGAAAAAAGAAAAAGAAAACAAGAATCAAATTGACACCGGGTGTGGTGGTGCATACCTGTAATCCCAGCACTTAGAAGGCCGAGGCAGGAGGGTCATTTTGAGTTTAAAGGCATCCTTGGTTACTTAGTGAATTCAAAACCATCCTGCACTGCAAAGTGAAACAAACAACAAACAAGCAAACAAGAACCAAATTTATCCTAAAGAGAAGAGTGGTGGGGTGCTGGTTGGTTGTTCTGCCATTTATAGAGTTAGATTTAGGGATTTACTGGGCAGTGGAAGGGGATTCAGCTCCTCACTAATACCCATAGCTCCAAACAGTCAAACCCCAGACAGTATAAACTATCTGTTCCCTCAGATGCATCTTGCCTTCCACTTTTAGGAGGCAGCAGGAAATGATGACAAAATTGTCATTAAAGACATTTTTAAAAAAGTCAATACACAAGCTATGTCCCAAGATCAGAATACATATGCTTAAGTCAATATTCTATTTGAGGGGTCAGTGCAGTAAAAGAGTGACCATGACACACTGCAAGATGCTCAAGACTGAGTCCCACACTTCTTGAGGCAGCAAAAGGGTCTGAGGCATTCAGCAAGATTCCTGCTCACAAAGGTTGACATTAATAGCTTTTCAGGGTAGAAAAAGGAAAGTCTGCATATGTGGTTCACCTGCCTTCAAAGAGTTAGCTTATTCCATCATATACACTATGGCATCTTATTGTTAGGCACAGTCAAACTTTCAAGATGTCAAAATATGAGAGTGGGGGTGGGGAGCGGTGAGGAGTGCATTTTGGAGCCAATGAATCAGGCTATGTCTGCCTGGGGAAATGTTCTATCCTCTGCCTCATACACTCTCTCTGTGATGGTGCTCTGAAAGTCTTTGTAGGACTATGACTAGGCTATGCAAAAGGCACTGAGTGAGCTCTAATCTTTAAGAATAAGCACACTGGTTAGTATCTGGAATAATCACAGCATGCACTGTGCAATCTCAAAGCTCTTTCATGGACATTATCTCCTTTGATCCTCTCAATATTCCTGTTAAGTAAGAAAAGCAAATATTCTTAGCTGTGTTTTACAGTTAACAAATCAGGCTTGCAAAGGTCAGTCATCCTAAACCCATAGAACTAGGAAACGGCAAACTGGAGTTTAAACTGACGTCTCTCGCCTAAGCCTGAGGTTAGAGCTATCAACAAATAATTCCACAGGCAATCCCTGACCTCTGTGTTTTTAACTTCTCGCTACACTCATCACTGTTTTCCTCAGAAAGATCCTTTAAGAAATAGGGTGGGTATGGAATATTGGAGTGGTCCCCAAGAAGCTACCGCCTATGACCTAACAGTCTTACTTTTGCTCCATACCTTTCAAGAAACCCATGATGCCCTGAAATATCACTTCTGCACCAACTGCATGAGTGCAGCCTAATTTTTTCTTGAGTCCAAGCAGAAGCACCCTGGGATTCTTGAATATACAGGCAACAAGAAGAACTCCATCCACCACGGGATACTGCGAGACTTGAAGGCAAATGTGGAGAGCCAGGAGTGGTCTACCCTGAGAAAAGAACAAGCTGCAGCCCAAAAGCTAACAGGCCTTTCCTTAGGGAATATTAGGCCCTTCTTGAAGTAAGAGTAGCCTGGATATCTGTATACATAAACCAAGAAGACTTTCCTCAGCCCCCAGCCGTTTCCTGCCTCTAGCCACCTCTCCAGGAGTCTCTGCTCTTTTGGCAGTAACCACCCCCTCTTTATTTCTCTGTCACTGATTTCTAAGTTTCTGTATCCAGTCTCATTCTCTAACTCTGGCTCCTGTTCTTCATAAGAGAGCCCCAGCCTTTTCTTCTTTCTGCTGGTCCAACTCAGGTTTCCCGCTGCAGCCTAACTAAAACCACCTCCCATTCGAGTTCAGGCATGCAGAGCTGGGTGCTGAGATAGGCACGGTGCAGTGTGCTAGTCTCAAAGCAGGCCTGGAACTTTATTTCTGCCATGTTTTCATTTAAACTTTCATCTCTGCCAGGAATGACCTGCCCTACTATCAACTACCAAAATACCACTGGATTGGTCTGTTAGGCTCCTTCCATAATTCCATCTCCTTCTCCTTTATGTCATTTCTGATATCTCTACGTAGATGTATATTTGTCTTCTCCCTCCTTCCCCCTTTGGTTGGGGGATACCAGGGATCAAGTCCAGGGTCTCACACATGTTAGGCACATACTACACTGAGAGCTATGCTCCAGCCCTTTTCTGTTTTGATACAGAATTTCACTAAGTTGCTCAGGTTGAAATCAGATTTGTGATCCACCTGCCTCACCCTCTTAGGTGGGCTGAGGTTGCACCTGTCTGCATGGCTCTCCCTCTCTCCCTCACTGCCACCTTCTTTTGTAGCATATAACTTAGTATTCATCCTTAGTAGCAAATGTCATTCTGAGTCTAGATCTTCACAAACTCCTTGATGCCATGCCCATGTCATATTCATTTCTATATTTTCTGCAAAGCCTTATGAGCAGAGAAGCACCCAACAGTGTTTGACCTCTCCTAGCCACTGTTTCTCCACATGAGTCTCCCACCAACAAGAAGGGGCTCAGCATAGATGACCTGGGTTCTGAATCCCAGCCCTGCTATTTATAGGTTTATGATCTTGGGCAAATTGTTAACCTCTCTCTGCTTGAGTTTTCCCCTTTGTAATAAAATGGATAATAATATTTATTTCACATGGTTATTGTGGGAACTAAATGAGTTAACATTTAGAAAGTGATTAGAACAGTGCCAAGCACATAACAAATATGACATAAGTATTTGTTAAATAAATAAAACCTTTGCCAAACTCATCATTTTCCCCTTTAAAATTATTTTTATTTATAATGTCTCTATTTTCATTAGTGGCACCATTATTCCCAGCTTTCCAAGGTCAAAGCCTTGACCCTTTTTTCTCCTTCATGCTTGTTACTCAGCTCATGAGCTCATTCCAAGACAAATTCTGGAAAGAAAACTGTTGGTTTACCTGCCTCCTCCCACAGTTTCTGTGGCTTCTAGGACTTTATAACTACCTCCTTAATCTGCAGAACAGGGATCCCTCTACAACTGCAGTCCGCTCTGAATCGTGAGTACAAAGTATTTGTAAACATTCCTTTCTGTATCATATCTCCACTCCAGTACCTACACTGGCACCCGCTCACCTCAATATTGAGGTCTCAATTGAATCAGGTCTCAATATTCCTTTGTCTGCTTCTAGAGACCCTCTTTTAATCTGGTCCTGATCCTGCTTTCCTAATCTTATCTCCCTATACCTCTACTCCAATCTGTGGACCTCCTACCTCCTCACTGTCGCAAGGAAATCTTACTTGTCTCTACCTCTGTTCATGCTGAGTTTTTGTTGTTGTTTTCATTTGTTGTTGTGTTGTTTTTGTTTTCCTAGCACCCTTTCCCCAACCTCCTAAAGCCTCTCAATCTATTCATTCTTTAAAGCTAACCTCTAGTCCTAACTCTCTCCTTGAGACTTTCCAGCCCCAATTCATATTTCTTTTTTTCTGAATTCTATGGTCTATTTTACCTTTGTGCAATTATGATATATCTTTTGCTTTATATTACTTGTTAATCTTATATTTCCATCTCAATCATAAATCCCTCAAAACCAAGATATGCAACTATTAGACCTCCCTAGCATACTTTAAAGAAAATACCTCAAAAAGCTTTTTTTAAAAATCCATTAACCAACATTTGATTTTTGAACTGTCTCTCCCTTTATTTTGGAGGCAGGAAGTAGATGAGAACAGAGCTGTATCCCCACCCAGCTGATCCTATATGCTATGATCACAGATGGTGTGGCAACTCTACCTAGGGAATTTGCTATAGCCAAAAAGCCTGCTCTCTCTGTTGACAAACGCCAACAATCCCTGTTATCTAGGCTGCCATATGGTTCACCCAGCTCTGTAGCAGAATCAGTTCCTCAGGAATATCAGAGAGATCAGGCAGGCAGCTCTTCTATCGGTGGCATGCAGGGAGGTCACCTTGAATTGGTCCTACCAAAACCAGCAAGGTACAGAACCTCCAGGACAAGCAAAAATCCAGCCAGATGCCAAACTGTCAATGGAATCTTCCCCTTTCCTAGAATTCAGTGCATGGGCCAATAAGCCCCCTCTTTCAATAGTACTGTGTCTTTCCTGGATGAATTCACAGCTGTTCAAGAGCAAAGTGAGGAGGTAGCCCTCCATCCCATACAAGAGAGCTGTACAGTGTCAAGGGTTATTTCAGCATCTGGTCCAGAGAGTTAGGACCAGAGTAAAACAATTTTATCATTGAGCCAGCTGTCCTAATTTAAGAGGGATACTGCCCATTTTTTTGATCAACTATCCATCATGTCCCCATTCTCCCTCCTTCATGGATTTCAAAGGCTGGAGGAGGTCAGGCCCCCATCATCTTCCTAAATTGCCCCAATCCGTCCCATCCAATAATCATAATCACAGACTCGCAGAAACAGCTTGGGTCTGATATTCAGAATGGAATACAGAGGAAGTCTAGCTTTAGGACTTCACACATCTTGTGTCTCTCAGCCTAGAATTTTGCTAAAATTTTCAAAGAAAAACTAAACCCGTGCAGGTTCCATTTCGATGCCACATCACTCACCTAGTTGGCTTTAAACTCTCTGCCCACTGGTCTTCAAAGCAGAAGAAAAAAACTAAAATTTGCTGAAAACAAAGCCTTGAATGTGAGTTCAACCTACACTGGGTCATACAGAAAGCAGTCACTCAGACTGGAGCTGGGGAGGCAGATTTCCAGGAAAGTTTCTCATCACTTCAGACAAAACAACTGATAGGGCCCTCCTCTTCCTCACCCAGGGATGAGCCCAACTCTTTTGCTAGTCCAAGGGACCTTAAAGAAGGTGCTGTAACATCTGACTGCCCAATTTAGACTGCAGATCAGTCATCTACTTGCCACCGGTCACACTGTCTACACATTTGTTCAGCCAAGTAGGAAGTTCTGAGTAGCCGGAGGACCTTGGATAAATCACTTGTGCTGAATAAGCCTTCACTCAACTTATCAGTTTTTTATATATATACATATATTTTTTTTTTAGTCATCTTGCTGTCTTGTCCAGGCTGGCCTTAAACTCCTGGGCTCATGATCCTCTAATAGCTGCAACAATTACTCTCTAACTCCAGTACATGCTAACTTGTGGGTATGAAGTATTTGTAAACATTCCTCTCTGTATCATATCTCCGCTCCAGTACCTACAATGGCACCCTCTCACTTCCTGAACCAGATCAAATATCCCTGTGTCTGCTCTAGAGACCCTCTTTAATCTGGTCCAGTTCTGCTTTCCTAATTTTGTCTTCCTATATCTCTACTCCAACCTGTGGACCTCCCATTGTCCTGCAACAGCAGGTGTGCACCACCGCACTCAGCTGGGCTGATTTTGAATAGCCGCCGTGAGCACACATAGGTGTCTTATAGAAGAAATCAGTTCTTTGCTTATTTCCCCCTCCACTCACGTTTATTGGGCATCTATTGTAGGCACCACCATGAAGCACATAGGGAAACAGTGATGTATAAACTCACTAAGCTTTCCCATTTCTGAACAGAATTTTCAAGATGATTTCCATCTTGAAGCTAAGAAAACATAGGCTTTAACCTAGATATCAGGGATTTGATGTTTATAAATATAAACAACAGCAACAATGATAGTTTAAAAAACCCACAATGATAGTAAAGACTTTGAGCCAGGTGTGCGGTACTCAAGAGGCTGAGGCAGGATTTCTGAGTTCAAGGCCAATGTAGGCTACACAGTGAGTTCAAGCCCAGCCTGAACTACATAGAGATTTTGTCTGAAAAAACAAACAACAGGCTGGGGATATAGTTCAGTGGCATAAGCGCTTCCCTGGCAAGCATAAGGTCCTGAGTTTGATTCCTGGCCAACATAGCACTTTATAACCACTCCCCAACTACCATCTATAGTAACTGCCTTAACTAGTTTCATATACCTACCAATATATTACAGCCTGATCTTCCATGAGACAGAGGCTTATTAGTGGCCAGTTTTCATCCTAAGTAAAATCCTAAAGTGATTCTCTTCAAATCACCAAGCAGTTATCAGCCATCTAACCTAAGCAAGACACAAAAAGATAAATAACATGCATCTTCTGGCACAGGTCTCTCTTGCACTGAAGACACCCACAGAGTGGAGGTCCATCCACATGCTGTTCTCCTCCCCCAGCTTAGAGAAGGGCTCTGAACTGCTACGGCGACAAACAGGTGCCACAATTCATTCTGACAGAGGATCGGAAAACGCTGCGAGAAGTGGGATCTGAGATGAGCCTGGAAAATGAGGAGGCTGGAAATTGAGTAGGAAAGGAGAGGCATGCCAAGAAAAGGACACAGAATGAGCAAAAGCACAAAGAAGAAAAATGTACAATTTGTTTGGAATTTTCAAGCAGTATGATTTGCCTATGACAGAAAGCATGTGTGCAAGAGTAGGCTAAGGGCTTACAAGCAGACAGGGGCCAAGTTATGGGAAGCCGGGCGTCCTGTAAAGAGTTTCACTTTACCCCACTGACAGTGGGATGTCAGTGGGACCCCTGGGTGGGATGAAAGAGAACAGTCTCTGAAGGAAAGGAATTTCATGCATGGCTACTACGGTAGTGTAGGTGAGATACAGCACTCAGATACAACATTTTGAATGAAAAGAACCGGATTGAAGAGATTTAGCAGCAGTAAAAACTGTCATGATTTGTCAATTTACAGTGTGTAAGGGATAAGGTGACAAAAGAGCTGGAGATGATTCTGACATGTGTAATAGCCTGGGAGATTAAATAGATGGGAATGTCCTAAATAGAACAGGATATGGTAAAAAGACACTGTGCTCAGTTTAAGGTATTTTGACTTATAAGACACTTGATTTGAAAGATCAAATACAGTGTCACAAAGAATCTTGACTAACAAAAGACCATCATGGATCTTAAGGATGTATCCTGCAGATCCTGCGACTAATCTCAAGTATATTGTCCTGCAGCAGCCTCACAGGGCACTCGGTATACGGAAGAGTTTATCTTGAAGAGAGTTAAGGATGTGGCTTTTGCTTAGTGTAGTGGATGCCAAGAAGTTTCACTAAAAAAACCACACATTTTAAGAAAGAATTGTACCAGCAGGAACACAACCAGCTTGGACTCAAAGCTACAACTACAAGAGGCAGCAGGTTGCAGAAACTACTTAGCTGCACACATAGTTTACATTTTATATAAAAAGAAGGCTAACTCAGAGGGAAGAACCAGGAGCCCATAGCATAGAAGCAAGAACAGTAGAGCATCATTTACAGGCAGTAGCCCTACTTATACACCTGGTTAAATTTCGTATCTTCTGACAATATGCAACACATTAACTATTGTTATTTCTATTATTTTATCATAAAGTTGTTTTACCTTTTTTCAATAGAACAAAAAATAGAAAAATAAATAAATAAATTTCGTATCTTCTAGGAACTGGCAACTAATTCCCCCTTCTCAGTGGAAACATCTACCCCAGAGAGAAGACTAAAGAGACAAGACCAGGATGGGTCGTGTGGGAGCCTAGATTAAATCCTGGGCCAGGAAAGGGCCATTAGTAAAACAATTGACAAAGTAGAATAACATCTATAGATTAATTAATAGTATTGCAGGAATAGAATTAACTTCTTGGTTTTGATAATTTTGTACATTGTATAATTTGGGGAAGCTGGGCAAAGCGTATTTGGAAATGCTTTGTTATTTTTGCAAATTTCTTGTAGGTATGTAGTTATTTCAAATTTTAAAATTTAAAAATTGCCAGGCACAGTAATGCATACCTGTAATCCCAGCACTTGGGAGGTTCAAGTAGGAGGATGGCCAAAAATTGGAGGCCAGTTTGGGCTACCCAGTGAATTCAAAACGAGCCTGAACTGCAAAACAAGACCCTGTCTCAAAATAACCTTTTTTTCCCCCTTCAGAACTTCACGCTTGCCAGGCAGGTGCTGTGCCACTGAGCCATATCCCTGGCAAGAAAAAAAAAATCATTTCAAAATGTAACCACTGCCATGCTTTTTTAAAAAGGAGCCATTTACGGCAGTTCTCCTGTATCTGTCTCAGTACTGTTTTCAGGGTGAGGGGAAGAAAGTTTCTCACGTTAGTCCCAGTCTTTAGAACAAGAGGACCAGTGCTAAACTTGCTGGACTCAAGCAACCATACTAGCAGTACCTCCTCTCCACCCACCCCTCATCTACGTGTCGGACCTGACCTCTGAGCCTGCGCCTGACTCCATAATAAATGAGACCTTCTTTTGAAGTTGGGGTGAGGGGGTGACCAAGGTGGGGATGAGTGCATTTTTCATGCATGAAGAAAATCTGTAGTTTTTGCCAGAGAACAGAACTTACTGTCCACGAATTCTTTGATATTCCTTCCATCTAGAAGCAAAGTGTATATCTTCTCTTAAGTCTGGTCAGGATTTAGTATCTTTCTTCGAACAAACTGAATATTGTAATGGGATGCTATGGGGCTTCTGAGGCCAGGTCACAGTAGACAATATAGCTTTTGCCTGGCCCTCTCTGGGGATGCTCACTCTGCAGCGAGGCAACCCAGGCAAAGTCTTTGGCTCTCAGCCCCGGCTAAACTCCCAGATGAAAGGCAACTGACAGCATCTGCTGGGTATGTCGGAGAAGACACATTAAAACTTTCCTTGGCCCACCCAGCTCAGTGACTGACTGTCCAGCTGCCATCTAACCACCAGAAAGACACTAAACCTACTAACTGAGTTCCTCAGGCCCCAGAACTTCGGGAGACTGTAAGAAATAAACACTGCTGGTGTGGCAGACTGCGGCCCTTCCGGGGGAGAACCACCAGCAGCTCCTGAGATCCGCACCATGTTGGAACTTAAGACGCTGTGAAACCAAACAACCAGCCTGCCTCGCTCCTAAGCAATAGTGAATCTACTGATGCACACCTAGAATCAAACATCCCACTTCCCCTACCCCCCTTTTCCTGTCCCCCCCATTAGCAAATGGGAACCAGAAATCTGAGCATCCTGGGAGGTTGACCATAGAAAATAAGGGGGATTTCCTTCTACCATCTCTTTGAAGGCAAATATTTTTATTACTGTTTTGCTCTATTCTGATTAATGGTACTGCTCTATTCAATATTCTATTTGGTAAGTTCTATAATGTTCTGTATTTCATCTCATTTTGATATACGTGATTGAAAGAACAACTGTTATAAAGATAACAAAATATACTCTGATACCTATTACTGTTATCCCGGTAACCTGCTGTGAAGTTCTGTACACTGTATGATCTTAGTTGGCTTTATTCTGTCTTTTTCTGTTGTATTTTACCACTTTCAAAATAAAATTAAAAAAAAAAGAAATAACCACTGCTGGCTTACTCCATCGTATTTTGAGGTATATTTTTATGTGACAACAGATAAATGAAACAATACGCGCCACAGGCAGCTGGAAATTAGAACTCAGTCAAATTAAGGGACTTTCCCCAAGTTCACATAGCTAAGAAGAAACAGAGATAGGGTTTGGATAATGGTCATTCTGAAGCCAAAACCACCTGCTGTCCACTAACACTTAACAGTAGCAGTGACTGCAACTAGTCTGCATTAAATGTTTTTTCCAAGCAGGTGCTGTCTTCAGCACTCCACACGAACTGAATTACTCACCAAGTCCTACCATATGCTAAGAGGAGGCATTACTAACTCCATTTTTCAGTTTTGCACAGAGGTTGATTAACTTGTCCAAGTTGATATGACTGGTAAGTCACAGAGAAAGAAATGCTTGAGTCAAAAGCCAGCGCTACTGCACATAGGCTTACCCACTCTCTTGGATATAGGTGAAATTTTCAAAACAGATTACATAACCTGAGAAGAGAATCGAGCACAGCTCTTTGGGACCGCATCTTTTACAAGGTGGCCAAAGGAAGAAGAACCCATGATGGAATGACCCAAAAGGCATGGGGCAGGAGGAGAAAGAAGCATGTGAAGTATACACCAGAAAAACCAAATACTGTGTTGATGACAGCACTGGAGGAACTCAAGCAGGATCCACAAACTAGCTTGTCTTTAAGGGAGACCAGGTCAATAGCAAGCCAGCCACGAGGCCCACCCCCTAGCGCACAAGTCTTAGTAGCAAACCTTCCAAAGAGAGCAATTTTTGTACCAGTGTGTGGACAGTAATATCCATTAGATTACTCTCTGAGTCTGTGGACAGAGCAACACTATTGCCCTTTTCAATTCTTCTTCTTACAATGACAGCACTCACTTCTACCAGATCAGGCTATTTTTTCTTTTAGACACAGCTTCCTAGTATGCACTAAAATTTTAAGTGATCCCCTCACAGAAGCAATACAAATCAACAATTTTGACTTTTATTTCTCTCTGTATAAGCTCTGGGCAGAACACTTGTAGAGAGGCCCTGTGGCCACACCATTACCGCCCACACCTTGTGGTGATGCAGGTGGCCTCGGGAGTAAAGGTGGTCAAGATATGGACATATTCCCAATGGCATCAGGGCCTACTCCCATTGCTCTTGCAGTTACCTGAGCAGCCGTCACATACAGTGGAATCCCTCTTGGGTATTTAATACAGTGAGAAGCAAAGATAGCACCCATGTGCCTCCTCAACCTACAGATTCAATTATTTCACAACAGCAAAGGGTTTCTCCCACAGAAGGCAGCATCTCACTCTGCCCAGAGGGTAACACCACCCACTCCCACTTCTTAGGGATTTCTCAGAATTAGCACGAACCACCTGCGCTGGGCCCTAGAGGTACCACTGGGAAAGGATCCCTGTTAGTACTTGGCAAGATAACTTAAGTACTAAATTTCACTAGACTTCTTTGTAGTCCCTTTGAGATAACACTTGGAAATACGACAGAGGCCTTCCTGGAAAAACTTCACATTTTGTCCAAAAGAACCCAACCTGGAAGAATTGTAGCCAGATCTGTTAGATGTGATTCTACTTTAATCCTACTCCAGCCTTGATCCTACTTTCCCTACTGGGTCTGTCAGCTCTGAAGTCCAAGAAAGGGTGGAGAATTTCATACTGAAGTCCAAGAAAGGGTGGAGAATTTCATACTGAAGTCCAAGAAAGGGTGGAGAATTTCGTACTAGAAATTTCTGGAGATTTTTCTGATTCTTGGAAATGGGGGATGAGGAGTGACTGTTGCATTTATGACAAGTGTGAGTAAATCAGCAAGTCCAAGCAGGAAAGTGCAAAGTGAGACAGGAAGAGGTAGGAGAGGTGGAGCCTCAGGTAAGAGGATCTCAGATGCAAAACCCTTGGGAAGAAACCAACTAAGAGAAGTAGGGAAGCCTGCTATTCTTTTTGAAAGAAATTTTACTTATGGGCCTTGGTTTGCTCTGTGAAAAATGGATCATGTCATAGTCTGAGACTCCTCTCTTTCCTTTTTAAAAAAATTCTTCTCTTCAGTATTTTTTTCCCTGAAATCAAATCAACCAACAATTGGGGGAAAGTTGCTGTGGTTGCAGGCCTGCTGTGTTCTCTCACCCAGAGACAGATTCAGACAGACATCTACCTAATCTGTTCCATTCTAACAGTAAATAAACCCTCCTTTCTAAAGTGAAGCTACCCAATTATCAATTAGGCTGTGCTTGTGAAACTCATCAGGGTCTAAGCACGTGCATGACATGCCATATTGAAATTATACCTGTGGCCATAGTTACCAGTGGAAGGGACCCGGGCTCAAGGAGATCAAGTGCCAGTGCCTCCAGCAAAGTCATGGCTAGCGGTTCTCAGGAAGACAGTTCCATCTGGAGAACCCTGCACACCACCTCCTCCACCCAGTACTTCAACCAAGCAAGTATGGAGAAAGTACCTCATTTCAAGGAAAGAATGAAAGAATGGACATGCCAAAGGATATCCATTGTCTTCGTTACTTTTTACTCATCGCTGAGACAAAATACCTGATGCCCAAGTTGGGAAAGGAAAGATTTATTTCTTACAGTCTTTGGAGGTTTCAGCTGACTCCAAGGCAGGGTGGCGTGGTGGGGCTGCAGTTCATGGAGGCTGCAAACAACAAATGGATACTGGCAAGAGAGAGAGACACACCTTCTTCCAGCCATTGCATTGCATGCTGGCTCCACCCCTAGGTGGGTGTAGCACTGACACCATCAATCCAAGCGCTAGACAATGAACCAATCACAAATGAACAATGCAAACGCATGAGGCCCGGGGGCCACCAACATAAACCATGACACCCATTAGCAAGTAACATGAGGTTCCCACCATCTTCTCTTTCAAAGAAAACAATGACCTAAGAACCTGTACTTCTAGAAGCCTCTCAGATATCTATTAGACAAAAAGGTGCAGCCATTCCAAATTTATGATTTCAGTTTACTACAGAAATGGAACCTGGTCAAACCTCTTCTTCAGTTATTCACCCTGAAGCATGAACAGGTTAGATTAATAGAGTACAACTGGACACTCTAATGAAAACCAGAATGAAAAGCTCTCAGGTGACTATCACATACAGGTGCAAAGTCCCTACGATGAATGTTATCATTTTATATTAAAATGTACCAATAAAATAAAAAGTGAAAAAAAGTCTCAGGTGTCAAGTGAAACTGGTAAATTTTGCAGAATGCTCACTAACCAAGACAGAAAGGAAATACAAACCAAAATATTGACATCTGTGAGGAAGACTACCCAGAGAAATTCTACAGCTCAGAAAAAGAGAATTACTGTAAGAAAAGGAAGAAACTATGAACTAATGAAAAAAACTAACTAAAACATGATTGAGAAGCAAAATTCTGCTCTTTTCAAAATCCCTGAAGACACTTTCCATCTAGTCCCTGGTGCTGGGCCATCACTTGAGAGATTCTGTCAGTTGTCTAGAACAAAAGTAGTGGACAGAAGAACTGAACGGGCTCATTGCGGCCTTTTTACTCAGCAGTAGCCAGCACTCAAATGTTTACTTACTCATATTTTAAGTTTCTGTCCCAAATCTGGGGAAAAAGATAAGATATTAATCAAAGGACAGTAGACAATGCGTAGCACCAAATGATTAGTGTCACATCAATAATACAGGCCATAAATACTGACTCTAAGAACAAGAAAAAATGAATAATACTTCTTAAGGTCAGAGGATTTGTGGTCAGCCAACCACCAGAGAGTTAGCAAAACCCAGCAAAGAGAGAAGATCCCAAACCAACAGTCTCTGTCCTACAAGCATTTATGAAGAGCAAAATTTCACACTTTAATCAGGTTCATGTCAGTTAGCTAATTAAAATTAAAGTAAATTCCATGGTGAACATATTTATCATGTATTATAAACATTTACTAATAAAATGACAAATTAAAGTAAAAATAAAACCCCACAAACTCTAAAAATAATCACCTCTTACAAGACCTTATCACTACTTTTTTTTTTAAATCATGGGCAGCTACCAGACCCAAATCAGTAGAGAAGCAAGGAAAGAGAATAAATGATTCAGTGTGAGCTCAGCCCTGAATCTGGAAACCCCCAAATCAAACCAGAGTGAGTGAGAGACTTTGCTTTCTTTGAAAATAAGGAAACCCCATCTTCCAGGGACTTTCAGCGATTCTTCCTGACAAGTGTAAAATGCAAACTAAGTCTGGCTAAAGTTAAAGTGCAGGCCTGACAGGACTGAAAAAGTTGTTCTACCCCACAGCCATGTTGAAATTTTGAAACAGGCGTGATGGAGTATGGATCTTACTCTTCTTATTTGTGAAACTAAGGAAAACAATGTCCATTGTGAACTTTTGAAAAATACTTATGCACTATCTCATTGAATACAGCAATACTATTAAGTGTTATTAACATCATCTCCATTTATAGAAAACTAAGATGATAACTTGCCCAACATTGCCCATCTGGGAAATTCAAACAATTATTTTCAAGCCCATGTCCATCTGAGTATAGACTCCAAGCGGTTACACATCACACTGGATTTAGCAGTCTTCTTCTTCTTCTTCTTCTTCTTCTTCTTCTTCTTCTTCTTCTCCTTCTCCTTCTCCTTCTTCTTCTTCTTTTCTTCCTTTTCCTCTTCTTCTTCCTCTTTCTCTTCCTGTCTTTTTGAGACAGGGTTTCACTATGCAATTCAGGCTGACTTTGAACTCACTTTGTAGCCCACGGTGGCCTTAAACTCACAGCCATCCTTCTGCTTCAGCCTCCTGAGTGCTAGGGACTGCGGGCACATGCTACCACGCCTGACATAGCAGACTTCCATTAAAGGAAATGCATCTATTTGAAAAGTCATTAGCTGACATCATAACCAACAGTGAAAGTCTAAATGCTTTCCCTCATAAATAGAAAAGGACGTCTGCTCCCATCATACCTTTTCAACATTGTACTTGCAAGTCTTAACCAGTTCAATAAGGAGAGAAAAAGAAATAAATGATGAAACAATTAGAAAGAAAAAAGTAAACATTTCCCCCTACTGGCAACATAGAAAGGCCCCAAGAATCTACAAAAAAAATTTTTAAATAAAAGGAAGAACATTTACTACAACTAATAAGTGAATTATTAAAGTCACATAGTATTAAGTCAACATTTAAAAAAGGAAAGGAGCATTTAAAAAAGGAAATGCTCATTGCAGAACATTTGCCTAATACAGCACTACAAAAATAAATCAAAAGAAAAATTATCTGATTCTATTTTGCCAGCCCTTGCTCTCTTTGGGTTTGCATCTACCAATAGACTATCACAGCTGTATCTGGGCTGAAAACTATGGGCTTTTTCCTTGTCATTATCCCCTAAACACCATTTACACAGCATTTACATTGCAGTAGGAATCACAGGTAACAGAGAGATGATTTAAAGTTTATAGGAGACTATGGATGTAAGTTATATGAAAATGCTACATTTTATTTAAGGGGATTTAAGCATCCGTGGATTTTGGTATTCATGATGGGTGCTGGAACCAGGACCTCTTGAATACTAAGGGACTGCTATATTAGCAAGAGTAACTAGAAAATAAAATTAAGTGAACAATATCATTTATAATAGCATCCAAAAAAACATGACACATTAAGGGAAAAGTTAACAAAATGTGTAAAAGCCTCATTCACCAGTTAACTACCAAACATTAATAAGCTGTGTTTATCCTAAAACTTCAAATACGGCTTACATAATTAGAAATAATCTTATCAGTCTAGTATTTAAGACTAGTGAAACTATCACCCTAAAATACTTCTCCAGCCTCCTTACCCTTTTCTCTCTTTGCTTGCTATTTTGTCAACCACAAATATGCCCCTCTTCTCCCAAGAATGCTGCTTTCTCTGCATGGGACTGATTTAATCAGTTGATTCATCTCTCTTTATCCCCAAACCACTCTTACCTTGTCTGCCTCTTTCACTCATCTCAAACTACATCTCCAAGAAATTTTCTCTAATCCCTTAACCAGGTACTATCTTTCTTTTCTTTATGACCGTTCTCCTCCCAAAGGCTCTGTATTGGCATATGTTACAGGACTTATCATAATCTAGACTGAAGTGCTGCTCCACTTTTCTACTCCTAAACTGTAAATTCAATGATGATAAGTCTGAGGCAACTCCCCTCAAGTACCGATTTCTCCCAAAGTATCTATTTCTTTACATAAAGTACATATTCAAATACTTATTAAAGCAAAACTTCTTAAACGAAGGAATTAAAAGAAAGCTTTTTACAAACAATTGGGCCTTTGGAATACCAATTTGCATCGCTTACCACAATAGAATTAGTGATGTGTGCAAGATTCATTTGGAGATAACTATTATGACTTTTCCATGCTCTTAATTAGGTAGTCAGGCATGTGATGACCTTCCATTGATTCAATTCTGAGAAGCATTCGTTCATCTTGGCTTCTGTTCATTGGACCAATATCAAGATCGAAATCAAGCAAAACATATCAGCCTAGTGGGCAAAGACAGAGCCTTAGTCTTTATAAAACAAGTCAAGGAGGAAAGGGGCAGGTGGGCTAATAGATAGGCAAGGAATCTTTGAATGATAAAGAAAGTAATGACTGATTCTGGTTCTAGAGAGAGAATAAAAGGTAAACCCATCACATCTTGAGACACATCTATGGTGCTAATACACAGAAACCCCATAGGATAGCTGTGCCTCAGCTACTCTGGAAACCTCTGCAAAGAGAAATGAAATATTAAATCACATTCTGCCCATCCTTGAGAAACTAGCAGCACAGTCAGGCTCTGGAGATGCTAGGCCTCTGTCCCAGAGAAGGTCCCCGGAGAGGCCATTTGGCTCTCACTGCTTATACAGAGTGGGAAGGGAATGTGACCGAAGATTGGAGTTGGAATGGCATTCTCTCCCTGCAGCAACTAGCCTGAGAAAAACGTTCTTTAATTCCACCTTGTTTCATAATTATTGAAAGCACCACTACTGATCAGTAGCAATTGACCTCAATCTGTCTTTCCTTACATGGATATGGAATGTCTTTTTCATGTTATCCTAATGCTTTTTAATCATCCTATGTATTTGCTTAAAGTCTTAGAGCCTTGTATGGTGCCCTAGCTCAGCCATATTCACTTGTGTGGATTGTCATTATTAAAAGAGTTTAATTTCATGTAAGACAGTTATTTTTCAAACTTGTCACAATTTAGCACTTCCACGGTCAATTCATCCACTTTCCTCAGTTTTTTAAAGAGCTCCCCATGTCATCTTTTGAAATTCATAAAGTAGATTTATTTCTATGTACAAATTCCAAAAAGTAAGTGGGCAGAGAGGCTTAATTCTCTAGAAACAAGACAAAAATACTCATCCCACACCCATCCATCCAAACTAAAAATTGAGCGTGGTGGGAAAAGGTAGGTTCCTTTTACCTTTAGAGCAAATTATATTAACCACACTTCAGGCTTTAAAAAGAAAGACCAAGAATAAGTTCTTAGGCTGCACAGGGAAAACTTCCCTGATACTGATATCACCATTCCTTTCCCAAATCAATATTCAGAATTACCAAATGCCACTAAGCCAACAGGATTTAGAAGGTTAAGACTTCCTACTGGTTAGATATTTGCACATTTACTTTTTTCCTTCTTATCCAAATGGCAATTCCCTGATCCTCTGAAATTTAAACACTATGTTCAAATCAGTCACCTTATTAGCACATTTCAAAGCAATTTTCAGGGGGCTAAATTTCCGGAATCATACATCAGCACATGGTCAAATCAAACTCATTTGTAACTGGGGTCTTTGGCTTCTGATAAGAACCTAATCAGTCGTGCACTCTACAATTTTCTGTTTTTGTCTATGAGATCTTGTGGTTTCCTACATGGACACTACAGTGAAATTACCAAGCAGTGAAAAGTATGAACTGCCTTATGAGTGGAGCTGTTGCCCAGGGGTAACAGTGACAAATCTTGGGATGGCTCCTAAATCTCAGGGACAAACCTTTGGATCTTTCCTTCAAGCGTCCCAATCAAGACTCACAAAATTCAGTGTTGAGAATAACTTAATGGCAAAATATCTGAAAAATAAATTCGTATTTTCATTTCTTATCCAAAGATTATATCTGCACCCTTTGATTACATAATTCGAGATTTTAAAAAAAGGACTCAGATACAATAAGACCTCACTAGTCAAGACCTTGGGCTAGAGATTAAAAACAATTGTATCACCTGGGAAGTTTTTAACATAAAAATAGATGAATGGCAAAATTAACATTCTTTGTTAGTTAAGAAAAATAGAAGACTACTTTGAAAAACATTTTGGTTTTTTTTTTGAGAAATACACATTTCAAGAATCAGTTATTTTACAATTGCCTTAGACCTATGTAGCTGAGGACAGGATTAAGAAGGACACTTCACATATTCCTATGCACCTTCTGGATTTTGAGCCATGTAAATGTGCAACATATCCAAAAATAAAATTGCAATTTTATTTTTATTAGGAAATAAGGTGTAAATGTCCTACATAATAGAGGTTGGTAGAGAGGAAACACACTTGCTCTGACTGGAAGCCAAAAGGAAGCTACTCACATAGACTGTTCATATATCATCCTACCTAGATCCCAAACTCTTTGTTAATTCAAGTAGTTTTTTTGTTTTTATTTAAATTCGGGGTGGGATACTATTACCTCCCTGCTCCCTCTCACTCCCCACAAAAAAAAGTGACTCTCCTCCAGCAAAAACTATTCCCCATTGCTCAGATCCCATTAACACTAATCAGCACAATGATTAGGCATGTTGTGGTTTTAAGCAGTCTAGTTGATAAGGACTTCTTCGGAAAAAGTGTTCCCATAGCGACAGGTAAAGGCTGTCATCAAACTCAGCTTTTCAACACAGTACTTTGTGTCTCAGATCAGAGTTAAGATTGTTTTATCATGAATTTAGAGGGTTTCTTTTTGAACTTTTCACTTGACTTTATTCAAAAGACACTTAGAAGAGTCCTCCTGTACACCAGGCACAATACAGCGCACTAGGAAGGAGGGAGTGGGGCAGGAAAACAGGAGAACCAGGACAAAGAAGATCTCAAAGATAAGATATTGTTTCTGCCCTCCAAAATTGTAATCTGAAGAGGAAAGCAGCCTCTACAAGAAACAATGCCTTTAGGATGACAACTGAATCCCAAATCCTTCGCCAAACTGCCTCTTTACCACCAGGACTGGTCAGTTTCTAATCTAGTTTCACTTTCCCGTCTTTAAGCTGCAGCACAGCTGGGTTTCCAGCTGGCTGTGGAAGAAAAGATTCTTTAAATAAACAGCATTTTAAAAATATGCATTTGCTTTTACCATACTGAATTTTGTGAACCACCTTTCTCTAATATGTGATTCTGGGTGCCAAATTAACTTAAAACTATCCTAAAGAACATAAGCTCTCCAGGATATACACCTTGTCCATGTTTAAAAACAAAATACTGTATGTTATACACTAGAAAACTAAAAATCAGCAAATCCCAAAGGAAAAAATATATATATACATATATAGCTATATACTGCAACTATTCAACAAGGGAAACAGCTCAGAAACATGCACATGAGAAAGCAACAAGATAGGGTGTAATTATACCAAAATATATGGAACCATCTTTTAAAATGCAGGACTATTTGCAGAATAGATGTTTTTATAGCATGGCATGGAGTTGCTGGTCCTTGTGAGGCCTTTCCAATTCTTCTTCTTCTTCCCATGAGGCAAAGAAAACACTTTCAAGTATGCAGTTTTCTTAGAACAGATATTAGTTAAGTCTTGACCACCAGAGATAGTATTTCTGGATAAATAATTCACATTAGATCTGCAAAAATGCCCCTTTGGCAAGTATCGCTGTTCCAGCAACAGCACTTTACCATTTCCCACTTGAGAGCTTTGACTTCAAGTCAACATTCCACGGTTGAAATTAGTCATTCATGAGGACCTTCAGAAGGTGTCCAATATGACTCTTGTATGGATGTTACCGAGGCATGTGTCAACTTTTAAGCCCAAGATATTCCTACATATGGTACACAATCCCAAAGTATTGCCTTCCACCCCCAAACACAGCTTTTCTGATCACCTCCCAGGAACCAAACCTCTAAACCCCAGACACATTCAAAGCTGAAGCTGGCAAAACAAAGTAACAATTCGACCTCAGTTGCTCAACATAACGGCCAGGATGTCAGGTTTCAAGTGCCAGTTTCCCTATTTTGCAATAGGCAAGTATGCTCCAAGGAGAAAACATTCTCAATGACCCTGTGGCCCAGAGGGTTTTCTTTAGAATAGAAAACAGAAAATGAATGTGTTGGTTACTTCCTGCTGAGCACAAGGAAGGTGTTGTGGTTAGTTAGGATGATTTTGTTTCCCTATTTAATATACCATTACTGTCTATGTTTTCTTTAACCACATAGTAGAAAATAGGTTTATATTCTTCTACCACATTATCACCACTTCCACAAATCTCCTCTCAGAAATATGCCCTTTGATTTCTAGTTCCCTTATGTAAAGCTCCCCAGACATTTATTTATTCACTATCAATTCAAAGCAATAGTTCTGCATTCTAAAATATTTACTGTCATAGGTATTCCTGCTGCTTGATAATTTATGATGTGTGAGGGCCTTCCCTTTACCAGGGATTGCGGTCCTAAATTTATCTTTTTGAGAAGTGTGCTACACATGCTATTTTAATAACATGAGAAGGCCATAACCTAAAAGCAGACTGTATTTCTGACTCCCAGATCTTTCAGTGTCTCAGCATTCAATTGTTAAGCTGTCAAAAGCTAATTAAAGCAAACAAGGTGGAACTGACATGCTTATGTTGAGAAGCAAGTAGGAGAAGGGGGACAAAAGGAGAAGCCCCTTCCTCTGTGGGATTACCTGACAATCTCTAGCAGGTCCTCAGGGCCTGGGCCAGGGATCATTTGAAGCTGTGCACTTGCATATTCAGGAACAATTCAACAAAAACCAAATCAGAAGCTGTCCTTGGATAAGGTTCAGTAAGTGTTTTTACTACCTATCTCCACTGCATGGTAGAGTTCCACAGCTCCCCAAGGGGTCTCAGAAAAATACTTAACAGAATAAAAATTTTAAAATCCTTAACTGGTCTCAACTTATCACATAAAACATTTCAGAACATAAAATCAACATTAAAAAGCAGTCAACAATATTCCTTAGCGTAATATCAGTCATAAATTGCTGTTATCACCAAAGTCTTTTTCCTTCTTATTAAGACACTGCCAAAATTCTTCTCATTAAAGTGATCACAGCTTAACATAGTGCCTGGATATACTCCCACAACTAAACTCCTAAAATTTGCCTCTTGGAAAAGCGAGACAGAGAAGCTTCCAAAAGTCAAAAACATTGATCTAAAAAGATGGGTTTAACAAAACTTACAGTGAGCCGTTTGCACATATTTTGTGACTCGCGCCTGTTTACACTACCCAGATTCAGCTGGTAAACTGGTAAACATATATATGAACTTCTGTAAGAGTCTACGACTATTTACAAGTCAGTGATTGATTACATAGCTCACAGTCACTCCAAATGCTGTAGGTTTAGCTTGAGTTAGAACAAGATGAAGCCCCAGTATGAACAGGCACAAGACAGACTAACAGTGAATACTCCATCCAGGGGACAATTCTGTTTAAAATACCTTCCTGAGAAGTGCTGAATGGAGGGACACGAAGAAAAAGCTCTTAAACTGACGTTTCGTTGCCTTTTCACACGACCCAGGAGACCCCATTCCAGGGTACCAGATCCACAGATTTCAGTTTTGTTTCTAATCACCTGCATTCCTGTGCAGCACCCACCATCATGAAGATAAAGAGATGCAGTCAGTACAACCAGTCAGCAAGATGTCACAGCTGAACTCACGGCATTCAGCAGAAGTTACTCTATTTCATCATCATGATCATCATCATCATCATCAAAAGACCTAGTAAGATCCTCCAGGAACCGCTACAAAAGGCGTCTGCTCACTGAACCTGGAGGTAAGGAGAAGGCTACCCACTTAGCAAAGACAGGCAATCACGATAGAGAAAAAAAAAAAAAAGCACAAAAAACCCAAAACCCGGTGCCACATGGAGGACGGAAAACAGTAGCAGAAAAAGTCCAACTCTGCCTGCGCCAGCGGTGTGGATGAGCAGAGCAGCGAGCCTCAGGGAGGAAGGAGGGGGCGGGGGTGATCATTCCCTAGGAGAACTTGTAAGCGAAGGCCTTCAACCGCCTGGGAATCTGCCCAGCTGCTCCTGCAGACCCTGCCAGCCTGGGCAAGACAGGCCCTTGGGAGTAGAGCGCCCAAGGCCTCCGAGGGTCACTCCTGACTCACTGAGCTTCAGGACAGCACTGCCCGGACCTCTCCGTTTTTTCCTTCCGCTACTGGGCTATGATGGCAGCTTTCCAGCCCCACATGCCATACATCAGCCGCAGATCCCTGCTGGCACAGGCCGGCGCCTCCCCCGCCCCCCAGCCCCTGGCACACTTTGCGCCTGACCCTCCTCTCCAACCCCAGCCCCCTCACCCCCCCGTGCCAGTCGCCCCGCTCTGGAGGCGCCCCCCTCCCCCCCACCAGCGGCTGGACGCTGACAGGCCTGGGCACCTGCCGCACCTCCCCGCCCCACCCCCATTTTCTACCACCTCGCCCCTCCCCCTTCCTCTGGCAGAGGGAGGGGGCGACTCACCGCAATCAGTGCATAGGATCTTGCCCACCTCCTTCTTGAGGTTTTTGCCGTTGGTGTCGAGGGGGGCAAAGGCAGTCTTAAAGACTAAGGGCTGCTCCGTGGGCTCCAGAAAAAAGATGTAGCGCTGGTTCCTCTCGAGCGGCGCGCAGGAGCCCACGCTGATCACCTGCTCGCGCTGCAGCCCCCCGCTCCGGAGCGGCCACTTGTCCAGCACCTTCACCAGCGCCACTCGACCCGAGGCGGGCGGCTCGCGAGTGCTGTTGGAGCTGGCGCCGCTGGCCGGAGCCAGCCCCTGGACCTTGCCCTCCACCACCACGGGTGCCTTGTACGCCTGGTCCTGCACCGACTTGAGGCTGGGCGAGTAGCAGGCGAGCGACACACCGAAGAGCAGCATGGAGAAGCCGGGGGCCGGGTCGCGCCTCATGCCGCCGGCGGCTGTGGCTCGCGGGCGGGCGGCGGCTCTCCGGGCTGCGGGGCTGCGGGGCTGCGGCTGCGGCTCTGGGGGCGCAGCGGGACGGGAGATGCTGTTGCTGCTCCTGATCCTGCTGCTGCTGCCGCTGCCTCTCTCGCCGCTGCTGCTGCTCGTCTCGCTGCTGCTGCTTGTGTTGCTGCTGTCGCTGTGGCTGCTGCACGGAGCCTTCTCCAGTGGTGGTGGCGGCGGCGGCGGCAGCGCTGAGCAGCAAACCTGCCGCATCTGGCCAGGCCATTTGGGGGGCTCCGCCACTCCGCCGCCGCCGCCTTGGGAGGGGAAACAGAGCCCGCTGGAAAACCGGAAACAGCGTTACGTTAGCGCCTCGTAGCCCTCCGCCGGCGGCCGGGGAGGTGGCCCCGCTCGGGCAGGGGGCAGGCAGCGAGCGGGCCGCGATGCGCAGCGCAACGCAACGCAGCGCTCCCTCCCCGCGCGCCTGCACTTGGTGGAGGATGCGGAGGCTGGGACGCCCGCCCACTAGCTCTCTCGCGCCCCCTCTTCCCCCGGAGCTAGTGAGGAGCGCGGCTTCTGCAGGGGAAGCTTAGGGCTGCGCTGCTTTAGTGCTCGCCTTCAAGCCCGCAGGGGCGCGCGGGAGGATCTTGCCACCCTTTGCTCTTGGGATTTATTGGCCTGACCGTGGGGGGTAGTGCGTGAGGAGAGGGCGGAGAAGAGAGAACGGGTTCTGACAGCATCCTAGGAACGTGGGAGTGGGACACAGGGCGTGCCTCTGCCTTGGCATCGGCCGTAGGAACCAGGGAGGTGGCCACGACCAGGATGGCGCGCCAGTCTCTCGACCTC
Organism: Cavia porcellus; assembly: GCF_034190915.1. Taxonomy (NCBI): domain Eukaryota; kingdom Metazoa; phylum Chordata; class Mammalia; order Rodentia; family Caviidae; genus Cavia; species Cavia porcellus. The sequence goes on from NW_026947504.1 coordinate 7,380,793, forward strand.
CTGAGCGCCCTAGGGGAGGACCCTCAACAAAACAGCCCCTAGAGGAGCCACGTGCTCGGCCGGGCTACCGCCTGGTGAGCGCTAGATGTTCAAGTTGAGGTAGGGGAGGATCCTAGCCTCGTCGTTTTGTAAAGGGTTGGAGCTACCTGGAGTCTTGTGGCAGCGTCGAAGACAGTTAGTTGGTCAGAGGTGGTGGCTAGAAAAGGGTCCAGTGCTCAAAATTTCAGGTTTTCTCCAGTAGTCAGAGGTAACCAGGCTACACACGGTACAGCCCCATTCTCTTTTTAAAATCAACCCAAAGGAAGAAGAGGGGCTCTTGGGAGACAGTTGAGAGCCAGAAAGTGGTTGGGGGTGGAGACTCCTGGATAGAAATGGTTTCTTTATAAAAAGTCTAGTGCTTTCAAGAGCCAGATGAATTTGTTCCATTGGAGTCAGTGTCCGATTTTTAATAAATACAGTATATCCATAACCTATTCTAACAGTGGGAACCCAAGCGTTTTTAATACTCAGGATTTACACTTGAAGGCTATGGCACTGAGAAACGCTAGCAAGGTCTTTGAAAATTTTACCCCTTTTTAGGCCCCACAGGAAACTGGCCCAAGGGTGTCTGACTTAGGCTAGGACTGCTATTCCGGAAGGGAAAGAGGAGCCAGACTTTCCTCCTACCTGTCTAAGACACAAACTCTACATATCCAAAGCCAACAGGATTATTTCTCACATCTGACTCCAATGTCCCTATAATGATTAATGGCATCATTTTACACTCCACCATCCAATCCTTTTCAGAAAGTACCTTGGTTTCTCTTATTCTCCCTCATCCAATCGGCCACCAACTCTTTTGGCTCTATCTTCTAAAAAAAAAAAAAAAATCTCTAATTTACCTCCTGCCTCTTCAGCTCTGATGCAAATACTTAAAGTCAAAGTACTCATCATCTGTCACCTGGACAACTGCAAAGCCTCCTGACCAGGAGCCACTTTTTGCCTTATTGCTGACCACCTCCAATCCTGTCACTACCAGAGTGATGTTTCAAGCAACACTTGTCAGGAGTAAAGTTCAGACTCTTCAGCAAGGCTCTTCGCAGACTCCTTCTGTTTATTTAGGCAGTTCTAATTTTTTTTTTTTTTTGTCTTTTTGAGACAGGGTCTCGCTGTGCATTTCAGGCTGGCCTTGAGCTCACTTTGTAGCCCAGGCTGGTCTCAAATTCGCAATGATCCTCCTGCCTCAGGCTCCTTAGTGCTAGGACTACAGGCGTGAGCTTCCAGGCCCGGCTCAGCAGTTCTGTATCTTGAGAGCCAGTCTTCTATCCAGGCTCTTCAGCTCATTGTGCTGCTTTTTAGAGTGCTTCTGTTTGTGATGACTCATGTCTAGGAAGTCCACCTTGTTACCTGGAAAACTATTCTTTTCCTAAAACCCAGCTCAGCATCATATCTGATCTCCCACTTCCTACACAAACACCACCACTTCCATCATCATGCATGCATAGGACGGAATTAACCCCTTCCCTCTCTGTGTTACTCTGAACCTCAGGCATAATACTAGTATGGCACTGTCTCGTGCGGTAATTTTTTTTTTTTTTTTTTTTTTTTTGGTCTTTTTGAGACAGGAGCTCGCTATGCAGTTAAGGCTGGCATGAGCTTACTTTGTAGCTCAGGCTGGGTTCAAACTTGTGATGAGCCTCCTGCCTCAGTCTCTGGAGCGCTGGGATTATAGGCATGCACCACTATGCCACGCTTCTTCATGCAGTACTTCAAGTAGCTGTTAATGCACCTGCATCTCCCGTCAGACAGGCAACTTTTTTTTTTTTTTTTTTGTCTTTTTAAAACAGGGTCTCACAGGGCTAGGGATTTAGCTCAGCGGCATAAGCGCCTGCCTTGCAAGCAGACAGTCATGAGTTCGATCCCCGGTACCGACAAAAAGGAAAAAGACAACAAAATAAAACAGAACAGGGTCTCACTATGCAGTTCAGTGTGACCCTGAACTCACTTTGTAGCCCAGGATGGCCTTGAACTCACAATGATCCTCCTGCATCTGCCTCTTGACTGCTAGGATTATAAGCCTGTGCTACCATACCTAGCTAAAATAGGCATCTTAATGTTCTATGATTAGAACTACGACCTATGTTCTGTAAGTCCTTGGATCTCACACAGTATCTGGCATAGAAAAGGGATCAACAGATCTTCAGTCAAGGAAGTAGAAAAGGAAGAAAAGAACTGAAGATTGGCATCTTTGAAGTCATCAAGTCAAATTTGATGGTAAGATCCTAGATCTTACAAAGCACAAAACCTTATTACAAAGAGGATGGTTAACTCCACCCTTTTACTTCAGTGAGAAAGTCCTCGGCAGAAAAAGGGACTTAAATTCATACCCATCCAAGGGGCTGAGGCCAGAGAGGCGATGAGCTTATGCTCTGGAGTCAAGCAGAGCTGGCTGTTCAACCAATTTTGTCACTTATTGACTTTGGTGTGAGTTTGCTTTCTAGACCTCAGTTTCCTCAGCAGAATAATGGAGAAGAATAGGCTCTACCTCGGAAAGCTGGATACTTTTGCTCTTTATGTACTTTTCAGTAAGTTCTCAACCAAAGATTCCTCTGTGCTAAGCACCAAGGCACTGAGCTCTTCCTGGTGCACTGCAGGGAGCCTGAGGGACTTTGTCCCTGCGCTCAAAGCTCCTGCTACAGTTGGCAGGCAGCAATAAACAAGCAGGCAAATAGGTAACTAATTGCTTACCGTGATGAGTATTCTGAAGGAAATAAACAGGATGAAATAAATGATAGAGAATAATAGCAACAGAGGAAGGGAGATTAACTTGGATAAAGGAGGGTTTCCTTGAGATAGTATTTAAACCAAAGCTAGATAAATGTAGATTATGTGAGATGTGTAAAGTGCTTAGAACAGTACCTGGCAAAATGTTCAGTATTGTTGATAATTAACATCAGTGATTCCCAGTCAAAGAACTAAGACTAATTGACATAGAGGATTCTCTGTATATAAAAAAAAAAAAAAAAAAAAAAAGTAACTCAGGAAGCTGAGGCAGGAGAATTACTATGAATTTGAGGCTAGCTTGGGCTACACAGTGAGTTTGAGACCAATCTCAACTACATAGCCAGATCCTGTTTAAAAAAAAAAAAAAAGCAGGAGTTAGACCTGGTACTACAGGCTTATAATCCCAGAACTCTAGGAGACTGATGCAAGAAGATCACAAATATGAGCCCAGCCCAGGCAATTTAGCAATTAATGAGATCTTGTTTGAAACTTTTAAAGATGAAATTTAAAAATGGGCTGGGGTAAAGCTCAGTATAAAGGCCCTAGGTTCAACCCTGAGCGCTACTCTTACTAAAAGAAGGAGGATGAAGATGTAGCTCCTTGGTAGACTGCTTGCCTATCATACACAAGGCCCTGGGTTTAATGCACAGCAGCACAAGCCAAAACAAAACACACTCTTAAAAAGTATACCCATTTTGCTGTGAGTGGTGGCATATGTCTTTAATCCCTGTCATTGGGAGGCTGAGGCAGGAGGATTGCCACAAGTCTGAGGTCACCCTAGGCTACAAAGTGAGCTCAAGGCTAGCCTGAACTACACAGTGACACCCTGTCTCAAAAAAAAAAAAGTGTATCTATTTTAAAACAAAATATTGTTAAATTTTTAAAAAGTGAAGAAGAATATAAGACATGCAACCATTTTTGACTTGTTAAAAGATAAATGTAGGCTGGGGATTTAGCTCAGCGGCATAAGCGCCTGCCTTGCATATAAGGCAGGGGATATAGCTCAGGGGTAGAACACTTGCCTAGCATAGGGGAGGCTCTGAGGAGTTCAATCCTCAGTAAGGAGAAAAAAATTAATATGTGAATGTTTGTAGGACATAGACAACCATTGAAAGAACAGAGCAGAAATTGAGCTAATAGTTGGCTCTGGAGAAGGGCAGAGTGTGAGTGAGAGATGGGCCGCAAGAATACTTTCAAGATGCTCCTTTGTACTTTGTGAATTTTGTATCAAGTTTTTATACTATTTTAAAATTTTTTTAAAAGAGAATACCCTTGAATTTTATACTGTAGTTGAATTTTTATCAGATGTTTTGTCAAACAATGGTGACTTAAAGTAGAATTATAATTATGAAATTTCTTGAAAATAATTTTTGCTTTAAAATGAGATCTTTCTTGGTGCTAGGGATACATCCCTAGCTACAGCCTGGCTACAGCCCAGCAGCATAAGCACTTGTCTCACAAGTGCAAGGTCATGAGTTCGATCCCTAGCACCAAAAAAAAAAGATTAAAATGAGATCCTTCTAAAAAGTGTTGGGAATTATTTCTCTACAATCACGTCCTGCCGAAAAGGTCTGAGACGGTCTCAAAAGCTTTCCTCAAGGCAGCTTGCTGCGCTTTCTTCAAGGTGTTCTTTATCTTGCTTTTTCCTCTTTCACTCAACCCAACCTTGCTCTGCTGAGTCAGTTTTTCTTTCATTGTTCACTTTAACTGTTTCAAATAAATTTTGCCATTGCTTTACAAAGAAGAAGAAGGAAGAAGAGGAGGAGCAGGAAGAGGAGGAGGAGGAAGAGAAGGGGAAGGAGAAGGTCTTAGAATGCAAATGTAAGTTTGGTGATGCCAGAGGTCTAGTAGAATTCCAGCAGCCCCAGAAGGGGCTTAGGGAGAAAAGACACCTGTCCAGATTTCCTGAGATGTGATATGTGTGAGGATACCGCTTCCAGAATTAGCCCCTGCCCTTCAGGAGGGTGGCTGGCGTCCGAGGACAGCCCACTTTCATACTGACCTTTTCCTGGAGTTGTGAATGAAGTAATGTGGGCCTCTTAGAAAACAAAACCTGACATTCTGAAACTCTTAATTCTGTCATAATTCAATAATTGATAAAGTAATAATAGTTTCCCCTTATTAATGGCTTATTCTGAGTCAGGAACTTTATGTTCATTATTTCCATTTTCCAATTTACAAATTGAAAAGACTTATGGAGATTTAATAACTTGCCCAAATCACAGGCAGAGTCAAGGCTATAATCCAGCTGGGCCTGCCTGCTGCCAAATCACCTGTCCCATGTGCACCACAACCCAGTGTTTAGGTGAGAGGCAGTCTTGCAACCTCGCTGTCACTGTCACCTCAGAGGTCTCCCATCTCTACAAGCTACTTCCATAAATATCATACAATTTGCAGTTCATAACACTGGAAAGTAAGTAGTATAAACATAAATCTGCCAAAACATATGGGAAATGGGAGCACTAAGAAAATTTAAGTGACTTTCTAATGATGCCAAAGCTACAGGTAGCTTTTTTTGGCCAATATTTCCCACAAACTGAGGCTCACATTTCTAATAGAATCAGAAAGAAACATGGAAGCTAGTCCTGTTCACTACAACATGGCTTCTGCAGGCTGTGGGGGGAAAAAAACAGTTCATGGCAACAGTGAACTTTGTCACTGTATAGTCATCACTAAGAGCAAAAACAGAAGTAGACAGAATGGTATAGACATTCTGAATTCAAGATAGAACACCCACATGAAACACTTGGCTTCTTCTCTCACATCCCTCCCACAGACGGTGGGCTTCTTCCAGCTTCGGCCAGTTCATCAGGCCTGAAAGAACCTGAAGCAACTTCCCTGACTCTGGCCCCAGGGGCACTGGCTGGGCAGGGAGATCTGCGTGACCTGCAACTGGTGACAGAGCCTCACAAACCAAGCCAGCTGCTTTGTAGGACACTTTTACTTTCTAAATAAAGACATTTTGTAAACTTATTATTTTCTCCTTTTAAGATCTATTTTCTAAATTTGGCTTTCAGGTTCTGTATGGTTAATTTCTTTTCCTCCATGGATTGTCAAGCAAGGGACTAAAGAGAAAACAGATACTGAGCATCAGAATTTTAGCATCAGGAAGAACTTCAGTAACAATATCATCAGTGCCCTCCTTTTACAGAGGAAATGTGGAGACTGTGGAAATGCCTTGACCACCTCACAGTCACACAGCTGAGCTAGAGGCAGAAGCAGCCCTAAAACCCTGACTCTTCGCCTGGAGCTATTTTGTCTCATTTTCAAAATTCTGGCTTTGGCCCTGCTGGCATATGAGTGTGGGCAAGTCACTTTGCCTTTTTTAAAAGCCTTTGTTTTCCTCCCCAGTAAAATTATAAAATAATATATCTACCTCTTAAGAGTTTGGTAAGAATGAAATGAGACAGTTCATTTAGAATGCTTCACCCCGTACCTGGTACAGAGGAACTGGCCAAAAGCAAAGGCAATTCAGTCAAAGCATCTACATCCAAACTCCAGCTGCACCAGTTGGTTACCTGACACTTGGCCTAGTTGCTTAACTTCTCTCACTCAGTTTTCTCAACTGTAAAATGGCAGTAGTTCCCACCTCATTACATTTGTTGTAAATCTTAAATAAAATGATATATATCACCCACTGAGAATAATGCTCAGCATGTCAGCCATTTATTAGTCTGATTATAGCAACCATGTTTCTTATTTTAAAAAAGACACATTTTATCTAAAATTTAACTGTTTTAAAAGTGCCTGTTTTCACATGTTTAGAATTCATACTAAAATTCTTGAGATATTCTGCTTTGGTTCTTTTAAAGTTTCATTATTAATAATCCCAGTTCCCAAGCAAAATGTCTTCCATAGCTGAGCGTAGTAGCGTATACCTCTAATCCTAACATTCTTGGAGGCTGAGGCAAGAGGATTGCAAGTTTGAGTTCAGCCTGAGTATTTTAGGGAGAATCTGTCTCAGAATACAAGGGGGTGAGGGGCTAAGGATGTCACTCAGTGCAAAGACCTTGAGTTTAATGCCCAGTTTTGGAGCTGGGGCAGTGGGAGGTAAGAGATCACGATTCAGAAATTTATAGTCTAATGTTGTGCTCAGAGTCCAGGGGCTCCCAATCCCCTTTGCTGAACAGGGAAGCATGCCTTCTGTCTGAGTTACTCCATCTGGGATAATAATATTTGTTTCTTTGTATGGAGCTTTGAGACCTTTGGATGAAAAGTGCTATGTGAGCAAAAATTATTATCTCTTTTCCAGATATCACTTTTAGATTCAAATTCAGAAACTCCCTAAAATAGACCATAGCAGAGAAACAGTCTGGACTCAGATGTCCATCCTGCATTATGACAAATGGATCACACACTCATGCTTAACACCATCATTAGTTGTCTTTTGTGTGTTATAGCGTGTCTAATTTGGATGGGGAAAGAAATGAGATGATGTTTTTGCTGTTTAACTTTCAAAGACTCCCCCCTCCTCACTCTGTTTGCCTGATCTGTGTATTAGGAGTCCTCTCCTGAGATCCACAGGAACTCTGAGGTTGATTCTGTTCTGGGGGCGTGAAGCAGGACAGGAAGATAGGATTCTCTTATTCCTAAATCCTCAGGCTAGTGTATCTTTGAGTATCCAATTCAAATGTGTGTCCACCTCGTACTTTTCGGTGGTATACGTTCTTTTTCATTTGTTTCCTAGGTACTTCCAATATTATCTAGTTAGTAATTTCAAGACTTTACCTTTCTTGAATTTTCATTATAATTTATAAATTCATTTACTAATGCTACCAAAAAACATATATTGCATATCTACCCTGGATAGCAATTAACTAGATGCTAAAGAATTAATCGTTATGGTTCCTGCTACAGCAAAAACTTAGTCAAAATTAACCAGGTAAGCTTTTATCTGTTGAACCAATGCCTGTCCTAGATTTCCCCCAATACCTTGTACTCCTTGATCTTTCTCTTCTTTCCCTCTCAGAGACTCCGTCCTGCTGTCTTCTCAGCTCCCCCAAGTCTCAGGACAGAGCCAGCGTGCTCTGGATTGCTCTGTCCTCCTCAGTATTTGCAGTTAGAATAAACTCGGTCATACTAAGGGATTAATATCTGTCAGGGCCTAATGCATAACTCTTTAATTATACTTAAGTCTCTAAGGCACTTCATATTATTCATTCCAAAATAAATCTATGCATGCTAAAATGAATCTATTCTTTCCAAAAATATTTTTATTCATTTAAAAAGTTTTTATTATTATGTTTTGCCTTTTTAGAGATAGAGTGTATTATAGTCAGGATTTGCAATGGAATAGATTTAATATGAGACATAATTTGTAGGATTATTTTATAATATTCACCCAAACTGTCAAATGCAGAAGAGTACGGGAGATTTATTTATGCACTAGAGACCCAAAGAATCCAACTGAGGGCCTGAATCCCTCAGCAGTGTCTTGCACAAATCCAGCTGAAGACCCAGAGCCCACAGCAGTGTCCTCCATGAGTCCAATGGAGGGCTAGAACACACAGCAATGTCTCATGCAAGTCTGATTCAAGGATTTGCACTGGGAAGACCCAAAGGTCAGTAATGGAAGCTAGAAAGTCTATACCAGCAGGATGAAGGATCTGTGTCAGCAGGTCAGGGGATTTGCACTGGAGCCAGGAAGTGACACTCAAGGTAAGGACCGAGGAACCCTAAAGAGAACCACAACCAACCTCAGCGACAGGAAGGACCTGAATTCCTCTGATGATAAGAAGAGCTTAGTTCATGTCAGCAAAACCAGTGTGACAGGCTTTTCTAGGAGAATCAACAGTGCCTCATTTTTCTCCCCAGTTGTTTTTATGCTTTCAGCAACAATCCTCAGGTGGTCCTTTCATACCCAGTACCATGCTGATTCAGTTCAGCTGGGTGTTCCATGTGACCATTAGTTAATGCACCACAGGGTCTAACTAGGTAGTTCAGGCTGCCTTGAACTCACCATATAGTCCAAGGCTGGCCTCAAACTCACAGTGATCCTCCCATCTTGGCCTCCCAAATGCTGGAATTATAGAATGTGGCACCATATCCAGCCATTCTATTTTTTTTTAAAATCCATTTGAGGGCTGAGGATGTAGCTCAGTTGTAGGACACTTACCAACATGCTCAAAGCCTTGGGTTCAAACCCCAGGAGTACCAAAAAATAAATAAAATAACAAATTTTTTAAATTTGAAAATGTATTTTATTACTATCTATTTTGGAACTTATCATTCAAAACTACTTTTAGGGTCTACTCTGGATCAAGTTTTATAGCACATACTGAGAATTCAGGGCAAATAAGACATGCAAATCTTTTCACTAAAAGAGTTTGCACTGTTAAGGAGAACCAGACATTTAAAAGGAAACAAACAAACAAAAAGATTTCGGTGAAAGAATGAAAGAGAGCATGTGAGTATGACTGCCCTGAAAATGCCTAGGGGAGGTCACGGTGGGCAAAGATGGTCTCTGGAAGGAGGCGAGGTTTGAGCAGAGACCTAGAGAATGAAGAGGAATCAGTCATACAGAACTCTGAGCAGAGCATTTGAGGCACAGGGACGCAAATCCTACTCAGGACCAGAGGCCAGAAAAAGCCTGACTTGATCAAAGCACAGAAGGAAGGTCAGAGAGAGTAGAGAGCGTTAGAACAAGGGAGGACTGTGACACAGGACGGGCATTGTGAAGCAAGCAGAGATCAGGCTCTTGCCATGCTGTGCAAGACATGGTGGATGCAGATTTTATTCTACATGAGTGGGGAGTCACAGGAGAGTCTAAGAAAAGGAATGACAGGATCAGGGCTTGGGTTTTTGGGTTTTTTTTTTTTTTTTTAAGATCACTCTGAGATATGCACCAGCGACTAGAACGGTACCACAGTAGAATCCTCCAGGCCAGTTAGGAAGCTGTTCCAGCAGTCAAGGTGAGTGGCCTGCACTTGAATAGCAGCTGCACAAATGAAGAAAATTTGATGGAACTCATGATATAATTTGAAGGTGAAACCAACAGGACTTGCTGGAAGATTAGATGAAGTGGGTGAGGAAAATAGAATAATCAAGGATGACTCAAGTTTTTGGCTTGAGCAGCTGGACAGATGACAGCACCACTGATTGAGATGGGAGACTCAGTCAGTAACGTAATAGGGCTGGAAGAAACAGAGAATTACCTGGGTGGGTAAATTGGGACTTCAAAACAGAGGTCAGAGACCTAAATTTGGGAATCAACATATAATAGTTGGTGTTTAAAGTTATGGAACTAGACAAGATGATAAAATGAAAAGGTTGATAGAAATGAGAGTCTAGAACAGCACTGCTCAGTGGAAATGTGTGTGAGCCACACTTGTGAACTACATGTGTAATGTTAAACTAGCAGCCCCAAGTAAGAAACAAACAGCTGAAATGAACTTTAATGACTAAATATATCAAAATATTGTCATCTGAACATGAACTATAAAAATTATTAATGAGATACTTCACATTCTTTCTTTGGTGTATTTATACTTGCGGCATCTCTCATTTCACGCAAGCTGCATTTCAAGTGCTCGTCAGCTCCATGTGGACGGTGCAAGTCTAGAGCTTAGCCAGTATCCAGAGGCGGAGCGGAGGAGGAGTCCGAGGAGGAGACGGTGGAATAGTGTCACGGAAGCCAAGAGAAGTAAGCAGTTTTCAAAGAGATGGGTCAACTGTGTGCAATGTTTGTGAGAGGCAGAATAAGACAAAAAGAAGCAACGGGATGCAGCAACACGTAGGTCACTGATGACCTCGACTACAGTTGCTTCAGTGGACCAACGGCTCCCTGGAAGGAAGCCAGGGTGGAATCCGTGAAAGATGAGGAAGTGACGGCAACCAATATAAACAACTTTTTAAAAAAAGTTTTTTTTTGCTATGCAGAGGAATAGAAACATGAAGCACTAGGTAGGGGCGACGAGGTAAAATCAAGGAAGGGTTTTTACTAAAATAGAAAATGTAGGAGTTGCTAGAGCATCTTTGTGTAGTTTTTTGTTGTTGTTGTTGTTGTTGTTTTGTTTTGTCTTTTTGAGACAGGGTGTTGCTATGCAGTTCAGTTTGGCTTTGAGATCACTTTGTAGCCCAGGCTGTCTCCAACTCCCAACAATCCTCCTGCCTTAGCCTCCCAAATGCTGGGATTACAGGCGTGCACCACCACATCCTACTTTTGTGTGGTAATTCGAATGTCCCAATTGAAAGGTAGAAATCGTGGTTCCAGCCAGGCGTGGTGGCTCATCCCTGTAATCCCAGCACTTGGGAGGCTGAGGCAGGAGTATCCTTGTGAGTTCAAGACCAGCCTGGGCTACAAAGTGAGCTCAAGGCCAGCCTGAACTGCATAGCGAGACCCTGTCTCAAAAAGACAAAAAAAAAAAAAAAAAAGAAAGAAAGAAATTGTTGTGCCAAAAAAAGCGAGTAATTGAAGAGTGGAAATCTTTTTAAAAATGAGAAGGATAAGTTTAAGAGCATCCAGGCATCCTGGTCTTTATCAGGAAAAATTATTCCACCATCAAAACAGTATGGATGCAGTGTAAGGGAACAGGCGTGACTAGTCTATAGATCTGGTAACAGGAATCTCCATCTTAACACAGGGAAGAAGCCATGAGCAAGAAGCAAGGGGAAAATGTGTAATGAGGAGTACAAGCTGGGAAGGAAAATGTAGCATGGAGAATGGAAGCTGTGCTCTTTTTTCTTTCTTTTAAATAAAGGAGAAATGATAGGGAACTAGAAGGTACTGTTGGAGAAGGTGATTGGGGTGGGAGAAAAAAGTAAAGGGGGGAAGGGATTGAAAATAATCAAGATACGTTATGTGCATGTACTAATACACAGAGATGCACACCACTATTCTGTGTTACAAACATGCACTAATTAAAAAAAAGGAAGAAAATCCATTTGATTAATATAGGACTACACTTTCCCAGTGTTGGTGCCCCTATCTAATACACCCCTTTTCTCTGGATCAAATTGCCTAGGAAGCCAGTTTAGTAATCACGAGATTGCTTGATGATCAGTGTCTCCGGGCACAGGGAATTAATAAATTGAGGTCATTATATTCAAGTCATAAAAACGCTAGGTGAACTGTCTCCTGTACATGTAGCAGAGTGTCTCTGATACATGTAACAAATGTCTGTGGCATTCAGAGTCCTCTGCCCTCAGCCATGTTGGAAATAAACTGATGAAATATCATCATCCTACTTGTGGGACCATCTACATGAGGGGACCTATTTAATCTTACACTGTACAGATTTAGAAGTCTTGGCTTCTTCCATACCTTTAACAAACATGAATGATTACTACAGGGGAAATATATCAGGCAGGGTCCCAAGAAAGAAACAGTATTCTACTAAAATAGTTTATAAAAATATTTTCTTGGATTCATGCACCTCGGAAAAAAAATTTTCGAGATGGCCTCACTACCTAATTCAGACTGGCCTCCAACTCACTATAGCCCAAGCTGACCTTGAACTTGCAGTGATCTTCCTGTCTCAGCCTCTCAAAAAATAACTTACTGAAGGGGTCATTTATGAAGACATGACCAGAATTAAGGGAGAAAAGAGGTGTGTGGAGGCATCCAAGGATTAGCAGGAGTGGTGACATCTCTCCTTACCCTGACTTACAGGGGCAGGGCATCAAGTGTCCTGGGTCTCTCTGAGTGCCAGATCCATATAGCAATGGGAGGGGCTCCAGGCAGCTCCAGGACCCAAAGTAGGGAAGAAGAGGGGGGGCAGAAAACACCCCAACTCCTCTCTTCCTGCTCTACCCTCTACCCTCTCATCAAACTTCTGAATCCATTAGCAGCAGAGGGCCAGAGAACCCAGGCAGTTTAGGGAAGGACAGGGAAGGGCAGGAGTGGATCGGAGGGTGAATGGGAAATGATAGCACTGGAAGATAAGCTATCTTTGTCTTTTTTTTTTTGATACTAGGGGTTGAACTCACGACCTTGTGCTTACTAGGCAGGTGTTTATACCTCGGAGCTAAACCCCTGGCCCAATAAGCTATCTTTGAAAGGAACAAATAAAAAAATAAACTAAATACAAATGTTGACTATCGGCTGTCTGTGGAGCAGGAGCTCTTGATAGCAATAAGAGGGAGGGGAGGGGCAGTCCATTCACAGGCCGCAGTAACTTAGCTTTCTTTCATCCTTTTTACTAGACCAGAGTTTTGCAGGAAGAGATTGATTGTTTTCATTTTATTTTAGTAAAGAAAAGCTTATTTTATTAAATAAAATGTTATTTTTCCCTTCATTATTAGAAAGCCACAAAAATCCTAATTGTAGAAATATGTTTGATGTTTTCAGAAAAAAAAATCCTATGCAGATTTTCACCTCCTCCTATCCTCCGCACCTCTACCTCCGCCTTCCTCAATCTGCACCGCTGGAAGGAGGCCTAGCCCTCCAAGGGACGTGGGCTTACCGAGGCTTACATTTAGACAAAAGCCCGCGGCAGACATTTGAGGTCACTAAGCTTCTGTCACCATATGGACACAATCAGACAGAAAGCAATACAGCATTGTGGTTACGAAGGCAGGCTCTGAAGTCACACTGCCTGGCTTAAAGGCTCACTCTACCGCGTCTTAGCTGCATGACCTTGGGTAACGTACTCCTGTCATCCTCCGTGTCATCTGAAAAAATGAGGATAATAACAGTACTTATTCCACATGGTTATCTTATGAGGATTACACAATATACTTTGTGTAAAGAATTTAAGCTACTGTGTGGCATAGTAAATGATTAAGAAGAGTCTTATTAATAAAGCTAATTTTCTGACTTGAGTATTATACAACCAACTCTATTTCTCTTTAATAACAGGTCTTGATTCTCTCTTTATATTATTTTATTGTATTATATTATATTTTATTTTATTTTTTAGGTTTTTGAGACAAGGTCTTGCTATGTATTCCAGGCTGGCCTTGAACTCACTGTGTAGCCCAGTGATCCTCAAAATTCTTAGAAATCCTCCTTCCTCAGCCTCCTGAGTGCTGGTGTCAGGGGTGCGTGCCACCACACCAGATTTCCTCCCCCATCTTTAGATTTTCCTCTCTCCCTCTCTCTTGTGTCTACACACACACACACAAACTGTAGATACAGTATAGCATTCATTTACATCAAAGTTTTATGAGAATTTATTTATTTATTGAGACAAGGTCTCACTATGCAGTTCAGGGTTACTGTGTAGCCCAGGCTGGCTCAAACTCACAGTGATCCTCCTGCCTCAGCCTCCTGAGTGCTGGAATTATTGGAGATACCACCACACCCAACCTCTTTAATATATCGATTTACTCAAGTTTATTGAAAACCCCCCAAGAGTTAAATTTTCTCTTCCTCATTTATACTAGCTATATTTTAAGTGCCCAGTCATCTTTTGTGATGGATGCCTACCTCGAAGAGTGAAATGACAGAAGCCTGCCATCATCCGAGGACAGTTTATTGGACAGCCCAGCAGTTAAGCCTTGGATGTGAAAGAAACTGCCATGATCTGGAAAGGAGAAGTTGTGGGGAGAAGTAGAGAAAGTGTCAAAAAACAGAAAGCACAGCAAAGACAAAGCTTTCCAAAATCATTTCTTGAAGACAGGAGGGTACCGGAGATATTCGATGTTCAAGGTACCACCTGGACTCGTTCTCCACCAACCACTTTCTTACCAAAAAATGTATTTCTTTACTAGAACTTTATATACAGTTTCAGGTATTTTGCAGTTTGTAACTTTGTGATATAAGTCCAGGAGAAAATAGAATTTACTTATAATGCTCACATTCCAACTCTTTAAAGTGGAAAAACCATGGGGATATCTATGGGCTGAGAGTTGGATTAGCCCAGCAATGATTTTTTAACCTATCCATTAGTTCTCTTTCATATCGCTAACTACACTGATACACTCGAAGTGCCTCTTTTCAGGTTTCCTTAGCTCCATTTTCTTATCTTGTGAACACAGCCTTGAATATAATTTCACAATGATTCTGTTTACATCCAGGAGTCAGAAGCAGGAGCTCTTAATTTTTTTTTTAATTTTTATTTTTTGAGACAGGCTCACTATGTAGTTGAACTCATGACAATCCTCCTGCCTCAGCCTCCCAAGTACTGTGATCACAGACATGTGGCAGCCCACCCAGTCAGCAGGAGCTCTTGATTCCCCTGCATGAAATCATTATTCCAATTCTGCACCACTTTCTCTTTCTTTTCTTTTCTTTTCTTTTCCTTTTCTTTCTTTCTTTCTTTCTTTCTTTCTTTCTTTCTTTCTTTCTCTCTCTCTCTCTCTTTCTTTCTTTCTTTCTTTTTCTCTCTCTCTCTTTCTTTTTTCTTTCTCTCTCCCAACCCTTTTCCTTTTCCTCTCCCCCTTTATCTCTCCCTCTCCCCCTCTCCTCCCTCTCTCTCTCTCTCTCTCTCTCTCTCTCTCTCTCTCTCTCTCTGTGTGACAGTCCATCAAAAAAATCTCATCATTACTGCGGAGAAAGGGTGGGGCTTTTAAATTTTACACCCCAGACAAATCTGTTACGTTCATAAAAAATCAGCAGCGTTTTGGTAACAAGTGGTAGTTTGCTACCTAGAAAAACAAATTCAAGTCAGTAAAGAGGAAATGAGGTTTTGCTTATTTTCTAGGTCTAAGAACAATCGTAGATAGCTGTGAAGTAATTTGTACTGTTGCTAAGAATTCTTATTGGACAGCTTTAATTAGCAAGACAAAATATGGATCTATTTCCCTGTTAGAGATCATGCGGGTAGATAAAATTTAAAAGGCAGTCCCTAAAGCTGAAATTAACCTATGCTGAATTCTCTTCAGACAACCCTGCTGACCAGCATGTGAGGAATCCTTCTCGTCTGGGGTGGCCATGGAGAGGAAACCCATCCATCCTGATGGAGGCGCCCACGTGCCCCTGAGCTTCCCGCCGGCTGCACCAAGTGCAGGCCAGAGAGAAAGGCCACTCGGGACTTTCTCAGCAGCCAGGCTATCTTATGAAGCAGAATCACTCGGTCAATCCACAGAATGGTGAGAAACAGCGCTGCATCATTGTAAGCCACTAAATTGTTTTTATTTGGTTTGATTTTTTTTTCTTTCTTTCTTTTTTTTTTTTTTTTTCCTTTGGAGACAGGGTCTCTCTATGCAGTTTGGGCCGGACTTGAGCTCACTTTGTAGCACAGGCTGGTCTTGAACTCACAACGATCCTTTTGCCTCAGCCTCCGGAGTGCTGGGATTACAGGCGTGAGCCACCACGCCCAGCTTTGGTTTGGTTTTTCAAGACAGGGTCTCACTACATAGTGTAGTCTTGAACTCACTGTGTGGTCCATGCTAACCTGGCACTCACAATGGTTCTCCTGCCTCTGCCTTCCAAGTGCTGCTTTCACAGGCATGTGCTACCACACCTGGCTAAGCCACTAAGTTTTGAATTAATTTGTTCAACAGCAATAGATAAAACAGAGCAATACCTTCAGTATGAGTATCTAGGCTACCTTGTTTATACGTTTTATATATGACAGGTATGACATGTGTATGTGTGCGTGTGCATGCCTGTGTGGGGTACTAATTTTAGCCTTTGCACTGATCTACATCCTCAGCCTGTTTTCCTTTTTATTTATTTTGAGATAGGGTCCCACTATATTGCCTAGCCTGGCCTTGAATATCCAGTCCTACCTCAGCCTCCTAGAGTGCTGGGATTACAGGCATGTGCCACCAGGCCCAGCTTGTATTTTGTCTTGAGAAATTCAACTATGCTGTAGTAGAAGAAAGAAAACTATCAGACAAGCATCCTCCCTTCTTTCCACTACTAAATAGGCCAACATTTTCTCACATATAGACACACTTTACTCCTGAGTTACTTTGGAAGAACTGTTTTTGTTCTTGTTAGAATCCAACAGTTAGCTGGGTGTGGTCACACACACATGGAATCCCATCTTCATGTAAACAGGAAAATTGCAATTTCAGAGACACTATGGGGTCAGTCCCCAGGACCACACACACATGTGCGCGCATGCACACCCACACACACACACACACACACACACACGCACACACACTTGCAGGTATTTTCCAGAGCGCGTCCTTACTTGCCTTTCCAAGGACTCTTATCTCTTCCTTCAGCTACATTATCAATTTTCCCTCTACATTGATTCATTCCCTTTACTAGGCAAACATGTCTTAATGTCATCCAGTTCCAGACTCTCATTTGTTTCCAGGATCCTCTCCATTCAGTCCCTCATTTCCATGCTTCCATTTATAGCAAATCTTGCTGACCAGTTGTCTGTGGCCCTCGTCTTCCCTTTTCACCCACCATTCTCTCAGCCCACTCCCCTGGCTTCTGTCTACACTGTCTCACTTAAACTGCTCTGGTTAAGGTCACCAAAGATGTTTAAGTTGCTGAATTCAACAAGCATCCCCTGCGTCATCTTCTTTTAAAATCTCCTCTTGTGGCTTCTGTATTCGTCTTCCATTCAACCTCAAAATTTGGTACTCAGCAAGCATTGGTAGAGATACCCTTCTTCTGCTCTTCCCCCTCATGCTGTAGATAATCTTGGCTGCTCTCATGGCTTTAAATAATAAGATCTGGTGACTTCCTGCCATTATATATCTACACCTAAATCTATGAGTTCCACAATCATGTGTTTCACTGCCTATCTCACATCCCCACCTGGAAGTCTAACAGACATCTCAAATTTAACATTCTCAAAATAGAAACTTGATTTCCACTTCCGTCTCCAAACCTATTCCCGTCCTTCCCATTTCTGTACATTTCACTGCCTGCTTTCTAGTTTCTTAAGCCCCTGATCCCACAAGACACCGAATGTACTCTGTCCCTAACCACCCTCATCTAATCCTAGTCTTATCAACCCTACCTGCAAAGTACATCACAGGTTACTCTGTTTCTGTTTCCACTGCTGCCATCACTCAGAAAAGTTACCATCATTTCTGCCCTGGACTAACATAATCACCTCTTAACCATCGACACACTGTCTAATCTATTTTCTACACAAAAGCTTTTTAAAATGTAGATTAAAAAATGTAGATCAGGTGTCTTTCCCCTGTTCAAAATTCTCTAGCATCTGCCATTGCATTAAGAATTAAATCAAAATAGCGTACTTGCCCTAAGGGTTTACATGACCTGGTCTCGATTTACTTTTCCAACCTGGTCTCCTACCACTTTGTCATTAGTTTAGTCCAGTTGCAGCCATACACATTTTCTTGATTTTTCTTAAACACACCAACAGAGTGCCAACGTTAGGCCCTTTGAATTTGCTATTTGCTAAATTGAACACACTTTCTCCCCAGATCTTTTGTGTGACAGGCTTTCTTGACATTCAGACATCAGTTTGGGTGCCCTTTCCCCAGAGAGGTCTTCAGTGATTTATCTGCCTAAGCAGTAGTCCCCAGTCTCTAGCATGGGTTAGTTTCATTACAGCAATTCTCACTTACTAGTAATTGTTTGCTTGTTTATTTGTTTTCCTGCTTTTGGTTGCTTTTTCCTAAGAATATAAACTCCACATGAAAAGAATCCTGTTGGGTTTTTATTTTCCAATACTGTGCTTCTAGAACCTGGAAGAGTGCCTGGCACTTAATTGGCACTCAAAAATGTGTGTTGGAATCAGAACTGGTGGTGCACAACTGTAATTCCAGCCTTCAGGAGACTGAGGCAGGAAAATCACTGTGAGTTTGAGGTTAGTGTGGGCTACATAGTGAGTTCAAGGCCAGGGATTTCCGAACTACACTGCAAGATCCTGTCCCCCCAAAACTATGTCTTGAATAACATTAAATAATAATAATAATATTAATAATGTCATTCTTTAACCATAGTCTTGTTCAAAAACTTTACATGGGAGCCAAGTGTGGTGGCTCACGCCTGTAATCCCAGCACTCAGGAGGCTGAGGCAGGAGGATCATTGCGAGTTCAACACCAGCCTGGGCTAAAAAGTGAGCTCAAGGCCAGCTGAACTGCATAGTAAGACCCCGTCTCAAAAAAGACAAAAAAAAAAAAAAAATTCCAAAACTTTACATGAATAGTAATAGAAATATTTTTCAGGCACTGACATAATTATGAATAATTTCTGTATACTATATCCTTGGTACTTTAGCTATGACTCTTCTAAACTACAACCTTAAAGGCAGAGATTACATTTTGCTCAATTTTGTATAAGAGCTTACTTTGGTGGCTTAAATAGTATCAATCAAGTATTTTAATGTTTACTTTAAGTTTAACTTAGGTAGTAGAGTTGGTATGAAAATATGTAATGAGAGTGATGACTTTCCACAAAAGAGTTAAAGCCTAAAATGAGGAGTAGTCATGCAAGTTAAAATTCAATAACAAGAAACATTTTATTTACAAAAGCAATCCAATGGCTTAATATCTCCAAGAACCCAGAAAAATGAAAATAGTTAATTATACTTTTGGTAATGTTTTCTCATTTTTCTCATTTGGTAATGTTTTCTCATTTAACTTTAATTGCTATTATAATATTGTTTATATAATGAATCCAGTTTGCCAAAAAATCTAGGTTCAATGAATACCTGTACTTTCTCACATTCAGACTTTCGCCTGGTAGAAAGACTTACAGAATTCCTTCTCTCAGAGAGCTACAACAATTAGCACATCATTTGCAATATGCACCCCCCACCCCAGGCTGATACCTCTGAACCCAAGGGATTTCTAGCAAGATGGTTAAGTAACGCTTGCTTGGTTTGCACTTGGTTTGATTTAGCAGGCTGGTATAGGGAACAAACCTGTAAACCCAGAGATGTGATGTGATGTGATAAATACAGCTGGAGATGTATCTATAAAGCATATGCCCAGCATGGTGGCAACATCTGTTATCCTAGCACTTGGGAGGCTGAGTCAGGAGGATCACTAGGAGTTCAAGGCCAGCCTGGGCTATGTAGTGAGTTGAAGGCCAGTCTGAACTACATAGGAAGACTCTGTCCCCAAAAAACAAGCAAAATTAAAAAATAACACAGATGCATTAATCAGGACTAATTAATCCTGTTAAACACTTCACAAAGGATGTGATAATGAAATAAGATTTCTAAATGATAAACTGGGAATTCACCAGGAGGGCAAGGAGAAGGATGATGCTGTATGTCAGAAAAAGATAACCACAAAGTGTCAGTGAAAAGGGGGCCAGGTCTCTGAATAAATCATATGCTATCAACCTTCGTAAGATGTTTTATGAGTAGCATTGCCTCCCCAGAAATAGCAGCAGAAGCCTTGGAGGAAGGGTAAAAACAAATCATAAACCTTTAGGTTGTAGAATTGAGAGAGCTAATTAAGCTAGGTTTGGTGATGGGTTGTGTGTATGGGTTGAGGTTTTATCTATGAATTTGTATATACATGCTTTTATTTATCATCAATTAGCCAAATTTAAATCATTGTGCAACTAAGAATTATCTCCACAAACTTTTCTAAAATGCACTCTTGCATAAGGGAAAATGGAATATATTTTGAATTTCTTTCCTTTTCTTTTTTTCTGGTACTGAGAAGCAAACTCAGGACCTCGCACTTGTCAGGCAGGTGCTGTGCCATATCGCTGGTCCAACTTTTAAATTTGTTTTGGAGCCAAAAAGGGTTAGTTTTTCTTTTAAATATCATAATTATTTCTTTCATTTTCTAAGTCTTTGTGTTCCTACCTGTAGAAGTATGTTAACTCATGTGTAATTTCCCTACTAAAATGGGATAGGTAAAAGACAGAGGAGATAAAGAAATAGAATTAAATCAACCACCACTTTGACCCAGGCTAGAATACTTTAATCAACTAATGAATATATCATTATTTATATATACTATTAGATACAATGAACTATTCAAGGGTATTTAAAATACAGTAGTTAAAATATATACTCAAGTAAAATGAGAAACAGCGCTTGCTAAATGTATGTGCACTTATGAAACATACGGTCATTGTTAGTTGAATAAATAAATAGCTTTAACCTCAAGACATTCACAATCTTGAGGAGAGCGTATACACATTTGTAAAATAGAAATATAACATAAGATGGTATAAATGAAGTCCTAAACTGGAGGTACTAACAACTCTGAGGATGAAGCAGCATTAATGGGACTTGTGGCATTTAGAATGACAATGTCCTGTCACAGTTCTTCATGTCTGTTTAAATATCTTTCCGAATGTCTTTCTGAATGAAAGTTCAGTGAACTTTCATTCACTGAACCAGATGTGGTGGTGCAATCCTGTAAGACCACCACCACTCCGGGAGGCTGAGGGAGGAAGGTTACAAATTTGAATCCAAATAAGCAAGACTTTGTCTCAATACAAAAAATTAAAAATGGACAGAGATGTAGCTCAATGTGAAGATCTAGGTTAAATCTCCAGCATTAAAACCAAAAGTTAATTAAAGAAATTTTGGAAAATAATGAATAAAAAAGAAAAAATAAAGTCACCGATATCCAAGCATCTAAGACCAACTATTGTTAGCATTTCAGAGAATTATCTTCTAGGCCTTTAAAAATATATATCAGATGGAGGGAGAGAATGAGGAGGATGGGATGCAAAAAAGTATTAGGCTGCATTAGGTGCCCATACCAACTCCCCGTGATGAACATAATCGTGATGTACAGTAAATCTGTACTAGTAAAAATAAAAAAGTTTAAAAACTCATAGAGCAATTTTATAGTTCTTATTTCTCAGGTCTAATTTCTTAGTTAGACCCATTCTTTACACTATACATAAAACTACACTGTACAGCCAGGTTTATTGGTACCTGTAATCCCAGCACTCAGGATGACTGCTGCAGGTTCAAGGCCAGCAAGACCTTGTCTTAAACAAAAATGAAACAACAACAAAAAAGCAAAGTTATAAGTGGATCAGAACTTTAAATGCAAAAAATAAAACTATAAATTCTGTAAGAAAACTTGGGTGAGTTCCTTTTACCTTCTCTGTAAGAAAAGGTTATGAAATACAGAGGCAAGGAATATGAAAGATGGATAAAAATTCGACTGTATAAAAATTTTAAAATGTTTGAAGTCGAGTTTTTTGGGGAAAAAATTTTAAAATGCTTAAATGGCAACACATCATTAAAAAGTCAAAAGATGAATAAACTGGCATATCATATTCAAAAATATAATTTTTATTTAAAAATTTTAAAATGAATTATGAAAATGGTCAGAAATTTCATAGAAAATAGAAATAAGAATCCAAAGATTCTCAACACATAGAAATTATAAATATTTGAGAATGGAAATACTAACTACCTTGATTTGATTATTACACATTGTATACATGTAGTGAATTTCCATTATTATTCTCCATAAATAAAAACTAAAATAAGTTGGGTGTGGTGACACCTGCTTATAATTCTAGCACTTGGGAGACCAGGCAGGATGATCATGAGTTTAAGGACAGCCTGGGCTACATAGTGAAACTCTCTTTCAAAAACAAGCAAATAAACAACAATAAATAGCTATTGAGTAAAACAAAAATCATCAAAAGGTATGATTGTACAATCCACAAAGAATTAAGTAATTTTCAAACTATAAGATATTCGAATTTATTTCTAAGAGAAATATAGATTATTAAAACTATGACACAATTTCTCACTCATCAGACTAACAAAAAACTTGATAGAATTTATACATTAACATCCAAAGCCCTATGGTGATGGTATTAGGAGGTGAGGCCTTTGGAGATAACTAAGTCATGAGGACAGCAAAATAAAATATTTTCAGGGAAAAAACATTCATGCAACTTTCATTACAGAATATTGTTATGCTTGTTCTATTTTATTTTTAGTTATTGCGTTACCATCTTACTGCACCTACTTTATAAATTCAGTTTTTACCATAAGTATATACAGATAGGAAAAATACAGTATACATGTTTCAGTTTCAAGCATCCCCTGGGGTCTTGTGACAAATCTCCCATGCATGAGGAGGATCACTTTACATACAAATCTCCCCTTTGTGCTTACATAGCAGACCGTGCATGTAATCCTCGCACTCGGGGGCTGAGGCAGGACGTCTGCTGAGAGTTGAGGCCATTCTGGGTTACACAGTGAGTTTGAGGTGAGATTTTGCATTAAAAAATAGTCCCAAAAAACCTGCCCTTTAATGTAGTAATCTTGCTTGTATAAATTAATCCTTGCATTAAAGTTCCAATAACACAAAAATTCACATGAAGCATTCTATTTGTAATTTCATAATATTTAGGTAATTTTAGATATTTAGGTAATTTCCAATTTCAGGTGAAGATTAGTTGTACAATGGAGTTGAATACTACATGGCTGAAATGGAGAATGAGAAAGGACTGACCCTGAACAATGTTCAGAAGATACTAAGTTAAAAAAACCCAAACACCAAAGTGCAAAAGAGCACAAAGGTGCTACTTTAGGTATAAGAAATAAAAGAAAAAAATTTTTAAAAATTACAAAAAGAAATGGAGAAAGATTAAATCAGAAAACAAATAAATTTGCTCTCTCCGCGAGGAGTTGGTGTGCAGGATGAGCAGCAGAGACACTTTTTATATAGCTTTGACTCTTGAAAGAATCTTTTTTTGGGGGGGTACTGAGAATCAAATTTAGGACCTTGCATTTGTGCCACTGAGCTACATTCCTGGTCCTGAAAGAATCTTAATATAGAAATAAATTAAATCAGTAAGAATGAGAAGGAAAAAAATCTAAAACCAAGACCCCATGGAAACAAACATAATTTGTTTCAAATGAATATCATGATCACACTGAAGAGGAAAAAAATTGAAAAGAAAGAAGTTAATAGAGTTAATCCAAGGAATTTGTGATCATGGTATGTCCTCAAGTATTGAGTGGGAGGGAAAAAGTCCCAACTTGAACTCTTTTTTGAGGGGCAAACCATAGTGATGTGGAAAGCAATTTCAAAACTGTTTTAGATATGATATAGAACTGAACAAGTGAGTCAATGTGTTGGTGTTGTTAGGATCCAGGATTCTCACTGTGGAAGGAGAAATACATAGGTATGAAGTCAAGAAAAGCAAAAAAGCAATCCTGTGGAGATGAACTGGAATTAGAGAAACTGGCATGACCTCATAATTTCCAAAATATTGATATGATTGTGTATATACTGTTTATGTTTGTGTATACATGCATGTGCATGTAATGTATGTGCCTTACTGCCCTAGTGCTGTCCGTTCAAAAGTCCAAAAAATAAATACAGCCAGTAACAATGAGCATGCCTAGAGCCTAGATTCTGATTTTGTTTGTGTGTGTGTCTTTTTGAGACAGTGTCTTGCTATGCATTTCAGGCTGGCCTTGAATTCATTTTGTACTCCAGGCTGGTCGCAAATTTGCAATGAGCCTCCTGCCTGAGCCTCCCAAATGCTGGGATTACAGGCATGCACCACCACTTCTGGTTTGTTGTTGTTTTTTACATCATCCCCAACCAGAGTGAACCTAAACTTCTATAAATTCCTAATTTTACAACCAGGGCAGAGTAGATACACTGGAACCTAGAACATCTTGTTATGTCAGAAAATAAATAAATGCTAAAAAAATTTATGGGAGTCTGTTACAAGGACACAGGGACCAGCTTAAAGGGGATCTCACAGGCTAAATCTGGTACAAGTTCAAAGCTAAACTGACCAGGTGTGATGGCATGCACACACCTGTCATCCCAGCACTCTTGTACCTGAGGCAGGACGATTGTCATGAGTTCAAAATCAACCTGGGATAACTAATGAGTTCAAGACCAGCTTACCCAGCACAGAGAGATCCTGTCTCAAAACAAAATAATGTATCAAAGCTAAACTAAGTAAATATAATAATAAACCATTAAAACATAACCCATGAGTTCTCATCAATGGCAGGGAGTTATGACTGAGAAAGAGAGAAGGAGAAGGGGAGAAAGGGAGAGAAAGAAAGAAAAGGAGAGGAAGAGGAAACGGGAGGAAGAGCACAAGGAAGAAGGGGGGGGGAGGCCTGTGCTTGAGGCTCCAGCTAACTTATCCATTAGGTGATGTACTAACAAAAGCCCATGAAAATGTTTTAATTTTGATTTATTTTATTTTATTTTTTTGCCAAGACCTTTAGATCCAATAATTTTGATTTCTTTTAAAAGAAAAATAAGTGTAACAACACTAAATCCGTTCTGGATTATATTCATCTTTATGCCAATACAGTCGTGAAATATTCTTAAAATCATTTTGTGGAGGAAGACATCCATGGAGGTAAAAGTACTGAGGGCCCGGAGAGTTACAATGCAGCCCTGCGACGCTACATCTACAGGAGATAGAATATTTGTATCATTTTAAAATGTCTCCCCCACATATATCTTACTAGTTGTAAGAAAGAGAAAGTGATTATACAATGGAAAGACAGGCATCACCTTGACAGGGTGATCAAGGCGCATGTCACCTGTGAGAGACAGATGGACAGATGTGTCTCCAGGTGCAGTAGCTGGAGAAAGCTGCTCATCACTTAGGCAGCGTTCCTGCAGAGAGCATGTAAACCCATCCTGGTGGTGAGCAAACATCAGACAAACAGAAAATGAATTGTTCTATTAAAAAAAAGAAAGGTGGGAGAATTGCATTCTTCAAAAATGTCAATGTCAAAAGAGACAAAGGCTGTGAAACACTCCAGGTGTAAAGCGGCTACAGAGACATGACAGCTAAATCTGACCTTAAAACTGAATCTGTCCTCGAGGAGAAACCTATAAAGGACATTATTAGATCAACTAAAAAATTTGAAATATCAATAGTAAATTGGATTAAAGTATTATATCAATGTGAATTAATGAAGGTAATAACTGCAGAGCAAAACTCTTCTTCAGAAACACATGTTGAAGTATTTTAGGGAGAGAGCCACGATAAATGTAATTGTATCTCAGGAAAAAACTGTGCATGTGTATAAAAACACGTATTGAAGCACCAGGGTAAAGTGTCAGCAATAGTTGAATCTTTGTAAAGGGTAAATTATTGTTCTTTATATTGTTTTTATTTTTGAAACTTCTTATAAGCTTGAAATTTTTCCAACATGCTTTGAAAATTTTAAAAATACATTACAGTGCCACGTATAGGCATATAACTCATAACACTGGTTGGATTCTTCACATTATAAGTAGTTTCTCATCTTATTACATAATCTTTGAATCTATCACTTTAAACGTCTATTTAATGTTCTATCAAGTTGCCATGCTAGAGTTTATTGGGCCATTTCCTTATTATTAAAATTTAAATAAATTCCAGTATTTTTTCTGTTTTAAACAATGTCCAAAGTGGCTATGGTTAAGCATTCCAGAAGGAAATATGTTGCCTAAAAATTCCAGTTCTGTTATTTACTAGCTGTGTGGCTTTGAGGGAATTATTTATTTTCTGTGCCTCTGTTTCCTCGGGTCAGACATAATAGTACTTATAGGGCTGTTGTGATTACTAAATTAGTTGTTCAAGTAAAAAATTGACAATGGAACCTAGCACATAGTAATCATTTAACAATAGTTATTTGCATGATTTTTGTGCAGTAAGAATTATCTGGGGAGAATTAAAGGCACTGTTGTACTTGGGATATGTAGAGAAAGGTACAGTACAGAGATATAAGAAAGACAATATTCTGAATAGGGAAAATGATGTTTTTATAACCCTTGCTTTCTTTAGAAAATCTTGTACGGGGATTCTTTCTTGCTATGCTTAAATGTGCCACTAGGTGGCAGCATGGCCAATTAATTGGCACTATTAGTGTAAATCGTGAATTTCAAAACTCCTTTCTACAAAGAACGTTCCGAAATAGGAGAATTACTTAACAGAAGTGTGGTGACAGCAGGTACGCCAAATTTATGTCTGGAGAATCCACTTAGGTATTTCTGTTCCAGTACTCCTTTGGTGTTGGTTGTCCGTGACATTTCTGGACTGATTCGTCTTTCCACTGACCCATTTCTACTTGGTTTAGAAAATCTTTTCCTGTCAT
The DNA here is from genome assembly GCF_034190915.1 of Cavia porcellus. Taxonomy (NCBI): domain Eukaryota; kingdom Metazoa; phylum Chordata; class Mammalia; order Rodentia; family Caviidae; genus Cavia; species Cavia porcellus. Next base: position 7,407,400 of record NW_026947504.1, read on the forward strand.
TCTTTTCTGCTCCATCTTACACCAAGAGGTGCTGCAGCACAGAAGTCCTCCCCCAACCCCTTAACCTTGCTCCCGACCTCCAGAACATAAATTCTTATTTATTGTAGATTACCCAGTCTCAGATGTTCTATTATAGTAGCAGAAAATGTATAAAACACGAGCCTTATTGAGGTGCTCATAATGGTTTAGAGCCTTCGTAGGATGTTTTCTCTTTCTGATGGTGTGTGTGTGCTTGTGTGTGTGGCAGGTTTTCTTATGTTGCTCAAACTGGTCTCAATCCCTGGGCTCAGCTGGTCCTACTGCTTGGACTACAAATATGCCCTCCCACATCTAGTTACTCTTACAATATTAATATGTGCATTAGAAAATCTAGTGTCAGTTTTTCTATGCTATTCCTGAATAGTCAACGACCTTACAAAGCTTTTTCTCAATCACCTATCCTGCTCATTTTTGCTATCTAGTATTTTAGTTTTGATATCTTCTCAATTTTGATGTTTATATCATTGCTAATTTTTAAATACTCAATGCCTATTTAGGTATACTTACATGTTTAGCAGGGGTTTTTGGCTTATAATTATTTCTTGCAATGTGTTATTTCCTTGATTAAAATCCTGCAAAGCCCTGAATGGTGGTGAATACCTGTAATCTCAGTACTCTGGAAGGATGAGGCAGGAGGGCTGCAATTTTAGCAATTCAGCAAGACTGTCTCAAAGTAAGGATTGAGGATCTAGTTCAGTGTAAAAGATTCAATCCCTAATACCAGAAAAAAATTCTGCTGGGTGTAGTGGTACACACCTATAATCCCAGTATTTGGGAGGCTGAGGCAGGAGGATTTCTGCAATTTTGAGGCAGTTTAGACTACATAGTGAGTTCAAGACCAGTCTGAACTGCATTGCAAGACCCTGTCTCAAAAAAAGAGAAAAAGAAAGGAAGAAAGAAAGAGAAAAGAAAAACAGAAATCCTTTCATCACTTAACATTAGAAAGATGAATGTCCAAACCCTTTGTCTTAGGATACAACACAGAGCATGATCTGACTCCTGTGTTGGCTCACGCTATCCTTCCTCATGTTTCCCACCCTCCAGGTACAATAGTCTTCTTTCAACCCCTTGGTCATGCTATATCAAACATCAACTTCCTTTTCTCCTCAAAACCTATCAAGTTCTTTACTGAAACTCAGTATGATCTTTCTATTATTATTTTTTCTTTATATTATTCTTATTGGTAGCTTTCTCTCATTTTATCGTAAATACAGCCTTTTCAAATGGGGCATGGTGGTGTACATGTGTAATTACAGCACTCAGGAGACTGAGGCAGGAGGATCACCACCAATTCGAGGCCAGCCTGGGTTACACAGCGAGTTCAAGGCCAGCCTGAACTACGTAGTGAGATTCTGTCTCAACAAACAAAAGCAATTAGAGGAATTTTGCTTTGCCACTGTCTAGATTAGGCCCCCCACAGCAGAGCTCTATTTATTTTCTCCTTAGCATTTCTCCTAAGTCATACTTCCACATGCGACTGAGTATTTGCGTTAGCGTCTACCTCTTTGACCAGATTTGCCCCGTGAGAACATTAGTGGATGTATAAAAGCAAATGTGTACTTGAGACATTTTAAAAGACACATCTACAACTTTTAATATCAAATTAGATGAAGAAAGCAAATGGAAAAGTTCAATGTGATTCTAAGATTTCCTCTTTGGAAGACTGTAAGAAAAAGGTGTCACTTGAAAGATGTAGAATAACTGGAGAAAGAATCCAATCTGAATAAAATTGAGAGGAAACTTCCTCTGTTTAGTGACATGCAGGACAAAATAGTGGAAGGACACTGAAGTAAAGAGACAGCCTGGACCACCAGAATTGTAACGATGAGAGCCAGGTCAGCGGTCAGGACTCGGCGTGTGGTTTCAGGAATAATAAACGCTTTTCACTCCTTATCAGCTGAATACTCAAGTTCTCGTTGAATTTTCCAAAACTTCTGCTCTCTCCCACTTCTTAACAAATACTGTAATGACTCAATGGTAAACGCAGGGGATGGTAAATGCTATTTATTCCTGCCTTCATGGAGCGTACAGTGCTGTGCAGCGTGGTTTATCTCACCACAGAGCAAATCCGTGATGTCAAGGAGCCCATGGCAGGAAAAGTTAACCTAGTCTACGGGTCAGGGAACACTTTCTGGAGAGTAGTAATGGAAGTAACGAGATGGAACTCAAAGGAGAAGAAGGAATTATTCAGGAAGAAAAGGGGGAAGGAAAAAAGACCTCTTCGGTAAGGGGAACACATATGCAAAAACTTTAAGGCAAGGGAAGTATGCATAAATATTCCTACTTATGCCAAAGTCATATTCTTTACTAGCCAATTAAAATTTTTTCCCAGATCAGTTGAGGTAAATTTACATATAATAAAATTTATCTTTTTGTGGGGGAGGGGGACAGGGTCTTGCTGTACAGCCCAGCAATCCTCCTGCTTCAGCCTCTGCAGTGCTGCAATTACAGGTCTGTACCACCACACGTGGCGAATTCAGGTATGAAGTTCTAGGATTTTTAGGAAACTTACACAGTCATGTAATCATTATGACAATCAAGACATACGCTATTCCCATCGCCCTACAAAGTTCCCAGTTCCTCTTGGTGGTCACTGCCCACATTCAGCCCCTGAGGCTGCCGATTGGGTTTCTGTCCCTAGTGTTTTCTCTTCTCTAGACTGTCAGATAAATGGAAAAGACAATACATGGTCTTCTGAAGATGATCTCTTTCACAGAGCATAATGCTTTGAGTCACGAATATTGTTGCGTGTGCAGTAGTTTGCTCCTTTTTACTGATGAACACTGCAGAAGGCCACCATAGTCCGTTTCACCAGCTGATAGGCATCTGCATCTTTCCAGTTCAGGGAAACTATGCACGAAGTTGCTAGGGATATTCCCACAAGAGTTTCTGTGTGGTAGAAGTAGCCTGGAGTCCTAGATATAGTCCTAGAGATAAGATTTTGGGTCATAGAGCAAAATCATGTTTAGCATTATAGGAAATTGCCAAACTGTTTCTCACTGCCTGCAGCACTTTGCATTCTCATCAGCAGTGTATGAGAATTCCAATTGTTTTGTATTTTCTCCAGCACTTAACATTGTCATTTTTTTTTTTTTAGTTTGAGCGAGGTGCCTAGTGTCGCATTGCCATTTTAATTTTCATTTTCCTAAGACTGATCATGTGAGCATTTTTTCATGTATTTTTTGCCATCTGTACACCTTCTGTAAAGCATCTGGTCAAATCTTTTGTCCATTTTTTTCTGTACTAGAAAGCTTGTTTTCTTATTATGGGTTTATATATTCAGGTAACAAATACCTTATCAGATATGTAGTTTGTTTTACTTCCAAATTCATTTTATTTCACAGAGAAAAAAAATAGAATTTCCAAACACAACAGTCAGGAGTGTTTTGTTTTGTTTTATTTTGTTTTGAGGTGGGGTCTTGTTATGTAGTTCACTGGCCTTGAACTCACAGTGATCCTCCTGCCTCAGCCTCCTGAGTGCTGGGATTTCAGGCACGTATTACCTTGCTAGGTATGTGTTTTGCAATTATTCCTTCTCATTGTGTGGTTTGCCTTCTCGTTTTCTTAGGGTACCTTTCAAAGAGCAGAGAGTTTCTATTTTATAAAGCACAATTTCCTAGCTTTGCTCTTTATACCCAGTCTTCTTATCTCATTCCTTCGCATCTTTTTCTAGCACAGACTTCTTTTCCTGCCTTCAGTCTTCCAAAATGTTGGCTTGTGTTTCCTGCCCTTCTGTGCTGATGGTGGCCTTTCCCCCTTCACTTCCCCGCCAACTATTCAGGAGTGGCCTTCCTTCTTACCACCTAGTCATTCCTTAGATCCCCGAGATGGAGCTTCGAGTCACACCACAACTACCAAAACTAACCTCTTGATGTCACCAGAAAACCTCTTAACATCCATTCCAGACTCATTTTTCTCTAGATAGTAATTCACATCTTCCTTTTGGCATTTAAAGTAGCCGGTGAGCCCTTTATTCTAAAAATTACTGTTTAACTTCTCTCTTTGAACATTCCCAAAACACTGATCTAAGGTTATATGTATATATAATCCCCTTATAGGAATTAATTCAGTTGTTACTTCATGTCATGTAAACAAGGATTTCTTTACCAAATAAATTTAACTTCTTTGTTTTTCTGAAGTCAGACAGAAGCAATAAATGTGAGATAGGTGATAAAGTGCTCACATTTAATTCCTTTATGTGATTTGAATATCACCATTTGTTATCACTGCCCGGTGGTCTAAGGGCAAGGATTTGGTGCGTTCACCATTTGTTCAGTGACATCAGTTTTTACAAATTTTTTGTATTACTATACATTTGTCATATATAATGGTCACATTCATGGTAGGGAATTTGTACCTCTGTGTGGTGTATCTACATCCCATTCTCTCTCCTTCCTTCCGCCCTTCTTCCCTTCCCGTTTACAGAAGCTTTGCTTCCATTTTATCCTTCCTTCCTTTTTCTCCTTGTCCCTTTCCCCCCTTTCCCCTCCCCTCCTTGGTTCCCCTTACCTCTGAGCATGTTCCTCCTGCTTTCCAGGATCTATCCCCCATGATGCTCCTTGTTTACCTTTTGAGATTCTCACACCAGAGAAACAATGCGATATTTAAAGCTGTGGATCTGATTCATTTTACTTAAAGTTATGGCCTCACATTGCATCCATTTACCTAAAAACAACTTGTTTATCTTTCTTTATGGCAGAGTAGTACGCCATTATATATAAATCCCACATTTTCTTTATCCATTCATCTGTTGATGAGTATGTGGGCTGTTTCCAAGATTTAGCTATTATAAATTGTGCTACTGTAAATATGGTATGAGCTTTTAAAACTTTCTGGAAGACATCTAGAAGGGGAACTGCTGGATCAAATGGAGCCTCTAAAGTTCACACCCCCATCCATAGTGGAGAAAGTTTCCTTTCTCCCCACAACCCTGTCAGCATTTGTTATTGGTTGATTTCTGAATGGCAGCCATTCTTTCTGGGATGAGATGGAATCTCAGCATTGTTTTAATTTGCATCTCTCAAATGACCAGAGTGATGTTGAACATTTTTTCAAACATTTATTTGCTGTTTCTATTTCTTCATCTGAAAGTGTCTATTCATCCAGATGCCCATTTTGTGGAATGGTCTATTAAATTTGGAGGATTTTATTTTATTTTGAGTTCTTCATATATTCTTGAAAGTAGTTCTTTGAAGAACAGCTCAAAATTTTTTTCCCACACTGTGGATTGTTTTTTCACTCTGCTGGTGGTTTCTTTTGCTGTGTGACATCATTCTTTTAAAACCTAAATTCCCAATGACAGAAATTTCAGCACAACCTATAACTTGTTTTCATTATAAATTCTTGTGTCCAAATGAATGAAATCTTTCTCTTGCTTTTTCATTATTTTGTAATACATATTATACATTAGGAAGAAATATAATTCAGGAATAATCTCCCCAGACATGGAGTGAGGCAGGTACTAGAATCACAAAGTTTATTTGTAATACTTACTGGGTAAGGAAACTAAAGTACAGTGAAATATTTTTTCTCCCTAAAGTAGGAAGAGACAACTCAAAGAAATTTCAGTTACGACTTTTCTCCACTAGAGCCATAACTACTAAAGAGCTTCTTTTTGTTGTGTTTGTTTTACAGGCACTGGGGCTGAACCTAGAAGCTTTACACTGAACTATATACCAAACTCTTTCATTTTAAGACAGGGCCTTACTAAGTTGCCCAGCCTGGGCTCAAACTCACCATCCTCCTGCCTCGGCCTCCGGGAGCACTAGGATTACAGGCTCGGCCCGATACCCAGCTGCAAATAGCTTCTTTCTTCTCAGGTATTCCCTCCAACTCCCTCTATCTTCCTTTCCATTTACCTTCTCCTTCTTTTTCCCTTTTACTTCCTCTCATTAACATAATGACCATATAAATATGGCTAAATTAAATCATCACATTTCTCTTGACTCTAGGTCAAGGCAATTACATCTTGTTATCCCATCTATCTGTTCCGCTGGCTTCCCTTTACCTGCTGAAGCATCTGCTTTCAGATGGACAGCTTCCGCTTCCTTATTCTCAGACAAAGCAAAAGAGCAACGATGAGAATTTTCCTGATCCGTTAGTGCCACAATGCCAGGCAAGGAAAACCTGTGTCCTCAAGTCGCTGCATGTCGGGGATGGCAGTGCATTCTGAGTACATAGTGGGGTCATATATAGAGTGAAAAGGGCTTTGATGTTGAAAAGATTTAAGTTCAAATCAATCCTGACCCTACAAGTGTATTCAGCTTACTACTAGTTCTGTGAGTGGGAAGCTAATTCAGTCTCCAGGCACATTTCCTCATCTGTGAAGCCCAAACAGCAACGCCCCCCTTAACAGGAAGTAAGAGGGAGGAGACACTCTTCTGTAGTAAGCACCTACTACACGCTAGTCCCATCCACCTCCTGCCACCCAACAATTTTTTTTAGTTGACAATGACTCTTGTTTTGTTTTGAGACAGGGCTTCATTCTGTAGTTCAGGCTGATCTTGAACTCACTAGAGAGCCCAGGCCTGAAGTAGGGGTGATCCTCCCACTTCAGCCTCCTAAGGACTGGGATTACAGGCACGTGCTGCCCCATCAGACAAGAATGACTCTTTAAAATGTCACCTTTTCTTGTTGTATTGGTGCAAGTTCAATCCCATGGCACCGAGCACTGACATGATAATGAGACTTGGACATACACTTGTGTGTTGTTGTTTGTATGTCTTTTTGAGACAGGGTTTCATTACGTGGTTCAGGCTGGCCTTGAGCTCACTTTGTAGCCCAGGCTGGACTTGAACTTGCAGCAATCCTCCTACTTCAGCCTCCTAAGTACACTTGTGTTTTAACAAAAACTTTCAGGGTAGGAATTTTGGATGTAGCAATGGTTTCCATCTTGTGTTCTGGGGAAACTAAAGTTCCATAAAGTACCTCAAGAAGTTTCTGGAGGCTTGGTCATGGGAGTCTGCACTGTGACTTTCTTTTTTTAAATTTTTATTTACTTATTTTAAAGAGATTAAGACAAAACAGGATATAACAAAGCAGATCAGAACAGAACAATGTAAGCAACACAGTATTTCACCAGAAGACAATCTGTAATTAACAGTAACTACCACAATGTCTATTTCTTTGAAATAGTTGAGTATAACTTCATATACAATAGTATCAAACATAGCATAATAGCATAAAAACATTCAACAAAATGAGAATATTACAGGGCATTCAGAACCAAGTAACTGAAACCAAACAATGGCTACTATATTATCTCATTTTCCATAGGAAAATTTGTTTATACTTTCACACGTAATACAATCCAATAAGGTACAACATGATAGAGCCAATGGAAACAGAAGAGCAAGAACATGTAGGACTTCAGAGTAAGATGATATTACATCAGTACTGGCTATCATAATGACTTGTTTCCCTCAAATTAGTTGTTCATACCATCACAGATAATAAAATCGAAAAACCAGGACAAACCCATTACAACTAACGAATGCGATCATTATAAGGCTTCAAAACAATGTAATGGGGAATCATGATTACCTAAACTCTTATGTACTCTTACTATTTCTTACACTAGGGAGACTATATGGTATTTATACATGTGAGTTTGATTTATTTCGCTTATGAGTATGGTCTCAAGTTGCACCCATTTATTAGTAAATATCTTAATTGCACTGTGACTTTCAGACTCCTTTTTTTTTGGTACTGGGGATCAAATTTACAACCTTGTGCTTGCAAGCTGGTGCCTGTGCTGCTGAGCTAAATCCCCAGCCTTCAGACTACATTTTGCCAGTAGGTAAGCTGTTCATCAGTACTCACTTGTACTACTTATATACAAAGAGCTTATAGGGTTCTGTAAAGATAGCACAGACAGTATAAATGTATCAGTAAACCCAAGAAACATTGTTAACGTTTTTCTTGAAACAGTGTACATATATTATATGAAATAAATGGAACATTAACTTTAACTTGAAATTTTTTGTTAGATTAAACTATATATAATCTTGACTCAGCAATTATACTTCTAGGAATCTCTTCCAAAACATACTCATGTGAGTACAAATGGATGTGTGTGTGTGCGTGCGTGTGTGTGTGTGTAGAAGCATATTTATTGCAACTTATTTGTATTAACCAGAAATTATTGGTTTAATAATATAGGTAAGTTATAAAATGAAATACTATGAACCCATTAAAATAAGCAACTATTAAATAAGTAGCAGATATATTCCCAGCATCTATCTTAGTAAATTTTGAGAGAGACTAAAAAGAAATACCAGGCATGGTTTTTATCCTGGAAGAACTTATAATCTGGCTGGGTAGGGCCAAAGATTTCATAACCTCTGTTTGGGAGTTTGAAGCAGGATTGTGAGTTTAAGACCAGCCTGGGCAACACACAAGACCCTGTCTCCCCAGGCTTTTTTTCCCCCCAAACACGGTCTTGTTACGTAGTTGGTTATGTTTTGGACTGGTGTTGAATTCACTATATAGCCTAGGCTGGCCTCAAACTTGTGGTAATGCTCCTGTCTCAACCTCTTAAGTGCTGCAACTAAAGGCATGCATCACCATGCCCAGCTCAAAGACCCTGTCTCCAACAAACTACAAACAAACAAACAAAACACTTGCCTAGTATATCTCTGGATATGAATTTTGTGTCTTCTATGTGAGTCAACTTCTTGATTTGTGTTCTTGACAAAGGATTTTCTAGGCCAGGGATCAACAAATTACATCTTATGGGTCAAATCTAATGCTCTGCCTATCTTTTTATTTGTTTGTTTGCTTATCTATTTATTTTTCAGTACTGGGAGCTCAACCTGGGACCTCACACATGTTAGGCACACATGTTAGGCAAGAGCTGTTTACCACCAAGCTATCCTCCCAGTGCCTAGAGTTTTGTAGTTTTATTAGAATACAGCTATGCCCATCTGTTTACCTGTTGTTTGCTGTTGCTCTCCTAATAGCAGTTAAATGGTTGCAACAGGACAACATAGTCCACAAAACCAAAAACACCAACTGGCCCTTTACAGAAAGAGTTTGTCAACTCCTGTTCTAGACTTTAAAACATAAAACAAAACAAAAAAGCTTAAAAATAGTTTAGAGTTAGGATGATAGTTTAAAATATGTGCATATTAAAGTTTTATTTTGATGACTGTTACAGGACAGGTACAGCTTGAGACACATTATGCACTATGGGGAAAGCTACTTGTCATGGTTTATGTTTGTGTCCCCCAGGCCTCATGAGTTTGCATTGTTCATTTGTAATGGTTCATTGTATAGTGCTTGGATTGATGGTGTCAGTGCTCCACCCACATAGAGGTGGAGCCAGGATGTGATGTAATGGCAGGAAGAAGGTGTGTCTCTTTCTTTGCTGGTTTGAGCTTGCTGTTGGCAGTCGCCATGAACTGCGGTCCAGCCATGCCCGCCTGCCTTGGAGCCAACTGAGTGTGGACTGAAACCTCCAAAAACTGTAAGAAATAAACCTTTCCTTTCCCAGCTTTGGGCTTCAGGTATTTTTGTCTCAGCAACGAGCATAAAGTAACTAAGACACTACTGATTTGGGCTTTCTCATGTGCTCAATTTGAAATATCTGTGGATTTCCAGATACAGATAATGTAAGAACCTGGTATGAGTCAGGCATTATCATATGCACTAGAGAAACAGAGATGAAAAAGATATACAGTATACCATGTAAAACATATTATGGCTATAAAAGTAATGTCAGTCATCCAGCCCACTCAAATGTCTCATAATTCCTATAATATGTAAGCTATACTACAATAATGACAATGGAAAAATTATAATATTGCTATACTTATTCAGCATTTATTCTAATATAGACTTTATAGAAATAAGTTCACTAAATACTTAACAGCCCTATAAAGTACATGTTCATATCCCCAGCTTACAGATGGAAAAATTGAGGCCCAGATAAGAAAATTGATTTTAAAAACCCTTACAACTAGTAAAAATAGTAATCATGAAAAAATATGTACATAAATTCTGTGTTACTCCTTCCTTGGAAAGATGGAGCTTAATTCTCTTTTCTTTGAGCATGTGCTAGATTTAGTAACTTCCAAAGTAGAATCAGGTGTAGGTGAAGAAGTGTGACTTTTGCAACTATGTCATGAAAGGTGGTTGCCTTCTCACTGTGTCTCAGATCATTTGCGTCATGTTGGAAGGATACTCCGGTAGCCGTGTGGAGAGGTCTGTGTGACAAAGAACTGAGACCTCTTGCCAGCATCCAGGGAGACACTAGGCTGCTGTTCAGGGCTGCAGATGAGCCTGCTGTAAAGTAGATCCTTCAGGTCCAGTCAAGCCTTCAGATACCTGGAGTCCTGGCCAACAATCTGACTATAGCCTCATGAGACACCCTCATGGAGAAACCACTCAGCTCAACCATTCTTGACCATAGAAATCATGAGCTAATACTTATTTCAAGCTGCTCAGTTTGGGGGTATTTTGTTATATAGCAATAAGTAGCTAATACAAAGCTGAAAAGTACAGATTCTCTAGAATAGTGACTTCATCACTCTTTCTTGAAGAGTCAGAAAACAAATATCTGAGGCCCGTGGACCTCATGGTCTTTGTTGCAACTATTCCATTGTACTGTTGTAGCTGGAAAGTAGCCATAGACAGCAGTAAAGAAGGGCCCGGCTGAATTCCAAGAAAACTTTACTTATAAAAACGGACTGAAGAACCGTGGATTGTAGTTTGTCAATCTTGCTCTGGAGAAACCAAATACAAGGATATCAAGCAATGATTGGAAAGGAGTGATGAAAGTTAGGGGATTCCTCAGTTCAAGACTGCAAAGCCACCTGCCAAGCAAACCCCTGATTTGAAAAGGCATGTAAAATTCTCTTTTTAACTTTCTCTCTAAGTTTTTGCCAAGAAGAAATGAGAAATAAAATCCTGGAAGGGTAAAGGGACTTCCCCCACCCCACTAAGAAATCTGGTCAGATAAGAACTGAACGCTAACCGGGTAAGAGACTGAGAAAACGGAAAATAAGGAAAAAGCTATTTATCTGGTCTTTTTTGCGAAGCTGCTAAAACATTTGAGCTGATGTTTGAAACAAGCAAAGCAAGCTTGTTAGGGGGAAGGAAGATCCTTTCCTATTAACATCTGTAAAGAAACCAGAACTAGAAAATAGGACTATTAGTGGAAATTTTAAAAAAGAGATTCAAATGTTATTAGTCTATTTCATAACATTGTGTTCTAAATGCCTCACTTCTTCTTTGTCATTTCTACAAGTTAGTAATTGTACAGATCTGTAAGTTTACTAAACATAGTACTAAGGAAAAAACTCATAACTACCTGAAGTCACATGCTGAGCAGATGTCTGTTGGAAGAAAGACTGCTTGGATTTTATCATCATAGTCTGGTCACTATTATTATTGTTTTTTTTTTTTTTTTTTCTTTTTGAGACAGGGTCTCACTAGGTAGTCCAGGTTGGCCTCAATTGTCACAGCAATTGTCCTGCCTCAGCCTTTTGAGTGCTGGGATTACAACCTTGTGCCACCACTTCTAACATTATTATTAACAACTCTCCAAACTGCAGGCTTAGTTCAAATATAATAATAGCTGATCATTAACGTGGATTCAGTACTACTAAACACCAGTCACTGGGCATTATTTCATTGAATTCTCCCCAAAATCCTATGAATCCCCATTTTACATCTGAAAAAACTGATGCTCAGTAAATCATTTTTCCAACGTTATTTAGCTAATAAGTGGCAGAGCTAGAACCTGAACCCAACGAGTTGACCTCCAGAGCTCTTTGTGGTGGCCCCTGGAAGTCCGGAGGAGAAAAGACTAAGTGTCACATTGTGTGATGGCTGTGATGCCACATTGTCCTTCCCAGAAAGTTAATTTAGTCAAGTGAAAAGAAGCCAAACATTAAACTATTGAACACCACAGCAACAATCTCATATTACTATATAATGGAGAAGCACTCAGTAGGAGGTGCTCCAAAATCAACACGTATGGAAAAAACATGACTCTACATTTAAATTGTTCATAAAGTACAGTCCCATGGCCTGACGCTGGAAAAAAACAAAAATTCGTGTTTCTTATGTTGACCCTCAATTAAGGGCATGACTAAGATTTCCCTTAAAAACTAGAATTCTCTCTGCACTTCTTCCCTCTCTCATTCTTGCTAGGCATGTAATAGTGGAATGTTTAATTCCACTATTACATATTCCACTAAACATAATTTTTAAAAAATTTTATGGTGTGAATGCTAAGGCAGCCCAAAGTGAAGAACACTTACGAATTCGCCTTTAGCAAATGTAGAACAGAAATAAGCCCCACAGGGGAGGGCTGCTCTGGCGCGTCTCTGTCATGGCATATCCCCAATGTCCATTTTTTGAAACAAGTCATCTTTGCCTACCCCCTGTCGGATGGTATTCAGGCAAAAGGGCCTCTGCCACAAGCAGAGCACATTTCTCTTTCTTCCTAGTGTAAAACCACTACAGGGATGCGGGGGGGGGGGGTTTGAGATGACAGGGGAAGCTGTCAAGTTCTGCAGTAATCAGAACTCAGCAGGGAACACAAAGTTTGGGAGATACTATTTTGAAAGAGAGAGAGAAAGAGAAATATGAAACAAGAGGGCAGGAAAGAGCAATTAAGAGGCTTCTCTGCCGGGGACAGAAGAGAGAAGGTGGAATGGGAAAAATGTCCACAAAAACCAGTCCGTCCTTTGTATGCTCTCATCATATTGAACTGGGTTCAAAAGCAGAATTCTCACACGTTTAAAAAAAAAGATAAAAAGAAAGCATTTAAATGAGTGCAGGGCTAGAGCAAAGTGAGATGCTTGCTTCAGGGTACCAAAGTAAAGCAGGCTTCAGTAAACAAGATAAATGTGTTTTTTGAGACGGGGGTCTCACAATTTGCCCAGGCTGGTCTTTAACTTACAGGCTCAAGTGGTTCTCCTGCCTGCGCCTCCCAAGTAGCTGAGACTGCAACATGTGTCACCTCCCTCAGCTAAGATAAAATAATATTTTAATAACAGCTTAACATATCAGATTGGCAAAACACAGCTAGCCACCTGCTCTGCAAACGAGACAGGGACAGGCTTATGTGGGGCAACTGGGTCTTACAAGTACAGGCGGCTGCCTATCTTGATTTAAAATGTTGATATTGTGTTCATTAGATTTTAGGGGCACTAATTTTGAATTTTTAAAAATATTGCATTAAAGTGCTTCTCATCTGAGTGAACTTTTTCCCCCTTATGTCTTGCGCCTTCTCTCACCCTAGTCCCTGCCTGGATTGTAGAAGAGGGAGGAGGAGGCAGGAGGACATGATGGGTGGTTTACAGATTTCTGCAGAGATCTGAGGTCAAGACCTAAAGCAGAAAAGTTGGAGAGCCTGTTCCACTGTGCGGCATGCACACTGTGCCCTGGGCGCCCTCGTGCCAGGGAAGGCCCTTCTTTCTTTGAGCGCCTTCACTTGCCTTGGCAGCTGCGCTCACTTTTCTATGCAGGTTCTGGAATGCTGGGAGCTGTACGGCAGGCAGCCAACGTCTCTCCTCTCTGCCGTCTCAAACATGACGTTCTCTGTAATTCAGTTACAGACACCTCTTTCCTTAGCCTCCTCACCCAGGGAGCCTGATCGAGGAATCTAACTAAGAACTAAGCCTCATTTGCCTTCTCTGAGTATGCAAGTGAATTTGCATATATCTTGTGTCCATTTGCATTCCCCTCACATGGTGCATTTCGAATAAAAACAACATTCATGAATCAAAATGAAGCTTGTTCCATTCTTTCTCTGTCAAAGTATAGTGTAAGTAAAAGGGTACCAATGTGAGAAAAGAGCTCAGATTATATTTGCCAAGGTTATGTGTAGTTTTAAAAGCAATCCAATTTGGTGGCATTTACCACCACAAAATTGGCGTTTAATATTTATAGGTTTAGCCTTGGAGAACACAATCATTCATGACTGAAAGGGCTACCCCCTTCCTCTATCAATCTGTAGGAATTGGAGCCAAGAGCCCCTAAAAGCTGAAGCTGCCCGCTATTCCTCCTGCAGGTCACCACTTACAGCCTGGAAGCCTGGTGGTTCCAGATGGCTGATTTCTCCATCTGAGACAAAGTGGTTGAAGAGCTGATTAACAGAAAAAAAGGAGCATTGCTCCTCAGCTCCTCTTGGTGCTTTTGGGAGCTGGGAGAACTAAGAAAAGAGTGGTCTGGTGTTAGCACTGCACAGAACTCCTTTGGAGAAATCAACCAGTGAACAGGGCATGACCAGTGAGATGGAGCCCAAAATGATGAAACCTGATATCAAAATAACAAGGCCAAGTTTAGTACAGAGTTATTTTTAAAAACAGAACTTATAAGAATATGTCAACATGCCTCCAGCACTGTCCTAGAGAAAGTACTTAACTGGAAGGTGAGAGTCTGTGCCACAGGTAGGAAGTTTAGAGAAGGATGACTCAACCCTTCCTAGCTGAGGAAAAGTCTTTCCTTTTATTGGATAGCCTCCTTTTTTAAAAACAAAACTTGGTAATTGGATAACTTTCTGATAATTGGAAAAGGGAGTGCCCTGGACAATGGATTTCCATTTTCAAATTGATATACCCATGACTATAATATAATGAGGTGACATCTTGGTTTATAATTCAGAGCTTTATAAATTTGGTTACTGTAAATTGATGACCATTTCAGCTCTGGGTTAGACAAAGATCAAGCACTGGACCAACTTGTCACGAAAACTTATCATATCTTCCTTTAAACTGTCATAGCCCCCAGAGAAATATTATAACAAACATACAGACATATGAAAACATAGCTACTGATCTTTCGGTATCTATCTATCTATCTATCTATCTATCTATCTATCTATCTATCTATCTATCATTTATTGGTACTAGGGATTGACTACAGGGCCTTCAGGCTGAGGTACATCCCAGGCCTTTTAAAATTTTTATTTTTAAACAGTTTGTTGATCACTGAAGGTCCCTGAACTGAGCTCAAACTTTCAGACCTCCTGCTTTGGCCTCCCAGAGTGCTGGGATTACAGCTGTGTACCGCCACACCTGGCTGAGGGGGATTTCTTTACCATTGTTCTAATAGACTCCCCCACAAATTTTAGAAGTAATTTAAATGCCCATCAATGGGAAGTTGGCTAACTATATCATAATAAACTCATTGTATCAAAAAGAATAATAAATATTTATATTTAATCATGTGGAAAAATTTCCAAGATGAATTACTACATAAATAATATATATTATTGCAAAAATAATGTATATCATAATAATATGATCACATTTAGGTAAAAAAAATTTGTTGTTGTTGTTTTTTGTTTGTTTGTTTGTTTTGTTTTGAAACAGGATTTCTCCTTGAACTCACTATATTACCCAGGCTGGCCTCAAACTCATGGCCTCCTGCCTTGGCCTCCTGAATGCTGAGATTTCAGATGTGTGCTACCACACCTGGCACATTTAGGTAAAATTAAATATTTAGATAAAATATTTACATGTATGTGGGTGATATTCGTTTAAAATGAAATTTTTCTGGAAAAATCTCAATATTAGCTACTTGTTTGAAGTGGGATTGGAGAAAGATTGGGAGAACATGGGCCTTGCACTTTAATAAAGTACTAGGTTGGTAACCTTTTAAATTTTAAATGACTATATAACCCATTCATCATATTAGTTTATGGTAATTAATATACAGTGATTCTAGTTAATAGCTAAATCTTTTGTATGTGTGTATGCCAGTGATCAAACTCACAACCTCATGTTTGCCAGGCAGGTGCTTATTCTACTGAGCTAAATCCCCAGCCCCCTAATAACTAAATCTTGGAAACAGTCCAGTGCCCATCAACTGATGAATGGATAAAGATGTGTTTTTTTTTAATACAGTGGAATACTACTCAGCAATAAAGAAAGATGAACTTAAGACATTTCTAGGTAAATGTTGTACCTTAGGACCATACTCTTAAGTGAAATAAATCAGACACATATGTGTAACTACAGGATTGTTTCTCTGATGTGAGACAATGTAAATAAGAACCAAAATGTATAATAGATATTGTGTAAAAGGAAGGAAATGTTCAAATGGGGAGGGGAACTGAGGAGAAGGGGTAAAGAAAGGAAGAGAAGAGAAATAATCAAGAAAAGAAGGAAAAATGGAAACAAAGTTTCTGTAAATAAGGAAAGAGAGATGAGGTGAGGGGAGACAGGGGAATGGGAAAAAGAAGAATCAACATATATTATGGGGGCTGGGGATTTAGCTCAGCGGCATAAGCACCTGCCTTGCAAGCAGGCAGTCATGAGTTCGATCCCTGGTACCGATAAAAAGGAAAAAGATAAAAAACAAAAACAAAACAAAAAAACATATATTATGTACTGGCACAAATTTCCTAAGATGAATGTGATCATTATATACACCTAGAATGTAATAATAAACTTAATTATAAAATATATAGTGATTGAAGTAATTAATATACTCAATCTATTAAATCATATAATTCATACACACACATATCTCAGGCATACACATGAGTGCGAGAGTAAGCACTAGTCTATATGAAAGAGTATATACCAAACATGGAGCTTCCCATTAAGTAGAGGAATACTAAGTGATTTTTATTTTTTCTTTAAATTTTTTCTTGAGCTTAGTGGCATAGTGCCTACCTGGCAGGCACAAGGTCTTGAGTTTGATTTCTGGTACCAAAAGTTTTTTTCTAGATTTTATAATTTTATATGGATTGTTTTATAATTATTAAAGGATTATACTTCTTGTAAGATTTATAATTTTTTGAAATAGGGTCTTGCTATGTAGTTCAGATTGGCCTTGAACTCATATGTAGCATAGGCAGGCCTCAAACTCTCAGCAATCCTCCTGCCTCAGTCTCTCTCAAGTGTTGGGATTACAGATGTGTGCCTCTGTGCCTGGCCTATATTTTGTATTTTTAAATTACATAAATAAATCATTTTCAGCTGGGCATGGTGGCACATACCTGTAATCCCAGCACTCAGGAGGCTGAGGCAGGAGAATCACTGTGAATCTGAGGACAGCCTAGGCTATATAGTAAGTTCCAGGCCAGCCTGAACCACCCTGTTTCAAAACAAAAATTCATTTTCAAGTAGAAAACTGAGAAAATACGTGTAAGAATATCAAATACTCAAAATTTACGTATAATCTCCACATTCAAAGATGACCTTTCAATGTAGGTCCTTCTGGCCTTTTTCAATAGATTTTTTTCAGTTCCATTGGGCATATGCCAAGAAATGGAGTTGCTGGGTCATTTAATAATTTTCCATTTAACTTACTGAGGAACTACCATATCTTTTCCAGTGAGGTGTGCCATCTTATATTCCAAGCAACAGTATACAAGGGTTTCAATTTCTCCATATTCTCATGAACACTATTTTTTCCAATGATCATTCTAGTGATGTGAAGTGGTATCTCATCTTGGTTTTGATTTACATTTCCCTAGTGACTAATTTTTTCATGTGCTTATTGGCCATTTATATATTCTTAAGAGAAATGTCTAAGCAGTTTTTTGCCTATTATTAATTATTTGTTTTGTTGTTGTGGTTTTTTTGGGGGGGTTGTAACTGGGATTGAACTCAGGACCTTGTACTTTCCAGGCAGATACTGATGCCACTGAGCTATATCCCCTCTTTGCCTATTATTTAGTTGGGCTGATTGTTTTTCTGGTATTGAGTTATAAGTGTTTTTTTTATCTATTCTAGATACTAGACCTTTATCAGTTATATTATTTGCAAGTATTCTTTCCCAATCTATAGACTGTCTTTTCACTTTCTTGATAATATCCTTTCATTCATAAAAGATTTTAGTTTTTGTTTTCAGTGCTGAGGATCAAAATTAGAGCTTGTCATTGATAGACAATCACTGTACCATTAAGTTCCAGCCTCAGCAAAAAGAGTTTAATTGTGATTAATCCAATTATTTATGTTTCCTTTTGTTATTTATGCTTTTATATTATATTTAAGAAATGGGGCCAGGGATATAGTTCAGTGGCACAGTGCCTGCTTGGCAAGTGCAAGGTCATGAGTTTGACCCCCCAGTATCAAAAAAAAAAAAAGAATTGTATAGTTTTAGCTCTTAGTAACTATAATGATCTATATCGTTGATCCATTTGGAGTTAAATTTGTAGTATGGTATAAAGTAAGGGTTCAACTCATTCTTTTACATATCAATATCTAGTTGTTCCAGCACCAATACGTTAAAAATAATAATTTCTTTCCTAGTGAACAGTCTTAGAACCTTTGTTGAAAGTCAAAGTATCACTTTTTAAATCACAAAATAAAATCAAAGCATAAAAATGTGTATGTTGAACATGTTTCCACTTTTTTCTCTAAACTTCTATTTCCATTCATTAGGCTCATTTGCCAGCATCCCTAAAATAATGCATTAGCTTGTCTTGCCTATTTCTCACAGAGTAATATTTCTTTATTACCATCATGTTAGTTAGTTCCTGTCCTAGGATGGACTAGGTTGCTTCTGCCTTAGTATTAATTATGATTAGACCTGACAGTGGGGATGCTCCACCACACTGTGGTAATCTGTGTGCCTTGGCCTAAAATAATCAGCCAGCCCTAACCACTCATTCTAGTATAAATGGATTAGAAGAAAAGTTCAAGTGAAAGGTAGGAGTAAGGAGATACAGCTTTTTATTTATTTTTATTTTTATTTTAAAGAGAGAGAGAAAAAAAAGGAAAACTCCAAGATAATTGAAGGGTAACAATAGTTAATACATTGTATAGTGTTATCCTTAAATTAGTTATTCAGAGTGCATTTAACTGTCCAAACAATATTAGCACAAACCTTTCTGCATCTTTTTTTGCAGGAGGTAAAAATAGTATATTGACCTAAAATCAAAATCAAGGATGTTGTGGTTTATGTTTGGATGGTCCCCCAAGCCTCATGCAGTCATGGAGGCAGCAGAATCTAGCGTTTGTGATTTGTTTTTTGTCTAGTGCCAGGATTGGCAGCTAAGGGCAGGTAGCCAGCATACAATATAAAGGAGGTAAGGAGGTGTATTTTCCCCCTTTTTGCACTTTTCATTCTTGTCACTTGTGGCTGCCATCCCCTTAGCCATGCCACCCTGCCTTACAGCCAACTGAATATGGACTGAAACCTCCAAAAACTGTAAGCTAAAGAAAACTTTCCTTCCTTCATTCAAGTATTTTGTCTCATCTATGAGAGAAAAGTAACCAAGACAAGGGGCCATTTATTCTTTTCACATTAATTGGATACCTACAATGTACTGGAAATATAAGAAAGAATAAGATTCAGACACTGCACTCTAGTTATTTGCATCTTAGAAGATGAAAGTTAAGAAAAAATAATAAACTATAACCCAACATTTTAAGTGCAATAATAAAAGTGTGCATAAGACATTGTGATAATACCACAGTAGAACAAGTTTCATAATAGAAAGATTTCTCTTTTATTTAGTATGTCTACATGCTAAGTACCTAGAACTATTTTTATAATATTTACCCATCATTAGTTAACCTTTTAACTCATTCATCTACAAATATGTATAACTGCCTACAAAATTCAGGGGCAAAAAGCTTTCTAATCTGGTTGAGGTGGAATTGTGACATACAAAAGGCTGAAAACTAGTATAGCTGTAACTTTTCTTAAATGTGTTTTATTTTTATTTTTGTTTTGTGATGCTGAGGACAGAATCCAGGACCTCGTGTATGGTAGGTAAATGTTCTACTACTGAATTATATCCCTAGTTTAATGTGTGAAATTTAAAGTAACGTATTCCAATTCTGTGACACATTTGTAAAATATGTAAAATTAATACATTAGAAAAAATATGCCAATCAACAGTACAAAAACTGACCCAAGACAAGAACCAGATGCATAGTCAAGACACTCCCAGATACCTTGCCTGGCACAGTAATGCCACTGTGAGTTGTGCGATGTCTTCACCCATCACAATCATGGTACCAGTTTGCACACTGTCTCATACATGCACACAAATTAGATGGAAAGGGCTGGGGATTTGGCTCAGCGGCATAAGCACTTGCCTGGCAAGCAAGATCGTGAGTTCGATTCCCGGTACAAAAAAAAATTAAATGTAAAAAGCTTGTTCTTTTCATTTATTTACATCTGATAAATTCACCTGGGTGCTTTAGCTAATAAATTCTTAAGAGAGACAGATCAGTGTATCCAGGAAAAAATGTAGAATTCAAAGAATAGGCAATATTTGGAAGAAGTTGGAAGACAGTACATAGCTTTGTATAAGAAAGATAGGAATGTGTATGATGTGTTAGGAAAAATAAATAGACAGGCCTCTTTGAGCAGAGATTTGCAAAAGCAAGTGCAGCAGCAAATGAGCTGGAAAGTTTTATCAGTGAACAACTGTTTTTGCTATTCTGGATCTTTTAACATTTTCCTAGCAATATGATCATAATTTCCTCTTACAAACCAGTCTCTCCTTCTCTGATTGAATGAAATTTGGGTAGAGTTGACTCTATCACTGTCCAGGAGTAAACATGTGACTCAGATCTGGTGAATCACAATCCTATTCTCCTCAACAGTTTAGGGATGGACAATGGGATGCAGTGAAACTTGTACTGAGAGGGCACATGGTCTTTTGGAATTGCTAATGGTAAAGATGCTATAAGGTTGGCGGGGCTGAGGAGTCAGCACTTTGTGTCAGGAAATATTTCTGATACAGCAGAAGACAGAACTGAGAAATAAATAAAGAGACTAAGCCCCAGTGACACTATCCAGCTCTTGAACAAAGCCATGACTGAGACTAATTACCACCAGGCTTTTCAATTATGTCAGCTGATAGTTTTCCATTTGTACTTTTTTAAAACTAGACTTTTTTTTCATGTGAAACAAAATAACCCTAAATGATTTGGGTCTTTTGGTCTAAAGAACCTTATCAAAGATCCTACATGACAAAGAAATTAGAACTTTACTTTACAAAAAGGCACTTAAATAAAAAAGAGTTTGTCTTTTTTTAAAGTTTTGGACCTAGGATATAGCACTTGTTTAGTGCACATGAGTCTCTAGGCTTGATCCCCGGTACTATAAAAATAAAATAAAGTTTTAAGCAAATACAGAGCCGAATTATTTTCCCAGTACCCAAGATAGAACCTTCTATAGAGTCATGAGTTCCACAAACTCCTACCACCGCTAAAAAGGCCCATAAATATTTACATTTCCAAACTGTAGCATACTTTTCTCTCTCAATGACCCATGCTCTATTTCTTTGAGTGTATACTTTTAAATTTCTGCCTCTTTTAGTAAAAGAGGGAGCAAATTACATCAAGAGTAATTTGTTTTGGAAAAAAAAAAGGTAATTTCTGTAGCCTAACAAGAATAGAAATGAAATTCAGTCTTAAAAAGTAGGGTTCTGCCAGGGATTTAGCTCAGCGGCATAAGCGGCTGCCTTGCAAGCAAAGTCGTGAGTTCAGTCGCCGGTATAAAAAAAAACAAAAACAAAAACAATGAGGTTCTTGCTGGGCATGGTGGTAAATGCCTTGGGTAATCCCAGCACTTGGGAGGCTGATACAGGAGGATCATTGCAAATAGGAGATCAACCGGGGCTACAAAAGGCTCAAGATGAGCTTGAATTGCCTGGAGAGACACTGTCTCAAAAGACAAAAAAAAAAAAAAAAAAAAAAAAAACCAGGGCTCTAGACTTCCCTCCATGTCATTCTGCTATAGCTAAAATCGTCTACTCCCCACATGTGTGGCCCTATATTTTGCTTAACCTAAACTCAGCACAAATTATTAAGCAGCTGAACTTTGCAGAATATGGTTTTTCTTTGTAATGTATCTTCAAGATAACAGGGATTTTCAATGAAGATAATAGTGATGATGTTGCCTACTGTAATAGCCAATGAAATGTAACAGAACATATAATAGGTGACTTTCATTCATGGTTCCTTAAATGTATTATTTGTGTAAACCATTTTATCTTTCTGTGACTCAGTCACCCTATAAAATATAGGCAAATGATAATACCTAACTTATACTCCTTGTAGAGGAATATATACAATCTTCATCTATATTTATCTTCATTTCAATTCCCCAGACACTTGAAGAACATCAGAGAGAGCTACCGTAGGAATATGGTAATAATGATGAAAGTTAAAATTTATTAACTAATTACTATGTTCTAGGCATTATTTTAAATGTTTTACATGTATGCAACTATGTATACCTCACTATAGCCCTATAAAAAAACTATATATATGTATATATATAATTATTATCCCCATTTTTCTGAGACTCAGAGAAGTTCTGTTTCTTACATGAAAGCCAAAGTGAGCCATAATTTGGCTCTCTACTTCTCTACTTTTTCTAATAGCATAGTATCAAATCTATAATAGAATAATAAATATGAAGCAAGAAACTCTGAACATCCAAAAGAAATGTCAAAAAATTTTAATATTGGGCTGGGAAATGCAGGTCAGTGGTAGAGCAGTTGCCTAGCATGCATGAGGCTGTAGGATTGACCCCCCAGTATTGCAAAAGGAAAAGAAAAAGCTTTTAAATGTTTTTCACTTTCCCGTAAGAGATTCCCTTGAGCTCAAGACTTACTGACTTTGGGGGGTTGGTACCAGAGTTTGAACCAGTGCCTTCTCACAGAGCTATGTCCCTGGTATTTGTATCTTGGAATCAGGTCTTTCTAAGTCATTAATTGCCCAGGCTGGACACCAATTTGCTGTCCCCCTGCTTTAGCTTCTTAGACTGCTGGGGTTAAAAGTATGTGTTGCCATGTTTGGCTTTGACTTTTATTTTATTATTATTTATATTTAATTGATATAGTTAATTATACATATTTATAGGATATATATATATATATATAGTGTAATGATCAGATCAGGATAATTGGCATATCCTTCATCTCAGACATTTATTACTTTGACTTGTTTTAGGTACAATTTTTAAAACTATGTCTGTGTTTTTCAAATTCATGGGAGGGCCAGGGATTTGGCTCAGTGGCATAAGTGCCTGCCTGGCAAGCACAGGATCATGAGTTCAAATCCCCGTACCAAAAAAAAAAAAAAAAAAAAAAAAAAATCAAACTCATGGGAGATGATAAGGTACAAATTAAAATGCTGATCTCAGTTGGAAAAGTGATGTATGCTTGAAATCCCAGCACTCCAGGAGGCTGGGGCAGGAGAATCACAAGTTAGAACCCAACCTGAGCAATTTAATGACATGAGGACTGCCTTAAAAAAAGAAAGAAAGAAAAGAAATGGGGGAAGGTTTGGAGATACATCTCAGCATGAAAGCCCTACTGCGATCTCGCAGATTGAAAAGGACTCATATTTAAGAGAAGAGTTAAGGGAATGGTAGGGAAATGAGAACACTTACAAAATAAAATACACACCAAGTCAGGCAAGCAAGAAAACTTACCAATTGCAATATTCAGTAAGATTGTCACAGTGGTACAGTATATGAAACTGACATTTTTTCAATAACTATCCTGCATCAACAACTGAAAGCTAAAGGATAGTCAACAGTAAAAGAGGTCAGGTGCAGACAACAAGCTCCTGTCCCAGAAACATCCCATAGGAAGATTCTAAGGAAAGGATGGCTCTAGAAAGACTGTATCTAATCAAAATTGGAAGGTCAGAACTCTAGAGGGAAAGATACAAATTCTCAAAGAAGTTTCAGCCATCCTTATGGACAAAATCAGTTAAGTGGACTTAAGTTGAAAAGGTCCTCAATCTCAGACGTTGGGGAAAAAAATGGGAGCTAAAAAAACTATTGTTCTCTATGTTAGAACAAACTCTTTTCTCTTCTGCAAACAAAAACCTGGGCTTCTAGGAGGGAGGGAGGGGAGAGAATGAGGAAAGAGAGAGGAGAGAAAGAGTCCTTCTTTCAATCCAACATAGATATTAAAAACAAAATCCAATAAAGGTACCATGATCAAATAAAAGTGACTGAGAAATCTTACTTAAGAATAGTGATATAACAAGATAACTAAAATATTAGAAAATAAAATTCAACATCTTAAAATAAACAGCAGACCAAGTAGGATCATACCTGGAATACAAAGATAGTTCAACATTAGGAAAATAAATTTTAATAAATTTTATTAAAATAAATTTTAATACTTAATCATATTAATAATCAAAAGAGAGAAAGTAATTATCATCTCTTTGGATTGATTTTATTGATTCACTCAGCCAATAAATACTAAGCACCTACCAGATGCCAGCTGCTGTTAGGTGCTAAGGGAATAGATATTGAGAAAAATATAAATCAACTACAAAAATTATATACTAATATTTGATATTCTATATTGTCAGATTGTGTGTCAATAGTACAAATGCTATAGAAAAAAAGCAGGCTGCAAGAAAAAAATTATAGGAAAGATGCTACTTAAAATAAGTAATCAAGGAATGGTCTCTTTGTAAGATTAAATTTGATCAAGACCTAATGAACTGAGGAATTTAAACAAAGAAACATTTGAAGAAGGCTCCAGGTAGAGAGAACAGCAAATGCAAAGCCCATAAATGGAAGAGTACTAGCATTTTTGGGATCATTGATATGGTTAGAGGAGAGTAAGCAAAATAACGGGTAGAACACAAGATCAGAGCGGTGAAGGACAGAGGGGATAGATGATAATAAGGCCTACAGGACATTGATTTTTATTTTGGTTGAGACCTGTGGTCCTTAGAAGGTTTTGAATAGAAGATTCGGTCTCCATTGTAGAAAGATTTTTCCGATTACTAAGTTGGGAATGTACTCCAAAGGATAAAGGTAGAACCGAGTGACCAGACCAAAAAATGCCTTAATAGTCCTTACTTGGACTTGGAACCATAGTGACTAGTACCACATTAGGAAGGATGGTGGATGATAGTTACAGGCTGGATATTTTAGGAATTCCAGTATACTATAAAGCTGAGTTTGCTTTAAATTAGGGACCCTCAATGTCAGTATATGCAAATATTTTCTCTGTAACAGTTCACTTTCTCCAAAGACAGATCCTCTTATGTCTTGCCTAGAGATAACTCCAGTCTAAATGCTAAATTTCTGAAGCTGGGTAGGCAGAGCAGAGCACTGTGTTAAATATTAGACTTGTACGTTCTCCTATCATATTCTTGTTTTCATATCTATTCATCAGTCTCATATGCTGAAGTCCAGACTCTAGTTCAGTTTCTCCAGAACTGAGATCTTTTGTCTCCTGCATGGTTATCAAAATATCCAACTGCTGAGAGTGAGCGTACAGATAAGAAGTTGGGCTACATTTATGTTTATATGGACTTTTACATAATCTGCCCCCTTTGATTCCTTTCCTATCTTGCACATGTAATTTACTCTCTGCTTCCAAAGAAGATGAGACAAATTTTTGTGCTAATTGCTAGTGTTCTCCTCTGCAGTACCTCAGCTTGAAATCCCTGTCTTGCTAAAACATTTATCACTTCTCCATCCATTTTTAGTCTTTGTGTACTCTAGCTTAGGGTTAAAGAGATGTCCTAATGTCACTAAACATGGAGTTTGGGTCTTTATTTCTCATCCTCCTTCCATGAATATCTTTAAACATGTTAAAATATGCTTAATATGTCTTAATATAAAATGACAAATTAACACTTTATAAAATGCTACTTTCCACCTTTCCGATCAGCAAAGATCATTAACTTGGTTTGGTAACTTCAGTTCCTTGATGCCTGTTGACTGGACAATTTAGCTCCATCCCACTAAGCCTTCCTATAGGCAGGTCACCTGAATGTCCTCAAGAAAACTGCTCCCAACACAAATACTAGTATAGGTAAGAGTCAACGTGCATTCTTTTTTCTTTTTTTTTTTTTTTTTTTTTTTTTTTTGGTCTTTTTCATTTTTATCGGTACCAGGGATCGAACTCACGACTGCCTGCTTGCAAGGCAGGCGCTTATGCCGCTGAGCTAAATCCCCAGCCCCTCATTCTTTTTTCTAAAAAACAAAACAAAACATAAAAATAAAAAAAAAACTTGACTGTGATATGATTCAAAGACCATAAAATTCACCCTTGAATTGTACCATTAAATGGCCTTAGTATATATTTAGTTTTAGATGCATTACCACAATCACCTTTAGAACATTTTCTTTACTTCCAGAAAGAACTCCCATGAGCCATTATAAACAATCCTCCCTCAACTCTACAGCCCTAGGCATACAAATCTACTGCCCCTATATATTTACCCATCTGGTTATTGCATATAAATGGAATCATATAACATCTGGTGTTTTGGGACTGATTTCACTTAGCGTGTTTTTAAGTTTTAACTATGTTGTAGCTTGTATCATTTCTTTTTATTAAGCACTCTCATTTTTTCACTGTCTTTTAGTGAAATTCTTTTGGGTTTGTACTTACATCTGGGTTTTTCTTTCTTTCACTTTTCCAGCTCCAACAAAGTCCTGGACCTTCTCAGCTCAGGCTCTGAGTTAACACTTCCCAGCCTCAGGAACAGATCTCTTTGGAAGTAGCTGAGGGTCTCATTTGGTCGCTTGATCCTTGCAGTCTCTTACAACCTAATCTTATAGGTAACATACAATTATGTTTACCATATTCTATTGTCCATACTCACCAACCCCTGCACAAGATACGAGAGAATTAAGCAAGGGTATGAAAGATCACAGGCTGGCACTACTGGTGGACTTGAGGTGGCTACCACTGTGAGCATGTGGTCATGTTGCAATCCACGGGAAGGCTTAGCTTTTTGCTTTGTCCCATCTCATAGATCCTTCTTATAGGATAACAGAAACAAATAAAAAGCTTTCTTTCATTGCAAAAAGCTAACTCCCTGATAAGGAAGAGTCCTCTTGCTTCAGCAGCACCTGATATCCGTTGGTCGGTGTGGTGGGGAGTATCTGGCATTATAGGAATGAGGAAATGAAGTAAAATGATTGTCTTTAAAATAATCCAATGGCTGATAGCAACTTGAACACAGTGTTGGTTGTATAAATAAAGTTGAAAAACTCACTCACCTGGCATATTCATCTGTGAATAATTACTTCCAAGGAAGACTACAGTACCATACAGAAGAAAGTAACTGCATGTAGTCATGAGTATTCACTCAGTCTTTTCATCGGGCAACAAATATTAATGGTACAGAGGGGACCTTTGCATCTAATTAATATTCTCTGAATGTTCCTGCAGGATCTAACACTATACTTAACAATATGACATCATTATATTAACAATATAATAAAGAAACATAAAATAAATATATAGTCCCTTTCTTTGCAAATCTTTCATTCAATGGCAGGGAAAAAAACAGGCAAGTCACAAACTACTATACTATTTCTTTATTTTTAAGAACAATTAACATACATGGTTATAAAAATTCTCTTTTAAAATATATGTATATTAGCTTTTGTCTTGTATCTCTTTTTCCATTTCCACATGTTTTTAGTTATTGGGGAAAACTGTTTAGATATAAATGACTTTTTTAACTTAAAAAAACACATTTTAGGGCACAATATAGAAGCACCATCTTTTGGGGCTTATTTTTCTAGTTAATGTGTGTGGGTCAATTCAGCGGATAGTAATAAGATGAGCATTTTGGGATTTGAAATTTCATTGAGAGATTAATTTATGTTGCATCATATAATTATATCAAAAGAGGGTAAACTGAATCTCTTTAGTACATTTAAAAATACTAGGAAAAGCAAAAATATATCTTTACTAAACTTGGTTCCATGGAAATATTCCAGATAAACAGATTGAAGGAGACTTGATTTAAAATAGTTTTGCAGATTGGTTTAAGCTCAAGATCAGATTAATTTGTGATAGAAACCAATAGTTTAAAAATGTAATTTTATATATATTTTTTTCTGTATTAACAAGAAATCTTAGAATGTGCATAGTTTGGTATTTATTTGCAAGATCAACTTAAAAGCAACATTCAAACAATTCCGTTAGCAGCTTCCAGCACCTCTTGAGTTTTTATATCCTTAGTAGAACTATCACACAAATAAATGGCTTTCTCTCAAAGAAATTTCCAAGCACAGTAATGTCAAATGAGGCTGCAAGCTCTTAATATAGAAAGGAAAAGACTATCTTAAAAGCTCAAGGTAAAAAATGACTATTCCCTTACATAAAAAATAGATATAGGCCATTTTATCTTACTGGATTGGCAAAAATTAAGAAGCATAACAAAGGCCATGCATTAAAGTACATGGCATTCTTACAAACTGGAAGAGTGGAAAACTATTGGCATTAATTGTCTCACAGAGTTGGATATGGGCATACTCCATAAACCTACACCTTGATGGAAACATTATATGTGTGATCAGGAGACACGCATAAGAATATTCATGCTGGACATGGTGGTACATACACATCATACTCCCATTTGAGAAGTTGAGGGAAGAGGACTGCTGTGAGTTTGAGGCCACCCTAGGCTACATAGTGAGTTCAAAGCCAGACTGAACTGTGTAGAAAGAGCCTGTCCTTTAAAAAGCCAACTATATATATATATATATATATATATATATATATATTCTTAGCAGCAATATTTATAATTTACAAGGCTGTAAATGAATCAGCAATATATCAATGAAAGAATAAATTGTGGTACATTCCCACAATAGAATGTTGTATAGTGCTGAAAATGAACAGACCGTCATTATATCCAAAATGGATGAACCTTAGAAATATGTTGAGTAAAGAGGGCAAATCCCCCAATAACTTATATGGGGTGATAGCATTTTTATAAAGCTCAATATCATACAAGTTAAACAACACACTGTCTTGACAAATATGCATTTGTGATAAAACAAAAATTTTCAAAACAAAACTAGAAAAGAATGATAACCTCACAATTTAGGCCACTGGTTATTCCTGAGGGCAAGGGGAGGAGACAGCAGAGAAACTCAAAGGTGAATACAAATGACTATGAATTTTTCTCATGCTTGGTTTGGATAGAGGATATATGTGTGTGTGTGTGTGTGTGTGTGTGTGTGTGTGTGTGTGTGTATTTTGTCTTTTTTGAGACGGAGTCTCACTATGCAATTCAGGCTGGCCTTGAGCTCAGTTTGTAGCCCAGGCTAGTCTCAAACTCGCAACGATCCTCCTACCTCAGACTTCCGAGTGCTGGGATTACAGGCATGAGCCACCACGCCCAGCTTATTATTAAGCTTTATACTTTACTTATGTGTTAATTATACTTTGTATCTATTAAAAAGCAAATTTATAACAGATTTTGAAACTAATTCAATTCACCCCCTCCAACTGAGAAAAAAGAAATCTGATGATGTTTATGCAACATGTAAAGAAACAGAGTGGCATAGCCCCCTTCTCAAATAAGGAATGAGACAAAATTCTGCAAAATAGACCCTCTCCAAAGCTACTCACAGCTTTTAAGAATAATGAGTCTAGCAGGAACCAAGAGAATGTAAGTTAAAGCTAAAACGTAGGCAAATTAAATGTGTTTCTTTTTCCCCCTAATGTGCTAATGGAGTGTGCAGAAACTCTTACCTACCAGTCAGGAACTAAACTGTGATGTTGCAGAATAGAATCTCATTGTCATCAGGTAAAGTTAAAAATTTTCAGTGATTTAAAGAACAAGAAAATTTTCATGAAAACTGCACTTAGAATGGAATATCCAGGAGAAAATGAGCAAAAACACAAAGACCAAATGAATTAATTCATTTATTCGTTAAAACTTTCTTTAGCATAGCCACTACTGTGGGTAGTGGGGAAGTAAGTAAAGTATGAGAGGTAATTAAGAGAGTCCCTACTCTCAGTGAACTCACACTCTGCCATTGGGGTGACCTTCAGAATACAAACAGAAAAGCTACTGCTACAGGTATCCACGAAGAGGTGTCCACATAAAGGAAAAAACCTAAAACCAACACAAGGAAGGCGTGTTTGTAGATTTACAAGAAAAGTGAAGTTGATGAAGTTAGTAGGGAGGGAGATATCAGTTTTCATTCTATGCCAAACGATAGTAAAATATGAGTTTAGAGAGCAAACCAAAGTACTTACCTGCTAGAATCTAGAAATAAGAGAAAAACAAAGAGAGCTTGGCTTGGAAATGTAAGAAAAATAATAACACAGGCAGCAGGATGTCACATTTATTGGGTACTCTATACTAGATAACACTTGTAAAAGGTTTCTACGAATTAATTAATTTAATCCTTATTTTTTCTGTTTTTTTATTTTAAAGAGAATAAAACCAAGCAAAATAAAACAGAATAAAGCCATTCAAAACAAAACAGTAAAAGTGATATGATTTCAAAACCAGATTATAAGAAATCAACAGTAGTTACCACAATGCCTCTTGTTAGCTTCAAAATAGCTGCCCACATGATCAGACATAATAAAATCAAATAAAACAATACAACAATCAAAACAAATCAATGAAAGTGATATAGGACTTCAAAACAAGATAACAGGAATAATTTAATCCTTATGCTGTATCCATGTGGTAGTTGGTAGTATCGCATTTGATAAATGAGGAATTTGGGGCCTATGGAGTTTAAGTAATTTACTCAAACTAACATAAGAATTTGAAAGCAGTTTTTGAACTTAGTTTCAGTTATACACACCCATACTCCTGTATGCATGTGTGCGTGTGTGTGTGTGTGTGTGTGTGTGCGCGCATGTGCGTATGTGGGGAGGGGGATATTGGGGATTGAACCCAGGGTATTCACACTGAATTATACCCCCATCCCTTTTTATATTTTATTTTGAGTCAAGGTCTCACCAAGTCACTAAATTGACCTGAGCTTGCACTCTTTCTGCCTTAATCTTTCAGAATGTTGGGGTTACAGCTGTGTGATACCTCGCCCAGTTTAGGCCCATTCTTAGTATTGATCACCATACTGAACAGCAGAAGGGTTTCTTAACTAAAAGCTAGTAAAGATGAAAGAACTAAAAAAGTTGTTTTGGGGACTGGGAGTATAGCTCAGTGGAAGTGCATGCTTAGCATGCCAGAGATCCTGGGTTTGAGTCTCAGCACTAAATAAAGAAAAAAAAAAAAAGGGGTTGTGGATTTAGCTCAGTGGCATAAGTGCCTGCCTTGCAAGTGTGCAGTCATGAGTTTGATTCCTGGTACCGATAAAAAAGCAAAAGAAAAAAAAATGGCTGAGCACAGTGGAGCATGTCTATAATCTCAGATGTGTATAGGGGAGGCAAGAGGGTGGCAACTTAGAACCCTGGGCAACTGAGAAAGGCCTTGTCTAAAAAAAAAAAAAAAGATATAGGTGAAGCCCAGGGCCTGGTTTCAGTTCCCAGTACTGGTGTAGAAAAGAAAGTCACCATGTGATGTAATCAATGTACACTTTTATAGACTGAAGAAATTTAAAATATTATCACAGCACCTGCTTGACAAACATACAATCCTGAATTCAATTCCCAGTACCGAAAAATAAAATAAAATAAAAAAGTGTACTCCCAAGACAGCAGGTCTGGGAATGTGGTTCAGTGGTAGAGCACTTGTCTACCATGCTCAAGAGCCTGGGTTCAATCCCAAGTACTGCCAAGAACAAAACAAAACTGTTAGGCTTCAAAATTACTGGATCCAGCCGGGCATGGTGGCATACTCCTATAATCTCAGCACTTGAGAGCCTGAAGCAGAATTATTTGCAGGTTTGAGGCCAGCTTGGGCTACAAAGTGAGCCTAAGGCTAGCCTGAACTGCATAGCAAGACCTGGTCTCAAAAAGACAAAAAAAAAAAAAAAAAAAAAAAAAAAAAAAAAATGTATGTATGTGACAATCAAGAATAGATACTTGGAAGGTTAAATATATTATACTTATTCATACTTACCCTACCTATATTACATAGCCATAAAAGTGTTGGTGTCCAACCTCATTGTCCAGAATCCAATTAATCCATCTTGTTTTTATATACCAAAAATTAATGAAGTAATTAAAAAACCAGAAACTCAGTTTATGGAATAACACTCACCTAAAGACAAACTAATGAAAATAAAATCAATTCCCACTCAAAAATCAAAATTTAAACTGGGCATAGTGGTACATACCTGTAATCCCAGCACTGAGGCAGGAGGATCATCAAAAGAGGCTAGCCTAGGCTACCTAGTGATACCTTGTCTCAAACAAAACAAAAGTTTTGATATTTAGTATTTAAGAATAGAAGGAAAAAACATGCTTTTGGGAAAGGCTAATATTTAGAAGTTTTCTAAAGTAGATTAAATAAATACAAATGGTACAGAAATAGGGAAAGCAGGGAGAGCAAGAGGGCTTGCTTAGTAGCAGAGTACACGTTATAAAGGAAGACCATCTAGTTCAATTTCTAGCTCTGCTACTTATTAGTTATGTGAATTTTGTTCTGTTTGTTTTTGTTTGGCTTGGTTTTGGTTTTTTGAGACAGGCCACATTGTGCAGGCTGGCCTTAAACTCACTATGCAGCCCCAACTGTCCTCCATCTCACTATCCTCCTTCCTCAGTCTCCTGAGTGCTGAGATTGCAAGTATGTATCACTGTGCTTGGCCCTCAAATTTCTTGATCTGTATCACAACTCTCTCATTGATAAAATGAGGGTAATTTACACATAGAATTACTGCAATTTTTTTTTTTTTGAGGTGGCATCTTACTAAATGTTGGCCATGCTGATGTTCAGCTCCTGAGTTCAAGCATTCCTGCCGCCTCAGTCTCTTGCATGCTGGGTCTATAAAGTATACTCCACATGGTCAGAGTTTGTTGCAAGAATTTTATGAGCTAACATACAGAGGGTGATTATCAGGTGCTAGGTATACCACAACAGCACTATATAAACATTATCAGATTTTTTAAAAAAAGGTATCTAAAGGTTCACATCAATCTTTAATCAGAAATCAAGCAAAATCTTGTATAGCATTATAATCCTGGGCTGGCAGTGTAGCTCAGTGGCATAAGTGACAGCCAGGTAAACACAAGGTCCTGAATTTGAGTTCTGGTACCAAAAATAAATAAATAAAGGATTACACTCCTCTAGCCAAAATCCTGAAGCTTGGATGCCCTTCTGAATTTTAAAATAAATTTTCATATTTTATGAATGTGATATATTGTATTATCTACATTTTTATTAGCATATGGTATCCTGAGCTGCAGCCCTTAGTCAAAACACATTAATATTTCTGCAATGAAATGTATGAATATTTTCACCAAATAGAATAAATGAAGATTTAAAATAGACTATATCAGTTCCAATCAGATTTTGCCACCAAACAAATTAAGAAAAAAATTTTTTTGGATTTAGGAATTACAGATAAGTGATTTTGAAGCTGTGTCTGTAGTGAGTGTCACAGTCTTATTGTATTAAGTAATGGAATGATCATTAAAATAGCAATGGTGATAATTATAATTAAATGAAAAACTTTTCTGAAAATCAATGGCCTTCTTTATCTCTTAAGAAAAAAGTATATAACATGGTTGTCATATGATGATCTTATGTGGCATAAATTGTTAATAATGCCTGGAACATCTCCACAAATACTCCCATGACTATTCCAGACAGAACTTCTTCAAGGGTGACTTCCTTGGAAAGCACTTGGAAAGCTGAGGCAGGAGGTCAACCAGAACTACATAGCGAGACCTTGTCTCGAAAGAGAGACAGAGAGAGTTTTATTTGATCATTGCATTTAAAATATCAGTGGACATACATACACATACATTCACACACAATCAGTTAGAGACTCTCTTTTCCCTTTTTCTTCTCCTTAGTATTTATCACTACCTAGTATTATATATTTGTTCATCATCTGTCTTACAAACACTGGAATAGGAGAGCAGACATTTCATTGTGTTTAATATCTCTAGAACAATGGCTGGTAACAGGCATTTGATAAATATTGTTCAACAAATGATTCAAGAAAACATAGCTGATTGACAAACAGCAAAAGGTTCCAAGAACTAATCCTAATATAGCAGGTCATTACCTACTTTCCAGAAGGAAGTTCAAGACAAAAAAAAAAAAATGCATATATCATTAAACATCAACTGTACTATATTCATGTAATATGTCTATTAATAAGATTCTAACAGTAATTTTAAAGCATTTCTTCATTCTGTGTACACTTAAAATCAATATACTATCTTGAAAGTAAAAATCATTTAGTTTATATTTCATAATTATATTTGAGTAAGCAAATAAAAAGTATACTCAAAAAATAAAATAATTATTACAGCATATAACATATTTTAAAAAGAGCTAGGCATGGCGGCTCATGCCTGTGATCCCAGCACTCGGGAGGCTGAGGCAGGAGGATCGTTGTGAGTTCGAGAGCAGCCTGAGCTACAAAGTGAGTTCAAGGCCAGCCTGAACTGCACAGAGACCCTGTCACAAAAAAAAGAAAAAGATATTTTAAAAAGAACTTATTTAGTATTTTCCACTGTAGTATTGTCTTGGTTTTCTCCCTGACACATTTTAAACACTAAAGAAAGTAATTCTATTGATCTTCAATATGCTACTGCATTAGGTTGCAAATGTAGCCTCTATTAGCTTCAGTGGAATCTATTCGTCTGTATACATATATGTATTTAGTTTTGACCCAGGCAGTAAAATGACACTACACTGATAATCTAAAGTAAGCAAGCAAAGAGTTTTGGGGTCACCACTAAAATATGCAATAAAAAGAAATTTTTTTTTTGGCAGCACCAGGGATTGAACTCATGACCTTTAACTTGCCAGACAGGCACTTATGCCACTGAGCTAAATCCCCAGCCCTTAAAATTTGATAGTGCTTTACAGCTTGGATAAATTTACTATTTGGCTAGACCAAGCTTTCCTCTCCATCTCTGACCTCATCCACATGTTCTGATATATGAATTACTATTTTTTCCCTTGCAGTAGTAGAAATTGAACCCAGAACCTCACCTATGCTAAGCAAATGCTCTGTTACTGAGCTACAATCCCCGTTTTTTTTTTTTTAATTTAATTTTGAGATAGTGTCTTGCTAAGTCACTAAACTGCCTAGGTTGTCCTTGAACTTATGATCCTCTTGCCTCAGCCTCCAGAGTACCTGGGATTAGAGGCATGTGCCACCATGCCCTGTGGTTTTTAATCACTTTTAAAAGGAAGAGGAAAAAAAGGTATAAATAAGAATGAGACACATATGAACTCAGTAAGGCTCATGCTTCTGACCCTTGTCTTCCAGTCTCAAAACTGAATAAAACCACATAAATGCCTGAAGAACCACTTCGCACCCTAAACACGTGCAAACTTTGTTCAACAGAACATTTTGCTGCCAAAATGGTGTTGGCAGAGGTTTGGAGCAAAGGCCCCCAGGCTGCATGATTTGCTGGCACCAGAAAGCTTAAAAACCTTAACACTGCTGAGTTTGAAAACTACTGATTTGCTTGAGACTCCTCCTCTCAGTTTGACTTGAAAAAGATGGGCGCTGTCTTCAAGAAAGACTTTTTCAACAATTTATTCTTGTACCCAGAAATAACTTGATTTCCAACGTCTGATTGTCATACCTCTATACTCCTTGGGGGTTGTGTTTCCATAGTAAATCTAAAGCAGTCTATTTTGAAATAAATGTAAACTTGGTTTTTTTGAGGTTACTTGGATAAAGGGCACAGGGAAGACTACTATAATCACATAAAATTAAATATCACAAAGTTGTACTTAGAAAATACTTGATTCAAACCCGTACATGTTACAACTTACCATACTCAAAAAATGAGGAAGAAATTAAGATATAGAATTCTTTTTATTCTTGAAATAAAATAGATTTGGGAAAAAGAATGGAATTTAAAATGCTATTTTATAGCTGGTTCAGCTTGTCTTCTCCTTTGTCTAAGTTTGACATTGCTCAATGCTGTTGAATTTTAAAACGGCACCTGAATTTTAAAATTGTAGTCTTTGAATTGGCAACTATACAACAACTTTAAACTTATAAATGCTTGATAAATATGAGGTATTTAGAAACTGCTTTTCTTTTGGAAGGTTGTATTGTGTTGTTTTTCAATTAAAAAAAAAACAGACTTTACTTGTGCCTTATATAGCTAATTTTCAAAATTCTAATCTTTCCCCTCAGCAGATCAATGTATTTACTGCCTCTGACAGCCTTTCTGATTTTCTCTTTCAGAATCCTAAGTGTCCTAATTCTCAGCTCCGATTTCATATTTTCACCAGCTTCTAATCTTTACAATACAGTTGCAGAAGATCACATTGAAGTTTTAAAGGTAGTATTCATATAGCAGTGCTGCCACCTAAAGATGAGGTGAATAAAGAAGCAATTCAAAGGAAATGACCCATCATTATAAAAAAATCTCAAATATGTTCACATTTCTAACTAGGAATTAATGAGTATTTTGTTGTTAAGTATGGAAGCTGAATTGTTTAACAATGACTTGTTGCTGAGCTATCATTTTCTATGGCACAATTTTTAAACTCAAACCTTTCAGAGTTCTCTGATTTTTCTGTCAGGCTAAGAGTCATTGCTTTATGGCTAATAAAGGGGAAATTAAAAAAGCAATTGAAAGATTTCTGGTTGAGTGGAAAAAGCAAGTTATAAACAGAACTAGGTTTTCTTCTTCAGCAATAATACCCCACGGCCAACCCACTCCTTCCTCTCCTTCTCCACTCCCTCTTTCCCTTCCACTCCTTCCTCCTCTTCTCAGACCTAACAAATAGATGTCTTGAAATTCTGGACAAGTGACTTATATTT
Source organism: Cavia porcellus (assembly GCF_034190915.1). NCBI lineage: Eukaryota > Metazoa > Chordata > Mammalia > Rodentia > Caviidae > Cavia > Cavia porcellus. The sequence goes on from NW_026947504.1 coordinate 7,444,003, forward strand.
AGTTAACTCCATAAAATGAGATTAACCACATCTCACTCCTATTTGCCTCCAGGTTTCACTAGACTTCTTACTATTGTTTAACAAAAGAGTATTTGTGGTGTTTTGCAAAGTAACTTTAATATAGTCACAGTTGGGGCAGTGACTCGGTTTCCATAAATAACAGATTGAGTTTTGGGGATCTATTTAAATAATTACAAAGGTAAAGGCAGTTCTCTATTTTGTGGGAAACAGTTACTGGCTGACCTATGTCTGCTGTATGCAAGGTAGTGTTGAAGGATTGAGACGTGACAGCACACAAGGCAAGCGTTAGGGTGCACCAAAAATCTTAACAAATTTGGTTAAGATTTCAAGTAAATGAATATTTTACTGTTCCGCATTTCAGACTTGTGTTACAATTTACGAAAATTAACTCGGACCTTTTACTGTTTCCCTTAGCCTAAGGACGCATCAATAATATTTATCAGAGTTTTGTCCTTAGTCACAGTCCCTCAAAGGGGCCCGACTTCACCTACAGTGCGTGGGAGGCTGGGCAGCAACCCTACACTTCCTGTCGAGGATTCCTGGGGCCAGAGCCTGGACACGACCTAGCCTCTTTCTTTATGCTAATTCTGCCCTTCCAGTCCCTCTCTGCGGGTGTCTGAAGGCCAAGGTGAGACCCTCCGCGGAGATGAAAGGCCCCATTGCCTCCACAGAAGGGGGAGGGGGCGTGACGAGGTGGCGGCGGCAGCCGCAGCGACGCTGAGGGCCGTAAGTTGTAGGTGGCGCAGGCCCCTCAGGGTTCTAGCCCTGCCAGAGCCTGGCCTCGGCCTTCAGAGGCCCATCGAGGGATAAGCAGGTCTTGGGGCGCTCTGAGCGGTGGGTGGAGGCTGTGTGGGCCGAATGGCTCCGGAGAGCCCCTTCCCCGGACGCGCCACAAGGCCTGGGCCGCGAGATGTTGACGCGCCAGCCACAGAGAGGGCGCGCTCACGCGCGTGAGGGGGGCGGAGGGAGCGCGCTCTGCCCCCGACGCGGCGGCGGCAACCGAAACGGAGAGACTGGAGAGCGGAGGGCGCGAGCCGGAGGGGGGGCGGGAATGCTGAGCGCGCGCTGACGTCGCCTGGAGTCACGCACGGAGCGCCGGGTTACGCGCCGACGTCTGGCTGCCACGACTTGCCGTCTGCGGCAGCGGCGGCGGCGAGCGGATCCCGCAGGGGCAGGAGGAGGAGGAGGGAAAGCCAAGGGGGCTGTGAGTGAGCGGGAGAAGCAGGGTGTGAGCCGGGTCAGCCCGCCGGAGGGAGAACGAGCGAGAGCCGAGCCAGCCATCCGAGCCGCCGCCTCCTCCTCCTCCCCTCGGCGTCCCGCCCCCGCCTGCCCGCCCGCCCTCCTCCCTTCCCAGCCCGCAGGGCCGGAGTGAGGCGCAGCTCGGCTCGCGCCGCTGTCCAGGACAGGTGTGCGCGCGCGCGCCTTCCTCCCCTCCCCCTTCCTCGTGCCCGCCTTGCGCGCGCCCTCCCTCCCGCCAGCCTGCGCCCTCCCTCACCTGCGGCAGGACAGCGCCCGCCCGGGTAAGCCCCTCGCGACCTTCCCTGCTGCCGCTGCCACAGCTCGAGGTGCCACCACCCCGTCCCCTCTAATTGCGCTCTCAGTCGGGGAATAATCATTGTACCATTGCAGACAAGCCCGCATCCTCCCTCTCGGGGACCCAGGCAGTGCAGCAACTCGCTCCCCCGCCCCCCGCGCGCCTCGCAGCGATGAACGAATGAACCCACTCCCACCCTCGAAAAATAACAAAATAACATAACCTTCCCTTTAAAAAAAAAAAAAAAGCCACCTTTCTCCGCCGGCACGAGACCACCAGTAATGCTGGTTTCTTAGCAATCCCTGAACCCTATTTCCCCAGACTACCTTTTCCCTAGGGCCTGGGACAGTGTGCTAGACGTGGCCAACACTGCCTGCAAGGCAATCCTGGAAGGGAGAAGCGTGGTTCCGTAATTTGGACTCCACTACCAACCTCTCCACTCCTCTGCTCAACCCCTCCATTGATACACCCACCCAGGGTGTGCTTTAAAAAAAAAAAAAAAACCTATTGGTGCTGACATTGCAAGTGAAGCCAGGCCCAAGGATGGGTGGGTGGTCCAAAGAAGGCGTTTTTACAGCCCCGTAGAGCTGGGACAGCTCACCGGCCTCCTCTGCCTTTGTCGGGGGCAAAGGGGAAGGATGTGAAGGTCTTCCCTTTTAATGACAGTGGGCCCCAGGGGCAGGCTGTGGTGTTTGTAGGGGTAGGGACCCCACAAATGCATTTATCATAAGCCTGAACTTTGGTAGAGGGCGGCCCAGAAAGACCAACTGGGTAACTTTGGTTCGTAGCTGTCGACCCTGAATAAATGCCGTTTTTCTTCATTTCCGTTATTTCTGCGGGACACCTTTGAGAGTTCTGCTTGGTTCTGATCTGGGCCCCTTAACGTTTCTGTGGGCCAGGTGCCTTTAGCCAGCTTTTCGCAGTGGTGTCTATTACTTGTGTCCCGTGTCCTTGGAAGGGAGGTCCCAGTGCTTTACAAATAGGCTGGATTTGATTTGACATCTTTTGGTAGTCTGTCAGGGGAAAGGAAATTTGGAGATTATTTCAATACCCGCTTCTATCCTTTCCCAACTGGCGTTTACGAATTGCGGCTTTGGACATTGGAGTGTTTACAGAGTGTGGGGAGTTGCTGATTTCATTCCTTTGAGTACAGTACTAGTAAAACCATTTTAAGTATCAGCTGGAAGAGAATGCTTTAACATTTGAATCCGTTCTGTTTGGACCTTTTGGGTACATAAAATGTCGGGTTCTCTGAAATAATAAAAGTATCAAATTTAGAATGTATGCTGAATTTATTTCTTATGCAAATATTTAAAATGAAAACATTTGGGAAATGCAAAGATTCTATCACATAAATTTTTTCTCTTCATATTTTAAATGTTTAATTTATATTTTTATTCGTAAAGATTAATATAGCATTGAAAAAGGCATAATTTTCAAGAAAGTTGAGATGTAGAAAGAGGATATGTTTTTTAAAAATGATCTGTGAAATGCTGGAACTGTAACGTGATGTTGTTAAATGTTAAGATTTTTTGAAAGTTTGCTTAATTTTCCTGGTAGAAGAAATGGGTAATCTGTCAACTTTGAACATTCGAAGTACAATATTCCTGTTAGTCATTGGAATATTGAATATAACTGTGTAGTTTAATCCAAGTAGAACTTGAAAACAAATTCTAATATTCCTTTTCATTTTGAAAATGTGTGCTTTTGTAAAATATGAATACATTGTTTCTCTTGAGAACTCTAAATCAAAAGGGTTTACTAATCAGAGGTAGATACCCTCTCTCAAGTTTATTTTATAATGTGTGTTATTTGCTTTTAAAAACAAAAGTTGAGGGAGATTATTTTAGAATCACTGGTAGTTCACACTGAGGAAAATTGAGTCTTTTTCCTTTTTGTTCTGCCTGTTTCTTTGCACAAAATTGCACAAATTGTAAGAATTTGTTGAACACCTAATGGGATTAAAATAAAATAGCCTTTATGCTGTTTAAAATGTGTGTATAGTGTTAAGAGTTCAAGAAATGTAGAGATCCTTACCAGGTTTTAAAAACGTAAATATATTTGAAGAGGAAAGGAAATATTTGTTATTTTTTCATTAACATGTTAATTTGATACATAATATATTTCGTTTCCCTTTTACCTTTCCTGCATTGTAATGAAATTGTAGATTTAGTTTTCCAACTAGTTGTTTAAAGTAACAGATTCAAACAACTGGAAGCTATACAGGTTTTTCATTCAGTAAGTTAGTATCTGTTTAGGTAATCACAAATGGCTAAAAGAAACTTTTTAAATTTACAGATTTTCTAATGGATCTTCAGTGTTACAATGTAGATACAACTTTGAAATTTTTTGTAACGTTCTATACTTTTTGTTTTAAGATTTTTCTACAAGTTAATATTCATTCTTCCTAAGCTGTCTTTTAAGGCTGCAGTGAGCAACAACCCAAGGAAAGTCGACTTTCACCTCCTATTCTAAGAAAAAGCCCACATTTACGGGCTTATTCTGAAATTAGCCCTCTTGTTTCTGTAATGAAAATATGCTATCCAGTTTATCATTAAATTGTCTTGGAAAAGGCATTAGTCTTCTTAATGCGTGCGTAAAGTAGAAGAGAAGCTGGTATATAAGGGCAGAAATTTTATACATATACAATGGATAGTATAAAATAAGCACATAATAGAAATTGGAGAGATACAGTCTCAATCATTTGCTGATTTTCACTTAAAATTCCCAGTTTAAGTGTGCAAATGATATTTGTGTTGTCTAGAAACTCATCAGTTGCTTCTGCGCTGGAGAACTTACAAATCAATCAATTCCTAGTGACAGTTGCTTTTTCTCAGAAAATCAGGGTACTCGAAAACTCAAAACGCTTTAGAACCCCTCTATGTAGACGTTTGGGAAAGGAGTTGAGAAATTAAACTACAAAGTTAGGCCAGTAAGGTGGGCAGTTTTGAACCCTTCAACTTCTTTCTGTCCCTGGTATAGTGAATATCTGCACGGAATAGTGGCAGGGACCAACAGGCAGGAACCCTCATTGAAATAACATTGGCCTTGTTGCTGCTTTTTGATCCCCAGAGGCAGGGAGGGGTTTGGTCCATCACAAAGTAAACCATTGAAGAAGGGCAGCAACCTTTCTAGATCAAACTTCACCAGATGTTAGTCTCGCTTTAGGAGTGGGAGCCTAACACTCCGCCTTATTCCTAGAGACCCTGCCTTTTCCTTGCTGGATCAGTCGGGGTCTATCCAGGGTCCTGATCGCTCCTGCATGAGCCTGGAGGAGCCAGTGCTTCTTCACACGTTTTTGTGTGAAGAAAGGTCCAAAGGTGTCCTGTATATGCATCTCAACAGACATGGGAATAGGAGAGGGAGTGTGCAAAATTCAAAACTGATGGGCTGAGTAGGTGGTACTAGAGGTTGCCCCCAAATTAAGGAGAAGTTCTTTTTGAGGCATTAGTCTTCTTAATGTAAGGTTTTTACCCTGGGTTTTTCTCTGAGTGAGCCTGTCCTTTAGGGATCCATTTCAGACTACTAGACATATAGGGGTTGGTTCTGAGGCTGGTTCATAGACAACCCCAATTTGCTGTTTGGTAACCAAGGTTCTTTAGTGAGGAGGAGCTTTAGCCTAAAGCCGAAATAGCTAAGGCTGAGTAGAATGAGACTCTTGCTACAAGAAAGAAAAAAAAAAAAAAAAAAAAAAAAAAAAAAAAAAAAAAAAGCTGTAAATGCCTTACAGGTAGATTTACGAAGAAGTAAAAGGATATTTTAGGGGCTTCGAGGGGTCAGGTATTAACAAGGTTAATACCCTAGACTCTTCTTGGTTTCTTGATTACCATGCACTCCCTCCTTTTGGGCAACTTAATCATTTTTTCTGAAGCGAAGCAAATGGGAGACAAGTCTAACTTTTGGGGAAAAGGGAGAGACATTCAATAGGAATGGAATCCACAGATGGAATAGGCACACTTTCCGAAGGAAGTCATCAGTCCATGCATCAGAAAGCCAGAGGTCAACGTGCATAATCCTCTCAGACCCCTGCAGAAGATGATGGGAGAAAATAAGGGATTGGCAAGAGTCCCCCGGAGATAGGCCTTAGCCTTCCTATAGCGCGAGAGCTACACACTTGCAAGGGGCTGTGTAAGCAACTAATACCTACCTGAAAGTTGTAAAATAGGTCTTAGACTATGCATCAGGTCTAGGAAAAAAGAAATCAATGATTTTCTGATCCTCCTCTTTACTTCTGAACTACTTTCTGTTACCAGAGAGGATCCCCTTTAGCTGTCATCTTCCAGACACTCATTGACTAATTAATGGTTGGTAGCCTAGCTGTCTGCATAAAAGTCAACGACCATTTAACTGTTTTATTTGGGGGGGGGGCTCTTCAACACATTTTTGGGAGGAAGAGTAAAGGGTAAGCAAGCGAACCTGCTTTAATGAATCCCGTAAGGAACTGCGTTTCCCAGGAAATTCCTGACATTTTTAGCTCTTGAATTTCCGAAAGCCTTCTTGGTTTTCTCCTCCATTCTAGGTCCTTCCAGAAAGGGAAGAATAGTGGGTTAGGGTCTAAATGTTCGGCAGGGCCTGGTTCATCCGCAGAGCTGGCCAGCAACCCCGGCTGGGCTCTGCCTTGAGCAGGGTGCCCCCCCCCCCTTGCCCAAATCTCAGAAGGAGGAGGGGGAAGCAGACTGGCAGCCCGTGGTCCCAAGGGGGCTGGTTGCAGGTTTTGGGGTGAGTGTGGGGTTTCTTTTAGATTGCTGTTTGGGAGTAAGGGCAGAGCCTATGAGAGCAGGCACTGCGGGCACCCGGGCCCTGGTGCGGCTACTGTCCTCCACTCAGCTCCCCCCGCCGGTGAGTGCGCCCGCCCGCTCGACTGTGCTGTGCGGGGCTGCGGTTGGGGGAGGGGGGAGCGGGATCATCTGAGGCCATAGCCGCTGCCGTGCGCGGGGAGGGGGAGCGGCGGGAGAGAAGGGAGGGAGAGGGGAGGGACAGGCTAGGTGTCTGCTGCTCCGCGCCACTGCTGCCGGGCCTGTCCTCATCCCTAGCAGCCCTCTCTGCAGCTAAGGGTTATCACCACCACCGCACCGCCTCCCTTTCCTCGCCTGCCTCTGCAGCCAGGGGTCCGGGTTCTGCGGTAGGAGACAACCAGGCTGGGTGACGGGCAGGCCTGTCTGGGTTTGCTAAGGCCCGCATGGGAGGGGGTGGCAGTGACTCGGTGTCCCCTCTCTGCGGCTGGCACTGCTGCGCTGCGCAGGCCCCTCCCCCTACATCCTCTCTTTGGGGGTCACGGGAAAGCAGAGCTCAGTCCTCCTTGTGCTTAGTGTGGCAAGTCCCTTCTCACCCTAGTCCCCCAACTCCCCGGGGCCAAGGCTTCTTAGGGTCTGACCAGCAGCGATGGCCACAGCGGTGCTGGTGGTGGCACAGTGTCGGCAGCCGAGCTGCGACGCGGCTCGTCCTGCTCCCTCCCCACCCCCAGCTAGGGGTGTAGGGTGAGGGCAGGCGGGTGGGCGCCACCTGGCGGGCGGGCAGGACAGTGTACTAGGGGCTGGTATGGGGAGGGGGCTCAGGTCACGTGCTGGCGGGCGGGTGGGCGCGTACAGTAGGACACTCTGCTACTGTACTGGGGAGTCAGTGCCCTGTTACCGGGTCTCGTCTGTCTCGTCTCTCCCGCAGATCTCGCGAGAGTGGCTGACTGGCTGTGGGGGTTGCGGCGGCAGCAGGCGGAGCCGGGGAGGGAAAGCAGCGGCGGCTGAGGCGGCTGAGGCGGCGGGCGGAGCGGCAGGCGGCGGCGGCGCGGCGGCGGCGGAGCGCAGCATCATGGCGGACAGAGACAGCGGCAGCGAGCAGGGCGGTGCGGCGCTGGGCTCGGGCGGCTCCCTGGGACACCCGGGCTCGGGCTCGGGCTCCGGCGGGGGCGGTGGTGGCGGCGGGGGCGGCGGCGGCAGTGGCGGCGGTGGCGGCGGGGCCCCGGGGGGGCTGCAGCACGAGACGCAGGAGCTGGCCTCCAAACGGGTGGACATCCAGAACAAGCGCTTCTACCTGGACGTGAAGCAGAACGCCAAGGGCCGCTTCCTGAAGATCGCTGAGGTGGGCGCGGGCGGCAACAAGAGCCGCCTCACTCTCTCCATGTCAGTGGCCGTGGAGTTCCGCGACTACCTGGGCGACTTCATAGAGCACTACGCGCAGCTGGGCCCCAGCCAGCCGCCCGACCTGGCCCAGGCGCAGGACGAGCCGCGCCGGGCACTTAAGAGCGAGTTCCTGGTGCGTGAGAACCGCAAGTACTACATGGATCTCAAGGAAAACCAGCGTGGCCGCTTCCTGCGCATCCGCCAGACGGTCAACCGGGGGCCGGGCCTGGGTTCCACTCAGGGCCAGACCATTGCGCTGCCCGCGCAGGGGCTCATCGAGTTCCGCGACGCTCTGGCCAAGCTCATCGACGACTATGGAGTGGAGGAGGAGCCGGCCGAGCTGCCCGAGGGCACCTCCTTGACTGTGGACAACAAGCGCTTCTTCTTCGATGTGGGCTCCAACAAGTACGGCGTGTTTATGCGAGTGAGTGAGGTGAAGCCCACCTACCGCAACTCCATCACCGTGCCCTACAAGGTGTGGGCCAAGTTCGGACACACCTTCTGCAAGTACTCAGAGGAGATGAAGAAGATTCAAGAGAAGCAGAGGGAGAAGCGGGCTGCCTGTGAGCAGCTGCACCAGCAGCAGCAGCAGCAGCAGGAGGAGACTACTGCTGCCACTCTGCTACTGCAGGGTGAGGAAGAAGGGGAAGAAGATTGATCAAACTGAATGAAAACACACACACACACACACACACACACACACACACACACACGCATACACACACAGCCAGACACAGAAATATACTGTAAAGAGAGAATTAAAAGTTTAAAAAAAAAAAAAAAAAACTCTTTAACTCCAAGGGCGCACCACCCACAGAACCTCCACCAACTGACAGTTTCTCTTCGTGACTTGCCACCCAGCGCTGGATGTTGTCCACTTTATCCACCATATGAAACAGTAAGCAGCTGCTAAAAACAAAAAACAAAAAAATACAAAAAGTAATAACATTATATGAACTGTTTCCTACTTGATTAAAATATAAAGAACTGAGTGTTTATTTCCCTAATTAACCAAGAACTTTTGTACACGTTTAAGCTATTATTAAAAGTGTTTGCAAATGGTCAAGATTATAATATTGCTGAATTATATAAAAGTCCTTTTCATGTTGAGCTAACATTTGACTTTAGCACAAAAAAGAGATATTTTAGAACACGTAAAATAATATTTTTAGTTTTTCTCATTTTGTTACCAAATTTCAAACCTTACATGGAGGCTATTATAGTATATTTGACACCCTATATACCTGTGATTAGAGATGTGTATATATATATGAGGGCTAGGCATGCTGTGTGTCTGAGCTTTGTCTAAATGTTATGCAGAAGTTTGTAGAGTTAAAGGTACGTAGGTTTAATTCATGCAAGGTAAACAATAAGTGCTCTCTTTTATACAATATGCATTGCATCTGGACCTTAAAAAGTGGTCAGTGAAACTTCTGTGAACATGAAGAAATTATTAAAAAAGGCATTTAAATGAAATTTGCTAAGTTGTGATTTTTATGGTTGGAACCAAAGTTATTCAAATAGAAAAAAGAAAAAGAGAAAGAAAGAAAAAGAAAGTCTCCCATAATATTTTTCTGCATCTGTTTGCTTTGAGTAGGCGTTTTGTTATTGTGTATATGAGATGTACTTGTATTGTTCATAATATATTTTTTTTATTATATGTAGAAAGACTTTAAAAACTTAACTAATGTGCAGCAATTTCCAGTGAACCTATACTTGGACATCAAGTAGTGAGTCTATTTGTGGTCACTAGCACTGTCTCCTAAACTTGTAAGAGGTCTAAAGCTATCTTTCTTTCTTTCTTTTTTTTTTTTTTTTTTTTTTTTGCTAGTGCTATTAACTTATGTAGACCTGTTAAAAAGCAGAGCAACACAATTATAGTTATCCTACTGAGCCATGGATTTGAGTTTTGTTATAAAAGTGAGAGCCAAGTTGGTATATGTAAAGGATTTCCATGTAGCTGTGGTGCTAGTTATTACTGGCTACATTATATGCTAAGTGTATTTGTGTTCCCCAAATGTACAAGCCTTCTATCAAAAAATATGTTCTATAACTCATATATTCAAAGCGTAGGGTATGAAAATGCAAAGCTTAGGAGAGCACTTTACCAAGCCAGTGTCCTCCATACTGAAATTGTTTGTAACAGATAGTCTTTTACAGGTTTTCATTTTAAGATGTTTGTGTGCTTTTAATTGAAAACTAACTTCTTGCTGCTGTATAGTAAAATATTAATATATTTTTATCATTAAACTGCTGCATGACTATCATCTTTGAGTGAAGAGAAAATGTTATAAAAAAAGATGCCTTAAACAGTACATTTTGTTTGGAATTCTGTAGAAAGTATTTTGGTAAAAAAAAAAAAAAAAAAGAAAAGGATCTTGGATCTTGTCTGACAGAGAGCTCTGGGATAGAATTGTTTCTTGGCAAATCTAGCCATATAGATCTAACTGCTGTATGTAGACGACTCCACCTGTAGGAGTGAGAAGGTTTACGGTGCTTCTCTTATTGTAAAGCATTGGCCTAGGAAGGTGAAAAAGTTGTCTTTTTGAAGGATTTTTTTTCTGCTGGTTCTTTGGGTTTTGATTTGATATTTTTAAGCTCCCTGGTTGAGTGTGTTGTCTTTGTTTTTGAGATCTACTGTATGTGTTGATTAACAAGCTATTTTCATTGTACTGTGCATTTTCCCATTAAATTGTTTGCTTTTAATATTCATACAATGTTAAATATGAGGTGACCGTACAGTAGTTAGGAATTTCTTTACTTACAAAATCACTGGAAATGATTAAATTGCTTTTCCCCTTCCCCAAGGTGCATTTTTCTTATTTCCATATAGTAAAGTTGAGCTTTTACAGTGCGTAATGTGACATTTGGAATGCTTATCAACTGCATGTAAACATTAATAATCTGCACTTTTTTGTCTTAAGGTTTGTTGAGCTGTTTTGTTCACTGTACTTTAACTGTGATATGGAAAAGATTGCATTCTCTGTGCTGTTACTAATTAGGAAAGAGAATTGCTTTGATTTTGTCTCTTGTTTACTATAACTTTTAAAGTAAAGCCTTGTACTACAGGTTGTTGGAGTACTCCTAGATCAGTGTTTCATAGTAGCCAGCAATAAGTAGTGCAAGTCAACAAAAACACAGCAAACTTAGGCAAAGTGTCCTTTCTTTGAGATGTGAGTTCTTTCATGAGGTTTTCTTTAGGGTCAGAGTTACCTAAAGTGAAGCCTTTCTTAACTTACAGACTTCAGATTCTGCTTGGAATCCTACCGGATCAAGAAGCACATGTATTGTGCAATTATCTTTACACTATAACAGTTGAACACAATCTTACTAGGATTTTGAAACCATTGTCTGATTTATGGTCAGTGGATTTAAAAAGAAATCCATATGCAGATCTTTTAAGACTTAAGAAGTGATCATAGAGAAGAGTAAATGACTGTAAAGATGCTTTTTTTTTTTTTTTAAAGCATTTCACTTTACCTCCTCAAACACCTTCCCAAGTTTCCTTTCTCTACTTTCCTCTTTCATCTTTCCCTACCTTCCCCTTCCCAGGTGCTCAGTACTTTACCAAGGTTCTATATCTCAGTGTTTTATGTTGGAATTTTTCCTTGTTTTTATTTTACTAGTTAGTAAACCCCATTTGTACTGGAAAAAAGTGGTATATTTGACCATATGTGTTATTCATCAAAGACAGTATGATCAAATGTGCCAAAAACAAGCAAACAAAACTTAATTCCTGAAGAGTATGCCTTATGTTTATTGATCTATTCTGTCTTATAATTAAGGTCCAAGAGCTTGGTTAAACTATGTTATTGCCTAAGTAAAAGAAAACTTGAAATGCATTTCAATACTGACATTCTGTAAAATGAGAGACATTGTCAAGTAATTTAATCCAGAGATCAGCCACCAGATTTGAAATGCGTGTGTGTGTGTGTGTGTGTGTGGTGTGTTTGATATTATTCATTGTGGGATATTTTTCGTTTTTTCATTTTAAATCACCAAATCTTTTTTTAAGCTACTTTTTATTTGTACCTCCTATTTATCATGCTGATGTTAGAAGAAGCAGTCATCCAGCCACAGAGGGAGCTAAAGTTAACTAACCAGAACTGTAGAAATAATTATACTTGCCTTTGACAACAAAGGAAGTTCGTAAGAAAAGCCATATCGGCTTTTCCTCTACTAAATACAGATTGGAGATAGATGCATGTTTGCCAAATGGAAAAACAGAATGCTATAGTCAGGAAAGACAAACTGTTTTCCAGCTTCTCAAAAGCCATGGAAAGTAGAAACCAAAATCAACAGGGAAATTTAAAAACCTTTAAGTCTCACTTTCTAGTTGTCCTGTGCAGGTGTTGAAATTTGACTCAAATTGGAAAGTATATCAATATGTTTTTTAGGCCTTCATATCCAGAGATGGATAACTAGTCCAGTTTGGTTTTTCAGGTAATAGAGAAAGCTGCTAATATTTTTAAACCCTGCCCTAGAAGACAGATAATTTCATTTGGGAGCAAATACTTATTGCCTTGAAAAATAGCACTGTAATAGCCTATGATAATTAGTCTTAGAATAACCTTTATCCCTTTCAAACTATGCAAATTATTAAATATGTGTAAATTAGAGTTCAATTAAAGATAGTTGATTATATTGCAATCAGATGGCATTCACAAACTTAACGGGAGCATATACAAATAAATCTATTAGTTTCAGAGTTTTTTATGCTACAGAAAAATATAATTTAGCTACCTATTCTAAAAATGGTGAATATTAATATTGTATAATAAGACTTGGAAGACTGCCTCCTTTTTGAAGAGAGAGATTAAGGATTTTTATAATTGTTTTTCATCAAATTTTAATATTTTTGTCAAATTTTTAGGTATTTAATTTGTAAAACAGTTTGCTTTGTACTGGCATACAGAAAATAGGGTATTGATTTTAAACTTTTTGAAGCCAAGTGATCAAGTACATTTGTAATAAAAGTCAATGGATCTATATCAGTTGTACTCAATGTTTTCATTTCTTATTAACATAGGGATGCTATACTTTTTCTGCAGGAAAATGGAACTAAATTTGGGTGGAAGGGAGGGGAAAGATGAATCTGTTGATAATGAGAATCTGGGTGGGTTGGATGGCCCAAGCACTTTATATCACTGATAAGTCAGTTAAAAATTAATGCTGTATATTTTTAAAAGATGCCATGTCACCTATTTTCTTCCTGGTTTCTTATGGAACTTCATGTTTGGAGAGATTATCTCATTCATTTTTGTTTCTGTGCTTTAACATTTTGTGTTTTGGCCCTGTGAAACTTTCCAAACTAACACATTTGTCTTTTATGGCATTTTAGTTTATATATCAGGGATGGTAACTCCACCATGAGCGTTAGTTGTATCTCCCACACATGGCTCACCCTCTCTTCTACAGTAGTTCCACTCATTTTTTTTTTCATGTTGTATTACACATATTTCCAGATGATTTTAGAATGGGGCTTTTCAAATTGTTGGTGTGGCAGCTTTCATATGTTCACAATTTCTTTTAAATGTGAATGTACTTGTAAAATTTTCTTCTCCATAAAATGAGATACTAAGTCTGTTGACTTTGTTTTTCAAAGTCTTTTGAATCTCATTCTGATTTCTGTGTAAAAGAATGCTAAAAACAAGGGCATCTTTAGCAATTTAAATTTGAAATAGTGATGACACTAAAGTTTATACTTGATTATCGCTAACTTGAAATGTCATAATAATTTGGAGGTATATATTGTCATGAGTGGAATAAATAGGAGAGAATTTTTTTGAATTAAACAAGTAAATTCACCAAAATTGTTTGTGCAAAATGGTCTATTACATTTTATCAATTTAAATAATACGTTGTATTTCTACTTTCTTCATTGTCTATTAATTAGAGTTAGGCTACTTGTAATGAAAAACACTAGAAAGTGATCACTGCTATTAAAATTACTGTCTTCAGTAATATTAATTGCTATAGAATTGTCTTTGCAGACTTTGTGTTGTACTTTTAAAAAAAGCTGATTTTAATATTTATGAAATTATTTGATACTCAAGCAAAACCCAAATTTAAGACCTAGGCCATTTGGCTTTTTTTTCTTAATGAAAATTTCATTAGTATAGGCTAAGTGAAGATGATCTAGACTAGCATTAGTCTAAGTCAGATAGAATTTCAAGATAGAAGAACAGCCAGATACAAGAACAGATGAAATGTGGAAAATGCGATGGGTTTTAAGCCAAGACTTTGTCATCTTTCATCTACCAAACTGACTACCAGATTTTGATGTTAAATAATATAGGCAATTTTTTTTTCTTTAGGAAAGCTGAGTATGGCAAAGATCACTTGTTAAGAGCATTTTAAAACAATTTCATACCTACGTATTTTTATTTTATGTTCATATTACATTTGGTGTTGTTTCCTTTCTGTTTCTTGACATACTTTGCTTTTGTGGTGCATTGTCTTCTTGATAGGTAGAAACATGGTGGTGATTGTGTATGTAAAATAAAGCTGTTTCTTATGGATGAGAAATATTTTATGAATTTGGAATTACAAGATTTTGTGCTTTCATAAATATTTTGTTTTGATTATTGCTAGTGATTTACTTATTGAATTTTTATAACACTTAATGAAAAATTTAATTGTCTTTATTTAGGATCTACTTTAATAATCAGTAGGCTTCCAGGTTTAAGGACCAACACCTTTTATTCTAGATTTGTGAAAAATGTGGAAATATTCTTGTTGTATATATTTTGACCTAAGATGTGTTAATCAGATGGCTTCTAGGAAGATGTAAGAAAAGATGTTTGTTGTGAAGCAGCAGTTAAAGTTATGGCACAGGTGACTTCTAGTCACCTTTACTAGCTCAAACAGTGATGACCATGAGGTTAAAATTTATTAAAATTATATTGAAGTTAAGTCAAACTCCCATTTAGCTGGAGTGAATTGACAATCTCCAGTGCAATTAATTGTGTTAGTGGCTTTAAGCTACCATTTATCTTATATGTCTGACATCTTGTTTCTCCTAGCCTTTTTCTTTGTTTCCTTTTTGTCTTTATTCTTCTTGCTATAGGCCTGCCAGTGGCACTCAAGCTTACCCACTTCAGAAAGAAGTAAAGACATTGCTGACTCCTGCCTTAGAACATAGCTAACCTGGTGATCCAGAGAGATTTCTGTATTATGAGGTAATTGGACAGTTGTTTTTTTTTTTCTGTTTTCCCCTTGAGATTTAAATCCACAATTTGAAGAGCATCTAAATTAGTCTTAAGAAATTTTGGAGAGAGTGAGAAGTATGTGTCTTTTACTTGAGTTTCTGAGAACTGAGATACTGGTTTGGAAGTCTGAAAGCAGGAAGGGGAAAACTGTTTAAAATGTTTGTGAATGGAAGTATGAGATGGTTTGTTTGTAAATTGGGGGGAATTTTTATTGGTTTAGGAAAAGATGATAAGATGAAGTCTGAATGAGAGTTGTTTTTTAAGAACAATTAAGTTGATCTTTATTTACTAAGGAAGTTTCAGAAATGTCAGAGAAAATGGGTCCCTTGTTGACTGAGAGAAAACTGTTGGTCAGTAATTAGTTATGATGATGACGATGATGATGATGATGATGGTGATGATGGTGATGCATTGTACAGATCTGTTTGTGTGTATAAGATGTTTGCTTTTCTGGGACAAAATCAACTAGCATAATTGGAATGGCAACTTTTCTAGTAATGGCAAGTTGGTGCTAAGGACTTACTATTTTGAAAAAAACAAGATACGAAAATTTCCAACTTTTTCACAGTTACCATTTTTAAACTATCAGTAATATTTATCTTTACAGATTATATTTTCTTGGGCTCATCCCAATGTAGTTTACCTTTAGGTCTGTATCCAAAGAGCCTTCCTTTTACATAAACTCTAGCCTTTTCCCACATTAATTTCTTAGAAGAACCAGGTAAAAACACTAAGTTGCAGTTTTAGGTATCTTGTCTGTTTCTTTTACATTTATAATCTTGGCAACCATTTAATATTGTGGACTTTCTAATCCTTTCATAATAATATATTTCTGCAGTTAGATTACATACTCCCTCAACTTGTGTTTCTGTTTGTCTTTCTACTTTTTCTCTTACTTTAAAATCGTAGTCTTTACAAGAGATTTTTGATGTCAGATGTTAATTATATAATTTAGCGCAGCTTGGTTGTTCTTTTGTAGAGTGAGGTGACCATTTCATATTCTGTCCCCTTAACTCCAGGGGTGTTTTAAATTATTTAGGATAAAGAATTGCTATAACATTTTTTTAAGTTACATGACTCAGATATATTTGGATTAACTCTTTGTTGGCAAATTTAATATGAATTATTCCCTTTGACAAGTACTTCTAAGTTCCATTTTAATCAGATCTCTGTACATTCATGATAAAAATCTCTTTTAAAATAACCCAATAAAAGAGATTCTAATTTTGTACTTGGAAGGTAATTTTTCATTTTTACACATTTCAACTTCATTAACAGTAGGATTATTTTTATATTGCTTATTTTATAGAGTTGACAGTATAATTTTTGCATTTTATTGTGTGTTATATTTTAAGTTATAGTAACATACTATAACTTGTTTAAGTCAGTGCAAAGCCTTCTTACGTAGTCCCTCCTTTAGGAATTGGCTTAAAAAGAAGTGAATCCCAAACCTGTGTCAAGAACGAGTGGTTTTAAGTAACTGTGAGACAAGTCTTTGAAAGACTTTCTTGAGTCTAGTCAGTGGAAATGATAGCCCAATTCCATGCTGCATATTGTTAGGGTTTTTAAAGTTGTTGGTATGTAAAAGTGCATAAAAGATGATGTAAAGTTGCCTATAAAATTTGTATTTTTCATTGTTTGCACTATTTATCTTTGCACTTGATTTTTTGAAAGTTAAGACTAGTCACTTTCACTTTTGTTTCTAGTCTTTTCTAATTTCTTGCAAAATTGTTTTCAATATCCCTCCCAAAGCAAAATGTATATGCAATTAAATATACTTTTTAAAGCCAAGAAAATATTTAATCTTAGCTATGTAATACAGAAATTTGTTTTGATAAAGATTTTAATAAGGCCCTTGATTTGCCAATAAAATCCTTTGTAAATGTGAGCTTTATTAAACATTTTAAATAAAGTAAAAGCTTAGGATAGTCTTATCTTTGAGAGCTGACTTCCAGCCTCAGATAACCTGGTTTTGGAATATTGGTCTGTTTCTACTTTAGTTAATGAGATCTGAGTCTTACTGGGTACATGCTTAAAAAAGTGGAAGTGAAGTAGGTGGCAAGTAGCATCTGCATGTTTCATATAGTTTTTTCATGATGTTCATATTGTTTCCTCATGGTCTATGTGATATAATTGGTATTGAAATAATTGATTAAATGACTGTTGCTTTTTGGAATTCAGGATTGACTCTTTTTTGAGAGAGGGGGTGCAGCAAGGGATAAGAGACTTTATTTTAACCAGAGGCAGTCTTATAACCTCAAAGATGTTCTCTGAAAGAAAAGAACAAAAAATGTACCTGTAAGCCTATTTTTTTTTAATTTAATTTTTTTCTTTTTGAGACAGGGTCTCTCTGTGCAGTTTAGGCTGGCCTTGAGCTCACTTTGTAGCCTAGGCTGGTCTCGAACTCAAACGATCCTCCTGCCTCAGCCTCCTGAGTGCTGGGTGTAAGCCTATTTTTTTGTGTTAGGTTGTATAACAGTATTTATAATTGCAAAAAAGAGAAGATTTGACAGTTTTGTCAATTGAACAGAGAGATGTGTTTGGGGTTAAATTGTTTTTTGTAAGTTATTTCATTTAATATTCCTTTTCCCATCATTTTTGCATTCTTAAAAGCAACAAGTGAGAGGCCTCTTTCAGTTCTGACATATTTTCAGAATGCCCAAATGTGTTTCTGGGGAGGAGGGTGGTGTTTTAATTCTTGACATGCTCCTTTCAGCATACTTTGCTAATCATTCTGGATCATATATTGAAAAATTGTGTTGAAAATTTGATGGTATATTTAAAATAAGAATGTCCTCTATATCATGGTATGAATGTTTTGTGGCCAGATTCTGTTGTGGAACTCAGAGCTTTGTTTTTAATTTGACTAGAAAATTTAACTTCCATTGTCTAGATTTCGCTGTTTGTAGTTGTCTAACTATGAATCAGTTTGGAGGAATAAAGGTTAACAGATATGGATTTGACTCTACATAATCCTCTATAAATCATAAGTTAAAGGCTCACATCATTAGTGTTACCTAATTTTTGTGTTGTCAGGTCTTATATGGATGATATATTCAGTATTATATCTATGAATTTCCTTTAGGAAAAGAGAGAAATTGAGTCTCTAAACTTTTTCTTGGAGACTAAATTTACCACATATGGAAAATTAGTGGCTTTATTTTTAGATGACGTTTAACCAGCTTAATTAATTCTTTTTTCTAGTTTGAAATACTTATTTCCCAACTGTGAATGAAGGGAGAGATAAATATTTGCCTCTCTCAACTCTTTTTGGAGGCTGTTTTTCATTTTCTGCCCCCAATTTCCAATCATAGTATAAAATGAATTACGGGTACCCCTCTAAATCCCTGTAATCCTTTTTGGGGATCACAGATACCTTTGATAATCTGACAAAAGTGATGGACCCTCTACCAGGAAAAAAAAATGCACATACACAGATAATTTTGCATACAACCTCAGGGGCATCACACATCTTCTGAAACCTAAGTTAAGGATCTATGCTCCAAGTAAATTCTGTAGAGAAAATTCTAATGCAATTATTTGGTAAAATTAGGAACTGTTGACTTGTATTGCAGTTATTAGATGGTGGCCCCTACTAGCAAAATGTGACATTGCAGCCAGCTTTGTTAGACATTGTAACATCCAGACAGAAAGGAAAAAGAAGCAAGGTTCTGAGAGCTACTTAAAAGGAGTCAGGGCATCTCTAGATGTGGGAGCCGTTTTTGGTTCAAGGCAGGGGTCGGGGTGCCTGACAACTTCTAGCAGGGTAGAGTTTGATAAACCACAATGCTCAGGATGCCAAGGGGTTAGCCATTATCTTAACCCCTTCCTCACCAAAAGATTTTAGTTTTGTCTATTGGGAAACAAAATGTCACTAGGGAAAAAAGATTTGCCTTACAACTGCTGGAACACATCAGTGTGATGATGTATGTATGGGACACTAGTATTATTTTTGAGAAGGTGCATAAAACCAAAGTAAATTATTCTCTATATAGAACATTATTTACTAGAAATATTTGTTTGAGTAAATTAGCTTTTGTCAATTTTTACCAGTAACTTGATTTTATTTGAAACTGGGAATCTAGTTTATAAATAGGATAGTTGATATATCCGTTCTTTCCCCCATGTAAAGGATAGTTTAAAGATTTATGCATACTTTTTACTTTCTTGATGCCATGGGATAGGGTGGGGGTTGGGGGTATCTTTGAGTCAACAACTGACAAAATGTCAAATTTAGTCAAATTTAAAAATCAAGAAGCAGCACTTTAAGTCTAACTCTACACCATTTTAGTGCATGTGTTAGTTTTAATAATGATTTTTGGTGCATGCCTTTGGGCTTATTCAAAAGTGTACAATAGGAAAGTATATTTCCTTTCTTAGAAAGGAGATGTTTTTCTACTTTGCAACATGTGATTACAAAAATCTTCCTCTGTGGGAAGATTAACCATGTATTGAACTACTGAGAAGTATATATTTTTAGATATACAGAAGGAATCTACATGGAGCAGCATTCAGACCTATATAGAAGTCATAGCATTCTGTATAGGACCAAAAAGGAAGTAACATTAAACACTTAAACAGACCTTGTTGGGTAGAAATACCTTAGATCTTGCATTGACTTCCCAAAAGAATATGCCACAGAAGTTTGTTGAAACTTTTGTTGTTTGAATTTTCTCTGTCAGTATATTTAACCCAAATATAACAACAGCTTTGGGTTAGCACATATGTAAGAATCAAAAACAACTAAATAGATCAGTCTGGTTTGTCAATCCAGCTTGACTGAAATAAGTACACTAATCACTTGCAACATGAAAAACTGTCCAACTCCTCTAAGGTTTTGACAAAATAACCTTGGCTGATGTGGGAAGACTCCCACTTTGATTTCTGACCTGACAGTGAAGATTCATGCTTGACATGATTTCAAACCTGACAGTGTCTGTTTAGGGAGCCATGGTACAGTTTGCTAATTCAATCCCAGATACCTGTTGATTACCTGTGAGATCTAGAGTCCAAAGTAGCCAGCAGCCATATCCCTGAGTGCTCTGCCCATCAGATAAAGTAAGCAGGGTTGGGACAGGTCACAGCTTGGATGATTGACCTCAGGTGCTGTAGACAGCCTCAGATTCAAGAATTGTATATGCATTCTTGGGAGTTGTCACTGAACTAATGTCCCACACTGTGTTACTTAACATAGATGCTCTCTCTTGGTGGAGGCCCAGAGCACGCATGCGAATTGCTTGTGGTACTCAGAGAGGGGGTGCTAACTCTGATGCCCTGGCCAAATTCCAGTTTAGGGATGTGGGTCTTCTTGTCATTCTAATTGGAAATGTGCATCACTTCCCATTTTTCCTGTTGATCTCAATGCAAACTACACTAGTCTGTTTCTTTGCCCTGGTCCCAAAGTCTCTAAGATACTGGTGTGTATTATATGGGCCAAATTCATGCCTTATCCCAATGCACAAGAGTTGAGGAGTAAGTGAGCTGGGTCAGCATGCACTGTGATTGGAGGATGAACTCTTGTGATGCTAAGGGGATGAAATTGGCTCTCTTTTAGCATAATTTAGGGAATGTGCACTGGCAGGAGGCTTCCAGCCATGAGGTATGAGCTGAAACCAATTTTCCCTCTTTTCTTATAGAATGATGAGGAAATCTGTTGGGTTTTCAGCGGTCAGGGAAGGCCGGAGTTCTGCAGCTTTAATCTGGGTAACTGAGGCTGGTTTGAGCAAGACTTTGGTTAATTAATTAGGTTCTCAGATGCCACAGACTCCGTGAGAAGTCACCATTATTTTCAATGGTTGTGATAGAATTTCCCCCTAGTAGCCATTATTTTAAGATTATATTGCAGAGTTGCTTTATTTTGAGCTTTTCGTGTATACACAATCCCAAACTGGAAGAAATTTTTAAAAAGGAATCCTGCTGTGAAAGGTATATATTACTCTAGATTTTTCTTACTGTAAATATTGTAAGATTGTAATACTGTCAATATTTTATTAACCAACAAATGTTAATCTATGTGAATTCAAACTTATTTTAATGTGCTTCTTATTTACTGTGTGTGGTCCCTGTTGCTGACAGTATTGAGTTATATTCTGATGTAAGATTAACTTTATTAAAGAATGTAAACATTAATGTTTCCTTATGGGAAAACAAATAAAGTATAAAGAAGACAATTCTTTTCATTGAAATATACTGTGTATTTACACTTGCTAGACCCAGCACCACTTATGAATTTAGTATACTGTTCAGAATTTTAGTTAACACAGCTGACATGATTGTGCTCTTTTTGAAAGTCTAAGAGTAGGTATTGTTGGAATATAAACAGTTTGTATTTGTCTGCTGTGAATCATCATCTTGAAATTTCTAATGAAGTTTGTAAAATTTTTATAGTAAAACATTTTAATGACAATTTAAAAATTTATCTTCTCTAAAGAATGGTCAAAACAATATCCTTTCAGAAATAGAATTGTTCTTTAATATCTTTCCAAAGTGACTTTGGTTAAATGGACCAGATGTACATTCGTTAAAATTTAGGATGAAGTTGTTGATATTCTTTGAGTTTACAAGTTAATCCTCATTGGAGATGTGCCAATATATAGTAGAATATCATTAATTTGCACTGTTTGGGGACCCCATTCAAGAATGTTGAATTTTGCCAACTAAAAAGTAAGCAAATGCAATTTAAAAAGTAAATTTGAGCATTCTGTATTAAATATGTGCAGTTATTATCACATGAAGAAGCGCAGTGTGTTGGGCTGTAATATAACCATATTTGCTGTCATGTTCTCCCATCTCAGTGCTGGGAACTCACCATGTGGAAACCAAGCAAACGTGTTGTGCATCAGCCGGCTTGAGTTTGTTCAATATCAAAAGCTGAAACTAGCGAGGTCTGCTGTACTGCTTATTGAAGTATTGTGATTCTTTTAGGCATTGATTCTTACAAAATATATACTGTAACAGTATACTTTGTACAGATTTAAATTTTATTTGAAAAAATGAAATAAAGTAGGCAAAAAAATAAAGATGTTTATTTTTCATGTGACTATATAAACAGATCAGTGTTTTGTTTCAGTGCTTTTTTTGGGGAGGGGTTGGGTAACTCTTTGATTTTTTTTTTTAATAAAAACTATTTTTACCATTGGGCAGCAGGTATACTACTTCTTGCCCATTATAATCATTAATTAGCTTTGGCATTAAGTTCTCTTAGCAGAAGCAAAATTTTTGTTTTACTAAAACAGATTTATTTTTCAGTGTTTTACGTGAATAACTCCCTGTCCAGCTTCTTGAGTCTGTTTTCTGATAGTGCAAGAGTTAATGAAGCCATCACACTGGAGAAGGAAAAAAATTTCCTATAGATCGTGTATAGAAGGTTTTCTGTTCCCTGTCAATTTAAATTTGAAATTGATTTAGGGTAGTAAAAAAGGTTACAGATGAGTCCATCACAAGAGATAGAATCCTGTATAGAAAATAGAAGTTGTGCTTTAGAATAAGATCCCTTGGACCTAGGAATATAGCTTAGTGGCAGAGCACTTCCCTAGAATGCTTTAAGTCCTAGATTCAGTCCCCAGCAACAAAATAAAAACAAGTTCTTAAAAATAATGACAAGATGATGATTTTTCAGGACGATTTCTCTTGTTTTGTTTTGTTTCTTGAGACAAGGTCTCACTAGTTCAGACTGGTGTTGAACTCACTATTTAGCCCAGGCCAACCTCAAACTCATGGCAATTCTCCTGCCTCAGCCTTCCAAATGCTGGAATTACAGGTGTGCACCATCACATCCAACTGAATTTAATGTTTTATTTGTAGCTTGCTCCACTTTATCATTTCTACTTTTAGGCTAAATATAAGGAAGGCAGGAACAAGTAGGTCTCCAAGGTTCTCGGCAAAAATCATATCATAGCATATCTTCCAATGTTATTTAAATGTACGTGACAATCACCATATTCTAAAAACTGAAGCATGATTCATAGTATTAGAGTTTCAGACTTCCTTAGATGAATCCCAAGAGAATTTGTTATTGTAATTACTGTTTTGTTGGTTTTCTTGCTAAAATAGCCCCTGTTTGTAAAGAACAGTTGGAATTGGAATAACTTCCAGGCCTGACAACTAACAGATCATAATAACAGTGAAGAAATTTTACTACCAAAAATTAAAACCAGGATAGTGATGCCAGTACATACCTTTAACCCCTGCACAAGGCCCTGGTTTTAATCCCCATTATTAAAAAAAAAAAAAAAAAACTGAGGGTGTCACAGATTTGGAGAGGTAAGTGAAGAGCCTAAGAAACTTAAGTTTTCTGTAGGTTCTGTGGTGCTTCTGATTTTAGGATCACAAAAAAGACAGGTGAGTACTTCCTGAAAAGAGACAGAATTCTCCCCTCTCCTCAAAGAGGGGTAATATGAATCCATGGGTCCCAATCTGAAAGGAATGTTCAGAACATGAGCTTGTGGTGAAAACTAGCCAAGATTTGCTTCTAGTAAATATATGAGAGTAAAAAGCCAGGGACCTGGCCCATTTTGTAATTGTCCCGTGGCCTTAATATTTTAAAGACACCAAAAGGACCATGATAGAATGTCCAGCAATCAGTTTGAGAGCAAGAGACCTTGAGGGTGGTCCTACTATAGGGCCATAAGGAAAACATCCCAGACACAGGATCAGTATGAACTACAAGGCAAGATTAGTAGGGCCATTAGGCCCTTCAAGAAAGGACCCCAACATAACATGCTCAAGAACTTTTGTCAGTTTTCTTTAGCACTTCCTTTTCTAACTACATAATTGGCAGTCTCTTCCAACTCCCACCTCCAATGGATATAAACCATTTGACCATGTGGTATGTAATGTACTTCAGCTCTTTTGCATCGTTTTTAGAAATCTCTTTGTTGCTAATTCCAGTAACAGTTGCTTTCAAAGAAAATGGGACTTTTTTTTTTTTTTTGAGGTACTGGGTTTTGGAAGAATTCTGCTCATTTAGGATCAGAGGAAAGGTATCCCTCTTTTTCAGACTGCTAGCTCTCCTCAAGACCAGCACCTGTCCCCACCATTGTCACTTCACAATGTTGTACTACACTTCTGGAATTTAAGTAGGAGGAGCCACATTTTTTTTTCTGGAAATGGGAATTGCACTCTAATCTTGTAAATCTCCAGTTTTCCTACCAACATTGATTTTCACTCTGATTTGTTTAAATCAACCACTAGACATTTAGATTGGCAGTGAAGGAATGTCACAAAACAGATTCATTGACTTGCAACGTTTAAAAGAATAGGATATCCCTACACTTGTAGCCAGCAGGATGATTCAGTTAATCCTGTATCACTGGCATCCTGTCTTTCCCATCCTGCTGGCCTTATACCACAGTGAACTTCCCATGGAGATTGGCATTGGCTCCAACCTAACTCTACTTTCTGTCTTCAGCAGTGGCACTAAGGATCCTACCATCCTAAATTTTTCTGAACTCACCATTTTCTTTCTTTCTTTTTTTTTTTTTTTTTTTTGTCTTTTTCCTTTTTATCGGTACCAGGGATCAAACTCACGACTGCCTGCTTGCAAGGCAGGCGCTTATGCCACTGAGCTAAATCCCCAGCCCTACCATTTTCTTTTTAATATTGAGTGCTTAAGATACTCAAGACCCAAAGCTGAGCATTTTACCTAGTTTATTTCATTTCATTCTTACTGCAACCCTAGGAAATAAGTACAATTATTGCCTCCATTTTGCAGATGAGAACAGTAGGGTACAGGAAAACATGCCCAGTGCTCTACAGTCAGAATTAAAAGTTCACATAGGCTGATTATCACAGCACATCCATGGTCTCAGTTACCCTTACAGTACTGGCTGCCCCATGAGGTTCTGCCTCCACATTCCCTACTATGTAATGTCTCCTTTGACACCACCTTATCTCATGGTTTATTTATGGTCTGGTCTGTTTGGGTTGTGTTGGGTTTGAGACACGGTCTTGTTATGCAGTTCAGCCAGGCCTTTTACTCACTAGGTAACCCATTCTGGCCTTGAACTTACAGCAACCCTTCTGCTTTAGTTTCTAGAGTTCTGGAATTACAGGCGTGCACTACCACACCCAGGCCCTCGTGGCATGTGTAGCTGGACAGTATCAACCAGTGTTCCCTATACAAAGGAGAGTTACTCTGCATAGCTCAAAACCACATTTCCTGTTCTGGAAGTTGATTCATAAATGAATCCACATTTTCATTTCTCCTTCCTTTCATGGGAGAATGACTTACTCAGAGCAGGTCTGAAGGAAACTATTAAATGGATCTCTCTACTGCTCTTGCTTTAAGCAAGCATGTCCCTGAGTACTGTTCCTGCCAATGACCTGAACAAAGAGTTCTGAATACGGGTCCTGAACTTTGTCTCCTTGAGTTGTCAATTTCCTTCTCCTACTTCCCAGATACTAGCCCCTTGCAAATACTTTTTCTTCATTACAGCAGACCTTCTATCTAATCCCGTGTGGCTTTAGATGTAAGCTCAACAGCAAGGATCAGGAGGCAGACTCTAGTATGAGAAAAACTGGGTGCTTCCAGATTCTCAAAACTTCACTGTTCACCAACAGTTGGCTCCCTAATTGGATTGCTAGAATAAGTTGTGCATAGAGGGCTAGGGATCTAGCTCAGTGGACAGCGCCTACAAGTGTTAGGTTGTGAGTTTGATCCTTGGTTCCTCTCCAGAAACATAAAGAAGGGGGAGAGGAGGAGGAAGAAGAAGAAGAGGAAGGAGGAGGAAAAGGATGAGAAGGAGAAAGGAGGAGGAGGGAGAGGAGGAAGAAGAGGAGGAGGAAGAAGAAAAAGAATCAGTTGTATAGTTTCCAGTTAGTTTTGCTTGGGTTTTTAAGTTTCTGGAGGCATTTTCTTATGCCCTCTAAAATGTTATTGCCCAGATGTTTCCTGATCTTCAAGAAGAGATCCAGAGTCTCCAAATGCTTCTTCCAAAAATAAAATCTCAAATTCCTCAGGATTTAGAAGCACTTTAGAGGGCTGTGACATCTGTTAGAACTCTTGTCTGAAAGGGGAATATCATAATTTGAATTTGAACCCTTTGTGATTTTTTTGTATCCTCCAAAGCATGGTTCTAAAAGTATGGACCCTGAACCAAGAGTAGTAATTTTCCCCTGGAAATCGTTGTAGATACATGTTCTTGAACCCAGCCCTGGGCCTACCTAATCAGAATTCTGGGTCTGGGGCCTAGCAATCCCTGTTATCATAAGCCCTCCAGATAATCCTGATGCAGAGTAAAGTGTGGAATCATTGCTTCCTAAATTGAAAGTTCTTTAACTTTAAATGCTGGAGTCTTAAGTTTGAAAATCTGATAAAAATGTGGGACTCTCTCAACTGCTTAACAGACTTCTACCCTGAAGGTCCAAGTTAAGAACTCCTAGTGTAGAAACTTGGCTTGTCTGTCCTTCCCTGGCTTCGACCTACTTTTAGCACCACTACAAGAATGGTGTTCATAGACTCTGTCCTTCATCCATGTACTGTTAGGTGTCACTGAGCATGTGCATCTCGTACCAGATAGGACAAGGGATAAGGGCTTATTGTTCCCTGTGGGTGCTGCCACTATATGATAAACAAAATCCAAATGCTCTTGCATGGGCCACCAGGCCAGAAATCTGGCTCTACATAGGTGACTTCTCTTGGAGTTGGGATCTGTTCTCTGAAGCATACTGCTTTAGCAGAACTACTAAAACCTGTTAAGCTGCCTATGACAGTGCCAGTCAGGGTGAGTAGATTACAGCTAGAGCTTTGTCAATAACAACTTTTGGGGTCTCCTGAGAGCTGATAGGATAGGGCCCAGCCTTTGATTCACTGGCTAAAAGCATCTCCTTTTTATCTTCATCAAGTGTTTTCACCCAAGTAGCCAGTGAGTAAGACAAGCTTGGGGATTGGTATTCAGCTTTTCCCCCACGGTCATTCTTGGGCCTTGACTTGAACTATCATGCAGAACAACCTTATTGGAAAAAAATCCTGCCTCTAAAACTGGGGCCTCTAAGAAGGAAACTGAACTTCATCCAGCCTACTATGAATCTCTCACTCTGACTGGTAGAACTGCTTCCTTATGCTGAGAGGTAGCCTGGTGAAAAAGGCCTATTTCTGCTCTCTCGACTTCATCTGAAGTCAATTTTATCTGAAGCTTAATTCCTTCACAAAACCATTTTTTCCTGTCTTAGTTTTCTGCATTGCAGTAAAGAATACCACATTCTTAGATTGTCCAAACCAAAAGCAAAGAGCTCATTCTAGACACTTAATTTCCTTCAAAAACACCTGGCCACAGAGCTCTTCCCCTATACCACTGTCACTCTAGGCCAGTGGTCTTCAAACTTAAGCCTGTATCAAAATTTCTGAAGGATTTGTTGAAATACCTACTATTGCATGATCTGGGAGTGTAGCAGCTCGGAGTACAGTGCTTGCCTAGCATATGTGAGCCACTTGAATTTGATCTGCAGCACCACCAAAAAACAAACAAGCCCTGCTGGGCCTCGTGGTTCTGTCCCCAGTTTCTGATTCAGCAAGTCTGGGGTGTAGAACTTACATTTTTAATAAATTCTCAGGTGATACCAATTCTGTTGCTCCAGGAACCATACCTTGAGAACTACTGCTTTAGGCTATCATATCCAGTGTCCATAGGTCCTACTTTGCCTGGGATCATCGTGGTTATGTCTGTTGTTCCTGCTTAATTTAGCTGGGGATTTAGCTCAGCGGCATAAGCACCTGCCTTGCAAACAGGCAGTCGTGAGTTCAACCTGTGGTACCGATAAGAAAACAAAAAAAAAATTTTTTTTGTAGCACTCCTGTGTACTTGTGCAAGTATTCCAGTTTGGATGATAAATTATATGGTTGCCCATTTTCTTACCTAAAGTCTTCTCAGTGGTCTCCCCACTGCTGTTTTGTCTTCTGCAATCCATTCTCCACACAGCAGCCAGAATAGTCTTTTTAAAAATGCTAACTGGAGGGGCTGGAGATTTAGCTCAGCAGCATAAGCACCTGCCTGCAAGCAGGCGGTCGTGAGTTCGATCCCTGGTACCAATAAAAATGAAAAAGACCAAAAAAATGCTAATTGGAATCAGTCATTATGGCATATACCAGTAATTCCAGTTATTTGGGCAGCTGAAGCAGGAGGGTCACAAGTTTGAGACTAGTCTGGACAATTTAGTGATACTCTGTCTCAAGATTTAAAAAAAAATTAAAGGCTTAGGGATGTATCTTAAAGGTAGCGCATCTGCCTAATATGTGCAAGGCTGTATCATATGTTCAATCCTCAAGGAGAGTTGGAGAGTTAATTAGATGGTGTCACTTCCCTGCTTCACAGTCACTTAGGATAAAAATCTAATTCTCCTATAGTTACTAGACCACTAGATCTAGCCCTTCCTAATTCTCCAGCTTTCTCCTTCCTTTCACTCCCTTGTTAATTTCTTTCATGCCACATGGTTGCTTTTCTGTTTCTTAAATGTGTGAAGCCATTGCTACCTAAGGGTCTTTGGTTTTGTTCTTCTCTCCCTAGAATGTGCTTCCCCCAAATCCTCATATGGCTGGCCATTTTTCACAATCAAGCCTCAGCTCTCATGTACCTTCTCTGAAGAGGTTTCCCTTGGTACTTTAAACTGCTGCACCCTGCCTCCCTCCCTTCTCTGTCCAGTTTTCTTCCTTAGTGTCCATATCTGCCCAAATTATCTTGCTCATTTTTTTGTTGGTGGTCTAATGCTGTGGGTAGGATTCACGATGGTCTCTCCAGGACTCAGGCAAGTCTGGGACATAGCAGACAATAAAAATCTAATGACAAAATGACTAGACTCTAGTGAGTCTGCACCACTTCTAGGGTTCAGCTCTGCCTCTGGGGCTGACTTCTCTTTGAATGAAGGTTCTCATCTATTATATCTTTCCTCTGGCCTACAAGTGACATATAACAGAGGCCCTGAATATGAATCAATTTTCAGTGGCAACTTTTTTAACTTCCTGTACCTTTTACCTCTGTATAGACCTCAACATCTCTCGTGAGCTATTTCATTTCCATATGAGGTTCTGAGGCGAGGACAAGTAGCCTTGGACTCAGATGATAGGTTAATATCCATCAAGCCTCCAAATGTCCCCAAAAGAGCCATTGGTTCATACCAAGTAAATGGTGGTCCCTTATCACTGGGTACATGATAGATAGCATTCTAGACCTTGCTTTTGGTAAGCTGACTACTTACCTCCCTGGGATGCAGTTGAGTAAAGTGAAGACACTAGCTATTTAAACAGAAATATGCTTTATTTCCAGATGCTAAGGGTAAGAAGTCCTGGCGAAGCCTGTTCCAAAAACAAACAAATAAACAAAACAAAACCCAGGGTACTACTCAGTGGGCAAGGGATGAGACAGAGACATCACTCTGGATCATTTTTCAAAACCTTTGTCTAAGTCTTGATCTTTGGGAAAGGAGCAATAAAAATGGAAGTTAAAAGAATTAGATTTGAATCAGGCATTGTGGTGCATACCTATAATCTCAGCTACTCGAGGCTGAGACAGGAGCATCACAAATTCAAGGCTAATCTGGACAATAAGAAAGACCCTGTATAAAAAATAAATAAAAAGTATAGATTTGAAATCAGACATCAGTGTAAATCCAGACTCTACTACTCACTACCTCTGTGGCCTTAAACAACTCTACTTAATCTCCACTCTCAATTTTCTGATCTGTAAACAGAATAGCAGGAATGGTCTCCTCATTTGATTGGTGAGGAATTAAGTGAAATAACTTATGTCTAGAGATTATTGCATAGTGCTTGGTTGCCACACGATGATGTTTAATAAATGCTGCTATCATCATTTGCTTTACTGTTATTTTATTGATTAAAAGGGAGACATGTAGAAATCGAATAGTCAATAAAGGCTTGTCTCCAGCAGCTTTTGCCTTCCAGATAGAGGAACAATGCAAAAATACCAAGTGTCTTTCTACAATGATGAGCTAATCTTTATCTGAGTCCTTCTCACTGAAGCTTTGAGCCTATCCCCATGCTTTTCTCCTGCTATCCCACAGAAAACCTAGTCTGCTGGTGGTGAACCTATTGGTACATGTGCTGCAGTGGGCTATTTGTATCACTGGAAGCTCTAAAAGGTTACCATCACTGTTTTGACTCTGTCCTCACTGATTTGGTTGTTACTGAATCAGATTTACTTTTGGCTTGTCACTTTTTGTCTGTGTCTGGGGAGTCTCTGGTTTCCTGGTAGGGGTAGAGGAGCATGTGAAAAATAATATTTGGCCTTAGTCTAGGACAGTGAGGGCAAACCTTTTAGATTTTTCAGTGGTATAAACAGCCCATTACAGCACACATGCCATAGGCTCACCACCACTGGTGTAGGAGCTCTGCTTCCTTCTGGCTACAGGCAACATTTCTGCCATCCACCAACACATAAAATGACTAGAGGTCAATGCTAAATATTAATTCACCTGTTGGACCTCTAAGAGTAGTCAGCCAGCCCCAGGAAATAGCCTAAATTAAAAAAAGAAGTGATTTATAATCATTGGCAAAATTCTTAAGCTGAGACTTATGGAGGTTTATAAAACTTCTGAAATTTTATGCAAGACCATATCTGCATGTACATTGTACATTTTTTCTGAGAAGGGAACCCATAGTTTTCATCAGAACTCTCAAGAGAAACCACAGTATCCTTAAATGTGTTAAGAATCACTGGTCCTCATCTGAAAGTAGGAAGAACTCTTCTCCATTGAGTCTCTGTGACACTGTATCCAGCCTGGCTGATTGTCAGGCCCAGAAGCAGGACTGCTTGAGCATCACGGGAAGTGGGTTACTCTCCTCTTTGGTCCTGTGTTAGCTGACTGGAGCTTTCCGTATCCACTTGGGAAACTGGAGGTTTTCAGATCCCTACCTACCCACTCTTTTCCCTGAAATTGGGTTGCAATATTAGAAGGCACTCTGAACTGCCCTATTCATGACAAACGAGTGTGCTGCTCTGGTGTCATCTCAGGGGTGGGAGGTGGGTGACTTTGCTAGGCATGTGTTGGTATACTAATGGTGGCGAGCAGAGGTCTCTTCATATTGCCCTTTCCTGAAAGCTTGACACTCAGCCACTGTTTGGATATTGATATAAAGCAGTCGATGGCTGTCTGTCCGCAGATACTGAATCTTAGCTCCTCCATCCATCTTTTTAGTTTCCTAGGGAGCAGTGGTTTCTTCTTACCCCTGTGGCATCCTTTCGTGTGGGGTCACATGTCTTAGTTCTATGCCCAACTGCTTGTTCTACACTCTCAAAATCCTGAAACGTTTCTGCAAGCCAAATGGGGCCCTGAGGAATTGTCTGATGCTTCTTGGAATATGATTCTATCTTTGAAGCTATTCTCCAGTTTCGGCCCGTCTTGGTACCCTCTCCTGCTTTCTTAGTGCTTCGTATTTTGCCATACCCCTTCTTCCTATTAGAAAATAGCATCTACCTGTCTTGCTGAGAATTTTCCCCTCCTCTCAAATTCTAGATCCACATGCTCAACCCAGTTTATCAATTGATATCAAATGCCACAGGATTTCCTAACACTTGAATGTGCCTGTCGCCCTGCTGAATCAGGTGACCACACTCTGAGCTGAGTCAGCTCACAAGTGGGAAGTGTAGCTTGGGGGTAGCTGCAGTAGCTCCACATAACAAAGTTTCTCTTTGCTTTGGGGGCTTCATGTCAGAGTGTTCCTTACACATAAAGCAGAGTGAAGACTCTAAGACATAGGCTTCTACTCCTTCATCCTTTTGTTTCCTTTCATTCTGTTTTTTGAGATAGGGTCTTGCTTTGTAATACGGGCTGGGCTTGAACTCACTATGTAGCCCAGACTGGCCTCAACCTCATTGTGATCCTTCTGTCTCAACTTCTCAAGTGCTGGGATTACAAGTGTGCGCCACACACCTACCTCCTCCTCCATCTTACTATGCCTCCTCCTCTCCCACACCCTGGTCCACTTACCCCATTTATTTTGAACTGGCTTTTGATAACTATGACCTAAGTTGACCCCTGATTGTAGGACTCTAGGGCTGCTGGACAATGGGGAATAGCTTCTGTCTGGTGGTATTTGCCGCCTCCTACGCCCTAATTTCTGACAGGAAATTGCAAAGAAGCAGACAGGGCTCCTTATCTCATAGTCTGCTCCCAGGCACCTAGGTTCACTGCTTTGTTTTTGTTTTTGTTTTACCTCACACCATGGTACCTTAGATTTTAAAAGATTTTTTTTTTAAATTTTGGGGTAGTCAAAATATATTTTTCTCCTTTATGTTTTATGTTTTATGACTTTACAAAAAAACCTTACATATTAACTAATAATAAACATTTTCCTATATTTTCTTGTGCACCAGTTATATTTTTATGTTAGTTCTTCAGTTCACCTGGAATTTTTCATAAATGGTGTGACTTAGAAATCTACCTCCCCCCACTTAGGGTCACATGCTGCCCAGCATTATTTATTTATATATCATCTTCTTCTACAATATCCTGAAATACTACTCTCCTTGTATTCAAAAGCCCCATAAATTCCTGTATTTTTTGAGTCTCTGTTCTGTGAGCTTTTTATTCTTAGAACAATACTACACCACTTAATGTAGCTTTTGTGTATAACTTGATACAAGGTATTTTTCTCCTTTGCCTCTAAATCGTTTTGCTATTCTTACATATTTTTTCATTCCATGTGTACTTTATAATTATCTTATAAGGTTCTTCCTCCTCTTCCTTTCCATCCTCCTTTTTTGAAACAGTCTTACTATGATGTTGAACTCATGATCCTCCTGTCTCAGCCTCCAGAGCACTGGGATTACAGATGTATGCCCTCATGCCCAGCTCTTATTTAACAAGTTCTATTAGGATTTTGATTGGGGTTTTATTGATTATAGTTGATTAAATTGGGAGTTTATTTCTTTACCATATTGAGTCTTCAGAAACATCTCAGCTTCTCATTCAGAAACATGTCTTAAAGCCCCAGGAGGGACATTTTCTTGTCTCCTGATTCCTGTAGTCTCTCAACTTCCCTGACAGAGTGCTCTGAGCTACCACATATTTGTGTCTCTGTGTTCTATTATTCTAGTTTACTCATTCCCTCATTCCATCCAGAGATCGATTAAACAGTTGAGCATTTGGTTTTGCTCAGGAGTTCTGAACTTCGGTTTTCAAACCCCGAAAGAACTCCTAGAGGGAGCGTCTCATCTCTTTTCTCCCCTGCTTATACCTCCCATTCTCAGAATGTCCTTCTTATCTTGCTCCTAAAGGAGTTTCAGTATTTCTAATCTGGAGTAGGTCAGCCTAGTGTTTACTTTAGACTTCCCTGAGAATCTGGTTGAGCTGAAATGCAACCCCTCCTTCAGACCTTCTCTTTCGTCACATTGTCCCATGTCATTCCTGAGCATTGCCCAAGTGAGATGGTATCTTAGAAGAGAAAAGCTCACAAGGCACTTGGGAGAATAGCACTACTATTGGTATTCATAGGCCAATTAGCACCCTAAAAGCAAGTGCTTATGATCCCAGATTTTCCAGCAGCACTGGCCTGTGACACTTGTCACCAGCTTGAACTCCATAGAGTATCTAGAAATTCCTAGGTTTGTTTTCTAGTGCTGAAGGATCAAATCCAGGACTCCTACATGTGAAGTAAGTGTTCAGTCACTGAGCTGCATCCTCAGCCCCATGAATATGTGCACTTATGTGTATTTCAGCAGTACTGGGGATGAAACCCAGAGCCTTTTCCCTGAGCTATTTACCCAACCCTTTTTCAGTTTTTTTAAACAGTCTCACTGAATTGTTCAGGCTGGGCTTGAATTTGGGATCCTCATGTCTCAGCTTCCAGAATGCTAGGATTACAGACATGCACCACCACAACCAGCTTCGGCCCTTTTATTTTTTGATTTTGCAAGATGTTCTTGCTAAATTGTCCAGACAGCCTCAAACTTGTAATCTTCCTGCCTCAGCCTTGTAAGCAGCTGGAATTACTGGAATGTATCTCTGTGTCTCTAGGCATTTTTGGTCCCTGATTCTGTCATATGCATCAGCCTAAGAAGCAGACTGCTTATGTCAGCTGACTGCCAAAGGCCTAGGGATGAAGCAAGAAGTCCAGGCCCTCTAATCGAATCCCTTTCAGGGACAGCAGTATCCCTTGTTTTATTGCCAGTGTGTAAGCTGAAAGGACCAGAACTGAAGTTGTGTGGTTTCTCAGACCAGATATGGCAGCCAAGTAGTAGAAAAGGAGGCCAACCCAGGTTGGGGTCTTGCAGAAGTGTTACATGTGCTATAAGGCTAGATACAGTAACAGTGGGAAGACACAGGGTGTTTATTTGAAGCCTTTTGTATATTCACCTCCGTACCCAGTAGGGCCACAGAGTCCAGACACCAAAACACTTTGCCTGCCTGTGTGTCACTTTCATTTCTTCACTGGCTTGGCTCTCCCTGCACCACCACCTTCTACTCCTAGTCTCCACTGCTACCAGTACCTGTTACCAACAAACTATTCTACCTCACCTCGATGAATTTCCATTGCTACCCATGTAGGGGACAAGACTTTAAGGCAAGAACTGGCGTTTATGACAGTAATTGGAAAGTGACTCTAACATAAAACTATTGCAGAAAATTATTCCTAGACATTTATGTTTCAAAGGACAGAATGATCCACTGTCCCAAGAGTAAAACAATTTCAGGCACAGGAAATCTGCCACTGTGGCTGAAAAGTTCTGGTAATAGGGCTACAGGATGACTCCTTGAGATCTGCCTTCCAAAGACCAGATGCTGTGAAGATTTTTCCACAGTCAGCCCCCTCGCTCCCCGCCATCATTCAAGACCCAGCCAGCCACCCAGTTTTACATGTCTCAATCCGAAATCAAAGTCTCAGGCAGGGAGCAGGGTTGTCACAAGTAATTGTAACATCCCACAAGAATTTGTTTGGGAATTAAAAGGAGCCAAACCTGGGCCTTATCCAAAGCTTGCAAGTCTGAGCTTTTTGAGAACCACATTTGATCCTTTCAGTGAGTTGAATGTAAACGTTTTTCTTATGTCTGGTTGGCAGCTCTAGGGAACTCTGCAGGCCTCCTACTGACCCCCTGTGGTGACAGGTGTATCTTTCCTATGGAGAGAACAGATTGGTAAACTGCTTGTCATGAGCCACTGACCCCAGGGTTGACCTTTACCCTGAGTCCTGTTAGAACACTGCCTAGGGAAGGAGGAAGGATGAAGGCTCTGAGAAGGACTGATCCCTTGATAGCTCTGGGAGGACATGGATGGGAGGAGAAAAGGCACAGCCATCCTGCTTCACTCTTATGTCCTTTCTCAGCAATGCTAAACTCCGCCTTGCCTCACCCTTAACCTTATCCCATTTTATTCCTACATGTCACCATCATAGACATTAAGATGATCCTTTTCTGATTTTACATATGGACAAAAGCTACCTTTAAGCTACACAGTATCTACTTTATGTCTCAAGATAGCTTGAAATTAGTGGAGTTTGGTTGTTATTAACCATAGATCATCCTAACCCTAACCATAACCATAACCATAACCATAGATCATCCTCATCCTCATCAAATAGCAGTCACTTACTAGGCCCTTACTTCATGCAAGACAGCATTGGTCCATTCGTCTCGAACCCTGGCAGCCCCCTCACGAGGCCAATATTGCTGTTTCCTCATTTTACAGAAAAGGAACAAGGCCTCGAAAAGTTAAGTTAAGGCCTGCTGTGTGTCTCCTAGTTGATTAGAAGGCCTGAGTCACTGCTACAGCTCAGTTTCTTCTTGAAGGAGCAGAATGGAAGCAGTGCACACACTACCCCCAACAGTCCAGACCTGTCAGGTGTGGTGGGAGTGGTATTCACACCATGTCTTTCCTGTGCATCTCAGGCCTCCACCAGCATGTAGGAACACGCTGCCTCAAAGATGAGGAGTGAAATAGGAGTGGGGCAGGGAGGCCCGCAGGTCTGTGTTGGTTTCTCAGAAAACTCCATTGTGGTCAGAGGTGTGCAAGATCTGAGGGGCGTCTGAACCCTGCCTCCCTCTGTGCTTTAGGAGCAAGGCTTTCCTCTAAGAAGTAGAATTATTCCGCATCGACACCACTCTAGTCATGTCTTCAAAGAATTGGAATTATCCCCAGCCTAATTTCTTTTCAGCACAGCCTAGTGTCTCTCTCCCCTCTGCCGATGTCCATGGCAGGTTTAATTAGCCAGAGGTGAGTCAAAGTTCCGTCCTCAGAGCCAATTAATATTTACTGGCCACCACATGGTGAGTGATGCCAAGGTTGATTTGTATCAGTTTAGGGGACAAACCACCCTTTCCTGCCTAGCTGGGACTGGGAACCTGAGATTTAGAGGTCCCTGCTGACCCAAACCCCACTCCCACTGACCCCTCAGACAGACACCTACTTTTCGGCTTCCTCCCCAAAAGGCTTCCTGATCTTTCCTTTTTCTCTAATCATCTTCATTCTTTTAATCTTTTCACCTTTGGATCATTCTGCAGGTGGCAGCCCCTGGTGTGTGCAGGCGCCGCCAGGGGGCGAACGACGTACCTGCCAGTTCCTCGGACGCCCGGCGCACCGTTGCCGGCTCAGCAGAGGCCGGCCGGGCCAGGCAAGACCCTTCCTTACACCCGGCTAGCCCAGCCCGGCAGAGGCTTCCAGCCCCACTCTCAGGCCGGCTCGGTGGTGCTGTGCGCCCAAGTCCGAAGTAGAGAAGCAGCCACCACTGGCAGGCACAGGTGGCCGGGCCCCAGCATGCTCGACTCAGCGCGCAGCAGGCACTGCCCGCAAGCCCAGCGATCCCTTCCCGCCGCGCGGGCTCTGCTCATGCGGCTGCCCTCATTTCGGGCGGGGTCGCTGGTTGACTGGGCCGCAGTCAGAGCTCAGCACAGGGAGGACACTGTAAGAAGGGCCGAGGGAATGCGCAACTCTCTTCCCCTCTCTCTCCACCCCTCCTTCCCCGGCCAAACTGGGTCTGCGGGCCATCTGGGTGGTCAGGCCAGCTGACCAGTGTGGAGAGAGAGAGCCCGCGCTGAGCCCGCCTCCACTACACAGCCCACCTAGAAGTCAGACACTTTCTAAAGTGGCCACATGTAGCCTTAAATTCTAAAGTGGGATGGTGAGTTTATACAGTAATTGCATTAATGGGCACCTCCCTCGGTCAGTCCTGGTATGGACCCCGTTTTCCTAAGTCTTGCAGGCTGCTACCTAACACCCCTGCAGCACAAACCAGTGACCCTATCCCAGGCCCTGACATCCCTGGCATCATCCGACTTGGTAAGATGCTGATTCCACTGAGAAATACTCTGTTCCTAGGATCCCAAATCAACTTTGATGAAAGCTATCAGGGTTAGTGATAAGCTAACCGTTTTGTGTTTAAAACAAAAGATCTCTGTGTTCACACACTGACCTGCATCCATTCTAGGCATTGCTACCACTGAAGAAATACTTCCTTACCAGAAAAAAGTCAAATTTATGCTTAATTTCAAAGAAAGTCCTTGAAACAACAGCTTTCTGCTTGCCTGCTAATAGTCATTTACCCTCACTTCACTTTGGTTTAGATTGAGGGAGTTTTGCAATCCCTGGAGTTAAAGATCAAATTAATTCTAAACCTGCACATAGCTGTGGCTTTAAATCCTAAAACATTTAGCAGAGGTTTATGAGCTGGAAGTTGCAGGGCTAAACTCTATGTCCATCCTTGTTCTGATTCACACTGGTCAGCTGGACACTCAGAACCATAGATCTCAAATCTGTTTAGAACCTGGACCTGGACCCCTAGGCATCTCCTCTCCCATTTATCCAGCCAATGATCTCCTGGTCAGAGGTCCCAGGGACCCCACCCCTGAGGAGAGCCTCACCCCCCAGGATACAGCTATGCAACTACTGACTGCTGGCAGTGCAGGGGAGCTCCAAGCCCACCCAGCACAAGACCCTTCTCCTGTTGTCCTCAGTTCCCAGATGGGTCTGAGGCTTCCTAACTGCGAAGACAAGGAGAGCCTCAAGTTCAGAGCCCACGTGACCTCAAGACCTTCCATGTCTCAAGAGTGGCACTTGCGACAGTCCTGGTCCCAGTCCTACAGTCAGGAGGCTCTGGTGAGGTAGGTGGGTAATGACTGTGTGAGCCTGGCCTCTGGCCCTGCTCTGGACTCCTTCTCCGCTGCCGTCCCCAGTCTTCCTCATTTTATCCGAGGTGAGTGCGCTAGGTCTGGCTCCACTAGAGTTTCCACATTCACCCCACAGCAGCCTTCCTGGAAGTGTCTGGGGACAGTCCAGCAAGACCTTCTTCTAGTCAGCCTGCCTTCTTCTGCCTTCTCAGTTCCCAGGAGAGCCACCTGGAGGGGGCCAGATCATGTCTTCCCTGTCTAAGGGTCGGAAGGAATAGATAGGTCTGTAGCACATCCGAAGCGGCTTCCCTGGACTCACCTTTAGCCTGAGTCTTCCATCCCCATAATTTAGCCACTTTGTGCAGGCACTGGGCCAGGTGTTGGGGATATAAAAATAAACCAGAGCCCATCAAGGTGGGTCACGCCTGTCCCAGCACTCAGGAGGCTGAGGCAGGAGGATCGTTGTGAGTTCCAGACCAGCCTGGGCTACAAAGTGAGCTCAAGGCCAGCCTGAACTGCATAGAGAGACCCTGTCTCAAAAAGACAAAATAATAATAAATAAATTAATTAATTAAAAAAATAAAAATAAAACTCGAATCAGTCTTCCCAAAGTTCATTATGTCTGATGGAGGGATTTATTCTTTAATTCACTTATTTATGAAATGCACACTGAGAACCTATTGTGTGCCCAGTCCTGGGGAGGTACAAAGTGCTGGACAGACCATGATGAAAATAAATATAGCCCCTGTCATCCTAATATACCACCCTGTGGACTCTCCTCAGGGGATACAGATATCAAGCAACAACCTAGCAAGTGGAGAATCACTATCTATGATAAAGAGTCACAGAAGCTTCCAGCACAGATAAAGGGAAGTCGGGGAGCCAGACTGGATGAGCAGGGAACTGGGAGCAGACAGGACCTGGATACATGCCTGGAAGCACCTGGTTTGGAACTTCTTCTCCTGAAATGGACCCTGGGGAAGACTGCTGCCCATGCCCTGTGCCCCTCCAGACACACATCCAGGAAACCTGCCAGCCCCTCCTCATGGCCCCTCCCTCTCTGAGGATGCCAGGCGCCTTTCCTTGCCGCCTGTTAATTGGTGGCTGGAGGTTGTACTGCTCCTTGTGGTCACTGACTGAAATTTCCATGCTGCCGAGGGGTGGGGTTTCAGGCTGTGGGGCTGTGGTGACCCAACCTTCTGTGCTCCACTGCCATCAGAGGAGGAGCTAGAAGTGAACAGTTCATGAAAGAATTCCTAGGAGAGGAGTGATGGGGTTTGGCATGTCAACATTGACACACTTCCCCCTCCCTCAGCCCCATTTTCAAGACCTGGCACGGCTACATCCCCAACCCCCATCCCTCAGAAGGGTGGCAGGGCCTGGGCAGCAGAGCTCTGGGTCTGGGGCCCATCCAACAAAACAGCCATTCCAGATGCCTGGTCCTGCCTGGCTTTGGCTTCTCTTACACTCCACAGTCTGCTGGGGACCTAGGCGGGACAGGCTGCCCAGTAGCCAAAGGCCATCCTCAGGAAACACCAGTACCCAGGAGGAAGCAGTTTCTCCAAGGCCCAACCCTGCACAGACTGGCTCAGAGAAGGGTGAGGATCCTTCTGTGGATGGGATACAGGATCCCTCGACAGGGCCAGCTCCTCAGCAGGGTATCAAAGTGCTGGACAGACTGTGAGAGAGGATGCTGTACCATGCTGGCAGCTCGATCTAGGCCAAGGGGCCTTAAGGAGTGACAATGTGGCCACAGTCACCAGCTGGCCTAAATTCTTGTGATTAGCCTCAGGGTGGCCTGTCTGAGACTTCCAGGGTCCCTCAATGAGTATACAAGTACCCATGCCAGTGTCATGAGTATCAGATACGACAGATATGAGGGGAAGTTTAACCCTTGAGTTGTTCCATATGGTGAGGAACTTGCAGAAGTGCTTTCTAAATCCAGTTTCTCCTTCAGCTAGGCCTTTGGGGATATGGGTCTCTCAGCCTCCCCTCCCTGCATCACGCATTCTACACTCAGCATGGCTGCAGAGCTGCATTTGGTTGCCCCTGAGATCCTGTCATAGAGGTAGGGACCCCTTCTACCAGCAGTGTCCTTGCGCATGGGTTGTTTCCATGGAGAGAAAATATTGAGCACTTTCTTTGGAAACCAAAGCACAGCACCAAGCAGATATGGGGTCCTTGTTGTCACTTTTCTGCCCAGGCATCCCTCTTACCCCTACCTCCACTGTTTAGCCCCTAGCTCCACAGCCTCTAGGACAGGAGACTCAGTCCTTGGATGGCACGGCTTCCTACCTGCCTGAGTGTCCCAGGCAGGAAAAAAAATAACAAGGTGTCTGCAAGCTATCAGCCATGGGAGGACTCTGGATAGTCCAAAGAACACTGGGTGTCATGGTAGGTGCAGGGGTGCAGGTGGTGATGGAATCTGGGGATCTGGAACCTGGGGGCTGCCTTTCTCCCCTCATCTGAGTACAGTGAGCTTCTTTTTGAGGTACTGTAAATGTTAAGCAGATTCACTCTGTTAGGTTGGACAGCATTCAAGTATCCTGGGTAGATACTGGGAACACAAGCTAGAGATGGATAACAACAGTATATAGCCATTTTTTGTTCACTTAATATGTACACTCAGAAAAATGAATGAATTTGATTTAAATATTTCAAATTATTAATCCCATTTTATTCTTTAATCCTTGTAACTATCTAAGAAATAAGTGCTATTATTGCAATTTCAGTTTAGGAAACAAAGGTGGGAGAGATGAAGTCTGTCGCGCAGTGCACACATGGTTAGGTACACGGGTGCACACCCTGCTTCCGGGGCTCATACTTTCATCCCTCTTGAACCCACCCCAGGCTTCTGAGTTTGGCAAGAGGGGCACATTGGGGAAAAGGGTGCCCTGCTAGCCTCCACTCTTGCCCAGTTCCTCCTACCCCCATACAGATCATCTTCCTGATCCTGGGTGAAGGGCAGCCTGAAGGTGGCCAGGGAGGCTTCCAGATGTCAGGGCAGGGAGGCGGCAGCTCCCTGGTTCTCAGATTCCCTGTTTCTGGGGCTGAACTCCCCAGGCCCCTAGCCTGTCTGCCTCCATTCCCCACGTTAGGACTAAGTAATGATGCCCACACGCCCCTGGCACCTGACAATCAGCATAAGACCCCCAGAGACATGCAGAGACAGAGGTGCCCTCTGAGGCCACTCATTTGTCTGAGGAGCTTGCCCAACATGCCGAAGCCACATGTCCCAGAGCACCCCCAGAGAGCCTGTCAAGCCACCCTAGGGAAGGGATGGGAGGGAAAGAAGCATACAGAACTGCTGCAAATAGCCTGCCAAGCCAGACCCCAGAGCTGCCCTTCCCACAGCAATCCCAGCTCTGCAGGGTGGAGGTTGAATGGGTCGGTCACAAGGGTCACAAGTCGTTCTCAGCATCCTGAGAGCCTTATGAAGAAGGTGCTAAACTGTTTTACACAAAAGGAAACTTAGGTCAAAGTCCCTTAACAAGCTGTGTCCCCAAGATTTATCCCTCTCCTGTACCAACCAGCTTTTATCAGCTTGGGACAAGGGGCTGGAGTTGAGTACAGGCAAAGGAGACCTAAAATTCAGGGTTTAGAGAGCAGGGATAGCCTCAGGTGTGGTGTGGAAATGGTGGTTTGGTTTGGTTTGGCTTGGCTTGGCTTGGAGACACGGTGTTACTGGGTAGTCTAGGCTGGCCTTGAACTTGCTGTGTACTCTAGACTGGCCTCAAACTCGTGGCAGTCCTCCTACTGGGATTACAGGTGTGCAGCACAACACCTAATTGTGGAAAGCATTTGAGAGAAATCTCCCCTGAACCCCCACTCATCTGTAAACTGTGAGTTCTTTTTTTTTTTTTTTTTTGATAGGGGTTTGATAATTTGCTAAATTGTCCAGATCAGACTTGTGACCCTCCCACTTCTGCCTCCCAGGATGCTGGGATTCAAGGCTGCACCACCATCCCAAGCTAACTGTAGACTGCTAAAGTGTCCAGGCATGAGAAATACTCATAAGTCTGTTTGATTGGGAACCTGTGACTCTCAGGTTCCTGGAGAGAGATGACACTCTCTCCTCCCTTGGCAGTTGCAGTGGTAAGAGGGGCTGATACTTTGCTTTGTGAGGCAATTGCTCTAGAGACAGCGTATTGAATGCCTCATAAAGAAGGCTCTGGAGATGAGAGGACAAGGGAGGGGCAGCCAGCTCAGTGGGAGTAAGGGAGGGGGAGGCTTAGAGAAAGAGTAGAATTATCCGGTCAGAGAGGTGGTGGTAGGGATAGATTTCAGCAGAAAGGAACACGTGAGCCTTGCTGCTGAGAAATGGTGGGTGAAGCAGACACGGGGAAGAGGGGAGCTGTCTGTGCCTCGGGCAGAATGATGGACCCTCAAGGCAGGACCTTTATATGTCCAACCTGAAGAGCCTGTGACAACCAGACCTTTGCACCATCTCTCCTGACCCTGGAACATTCCAGCCTAATCACAGCTCAGATCGGCAGCTCTTGAGGCTCCGTGCCTTGGGACCGTGCCTGGGGAGCTGCTCAGGGCTGGCTACCTGCTGGTGCTAGAGCTGCGGTCCGGATTCCCCAGACCCTGCCCGGGCCTGGGTTTTTTCCTTTCCAGATTCTGAGGGAACTGAGGAGGACTGAAGGGATAAGGGGTCAAAGTGGAGCCAGAGGCCCCACCTGTGGGAGGAGCACAAAGACCCTATCTCTGGAACAACTTAGGAGTGATCTTGGTCCTTAAGGAGGCCCTGCTCAGGCTGCTGTTTCTGGTGAGGGCTGAGGGACAGGATTTCAGCTCCACTCAGACCCAAGCCTGTGCAATGCCCTCTACCAATAGGAGAGGACAACAGCCTCCCAGTCCTGGAAGGAAGAGGCAGAGGGCCAGCTGGACTGAGGACTCTGTTACTCTTCAAAATGTTTTA
Organism: Cavia porcellus; assembly: GCF_034190915.1. NCBI lineage: Eukaryota > Metazoa > Chordata > Mammalia > Rodentia > Caviidae > Cavia > Cavia porcellus. Next base: position 7,486,860 of record NW_026947504.1, read on the forward strand.
TTTACCTGTTAAAGCTTCCATTCCTCTATTATGCTCTCGAGGAGAGCCCTTTTCCTAAGAGGGTGCCAGGAAGGCAAGGACAGACACCTTAAATGTAGGACCTCAGATGGAAAAGAGAGAGGCCAGACCCTTTTGTCTTACTACATCAGGAAACCTCCTCAGCTCTTCACCCTTTATTTTAGCCCAGCTCCTCTGTCCTCCTGCCACAGGGAAGCAGGTCTCTAAGACCCACAGAGATAAAAGGTAAAGGCATCCCAGCTGCTGGGGAGGCTGAGGAGGAAAGTTCATTGGAGCACAGTTATTTGAGACTAGCTGGAGCCAGGTAGTAAGGCTTGTAGAAAGACAGAAAGAGACAAAACGCTGCCAAATGTGGTGGCACTGGCTTGCAATCTCAGCACTTGAGTCCAAGGCAGGAGGGTCACTGAGTTAAAGACTAGGATAGGTAGTGAGAGTTCAAAGCCAGCCTGATCTACATAGCAAGACCCTGCCTCAAAAGCAAACAAACAAACAAAAAGTTAAAGGCAAAGAAGCAGCGAGTGGAATGGAAAAGAAATTAAGGTGAGGAAGACAGTGGCTCTCCCTTTCAAGATCTCTGAGCTTCTGTCTCAGGCCCAAGGACCAGGTGTCAGCAGCCATAGGACTGGGCCAGGAGGAAAGCCTCCAGGTGACCTCCAGACCTGCTGGAGGCACTCGTCATGACTCAGCCTCCCCACAGCCACAGCCACTGAGATCATTTGCCTGTGCTGCCCAGGTTTTCATTCTTACCTTTCTTAATCCTCTTCCTGAGAGTTAAATAATCCCGTTTAACAGGTAAGGTACCTGAGGCTTGGGGAAGTGAAGTGACTTGTCAGGGTCACACAGTTTAAAAGTGCCAGAAGCAAAAGTCTGCCTCACTGAACCTACAGAGGGGGATAAAACTGGGCCAAAATCACCGCTTCCCCCACTATGCCAGCTCATCCCAAGTCCAAAGCACTGAGTAGCATCGTACGCACAATCCATGTCTCCCAGCCTTGCAAAGCCCTTCCACAGCTGCAGAGGGAGCGGGCTGGCCTCAAGAAGGTTCTACAATCTGACACCCTCATGCTTCCCAACACTGCAGGACTGTTTGATTCCAATGTCTGAAAAATGAGGGCCACTTGTATTTTCATGGGTAAAGGAGCAGGCTGCAGGGCCAGTGTGTTTTGGCATATGGCAAGAGGCTAAGTGCCGCTTGGCACAGTGACTGGGGCACAGACAGGCCAGCCTCAGCGTCTCACAGTCAAGAGTGACCATGGTGGCTTTGATAGTTGGTATTACTCATTCAGGAGGGAGGAAGAGGGAAGGAGGGGTCCCAAAGGAGATACAGAAGGGAGGGGCACTGCCAACTCCTCGGGGTGTGGATGAGTGGAGATTTATAGCTGGAGCTGCTGGAGAAGGTATGCCAGGTCCCTGCAGGTCACCTCAGCATTGCTGCAAGTCCTGGGACTGAGTGCTTACCCGCTCCAGTGGTATTCTCTCCCTTCCCTAGTCCTGCAAGATCTGACCCTGTCATGCCTGAGGCCCCCAGGACCAGCAGGAGCCCTGCGTGACTCCTGCTTTTTGGAAGAAGGATACAAACTCCACTTTTATCCAGAAAGATCTATACCCATCTGTTGAACCAATGAAAACATGATTTAACAGGCAGCTATGGATCTGTTCCCTCCCTCATTTGTAGAGGCAAAGAAACTTGGGTGAATCCCAACTTCTTCACTTTTAGCTATAAGGGGGACCCTAAGCAAATTATTTACCCTTCCTTAGTCTCAAGTTTCTCATTTGCAGGTTGGCAGAGTGTTGTGATACAACACCCAGTGAAAGAATATGTAATAGCAACACCAGTGCCTATCAAGTGCCCAATATGTTCTATGATGTTTTGTGTATTATCTCACTAAATCCTCAAAACCACTCTGCAACACTGATGCTAGTATATTGCCCCCATTTTATAGGCAAAAAAACCAAGACTCGGATTAATTGCCAAAGCTGGCAAAGCTGGCTGGACTCCTTCTCCCAACAGCCTGGCTCTCTGTTCACCCTGCTCTCAGCTGGCCGCACACTCTGGGGGCTGGTGAGGATGGGCACTCACAACCACTGCTGGCTCCCTGCTGCACTCCGCAGCAGCACCCAGGAACACTGCCCTCCAGGGCAGCTCGCTACCTGGGCCCCAGGCTTCCTGGACCCTGTGATAGACATCCTGGCACCTCCCTGAAAGGTTCTGCCTCTCCCCGGGCATAGGGCTGTGCTGGATATCATTCGGGTGTGTGCAGGTGACACAAATGATGGCAGCAGATTCCAGGAGAAAGCTGTGGCCTCCAGGTTCATTTGTTCTCAGTCTCCCTCCTGACCACTTGCCCTGACTAGGAAGAGTCTGCATTCCATTGGTCATGGCAACATTCCCTAGGCGTGGCTGCTTTAGGAGGAGGTCATGGATTAGCTCCCCCTCAACCTCCAATTCCCAGCCCACAAGCAACTTCATCCAGTAATGTCACCCCCACACCTTATCTCCTGCCCCAGTTAAAATGAATGTACCATTTTTCTGTGTTGCTGTGATCATCACTCCCCCCACCCCCTACACATACATGCAGGGCACTTCTTCCAAGCAGGTTCTAGATGGCTCTGCTTATCACTGTCCCTGGGCCTTGGCACAGCACCTGACACATGCAGGTTCAAGGAGTGGGTGAGCTGAAGGATTTTCTAGGGTCCCATGTCCCAGAGAGGCTGAGGGGCAGAAGGTGGGTGTCCCCAACAGTGACTGCAGCAGAGATGGGTCTGATCTTTAACCACAGTGAAAGATCTGTCACCCAGAGAGAGGAACTAACTCCACCAGCTTCAGCTTCCTAGACCAATTCACAGAAGAAAGCAGACCAGGAGGGCTACCAAGCAGCAGGTGTCATCAGCAGAACAGTCACTAGCCCTAGGAGCCCTGGACCTGTCACCATAGTTGGCATCTGCCTTGAACACTTTTAGCCGTAGGGAAATTTCCTTTCTCAGTCACAGCACCAATGGCAATACTAAAAATGACCCATATCAGCTCTTGACACCCTCACAATGGCCTTTGGAGACAGTGGAAGTTTTATTTCCATTTTACAGGTGACTCTAGAGCTCAGAAAGGTATGCAGGTGTGCAGAGTGGCCTGGCATGTGATGGGTGGAGGTAAAACTTTGAAAACAGACAGTCAGAGCCCAGAGCAGATGTCTTAATCCCATCTTTTTTCCTCCTGGACGTGCTTCTCTAATTGGATGGCGAGGCCAGGAGTAGTCTGCTAAATGTGGCTCTGTCCTTGCCCTGTTCACACGTGCTGAATACGTCCACTCCCTTCATGCAAAGGGCAGCATGCACTGTTACCCTGCATATTCACTGAGTGCTAGGCCTTGTACCAGGTGCATTGGTGAACCGAAACAGATTTCACCCAGCGTCTGTTCTACTGGGAAATAAGGAGACTTGACATGTCCAGTTACGAATTGTGATACACGTGCAGAAGACAAACGACAGCCATCTCTAAGAGAGAACAACTGGGAGGACATAATATAGACGGAAGGGTCAGAAGTGATAGTTACACGCACACAAGCCATCCTTCTCCAGTTGCTTAGTCCTCACAGAAAGCCAGTCAGGGCTCCGCCTGCTGGGATTCTGGAATAAAGGAACTTCTCGATTTGCTTACTATCAAGGAAAAATGCCATTTTGCCATGTATGCAAGCAAGACGTTTTGAAATCCCAGGGTCCTGTGACTTCACAGTAAAAGGCAAAGGAAGGCGAATTTGACTTTGTGTTTTGTCGCTCTGGAATAAAACAGGAAGGGCAGGGTCCCCAGCCAGGGTCAGCGACAGAGTTGTGGACCTTGCCTCGCTCCGCGGGCTCGAAAGTGCGGTGCTCTGTCGCCACCTGGTGGAAGGATTAGATAATGCGAGGGGCGGGCCCCTCTGTAGGATCCAGAATGCGGTCCCTCCGGGCGGAGGCTCGTAGAGCTCAGGTTTGGGTGACTTCCTGGCAGAGGGCGGGTGAGAAGAAGGAGCGAGGGTGGAAAGGGAATTGCTGCTTGAAAGTCAACTGACTGGAGACCGACAATGGCCCCATTGTGTCCAGAGCCTTGACCTTGATTTCCAGCCACTCTCATCCCCAGAGTGGCATCACTCACGTCTGATTGGCCGGGAGTCCGCTCGGCGACGGTGGGCGGGCTGCGCGGCTGGACACCCGGCGACGGGCTCCCGAAGGCCGAGACGCCGGGCTGGCCCGGTCCCCCTCCTGCCACCCTCAGAAACGCGGGAATGGCTGTGGGAAGGGACCGACTCTGTCATTTCTTCGCAGCTGTCCGCCAGCAGGAGGCGGGCGTCGCAGCTTCCTTAAGGACTGCGCAGCTCGCTGCTGAAGGCCTGGGACCTGAGGCCCGTGAGATCCGCCCCCAAATTAATTCTGGGATCCTTGGCACCACCCACGTTTTAAAAAATTACACATTCTCTTGTAAAAAGTATTTCGCAAGACAGTAAAACCTGAAGCTTTGTCATAGTCAAACCTCCTGGGACAGCTATTATTGTTCAGTTAATGTGTGTCCTTCCGGGCCTCGTTCAGTATTTGATAAGGGCTATGTGTACATATGAGTATACAGGCTCTGGTGTACTTGCTTTCTGGGTCTCAGTTTCCTAATCTGAAAACAGGGGTGATAACAACAGGAAATTGCGGAGTTACCAAGGTTGCCTGAGGACATTCATGTAGAAAGCTCAGCGCGGTACCTGACCCACTGTCATTCTTGGCATTGTTGCAGCCTTTATTGTCATTGTCATTGGGCCCCCTCCCCAGCTCTGAGATCTCTATTGGTTGCCCTTTCCTCCCTCCACAGCCTGTCCTTCCGTTCCTCCTTCACCCCGCTAATGAAGCAGGCTCCCGTAAGAATCTGTGTTCCCTAATGCCTGTCTGTGTTTTAAGTTAGAAAGAGCACCTGGTGCTCTCTGCGTGTTTTCCCCTTCCCTCCCGTCTCTCTCGTATTTGAACTAGATGGGGCCACTCGCTCCTCCTCGGAGACAACGATCCTATTCTGAGTCAGAGGAAAAGGCACTCACGGGATGGCAGGACCCACGGTGTCTCTCCGCACAGGCTCCCTGAGGTAGAGAAGGATGCGGACTGTGGGAGAGGCCGCCTGAGGCGCAGCAAACTGCGGGATCTGCTGTCCGCGCACAGAGGAAGCCTGCAAACAGATGCGGCAAAAGGCCAGTCGTATCGTATCACGTCTGAGGTTTGGCCTCTTCATCTGGATAGCAAGGTATGACAATAGCTACTGCTTGCAGGTGTGGGGCGGGGGTGGGGCTCCTAATACGTAGTAGTTATTATGTTGTAAAAGGACGTCTTATTTACTTAGCATTTCAACTTTCAAAGGAAATTGATATCTTTCTTCTCTTTAAGCTAGTCCTGGCTGTATGAAAGAAGTCTGGGTTTGATTTATAGGTCTCTGGAGAAAGGTAATTGACTTCACCTGGAGTTTCTGTTGAAGCAGCTGAATACCAGTGTGAACTGTTGCTGGTCCCCTAAGACCACCCACAGAGCTCCCTCCACCCAGAGGTCACTGGGATATCAAAGAACCTCTCTGTTTCAAAAGATGCTACAAAAAGATGACATGGGAAAGAATCAGGACCAAGTCACTCATTCAGCAAGCACCCACTGGATGCCTGCTCCGGGCCGAGCCTGAGCACTATGGTACATCACAGCCAGAGGGCCCTTGGGACACCACACATTGATTTAGTTATATTTGATTGTTAATGTTTATTCAGTGTTTATTAGGTACCCACTGTTTCATAAGACATCAAACAAGTCAAGATGGGGAAGAGTCTTGCCCTGGAGTAATTTATTTTCTAAACATGCCTTGCACATGGTATTTTCTGTTTGGCTTTATTTTTTAAGTATAATTTACACACATTAAAATTCCTTCTTGGCAAACAGTTCTATGAATTTTACCTGCCTTCATTTGTATGTAGAATTCTACATACTTCTGTGAATTCTACATACTTCTTTTTTGGTGGTGGTACTTGACAGGGAAACCAGCATTGCTTTGCCACTGAGTTATATTCCCAGCTCTTGTTTATTTTATTTTGAGACAGTCTAAGTTGCCTAGGCTGGTCTTGAACTTATGATACTGCTTCCTCTGCCTCCCTAGTATCAAGGATATCAGGTGTCTACCACTACACCTGGGGAGTTCCCTGTACTTTTATCTTACATATAGGCTTGTACAGCCACATTAAGAGGTAGCTACTACACCACGGAACGCCTTAGTGCCACCACTTTGCATTCACGTCTACACCCAGTTCGTTCTTCCTGGTTTCCCCAATCATTCCCACCCCTACCCCACTCCCACCTCCCCCCACAAGTGTCTGTTCCCCAGCTCTCCTCCTCGCCTCATTTCCTTCCAGTCACAATGGCTTCCTTCCTTCTCCTCCTCCTTCTCCTCCTCCTCCTCCTTCTTCCTTTTCTTTGATACTGGGAGTCGAATTCAAGACCTTGCGCTTGCCAGGTGGGCACCTGTGCCACTGAGCTATATCCCTGGCCCATGACTTCCTTTCCTATTTCACTCACTAAGCACGTTTCTTCCTCAAGGCTCTTCACTCCTAGTTCCCTCCCCCTGGAACCTTCTTGCCTCGCTATCCCCATAGCTCAGTTTCTCCCCTTGTTTGATCTCCATCTACTGTCAGCTCAGTGGAGGCACATGGACCCCCCAAACCTCACAGCTCACCCTCACAGCTCCCTGTTAATCTTGGTCCTATTTAATCAGAGGTAATTAAGCATTACCTCAGCTTGCAGTGATATGGAAGCAATGGTTGACGTCTTCCTACCTTTCTCCCCTGAGTGAAGTTTGGTTTTTTTGATGTTTCCAATGCTTAACACAGTAGAGGGCACATACCAAGGACCAAGAAGTAGTTGTGGAATAAACGAGTCCAGGAAACTTCCTGTGACCCTCTCCTCATACCTTTGTTCTCCTTTCACCCCGCTGTCATTGTGCCAACCAGGGTGTAGCAAGAGGAAGCTGCTTGGCCCATCTGTCCTTCTCAACTCTCGCCTCTTTCCGGGTCTTTTCACTGGTCTCTTGTACTGGAAGCCTGAGTAAGCCAACCCTCTGCGTCAAAGTCTGACTCACAGCAGCTAGAGCAAGTACGGACGCGCTCCTTTCTGACGCTTGGACAACCCTGAGGGCCACTCCCACTGTTCCTCGGCATACCCCCGTTGGATCCAGCCCTAGTGGTCCCCCAGTGTCGATCATCTCCACAGACACCATTACAGAGACCTTCTTGGCTCCTGTTCCTGGATCATGTTTTGAACTAACTTCCGAGTGAGCCCTTTCTTTGCTTTTTCTCTAACTAGGTAAGTAGCAAGGATGGAGATTAAACTAAAACAAAAACATGGAGCTTTTTAAATGGGAAAGGCCAATAATGATAAAGGAAAAGGAAATAAAATTTAAATAACTACAGTACAAGTGGAGGCATAGATGTATAACCAATAGAATGGGAATAAATGAAATCAATGCAGTTCAAGCCTGAGTTCATAACATGTTTGAAGTGGATCAAAGAACTAAATTATTTTTAAAAATTGAAAACTGGGCTAGGGATTTAGCTCAGCAGTGTAAGCACCTGCCTGGCAAGCGTGAGGTTATGAATTCGATCCCTGGTACCAAAACTAGATAAATAAATAAAATAAAAATTGAGAACTATAAAACATCTGAAGGAAGGAATAAGAGAGAACTTTATGGCCTTGGGGTGGGCAGTAATTTCTTGGCCCATTCCTTTCTATGACCCTATTTCTGTCTTTTGAAATGTGTGAAGGAATCCGACCATTGGCATCCTGGTCTAAGCAGAGACCATTTTAAATCTCTTCCCTGATGTACGTTTGTTTATTTGTTTGTTTGTTTGTTTGAGTCTGGGTCTCACTATGTAGCCCAGACTGGCCTCAAACTCATGGTGATCCTCCTGCCTCAGCCTCCCAAGTTCTGGTATTACAGACATGCACCACCATGGCCAGCCTCTGCCATGCCTTCATACCTGCTACAGATTTATAGTCCTGAGTCAATAAGGCCCAGTAAACACAGCTGCACCATATCATTCCCAATCGTCGTTCAGTCCTGCTCTTGACAAACAACATAAAACTCCTTGTATGTTCCCACCTGTCTTGGGTGGATAACCACAACTATGTCCTGAGCTCTCTGCCTCAAAAGTCCCACTGTGACTCTTCCTTCAACAGCTTCCTCCACCCACACCCCTTTTTTTAAACACTCACAACCCTATAAAAGATCATACAATCTGTCCGTGGCATTGAGAAGCAGAAGAGGGAGAATGGAGGCCAGTAAGCCGCATGCATAGAAATATGCCACTGCCCACACTGACACAGGAAGACTCCATACTTTGCAGGCTGCCAATTCAGCCCTTTGGGGGTTGGCATAGGGAACAGAATGGGTACACTTTCATCTGAACTGTGACTGAAGCAGTCCAGAGATCCATGTGGAGGTGGCATCTAACAAAAGGCTCTGGATGTGATAGCAGCTTTCGTGTCCACTGCCACAGCTGAAGAATTGCAATACAGTGGCCCTGGCCATTGTGTGACACAGTGGCCCCTGATCATCTTTTCAAGAAGCACATGAGTAATGGGAACATAGGTCTGCCTTTTCTCTTTCAGGTTGTGCATGGAGGTGACAGGGACTCACTCACTGGAGATAGTGAACTGGAGAACAAGTTCTACGCAAGACAGCAGCTAACAATAGCTCTCTATGGCTGATCCTATTGTTATTCCCACTTTACAGGTGAGAAACTGAGTCTTAAAAGGGTTCAGTAAATTGTGCGGGGCCCCAAGGTGCGGAAGGAGAACCGAGGCTGGAGCACGTATCTCTGCACACTGATAACCATAACATTGCCCTGCCTCCCTCAGAGTGGCAGAAGTCACTGCATAATCATAAATAACCTTCCAAATAAAAGGAGGGATAAATACAAACTTTCTTTAGCTCATCCATTCCAAAAGGCATCGATAAGTCTTTCTTGGGGATCCTCCAAAAAGGAGATTCCTAAGACCCAGAAGATCTGGAAATTAGAGTCTCATGCTCTAATCAAACTCACAGGGACTTAGCCAGGAGTACTTGCCTGGGTCTTCTAAGAATCTCTCAACAGTGCCACATGCCTCAGTTTTATCTAAGCAACAGAAGGTGGTGGTGGAGGCGGCAGCGGCGGCAGCAGTAACAGCAAATCTGTCCCTGGTGCACTAGAGTGCTGCTTTGCTCTAATGAAACACACATGGCATATGGTTGCAAAGTTACTATCTTGAGAGCAGATAGAAATGGGATTTTTTTTCCTTGTGCCAGATTTCACTTCCTTTTCTGAAACAATTCTTATAGTAAACAGAGGTTTTCTGATCTTGTTAAGAGCCTAAGAATGGGAATTCCTTTACACTTTTTAAGTAAGAATATTGTCTTAGAGTGTTTCAGTCTGGTGATGGTGCAAATGTTTTTTGAAACATGAAAGTTATCTTGTGTCCTTTCCCTTTCCCCATAAAGGCCAGGATGGGAAGGGGAGCTGCCTCTGCCTGGTGACCAAATCCATTCCAGTTACAGACCACCCGGGTGATGAGCCCTCTGAATGTGTGGTTCCGTGGCTGCCATCCCATGGCTGGGGAAAAGCAAGGCTTGTTGAGGGTGGAGGCCAGCGCGTGGGGCCACCGAGGAAGGACCAGGAAGCCAGTGGAATGTGAGTTCCAGGAGGAGAATTATTTTGAACCAAGTCTTGTGCACTGACAGCATAATGATCATTATTAGGGCCTCAGATAAAACACGAAGCCCGCCCTGAAGTTAAATTTTCCCTTTCAGATAAGCGTGGCCTGTCAGCCCAGTGTGAGCCGGTTCTGTGGCAGCCTCCTCCACGACAGGGGGCGGGAATGCTCCAGCTGTTCCCTCCCTGGCACCTTCCATTAAGGCCTTGTTTTGTTTTTTTTTTAGTAAATAAGGGCCCTATTTTTCTACTTTAGTCTTTTAAAATCAACCTGAGAAACACTGCAGAAGCGGATGTATCTGTAGTTCTCTGCCCACATTTAGCTTCAGGGGTATGGTCTGAAATCTTATCTCCCCAGGGACCTTCCTAGACACAGTGAGACCCCTACCAGAGGGAGGCATCTGTGGCCTGAATTATGCCTAGAGGATTTGGGGAGGGGGGTTAGTAGTGTTTTATAAGTTGGTTTTCATATCAAAATCCTGTTTTCTGGCTTCTCCTTAAAAAAAAATTAGAAAACCTAGGCACACTGAGCTGTGCGTGTTCCTTAGGGTAAGTGCCTGGTGCTGAATCATAGTCGCTGTCTTTGCGACTGTTTTGTGGTTCATCACAGTCTCCACCACTCCCCGTCATTTCCCTTATAATCTCTTAAGAGCAGGTATAAACTAAAAGGCAGATATCAGTCTATGGGTTCCAGCCTTGGCCCACTGCTTACTTCCTGTGGCCCCCGACATGTGTTCACCTCTTTTTGAGGCCTGTTTTTAATACTTAGAAAGAAAAGCATAATGAGATGATGTGTGTGGAGCGCTCCAGAGCCTGGCGTAGAAGAAGCCCTTGCTGAGGATTTGCCACGCGAGCTTATTGGTGTACACTCTCATTTCCTGCCAAATAAAGTAAAACTAAATATTTTAGTTATTCATATATCCCTGAACACATTATTAATATAGTCCCTGGCACATGACGCTCAGCAAATATTTGAATGAATATGTGGATTTAATGTTTCTCTGACTTTATTTTTCTTATATGTCAAATTATTATTCACCTATTTTATAAATATAAGTGCAAATGGACTTACAAGTTTATTTTTCTTTCTTTCTTGTTTGCTTTTTTGAGACAGGATCTATCTATGTAGTTCAGACTGCCCTCGAACTCACTATGTAGCCCAGGCTGGCCTTGAACTCGCAGTGATCCTCTTGCCTCAGCCTCCAAAGTGCTGGAATTATGGGCAGGTACCACCCAGCTCAAGCTTTATTTCTAATTTTTAAAAAATTATTTCTAACTTATATGTGCTGATTTTCTTTCTGATTTTTTAGAACATTAAAAAGCAAGAATATGCTTCAGAGTTGATGAGAATTTCATTGCTATAGCCTGGGATAAAAATGTTTTTTCCTCTAGGGCTGGGTTTCTTAAACCATTATCAGAACTCTAGCCCACTTCAGGAATCAGTCCTTCAAAAAGTCACAATTAGAATCGTGCACATTTATGTGGTGCCTCTTGAGCCTTCTGGGTGCTGTCCAAACACATTTGGAGCACTAAGTGCTCCTTGAAGCATCTTTCCTGAAGCAATACGCTCCCAGGAGAGTACACTTAGGTAAAACCTATGGCAGGTCCTGTTCCATCTGCCTATAGGCTTTCTCTCAGAAGTCTGCACCTCTTTGGAGGCTCCTTTCCTGAAAGAAAAAAAAAGAGCCAGTGATGGTAAGTTGGCTCCCAAGTGAATCTGAGCCTCTTGGAACTTTAAACTGAGCCTGCAGGAACTCTCAATAGACTTGTGATTTCAGTACTGGTTGCCTGTCAGGGTCAACTGTGTTTCTTGTTTACTCAGCATCCACTTCTCCTTCTGGGAAGACCTAAACTTCATCCTTTCTGTACTTCTATCTTCAGATTTGGAAAAAACTAAGTTCACTTCCAGCTCCAGGAGAGTATGTGTAATCAGCCACAGTGTCACATCTCCTGACCATAACCAATTCAGAGGAAAGCAAGTTCCCCAAGCCAATCCAAACACTGAAACTCCATTCTGGAGTTTTTCTAAATATCTTATAGGAGAGGAAAAATGTTTATCTTTTCTCTCTCTCTCTCTGTCTCTCTGTCTCTCTCTCTCTGTCTCTGTCTTTCTGTCTCTCTGTCTCTCTCTCTGTCTTTCTGTCTCTCTCTCTGTCTCTGTCTCTCTCTCTGTCTCTGTGTTTCTCTCTTTCTGTCTCTCTGTCTCTGTCTCTCTGTCTCTGTTTCTGTCTCTCTCTCTTTTTTATGGTACCAGGGATCAAACTCATGACCTCGTGCTTGCCAGGCAGGCGCTTATGCTACTGAGCTAAATCCTTAGCCCTGAGAATGAAATTCTTACATGCTCTGAGGGACTGTCTGAGAATGATGTCATGTACTGAAGAGCATAAAACAGAGAGTTCTGTTAATGGCATTTGAGTGCCTGGATCCTGCTATTCCTGAAGCTTAGATTCACTCCTGGATTTTTGGTTTCCTGAACCAATATAGTACCGCTCTGTCTTAGATTTGCTTGAATAGTACTTCAGCACATGCAATGAAGACATTCCTGATTAGCAAGTTGGAATTTTAATTTTTTTTAGCAAGTTGGAATTTTTAAAATGTAGATTGATTTGGACATGGTAGTACATACCTGTGATCCCAACACTTGGGTGGGTAAGGCAGAAGGCTCACTGCAAGTTTGAGGCCAACCTTGGTTACATAGTGAGTTCAAGACCAGCCTGAACTACATAGTGAGGTCCTGCCTCACAAAACCAAAGCATATATATATATATATATATATATATATATATATATATATGGGAGAAAAAAGGCATCAGACTTTTGAGATCCACTGCTTAGAAACAAACTGATGACTTTGCCTCTCCACATGAACCTCAAATTTCATTAGAACAATGTGCTAGGAAGCAGTATGGGCAATGTTATTATTTTTTTATTTCCTTAATACTTCTACATGAAAGAAGATCCACCCATTTTTCTTCATTTCTGTGCACATTCACTAGCTTTCTTTTCCAGATCTGTTTCCACTGAAGTATGGGGAGATATTGAAGTAAGCCAGAGGATGGTTCTTGGCAAATTTCTTCAATGCTCTAAAACTCTCTACGTTTGACTGAGGGGAATTCTGCTAGTATTTGACATTGAGACTGTGAGCACCAATTTGTGTAGATCTTACTAAAGACCTTTATTTAATAGGAGCATAACACTTGGTTCAGTGGATTCATTCCTTACCTTTCTACTGTAAATTTGTACTTTAGCATAATAGTAGCCAGCTGTGTGTCTCAGCACCTCTCTCTGAGGGACACAGGAAGTAATCTATGTGTTTACCCACTTGGTATGATGAACAGCAAGTTGTGTGGACATGTGCAAAATGGAATTTTTATCCACATTATGCTCTGGCTAACTCATTTTGCATATGTTTACCTGAGCATCACAGAGGGTCCAGGAGACCCACACCACTTCAGGATTTGTTTTGTTTTTTAAAGTTTTCTTTTGATTTTTCTGATATAAGTAGTCCAGTTCAGTACAATGCACATGAAACACTTAGATTTTCAAGTTTTGGAGGAGTTCAAAAGTGAATCATCAGTTTGCTCATACATGGATGATGATGATCGATTATGGCAAAATAACATGATCTGTTATGCTTTCATAACAGAAGAGTGTTGTGGGTGGATGATAATGATGACTTTGACATTGGCCATGGGAGCCAAGGTTCCTGTGACAATGTAATGGAGCAAGAATTGGCTGATACAGACAGAAGGAGTTGACGTCTTTGATTCAGACAATGAAAACAGCAATGTGAATACATATTTGACTAGTTGAAATGTTTCAAGAAGGCCTTGCAACCAAATGTAACAATTCTAGTTAGAACTAGATCTGAAAATATAGTGAGGGGTCTTGGCACAGGTGAGATGTATTGGACAAAATGCCAGCATTTCCATTTAGTGTTGGAAATTATAACAGACAATATGCTACAAAATACACAAAAGCTGAAATGCAAATAAAATACTGTGTGTACCAATAGCCAAATACAAAAATGTATTTATTATGACACATTAACTGAACTGAAAGCCTTTATAGGTCTGCTGTACTTAGCAAGGATTTCTCATGATGATCACAGGAATGTAAAAGACTTATGGAAAATCAGCGGATCAAAATATGGCATAAAAATGTATTCCCTTGTAGATGTGAAGACTTATTATGCTTTCAGTTTAGACATTTATCCTGGTACTCAGCCATCAAGTCTTTATTCGTGTAGTAATAATCCAAATGAGGTTGTGAACAGACTGGTTGCTTCCATCTCCCAAACTAATTAGAATGTGACATTTGACAACTAGCTTACCAATTTCCAACTGATGGTACATTTGCTAACAGAGATGTTACATTTGACCAGCACAGGAGTTGTATACAGGAACAAAGCAGAAATTCCAAATGAAATGTTGCAATTTCAAAACCAAGAATTGTATAGTATGATCTTTGAATTTCAGAAAGATATAACATTGGCCTCCTATATGGCAAAGGAAAACAAAATGGCACTGCTGATGTCAACATTTCACTAGGATGAAAATATTGATAGGGAAACCCTGACAAAATGGAAGCCTGAGATAGAAACTTTAAACAACAAAATCAAAGGTAGATTAGATGTTGATGAGTTATGCAACTATGATGTCACTTAAAACACAAAGCATTGACCATTACTTTGTGTTTTACTCAATCCTACACATGTGTGGCATAAATAGTTTGATAGTTTAGAAAGAAAATAACAAATGCAAAATGTCATGGAGAAATTTTCTTAGAGAATTGGAACTGGAGCTCAAAAGAGATCATTTACCACCGGGCGTGGTGGCTCATGCCTGTAATCCCAGCACTAGGGAGGCTGAGGCTGGAGGATCATTGCGAGTTCGAGACTAGCCTGGGCTACAAAGTGAGCCCAAGGCTAGCCTGAACTGCACAGCGAGACCCTGTCTCAAAAAGACAAAAAAAAAGAGAGAGAGAGAGAGATCATTTACAGTGGAGAAAAAATAAAATGTTTCTGCCTACAGAACTACACAAAGAAATTGTGGGACACATTGGTGAGCTGACAGGTAAACAGGCAGGCACAGTATCACAATGACCTACCATGACAATAAGAAAACAAAAAAGGGCTATAGGGCTATAAGAAATGTAGACAAACAAATAAATATACAAGTTATCAGTGTAAGCGATACTTACATATGGAACATGCCATTTTCATATGTTAAGACTGCCTTGGGAATGACAGTTGAAGCAAAGATTATTTCTGTGGTAGATTTTTGTTTGTGTTTACATTGTAGTTCACACAGGCTTTTTGATGTTATCCTTTTAGGTTTTGTAAGCAAGTAAACAGCTGATTTGTAAATGCTGATGTCTATTCTGAGCACTCACTGAATATTTGATATTTTATTTTATTTTATTGATATCTTATTTCCTTGCTAAGTGCATGTTATACAATATAATAGGAACCTCTTAAGAAAACAGTAAGACCACTGAGATGTCAAGTGTGTCCTACAAGAAGGTCAGGAAAGCTAAGCACATTTACTGCCTAGTGTAAGTGAATGTGTGCACAGAACATGCAGTTGTCATGTATGAAGACTGCCTTACATGTGATAATTGAAGATTATTTTTTGTAAAGTGCTATTGTTATTTTCATTGTAGTTCATATAAGGATTTATGTTATTGTTTAGACTTTGTACACTGAAAAATCAGTCGATGTTGAAATTTTGATGCTTTTTTATGAACACTCAGTAAATATTAAAGACCCAATACTTTATTTTTGTGCGTTTTTTCCCCATGAAGTATTCACTGTTTAATTAATAAAACTCATAAAATTAAAACAATGCATCAATAGAAACATACTAAATACTACATGTGGGTCTGACAGACCCATGGTTCTGTGCCTTTCTGACAAAATTTTGTTATGCTTTTACTGATTCCATCTGCATTCAGATTGTAACGCCACACGTGGCCCAGCAAGTGGGTAGGCGTTCTCCTTGTCTCGGGAGGGGCGCGTCTAATCTCCGAGCAGCCCTTCACCGCCATTTAGGGCTGCATTTTGCTGTGCTCCTACTTTCCCTCATGACCCAGCCTGAATACTGCTGCCAAATGATGCTTTACCAAGCACCTCTTTCCATCCCCATTTCTCTGTTGAGGGACCTCAATGATTCATTGTAGTTTTTATATGGAATCTGTTTTCTACTCAGCCCTTGATGAAACTACTACTACTGATAAAAGCTAACACTTTTAGAGCTCTTACTATGTGCCAGGCCATGTAAGTTTCTCAGTTGGCCCTGAAAATGAAACTGTGAAGCTGACATTAATGCAGAGAGAGCTTGATCAAGGTCAGGTGAATGGTAAATGATAGAATCTAAATGTATCCCCTTAATGTGATCACAGGCGGGGCTTTCCAGAGAAGGCTGCCCCTAGGCTGTGTAATGCTGGGATTGAGTATGTGGTGCTAGGATTTATTCACCAGTGCTGGGTTAAAGGTGTGAGTGCTCCCGGTCCTAAGGGGGACAGATAGAAGGGACAGAAAAAGCTGCTGTGGATTGCTTGTCACTTCGTTGCTTCTGCTTGGTTTTTGCTCTGTGATGCCCCTCTGCCATCCTGCTTTGAAGCCAGCCTATTATGGACTGAAATCTCTACAAACTGTGAGCTGAAATAAACTTTTCTTCTTTTAAATTTGGGTATTGGGTATTTTGTCTCAGCAATAAGAAAAGTAACTAAGACAAACTGTCATTTAAGCTCACAGTTCCAGACTCTTAGTAGAATAATTTGCTTTTTGTCTATTTCATTCTTCTCAAATCTCTGGGTTCCACAGTCCCCTTCAGTTAGTCCTGTGGCTATCCCCAGGGTTCTGTGTTTATTTTCTTGGCTTACTTGTTCAGTCACTTAATCATTCATTCAACAAACATTCATCAGGCTGATCTATGCCCAAGTAATTTCATGGTTATCTTCGTTCACTCATTCATTTATTTATTCATCCAACAAATATTTTCTTTTACCCCCAATCCTCCAAATGCTGCCCATCTTTCAAGACTCTGCTTCAAGCCCTTCCTTTCATGCACACTCCCCGCCCCTTCCACGAATGCTGAAGTCACAGAAGAGCATGACATACTTTAGCATTCAATTTCACTGCAGCCTGGCAAGGTCATCTTTGGACTCATCTTCCCATCAGGGGTCAGCACAGGAGCAGCCCAGGACAGACACTCCTTTCATATCTATCACAGTGTTGAGTGCACATTAGGAATCAAAGAACACTATTTCACTTTTGGGGGGGTGGGCTATACCTGAACTATAGCTTCAGAAACACCTCTGCCAGTTGAGTAAACAAATAAGATATAATAAAAATGCAATGGGTTTTTAAATAGCCTTTAAAAAATATTACCAAGGAACTGGAGTGTTCGTAATTCAATGAGGGAGCACATACTTGCCTAACATGCACAAGGCCCTGGATTCAATTCTCAGGACTGAAAAAAAATTGTGAACCTAGGTTCTCTTTCTTTGCCCTAAAATTTACTTGAAGTTTATGATAGTCTTGTAAAGTAGGTATTATTATCCCCATTTACAAATAACGCTGCTGAGACTTGCCCACATTCACAAAATGATAAATCTCAGAGCATTAGCTCTCAACCCCTAGATTGTGCTGCCTCCACAATCCTTGGGTGGGTCTCCTGAGTGAACATATACACTGAGAAGCCTTTATGTTTGTGGCTAATAGATTTTCATGGAAAATAAGCTTTGCTTGTACCCAGACATCTGTCATATTTCCAGACACGGAAATGCCCTACTGTTGTAAAGATACTTTGTGAAATTCCAGCAACTTGGCTTAGCCTACTGCTTAATCTTGGAACTAAGAGCAAAATCCTACAAGAAAGCCATGTGAGATGCATTCCTTGGTCACATCTCTGATTCTTGGATGCTGCCGGTGACATTCTCTGACTTTCTACCCACGTGAAGAGGGACAGAGGTGGCGATGGGGATGAGGAGTGCTCTGTGTTTTCCTCTGATGGTTACACCCTCACCCTACCAACTCAAGAAAAAGGGAGTGGCTAGGGACCTTACTGAAAATGTGCTGAGCATCTTTTCTACTCCAGCAAAGCTCCCATATGTCCCAGCTGCCATATCCAGCCACCGTGAGCCATTTCCCTCCCTTCCAAGGCAATTATGTCCCCTATACATTCATTCTATGTCCACCTTGCTTGCCCCAGATTAGAGGCATGTACCTCGGCCCTGGAAACCCCTCCAGCCTTCATTCAGTCAGTGTAACTACGATTGTGCCTACTTCTGCTTTTCCCTCTGTGTTTGGAAAAGGGGCTCTTACCCTACCCTGGTGATACAAAAGTAGTTTTGGGGTGTACACGGATGCCCTTTATTCCTCACAGGCAAACAAACAATGCCTCTCTTCCCTGCCAGCCCACTGCCTGGTCCTGCAGGGAGTCAGCTGCCTCAAGATCATCACATGTGCTGCTTCCTTTCTCTCAACCCTCATGTCTGCAGCCTCTCAGCCTCCCTCCCGCTAATGCTGTTAAGCACTCCTTTCTAGGACTCTCTTTACTTTGCCCTCCCTTTCCAAACCACTTTGAAATCCCTTCTCCCTTCTCCTGGAGGAACCCCCAAACCTCGTTCTAGCCCACCTGCCCCTCCTCACCCTTCAGCAGGAGTTCTCCTGAGATCTGCCAGGCTCCCATCATCTTGCTGCCCATTCTTTTCCACTCCTTGGGACCTGGGCTCATATTTTTGATCTTTTCTCTCCTTTTAAATTCTGTCTGGAACCATGATTCTTTTTTTTTAAACTGTCCTCTTTCCCATTTATATTCTAATTTAGGTTATCTTTTGCTTTTTTGAGACAAGATCTTGCTATGTAGTTCAGGCTCACCTTGAACTCATATGTAGCCAACACTGGCCTCAAACTCAGTGACCCTCCTGCCTCAGCCTCCTAAGGGCTGGGATTACAGGTATGCACACCACCATGCCTTCTGTATACATTTATTTTTAAAAGAAATTAGAGTAGGGGGCACACACCTATAATCTCAGCACTGGGAAGGCTGAGGCAGGAGGGCCACCAAGAGTTCAAAACCAGTCAGGAGAACATACTAAGTTGAAAGCCAGTCTGAACTGCATAGCAAGACCCTATCTCCAAAAATATCCCCAATAAGTAAATGAATGTAAAAAGATGCCACCAAAATAAAACAAGTAAGTAATAAAGAGTACAAGCCATACTTGGATACAAGAAACATAACCACTGTAGATTAAGGTAAGCAGTGGCTATCAAACTGAACCTTCTATGGGGTGTTTTATTTTCATTTGTTTATATTTTTATGGTCTGGGGAGACAGGAGAGTCACAGAGGTGTACACATACCATTATAGTAAGCAAGAGAAGAAATTTGGACTGAAAATAAGCCTCTCTCTCCCTCCTTCCCTTGTCCCTCTGTGGTACTGGGATGCAACTCGTTCACTGGATCTTAGAAGACCATCAGCCTGGCATCCTAGAATGATTAAAAGTTAATTGTAAAATAACTGCTTGGTCTAAGATAGCATATTCTGAGAGAAAAAGACAATATATAAGAAACCTCCATAGCTATGTAGGTAGTAGAATAAAACTGAAAGTCAGCAAGAACTGCAAGGATGAAATAAGTAGTGGTCTGAACCTAGACCTCCGTGAGGTATTTTATCTTCATTTGATTTGTTTGCATTTTCACGGCCTATTGGGGAATACTGGAATGTCAAAAAGATGTAGGTATTATTATAGCCAGAAAAGTTTGAACAGGAAATCTGTTTCTTTTCTTGTTTTTGTTATTTGCAATGTCGAATATCAGAACATGGGCTTCACACATGCCAAGGTAGTGATCTACTACTGAAATACACCCAAGTTCAGAAAATCAATTTCTAAAATTAAAAGTTAAGAAAATCTCAAGCAGAACTTGCAAGCTGATCTAGGCTTTGCTCCAGGAGCGGTTCAGTGATTTCCCTCCCCGTGGGAATAGGAGACATTCTGTACTGAAGTTCTGGCCTGGACTCAGCCCTTCTCCTTCTCTCTGGCCACGAATGAAGTCTTAATTACATCCTTTAGCACTGGGCACACTATTGGTTTACGGAAGTTTAGAGAAAAAGTTAATCAGCTTCAGTCCTAGTCAGTTCTCTGTGGTGCAGCTCGAGGGTAAACCCTGAGTCCAAATTGATAGTGACAACGCAAGGAGGCAGCAGCCCACAGGAACCCGCAGGGACCTTGGCCCTTCTCCCAAGCGCCAGGGCTTGTGGCGAGGGATTTTGGGCTGGAGTCCCGAAGAAGCGATCCAACCCGTGGGGGGCGCCTGCCGGAGTCTCGGGTGTCAGCTGCAGCGCAGCGGGAGGAGAGACCCTGAAGCCGGCCTAGCCTGCGGGTGGCGCCCGCCGAGCCGGGAGCACTGGCGCCGGCGCCTCGGAGGTAGCGGCCGGACTCGGCTCGCCCTGCGGCTCCGCGTGCAGCCCCGCCCCGCGCGCGTTGCCAGGGAAATCAGGTGACTCGCGGCTCGCAGCGCTCGGGGCGGCTGTGACGTCAGGAGCGCGGCTGCTCTTCACTAACTCGCGGCAGGTGCTTCGCTTTCAGTACTGGCTTGTCCAGTTTCCGTCGGCCCCCACTCGACCAGTGTCCAGACAGTTCGTAGAGAGGAGCGGAGAGGTAAGGCGAGGCAGACCCGGGCCGGGCTCGGCGGGCATCCGGGAAGGGTGAGGCGCGCGCCCTGCGCTCCTCACAGGCGCTCCTCACAGGCGCGCGCGAGGCCGGGCAGTCCGGGGCGCGCCGGGAGAGCGGCCGCCTGCCGCTCGCCCACCGGATGCCCGCGGCTTCCTTGCGGTTCTCCCGCCCGCCTGACTTCCGGGCGGTGGACTGCGAGGCTCCTTGTTTTGCGGTCGCGCGTCGCCCCGCCGTCTGGCTGAGAGCGGGGCTCGCCGCACCCCGTCTCGGGAGACTGCCGCCTCTGGCTGCGAGTTCTGGGGCGCTGCTGTACGTGCTCGGAGCGGCGCCCGCGGGAGGGCGCGGGAGGCCGCTGCGGGTGGGAGCCAAGCCGGGTGCGCTGGACGGAGGGGACGTCGAAACGTTTGGGCGCCGAGTCCCCGCTGCGGCTCGGGAACCTGACCGCTACCCGGGGCGCGGACTTGCGATCTGGGAAGCCCTGTTGGAGACGCGAGGTCTGAAGGGGGAAAATGTGTGTAGGCAGAGAGAGGACCTCCGCGGCTGGGGACCTTGAGCCCTAGCAGAAACTCGGTTTGGTCACTGGGCCAAGTGCTGGGTGTATCTGAGGGGGAAAATGAGTATAGAGAATTATGTCAGAGCCAGTTTTGAGGCCTGATGTTTTACTGTGCTGTGGGAAGCCGTTGACTTCCACCCCCAGCCCCTACTAGTGGTTGAACCCAGGGTCTCGCACAAATACTCGGCAAACGCTACGCAGGGCTATACTCCAGTCAGCCTTTTAAATTTTATTTTGATATCGGTTACCCCAAAATTACTCTGACTGGCTTCGAATTTGAGATTCTTCTGCTCTGGCCACCTGAGTAGCTGGAATTACACACGTGTGCCACCATGTCCAGTTTGAGCCATTGAGATACTGGCTGGATTGGGGTAGGGTTGGTGTGACAGTCCAAAAAGTGACAACACCCAAACTCTTGTCTGATGGGACTCCTGAAGTATTTATTCCAGACGCATGGTGGGGTGCAGGCAAGCAGGTGCCCCTTAACGAACCAGCCATTGTCAGCAGATATTTTAAAAATTTCTTACGCAAAAAAAATTCGTATGTGAGAGGGCACACCCAGCAGCTTATTTTTCTTGTATCTCATTTGAGTACATTAAATAACTGGCTAAGAGCTGTGTTCCCCTCCATATTCATGGAGATTGTAGTTCCACTGCACTTTGCCCCTCAGAGATTTCAGTGTCTGACATCTCTAGGGTGAAATTCAAATGCCAGGTGAGTGGTAAGAGATATAATTAAAAGAGAATCAGAGTGCTGGGGTTGTAGCTCAAAGAGAGAGAGAAAGAAAGAGGGAGATCAGCACCCAAAACATGAATAATGGGACATTGGGTAAATGTAGTTGTAAAACAAAAATTTCTAGCCCAGTTCCTGCCATATTAGCTTCTCTTTGTGGGCTTCTCTGTGAATTGCTTAAATGTTTCTTGGTTTTTTTGTTTGTTCAGGTTGGTTTGGTTTTTTGTTTGTTTGCTTTTTGAGACAGGATTTTGCTATGTACTCTAGTTCAGACTGGCCTTGAACTCACTGCGTAGCCCAAGCTGGCCTCAGGCTACATAGTGAGTTTGCAGCCATCTTCTTGCCTCAGCCTCCTAAGTGCTGGGATTACAGGAACAGTCTCTTACAGCAGGGCAAGATTCGTTAAATGTTTCAGTTTCTTGAGAAACAGGAAGAGATGTTTTTGTTACATAAGGAGGAGTGATTTGGTGATTTATAGTTGTTACCATCCCTGAAATATATTGTTCCGTGAACAAAGATCTACCCAGGTATCCATTTTGTATTCATACTTTAAAAGTTTTGTTTTCTGAGGGGACATGAAATGGCTGAACCTTGCATTAATTTATACTGTATTTATTTGCCTTCAGAAAACAGAATTGGACCTTCAGGAATCATGTACAATAAAAGACAGTTTAGGGAATTGCTAAGAACTTAGGAGAGTGACTACAGCTGGTCTGTGTATAAATGTAGAAATCAGCGCAGCACTCCAGGGAGACCAAGTCCAGAATGGAGAATCCTGGGGAAAGGGAACTTCCAGGCAGGTCAGTGATCATTCGCTATACAAGAATCCCCAAGATAGGTGATTTTAAAAAGTTCCAAAGGATGTAAAGATTCACAGTGGTTTATAAGGGCTTACATAAGCTTCCTAATATTCCCTGGAAATTAGATATCTTTGCCACTTTTTTTAATGTTTTTTTGTTTTTTTGTTTGTAGTCCAAGGTGGCAGGATCACGTAAGCCCACTAGTTTAAAAATAGGATGGCCCACAGAGAAAGGCTCCATCTTAACAAAACAAAACAAAACCAAAAAAACCACCTAATTAAATAAAGAAAAAACTATAAAATAATTTTTATTAACCATTTTCTAAATCTCTTTGATCATGTTTGAATTGGACAACTAATTATACTTCTCTGGAAACATTCCACCCCTTCCTTCCCCAGACACAGTGACTATGTGCTGTCAGAGCAGTTAAGTAGGCCAAGAGTTTTTGGAAATTTTCCCTGCTTTCATTCACCCCCCACAAGTTTTCTCATTAGTAAAAAAGTTAAGGCTTCATTGTCAGAAAAAAAATGTTAGTGTGTTTTCCTAAACGCAAGAGATGATAAACAACAGGGCCTGCAAGGAAATGGTCTCTTGGGCGCAGTTGAAACCAAGTGGGAGGCATTGGTGTGCCAACCTGAACACTCAGAGCCGTCATCTTTGTCACTCGAAGCCATGGACAGGGCACACCTTTCTTGGCACAGAAACATACCTTGACCTTCAACCACATAATGATCAGAAATCTTAATAGGGGTAACAAGGGAATTAATGAGGAAACTGTGTGAAGTCAGCTTTGACTTCCTCGGAAGCAGGCTGTTTTAATTTTGGAGTGAATGGTGTATTTTGAGGTAGAAGTTATAAATTTATAAAAGTCTCATTCAAATTCTAAAGCATTTTTGCAATTTTTTCCCCCTTCGAGTCCATAGAGTCAGCCTATATCTGGATGCCAGGGGTTAAGTGAATATTTGTATTCCTGTATAAATAAGCTCAGTTTGTTCAGTACTTTTTAGTCTGGTCTTGGGTCTTTCAGAGTGCCTACTGTGAACCAGTAATACCATAGGCTGTTAAGTTGGTAGCTTCCCGTCCAGCATCCTTTTAGTAACAGTGTTATCAAAAATTGTCTCAGCCCTGAAAAGTGTTAGTCATGAAGCTTGTCAGAGACAAAAATAAAAATAATGCTCGCTAAATTGGGTAAAGTAGTAGTCAAGCCACCAGTCCTGCTACAAAATTTAGTAGACTTTCAAGTGCTTGTTGAAGTACCAGAGACTATATGGAGCTATGAAACCATCTTTTAGACTTCTTGGTCAGGTGTAGCTCACTCACCTGAGGGAAGTTCAGATGAAGACACTTCCTGTTTTTCTCAAGCTGAACTGAGTAATGTATTCTAGACCTCCAAGCTCCCCAGCTTGAGCAAGGCTACTAATTGGCTTGGCTATAAAATGGGAGTCAGCAATTAAAAAGCAGAATAGAAGCAAGGGAATTGATGTGAGTTGACCCTCCAGTCTTACAACCAAAAAGATTCACACTGCTTTGAACACTGTATATGAAGGGCTCTTCAAAAAGAAATGAATTTGGACTGCTGTCTTTGTAGCTTTTAGGAGACATATGTGAAGTATTAATATCTCTGACTTACAGTGGTTTGACATGGAATTTTTCTACTTTCTGATGATGATGTACGCTTACAGTCATTTGATTTTTTTACTTATTTAACAAATAACAAATATTTAACAAATAAAATACTTACTTTACTATTTAACAAATACTTTTTAATAAAGTACTTTTGTGCTTATTTAACAAATAGCAAATAATTAACAAGTAAAATATTTAGCATTTTATCATAAAATAGGTAAATGTTCTGAGTTAAATAAATATTCTGAGCATGTTGAAGGTAAGTGAGGCTAACCTGTGGTGTTCAGTTGGTTAGGTTAACTACATTTTTTATTTACAATATTTCCAAGTTATGATGAGTTTATCAGGACATAAGTCAAGGAGCCACTGTAGTGAGTCAGGCCTCAAAGGCAGATCTACGGAACTGGTTGGGTCTCATATCTAAAGTTAGAGACAGATGGTATAAATCCAGTCTTTGTAGGCAGCAAGCCCATGGTATGACTTTCCTGCAAACAAAGACTGATTTACGTATTTTTTGTGCTCTCATTAGAAGGTTTATGGGAGTGTTGGTATTTGTAGTGTGAGGTGAGTTACTTTATCTGGATTTACTCAATAGAGAGTAATGCCTTACTCAGTGATGCCTATCAGTAGTTCCCTGGTAATTTATGCTAAAGAATTGTTAACTAGTTCCAAGACTGTTCCAGAAAAAATACATCAAACTGAAAACTAGATACACTAGGTTTTCAAAGAAAGGCAGGGGATTGGTTGAACAGTAAAAGTATTTAAGGAGAAGAGACATGAAAACATGCTAGACTCTTGCTACATTTAATTCCAGTGCTAAACATTTACGAATCAGCCTGAAGTACCAGGGCTTTAGGGGATCAATTGGGGATATTATGTGTGAAGAAGGGGACATCTGTAGAAACACCTAGCGCGTGAGTCCTAAGCCTAGTGCCTGCTGCCACTAGTCTCCTGGACAGTCTGGGGTCTGCCTCCGTGCCAGCCTTTCCTCCCAACACTGTCCTCTCTAAAGCTGATCTAAGCTTCCATCACAGTGTCTGCATCTTTTGTCCCTGCTAATTTTGTGGGATATGATTCTTGTTGTTGTTGCTGTTGTTTGTTTCTGGTTTTGTTCTGGGAGGGGTGTACGAAAATTGAACCAAGAGCCTTTATATTGTGCTACATTTTTAATTTCTGATTTTGAGAAAATTTTGTTAAGTCATTCAGTTACCCAGGCTGGGCTTGAATTTGCATCCCACCTGCCTGAACTTCTCAGAGGGCTGGGATCACAGGACTGCACTGCCAGGCCCAGCTCTGGCTTTGCTAACTATGTTGAACTATTTAGCAATCTTTACTATTTGGTGGTGGCTACATGGAAACTCTAGTGAGAAGTGGTTGTATTTACGGTAAGGAAAGATTCCAAATGTTTCTCACACTTCGTTTATGTTCCATTTGCATGATTTTTGTCTTACCTCTATACTATCTTAAGAAATGCTCTTTTTTTTAAATCCTAAAATTTATTTTAAAAAGAAAGTGCATCCTTGTCTTAAATCGCAAACTACTATATCACCTGTCACAAATAGAAGGTAAATATGAAAAGTTAAAATGAAGTTGTTTGTTAATGCTTCTCAAATCATGCCACATAACCCACATGTAGAAATACTGCCTGCACCTGTAGGTGTGACTCACTAATAGAGAGCAAGCAGCAGTAGCTAGGTGATAGGGATGATGATGGAAGGCAGGCCTTTGGACAGTACCCCTTGAGTCCTGTCCTAGGACTCGGGTTTCTAATACTAGGAAGACCACAGAATCTAGGAGCTAAAAAGAAATGAATACAATGCAAAATCACTGGTGTTTTGATACAGAGTTTACCAAAAGGAGACTGAGGAGTGATGAGGCTGTAGGCTACATTAAATTCAGGGGCCTAGCTTCATTGGTACTGTGATATATTATTCTTTCTTTGCAAATGTGCTCTTAGAAAACTATTTTTTCTTAGAGGCTGGAAGGATGTCATCTTTAAAGAACTCATCAGTTCCCCAAAGTACTTTGAGTCCGTTGTCTTTCACATATAGAGGACTGGAGCCAGGTGTGTGGTGGTGAATGCCTATAATCCCAGCACTTGGGAGGCTGAGGCAGGCTGATGGCTATGAGTTTGAGGCCAGCCTGAACTTCATAGCAAGATCCTGTCTCAAAAAACCACATATAGAAGACTGTCTTTGTGGATGTTAGTTATGACAAGAATCTGAAGTTGTCTCCAGCTTTCCAGCTGTTTTCCATAAAGCCTGTGCCTTTAAAAATTCTATGAAAACAGAAGAAATGGAAAGGGTGAGCTGCCTGGGGGTTGTATGATCTTTTAGGGTGCCATGTTGGGTAGGCAGGAGTGGTACTTGTGCTGTAAAGTGAAAATTTCTGTTGTCTGTTAAGAGTTGCCTGCAGTGTTAACTGGGCTGTAGCTCCCTGCAAGGGTCAGGAGAGTGTGCTTTTGTGCTGGATCAAGGTTGGTAATCATCAGAAACCAGGTGTGCTTAGTTGAATTGCTAGTGCATTAAGCCATGGGGGCCGTTTTCTAAAGCCAGCAAGATTTTAACTTTCCCACAAAGCCTAATCTAATGCCCTGGGGGGGGGAGGCAGAACCTGTCTTTTAGGGGCGATCCTGGTGGGGGACTTTGCCTGAGAAGTGGCCTGGTTGGGCTTGTTGGAAAGGATGGCCTGTTCCTTTCTAGTGTGTGCTCTCAACTTGGCAGGGGGCAGAGTTCTTCCCTTCTCTCTCATGGCCCTAACCTTTCCTTTTATTTCCCCAATTCACTTTTTGTTAATAGCTTCCTCCCTTTTCCATTCCCTTCTGCTCACTGCTGCCCTTTCTTTTGATGTTTCTCTTGCTGGGCCTCATTTTCTCTCCATTCTCGCTTTGAGGGTGGACTATTTGAAGTTCCAGACTTATATTGCTGACATGTATGTCGCACTGACTAAATGTAATTCAGAGGCCCCAGCCTTTTTTCTGAGGAAGAGCCAACCTTCGCTTCTTCACTGACTTTTAGGTAGCACCACTGATGGGGTACTGAGTGAAGACCCTGAGTGGTGGGTAAGATGGGGCATGCCCAGGGGGCCCTAGCAGTATGTTGGGTTGTATGTGTGCATATTTACTGCTGGAGCTGTCAGTAAAGGGGCTGAAGTCCCTTTGGAGACTCCTCCTTTAAGCTGAAAGCAGAAGGGAGTCTGAGTTTAGGCAGTCCTCTGTGCTTTGCTGAGGACCTGATTTATAACTCTGCCTCTGGACCTGTGAAAACCACCTTCAGCATACCTGTGAAATCTGGGGAACTTTGTGCTTTTTCTGATAACAGATTAATGGGATTTTTAAATTAATTATTTTGAGACAGAATATTGCTGTGTAGTTTAGGCTGGCCTTGAATTCATTGTGAGGCCCAGGCTAGCCTTGAACTCCTAGCAGTCTTCCTGTTTCAGCTTCCCAAGTGCTGAGATGACAGACGTATGCCACCATGCCTGGCTAATGGGAGATATTTTTATTTTCATATTTTTCACAAAATAATGTTTAATGTTAAAGTTTGTTCTTAACATATAGTTATTTCATAAATATTGTTGAGTGATTATTTACTAATATTGTCTGACATAGCTTTAGCTTTAGCTATGTGACTGCTTAATAATAACTACAGAAGTAATAACTATAGAAAATAAAAGTGCAATGATTTGAAAACCCACCCACTTATGGGGCTGTGCTGACCATCACCTCATCCATGGCATACTGTTCCATCCTGCAGATGCTCTGCACTTTTGACATTGCTGTTTCTGGTGGAAGCATGAAGATTGAAGTAATCTGAATTTTACCAAAGCTGTCAGTGTGGTCATCATTTTCTCCTAGAAGTTGCCTCTACCTTCCCCAACTAGTCACTTGTGTACTTTGTGTGCTCACAGGACTGTGCTTCTGTCTTAACTTGATTTTGTGATTGCTGATGTTACTGTACACCTGTCTTGATATCTGAATGGGGACTGTCTCTTTCTAGTCCTTGTTCTAGTAGTGTCTGGAACCTCTAATGCTAACATATAGTCAGTGTTCCTGGAAATTTTCATGAAATGAGTAAATGATGTGTGAATGGAATAAACTAGTATATCAATGCTGAAATTTAATGAAAACGATGAACCAGACATGGATGATATGATAGCACAAAGTTAGTAATTCAAATGCAATTTTTTAACCTAACAACCCACATTCAAAATTATGTCTGAGATTCAAGAAAAATTGAGGACCCTACAATATAAAATAATCTATTTATAAAGGCCCTATGTAAAGGCCATTTAAAAGAGGCTGTTTTAGGGCTCTGGGTTTTTAACACATTCACAAGTCCATAATTCCTATGTCTCACTGCAAGTTGGCTTGAACCACTAATTTTATTAGTAAAAAGACCAGGAAACATGATTATATCCATTTCTACCGTCAGTGGTACAAGCTGCTTGAAGGAGCAGCCAGTAGAAACTTGTTAAAATTAAAAAAAAAAAACTTTTATTAGTACATGTTTGCAGTACACGTGTGCATAACACATTTTAACTTTATTTTCCCTGCTGCTGTCCTCTCCCCATCTTTGGTCCTCTTCCCATTGGCTAAAAATAGGTGTTTGTTATTAAAAACAGCTGTGTAAGTAACAGAGCCCGTATTTAAGGGTGGGGGGATATGCATGACTTCATGCTTTGATAGTAAGAAGGGTTGGTCCAAAGTGGGAAAACCTGTGTATAACCAAAATAAACTTTTGTTTCACCCATTATACTCAGCCAAGTGATCGCTTAGTTTGAAACAGAAAGAAAACATTTAAAGACTTTAGAGGACCAATGTTTTCTTGTGAAAAAAAGAATGACAGGTATTAAAAATCACAGCAAAAAATAGATGGAGGCTAGATTAGCAAGAAATTAGTAATAGTAATAAAAATTGGTGTATTGGAAATGGATAAATCTAAGGAAACAATCTAGCCATTAAAAAAAAATGAAGGCAGCATAAAAATAATAGAAAGCATTAGACAACTGCTCCCTTCCCTATACATGGATTCTCCTATTGAAAATTTCAGACACATAGATGGGTGTAAATATTAAAAATTGTCCGTAATTTCAGTACCCAAAGAAAACCACTATAAGTGCTTTTTTCACTGTTAGCTGTGGTAGCACACATCTGTAATCTCAGAACTCTGGGAGCCTGAGGAAGGAGGATTGCAAGTTTGGGTCTAGCCAGAACAACTTGAGACAATCTCATAATTAAAAAAAAAAAAAAAAAAAAAAAAAAGAACCTGTTCAGGTTAGAGTATGAAAATCTTAAATGTCCAACTCTATAAGTTTATAGCCTTTCTGTACACAAACAACAAACACACTGAAGAGAAATTAGGAAAGTCACACCCTTCACAGTAGCATCCAAAAAATGAAATATTTAGGAAACAGTCTAACAAAGGAAATAAATACCTATATATTGAAAATTATAGTACTCTGAAAAAGGAGATTTAAGAGGGTGTCAGAAAATGGAAAGATATTTGTGAGTGAAAATGACCACACTTCCAAAACTGTTAAACAAATTTAATGCAGTCCCGGTAAAAATACCATAAGCATACCTCACAAAGCTAGAGAAAATAATCCTAAAATTCATTTGGAACCAGAAGAGACCTAGAATAAGGGGACAGGGATTTAGCTAGGTAGCTCAAGCACTTGCCTGGTAAGCGTGAGCTTGATCCCTAGTACAAAAAACAAAAGACCTAGAATAGCAAAGGCAATCCTGAACAACAAAGGCAAGGCAGGAGGTATCACAATCCCAGACTTGAAATTATACTGCAAAGTTACTGTGATAAAATCATCATGGTACTGACAAAAAAACAAAGTTAGGACCAGTGGAACAGATTAGGAGATGAGGACACAACTACAAATACACTCAGCCACCTTATTTTTGACAAAGGGTCAAACATGTTCACTGGAAGAAGGCCTCTTTAATAAATGGTGCTGTGAAAACTGGCTCTTTACATGCCAAAGACTAAAACTAGATCCATGTTAAACTAAAGTCAAAGTTAACCAGAGATCTAAGTATTAATAAATCTGCTGGAAGAGAAAGTAGGTAGAAATCTCAAAGACATAGCTGCAAGTGCAGAGTTCATGAACCCAAGACTGCACAGGAAATACTTCAAAGAATCAACAACTGGAATTTCATCGTATTAAAAAG
Organism: Cavia porcellus; assembly: GCF_034190915.1. Classification (NCBI taxonomy): domain Eukaryota; kingdom Metazoa; phylum Chordata; class Mammalia; order Rodentia; family Caviidae; genus Cavia; species Cavia porcellus. The sequence goes on from NW_026947504.1 coordinate 7,517,171, forward strand.
GTTTTGCACAGCAAAAGAAATCTGTGAACAACACAGTGAAAAGACAACCCACAGAATGGGAAAAAATTTTAACCAATTGTCACCTAGATGAAGGACATGTAAAGAATTGAAAAAAAGTCAGACCTCTCCCTCCAAATTCAAAGACTCAGTCAAAAACTGGGCATCTAAGATGAATACACACTTCTTAGATGAGGAAAAATGGCAAATATATGAAAAAATGTTCAACATGACTGGTCATTCAAGAAATGCAAGTTAAAACCAACATTGAGATTCCATCTCACCTCAGAAATAATAGCTGTCATCAAGAAATTAACCAATAACAAGTCCTGGAGGGGCTTTGGGGAAAAAGGAACTCTTCTTCATTGTTGGTGGGAGTGTAGACTGGTGCAACCACTGTAGAACTCAGTATGGAGATTCCTCAAAAAAACTAAGATTAGAGGTCCCATTCTACCCTGTTATTTTCCTTCTATCTTACCAGAAGCATTAAAAATATCATACCACAGTGATATATGTGCACCCATGTTTATAGCAGCACAATTTATAATAGTTAAATCTTGGAAACAACCCAAATGCCCATCAACAAGTAATGGATAAAAATGATAGGGTCTTTTTTTTATACACTAGAATACTACTCAGCCATAAAGAAGAGTAATCTTGCAACTTATAATAAATGAGTGCTATTTGAGACCATACTCATAAGTGAGATAAATCAGACTTACGTGTGTAAACATCATATTGTATCCCTGGTGTGAGAAACTGAAAGAGTAAATAAGATCTAAAATGTACAGTAGATATTGTGAAATGGGAAGAAATTATTCAAAAGGAAAAAGGAACTAGGATGGGTAAAGGGGGTCAGTAGGGGAAAGGGGGAAAATGCAAGTCAGTTATTAGTGTCTCATTAAAAAGAAAGGTTTGTGTTAATATCATTTGGAGAAATTTTTATGCCCATATCTCGTACACAAAGTAACCATTTTCAAGATAACAACATATAATGTATTAGCTATTATTATTCTCTTACTACTTTGTTAAAAAATTTTGTTTTATCTTTTTTCCATAAAAAAGTTAGTTGAGTTTTGTTGTTTGTTTTATTTTTGATACAGAGTCTCTCTATGTAATCTAGGCTGTTCTTGAACTTGCAACAATCCTCCTGGCTCAGCCTCCCAAGCACTGAAGTATGCACCACCATGCCCTGCTCTTGAATTTGGTTTCTTTTGCTTATCTTTGCTTAGGATTTATCCATGTTGTGCGTGTAGTAGTCTTTTATTTATTGTTGGCGGGTAGTTTTCTACTGTATAAATATACTTTTATCTGGCTTGCTGTTGGTGACCATTTGGATGGTTTCCTATTTAGGGCTATTTTAGCTTCAGCTACTTTGAACAGTCTCATTTATGTCATTTGGTAGATCTGTGCTCTCACTTCCCTTCAGTATATCATTCTGTGCTGAATGCACTATGATCCATAGCTCAGGATCCCATAGACTACATTGTCTAGTGACCTGGTACCATCTTAGTTTGTGTAAATATATTCTGTGATGTTTGTACTCAATGAAATCCTCTAATGATACATTTCTCAGAACATATCCCTGTAATTAAGTGAAGAATGTATACCTAAAAGTAGAATTCTGGGGTTATAAGGTAAATTCTGCCAAAGTCATGAATATATGGTATGCATTTTTCTAAAGCTTGATTTTTAGCTTTTATTATAGTCTGTCATACTTTGTGAATTTGTGTGTGTGTGTGTGTATTATAAGGGTAAGGACTAGAATATCCAGTTAACCCAGAATATTTTTTAAAAATACTACCTTTTATATTTTTGAACTGCAGTGATAGATTTCTGTTAAAATAGGTGATTATACTGTATGGGCTTGGTTTAGGACTCTTCTTTCTGTTATATTAATCTGTTTATCAGTATTTGTATTAAAGGAAGTTTGGATCAGGCTGACCATATAGCTCTAAAATTTGTTCAGTGATACTGAAGATTGAACCTTGGGCCTCATAATGTGTTACATCTCTAGCCCGTGCCTCCCCCACACCAACCACTTTTTAATGTGCTGTGTGTGCGTGTTGGTTTTGTTGTTGGTTGATTTTTGAGGCAAGATCTTGCTAAATTGCTCAGGCTGGCCTCAAACTTGCAGTCCTGCTTCCTCAGCCTCCCTAGTAGCTGGAATTACAGGTGGTGTTGAACCTCACTGCTTTCAAAGTTTTCTTGCATAATATTATATTGTACTTCAAAGCATACATTTAAAACAAGAGCTGGGAGCATAGCTCAGTGGTAGACCATTTGTTATGGCATGAGGTCTTGGGTTTAATGCCTAGCTACATACACACAAGTTGTATGCAAAAAAATCCATCAGCTATTAAATGCATGTTACCATAACACCATAATTTTAAGTTTTTAAAAACTTTTTGTACATGTGTTATTTTATTTTTTAATTTTATTTATTTATTTTTTATATATGGTCTAGCTGTGCAGTTCAGGCTAGCATTGAATTCACTGTGTGAGTAAAAGAGTAAGTTGAAAGAGACAGCTATTTGAGCTCACTGTGATAGAGACAGCTATTTGAGCTCACTCTGATTCTGCTGGCCCCAAACTTGTGGCAGTCCTCCTACCTTAGCCTCCCGAGTGGTAGCATTATAGGCGTGCAGCACAGCACACACCAACTGGACATGTAGGATTTTTTTTCCTGTTTTATTTTGGTCTTTTTTGTTGGAGGCTTTCCTCCTATGTCTGATGATTGTTATTCATTAATGTATGAAGCAATAAAATGTTAATTAGAAATTCTGCACACAGTGGCTTTACTTTGGGTAATTGGATGAATCATTTCTTTGGTATTCTCCCAAGCATTAATAGAAGTAAGTTTCTGAAATTTTATTTTTCCACAGGAAAATTTCCATTTTATTGCCATCAGAATCAATGCCACTCTACTAGGTAGATTGTAATTTAACAGTTTTTCCAAGTTATTTTTTATTTCCTGGATCTCTGTTCCAATGAGGACTTCAATAGTGTCCTATCTCCATGAACCGATTTCACAAAGAATTGATTCTGTTTCTCATTGTGTGGTTGAATGACTGCTAATCCTGTGACTTTGACTATGTCTTGAATGGAATCGTGGGATAGCACTGTTCAGTAATCTATTAATGACTTTTGGCTGCTGTGATATTTGAGCTGTTCCTTTCAAAGCTTTGATTTGTCTTTAATGCTACATTCTCCACTGTTTATATTTGATCCTTGATGTAATGCTCCAGTATAGTAGGGTTTGCTTTTTACCTGACCTAATTTATAAGGGAAAATGCTCATGTTACAAAGTTCAGTATCATATCTTAAATTTAAAACTTTTTTGTATTTTGGTTTTGTTATGTAGTTTGCACTATACTGCATCAGTGTTAAGGATTCTTTCATACTTTGATTTGCCTCTTTACTAGCTAGGGAATAATTGATTCACACTGGGTGAGGTTCTGCTTTTCAAATACTAGCCTAAGATCTTTGATCCAGCTCAGATGCCTTTTTCTGTGACTTTTGCTGTTCATTTTCTAGGACTTTTTCCTGCTTAGAAGAAACTGAAAATAGAACCAAGTCTTTATTCCTCTGAGATGACAGTTTTGGGAATGCAAGAAAGGCATATATGTGAGAGGGGGTCATGGTGGCTGGAGCACCTTTGGGGTTTATCCTTTTTATTAGTGTCACTGTGAACAGTGGATGAGGCCTTTCCTCTAGATGTTTCTCAAGTCCTCAGACACAGGGGAAAAAGCACCTAATAAAAATAAGGGGGAGGTGTGATTGAAGAGAAGGATATACACTCTTGAAAGAGATTTTGGGGCCTTCAGGGAGAGAACCACTCAGAATAGTAAGAAATAGATGCAAACATGTGGATCAAGAAAAGTTAGGCAGCTCAGTGTGTTGGCATACCTTATAATCCCAGTAATCAGGAAGGTGAGACAGGAGGATCAGGAGTTCAAACCCAGGCTAGGTTACATACCGAGTCCTTGCCTCAAGAAAAGAAAAAAAAAAGTTGTGAAACATGGAGACCTGAAGTCCTAATTTTAAACCTTTCATTGTTTTTTCTACTCGCTGCTTGCTGTTCTTAGAACATTGTCTTTAGAGAAATGTAGGTCCAGACTTTGTGCAGAATGAGAATGATCATTACTACAAAGTTTTGTTAAACTAAACAAGTTAAACTACATTTTTAATGAAATTAGGTCGCCAACATAATTTTCATGACATAGTAGTTACGAGGGCTGAACTTTATTTCTGTGATTTAAAAGTAAATAATGAAATGGTCAGATGGAAGGTTAATGAGACTGATACCTGTGTTAATCAGGGCTCACTAGGTGTTTCTATAGAGGACAGAAGAAATAAAATGCAGATATGGCTAACATTTACCTATGCCGATTCAGCTGATGATAGTATTAGTCACCGTGAAACTTTGATTAGGAAAAGGGAAAAGGCTTCCTTGATCGCGGTGTGGTGCTGTGTTGGTGCATTGTAGAGATCAGAGAAGGAAAAGACCTCTTATTTCTTTTTTGAGTCCCTTTTAAAGATAAAGAGTCTTGAAAATGGGGGCCAGAATGCATCTATGGTAAAAAGAGAGACTCTAAAACTAGCCTGATTCCATAATACAAACTTTTAATTTCTTCCTTCAAGGGATTCTCTTCACCCCATTGTCTCTTACTGTTTTTAAGGCCTTATCCCAGCAGTCAATTCACCTCCTTTTCTAAAAATCATAGTCCTTTTGGTTATCTTCCCAACCACTTGCTCAAGGGAAGGATTTGAGCCATATTGATACCTTATCCCCACTATGTAGCCTAATGTCAGGACACTGAGTCAGTACTACGTAAGTGCAAGTTCGATTAAGTGTTAGTCATAAGGGCTCATTACTTACCTTGCCATTGGTTCCCACAACTGGGAAACTTTATAGAAGTAGATTGGGTCAGACCGGACTTCAATCTTTGATTTATGAGCAGTTAAAAATGATCTGGAATCCCATTTCTTTGCTTTTTTCTACTGTGCCTTTCTGAAGTGTTCATTTCATCTTAAGGCTGAAAGGACTATAGATTAATTGTCAGGAATTTTGTGGACCATGTCTTTCTAGACTTTGTATGTACCTGTTTTAAGAAGAAAGGAAGATAGTGTTAGAGTTTTTTTACTGATTGAACCATTTCAGAATCAATCCTAGTGGTCAGGGGATGCTGCTCATGTTTGGCTGAGTCCTTTTTCCTTGAATTAGTCATAATGGAAAAGGAGAGATTGTGACCTGGATTGGTTGATACAAACATGGTTTGCTCTAGAGCTGGAGTGTGATGAAGCATGTGAGCCCAGGAAGAATGAATGCATACCTACCTGGAAATCTGACTGCTGTTAGGAAGGGAAGATATGGATATTCTGTGGGTATTCAACAAATTCCACAATTAATTTTCACTTTATGACTATTCTTTCATATGAATTCACTTAGTAATTTATTGATTGTGTGCTGTGAAAAGAATAGTGAAATTAAATGAGTGTGAGACTTTTACTATTTAGCTGGTGATAGAAGACATTTAAATTGGTAAAATGTTACATATGAAGACACATTTATGGCAGCAGTATGACAGACATCATGTTGAGTGAATCGTATGTAGAGTGTATATTTTATATTCCCCAGGATTATTTGTTTGTTTTTAATCTAGCAGTCACTGTGGAGATGAGACAAGTGGTGGAAACAAAATGTTGGCCCTCATCTTCAAGGCCAGTCAAGAGAATGGTTAACAGGCAGGGACTGGAAAGCATTGCCTTCTCACAGAAGCAAGCTGATGAGGACTGGACCCACTGTAAACACAAGTGAGGGTTTCCACTGAGCCCTGCAGAGTCCTGGAAGCCTGGATGGTTGGAGGAGACACTTAGCATTCTCCAGAGGGAGATTTGCCCAGCTGCTCAGAGAAGTAGATCTAGGGAGAGCAACTGGATCACCCTGGTTCCCAAAGCAGTGGATACAGATTTGATTGGTCACAAGTGGGTGTCTGTGAAAATGTAGGTGTACACGTGTGTAGTCCTCTGTCTGTGACCCATCTCAGTTTACTGGAGGGTTTCTAATGCTGGGTCAATTTTGACTGATCAGATTCATAGTACTATTAGACTGTCACCTTAAAGCTCTCCATTCATATTTATGGAATTTCAGGGAATTTAAAAAACAAAATATCTTGTTTTTCATTCAGCATGTCTACTCATGGACCTGCCTTGGTGCAGACACAATGCAAGGCTCTAGGGATAGGATGGTGATTCAGACTGTTTAGTAGAAGAGACAGGTAACAGGCAAGTAAGCCGATGCATAAAATAATTGCCAGTTGTAGTGATGAGAAAAAAACAAAATGAACAGAGCTGGAGATTACAGAACTCTTAAGACACATTGAAGGCATATTTTTAAATGATCACATTCATAGAAAAGTTGTACCTGTACATGATGTAACTTATTTCTTCCCCCAACACTGGTATTTTGTAAATGATCTCATGGGTTGGAAATCTTTTTGCTAATGATTTCCATAAGTTATCATATTCCCACCAGTTTGAACCATCATTGATACATGCAAGACTGTTGTATTAGGTGCTATGGGACAATTCAGTTGCGTGGTACAGGCTGCACAGTGGGCTACTTAGGCATGTATCGCCAATGGTGCTAGCCACTCAGTGGGACAGTCTTACATGTATGGCCCGATAGTGAACATGTTAAATGCAAATAATTTGGGGGCTGGGGGTTTAGCTCAGCGGCATAAGCGCCTGCCTTGAAAGCAGGCAGTCGTGAGTTCGATCCCCGGTACCGGTAAAAAGGAAAAAGACCAAAAAAAAAAAAAAAATGCAAATAATTTTCATTCCTTTTGTCTCTTGTGTATGCCCTTTGCAGGTCCGTGATGAACCCAGAGCATCCTCCACCATATCCGGGCCCAGGCCCAACAGCCCCATACCCTCCTTATCCACAACCAGCAATGGGGCCTGTGGGGGGACCCTACCCACCTCCTCAGGGGTACCCCTACCAAGGATATCCACAGTATGGCTGGCAAGGTGGACCTCAGGAGCCTCCTAAGACCACAGGTGAGTATCTGTGAATATGTAGAAGAGTGTGTGTGTGTGTGTGTGTGTGTGTGTGTGTGTGTATAGCCCTGTGTCACCAAAGAAAATGTTTATATGGTTTCTTTGGCAGAGAAGAAACTGTTTGGCTTGTGGTTAATATTAATGGTGATGGCTGCAGGTGGCTTACCACTAAGAGACCCAAGTCAGTTCTGCTGACTTCTTTCATCCTGCCATCTCTGGGATTGATGACTTCCTGGCCAACAGGTTCGCAGGGGGTCACCCCCTGTAGCATTGGGCAGGGGTTGGAATACTGCCCTGATTCAGCAACCAGTTTTACATTTCACCTTTCACTTGTTGGGGTTATTTTAACTGTCAACTTGTTGACCCTCAAGTCATCCTCTTGCCCTGTTATTGGGGCTGGTTTTCTTTACTAAATGTTTTCATAATTTAACCTGCTACTTGAGTTTTTAGTCATCTCCTGAGTCTTTCTTGTGTGCTAGAGCAGTGCTACTTAGAGTTCAGTCTTGAGAAAAATGCCAGTCTACAAATTGCCTGTTGCTGGATGATGAAAAGTATAGAAAGTAAGCATAAACATTTAGAAACTTATAGAGCAGTTTGACATTTCTGTGATGTTCAAGCATGTAATCTTGCCTTTTACAAAAAGTGAAGGATTAAAAATAAAATATCTCGAGAAGCACTGTGCTAGATGTCTTAGTGACTATTTTGTGGTTTTTGTTTGTTTGTTTGTTTGTTTGTTTTGTCTTTTTCCTTTTTATCGGTACCAGGGATCGAACTCATGACTGCCTGCTTGCAAGGCGGGTGCTTATGCCACTGAAATCCCCAGCCCCTCTTAGTGACTATTTTGTAACCCTTGAGTTTGGATAGTAACTGCTCTCTGCTTTTTAAAATGGCTGATACATTGAGTGCCTATTTTTTTGCTAATCATCTAGTAAGAACCTTATATACATATGCATTTAATCCTTACAACAATCCTCTGAGCTTATTCTCATTTTACAGTGAAGTAACTAAGGAATAATGATTAACACAAGGTTACTTAACTAGAAGCAGCACATACCAGATTAGAATTCTGATGGTTTGCGTTATTAGTGTTTCATTGCTATGACCAAATGCCTGAGAAAATCAATTTAAAGGCAGAAGGGTTTATTTTAACTCAAAGTTTCAGAGGTTTCTGTCCCTGGTTGGCTGACTCCACTGTTTTTAGGCCCATGATGAGGCAGAAACATCATAGTGATAAAATGGCAGGGGAAAGCAGCTCACCTCATGGCAGCCAGGAAGCAAAGAGCAACAGAGAGAGGGAGGAACTGGCCAGGCAAAAGATATAGTAGTTAGTTGTTTTGAAACACAATGTTTGGTAATCAGTGCATTTTGACATAGAAATTTTCCCCATTACTCCTCGTTTATTTGCTCTCTGATGCACAAACTAGAATGTGTGTCAATTGCCTGTGACTTGCTGCCTTCTCCAGCCAAAACAGTTTGTGTAGTACTTGCTGTTGTCTGTACTCATGATTCCCAGAATCAGTTGAGTACCAAGATATCACTATACCTGAGGTCACATTACCATAACCCACTCCCTTCACCTAGGCTACACCTCTCAGTAGCCCATTCAACTATGTTCTTTCATGGCTTAACTCATTCATAGGGTTAGCATTCATAATCCAGTCACTTCCCTAAAGCACATCAGTAACCAAGCCTTCAACAAAATGATTGATTTCACAAAGGCAGTTGAAAGCTGTTCAGCATTCTTTCCCTCAGATATACCCAGGATTTTCTCTGTCATTAGTTTGTGAGTTATTAAATGTCTGGTCCAGAGCCAGGCGTGGTGGTTCATGCCTGTAATCTCAGCACTTGGGAGGCCAAAGCAAGAGAACATTGCAAGTTTGAGCCTGGACTACAAAGTGGACTCAAGGCCAGCCTAAACTGCATAGTGAGACCCTGTCTCAAAAAGAGAAAAATAAATAAGTAAATAAATAAATGTCTGATCCCATTCTGCATCCACACATAGAAGGTGATATCAGATGGCAAATTTTTCTCTCATCTGGGGGGTCCAGATTTTGTGATTAGGTCCCTTTAGGGGTGTAGGCTCACTAAGGAATGAACCCTTTGGGGAAACAACTTTATTCCTTGCTCTTGGGGTTATTTGGGGATCTCCAGTCAGAATCATGTATTCTCATTCAGTGTGTTTGAGCTCTGTTTAGAAATTTAAATTTTTTCTCTTTAGAAGGATGATTTTAAGTTCATGTGCTACAGACTTTTCCCTGCTAAAGTGTAAGTTTATAATACTTTCTGTTAATGGTTACCCAGGTGGGAATGATTTCTTTTTTTAAAAGGAGGATTTCCTTCAACCTTTCATAATGATGTCTGATAATTACTAAGGGCTTACTAAAGTGCATGAATTGGTAGGTGAAGAAGATGGCAGAACCTTTTTTGGTCATCATTTATGACACAGAGTTCATTTTTCAGATATTGTAGCCACAAAAACAAAACTGAGCACTTCTATTTGTCTTGGGTAACCATGTGATTGGACATAATTGATGGTTATGAGAGTAAGATTTGCTAGAGGGCATACCTGGAGGTTATGTCAAGGATATCCTGGACAGTTTGTAATACTAATTATTCAACTAGTGTTTCTTGAGCACAGGGATTAGAATTAGCCTTACATAGTAGTCACAATTTTGTAGCATCAGTCCCATGTTAAAAGCTGAAATTCAGCAAAGTTGTGTTTCACTTTTGTATTGTATAACATGTTACCCCAAAATTTAGTGGCTTAGAACAACAATGATTTATTTCTCTAGATTTTCTGAGTTAACAAGGAAGTTCTTTGGCTTCATGTGATCTCCACTGGGGCCGAGAGTGTGCCAGACCTCAGCCCATAGTATTATAGCTCTGAGATTTGAATGTCTGTGCCTCCTTGGCTCTTAGCATTACAACTCCTGGGGGCTTCCAGACATCTTTAGCTCCTCCATACTCTGGGCTCATAGCCCCTTTGGTAGCTTTCTGAAACTCTTCCAGTAGCTTTCAGTGACCCTCTGAGGCTCTCTGTAGGTCATTGCAAATCTGCACATCACTACTGGTCTCCACCAGTCTCCACTGCTCTTAATTCTTTCTTCCACCACTCTCTGGAGCTCTTCAAGGGTAATAGACTTTAATGTTAGTATCCTGCTTAGCCTGCTCTACCCAAGATAAGAATCTTTAGTAGGCAATAGAATCACTGGAATGAGGCTTTTATTGAGACTACAGCACAGTGAGGAAGTGCATAGGACAGGGTCCTCTGGGACTTATCCTAGGAGTGTGTGAGAATCCGGCATATGTAGAGAATAGTGGGTCATGCATGTGAAACTCTTCATATTTTGCACACTTATTTGGGGACTTCTGAAGTAATGACTGAAGGGAGTAGGACCATCAGACTGCATGGCTGTCATCCAGAGCAGCTGTAGGGCACAGTCATCTGGAGTAGGTCTCTGTTTCAGGCTTGCTGGAGTGAAGGCAAATATCTCCCAGAGCAGCCATGGGGCATACAGGACAGGCTCATCTGTGATGGTAATAGCTTTGCTGAGTTGTGGGAGAAGCAGGCTCCACTGACAGTTTCTGTAAAAATGGCAGGAGCTCTAATTGCATCTTCTGCTTTTGAAGACTCTCTAGGAGGGCTTGGAGTGCTGATCATGGCTCATTGGGATTTGGGGACTTGGAGACACCAACAGTGGTCCCCAGTTACTCGTTGATCTTTGCTTTGTCAGGTGTGATCCTCCATATCTCCTCAGAGAGGCAGCAGGAGTGGTCCAGAGCTGTGGGGAGGGAGTTGTGCGTCAAGACTGTCAGCCACACTGTAGCTCTTGTCAAGGCTGCAGAAAGGCAAGTCACTCCAGCTGTCCTGGGGAGATGAGAGAAAGGGATATTGTCTTGGTTGCTGAGACAAAATACCTGACACCCAAAATTAAGAAAGAAAAGATTTATTTAGCTCACAGTTTTCAGTCCATAATAAGCTGGCTCCAAGGGGCAACATTTCAATGTGGCAGAAGATAGTAAAGGCAACAAGAGGAAAAAAGGGGGAAACGAGCTTTCTTTCCTTCCTTATATTGTAAGCAGACTCCCCCCTCCCTTAAACTTCTAAACTTCTCAAGTTGACACAATGAATCAACCATTACTGTGATGGCAGTTCATCAGATGATGATCCTGATCCCTCGCTGGCCTTCAAAAGGAAAAAGGAAAGGTTGAATTTCATTTTTCTATCTTACTCTCAACAATTCACATCCTTCCCATGTGCAAAATATGTCCACTTCCAAAACGACCGTATGTATCACCCAATAAGTACATCAGCTTAAAATTCATCATTTAAGTAGTTTATATGTAGATCAGGTCACTAACCTGCCATGCTCATGCATGCACCCTACCTGTGCTCTTCTGCTCTTTCATGCCCCACCTCTCCTCATTGCCACTCTGCACCACACATTTCTGGAGACTAAAGTAGCTTCTCCATGAAGCTCACCTGTGGCACACTCCAGTAGAATTTGTCCCTCCCTTTTCCCTACTTACACGTACACAGATTTCATTTGAAGCACCTCCTTTCTCTCCAAATTCAGTTAGTTTCCACTTTAGTTTATGTCTGAATTCAGTCAACCTTGTTGTTATTGGTATGGTTTAGACTTTCATCATTTTAAGGCCACAAGTGACAAAACCTCAGCCTCGAATATTTATTTTTATCTGCAAAATTTCATTTCCTACCATTGATTAATACTGTACTTTTTTTTTTTTTTTTTGGTCTTTTTGAGACAGGGTTTTGCTATGCAGTTCAGGCTGGCCTTGGACTCACTTTGTAGTCTGGGCTGGTCTCAAACTTGCAAATGATTCCCCTGCCCCAGCCTCCCAAATGCTGGGATTACAGGCGTGTGCCACCACTCCCAGCAAATACTGTTCTTTTAAAAACATAAATATGATCTCATAATTTGATACATCATATAACATATTTTAGTCTTATCTGGCCCTCTAATTGCCCTTCTTTCCACCCTTATTTACTTCTTTTTGCCTAATATTAGTATCCCTTCTACTGTCATACTATCTTTGTAATTTTATATTCCATATACTAGAGGAAACACATTTGTGTTTCTAAATTTTTCCTTAATATGATGCCCCTAGTTCCATCCATTTCCCTGCAAATGTCAGAATTTCATTCTTCTTTATGAATAATAATCTGTATTTTATTTACTTTTAATTTTTAAAAAAATTAGTATTTCTCATCCATAATGATCACATCATCATAGGGAATTTGTACCTCTGCATGAAATTTTAATTCTTGCTTTTATTCCATTCTATTTCCCTCCTTTCAACTCTTCTTCACCTTCCAGTTCACAAAAGCTTTGTTTCCATATTTTTCCTTCCATTCTTTTTTTCCCTTTTTCCCTTCCTTCCCTTACCCCTTCCTATTTAGTATGTTCTTCCTACTTCCCAATATCTGTTTCCCATTATGTTCCTTATTTGCCCTTTTAGGTTTCTGATACCAGAGAAACAATGTGATATTTATACTTGTGTGTTGTACTTTTTTCACTTAAGATTCTGGCTTCAGGGTGCATCCATTTACCTAAAAACTACTCAAGTTTATCCTTTATGTCAGAATAGTACCCCGTTGTATATAAATACCACATTTCTTTATCTGTTGATGGGGATATGGGCTGTTTCCAAGATTTAACTATTATAAATTGTGCTGCTATAAACATGGCGTGCATATATCACTGAGTTATGATGCTTTTAACTCTTTCAGGAAGACACCTAGGAGGGGAACTACTGGGTCAAATGAAACCTCTGGTTTTAATATTTTTGAGGAATCTCCATACTGATTTCCAGAATGGTTTTACCAATTTATTTTCCCGTCAGCAATGTAAAAGTGTTCCTTTTTCCCCACAGCCTTGTAAGTACTTGTGGGTTCATTTCTTGATGATAGTCATGCTTTCTGGGGTGAGATGAAATCTCAGTGTAGTTTTAACTTGCATTTCTTGAATAACCAGTGATGTTGAACATTTTTTCATATATTTATTTACTGTTCATACTTTTTGATCATCAACCTTAAATATAACTAGCAACAGAGAATCAAGCACCTGAGTAAAGAAGCTTCTAGAATGAAAGACGGTGGTTCAAATTGCATAAGGGAACTCTCAGACACCCATTTGATACCCAGGTCTTTACCAAACCAGAATTTTAAAATTTTTTGCCAGTAGTAGAAGTTTGATGTATGTTTCAGTTACCTATTGGTACGTCACAAACCACCCCAATTCATAGAAATTGGAGGCTCTAGACTTTAAATAGGGCTTGCAGGAAAGACTGATGAATCTCTTCTCCATGTGACTTGCACTAGGGGTAGGACATAAGTGATACCAATCAGTGTGCTGGCTTGGGTATGTATGTGCCTTTTCTATCCTGCTGTAACAGTCATACACTTTCATGCTGGCTGCTGTTGGGTTAACTTACACCTTCAGTGCAGAGAAAGAAACCTTTTGAATTGGCAGCCTCTTCAAAAGGCGAGGGATGGGAGCCTGAGGGCAGACTGCCTGTTGGGAGTCCTCAGAGGATACCTTGCCAAACTGCTGTTATTCCTGAATGTGTTCCCAACCAGAGTTTGATTTATTTCACTTATGAGTATGGTCTCAAGCTGTGTCCATTTATTTATAAATATCTCAATGTGATCATTCTTTATAGCTGAGTAGTACTCCATTGTATAAAAATACCACAACTTTTTTATCCATTCTTCAGTTGATGGACACTTAGGTTGTTTCCAAGATCTGGCTGTTACAAATTGTGCTGCTATAAACATGGGTGCACATATATCACTGTGGTATGATGCTTTCAGTTTTTCTGGGAATATGCCTAGAAGTGGTCAAATGGGGCTTCCAGTCCCAGCTTTCTGAGAAATCTCCAGACTGACCTCCACAATGGTTGTACCAGTCTACAATCCCACCAACAGTGCAGGAGAGTTCCTTTTTCCCCACAGCCTCTCCAGCATTTGTTGTTGGTGGTTTTCTTGATCTTGGCCATTCTTTCAGGAGTGAGATGAAATCTCAGTGTGGTTTTAATTTGCATTTCTCTAATGACCAGTGATGGTGAACATTTTTTCATGTATTTATTTGCCATTTGTATTTCTTCATCTGAAAATTGTTTATTCATCTCAGATGCCCATTTTTGGATTGGGTCTTTGAATTTTGGGGGTCTGATTTTTTTTCATTCTTTATATGTTTTAGACAGAAGTCCTTTGTCTGAGGGGCAGTTCACTAAGATTTTTTTCCCAGTTTGTGGGTTTTCTTTTAACTATGCTGGAGATTTCTTTTGACATGCAGAAACTTTTTAATAAGAGGCGATCCCAATTATTGACTCTGGGAAATATTTCCCATGCGGTTTGAGTCCTGTTCGCGTCTTCAAGGTTTTTACCCAATTTGTCTTCCAATAAATTTAGTGTTTCTGTTTTAATATTTAGATCTTTGATCCATTTAGATTTTATTTTAGTCCATTTATTAAAGAGATTGTCGTTCTTCCAGTGAACATGTTTGGCTCTTTTATCAAAGATAAGGTGGTTGAGTGTGTTTGTAGTTGTGGTTGTATCTTCTAATCTATTCCACTGATCTTCGGCTCTGTTTTGGTTCCAATACCATGTTGATTTTACTACAGTTGCTTTGTAGTGTAACTTCAAGTCAGGGATTGTGATACCTCCTGCCTTGCCTTTGCTGCTTGGAACTGTCCTTGATATTCTAGGTCTCTTCTCGCTCCAGATGAATTTTAGGAGTGATTGCTCGAGTTCTATGAGGTATATTGATGTATTTTTATCGGGAGTGCATTTAATCTGTATAAAAGTTTTGGGAGAATGCCCATTTTCACAGTATTTATTCTTCCTATCCATGCGCAAGGGATGTCTTTCCATTTTCTGAGATCTTCAATTTCATTTTTCAGTGTATTATAATTTTTCCTGTATAGATCTTTCACTTCTTTCGTGAGAGTAATTCCTAAATATTTCAATTTTTTGATTGTTAGTGTGAAGGGTGTGGTGTCTCTTATTTCTTTCTCTGTGACTTTGTTGTTAGTGTATAGGAATGCTACTGATTTTTGAGTATTGATTCTGTATCTAGCTACATTACTGAATTTATTTATTGTATCTAGGAGTCTTTCAATGGAGTTTTGGGGATCTTCTATATAGAGTTTCATGTTATCTGCAAATAATAATAGCTTTACTTCTTTTTTTCCTATCTTTGTGCCTTTTACTTCTCTCTCTCGTCTAATTGCTCTGGCTAGTATTTCCAGAGCTATATTAAATAAGAGCGGTGATAAGGGACATCCTTGTCTTGTACCTGATTTTAAAGGAAAAGCCTTCAATTTTTGGCCATTTAGTATGATATTGGCTGTTGGTTTGTCATAGACGGCCTTTATAATATTGAGGTAAAGACCATCTATTCCAATTTTCTGCAAGGTTCTTATCATAAATGAATGTTGGACCTTAGCAAAAGCTTTTTCTGCATCTATAGAAATGATCACGTGATTCTTACTTTTGGCTGTATTGATATGGTGTATTACATTTATTGATTTATGTATATTGAACCATCCCTGCATGCCTGGGATGAATCCCACTTGGTCATGGTGTATGATCTTCTTGATGATTTGCTGCATCCTATTTGCCAATATTTTATTGAGGATTTTTGCATCTGTGTTCATTAAGGAGATTGGTCTATAGTTCTCTGTTTCAGTTGGGTCCTTCTCTGGTTTGGGTACTAGAGAAATATTTGCTTCTAGGAACGATTTAGGAAGGATTGCTTCCCTTTCAATTTCGTTGAAGACTTTGAGGAGTGTTGGCATTAGGTCTTCTTTGTATTTCTTGTAGAATTCTGCAGTGAATCCGTCTGGCCTGGACTCTTCTTTGTAGGTAAAGATTTAATTACATTTTCAATTTCATTAATAGAAATTGGGTTATTCAGTAGTTTTACATCTTCATGACCTAGCTTTGGTACTTCGTATGCTTCTAGGAATCTGTCTGTTTCCTCTGTTATCAAACTTTTGAGAGTAGAGGTTTTCAAAATAGGTGTTGATGATCTTCTGTATTTCTGTAGGGTCTGTAGTAATTTTGCCTCTTTTATTCCTTATTGCATGAATTTGAGCTTTTTCTTCCCTTTTTAAAATAAGGTTGGCTAGGGGCTTGTCAATTTTTTTCAAAGAACCAACTCTTTGATTCATTGTTTTTTTTGGATTGTTTTTTTAGTCTCTATTGCATTGACTTCTGCTCTGATTTTTATAATTTCTTCTCTTCTTTTGGCTTTGTGCTTGACTTGCTCTTTTTCTAGATGTTTGAGGTGTAACATCGGGTTATTTATTTGTATTCATTCTATTTTCCTGATGTGGGAACTCAGTGCAATAAATTTTCCTCTGAGGACAGCTTTCATTGCATCCCACAGATAAGTTGTATTTGTGTTTTCATTTGTTTTCAGGTGTTGTTTAATTTCTTCTTTAATTTCCTCTCTGACCCACTGATTACTCAAGAGTGTGTTATTCAGTTTCCATGTGTTTGTGGGATTTTTGCAGTATCTTTTATCATTAATTTCTAATTTCATGGCACTATGGTCTAATAGCATGCAAGGGATAATTTCAACCCTTTTGCATTTATTTAAATATGTTCTGTGAATTAATATATGGTCTATTTTAGAGAATGACCCATGTACTGCTGAGAAGAATGTGTATTCTGTTGTTGGGTGGAATACTCTGTATATGTCTATTAAGTCCATTTGTTCACAGGTGTCATTCAGTTCTTTTATTTCTTTGCTGATTTTCTGTCTGGTTGATCTGTCCATTGGTGTCAATGGTGTGTTAAGATGATCTGTTAGAATTATTTATGTATAATGTAGCGCTATACCGCTATAGCACTAGATTCTAGGGTAGGGAAATTGGCTTTACTCCTGGATCTAGGTAGTCGGTAAAGTCACTTCGCAAGATGGCACACATAATGGGAGATCTTTGGAAACACTACCTCAAGTGTCAGAGTTAGGTTAGTGATTTCCTATTCAGTGAAGCAGTCTGAGAAGCAGCTAGATTCTTATATTTATGTCATAATAACAGGACTAGAAAAGGCAAAGATTTAAATATAATCACTAGTCTTATATCAAAATATAGGCTCTTTAAGGAAAATTGTGTCAGTTGCTTAGAGACTCATAAAAGAAGGGAGGTTGAAATTCTATCACCAAAGTAAAATGACTTTCATTTTTTATTTTTTATTTTTGTACAAGAAATTGAATTCAGGATCTTGCACTTACCGGCCAGCACTGTGCCACTGAGCTATATCCCCAGTCTGTGACTCCTACTTAGATACCTCAAATTATTAAAAATAAAGGACTCTTCAGGTAACCAGCCAGGTTAGTCACCCTTTTAACCCCTTGGCAGACATTGCTAGTCACACTATCTTGTGCTAGGAATGAATATGGTTTCAGAAGCCTTCTTACCAAGCATTCTAGACAGCTGCTAGGAGTAGGTTTGAATTGTTAGACAAGATAAAACAACATGAAGGGTTAAACTACTCTTATTAAGTTAACGTGCTCTTTTTAGTGCTAGAGACTTAGTGACTTGCCAAGCTCAGTGAGATGTGACTAGTATGGAAGGCTCCTGACCCCAAGCTAAGTGCATTTCCAAGACTCTGCAGAAATTCTCAAATATCTACCAAAGTAAAATAGCTGTTTTTCCAGCCTCCTCCCCCTTTTTTGTAACTGGAACCCTTCCCCACACAAAACACTAAGCTACCTACAAGTTAAAGCAGGACTCAGTTTTCTAGAAGACAGAAGTAGAGTATAATATAAAACTAGACTCAGATCTCTTTATTCAGGACTTGGGAAAGTTGCTTATTATCCTGGGTCTTTGAGTGTACCCTGATTCCCCCTGGAAGTCTGATATAGGCAGAGCTTCCTCTGCCCTTCATCTTTCTTTCCATAGTTCCTCAAACAGTGCTGAGCACATGATGTATAGTATATACTCAGTAATTGTGTGTTAGATGAATTGAAATACTACCATAAAGGGTGGTGGTGAAGTCACAGTAGGCATGTGGTTCCCTCATTTGTGTCCCTTTGAGATCCTTCCCTTGCTGTGTAACTCTGGTGAGTCCATAGATTGGGGTTTTATACTTGTCTTTCTGAGTGAGGACTGTGATGTCTGGTAATATATTGACTTAAAGTAAGTTGTGCTAAAGCTCAGTTAGCCTTTGAACCAGTTTCTAAGTTGGAAACTACACAGTGATCCTACTTAGCTCTTTGTAATTGAAGAAAATGGAAAGAGTGTGAATATTCAGAGGGCCTTTCTGGGCTGTGAGGCCTAAAGCCAATAAGCAAGATGTTGGGAGAAGGCTCTTCATCCCACAAGTTAGAGATTGTGAGGAGGTGATAGAATACTTTATTTCTCCTTCTACACAGACAGCATTCTTGGTGTCTCATGCAGCTTTCATCAGTCATTATGAGGATAGATGGGAAGGAAATGTAGTGGTCTGGCATCTCTGGTTAATTGACCTGCGGTGTAGAATTACAGACTGGCTCCTTTGAGGCTTTTATGCCTTCTTTCATCAGAAACTCCACTTAATCATTTGCATTGCCCTGGGCCAGCTTTCCAGCATTTCACAAGACCAGTGCCTCCTTTCTTTGCCAGGTGTCAGGTGTCAGAATGCCCCAGCAAGGACACTGCCACATGCTGTCAAAAGCCATGTTAGCTTAGGAATCTAGAGTTCAGTACTCTGACTTGTAGGTAGAATTCAGTTCTCTGGAATTTTGCTTATTTTTCTGTAAAGGGATTATAGGGCCACAACAAATAAAGGAACATATCTTATATAGCTATGACACCTCTGTGGCCAATGAGGATAAAATTAGTGCTCTCACAAATTGTTACGTTTTTGCTTTGTGGGTAGGTGCAAGTGAAGAATTATAGGAAGCTCTCAGGAAAGGAGAGAAGACTGATTGCTAAGGGTCACTATGCTCTACTCTGAGAGTCCCAGCTGGCCTGAGGCAAAGAGACAACTCCAAAGCCACCTCTCACCTGTAATCATAGCCGTGTAACTAGAATCCCTTCTTCTGCTTATGTCCCTGCTGTGTCTTCTAGCTAGATCTCATAGTAGTCCCTCATTTCACTTGAGTAAAAACCTGAGTCTTTGCAGCGACCAGCAAGGCCCTGTGTGAGCAGAGTACTGCTGTCTCTCTCACTACGCTGCTGGGCCACTTGCTCGCTGTGCTCCACCTTCTCAGGCTGTCTGGGACACTCACTAGGACACTCCAGAGCCTCTGTGATGGCCACTTTCATCCCTCAGGCTTCTACTTCATGGCTGCTTGCTCAGCTGTGACATAGCCTGAGAGGCCTCCCAGCCACTCCCTCTTCTCCTGCCCTTTGAATAAAGCACACAGACTGCACCCTGCATGCCATTCATTCTCTTCTCTCCCTTGCCTAACATGCTGTGTTTCCTTGTTCCTAGGCTGCATTTTTTTCTTCCCACTGGACTGTCAGCTCCTTGAAGGGAGGACATTTTTTTTTTTTTTTTTTTTTTGGTACCAGGGATTGAACTCATGACCTTATGCTTGCCAGGCAAGTGCTTATGCTGCTGAACTAAATCCCCTGCCCCAAAGGGGGGACCTTTTGCCTTTTATTCACTACTGAATTCCAAGTGTTTGACCCATTCTCCTGTTGTATTCTGGCTATGAAAGATATCTTGTGTGGCACTTCCTTTAGGTTCATTTTCATCTCATCTATATGGAATCTGTGAATTATCTTCCTGTGTCAGTCCTGTTGCTGATCACTGTATATCCTTCATCAATTCATTGACATGACAGTTCCATCTTGAGGAAGTGGATCCTCTCAAAGTAGGTAACTTTCCCAAATTCAGAGCCAGTAAGTGACAGAGCAGGTGTTCTGATATCCACGTTTGGCTTGAAAACCTGTTCTCAGGGCCAGTATTGCATCATTGGCCCCCCCTCTAGAGTTCCTTCCAGGTCTGACATTGCTGCTGTTCCCCGTCAGATGTGGCTAAGGGCCATGTTTGGTGTATTTTGTGCCTCTTTGGTGCTTCTTCCTTTTTGGCCTCCTAGTTTATCTAGGTCTCTGCTTTCTTAAGCAAAAGTTGAATATTGTGTAAAATATTCCTCTGTAGCTGATCCTGATTCTTTGTTCAATCCATTTAACTTCTTGGTATATGCGAGATACTGATTTGAATCTTCTAATGGTCAACTGGAGTTTTTCATGGAATGCTTTGAAAAAATGCCCCTCGGTCCCACATGAGTCTGGATCAGTGTCCTTAAGACATTAGCTGGGCCCATCTGTGGTGCAAGAAGCTTGTGGTTTTTGACCCAGCAAGTAGTTCTGGATGCATAAACCTTCCATTAGGTGAGGAGATGGACAAAGCTTTGGTGACCACAGGACCATCTTCTGTGGCTCAACTCAAAGATGACAGACTGCTAATGGGGTCCTGCTGAGGTTTGTGGCTCTTGAAGAGGGCTCTAGCATCAACTGCTGCTCTGTCATCCTAGGGACTTTCTTTCCTTAACCCAAAGAAGGCATGGGGCATAGAACTTGCTGATCCTAGGTGTGGAGTGAAGTCATTTCTCTTTCCTTGTTTTAAATTGGTATGTTTGTGATACATAACAATTACACTCACGATGGCAAGTTGGCACATGGACTTATTACATCTTAATCAGTTTTACTTCCCCTTCTCCTGACCCTCCCCACTTTTTGCCTTCTTTCCTTTTTGCAGTATCCTCTTGGCCTGCATTTCATTTGGAGGCCATACTGAGTTGCTGTGTGATAGGCAAGAGAAACTGTGTATACTACTGAAGGGTTTAAATGTTTTTTTCTGGCCCCCTTAGAGGTTTTCTGTTATTCTTAGAAGAAATGACTAGCATTCCAAAGACCTTGAGGCCCCTCGTAGTCTGGCCCTAATACCAGGTTTCAGATCCTCAACCTCACCAGGCAGTCTCTTCCACATGCCATTTGCAAATGCTGTTCCCTCCATATGAGTTGGGGAATTTTTCATGAATCTCTGAGTCAGTACAGATAACTTCAGTGCATCTTTTCCATTTACTCATGTGTCCCTTTGGTGACACATGTGATACTCCCCACCTCCCAGTCTAGTCAGGTTTCTGTCCTTCATGGTGCTATATTGATTTATAATTTCATAGTTTTGATTCTCATTATTGAATTAAATGATTTGTTTTGTTTGCCAACTGAAAGATCCACGATAGGAGACTTTGGTCTAATTTGACTGACCCAATGAAGAACAGTTTAGACATATTAGGGGACAGGACAGAGTGAGGCTGGCCCTTGCAGAAAACACTGCACTATTTTTCCTCCCTCACCTTAGTCATTTTTTTGGTCTCAGAGTGGAGCATAGTATTCATTGTGTATCACGGGGCTAGCGTATGTCACAGTACTGGCTATCATAGACATCTGAGTAGTGAGAACTGAACAGTGTAATGTGGGGCCACTCTTGCCTCCACTGAGTTCTAGCCCTCTTTCTCTTGTCCATAAACATAATAATAACACACAAACAATTTTTAAAAAATTCCACTGATAATCCAGGTACCCTGTGATTTCAAATCATGTTATTTCCTAGTCAGTTCTTCCTGACATGCACGTGATGTGGTGTATGGCTCATTTTGTATAGATAGCACCACATATCCTGTTGCATCTCCACCCCTAACATATGCTTCATTAAAGGAACCTTTCTGTGGGGCAGTTTCAAGAGTTTCATAGTCTCAACACTGCTGATATCTGGGCCAGAAATTTTTCTGTTATAGGAGTTTATCCTGTGTATTCCAGGATGTTTAGCAGCATCCCTCGCCTTTAGTCACTAAATGCTGGTGGTGTTCTCTCAGTTATGACAGCCAAAACTGTCTCCAGGCATTACCGAATGTCCCATAAGGGCCAGTATCAACCTCTTGAGAACCACTGCCATACAATCTGAATAATTAAAAACTTAAATGGATCATTGCTTTTGAACCTTGTGAAGGAAAAGACAGAGGCCATTCTAATCAGCTTTGTCAGCAACTGAAAAATGCATGGCTTTCTCTGGTGGCCTGCTGAGGGAGCTTCCAGAATTTAGAACTATAAAGAACTCCTTCCTTTGTTTCTGAGTCTCTCTGTAGTCTGGGACTAGAGTCTGGCTCTTCGCTACCAATTCCTCTATAAAATGATCAGAACATAAAGAATATGATGCTGGCGGTTTAAGTCTCTTAATATTAAATATTACATATTTATTAAATAATATACTACCTAAAAGCTAATATTTGCATAGTAGTTACTGTGTGTTGGGCATGTTTATGTATTAACTCACTGAGTCCTCAGAACAACCTTCTAAGGTAGAGCTTGTTATCTGGATAAAGAAACTGAAGTGTAGAGAGCTGACTTGTGTGTGGACACAGGGCCAGGGACTGGTGGAGCTGAGAGCCAGAGCCTGCACCTTGACTTTAGAGCTTGTGCTCTCAGCAGTGACCTTTACTGAACACCTACTGTGATGCCTAGAATTGAGCTGATGACTTTGTAGCTTCCAAATTTTGTAATTGTCATTCAGGATAAGTGATACTATCCCAGATTTTACAGATGTGGAACAAGATGTTTAGAGAAGCTATCACATCTTGCCTGTGGTCCCCCAGGTCTCTGATCCAGAGCCTCATATATTTCCATGTATCATGTAGTCTCCTATGTGTGAGTACACATTTTTTATAACCTTGTTTTCCTTTTCCCTATGAAACTACCACTCAGTCATTCAACAATACCAGTTAAGTGCCTGCTGTAATTTAGTGCCAATCACTAAACAAATGCTACCATTTCTAAACAGACCTTAATTAGGTGCTTTGGATACATTATATTATTTAATCAGTCAGGAGCCTGGTAAGCATCCCATTTTAGAGATTTGGAGACTAAGATTCAGAGATGAAATAACTTCCCTAAGGTCCATTAAAATAGTAATTAGCTGAGACTTTACTTAAACCCAGGTCTGTCTGGTTCCAGATTATATTAACTATTGTGCTCTTTTTGCATTCTATTAGAGAATATTTTTTTGAGACTAGATTTCACTGTGCATTTCAGGCTGGCCTGAAACTCACATCGATCCTCCCACCTCAGCCTTGCAAGTTCTAGGCTTATAGGCTTATGCCACCACACCCAGCTATTAGAGAATATTTTTAAAGTACTTCAAAATGAGTAGTAATATACATTGTTAGCAGTGGTAGAGAAGGAGGACTCGATGTGTTCGCTCTAGCAGCTCTCAATTATAACACCTCACAAAGACAGACAAGGATGGTTTTCAGTGAGTATACTGGGGACTTGATATGAACTTTGGTTGCCTTTCTACTTTAGGAGAAAGTGGGACTTCTGGCCTTAACTTGACCACTCGTTAGCACTTTGATGATGGGCACCCTAATGACTGCACTCAATCTCATGGACCTCTGAGTCATATGAAGACAGTCTGGTCATGAGAACACCAATCTTAAAGATTGCCTCAGCTACTTGCATCTTCTTGAAAATAGAGACAAAATCTGCCTTGGTCAAATACTTTGTACCAGTGATGGTGAACCTTTTAATGCTTTCAGTGATAACAAACAGTCTGCTTTGGCATGCATGCCATAGATTCACAACCACTTCTTTATACAAAACATTCTGTTTTGCCTTTTTAAAGACCTTGGCTTGCCCAGCACTCAGAGGTACTGGAGTATGAAAAGACGGCTGCTGTTTGCAGATCCCATTTCCTTAGCTGGCTGTTGATGCCCAGTAGATGCTGGCTGAAGCAGCTTGGGTTGGCCAGACCTGGCTGGCTTAGAGAAACAGAAGGTGTTTTTAAAATCTTACGCTGCTTCCAGACCAATTTCTCACTGTTCTTTTTAAAAAGTCCCCTTCTACCCAGTGGAGTCTGGGTTTTCTGCTCTAATTCTACATTTCCCAGTCTTGAAAACATGGCACACACATTCCCTTCACCTCTTGTATAACTTTCTTTAGTTAAGCTGATATAAACAATGAGGACATAGATTTGGTGGGCAAGAAAAAAACTGGTTTGGGTAAAAGGCAGCTAAAGAAATTAGAAAGTACAGGTGGGATAGAGTAGGTCAGGATCAAATGATCATGGGTGGGAGGGACCACTCTGAGGATGTTGCTGTGGGGGATACCCAGGGAGGTGAGGATATGTACCTGTGATAACAAAGAGGCATTAGCTATACCCAAAGGGTCCAGTTTCCAGGGTGTTGTGACTGTCACCACTCCAATTGCTTGTGTGGCACAGTGCCTATAGTTACCTAGGGCGGTTCTCCCAGCGGTCAGCATGGTTAGCCACATGGGAAGCCAGAGGAGGAACCTCTTGACAACTGACAACCTATTCATTTTCTGAAGCTTCCCTTGGGTTTTCATGGTAGTCACTCTCAGAAGAACTGGCCATTGTGGTATAAGTCGGTACCTTTTTTAACAGTCTGCAATTCTACTTATAGCACGGCTCCCCAGAGTTGAGATGTTCTAAAAATTAGGATGTGACACAAGATAATTATAATTAGACTATTGACAGTGAGGATGGAAAGAATTGGTATCTGTGCTGTGGATAAGGACACCAGACTATGACAGAGTGTGAGGACCATGTCCAGAGTGATCTGTGGGCAGAATTATTGGTTCATTCCCAACTCCTGCTTAGTTTAGCTCTGCTAGCACTCAAGAGCTTCTGCTTCTGGCTGCACTCAAGTTCCCACTCAGTGGAATCTGGCTACTTTCTAAAAATTACTTTACTTAGGTGGTAATGGGGATCATATCTAGGACCTTGTACATGCTAGGTTAGTGATCTTCCAACCTTAAAAAATGCTCTCCTCAACCCTTAAAAAATTTTTTTAAAATTTTGAGACAAGATCTCCCTAAATTGAGCAATCTGGCCTCAAACTTGTGATCCTCCTGTTCCAGCCTCCCAAGTAGTAATATTGTAGGGTGTGGCAGTGTAGCCCAGTAAAAGTGACTTTTTAAATTACAACAGTGTATTTATTTTCCTGCCGGAAGGCTCGGGGGTAGCCTAGTGGTAGAGCATTTGCCTAACATGTACAAAGCCCTAGATTTGATCTCTATCTAGTACCACAAAGAGAAAGAAAAAGACAGTGTGGAGAAGGACAGATCAAGGAAAGATTTCTTCCTTCTGGAAAATAAGTAATACCCATAGTTTTACTACACAGAAATAGCAGTTAGCATTTTGGCATATATATTTTATGATGCAATCCTTTTTGGAATTCATCTAGCGTGTCAGTCTCTGTCTAGGGGATGTATTTGCAGACAGTATAATGGTACATAAAAGTATTGTTGGGTATTCTGATGTTTTTGTTTTCATTGTTAGTTCTGTTCTCAGCTGCACCTTGGCTCCTGAGGATAGAAGTCTTCAGGAGTGGATATTGGTTTTCACTGAGGCCTCCATTTTAGATGTCAGTTTCACACTGCTGACTTCATGTTGTTTTAAATCCCCAATTTCTTGGAGGTTTTGTTGTTTTGTTTTTGTTTTTGGTGCCAGAAATCAAACTCAGAACTTTGAGCTTGCCAGGCAGGCACTGTTTTGTTTTTTAATCTTAAAACAGTGTAAAGCTCTATAATACAGATTGCTTTTCTTTTTAGCCTTTTATTAATTTAGTTTATAGAATAATAGCAATAATAGCCACAATTTATGGTCTGTTAATTATTGTGCCAGGTACTATGCTAACTACTTTCTGAGGAGTAGCTCTTTATAATCTAAGAGCTTGAGAAAACTGAGTCATGCACACAGAATTTGCTACTTAAATGGATTATACCTGGTGTAATATAACCTGTAAATCCTAGTGCGCCTGCATCGGTAAGAGCTGGACCTTAGGGATACAGAAATGCAGAGGACCCAGCTTCAGCCCCATGAGCTGCCTCATTGGCAGGAGCCAGAGTTCCATGGAGACTGGTCCAGTGAGCAGATCTGGCAGTATTTGAGTCCCCTACCTGGTCTACTGCTATTACAATCTTGCCTTGGCTCCTTGGGCAGGTGGATCTGTTTTCCAGGAAATATTTTCTTACCAACCCTTATAGAAAGTCTTATCAGCTTTTACTAGCAGGCCTGCTGTGTACAGTCAGGATTGCAGCCCTTTGGTTTTGAGAAACTAAAACTGTTCTCCTCCTTTACCTTTTTTGCTGTGTTCAGCAGACTTTTCCTCACTTGATAAAATGATCCTGATTGGGTGTAGTAGCATGTTCCTAGGATTGGTCTGACCCTTGATTTACCTTAGATTATAGAGGTCTTCTGAAGTCAGAGCCCTTTTCTGCCATACACGCACATTCTTGTTTAGGAAGTGGTGTCTGAGCTTTCTCTTGTGGGATGTAGGCACCACTTTTCCCAGGGCACACCAGTTTAAAAATTATGGCAGTAGCCTAAAAAAGATTTTGATGTCTTTGAGTTGTACTTTTCTTAGTGGGTAAAAATCTCCTTTAGGGTTCTCGGTTCTCTCTGAGCTGTAAGGATTGATCTTAGGCCCTCGTGCAGACTAAGCAAGCACTCTAACATTGAGCTGCACCTCCAGCTTGCAAACACTTGCCTAGCTTAGAGGATTTTAGAGAGATGGTGTAAAAGTGTATTGTGACTTGTTCTAGTGAGTTTACTAATGGATATTTGCTTGTAACAATACATGTATTAAGGTTCATTTATAAACAATCATTGTTCTTTCTCCTGAGCCTCCAAAAAGCCTGTCAGCCTGTGAATAACCATGAGCTGTCCAGGGACATGGGAAGGATGTCCAGGGATGAAAATCTGAAGGAAGCATTCAAAAGCAGCACCTGTGGGAATGCATAATTCTGTAACCATAGGACCCACTCTCACTGGGATACTTTGGCTCAGGACTCTGAGCTCCCTTTGCTTGAATTTTCACCCAGGATAATTTCCTTGAAAGGTTCTCAATAGTATAATGATGGCCCTGATGCCAGGACCTTATGTGCCCTTTAAGTTCAAGGTATGCGATTGATTCTCATTTAAAGGATTTGAACTGACAGAAGCAGATTAACTTTTTTCCTTAAGAATTTGAGGCTGATGGATCTTTGTGTTTTCTCAGTTATTTCAGAAACTGGCCAGCTAATCCCATTGTCTGGAGGTTCCTTACAAGACAGGCTCTCAAAATGCCTCTTCCAACAGGAGGTAACCAAAGCAAAGCAGATTATTCATTTGTTTCTTCATTTGGTGTCTCCTTTGTGCCAGGCCTACTAAGTGTCCTGTGCTAAGCAGTGGTAAGTGGTGTTGGAGCCCTTAGCATTTTTTCCAGCTAGAATTAGGAGCTGAAGGTCACTAAGGTTCCTCTTGAAGATCAAAAGGTATTTCTGAGTAATACCATTCCCCCCTTCAGGCATGGGAGATTAGTGAGAGTGGGGTTTGTAGAGGGGCTGTTGGTAACAGCCAGCCTCAGCCTTCTGGTGTGGTGAATATAGGTAAGAAGGATGTCTGTCTGGTTGTGAAAATCACTGGAAGGCTATGTGCCATACCCACACTGCTTCCAGGTGTCTTAGTCATTGAGAACCTCTGTCTTCCATCTTTCAGGTCTCTGCTTTAGAAGTAATAAAAACAAAAACAAAAATAAAAACAGCTAACACAACTGAGTACTTACTCTGTTTTAGAGTAGCCTATGTAACTAATTCAGTCTTTGAAGAATGCAGTGAGAGAACAGGTACATTTTACTAGAGAAGAAATTATACCTGGAAGAGATTGTCACAGCCTCAAGGTGTCAGTGAGACCAAACCCTAGGGTGCCAACTCCAGTGCTTTCTGTGCTGCTGTCTCTGCATTTCTTCCTTGATGGGCTGCTTGGCCAAGAGATTAGTTTTGCTGCTTAATATTGTGATCTGGATAGATGATAACAGCAGCACTATACACAGACTGTCTGAGAGTATACCCTAGTTAGAGTGTGTGGCATACTGGGTTTGTAGAGTCTGCTGAGAGTGGTATATCTGGTTTCTCCAAACTAACTGGTAGTAATGTAAATAAACCCACTACTTTGGGAAGCTGAGATCTCTGCTCAATAGAAATCAGATGCTTTCCGGCCTTCCTCGCATTTTGGAGGCTTTCTATGTATCTCCACCTACAAGGTCAGGCCCACTTAGTTTTTTACCATGGATAGCCTGTTTGCGTAAAAAGATGGTCATGATATTGGAGGCTTTTTCCATCTGCCATCAGTGACAAGCTGTCCAGAACTGATAGAGTTGACCGTGGAAGGAAGTTGTTTCCCAAACTCTGACCTCATCTAGAGTTCTATTCAAGCCAAGCACTTCTCTCTCCCATCTCCACTGGTGGAGTCTCTGACCTTGCATTTTTCCAGAGGGTACAGTGGTGGTTTCTAGGTCCTTTTGCAATTAATTTTTAAGTGGATGTTTGCTTGCTGTAGCAGTGTTGTGAAACAAAAGTAGTTGCCGTAAATGATTCGGCAGAACCCAAGCATCCCACCTGCCTTTCCAATCTACGCAAATAGCCATTCTTTCTCTGAGATGGTGGGCATGTACTCAAGAAGAGGAGGGGAAGCATGGGGACAGGACTTGGACTGTCTTCTCACCACATTCATAAGGAATGTCATCATGTCCCACTTCTGGCCTCAGAATGTACTGTGTCCTGGGCTAAAAACTGCATTGCGTCCAGGAGAAAACAGCTACTTTTGCTGTCATGAAATTAAACCTGGTGGTGGTGGAGGAAGAAAACAGCCTGCAGTGTTTTGCATAAATGTATCTGCTGGAGCTGTTAATCAGTAACACAGGAATCTGGTACGGGTAGAAGCCTGTTGTGGTCTGTATACCTAAGATAAAACACACCTTGTGCTCAGTAAAAGTGATAGGGCAGTATTTGCCTTCTTAGAAAATGCAGTAAGTACTATTTGAATGAGACTCCTGGGGCCTGCACTCAATATGAGTCAGGCTGACATTGCTGATAGCAGAGCAGGCTGTGCCCTTCTGTGCCTGGACACTGATTGGCAAACTCCAGCAGCTTCCTCCTTGGTTATTTCTGCCCATTTGGGTAAGTTTCAAAGGGCCAGCTCTCTAAGTAACCAGTCTGGTTTTTTCCCCTGTAACCCAGTGCTTGATAATCTGTTCAGCCTTCTAATGTCGGGGCATTAATTGTCTTACATTCAGAGCCATTGACATTGGGATTTGCGGTCTCTGAGTCACTTTCTATTTGTGTTCCAGTTTTCTTTTCTTACCTTGCGGTTTCCTTATGTTCCCTGGTCCCAAGCATCTTCCCTGCTACTAGATAAGGTATTATAGTAACAAGTTGCACATTAACCACCCTTACCACCATTCCACTTCTGGGAGAAAGGGGCCACCAGGCCATGTTGGCCTCTGGGTCACAAGAAACCAAGTTATAAAGGCTGGATGTGGCAGCCAGCAACAGTTTAAGGACATGCATATTTCTTGGTGAGCCACTCAGTAACCATTATTTACTTAAATTTTGTTGTAGTTGCGTAGGAGAATAAAAAGGAGAGTGTCACATTTATAGGGCACAGTTTGTAATACCCAAATGTCAGATACTGTCCAAAAGCCCATCAACTGATGAATGGATAAAGATGATGTGGTTTTTTTTATACAATGAAATACTACTCTGCCATAAAGAAAGATAAACTTGAGACATTTCTAGGTAAGTAGATATACCTGAGATCATACTTTTAAGTGAAATACATTAGATACACATGTAAAAACTTCATTGTTGGGCTGGGGATTTAACTCAGCAGCATAAGCGCCTGCCTTGCAAGTGCAGGGCCATTAGTTTAATCCCTGGTACAAAACAAAACTGCATTGTTTCTCTGGTGTGAGAAACTGAAAGTGTAAATAAGGTCCAAAATGTATAGTGGGTATTGTGAAATAGTAAGAAAATGTTCAAATGGGGAGGGGAAAAAGAGGAAAGGGAAGGAAAGAAGGGAAGAAGCAAAGAGTAAAAAAGAAAGACAAAACAAAAATATGGGAACAAAGCTTTTGTAAATGTGGAGGGGAGGAGTTAAAGGGAGAGTAGGAAAATGGGGGAAAAATCAAGTTATATTATGTACAAGTACAAATTCTCTGTGATGAATGTGATCATATGTAAAGTGTACCAATAAAGCCAGGATTAGCTGCATCAGGAAGCAAGAGGGCCCGTGAGGCGGAGGGGGAACAGCAGATATCTGCAGCCTCAGCTTTTCTCCTGTGAGAAGTGTACTGGATGGGAGAGATGGGCGGAGCATCCTCGAAGTCCACGGGCAGCAGGGCAGGTGGGCCCCCAGAGTGGACTTCATTTTTTGTGACCATGACATGTCCCTGACTGGCTGGAATCCCTGCTCGCTCCAGGGTCTGCAGGATTGATCTGTGCTACTGAACTGGAGAGAACTGAGGCGTGTGACTGGATGAGGACGTCCCTGAGTGCAGCTTAGGGTTTTGCCTGCCAGGCAGCTAGTGCTGGTGTTTCTCCTCCCAAGGGTGTCGAGGTACCCTGGAATCCTCATGACTCAGCAGAAGATTAAATTTGTTTTTTTATTTTTGTAGTAGGGATATTGAACTCAGGGTCTTTTTGAGGCAAGATTTTGCTAAGTTACCCATGCTGGGCTTGAACTTCGATCCTCCTGCCTCAGCCTCCCAGACTCTTAGTTGGCATGGTAGCACACAGCTGTAAACCTACAAAGTTATGATGAAGTAAAATAACACAAAATGCCATGCCAACTATAAAGTTATGTATGAAGTAAACTAACATAAAATTTGATATTTTAGCCATTTTTAGTCTATGGTTCTTTGAAATTAAGTATATGTACATTGTTTTTTGGGTTTTTTTTGGTCTTTTTCCTTTTTATCGGTACCGGGGATCAAACTCACGACTGCCTGCTTGCTTGCAAGGCAGGTGCTTATGCCGCTGAGCTAAATCCCCAGCCCCAAGTATATGTACATTGTTGTACAGCCTTCACCACCACTGATTCCAAAACATTTTTGTCTTCCCAAATTGAAACTCTAAACCATAGCTCCTCATGCTCATCTCCCCCAGCCCCTGGCCATCAGTATTCTGTCTGTCTCTATGAATTTGACTATTCTAGGTACTTCCATTTAAGTGGAATCACTCAGTATTTGCCCTTCTCTCACTGGTAGATAATGTCTTTAACATTAATCCAGGTTGTAGCATGTCAGGATTCTCTTCATTTTAAAGGCTGAATAATATTCTATTGTATGTATATATCAGATTTCATTTATCTGTTCATCCCTTGACAGATGATTGGGTTGCTTCTATCTTTTGGCTGTTGTGTATGTTTTAGTGACATGGAAGTACCAACATCTGTTCAAATCCCAACTTTCAGTTTTTTGGGGGATAAGGATCTTAAAACATAAGGAGCAAGTTGTTTTGTTTTATTGATCAGCCTGGGGATAGAAGAATCCAAGAGAATTCTGCCACTGAGTTACGTCCCTGTCCATTTTTATTTGGGGACAGGGTCTTACTAAATTTCCCAGGCTGGCCTTGAATTTGTGATCCTTCTGCCTCCTAGGTAGCTGAATTACAGGCATATACCACTGCACTTGGTTGCAAGGTAAAAGATTAGTTGCTGATGAATCACTTTCTTTGCTGAGAGCTGCGCTATCTAACCAAACACTAGCTTTACTCACCTCTAATTTTAGAGACTAGCATAACAACCACTGGTCACTCATAGCACACTGCATTTGGATATTTGATAGGCTTTCACAACACGTTACACTTTCAGTTTTGTGTATCATCTTTCATTGCACTTTACTCTGCCCCTTTCTTAAGACTGCAGAGGCACCCTTATTGGGATAGTGGGATCCTATTGGCTTTGACCCTCTTTTCCTGACCTGAGTAGGGCTGATATTTTGCCCTTGTCTCCAGATTTGGCTCCATTTTGGAATCTGAAACTATGAGACTGCTGAAGATTGAGGCCACTTGTCTTCCACTCATGGCTGCTTTATGCAGACATGATATTATCCTCCCCTGTTTGGTGGCTCTGATAATCTGCTTTTGTTTTAT
The DNA here is from genome assembly GCF_034190915.1 of Cavia porcellus. Lineage (NCBI taxonomy): Eukaryota > Metazoa > Chordata > Mammalia > Rodentia > Caviidae > Cavia > Cavia porcellus. The sequence continues at coordinate 7,549,187 of NW_026947504.1, forward strand.
CCAGTTCTTATACAATGTATAGAGTTACTGAAATTATGTGTGAAGTTTTTTTGGGGGAAAGTAAACTGTATTTCTGATGAAATACCTTGGCATTTGGAATAGCTACTGGACTGAGTTGTCCCGCACTAACTACGGGCACACTTAGGAGATAATAGGCTCTTGATGGATGCAAAGCTGGCTTGTTATGGGTCTCAACCTCTAAGTGAGGCTCCCTTGTACCAGTGTCTCTCTGTATTTGATGGACAATAAGAAAGTAGAGAGGGATGGTTATGAAAACTTGTTACAATGGGCATGCAGTTATTTATTGTGTCAATTTCCTATGAGAAGTTTCTTAAACTGACAAATGGACCAATTTGAACAACTTTTGCATAGCTATGGACACTAAGAACAGCTGTAGTACCCTGATAGACTTTGAGCCCATGGAATGGTAAGGAGCCCAACTTTGGGCCATGCATCCTTTGTGAGTGGTGCAGGGACCCTGACATTGCCTACTTAGTAGCCACCTTTCCCTGGTGCTGTATTTGTAGAGTCACACGATTCCTGCTCACAGTTCCTATCCATCTCATGTTGCCTTTTCCTTGCCTCAGGCCCTGTGGGAAGCAGGTGGTAAAAGTTTGCAGCCAGTATTATTAGGAGGAGCTTAAGAGTCTGATTAGTGGGTGTAGAGATAGTTCTGAGATGGTCCTGTTTGCTTGGTTCTACTCCTGATGACAAGAGTGAATAGGAATACACCACTGACAGTTGAACGCAGTTTGTTCTTACTCCCAGCTCTTTTCTTCTGGATGGTGTACAGCATGGACTGGCCAGGAATCCATCTTTTTCCTCTAGATAATGGCAAACCTTCTAGAGCTTTCAATGAGAAAAATAGCCCACTGCAGCTCACATGCCATAGGTTCACCATCACTGCTCTAGGTACTTGTACCCTCTCTGACTTATTCTTCTATTGGTGATACTGCATTTGAATGATGGCACTCAGAGTATACAGGCAGGAATTCTGAGTCAGAGTTCTGGCAGGCGGGGGAAGATCTGGAAAAGCATCCTGGAGCCCACGGTGGAAGGCAGGATCCTGCAAGGTGAAGAGCAGGAAACAGAATCTGCCCTGCCACTGCTCTGTTCTGCTCTCTCAGGAAGCAGTCCCTTCCCAGCCATTCTGGAAGGGCAGTAAGGGGGAAAGATCGGGTGATACTTTGTTACCAATACATTTTCATCCTTAGGCCCTCATTACAGGGACCACTATCCCACTTTTTACAGGTGAAGACACAAATTTTGAGAGGTGACAAGGATGAACCACATCAGGGCAGAGCTAAAGGAGAGTATGAACAAGAAGGACCGAAGGAGTGTCAGCCAGGTCTGAGTTGGAGGAGCTGAGACAGGGGCCAGCATAGTACCTGCTCAGTCACAGCTACTTTTACTTCCTGCTGGCTGCTTTGTTTGTTTGTTCTGGATATGGGAGGATGAAGGATGAAGCTTGCTTTCAGAGGATCCGGAAATTGGGGCTAGGGGAACCTTTCCCAGCTTTAAGCTGGCCTCAACCTGAGAGGAGCCTAAGAATGAATCAGGTAGCTGTTTTGGAGCTGACACAGAAGGGAAAGGGGTGCTTTCCTGCCCTGGGACAGATAAGCCACTCCTCTGCCACAGAAAGGAAAGAGTTATTGAAAGGGTACGCAGCCAGACCAGTTTTTAGAGGTTTCTGCCATCTCTGCCCACAAAGTGTCACTTCCCATTCAGGATTCGTGGACGGTCAGCAGGAAGTTCAGAAGGCACGGTTAAACCCATGGTGCAGCTTCCTGCTGGGGTGCGCACAGCTCCTGGGTATTCTGGTCTTCAGTGGGTGGATAAGGCGCAAACTGGAATCCAGGTGGAATCTGTGGCCCTCGGCTGTAATCCCTCGCTGCCCTCCTGCTTGTGCCCATGTCGCAGATTTAGTATAGGGTCTCCCTGTCCCCTAACCTTGGAAATCTGCTCTGCCCTGGGCCCTGGGCTTCCCAGAGTCATATTTTCGAACAATAAATCACCTGGCTTCTGATGCCAATGTGTGGTTGGTTGAGGCCAAGAAAAAGTGACAGCAACTTTCTGTGTGCGCATGAGTTTGGGGTGAGAAGTATAAATAGGCAGGGCCTTAAGTTTATGGCAGTCCCTTTTTTAGCATTTTTATATTCTATTGCCGTGGATCTGTTGGTAAAGATACAGACTTGCTCTGGTCAACCTCTCCCTCTCCTCATGGTGGCTTTTGGCATATCTTTCCCTCACACTAGACTCTGTTCCCTTTAATGCAGCCTTCATGCAGTAAAGGGCTAATTGGTCTTTTGCAGGCCCTTTTCTTTTAGAAAAGTCTATGGTGTCCCCTCTTATCCTCTTTGTTTCTTCCCTCCTGTTATCTAGGTCTGTCTAAAGGCACTTTTCCCTGGGTCAGGGGAGTGGTCTGCCTGAAAGGTCATAGTCTATGAATAATAGTAATAATGTCTGTGAACATTCATTCAGTGCTTTTCAGTACTACCCCTATTTTAAAGCAGAGAGGTTATCACCTGGTCAGGGTTACGCGGCCAATATAAGTAGATGATCCTATATTTAAATATAGTTTGACGTGTCTTATTAAAATTCCTATTTTGAAACTGTGGTACTTCCCACTAAACTGGGATAAGATGTCTTTGGGAATTTTAACTTGGCTGAGGATATCACCTGTGTCGGGGGGAAAAAGTGCCTGTTTTTCTTCTGCTCCCTCACCGCAGTCGGCACAGAAATGCTCTGTGACCTCATAAGCTGTGAGAGCTTTTCCCCACCAGTGAGCAAGCAGCAGCAGACACCAACTTGGGTGTCCTCTAATCCAATTCAGTTATGACACTGTCTACTGAAGAGTGCATCCCATGCTACGGAGTCCCCAAGTCTGCCCCTTCTGCTGCCATCTCAAGCCCCCAGTTGTTTTATGTGTACAGTACTTCTGATCGACCTGCGCTTAATCAGTTTGCCTAACTCCCTCCTTGGATTCAGCTAATTTGCTTGAGTGGCTCACAGAACTCAGGCAAACGCTTGTTTATATTTATTTTAAGGAATGTAGATAAAGAGGTCATAGCAGGAGGGATGGAGACAAGGGCACACATGCTTCCCTGCCACCTCCAAACATACCACCTTCTGAGGACCCGTGGGCTTGGCTACCAGAAGCTCTTCAGACCTTGTCCTTGGGGATTTTATAGAGACTTCACGGTGTAAGTGTAACTGAAGCATAAATAGCTGAGTGGAAATATGACTGGTCAAGAGAATCTGATCTGGTGCTAGTAGGCAGAGTGGAAAACCCCAGGGTTCCTGTGTCTGCAGCATTCCTCCATCCAGGGTATGGGACAGGACTATGGAATGAGGAGGGGCTTATGACTATGCTTGGTCAAGAGTTTCTTTATGGCCAGTTTCAAGACAGAAGGGTAGGGGAAGATTAGAGTTTCTATGACCAACTTTAAGACAAATTCTAGCTTCTGTGGCCTGCCTTGAGGGAGAAGTTATGAACCAGGTATCATGGATAAAAAACCAAATATGAGGCCAAGTAGTGTCACATCCTCCTACACAAAGGTAAGGAGGATTCCTTCCCAGTTTTTTCCTGAACTTCCTGGCACCAGAATTGCATGAGAACCTCTGCCTCTTCCACCCACACTCCACCTACTACTTCCTGATGATCTTCAGGTTCCTAGGAAGAGATGAAACATCCCTGTGTTGAGAAGAGCTGTGGAAATAGGGACAGATTTTCTGAGAACAGAGCCATGATTGTCTTTTTTGTGGGTTGCAGGGTGGGGTGGAGGGTTTGGCTGTGTCCAACAGCCTTGACCTTCTGCATGCCGGGAGCTGGTTCTGCTAGGCAGTCCGTGCCCACTGGAGGGAGGTGCAGGTGCACACCTTTCCTGCCACAGCTGTCAACATTGTAACACTTTCTCTGCCCCCTGAGTCCAGCTCCATGTAAGCTCCTACCTTCTCTGGCACAGTTGTCCTCACTCAGTTCTCACTGGGTGAGGCCCCAGAATTCTGTACCCTCCAAGAAGACAGGACTTGGCCCTTGATGGAAAAAGGAATTTTATCACTTATTCTGTTTGGATTATTAGCCAGGTACACTGTCTTCTCACTGTGCATGTGCCTAGAATTCAGTTCCTTGACTTAGGCATTCTCTTCTGCCTTTAGCGGAACTGTTGCCAGCCACCTTAGGTCTGTGCTGTGCTGCGGAACCTGCTTTGTGGGGCAGGAAGGCCTGATCCACACCCTGCATGTGCAAGGGAACTTGGCTCTAGGGAATCTTGAGTTCTTGGTAAGCTGCATATGGTTGTTTACTATGGCCAGAGGGACACCTATGGCCTCCATGGAGTGTGACTTTGAAACCTGAGTGATCCAAGGAAAAATGCTGTACAAAGGAGCCTGGGTATTTTTGAGCAAAAGAGTGTGGAACAGTGGGCCTGTGCTGCCATGGAGCAGGAGACTGATGTATGAATGGTCCCTTTTAGCTGACTTTGGATAGACCATGTCACCCTCTCTGAAGCAGATTCCTCTTCCATAAAATGGGCCCACAGTGTGTTTTCTGCCTGTAAGTGTGTGTGTGTGGGGTCTACAGATGTCAGTCCAGCGGTGAGAAGAGTGATTAAGGGTGAGTCCAGGAGCAGCAGGCAGCTGCTCTGGCTGTGAACATTCAGTCCCATATACTGGATTTCCAGGTGGCACTGGAGGGTCCCAAGGGAACAGGCAGAGGAGACTCCAGCAGAGAATAAGTACAGGTGGGTTACTAGTGTGGTACAACACATCTTTTGGGGGTCGGTCAGGCAAATAGCACTGAGGATGGGCACTGCTGAGGTAATGGATGAGCCTGAGGCTGGAGAGCAGCAGTGTGGAGAGTCGAGGTGTTCTGCTAAGAACTGCCCCCCCCCAAAAGAACGTACAGGTCGTGCTTACTGGGGTGGCAGAGAGGGTGAGGGAGCCAACGACCTAGGATTGGCCCCTGGAGAATCCTGAAAGCCTGGTCATGTGGGCTGCTCACTCCTGACCAAACCCAGAGAAGAGGCTGGGTTGGTTTGGTTGTCAAGGGTGAAGTGCTGCAGGCTAGCACTGCTGGAGAGGGAGGAGGGTGGAAAAGGAGTGTTGGGAAGGAGCTGTTTGGGACACGGCATAGGTGGAGATGCTGCTCATGACCCTTAGGAATGGCACCAGTGTTGTGTTGTGGTGCCATCTGGATTCATTGAAGAAAGGAGTAGTGGTTTGATGACGGCATCTGCTTGCTGGATTTGCCTAACAGGAATCCTGGGAGAGGGCCAGGACCAACAGTACTAGCCAGGCCTGAGCCCAGTTAGAACTGGATTTAAGGCATATCTGAAGGATGGGCAAGTTGGGTAGTATAGGACCCAGGGGGGTGTCTAGGTAACAGTAACTTGGGAGGCAGTCCAGGATGGCCACAGCTGCTTGGCCCAGGAGGCCCCGTACGGGGCACATGTCCCTTACTGGGTCAGCACCAGAGCTGACCTGGAGCTGGCGCTTGCAAGAAGCTAGAGCAGGCCAAAGCATGCTAAAACCAGGCAGCACTCTGGCCAGCGGGACCCAGCAGGTACTGAAGAGGAGCAGCTCTGAGTGTGATTTTAGAATCAGACATGCTTGATTTGAGAAAAATGCAAAATACTAAGTGAAACTACTACTCCCACACTCTGACCTTTACGTTTCTTGTATTGTTTCAGAAACATATATGTGTTTGTGACCTTTTTGTACAAATAATACAAAAGCACTTCCTTGCTTTCATATGTACTTAAATTATGGGCCCCACAGAAGAAGCCACCTAGTTCTAACAGCTGTTTGGTGTCCTGTTGAACCCTGGTGGTGAAACCTGTGGTACGTGTGCTGCAGCAGGCTGTATCATTGAAAGCCCTCAAAGGTTCACCATCACAGGATCTGCCTTAATTTGGCTAACTGGACTCTGGTTGATAGGTACTGGGTTTGTTAGTAGTTTGGGATGATATGGATGTAGCAGCAATCATACGTAATCTTTGAACACTGGGACAATTATTTCTGTAAAATCAACCCTAAATAGATTTTACTTCCTCTCAAATTCTCTTTCAAAGAGTTCTGCAGTTCACATCCTTGTTAACAGCACATGGGAGTTAACACTGGGATGATAGTGATATGGAGCTGTTGAGGGGATTAAATGAGCATTGCAAAACTTCCTTCACACCCAGCTGCTGTGATGGGGTTAGGACAGTTTCCTTGCAGATTGGATCACTCTAGGCAGCATAAGGGAGGCCACAGGTTGGATTTCGCAGCTTGAGGGAGGAGAGGTGGTAGGAAACAGTGAGTACCTACTCTGCCTTTTCGGGGCTGATAGTCTCCAAGTAGCATGGTGAGTGCTGCCAAATCACTTCGCTGCAGGTCCCCTGACTGGGTGTCTCTCTCCCCTGCCTGCCTCTGCCTGTCTCCCAGTGTACGTAATGCAACAGGAAAGGAAGACGGAGCCCGGTTGTGGGTGTCAGGCACTTCTGGCCGCCTGCTGGGCCACCCTGTGCTGCTGCTGCATCCTGGACAGCTTGGACTGAGCAGCCAAGACCAGGTGTTCCCTGCAGTGCTGCTGCCTCCGGTTACTGCAATAAACAACTAGAGTTGCACAAGTTCCATTTTTGTTCTTTCTTTGAAAAAAAAAAAAAAAAACACCTAACCTGGAGACTTTAAAATCTTAGAAATTTATAATGAATGTAAAATATCTCAATTTTAATTTGCCTTTCTGTATCACTAGTGGCCTTAAACATAAATATATAAATTTTGGAGCACTCAAGAAGCAGAGGTTGGAGGATCAGGAGTTCAAGGCCAGCCTGGGCAACATAATAAGTTTGAAGCCAGCCTGAGCTGCATACCAAGGGACCTGTCTTCCATTCATTCATTTATAAATAAATTTGTGCCTATGTGTTAATTGTATATAGTCTCTGCTGATTTATTTTTTTCTTCTTTTGATATGTAAACAATTATATGTTCTGCACACTAATATTTGTCATTATATAGACTTGTAGGTATCTTCATATCAAACCTTAACCTTTTTCATTGTTTTTAATATGCTGTATTGTTTCATGGTACTGGGGAACAATACATCATGGTCTTTTACCCTGAACTATGACATACCATGAGCTATGTCTGCAGTCCTTAGTATGAAATTTTTATTTTATTTTATTTATTTTTATCGGTACCAGGGATCAAACTCACGCCTGCGCGCTTGCAAGGCAGGCGCTTATGCTGCTGAGCTAAATCCCCAGCCCCATTATGAAAAATTTTAAATGTCATGTTTATCAGTCTTTCCCTAATGCTTTTAGTCTTTGAAAAATCATTTATTGCAAGGTGATAAAAATAAGTATATTTTCTTCTAAAAATGTTTCACATAAATCTTTACCTGAATTTACTTTTGATCATGGCATAGGATAGAGGTCCTGGTTTCTTTTGCCATTTTTAATAGTTCCAGTCCTTCAGTATATCACTGTGTAGTTAGACTCTGCTCATTTTCTCTTCTACAGTCTCACAACACAGTCTGCTTCTGACACCAGGTGTGTATGGGTTTGCTGCATGCTCAGCTGGCTCTGCAGCAGGACAGACACCGGTCCAGTGCTCTCCAATTCAGTTCTAATGCTGCCTGTTGGGAGGCGAATGCTACAGGTTGGGAGCTCAGTTCCACAGATGCCAGCCACAAACCTTACACTGCTTTACTTGTGCTTCTAATCCACTGGCTCTAAATCAGATTTCACACACCCTCCGTGGGTTCCACAAATTTTCTCACAGTACTGAGGGAAACATGTTTACTGGCTTATTATAAAGGATATTACAAAGGATACTGATGAAGAGAGACACAAAGTGACATAGAGAAGGAGTGCAGAGCTTCTGTGCCCTCTCTGGGCACCTACTTGGAAGGTCTCCAAACCCTGCCCTTTCAAAGTTTTATGGAAACCTAATTGTAGAGGCATAATTGAAGCTTGGGCAACTGTCCAGAAATGTAAGTGAAAAAAAAAATGATGTGATCTAATGCTAACGGACTAAGTAAGGAAAACTAAGACGCCCTGACCAACATCCTTGTCTTTCTTAAGATCCATCAGGCTGGGGATTTAGCTCAGTGGCACTGCATCTGCCTGGCAAGTGCAAGGCCCTGAGTTCAATTCCCAGTACGCTCCTCAAAAAAAAAAAAAAAAATTTCCCAAACTAGATAGATTTCTTTTTGGCCAGCTCTAAGACAAGGGAATATTGCTATCAATAAACCACCTTAGGGAGGAAGAATGATAATTTCTATGGCCTGCTTTGGGATATATGTTGACAATATCTGTTATTCTTTCCTTACTTATCTGAAATGAGATTTGTCACTCTCCAATTCCACAAATGGCTTAGAATCAGGAATCTGTTGTAGTAAGTATCCTCCCTATCTCTAGCACACACATAAACACATACCCTGTGTTCTTCATAATAGTTTTTTGCTATTCTTGGCCATTTACTCTGGATTTTAGGGTGCATGTTAGTTTCTACAGAAAACCATGTTTGATCTTGATTAGAATGACTTGTATTTATAGAGTGAAAGAAGAGTTGATGTATTTACAATATTGTCTTTATGGTTTATTTTTATCTTATATCTTTAAATTTAATTTTGTAACTTCCTTATGTATCTATCACATTATTTTTTTATCAGTACCAGGGATCAAACTCAGGACCACATGCTTGCACAGCAGCTTATGCTGCTGAGCTAAATCCCCAGCCCCCTATCACATTACTTTTAAAATTAGATTTCTACCAGGCATGGTGGCACATACTTGTAATCTCAACACTCAGGAGGCTGAAGTGGAAGGATTTCTGTGAGTTTGAGACCAACCTGAACCACATAGCAATACCCTGTCTCCTTTATCAAAAAAAAAAAATTCTTCCCAGGTACATTATAATTTTAACATTATTGCAAACTGAGTCCCTGTTTTAATATGTATTACAGTAAAAAACACATTGCCATTAATCCCCACCTCAAAGTCCTTGCTTCAGATACACTTATTTAATTGTTCTTTGCACTTTCCAAAACAATTCTGGAGGTCTTAATTTGTGTCTTTAATTGCATTGTTGTTTGCCTTGATGTCCTCATCATTTCTAAATGTCATGACCATTTTGATTTTGTTTTTTTATTTATAAAAAATGTTTTCTTTTAAAAATACATTTTATTCAAACATAAAAAGAAAATATATTAAAATTTCAGAGCACATCAATCAGAGGTAATAATCATTGCACATTGTCATCCCAAAATTGTTTTGATTTCTTTGGTACCAGGAGTCAGTCTCACGTTTGCCAAGCAGGCGCTTTGCTGCTGAGCTATATCCCAGGACCTTAATTAAACTGTTCCTTAATTAACAATGGGCATACTTTGTTATTGTTGCTGTTGCTGTAGTTTTTGAGAAAGCCAGGTATATTCCCGTCAATGGGAGGCCACCCATGTTTAACTGAATACATAAACTCCTTCTTTAAGACACGGGGATCTTCTCGGTTTCCTGCCCCCCAACACAACCTCTTCTCCAAAAGTCCTAAGAAGTTGTACTTTGTGTGATGCTGTATTTGTTCACTTTTCTTTGGTCTTTCAGCACCTTCCACCTTCGGTAGCTGGTTCTCACACTAGCTTTTTCCATGACACTTTTCCTGCAAAGAGACATAATGCCACTGAGAATGTGTAAAGCTGGGGACACTGGCACAGTCTGGGAGGGCTTCCCAGTGGAAGTACGTGTATGAGCTAAGACTTTAAAAGTGAATGGGTATTGTAGGGGCAGTGGGTGCAAAGGCTGGACAGCAGGAGAAAACAAGGTTCATTTGAGAAACTGGAAGAGGATATTGCTGTGGTGAGAGAGAAGCATTGTGTTAAGAACAAATGAGAAATGGTAGCCATGCCAAGTTTTAGGGATTCTGGTCTTTATCCTGTTAACAGTAGGAAGCTATTGACAGATTTTAGGCAAATAGATTATAATCAAACTGAAGTCTTGATATAAGGAGAGCTCTTTGGTTCTATGTGGAAAGTGGTTTGGGGGGGGTACAGGTACACCTAATGTTAGAGGGAAATAAATAATTTTAAGTATTTGGAATCAACAGGACCTGGTGATGGATCAAGGATGAAAGTTAGGAATTACTCTGGCTTTTTTTTTTTTTTTTTTTTTTTTTTGTCTTTTTCATTTTTATCGGTACCGGGGATCGAACTCACGACCGCCTGCTTGCAAGGCAGGTGCTTATGCCGCTGAGCTAAACCCCCAGCCCCCAGCTAAACCCCCAGCCCCCTACTCTGGCTTTTGACTGGAACCGAACGCTAGCTATCAAGTTGGGTAGCAACAGGGATGGGAAAGAAAAAGTAGCAACATAGGCTTGAGGAATTCTAGATCTGTGTATTATGCAAGAGTTGGTAGAAAGGCAGGAGAATGAGGTTCTGGAAAGCTGACGAAGATGTATTGAGAGGAGTAATCAGTAGCATGTATTGAAGCAGAAGATGTATTGAGAGAAGAAATCAGATATTGTTGAGAGGTTAGGGAAAGTGAGCACTCAGATGTCCGTTGGCCGGTGTGCCAGCACACGCTTGCAATCCCAGCACTCACGCTTGGAGGATGGAAATTCAAACTCTGCCTGAGCAACTTAAGACTGTCTCAAGGTAAAAAAGGTGAAGGATATGTACAGCACACAGGCCTTGGGTCTAATCCTCAGTCACATACGCCCCTACCCTTACTCCCACCCCATCTGTTGGCATTAGTCACACTTTCATTTAGAGCACCTTCTCTCAGAGAAGGACACAGCAGAAGGAAACACAAGACTGCAGGGACCAGAAGCCTGGTTTCCTAGACATTTGAATAGGAATGAAACCGAGCTCAGAGGCATAAAGGCCAGATTTTCTGGAAGGATGCATGCTTTAAAACGCCAAGTTCCAGAAAGGTCAGGCACCAAGCAAGGATTCGGGCCAATGTCACTTAAGCTGAGCTTGGGTGGAGAAATTGTTCCTTTGAGGTAACTGCTGGGGGATACTACACCCATGTGCTAAAGAGCAGCATCCTACATGAACGCCAGTGTAGATTTTGTTGATATAAATCTTTTTAAAAGAAACTACAGACATCTTCATTCTGGTAAATAGACACGGGATTGCTGTGGCTGAGGGAAAGAACTTCTTCCAGATTTTATGGGAGCCCTGGGGATTGAAGAATATGTGTGAAAGCTTTTGGTTTTTTGGAATTTCCCACTACAGCTGGCTGAGGGAGATTTGGAGTGAAGAGGTTTCACTCTGGAAATGTCACACTGGAATCCTGCCTTGCAGGAGACTTATCAGTGTGTAACTGCTGATGTGTTCTGTGAGGCTCGCAGGTGCTTTATTGCTAGGTAGTATTCTATTGTGCAGAGGTTCATTCGTCTGTGGAAGGACCATTTGAATTGTTTACTCCTTTTGGTGGTTATGAATATAGCTGCTGTAAACATCTGTAAGTAAGTTTTCATTTTCTCACTTTTTTTTTTTTTTTCTTTTTTATCGGTACTGGGGATTGAACTCACCACTGCCTGCCTGTAAGGCAGGTGCTTATGCCACTGAGCTAAATCCCCAGCCCCAAGTTTTCATTTTCTAAGGTTAATATCTAGGAGTAGAGTTTCTGGATCATATGATTATATGTTTAAGAAACCACCATTTTTTCGAAATGGCTGTAGCATCTTACATTCTGGTCAGCAATGAATTAGAGCTCCAGTTGCTCTGAGTCCTTGCCAGTACTTGATTTTATTGGTATTTTTTATTCTAGCCATTCTGATGGATGTGTCATGGTATTCATGGTGACTCATTTTTCTTTGTACTAATGATACAATGTGTTCAGTTTGCTCTCATGTCCTCTTTAGTGACATGCTGCATCATCGTTTGGCTTTTTTTTTTTTTTTTTTTTTTTTTGGTGATTCTAGGGATTGAACTCAGGGCCTTGGCATTGAGCTGCATTCCTAGACCTTCCCCTCCTTTTCTTGCTAATTGTACAGGGTAAGCTTGAACTTGCAATCCTCCTGTCTCAGCTTCCCATACTGCTGGGGTTACAGGCATCTGCCTTGATGCCCAACTTGCTCAGACACCTATTTTCTTTTTTGGTACCAGGACTCAAACTCATGACTTCATACTTGCCAGGCAGGCTCTGTGCCACTGAGCTATATCCTTGGCCCTTCAGACACCTACTTTTAAATTATTTTCTTTGAGCTTTGAGGCCCTTCGTATGTTCTAATACAAATGATTTACAATATTTGCTCCAGTTTATAGCCTGTCATTCTCTTAACTGTATCTTTCACAGAGCAAAAGTTTTTAATTTTTATTAAGTCTAGTTTGTCTTTTATATTGAGAGTACTGGAGATTGAACCCAGAGCCTCACACATGCTAGCCATGTCCTTTACCACTGAGCTACATCCCCAGCCCTTTTTTATACTTTGTGATAGTAGGTCACGGATGTAGCTCAGTGGCATAAGCGCTTGCCTGGCAAGCGTAAGGTTGTGAGTTCAATCCCTGGTACAAAAAAAACAAAGACTAATATGTATACTTTGTGACAGTCTTGCTACATTGCCTAATGTGGTTTTAAACTTGCAATCATCTTGTCTCAGCTTCCTGAGTAGCTGGGATTATAGGCATGCACCACTACTCCCAACTTAATTTTTTTTCTTTTATGGATCATATAAAATGAATCCCAGATCCTGAATATTCTGTTTTCTTCTGAAACTTTTGATCTTTTTATAAAATACATTTAGAGCTATGGTCTTGGGTTACTTTTTGTATAAAAGTATAAGATTTTCAATGTTTTTTATTGGGTTGCTATCAATAGGCTGTCCTTTCTCCATGAATCACTTTTATATATTTGTCAAACCAGCTATGCATGCTTGTGTGGGGCTCTTATGTACTGTAAGCCCTGTTAAGTTCCTCTGATCTGTATGTTGGAATACAGATACCACTTGCTAACCATTAACTGTCTTGACTACTATATATTCAATTTTGTTTTAGTTGCTTTAGTTCTGTTACCTTTCCTTGAATTTCATCTCTAGAATTTTTTCTGAGATTTTAATTGTAACTGCATTAATTCTGCAGGCCATCATAGGTCTGATGGGTATTTTAGTGGGGTTCCAAGCTTACTCTTACATGCCATAACCTTTAATGACACAGGCACTCTGCTTTTTCATTTGCTGTGTTGTAATTATTCCAGAATTAAAGCCCCACATTGTGCCTTTCAAAACTTGGCAGTAAATGAGGTGTGGTCTTCATCAGATTGAGTAGGAACAGCCATTACAAGATGGCTAGGATATTGAGGGGCCTGTGAGGCAAGTTATGCCCTGGTCAGTTAGCCTGGACCAGTCATACATAGCCTTAGTCTCTTGTGTCTCACTCCTGAGCGGATTGTGAGCAAGACCAGGCACGGTTTATCAGCCTCTGGAGGATTTTCCCTGCCTCAGGGTTTTTATGTCCTTGTCACATGTTACAAAATTGTGTACTAAGCACAAGGTTTTTTCCCTGTATTCTCCTTGATTTTTTTCTGCCTAGCCTAACAGCTCTTATTTTTCCAAAAGCTGCATTACAATATATTACAATAAATTGCTTCCCTACCTTCTACTGTAGTAACGGTACCCATGACCTTGGGTTTTCAGTACCAGAAAAACATTTTATCCATGTCTCAGAAGCACTTGGGGGAATCTCATATGTGTCGACACCCTTCCTATCATCACATCTTTACAGTGACATCTCTTGAAGCTTATATCTCTGGTGTGGGGTCTGATCTGGTCTGTCTGAGGCATTGGCATAAAAGGGTTTCTAGGGGAGTAGTGGTGTGCAAAGAAATTGCTGTTTTTATCCCATTCCGTGTTCTTTCCCATTATTGCCCTTAATTTCTGTACCAAGTATCCTGGTTGATAAACGGATAAAAGGAAAAGTGCTTTCTGATCCAAAGTAAATATGAAGTTTAGTTTCTAAAGCATCACTCTCCCTTGAGGCTTAGCAAATTGCTTACTAAGGACTTGTGCAAGGGAAATGGACATCAGCCCGGGGAACTGTTTGAGGTTCCATTTGGAAGCTTATTTCATTCTTGTGCCAAGAAATTCTTGTTTATCACCTCAGATTTTAAAAAGTGAAATGAATTGTCTTATAAAAGTATAGGCACGTCTTTCATCTTATGACTCATCTGGACAGAGTTCCAGCTCCACATCCAGCTGTTGAGGTGCCTGTTTTGATGGGCCTGTCCTTGCACTCTGGCCGTGCCCACTGTTGCAGGGCTCACAAGGCTGAGCGAACAGGATGTGTACACTACCCCAGAGCAGGCCCCTCACGCTCTCCACTGATAGTGGAACAGCTATCAAATCATGAAGCATAATTTGTTATCTCACTTTTAAGAAACCCAATGAGGAAACTTTTCTGTGTGTGACCTGAGAGCTTTCATTTTTGACTCATCTTAATATTACCTTTTGTCCCATCAAAACATCTTGCTGTTTGTTACTCCAGGCAGCAGCTTCTACATCAGTTGTCTCATCCTATAGTGGAGAAAGCAGAGGCTTTTTAAAGAGGAAACCCAGCTCACGTGGGGCACTCGGCAGGTCCAGCTCAGGTCTGCTCAGCTCCCTTCGGGATCAGAGAGACCCAGGGAACGTGGGTCCTGGTTTTAACTCTTGTTAGTCACTTAACAAAACAAAAAACAACTTATTTTCTTGAACTGAAAGGGTAAGGTACCTGCTTATCGAATAACATGGTCTTTACTAGAAAATACCAAGCATTTCTGAACCCCCGGCCACTCACAGCACAGCAGTTTGGCCCCACATGAGAACTGGCAGGCGCTCCCTGCTCTCTCACATTCACCCTGCTCGGGTTCCCAGCAGCCCCTCCTCCAGCAGCCCCATCTGGAAGGTGGAAGCCGCCAGACTTGACTTCAGCATTCCGGACTGTGGATAGAAAATGCTATCAGCTCCCTCATCACATTTCTGCAGTTTCCCTTACTGGAAAAACAGACTGTTGGCAGCTGCCTCTGAAGGTGCTCACTCATCCCCAGAGAATTCAGTCCCTTTCTTGAGACTCAGTGAACAAAGCTGCAAGTCTTGACTGGAATTTTTCACATTCATTTGTGCACTAATCACATTTGGCTTTTTGTTTTGGTTTAAAGAGCAAAACCTTTCTCTTTACAATCTTTTAAATGTCTTGTGACTTACCATCCTCTGGTTTCACATTATCTTCTGTGGACCTTATTGACTGTTGTCCTGATGTTAGTGGCAGATTCATCACACCTAGGAAAAGGCTTGCATGTGTCCACATGAGGTGGTTCTTCCTCCCTTTATTAAAGCCAATCAGATGGACGTGCGTAAATATTTTGCCTTCTCAATCTCTGAAGGGTTTTAAACAGCAAAAGCTTTGAGAACTCCCCCACACCCCGTCCCCACCACACACAAGTCACCCTTTGCCACTCCAGTGGTCACACTTCTTCCTTTCCCTCCTCCGGGAGCAGCAGCACCTCACCTGGACAGCTCCTTCCTCCACCCTTTTCATTTTGTACTGATTTAGAGCCATGTAAACTAATAGCAGTTTGGGTGTGGATTGGCAGGAGCCCTCTCCTCATACAGACCCAGAGTAAGAGAACCTAGGCCTTCGTGATCCCTCGGTGGACTTCACCATGTCGTAGCCCATGTGAAGCCCTCCCTCTTTCATCCCTATCAGGTACTGCCAAGCACTTTATCATCTCAGCTTTCTGTCCCAACAGCCCTCTCAAGTATGACATCTTCTTCCATTTTGCGAGTGGGCAGAGTGGAGTACAGGGAAGCTGTGACTTATTCCCTATCACATGGCCTGTCAGCAGCAGTCAGGACTGGAACTTAAGTCCATGTACACAACCATTGTCCCCAAGGGCACCACTCAACCCAAACCCAAAAGGTGGGGTAGCCAAGGCAAGTCTGAAGTAGATCTCTTGAGGGCCCAAGTCCCCACTCCCCCAACCACCCAGTGCCTTGTTCTGAGCCAGTGCCCTCGCTTGCCATGCATGCAGGACTTCAAAATCCACTCCCATCTCCCAGGTGGCTGCTGGACCCAGTCATTCACAGCTGACGAGTTCTGACTCTTCAGGACAGGCTGTGGAACACAGATGTCTATCCTTGACTTCACACATAGACCTTGGCTTTAAAGGGAGCATTAATAGGGGTACAAAAAAAAGAAAGGGGCCTGATACCCTTCTGCACACAGCCACATCTTAGGTTCCAAGCAGCCATGCTGCTGTCTGGTTTGAAATGAGCAACTGTAATGTGCAGAGAGTGGGGTGACACCCTGACCTGCCTTTAATTCACTGTGTGACCTTTTTGAGCTCAGCACCCTCTTCTTATTAGTAAGACTGACCAGTGTGGGCTGGAGATTTAGCTCAGTGGTAAAAGTGCCTGCCTGGCAAGCGCAATGTCCTGACTTCGAGCCCTGGTACCAAAAAAACCCAAACAAACAAAAAACTGAACAGTGTGATCTTGAAGGCAGTTTCTTCTGCAGCTCTAGTTATGAGTGCCCAGTTGTCCCAGTATCTACAACCCACACTGTCCTAGTAGCCCCAGCAGCTCCAATCAAAGGACAGGGATTTAGTAGAGTCCTACTTGTTAGGCTGGTATACTTTGCACAGGTGTAGTAAGGTTTTGTTGTTTATCCAGAAATGATGCTATCAGTCTCTGTTCATAGGGCTGTAGGTAGACAGGACTCAAGAGCAAGATTACCTTGTGGCTGAGCTGGGGCAGAGGTGGTTGGGCCTGGGGCTCATCTAGATGACCCATTCACTTGGGGTTCCCTAGGCCTTATCAGCCTGTCTGACTTGGTCTAAATTGTGGAATAGCTGCTTTCCTCACAGGATGGTGGCAGCTGAACTTCTGGAGACCTAGGAACAGAGATCCACATACAGATCAGCAGGCTGCGTCACCCTTCTCAGACAATCCATTGTAAACACTTATGTGCTCTCTATGTAAGATTACAGGTTGTGTAATCAAAGAGGTGGGAGTAGCCAGCACCCAATCTAGACTGCCTTGGAGTGGGTATCTTGGGACACTGAGGCAGAGAAAACAGGGGCCCGGGAGACCTGGTCTCTTCTGACTCGGCTTCTCGATAAAGACTGAGGCCAGAGCTGGAGGCTGCAGAAGGTGGTTTGAGGAATAGCCACCAGCGGCTGTCGAGGCTGGGGGGCAGCCTGAACTCTGTAGGCAAAGGCAGCTGGCCAAGGCAGGTATAAGGAAAGAAGAAAGTGGAAGAGAAGGTCTCTAACCTCTATTGCCTTAACCTTCCATCTTCAAAGTGTTCAAATTAGAATGCTACTGTGCCCAGATAACCCTGGGAGAATGAAAGTTGGACTAGGTGCCCCCTGCTGTTCCTGGCCATCTCCACACCCTCACCAAATACCTACCTGGTGCCCACCAGACTTAAGCAGATGCCTTTAGGATATTTTAAGCAGTGCAGCCTCTTTGTGCTGGGTAGTAAACAACCCCACTGCATGCAAACATCCAAGGAGGGGTGAACTGAAGGCTTAGCAGGTGTTTGTTCTTTCCACTTCTGCATGAGGGGCAGGCGCCCCCTTGTCTTGAGGTTTTTCTCTGTAAATGCTTGAAGATTTCTCCCTCCTTTCCTCCTCTTGGTTGGTGAAGTAGAAGGCTATTTGGTGTCACCTGAAACCTCCCAGGAGGCTGGCTGGCCGGCCTTCCTCTGGTGGTCTAGAGGCCCAGCGTGGGGTGAGGCAGTTGAGACGAGAGGTCTTCCAGCTCCTGGAAAAGCTGCTATCTCCACCAGTGGCACTTCTCAGGAGATACTATGGCTGTAAATCATCCTAACAGTTCAGGGCCATGAGGTGCAGAGTGCGGCCTGCTTTCGCCTTGAAGCTCCTTGCTGCTGCTTGTTGAAAGCTCTAGGCATTAGGACCCTCTTGGGGGGCACCACTTTCTGAATGTTTGTTTCTCCTCAGCTCTCTTGGGTCAGGACTGTGTACAGATGCACTAAGGAACTAATGAGGCTGTGTTACCACATCAGACATCTGATTAATATTTAAAAGTCCGATCTAAGCAAGTGAGAGTTTTAGATGTCAGACTGATGAAGAACTGGAGCCTTTACCTCTGCTCGTATTTCTTGCAAGTCATCCCTGCCCTGGTCCACTTGCCCACTGCCTGCCCAGAACCTGAGTAGCCAGGTAAATGGTACCTCTGGAGCTGTCCTAGGTCCTGGGAACAAGAGGCCATGTTTGATGTGCCTGGTGGCCAAAGTTGCAGTAGGCACTGGTGGGCCTGTAGAAGATCCCAGGGCGGACTTCCGGGAGAACATGGCGGACAGATAACAGCAACTACCGGAGGCTCTCTGAAAACTAGGCTCAGAAACCAGGTATGGTGCGGACTAAAGAGACATAAGCAGGTGGAGTTATGCTCTGCTGACTCAGGAACGAACTCGGCTGAGAGAAACCAACTTGGAATGCAGTCCTGGTGCTAAAACAGGAACAGAAAAGCCTCGCTGCTGAGGCTGGACCCCACGCCATTTGGGTTTCCCGCCGCGCGGTGGCTGGCTGCCTCTACGTCGGCTCGGCAAGGAGAGAGACGCACGGAAACTCTGAGAACGGGAGTCTGTGAACAGAGTCGAAAACAGGACAGGCAGGGAGGCATGTTCTGACTTGTGGCGAGGTGAGTGAGAGAAACTGACACTCCACCACAGTTTGACTCCAGCGGACTTTCTGGGCCCGGGCAGTCCTGTGGGAGCAGGGCGCGCTGGCGACTCCAGCCACACATTCCCCTGTCGGGCGGGATTGGTGAAAAGTGCCTGGCCTGCGTGACGCTGCCGGCGGACCCCGTAGGCTGGCCCAATCCAGATCCCAGAGCCTGACGGAGGCCGGGAGGCTGCCTGGTGTGCAGCAGTGAGTGGAAACACCTAACCGGCGCAATTCGATCAGGCTGTGGCTGACAGAGAGAGAAGCTAGGCCTCTCATATAAGCTTGCATATATAAGGAACAGAGAATATGGGAAGAGGCAGCAACAAGAAAGGCTCCTCGGCCCCCAATTCTGAGAAACAGGCAATAACAGACACCGCACCATTACACATAAGGCGCCATATAGAGAGCCTCATAGACCAATTCAGGAATGAAGTTATCAACGACCTGAAGCTAGAAGTATGCAAAATAGTTAGAGAAATACTAAGCACCACCCAAGAAAAAACAGATGGTGGAATGGAAGAACAGAAAAAGAGGGGAGAAGTGTTTGATGGAGAAAACAGGGAAAGCATAGAATACGTGAAGCAGGTTCAAAGGGACTACCAAGAAACTAAGAAGTCTATCGAAGACTGGCATAACAGCTTGAAAGAAACTAAGGACAGACTATCTGAACTGGAGGGCAGAATTGTAATATGGGAGAATGAAATGAAAAACTTCTTAAAAATAACAAAGAAACAAACAGCAATAATACAAAGACAAGAAGATGATAAGAGGAGCCATAACTTAAGGATTAAGAACATAAAAGAAGAAGTAGGGACACAAACAAATGAACTACAAAAGCTACTCACAGAAATAATCCAGGAGAATTTTCCTAATTTAGCAAAAGGTAAAGATACTCAGATGTATGAGGCATATAGGACCCCAGCTACCTACAACCCAAACAGAGCAACACCCAGGCATATAATAATAAAAATTCCAGAAATTCAATACAAGAACAGAATATTAAAAGCTGTCAGAGACAAGAAGCAGACCACTTACAAGGGAGCACCCATCAGAATTACAGCAGATTTCTCTGCACAAACCATCAAATCACGAAGAGCGTGGGGGGAAATAATTCAAGCTTTGAAAGATAATAATCTCCAGCCAAGATTGAGATATCCTGCACAACTGTCCCTCGAAATTGATGGAAAAACAAGGTGCTTCCAGGATAAAGAGGAACTGGGGGAATTTGCAACCACCAATTCAACTCTACAGAGAGTATTGCAGGATATTCTAAAAAAAGAAAAATACAAAGAATCCAGAAATAATGGAGGCCACAACGAATGGAGCAGAGAACAAAGTGAAGAAGACAAACTGACAGCTACTGACAGAATAAGAGCTCAACAGAAATGAGGCAGAGAAGATTGGATGATAGGAACAGCTATTTTGGAGAAAATGACATCTTAATAGGTAATACTGATTTAGTATCATCTTGTTTTGAAGTCTCATCTAGCTTTTGTCCTTCTGTCTCCAATGGTCCAAATAGGTTGTATCTTACTGGATTTTATTATGTATGATAGTATAAGCAAAAACCTTTTAAAGACAAGGAGATAATACAGAAACCATTGTTCATTTTCTGTTAGTCGATTCTAAATACTCTGTAATGCTGTCATTCTCTTGAATGGTTTTACATTGTTTTGATATACTTAATGCTACAGTATACGAAGTTGTACTCAAGGATTTCAAGGAAAGAGATAATATGGTAACTACTTTTAGGTCAGGATTATCTGGTGGTGAAACACTATTCTGCTTAAATGGTTATGTTTTGATCTGTGCTGTTTCGTTGTTATGCCCTCTTTTATCTCAATCTCCACTCCATTATTTACTTTTTTATTTTTATCCTTTTAATTAAAGGAAAAAAATAGCAGGATATATTATAGTAACCCACTTTGACTTTCCATTACCTCGATTTAAAGCCCTGTATTACTCTCACCATCTGGTTTTTAACTGATGTTCCCCCATTCTGTTTTGCTGGATAGTATCAGGTTCGAAAATTTAGGCATCAGCTGTGAAGATAATGAGATTCATTATAACGCCCATTCTCATTGACTTTTATCTATTTTTGAAGACCTACAATGTCTCCAATGTTTTGGTTTTGTCGGTTTTATTCTTTACAGTTTTGTTCAATTGTATTGTAACTAACAATATAGGCAATTCTATTAGAGATAGCGGGAGGCATTATGGTAACCATTGTTGATCACCTTGTATTATGTTTTCACATTATCTATTATGTCCACCCTTTTGACTTGACCGATTCTGTTCTGTTATGTCACATTTGGTTTTACTCTCTTCCAAAAAAGTAATAAGAACCATGGGAGCAATGAAACCCAAAATGTGTAATAGTCATTGTACAAAAGAGAGGAAAAGAAAGTGCTCTGTACTATATAACTGCATGTATATTTAAGTGTATAAGATAGAAAATGATATCACAGAGTTCTATTGGATCATTGAACAGAACTGTTTGCAGTATCATTGATGGAATGTCCACGTTACAAGCTTTAATTTTGTGACTTGAACAATTATTTCTAAGATGACAATATGTAATCCATTAACTAGTAATTTCCTACTGTTCATTTTTTTTCTGCAAATCTGTATAACTTGTACCCTTTCTCTGCTTTTTTTTCTTTTCTCCTTAAATAAAATTTAAAAAAAAAATTAAAAAAAAAAATAAATAAATAAATAAATAAATAAATAAATAAATAAAAAAAGAAAGAAGATCCCAGGGCTTTGCAGGTGGGCAAGCAGTTAGCTGATCAAGGAGACTGTATCCCTCTCAGCATCTTCCATCTGTTTTTACTTCTAGCACAAAAAAGCAAGAAGGCAGTAAATGCCACTGCCAGAAACAGCTCAGCTCCTCCCAAAAATGCTCTGCACCTGAGATACAAGGGTTCTCTGGGCTTCTGTGGCCTGGTCTGGGCCTCTAAGTTACCTGTATGATCATCCTGTCTCTCCCTGCATGCTTGCTCTGCCATCCCCGTCCTATCCCTATCCTTTCCCCTCAATTCTTGCATCTTTGTGGCAAAGCTTTGTGTCTGCAGACTCCACACTGGGCTAGAGTTGAGCATACACAGGGTTGTTTCAAATGAGTGTTCTCAAATTAAGAGAGGCAGTAAAAGCACCTCTGGCCCTGACCCTCATCCTGTCTGTAGTCCCCCATGAATACAGTCCTTTCCATCCCTTCCTGCATGGGGGTGAGGGTACAGGCCTCTAAAACTGGTTGAATGGGGTAGTTGAGACACTAGATAGTAATGGGAGGTTAGCCTTTAGCTCATGTGAATAGTAGCAGATCTTGGGCCCTGCATCCTTTGTCTGCAGGCTGGCCACAGGGGGTACTTGATCACTAAGAAGGAGCCAGAGCACTACAGGCAACCAGAGCATCTTCACTGACAAAAGAACTGACCTCTGATCTGCCCAGAAGAACGCTACCTGCATCACCACTACCCACTACTCTTCTGATCCCTTTTTCCCCCTAAAAAGCAAACAAACAAAAACAAAAAAGGCATGGTGACACACATCATAACCCCAGCACTCAGAAGCTGAGCCAAGGGGATCATTGTGTAGTTCAAGGCCAGCCTGCACTACACAATGAGACCTTGTCTCAAATTAAAAAGAAAAAAACCTTATATTTAAAGGTACTATTAGACTTACAAAGATAGTATAGTTTGTGTAGACAGTTTAATATCTTACAAAAGCCATGGCTCTGCCCCGCTTTTAATAATTTTCTGCTTAGCAGTTGAGGAAGCAGCTACCAGGACAGCCGCTCTGGTCTGGATGTGGAACCTCGGTTGGAGCCATTTCTGATCCTGCTCCTGTAAGGGACTATGGCTGCCGGCTGAGTTTCTGCACACTGCACACTGCGTACTCTGATTTTATGTACCCCGGGTGTCAGGGCCCAAGACCCAGACACTCTGAGGTAGATACTGGTTGGTGAGCCATGCAGTGTAGTTTTCAGATTTTCCCACAAAGTAGTGATAAGGGTGGTGGCAGAACAGAAGGCAAGGAGCACTGAAGGCCAGGGCGGATTAGGGTCCTGGGTGGGGACAAGGCCTTGCAACTAAGTGCAGAGGGCACCCTCCAGAGACAAGGCATCTCACTCCCAGGGGTGGACTGGGCACCTAAAAGATGCTAAGATTTGCCATTTCTGGGCCCCACAGCCTAAGGTATGAAAATTTGGCCAGTTACTCTCTGCTTTGGATGACTTGAAAAGCAAGGTAAACCCAGGCTACCCACCCCATCCTCCCAGCAGCTGGGAGGGTCTGTCTCAGCAGATTAAAGGGAGAAGTCACAGTGCTTCCAGGAGTAAGTGGGTTTCCGCGGGGCAGGGCCCTCACCTGTGTTACTGGTGACATAGCTCTCAGGACTGATGTCTGCATTCTGTAGCTGCCCACTATTTCTACCCTGCCAGCATTGTTTGAGAGCAATGAGGTCGAGATCCTAGAGTTCTCAGGTTTCTGAGAATATGATGAGAAACGAGCACCTACAAGAACAACCTTGGCTGAGCTGGAAGAGATAGGTGATGGGTAAAACAGCACTGGGACAATTTGTAGTCTGTTTCCCCATCTCAGCTACTCAGAGTTTAATATTCTAGCAAAAAAGGACATGACTGCTGCCGTGGCCCTGTCCCTGAGAAACAGCAGGGAGATGGTGTCCAGTGCCTGTCACACAGGCTGGTTGTGAGGATTGTGAGGGACCACTCGGAAAACCCCAGGTTGCTCCTGGCACTTCGGTAAACAGCAGTGGACAACATGGGACCTGTCACAGCAGCACAGCCCAGGAAAGCCTGGCTTCTAATCCTGCCGTGCCTCTACCTGGTCTACCTCTACCTGTGTGCTGAACAAGAGATAACCTCTGAGCCTCAGGTTTCCTCCCAGTGCACCCTGTCTCAGCACTCAGGTGAGGGTGAAATTGGGAGCCTACTGAAGCCTCAAAATAAACAGGTCAGCCTCTCCTCTCTGACCAGTCCTCCATGGTGTGGATCATCTCTGAGACCCGGATGCCCCATTTGCCTGGGTTGCTGAATGGGGCCACGTGAAAGTGAGCTGGGTTTAAGCCTCTGCCCCAGACTGAGCGTGGTGGCACAGACCTGTAAATCCAGCTGTTTTAGAGGCCCCGGCAGGAAAATCAGGAGTTTGAGGCAACTAGGCAAGGCCCTATTTCCAAAAAGCAAAACCTATGCCCCAAGAGAAGGAAAACAAAGGACTCTGTAGAGTGAAGGCCAGTGACACAAGGGGTGGAGTTGGGAAAGCTCCATACTAGGCCAGAGCATTCTAGCTACACCACCACCTCCAGAGAGCAGTTGCCAAGAGAGGAGATGTAAAAATAGATACAAAATATAAAAGAACTGCCAAAAGACTGGTCTCATTTGTGATTCATGCATTCATGAGCTCTGAAAAAGTTTGAAATCCTTAATGCTTATGAGTCTGATGATGCTGTTTCCCTAGTGCTCATTCCTGGGAGATATGAATGTCCAGGCTGGGGGCAGGGAGGAGGGGAAAAGCAGTTGATGAGCTAAGCCATTCTTCTATTGCTGTGGAGTAGCAGGAAGAGTAGAGAAGCTGCCCAGGAGCTGCTTAGTGACTGCTGCCTGGAGCCGCACTCCTTTCCCCCAGGGAGGCTGTGTAGGGCCAGGGTTTGCAACAGCTCATTCTCACCCTTGCCCCTCTCTCCTGCAGTGTATGTGGTGGAAGACCAAAGACGAGATGACCTGGGCCCATCCACCTGCCTCACGGCCTGCTGGACTGCTCTCTGTTGCTGCTGCCTTTGGGATATGCTCACCTGATCAGCTCAGCCCACCTGCCCTGCCAGCTCTGCCACCACCTCCCATAGGTGTCCTGCCCCTGACTCTTCTGATTGCTGTAATGAATGACTAGCTCCACACAAGCGCCTCTACCTTCAACACTGGAATTGTAGATTAGGGATGGTTGCTGTTGTTTAATTCAGTGACTTGATCTTTTTAATGTTCAAAATCCATTTCTTATTGATCTGTAACAAATGTGCTAAATGACTTATATTTTTTTGGCCAAAAGCTTCATTATGAAATATATATTTATAATTTTAAAATTATACATTCTAGGTAGTGGCAAGATGTAAGACACCACTGAATGATTTCTTTGCTCACACCCTGTATGTTTCAATAAACCTGTCCAAAATTTCGTAGTCTGAATTCTTTGGGATAATGTAAACATCTTGGGTCTGTGCTTCTTGCCTCCTGAACTCTTACTGCTTCTAACTACTCATCTGCTCACTAAGGCCTGGAAAACACAGGTATCTTAGCTCGTGGCCATGGCTCAGTACATGAGAAGCCTCTAGCTTTTCTACTTGGCTCCTTTACCAACAGTGTGGCTGTCACGAGGAAGGCAGGCTTTGAAGCTGGGTGTCCTTAAGCTTAGCAGTCTTGGCAAGGATTTAGCTCAGTGGTTTAAGTACCTGCCTGGCAAGTGCCAGGTCACAAGTTCAATCCCCAGTATCAGAAAACAAAAAAAAACCCTAAGTAGTCCACCTCAGAGATGAGCACCAGAAAGAGCATTCGTCAGCATAACTCAGACTTGCTTTTTACCAGGACCTCAGAAAGGGGCTCTTGGTGAATGAGGGATATCCCAGGCCTGTTTGGAAACCCAGGCTCCCTCGGTCAGGGAGCTTCCCAGCCCCAATCCAGTTAGTCATGCTGCACACTTCACCTTTGGCCACGGGGTGGCGCTAAGCTGCCACAAGTCTGATTTGCTGCTCAATAGGCCTGTCCAGCAGGCCAGAGGCTGCTGCTGGCAGCTCCCAGCTGACCTCAGCCTGCCACCCTCAAAGCAGTGCTGTATGTCACCTTTTAACCACTAGTCTTCACTCTTTAAAAAGAAAAAGCCATGACTGATAGCATCTCCTATGTCTGTAGTGTTAAGTTCTCTCACATGCCACGACTCAGAAGCGCAACATGAAATGCTCCCACCACCAAGGTACAGTGACTTAATCCTGACCTTTGGTGCACACACAGTGGCCCATATGGGATATTAGGAAAGGATACATTTCTAAGTTTACATATTTGGGCTTTTTGTTTTCTGGTACTGGGAACTGAACCCAGGGCTTTGTGCATACTATGTATTACTTTTTAACAATAGCTGAATTCGCCACGGATGTGCCTCAAGTACACAGCACTTGCCTTGAATAGGCAAGGCCCCAGGTTCAATCCCTGCATGGCTCCAGAAAAACAATGGCTGTGTTCAGCAACTGTCTGGCAACAAAATTCCCCCCAGCTACATTAATCTGTTCTCAGACAAACCAGCTCTAGCACACTACTGCCCCTAAGCCTCCAAGAGACCTCAGGATCTGTAGTACCCATCTTGTGGCACTGGCCAAAGGAGACAGACAACCTTGGAGGTGCTGCTGGCTATTGGTGTGCATGGGAGGAGGCAAGGAAAGGAATCTGGAGGCTGACTGCCACAACAGCTAGCGGGACACTGCAGCTACGAACTTACCTCCTTTCTGCCTCCTCTGTACCACTTGGAGGCCCAGAAGTCAGGGGGCTCAGTCAGAGCAGCAAAGAACACTGCAAGACCCCACTCCCCAAGGAGAGAAAACCTCTAGCACAACGGAGCACTGCCAATCATGCCCTCTCTTCTTGTTCTGGTCTCAATAAAAACAGACAGCAGAACGAGACAGAAATCTTTTATTGGCCTATCTTCTATGGCAGGGTCACCTAGGCCCTGCCCTCTACCCTGGCTCCTATCTTCCCGCTCTGGGAATTTATGGATCACTTCAGAGAGATAAGCATCCAGGACAGCAAAGCTGGGGGAATATACAGAGCAGAACCCGAAAGTGGCTCAGGGCAATACAGAAAATGTAGGGTTGGTTTCTGGCCCAACCAGTTGAAATGTCCACTTGGGTGAAAAGAGGCTGCCAGGCTGCACAGGTCCTTCCACCCTTGCCAAGACGACAGGGGTCTAAAGGGAGAGTGTCTTAGAGGCTCACTGTGCTCTTCGTGCCATCAGCATCTCTCGGATGTTGTCCTCAGCTTCCTTAACACTCCGCTCCAGGTAGGACTTTTTCTGCTGCAATATAAGAACAAAAGGTTAGAACAGGTTAGGTTAGCAATGCAGCTTTTATGTGCAAAGAGTATGGCATCTCTGGTGATCAGTGACTTCCAGGGACATAGTGTCAACTGGAAGCCAGGTACACCCTGCCACCCCTGGGCTGACTACCAGACAAAGGGTCCACTTGTGCAGACAGCAAAAGTCTTTTGTAGAGGACAGCCAGTGGCAGTCTTCTCCCACCAGGAAGTAGCCTTTAAAAACAGGCATCTTGATATATGAAGTTACACCAGACAAAGGCCAGGAAATTCCCAAAGCTCCTTCTCCGTAACAGACTGTCTCTTTTTCAAGGTTTTCCATAGCCTAGGCCAGGCACCCTAGTCCCTGGTACTGCAGAGTGGACAGTATACACTGGTCTGTCCAGCAAGCTGCAGGCTGCCATGAGTGCTATGAGTCTGATCACACGTCTCACTGAGGCAGATGAGTCAGGGCAGAATCTGCTTTTCTAATGAAACCAGTGCTGCCAGGACAGTGACACACCAAGTAAAGTAGACCTTTTCAAAGTTTACTTCCTGCCCCATCTGGGTCCTACATTAAAAATCTCAACTTGGTAAAATTTAAGTACTTTCAGAAGCCACACTGGAACCAGGATTACAAAAGATTAAGTCAAAGGAAATGATGTGTGTGCATAATTTGTCCTTTGCTCACTCTAGAAGTATGGTGGCTTCACCACACTGGTCCCTGCCCTGAGGACATAGTTGTGGCTATATTCCCGCCAAGCAGACATAAAATGAAGGCTCTCTTTTAGAAGAATACTAGTCATGTCTCGAAAGAATACTGAAAAAGATCCTCTCCACAGTGCGCGTAAGTGACTAAACCAGACTGGAGCAGTGCTATGCAGCCTGGCCCAGGGAGCCCAGGTGCCACCAGTGCCCTTCTCTCAGCCCTGTCTCTCTTCACCCAAGTACTGGAAGTGAGCCAGGAAGTGAGGAAAAGATGCTTCAAGTACCTCCACAGCCAGGCAATGACTGCCAGCCCTGAGGCAGGAAAACTGAATCCACCCTCTATGACCTTCACCATTACATCGCTCTGGCGCCTGTGCACGTGCTGCTTTTAACTTCCCCCATTCTCTGTCCATACATTTATTAAATGATACAGTCTCAGGTTTTTCCACACAGGAGCCAAATATCACAAGCAAGATGTAAATCGTCACCGGTTCTTGTAGAAACCTCTGACTCCTCTGTCCTTCCCAAATTTCCTTATGGCTAGAAACAGCTCTATCTCTTTACTCACCTCCCATCTGCCAAGTTGCACAGACTTCCTTACAACACAACAGGAACTCCATAAAACTCATGGTGTCTGTGGTAACACAATTCCATGGCCACAAGTATATACTGTTGCTAAGAAATTTTGTTTAATTACATTTACTAAAGCTGATATAATCCTATCGTCGTAACAGCAGAGTAGGAACTTGAACTTCCTTTGATAAACAACCCTTAGACTTTACTTATGAGCAAAAAAGAGGTGCACACTGACAAACCACTGAAGAATGTACACGCACTGGATGTTGCATAAGAAGGGGGGCAATAGCCAGACAGCACCACACACCTCCGAGGCACCTGCTGGGCCCAGCCCCAGGGGAGGCAGGGCTAGGCTCTGGAGGGAGCAGGTGCTCTCCTGCCGTAGCCAGTGCCTGGGGACGGAGCTCTGCTGCATGCTATCTCTGCCAACTTGCTAACAAACCGTACACTTGGAGCATAAGCAGCAAGGGCCTCTGTGCCCTAATACCCAGGCTACGGGCCAAATTCATGTGTCACTCTCAGTTTTAAAACTTCTTGATCCAATAAAATCTCTTCCTTTACCCTCTACTTCCATAATCTAAAGTCACCTCCATATTCTAAAGTCTTCAACTTTTCAAACAATACAAATGAACAATCTATTTTAAGTCTTTTAATTTAAATGTAATGAATAATTCTTCTTAAAAAATTAGTTCCCACAGATGGAGCAGCCATAACGTAGTGAGATCTGTTTTCTAATAATTTTAATGTTCATCCTCATTTCCAAACACACCTAAGCCCAGAAGACCCCCCGATTCAAACTCAGGCCACTGACTTGGAACTGGTTGAACTGTTCTCTTCACAAAAACATATGTTGAAGATATGTTGAAACCATATGTTTATGGTTTATAAACATGACCTTAGTTGGAAAGGGGCATCTTTGTATATGTAACCAAGTTAAACTGAAATCACCCTGGAAAGGGTGAACACAAATCCAGTGTTTCTATGTTCTTAAAAGAAGGCCATGCAAAGACAGGCCTGTCGTGTTTTCCCTCTGTGTGGCCACACACAGGGAAAACTCTATGAGCTGACCAAGGCAGACTGTTGTGCTTTTATCTATAAGAAACCTAGAAGAGGCAGCTAAGGGAGTTGCCTCTTAAGTTCACTCAGAGGAGTGTGGCCCTTTGAGTTTATACTCTAAGCCTCCAGAACCTGAGAGATGAAATGTTTGTTGACCTGTTTAAGTAACTGTTATGCAGGTAGGAAACTAACACAGCCTCTGAAATGAGGAGTAGCCCCAGTTACAGAATTTATCCCAAGGCTCTTTTGGACCCAAAGGACCCTATCACACTATCCCTCTGACCACAATGAACTGCAGAAGCCTAGGTAAGTATCCCTGAAGTTTATATGCTAGGATCATGCTGATCAAATAAGTAAATAACTCACCCAAGCACAAGTGAGGCTGTTAGGATGAAGGAAATTAAGGAACCAAGATTAAGTTCACCATCTTCTTCACTGACTCTCTAGAGCTTATTTCTACAACTATTAGTCAAGTCAGAAACTCTGAGGACCCCAATCTTCTCCATTTCTGTAAACGACCCTCCATTCCCAGAGCTTTTCCAGACAAAAATCTTTTTCCGTACCCAATATCCAGCTAACCAACAAAATCTATTAACCCAGTCTCAAAATATATCCAGAATATGAACTTAATAAAAAGCCTGTTAAAAAGTCTCTTATGCTTTTGATCCTGTTTCTTTTCCACACAGTGGCCAGTCTTTGTTAACACTTTCTGCCTCCAATGGCTTCCCATCTCAGAATAAAAAGCAAACTATTTCTGTGGGCTACTAAAACAAACTACCATAAACTGGGGAGCTTACAAACAACAGAAACGTATTACTCACAGGCTAAGCCCAAGATCAAGCCACATTGGTGTCCAGTGAAAGTGTGCTTTCTTGTCCATAGGGGGCACCTCCTAGCATGGTGGAAGGGCAAATGAGCATCCTTGGCCTCCTTAACAAGGACACTGATTCCACCTAACAGGCTCTACCCTTATAACTTAATCATTCCTCCAAACGCTATATCTCGTAATACCCTCACCTTTGAAATTACGTGTTTCACAGTCTAAATTTGGGAAGACAAACATTCAGAACATAATGTTTATCAAGTGTCAGGAAGCCAAGCATGGCCCTGGTCTCAGCTAAGTCTCTGACTCAACTTCTTCTCCCTCTTAGCTCTAGCCCACCTAGGCACCTTGACACTGCCCTTTGGCCTTTCTATAGGAACCTACTCCCATGAACACTCACCTTAACTTTCCTCATTCCTTCAGGCCTTTCTCAAGTGTCACCTTATCTAATATACCACCCTATACTCCCTATGCTCCTTACTAAGGTTTTCTCCCCAGCACTTATCATTACCCAAAACACTTGGGTAAGTCTGGCTGGCTTCCCTTATGAGAAAGTACACAAGGGAAGCACTTTTTTCAGTCCCAAGATACAGTCCTAGTATCTAGAAGAATGGCTGCGTCAAAATAGAAACTTGTCACTTCTTGAATACAGTGCATTATGGAAATCACACTTACGACTGCCTTACAGATTTGCTCTACAGACAGTGCTCCTTCTTAGTTTTCCCTCCCAACGGAACTGCCATGCTTCTTCACAGTAGCTCTCAGGTTTTGGCACTCCCCTCTAACACTGTGCTCCTTGATAAACAGATCTGATACTATATCTCACCGATCCTGATGGGGACATCAAAGCCTTGCTAACAGACAAACCCTAAGAGTGAGAGCCTTAGGCTCAGCAAGTGATGCAAAACAAGCCATTTCAGTTTCCTATCTCTCTGACTCTAAATCCTAAGAAACTGCCCCATTCTGGGTTAGCCCCAGGGCTGTGAGCCATGCAGGACAATGAGTGCTTTATGAGCTGGGGGGGGGGGGGGGTGCAGAACCCAACCCTCAGCAGTAGCCCAGGAAGGCGTGTGCCGCCCTCCCTGCAGCCTCTGTCCATCTTGTTGAGCAGCTCTCTCAGAACTCTTGCACTGCTTCCCTAGGAAATTCTCTAGTGGCATCAAACCACAAGGCCCTGAGTACAGGAACATTTTTGTGGAGCTGTGTCCTGATGAGAAATCCGGAGATTTCCTGTGAGGCTCAACATGGCCAGAAGTGACACTCACTGCCAGAGTCATTGCTCATCAGCCCAATGTTCTTTTTCTGGGAGACAGACCGAGAGACTGGCATTTCATTTTCATCTCCTCACAAAGGGAAGAGGCTCAAGGCCCTAGAACTTTAGCGACATGACACAATCTCTCAAATAGACTTCTGAGGTAATTCATCTTATGATGCTACTTCTAGAAGCTTTGTTCTTCTCTTTATGACTTTTACTTCCACTCGCCTCTACATTAGTACTTACTTTCCTATTTGTTATGTCTTGGGATACAGAAAAGATTTTTTCTCTGTCTGAACCTCCACCTTTCCATTTTAAAGTGAGGACTTAGATAATACCAGTGTATCCTGGCCCACTGCACTCTTCTATTTTTATTTAGTCACAGACTCTTTCTTCAAATTATCTCTGTATTAAAGACTAAACAAATTTAAAATGGGTACAGTGAAACTTAGGAGAGACAGGAGGATCAAAGCACCTTTTTTGGCTGATCCCTATCTCCAATCCAGGCGCAGGGGGAACAGACAGGGCAGTCATAGGTTCTTTCCTATGTCTTATATTCTGAGACCTCTGCTCTGAGTCTGACATACCCTGGCCAGACCCTGTTCCCTTAAAAGGAAACCATGCTCAACTTCTGCAGACCTCTATCAACTTTAGGGTTCACTACTGATCAAAAATTCAAAACAAAGGCACCTACCTTTTTCTCATCGTCTCTGCCATGCCTTCTAAATTAAATTAAAAGCCCAACAGCCTCACTGATTCGCACCTTCCCTCAGCTGAAAACTGCAGATGATCAGACTGCCAGCTGCCCACCATGGGTAAATTTCGCAAGAGGCCAGGAATTTGCTGGCAGTCAGGAAGCAAATGTGGAAGGCAGGGAAACAAAAGGGATAAAAGAAAATAGGCAACAGGAGAGCACAAGCAGAAGGAAAGAGAAGAGTCTCAACCAGCAGGAGCAGCGTAGAGCTGAAGCAAGTGATCCTATGACTTGTATAGTGAGGTACATTCAGTAAAGGCAGGAAAGGACCACAGATTTGAAGCTGGAAGAAAGGGTTTAAGAGATCCAAGGGCATGACCACTTGTGAACTCATCCACATACATTTACTTCTCTACTGAGGACACACTAGGCCAGTGTTGGTGAACTAAGGCATGCATGCCACAGTGGGCCATTTGTATTACTGAAAACTCTAGACTAGAAGGTCCACCATCACTGCAGGAGGTAACTCTATCTGTTAAATCACAGTATAGCTGAAAGAGAAAGCAAAAACTTAAGACATGGAACAGGAGGCTAGAGAAAAATCTCAGAAGTCACTGCCTTTCATTTTCCAGAAATTAATTTTAAGAAATAGCCTTCAGAAGTCTCTGCCAAAAGACAAGGGCAAATTACTCAGTTTACCTAAGAACAGATCTCAATCCACTCCCAGGTCTGGTTTACCTGCTGCGATTACTGCACAGGGTCAGGCTCCCAGCCCTCCTGGCTACCACCCCCAACCCAATCTACAGTGCTTAACCAGAGGACATTCAAAGCCCAGGGAAGATATAAAGGAGAAAGATATCTAGTGCAAAGCCAGGAGAGGCAACTGTTCCAACCATATGCCACTGATTAGTCTTCACCCACAGAATCATTACCATTTGGGGTCACCAGGCTTAAAAGATACAATGACAAGCCAGTAAATTATGTCAACTGATAGGTGCTGAAGAAGACCCTTGGTTCAGCCAAGATTAAGGGAACAGGGAACCTGACCACCACCTTAACATGTTCTCACCATATGCATATGACTGTCCCATCAGGCAGCTTGAACTACTGGTGGTTAACAATTTAATAACAGATGATGGAATTCAAATCAGAAGCACCTAGAAATACTACATTTGAATTATAGGCCCCATCATGAACTTAATCCTTTTATGCCTAGTGTTCCATTTTTACAACGCCTATAACAACAGAATACAATAAATTTTTTTCCTTCAAATTGTTGTTTCTTAATGTTTTCTAGGTCCCATATATGAATTACTTGCAAAAATTCAAAAACACAGTCTTCAGCATAAATGGGTTAAATCTCTAAAAATTGACTCTTAAAAGTGTGGTTCCTATTTTAGAAATAGCAGTATCATCTGGAAACTTTGGGCCCCAATCCATACCTGCTGAATCAGAAACTCTGAGGTACAGTCCAGCAATCTGTGTTTTTATAGCCTTTTGGGTGATTCTGAGGCACACTGAAGTGTGAGAAGCATTGTTCTAAATCAGCAGTCAGCAAACTTTCTATAAATGCCCAGATACTAATATTTTAGACCCTGTGGGATTGTTTCTCCTAGTGTCCTTTGACACTGGAGCATAAAAGCAGTCATACTCAAGGGCATAAATCAATAGGGTTAGTATAAATGATGGGTATGATTGCTCAAAACACAAAAACATGCAGCAGGCTGGATCTGGCCAGCAGGCTGCCAGCTGCCAATCTGTCTTCTTTAAAAAGATGGAGTATTAGGCAAGTGAGGCAGCACATAACCACAGGCCCAGCTATTTGGAAGGCTGAGGTGGGAGAGTGGCTTAAACCCAGGAGTTTGAGACCAGGCCAGGCAACAAAGCAAGACCTACTCTTAATTTTTTTTTTTTAAAAGGAGCCTTAACAGGCAAAACTAAGTATACAAGACAGAAATTTCTGAGATTTTTTAACATTCAGTGAAAGCTGTCTATTGAAAGTCTTACTTTCCATCCATCCATCCATCTTTCCATTATATTCATTCAGTTCACTGCCAAACCATTTCTTTTTCCTTCAACATTGGTTCTTGAAAGTCATAGCATCACATTTTTCCAGCTGATTCTCCCTCACCAACCTGAATACTTGCCCTTATTCATCAACAATTCTCCATCATATTCTGTACCACTGCTGTACCAAACCAAGATGACTTCAACCAGAATGCAAAGGATCCATCCAAACCATGCCCTCTTCTCCCCTCATGATATCTACTTTACCCAGTCAGTCCTACTCTAGATCTTGCCAGCAGTACTGACTGCATCATGTCCAAATTTTCACTTTTACCACCACTGCTGCATATTCTTTCAGGTCACGTGTATCTGATATTCTCCTTCCAGCATTTCTTCAATGTCTTCACTCAAGTTTTCATTATCATCATGCTTCCGTGGCCTTTCCCCCTCCTACCCAGCTTAACTTCCCCAAATCTTAACTCATTTTTATTCCCTTTGTATATGCTTCTTCTGTGCTTACCTGGCAAATGCCATCCTAGGTTAAACCACATCATTTACCTATTCATGCCTACACCTAAGTGCTGGATGCCCCTGGAAGAAAACACTTACCTGTGCTGAATGGTCTCACTTGAAATTCAGGGCCATGAACCTCAAATGGGCACTCCACACTGGAAATCCTATTAAACTTCCCTAATGTGTTCACTTGTCTGCTCTCCAAAACAACTATTTCACACTTTGTCATGTCCTCTCAAATCACCTATATTCCTTCTTCCTCTCAGCTCATAAAGAAAAGCAATCTGGTAACTACTCTTTTTCCCACTACCCCATCTACTAACTGGTCCACACCTGTATGGCCTCTTTTCCCTGTTACTGACAGGGATGGTGTATTTATAGGAATCACAACACAACTTTCACTTAGCCAAGAAGTCAATCCCCATGTGTCTTCTCCCATCATTATTCTGTCTCTTTCTTCATAACCTTCTATTAGGTTCACTCAAAGATCTTTTTGGTGAGAAAAATCATTTAAAAGTCCTTGTTTGACCTCACACTCCCTATAGCTACTGCCCTCTTTTCTCCCTTTCCCTTTGCAAAACTTCTTTAACCAAACTTTTAGTGGCTGTGCCAAAAGCTGCAACTGTCCTAAATCATATGGCACTGACAGGTCTTCACTCACAGAATAGTTACCATTTGGGGTCACCAGGTTTAAAAGCTCCTCAGCGCTCTCCAATCACATGTCCATCTGCTCTGCTAAACTGACTGTGCCCCAGACCCAGTGATGTTTACACTGCCAAAAAATAGTGGGTATTTCTCTGTTATCTTCTTACTCAATCTCTCAACAACACTCAACACAATTCTTGAAATAGTTCTTTAGGCGGAGAACATGGCGGACAGATAGCAGCAGCTACGGAAGCTCTCTGAAAGACCCAGCTAGAATTCAGGAATGGTGCGGAGTAAGGAATCATAAGCAAGAGGAGATATGCCCCACTAACCCAAGAACGAACTGGGCTGAGAGAAACCAACTGGGAATGCAATCCTGGTGCTATAACAGGAACAGAAAAGCCTCAGTGTGGAAGCTGGAGCCCGCGCCATTGGAAGCCGCGATTTGGGTTTCCCGCCGCCGCTGCTGCGTCTACATCGGCTCGGCAGGGAGACGCACAGAAGCTCTGAGAACGGGAATCGGTGAATGGAGTTGAAAGCAGGACAGGCAGGGAGCTGTGCATTGACCTGCGGTGAATGAGAGAAACTGGGACTCTTCCACAGTCTAGGAGACTCCAAAAGAGGACATTCTGGGACGGGGCAGACTTGCGGGCACAGGGCGCTGCAGTGACCTCAGTCACATATCCCCCTCTCAAGTGGGATTGGTGAGCAGTGCCTAGCCTACGTGACGCTGCTGGCTGAGACGCAGTAGGCTAGCACAGCCCAGGTCCCAGCGCCTGAAGGTGACCTGGAGGGGCGGGCCTGCATAGGCTGCCTGGTCTGCAACTTCCTGGTGCACTGTGGTGGGCGGGAACACCTAGCCAGCGCAATTCAATCAGACTGTGGCCGACAGGGAAGGAAGCTGGGCCTCCTATATACACTTGCATATATAAGGAACAAAGAATATGGGAAGAGGCAACAACAAGAAAGGCTCCTCGGCCCCCAATCCTGAGAAAGAGGCAATAGCAGACACAGCACCAATAGATACAAAGTGCTATCTCCAGAGCCTCATAGACCAGTTCAGGAATGAAGTTATTAATGACCTGAAGCTAGAAGTAAGCAGAATAGTTAGAGAAATGCTAAGCACCACCCAAGAAAAAACAGATGGTGGAATGGAAGAACAGAAAAAGAGGGGAGAATTGTTTGATGGAGAAAATAGAGAAAGCACAGAATACGTGAAGCAGGTTCAAAGAGACTACCAGGAAACTAAAAACTCTATCGAAAACTGGCATAACAGCTTGAAAGAAGCTAAGGACAGATTATCTGAACTGGAGGGCAGATTTGTAATATGGGAGCATGAAATGAAAAAATTCTTAAAAATAACAAAGAAACATCAGCAATAATACAAACTAGAAGATGATAAGAGGATCTATAGTTTAAGAATTAAGAACATAAAAGAAGTAGGGACACAAACAAATGAACTACAAAAGCTACTCACAGAAATAATCCAGGAGAATTTTCCTAATTTAGCAAAAGGTAAAGATACTCAGTTGTATGAAGCATACAGGACCCCATCCACCTACAACCCAAACAGAGCAACACCCAGGCATATAATAATTAAAATTCCAGAAATCCAATATAAGAACAGAATATTAAAAGCCGTCAGAAACAAGAAACAAATCACTTACAAGGGAACACCCATCAGAATTACAGCAGACTTCTTGGCACAAACCATCAAATCACGAAGAGCATGGGGGGGAAATAATTCAAGCTTTGAAAGATAATAATCTCCAGCCAAAATTGAGATATCCTGCACAACTATCCCTGGAAATTGATGGAAAAACAAGGTGCTTCCAGGATAAAGAGGAACTAGGGGAATATGCAACCACCAATTCAACTCTACAGAGAATACTGCAGAATATTCTAAAAAAGAAAAATATGAAGAATCCAGAAATAGTGGCAGAGAGGCCACAATGAATGGAGAAGAAAACAAAATGAAGAAGACAAGCTGACAACTAATGACAGAAAAAGAGCTCAAGAGAAATGAGGCAGAGAAGGTTGGATGATAGAAACAGCTATTTTGGAGAAAATGACGTCTTAATAGGTAATACTGATTTAGTATCATCTTGTTTTGAAGTCTCATCAAGCTTTTGTTCTTCTGTCTCCATTGGTCTAAACAGGTTGTATCTTACTGGATTTTATTATATATGATAGTATAAGCAAAAACTTTTATAGACAAGGAGATTATACAGAAACCATTGTTCATTTTCTGTTAGTTGATTCTAAATACCCTGTAATACTATCATTCTCTTAAATGGTTTTACATTGTTTTGATATATTTGATGCTACAGTATACGAAGTTATACTCAAAGATTTCAAGGAAAGAGACAATATGGTAACTACTTTTATGTCGGGATTATCTTGTGGTGAAACACTATTTTGCTTAAATGGTTGTGTTTTGATCTGCGCTGTTTTGCTGTTATGCCCTCTTTTATCTGAATCTCCATTTTATTATTTATTTTTATCCTTTTAATTAAGGGAAAAATAAATTTAAAAATAGCAGGATATATTATAGTAACCCACTTTGACTTTCCATTATCTTGATTAGAAGCCCTGTATTGCTCTCACCATCTTGTTTTGACTGATGTTCCTCTATTCTGTTTTGCTTGATAGTACCAGGTTCGAAAGTCTAGGCAACAGCTGTGAAGATAGTGGGATTCATTATGATGCCCATTCTGGTTGAATATTATCTACTTTTGAAGACCTATAATGTCTCCAATGTTTTGGTTTTGTTGGATTTGTTCTTTACTGTTTTGTTCAATTTTATTATAACTGATGATATAGGCAATTCTATTAGAGATAGCGGGAGGCATTATGGTAACCATTGTTGATCACCTTGTATTATGCTTTTACATTATCTATTATGTCCACCCTTTTGATTTGACTGACTGTTCTGTTATGTCTCATTTGGTTCTACTCTCTTCCAATAAAGTAATAAGAACTGTGGGAGCAACAAAACCCAAAATGTGTAATTGTCATTGTACAAAAGAGAGGAAAAGAAAGTGCTCTAAATGATATAACTGCATGTATATCTAAGTGTATAAGATAGATAATGATATTACTGAGTTTTGTTGGATCATTGAACAGAACTGTTTGCAGTCTCACTGTTGGAATGTCCACTTTATAAGCTTTAATTTTGCAACTTGAACAATTATTTCTAAGATGACAATATGTGATCCATTAACTAGTGATTTCCTACTGTTTATTTTTTTCTGTAAATCTGTATAACTTGTACCCTTTCTCTGTTTTTTCTTTTTCTCCTTAAAATTAAAAAAAAAAAGAAATAGTTCTTTATTTCCTCCTACATCACTGGCTATTCTTTCTGAGTTCCCCCTCACTGATGGCCCTACTCTGCTCAGCTCTCAATGTTGGCAGTTTCTAGGAAGCTGCCCTGGAACTGCTCCCCAGCGGCACCAGCACTTGGCCGCCTACTTTAAACTACTATGACTTCCAAATGTGTATCTCCATTCCTTATCTCCTTTTAATTCTAGATTTATGCATCCAATTCTTTACAAAACATGTCCTCTTTTTCTTGTTAAATTCACAGTTAACATGTTTAAAACAAACATAACTGGTTTAGTCACCCAACTCCTCTCCCAGTCTTCCACATCTGTGAGTGGTACAATCCAACCATTCAATTTAAAAAATACAGTTCTGTTCTTTTCCTCGAACCCCATCTCTCCCATCAGAAAATATTAACTTACTTCCAACATTCATCGATTTACTTCCAAATATATTCCCAAACTATACACTCTTCCCATGTAGCTCCACTATTACTATCCTAGCCCCAAGCTTCCTTCACCTCACAGTTAGTTTCTGTTGTGGATATCTTACCATGTAAATCAGGTTAATCTCTGCTCAAAACCCTCTGCAGGGGCTGGGGATTTAGCTCAGCGATGCTTAAAACCTCTGCAGGCCTCCTATCACTCTTAGCATAAAACCCAACTTTCTTTTTTCTTTTTATCAGTGCCGGGGATCAAACTCACAACCATGTGCTTGCAAAGCAGGCACTTATGCTGCTGAGCTAAATCCCCACCCCCAAATCCAACTTTCTTAATCTGGACACTAAGGACCTACATGATCTGGCCCCTGCCCTCTTCATTACCACTCTGTACCCCACTCCCAACTCAAACAACTCCACCATACTTATTCCTATCTTAAGATACTTTATTATGTATGTCTTCCAACCTGGAACATTCGTCCTTGAGACACTTTTAAGAGGCTGATAATTCTTTTTATTTAGATATTGACTGAAATTTATACTTTATAGAGAGGGTTCCTTGAGAATTCAGAACTCAGGCAGTACTCAATAACTCTAAATGGTCGCCTGAACCAGATGCAGTGCTGCACACCTGTAATCCTAGCAGCTGGGAGGCTGAGGTAGGAAGACTGCCTCATTTGAGGCCATCTTGTACAACATAGTCAGTTCTAGGCCAGCCTTGGGCTATAAAGCAAGACCCTGTCTCAAAAAAAGAAAAGAAAAAGTGAGAGAGAATTGACCATCTTCATTATAAGATACTTGCTTACTTTTTATAGTCTGCTATCTCAGTGTTATTTCCTTAGGGTACAGATCTTGTCTGATTTGGTTAATGCCTTACCTTTAGGACCACAGGATTCACTGAATCAAGACTTATTAAGCACCCGGAACATTACAAGTCCTGAAAACATTAGGATTAGAGCATTAAACAAGTCACACATATGCTCACTTTCATAGGGCACAAAGACATTGAATTACCATTGATATCAGGCCTGCAGTTTAAAAGCATAGCCTGATGAAGGAAACACCTGCTATATTCAAGGAAATCACAGAGAGGCTTTTGAACTTTAGGCCCAAAGGATGAGCAAGAATTAACAAAGTGGAGAAGTTTGAGTGTGCACCAATTCCACATCAAAGAACAACATATGCAAAGGGTCAGACAGAATGGCATGTTTGGAGAATTGACTAAAAGCCAGTAAACCTGTAACACAAAGAAGGGAGGGGAATGCATACAGTAAAAGTGGTCACGTCATGCAGGGTTTAAACACATTAAAGTTTTGGTATTTTAGGTAATAGAAAGCCACTAGGTTTTAAGAAAGAGTAACAACAACAAAAAAATCAAATCTCCATTGAAAACAGTCTCACATTAGCTGAAGCATACAGAATGAATCAGAACATAGCTTCCCACAGAAGGCCCTATGGATGAAATTCCTGAAAAAGAACACAACATAAAAGGACTTAGTCTTTAAACAAAAGTCAACATTTTAAGATTGAAAGATGAGGAACCAACAAACCTTTTTAAAAAGGAGCCATTCAGGAAAAATAATGAAATTAACAGAAATGACTACATGTGGTTCAATACAAGTAGTAACAACATGTCAGAAATCGCTGGTGGCTGGAAAGAGAAGTTCTACATTAAGTGGCCTCCCAACCTTAAACCTAACCCTAAAATTCCATAAAGGAAAATCAGCTGATACTTTAATTGTCACAGGTGAGCGTTAAAGGTCATACACATGTAATGCATTACCAGGATAAATTAACTGTCTCCTACTTTCAACGAGACAATGGGCTTTGTGCAGTTCCTGTCCAAAGGTTGTAGAAACATCAGTATAGTTACACTCAGGGAAATACTAAGACGGGCTGAAATACTGTGTTAAAGAACTAAAAGAGATGAAAGAATGTCCTTCAGAAGCCACACAATGCCACCAGCAGAGAATTCTGTACAGTACGCTGCACTATACTAACAATCCACTAAACATAACACATACATGTTTTAAGAACTCAGCAAAAAGATGCGGAAACAGAAGCACAGAGAATACTACAGTATCATCATCTATAAACCCAACTTTGAGGTCTCTGGTTCCTTTCTCAAACAAATGAACTACATGTCACAGTCTACACAGTCTCTTCTTACGAGAACAACAAATGTACTCAGAACACAAACATGAAAACAAGTTTTACAAAATTAAGAAGTTTCTCAATATAATTATAGTATTTTTCTTGTATTTTTCCAGGATCAAACAGTCAAATATTTAACAGTAAGGACTAGCAGGACTATTAAAAACTGAGCCAAATGGACAAACAATAATAACACAAAGCCTCACTGTTTGTTTTTTGAGATAGTGTCTCACTATGTCCAGGGTGGCCTTGTACTCACTATTTAGCAAGGGTGGGCTTCAATTCCTAGCAATCCTCCTGCCTCAGCCTTCCGAGTGCTGGGTATAGGTAATGTGCCACCATGCCCAGCTTGCCCCACTACTTCAGCTTGTCTTTAAACTGTCCCAGTCTTGGAGGAAGGAGAAGAGGATGAAGTCAACAATGCTTGAAGTGGAGTTTGGCCTGCAGACATGGTAAAAGGGTAGGGGAGTTAGGGTGTGCCTACTGCTTGAGAGGAAGTGAGAGCAACACACTGCCTTACAAAGCAGTAGAGGTGTAACCGACTAAACTCAGGGGTTGGACTAACATGAAACTATATGTGGCAAAAACCTGGAATCAATCTGACTCTGCTTTTTGCTCCAAGCAATCTAGAATTCATGTTTTCTTATGAATCAGCAACAAAAAGACAACCCAATGAAAAGGTAAACAAAGGACTTGAACCGACATTTCTCCAAAGAAGATTAATGGCCAATAAACACATGAAAAAATGTTCAACACCACTAGTCATTAGAGAAATGCAAATACAAATACCCACCAGGATGGCTTCAATAAAATACAGAAAATAGGGCTGTGGATATAACTCAGTGGCACAAGTGCCTGTCTGGCAAGTACAAGGTCCTGAGTTCGAATCACAGTGTTACAGGCAACTACGTTAGATAGAAATATTGCAGCAGAGAAAACAGCCTCTCTGAGAGTCACCATCCAGATGCAGAAATATAATATCGTGAGGAAGACAAGAAGGAACGGAGACGCAGGAAGAAAGAATCTGAAGTGCAAACTGAAGCTCACAGAGAGTAAAAAAGAAAAATTTCAATGAAGAAGGCAGTAGCTGGCAGCGCCTTCTCCCTGAGCTGCACTCACCGCACCAGAGGAACTGTTCAAACCTGGGGACATACAGTCACAGTGACATTGATGGCTGGCAAGCAACCCCGGAGGCCTCTGCAGAGACATGGCAGTGGAAAGGAGCAGCAGACCTGGAGGGAGCCATTATGGAGAAGGGCTGATAAGCCCAGAACCAGAACTGCTGCTGGCTTCCTCTAGCAATTCCTAGTTGGGCACAGACCTGTGGAAATTGCTTGGACTGCAGCGAACCCACTGAGTCTGGTCTCAGGGCAGGCCTGCTGAGGTTACTCACTAATCTGCCATGAAGGAACTGCTGGCTTCCTGGGATAGAGTGGCACGATTTGGGGCTCTGTCTCCCCAAACTCTCACTACTAGTGAAATCAGAAAGAATCCTGGAAATGGACTTTTGATTTTTCTGTTTCATTTTGTTTTAGTTTTTTTTCTTTTTTTTTTCTCCTTCATTTTTTAAAGAGTGTGAGAGTGGTACCTAATGTCTCTGTGGGTGTGGTTCTGTTACAGTCTTCCTTTTATCTCTTCCATCTCTATTTTAGTCTTCTGCATCAGTTTCCCCAAGTTGGCATGATCCATCTTTGTCCTCCAACCTCACTTGTAATCTCTTTCTCTTCTTCCACTTCTCTATTTTCTCCTTAATCCATTTTAAATTTTAACCCAAGGACAAAATTAACACATTATGGACTTATATACTGCATATAATTATCTGGTTTTGTTACAGGCAACTGAGTTAGACAAAAATATTATAGGCAGTAAGAGAGGGTTAGGTCCTCAAAGGAGCCAGTGCAGAAGCCCAGACACCTTACAACTGTGGGGGAGACAGACACCTCCTGCTGTGGGCCAGGCCTTAAGACAAAAATATACCCTATGGGTTGATATTCTAAATAGGTCTCTACCTCCCTGAGAAAGCCAGGAGTCACCATTCCAACCCCTTAAGGGAACAGTCATTGCTCTTTAAGCATGCCGCTTGCTATGTGACTCACTTCCTCATTTGTTCCCGATTTAAGCAATTAATCTTACTGGTTAACTATAGTTCTGTCCCGCCTTATGCTCACCTTAGACCCATCTCATCTTGTACTTTTGCAATATAAAAGTCCCTAGAAAACACAGAATTTTTTGTAACCCTCTTGGGACCCCTTTTGTCTGTTTGTCTGTCTGTCTCTCTCTTCTCTCTCTCTGACTGAAGTGCTCTCTCAATAAATACATTCTGCTCCTAACTTTTGTTGTTCCTAAAATTCATTCTTCAATTTTAGAGAACATAAACTTATACCAGACATCTAGTAGGTTGGGAGTTTCTTCGCCTATATCACCAGTATAAATAAATAAATAAATAACAAATATTGGCAAAGATGAGGGAAACTGGAACCTTCATATTATTGGTGGAAATATAAAACGGTGCAGTTGGCTGTAGGAAGTAGTTTGATAGTTACCTAAGAAATTAAAATATAAAATTATCCTATGAAGCAGCAATTCCACTCTGAAGTATATAGCCAAAGAAATGAAAAATAGTGTTCACACAGTGAAAATAAAGCCAAAAGTGAAAACCAAGCAGATGTCTATTAACTGATGAAAAGGTGAAGAAATGTAAAGATCCATACAATGGAATATTAGTCAAACAAAAGAAGGAATGAAGTAATCATTCATGCTACAACATGGAAAAAATAAGTGAAAGAAGCTAAGTTAAAGAAGCTAGATGCAAAGAATTGCGTATTATTGAATATCCAGAAGAGGCAACCTATAGACACAGAAAATAGGTTCTCGAGAGCCACGTGTTGGGGGGAAGGTAGGACAGACAGTAAACGCCAAGTGGGTAAGGAGATGCTTTCTGGAGAGATAAAAATGCATACTCAAACAGTGGTTATAGTTACTGTGAATTTTATGTGGATTTTACGTCAAATTTTTAAAAAAAGAGGAGCTTTTTCAAAATGCTATATACCTACCACCTTCTGGGTAAAAACAGGATAGTAAAGCTCTGCATCTGAAAACAGGCATGGCAAAACAAGTTCCTAATGAATTATTCTCATCAGCAAATCAATCTATACTACTCCACCCAAAGACTTAGGGCAGTACATACACAAACTGGCCCAAGTAAAATATACTGGCATATTAATTCCCGAAAATTAACTTTAATGCTGAAGTAGATGCACCATTTAGATCAGTGAGCTATTAAGGTAACCTGGGAAAGGCAATGGATACACAAAGGCAAGGATCATATGTGACTGTATTATTACATTTCAATCAAGTAACATATTTATACAACTAAAAAAATAGAGATACAGTAACCGGAAATCCATAAAAGGTCCTGGAGACAGTGAAAACAAGCAAGAGCTCAAAGCCCCAGCAAGCACAGATGCATGACTCATGGGCACCGCCTGGGCTGATTTGCAGGGGTCAGCAGAGGGCATAATTGGAGAACTACAAATACCCTCCAATATCAAAGGGCTATTTATAACGCTTTCCCAAAACTTTGGCTTTCTCTTCACTAAGAAAGAGAAAAAGGAAACTCATAGTTCTACCTGTCCATATCACTCAAGCAAAACGCTGTTCTCTGTGAGCTAAACTCCTAGGTCAGACAAGCTATCCATGATCTTTGTTCATAGCAATATTCTGAGGGGCACTGAGAGGTCAGGTCTGTATCACCCACTTTTTTATCTCATGAACTTGGTGGACTCTGCCCATGTTTGCAGGGCTGATGCAGGACTCAGACCATGATGAAATCACTTTACAGACAAAACGTCACAGTTGTCACTTGTCCCTAACTCCACCAAGTAACCATGCAACTGATGTAAACAGAATGGGGTTTAATATGCTATTAGCTCTAAGTAGCTGACATAATACCAATTAA
The DNA here is from genome assembly GCF_034190915.1 of Cavia porcellus. Taxonomy (NCBI): domain Eukaryota; kingdom Metazoa; phylum Chordata; class Mammalia; order Rodentia; family Caviidae; genus Cavia; species Cavia porcellus. Next base: position 7,594,054 of record NW_026947504.1, read on the forward strand.
ATGGGTAATGACACTGGGGTAATAAAGAGCCCTTGGCACAATTCTATTTTGCAAGCATGATTCAAGGGGTGGTTTTCTTTTTGCCCTCTCTTCAACTGCCAGATGCCAGACTACTTAGAAACTACTCATAATCTCCTCTTTACATAGATTGGTTTTTAAGGGATTTATCATTTTATTAGAAAAGGACCAGAAATACTAGAAGGCCCAGCTATGCGGAATAGTTAATTGCATGAGAATCCCCATTTCTTACAGAGTCAAAGTAAATAATACAGGGTCAGAGTCCAGAACCCAAAATCCTAGGATCCTATTTTTCTGACCTCCCTCTCTCTGATTATGATTCTGATTCTGACGCTGATTCAGATTCAAAAAAGAGCATGTGATCTCCATTTCCAAAACACGGGCAAAGGCCACCAAGTTCATGAGACGTCTCGCCACAAAATTCACAACTATTGGGAAATGAGAAAAGCAAATTATCACTAACCAGCTGGCACATCTGCAAGCCCATCAACCAGCCCTACCAATGGCCATATTTTCGCTCCAGAGAAGACATCAGGCAGGCCCTCTGATCATACTTAATATAATGTACAACTGAAGCTATCAAGAGTGGATCCTTCAAATGACATACAGAAAGTTACATGTTCTTGTGGAATATCCAGCAGTTAAAATGAGCTACATAAAGCCAGGCATGGTGGCTCACGCCTGTCATCCCAGCAGGTGGGAGGCTGAAGTGGGAGGATCGTTGCAAGTTTGAGGCCAGCTTGGGCTACAAAGTGAGCTGAAGGCCAGCCTGAACTGCATAGAGACACTGTCTCAAAAAGACAATAAATAAATAAATTTTAAAAATGAGCTAGATAGACATTATTATAGATGCAGCTCGAAAACCTACTATTCAATGAAAAAAGCAAGTTGTTAAAAGAAATGAACAATAATCACTGCTGAATGTAAGATATATATGTAACATGAAATAGGAAAATAAGAGACCAAACTCTTGATAGTTGTTTCTAGTCAGTGGCAAGAAGACTGGCATGAGGGCAGAAAGAATGTTACAAAGACTTCAATTTTATCAGTACTATTTTATTTTCATTTTTAAAAAATGACCAAAGTAACATGCTAACATTTGTTAATTCTGGGTGGTATGCAGGAGCTTGTTAATTTAACTTTCATATACTTGGGTATCCTTTTTCTTCAGGAAAAAAAACTTTTATAAGCATATGCAAATAATAAAATCCTGCATTTGTTATTTACTGTGTGCCAGACATACCAGTAAATTATTTACATGTATGAAGTTACAAGGAAGGACTTTTCACAAGGGAGAAATACTTTTATCTTATTCATTTTCATTATAGTCTTGACCTCCTAGATCTGGTCTAATTAGCATGGAAAAGAAATTACAGCTCAGCCACTTTACCTCTGCCATGAATTGGTTGTCTGCAGAAGGGGCATATTTTCCTTGTAAATTTGAAAACAGCCTCTACCTGCCTTGCAGAGTCCTCCTATAGTTGTGCCCCTTTCCAGAGATTACTGGATAAAGTTTATCTATTTTATATGTCTAACTGTGGATCAGTATTAGAAATTCATTATTGTGCACTAACCCACATCCTTCAACCTAATCTTTATCATTAATAAAGTGTTTTAAAAGGATAAAATTTTTATATCCATTTGTCTTTTTTTTTTTTGTCTTTTTCCTTTTTATCAGTACCAGGGATAGAACTCACGACTGCCTGCTTGTAAGGCAGGCGCTTATGCCACTGAGCTAAATCCCCAACCCCAATCCATTTGTCTTTTAATCTGTTCCATTCTTGGGTAGGAGATTAATGTTCTCTCCACCCCCATACCATTGCCATCGGCACTTTACAGAAGGAGTTTTAGGGTTAGAAACACTAAACAAAGTACCTAAGTAAGTGCTAGAGTCAGAGTTCATATTCATCTCATTCCAGAGCTCATATTCTCACTTAATATCCCAAGACATGCTATGCAGAGCACAGGAAAAAAAAGGAATTATCTATTGCTAAAAATCTTCAAGATGAATTAAAAAAATATCATAAAGGCTGAAGATTTTCTTAGTACATATTTGGAGCTCAAAAATAGTAGAAAACTATGTAGCATATTCAGAGAAGAGTAAGTTATTAGCTCACTTAATTAGGAGAGAGGAAACCCTGATGCATATCCATGATATCTTGACTAAAATTTGGATATTTCCATGGGCAAAAAAAAAAAAAAGCCTAGTTATTCTGAACTGGATTTGAAAGCTGAAAGGTTCCTAAAGGAATCTGATAATGTTACTGATCACTGCATCCCACAGTGTGGTCCACAGAGAGAGCATTCAGCTCTAAGCCTACTTTACTGTCAATCTCTACATTCTGCATTCATTCCCAGGGAGAACAAATCTGCTTCCCTCAACCAGCCAGCCTGTCCAGGTCTGGTATGAGTGCTACTCAAAGGTCACAAAACACCTGCACCTCAGGTACCTGTGCAGCTGCCACAAAACCATGGGCCTGGACAGCCCATGAAAAAGCAGCCCCCTAATCATGAAAGGAGCTGGATCTAACCCTTTAACTTGGGCCCTTCCAGCAGAAGGTTGCCCATGTGGACAGTAACTCAGTCTTCTGGACTCACAATGTACACATCTATGTAGGGCACTTTCCATGTGCCACAGTGACCTAGGGCTCAGGCCATGAATCTTGTCCCTTTTCTAGCTACATTCTTCCCTTGGCTGACTTAATTTAGTTCTTGATTTTAAATGTCACAATCAATTGATAATTTACAAACAATTCTTAATTTCAGCAGCCCACAGTTCTACTTGGGTGTCTAACAGTATCTCAGACAACATGGCCCAAACTGAACTTTGGATGGGTGTAGGGGCCTTTGCCCGAGTCTTTGCACTTAGCTATATCCCCAGTCCTTTATTTTTTATTTGGAGACAGCCTAAGTCAGTGTGGGCTTGATTTTGGAATTCTCCTGCCTCAGCCTCTCAGCCTGCTGAGATTACAGGCATATACCATCATGATTTGATGGTGATTTTAATTTGATTTTAAATTTAGTTTTGAAACGTGACTAGAAAACATTGATTTATGAATTAGGAATAGCACATATGCTCCTACACACGTGGAATGTCTGCAGCAGGATAATCTCTGGAGCCCTGTAGACAGGGAATACTGTATATAAACTAATAAATGAGTCGTATTGGCACTGGGAATAGCTACTTGCCCAGAGTAAGCAACAGCTAGACAAAGTGAGTAGAAGCAATGCTGATTTCACTCATTTTAGCTTCAACTCCTTCTTCACTTAGACTTTTCCCATCTCATTTCTCGTCCCAACCCTCTAGGTTCAACCACCTTTCTACTGCTTGAAATTCCTCCCTTCTCTGCTTTGGGCTATATAACAAAATTCCAATTGCTCTTTAAAGCCCAAAGGAATTCCCCCAGTTTTCTCGAACCTATCCCAGATCTCTGCAATAGGACTACAAATGTTATACGCAAGAGGAAGAGATTCTTTAATAACAAGTCTAAACTTCAGGAGTTTTTGGTTTGGGTTTTGTTTTTTTTACTCCTATCTTTCACCCCTACACCCAAGCATCTTATCTCTCTCTACCTTAAATATCTACCCCAGTCTGATTACTTTCCTTGACACCATCCTGGTCCAAGCCACCAATATAAATCATCTGGACGATACAAATAGCTTTTCCTCAAATGGGGATGTGAGGCAGGATGATGATTTAAGAAATATCTAAAAGTAAACATTTCCAAACCTACAAGATCAGATCCCAAAACTTCAGATAAATACCAAAATCCAGATCAATGTAGGTTTTTTTCAAGTATTTCCATATCCTCCATGAAAAAAAATATCTAATAAAAATCCATTTTGTAGCCAAGTGTGGTGGTACACACCTGTAATCCAAGCACTTAGGAGGCTGAGGCAGGAGGATTGTTGCAAGTTTGAGACCAGCCTGCCTTAAAAAGTGAGCTCAGAGCTAGCCTGAACTGCCTAGAGACTCTTTCTCAAAAGATTTTTTAAAAATTATTTATTTTTTTTTGTCTATGATATTAAAAGTGCTCAGGTTCAGACATTTTCACACACACCCCACCACCACCACCACGAACTGCACTTCTAAAGAAAAAGATTTTTTATTTTTGTTTGGAAACTGGAGATTGAACTCAGGGCCTTCAAACAGAGCTACATACCCAGCCCTTTTATTTACTTTTTAATTTTGAGACAGGATCTTGTTGGGTCATTAAATTGCCTAGGCCGGGCTTAACTTGCAGTTCTCCTGCCTCAACCTCCTAGAGTGCTGGGATTATAGGTGTGCACCATCGCACCTTGCTAGGAAAGAATTCCAGGTAAGACTTGAGTATACAAAAATTAGTAAGTAACTTCAGAATATAAAAATCAGTAAGCAATCAGGTGAGTCAACAAAGAACACAGAACATCAGAACTAAAACTGCAAATCTGACCCTGGTTTTCCCAAACTCCATCACTCCTAAATACATAGCAATATAGAAATGGTATTTAAACTATTTCTTCAATGATCTTCAACAGTTTTACATATAAGAACTAGACTGCCATCTCTGCTTTACAGAATTATTTCTATTATTAGGATAAAGTCAAGCCACAAAAAGGTCTAGAGTCAAATCAAAATAGTTTTTAGGCTGACAGTGTGAGTTAAAATTAAATGTACATATATGAGTTATATTTGTGATTTTGTCAAAGATTCTAAACATCGAGTTAGAAGAGATTACAGAAAGTTATTATTTTTTTTTATTCACACACTAACTCCCTCATTTTTTACCATGGCCCTCTATCTCATTCTCTTACAGGCTAACTACACATTTCCACCCTCAAAAGTCACCTTAAAAGACAAACAATAGGCCACAATTGCCTGGTTAATCTCTAGCATAACTACTGAATCAGAGCATGCTCTTTTGAGCCCCCACATTCTGGCCCCACACTCTAAGTTAAGTGGATACATGAGCCCTAAGGAGTTTAAACAAAAAATCCACTGAATGACAACGGTACCATGTTCTTTTTGCTCTTTTTTCCTAGGAACTAAACTAAACAGATTACAGACAGTGGCAAGATCTGGCCTTACAACAGCCTCCCCCTTATTTGTTATTTTTAGCAATTTACTCTGACAACGCCTGACAACTAAATATGCCTAGAATAGCTAAAGGGAGGGGAATTATCAGATACCATCAGCAAAAAACCCACTAGTCATCACTTCCTCCAAACCTAAGAAAGAATCATTTTCCATGCCTTTACAGCATCACAGCATGAACCTTTAGTCACATATAAAAACAAAGTAGGCATAAAATACCAATGGAAACTGAGAAGTTTTTGACCTCCAGTATTATTCCACCCACTACATGAGTTTTCTTAAAAACAAAGGCAGCAGCAAATGAACTAAACTGTTTTATACGAAAGTTTGAAATATAGCGTATCTGTGTCCAAAATTCCCTTATATGATGATTATGCACCCAAAAGAATGGCTTCATGAATAATCGTGGAATGCAAGTATTTTTATTATGCTGGTGGCAGGTGAGAGGTCTGTTTGAAAGCAAGTCAAAGTGATTTGACAGACTTCCAACTAATCACAATGAGTAATCCCTAGACATTCTATTTATAAAGAAATATTACAGCAAAAGTTCTTTCAAAAAAGAAAAGACCACACACAATGGCGCACATCTATAACCCTAAGTACTCGGGAGGCTGAAGCAAGAAGACTGCAAGTTCAAGGCCAACCTAGGTTACAAAGTAAGTTCAAGGGTAGCCTGAACTACTTAGTGGGACCTGTCTCAAAAAAACAAAAGCAAGGGTAAATTTGGTAACACTCTTAAGAACACATCAAAACTGTATCAGTAGATTAAAATTCCTAAAACTTTTTAAAGTATTATAAAAGTAATGGCCCATGTACTTAAAAAAAATAAATCACTTATCAACATTTTATGAACATAGGGACATGCATGTCAGTATTTTAAGTGTCATATATCTTATGAGACAATATAAGATAAAAACACTACAAATGAAAAAAACTTCTTCCTCAGCATTTTAACTTAGGCATGTGAGCTTTACCCAAAAGTCTGTTATCTTTAAACAAGATGATGCCAAAAATAAACTACATATAAACCATTGTTAGCTATTTCTATTCCTTAAGTGACTACTACAAAGACTTCAAAAATAGAACTTCATGTTCTATTATACTTTGGATGTGAAAGATATAGGTAGCACACTAGTTTTATTATATGTAGCTTCAAAAATAGGATTCAAATGAACTTTTATAGTAAAGTAATGGCCAGGGATGTAGCTCAACAGCACACAGCCTGCCTGGCAAGCATGAGGCCCAAAGTTCAAGTCCCAGTACCAAAAAAATAAAGTAAGGTAATGGTCAGGTGGTGGTGGTATACACTTGTAATCCCAGCAGCATGGGAAAATGAGGAAAAACAATTGCAATTTCCAGTCAGCCTGGGCAACTTAATAACTTAGGGAGATCCTGTGTCCCAAAATAAAAATAATAAAAATAAAAAGGGCTGGGGCTGTAGATCGGCACAAAGGCCTTGGGTTCAATCCTTAATATTGTTAAATAATAGTAATAATGATGATGATATAAGCTAATAAGCTGAAAATGGAAAGAAACTTTTATTTTGCTTCTTTGCATCTTTCCATTTTAAGGAGGTATTTTTGCTTCTAAAATGGCAATTGAGAAAAAGATCAAGGTACAATGATAAACTTAGTAGAAGTGACTAGAGATCTTCTGACCTAAACCTCTTATTTTGGAGACAAGGAAAATGAAGGGTTATGGTTCAGCATGGGCTAGAATCAAAAACTCCTAAATCTACATAAAGTTTTTAAATTAGGAATTTAGGGTAAATAAATGTTTTGCTGTAAATTGAGTGGAAGTGGAGATCACTACGGCTCCCACGTCAGCGCTTTGGAATTTGTTCTTTCGAGTAATGTGTACTACACTCATTAAGACAGGTGTGGCTTCCCTCACAGTGAACCCTGACCAAGGCTGCTTTTCCTGGCCAGTATGTATTACTTTAGGTTGGAGGATATCTGTGAGGTGAGAAGAGAAACTGACAGATCGGAGTTAAGAATTTAGGGTAAAGAAAGTACACAAATTTACAAGAGCAGGGACATACAAACTAATAGAAAAGAAAATTCAAAGTCTTTACTCATAAAAAGAAATCATTCTCTAAGCAGCCTGAAAAATGACTTGAGTAACTTTCAGGTATGGGAAGGAGGAAGCTAAGACACATATTTATGGTCAGACAAAGAGAAAAGTATATACCATGGAAAGCTGAGGTCCATAACTCTTAAAGCCAGGCGTAGTGGCGCACCCCTATAATCCCAGCACTTAGGCCAAGGCAGGAGGATTTTTGTGACCTTGAGACCAGACTCAGCTACAAAAGGAGCTCAAGGCCAGCCTGAACAACATATCAAAAAAAAAAACCTCTCAGAAACATTTCAGGGAATAATGTGGTATGCACACAGACAAGTACTCTAAGGGAATAAAGAAGACACCCTGGAAATGTATACAAGAAGAAAATAACTGACTCAAGATGCAAAATGTTGAACTCTGGCGTAATGAGAATGCAAATCCCCAGATGCAAATTTTTCACTTTAGTCATTAAAACAAAATGTACTATCAGGGAATAGATCAAATCAGAGTTGTAGGTATGGCTGTATATAAAGTATCTGTGCTGCTGGATGTGATGGTACATGTCTGAAATCCCAGAATTCTAGAAGCTGAGGCAAGAGGACTGCCATGAGTTCAAGGCCAGTCTGCACTACATAGTGAGACCTTGTCTCAAAACATAAATACAATACAATACAAAAGAAGGATCAGTCTACTTGAACTGTTTACATTTAAGTTCTCAGGCCAAAAATATTGCAACTGAAAGAAGAAATGAAACATACCACAAATAGTTCACACTTGGTCAACTTTTAGCACTCAGATTACAACATACACATGCAGATCAAGAGACTGACAATAAAGAATGCCCAACCAGAAAAAAAGAGTATATACATGGGCTTTGGGGGACCTATGGCTACTTTTCTCTGAAAGCCATAAAGGACAATTCTGTAGCTACATAAAGCTCTAAGACATCAGGATAGAGAAAGATTATATATAGATCACTATGAATTCTGGGGTTTCCAACCACTAGGCTCTTTTAGACTTGTCTTAAATAACTAAAAACTATTTTAAAACAAACATTCATTTTTATAAATGTTGAGAATGTAAATGAACTCTATAAAGAGATGAGTGTTCATTTCTGAAATTTTAATATATGCAATAACAAGAGAAATCATTTGACCCAAAAGTCCCCACAACAAAACAACACAGAAAATAGATTAGGGCAAGGATATATAGCTCAGTGACACAGCACGTGCCTGACAAGCACAAGGTCTTGAGTTTGATCCTTGGTACCAAAAAAAAGAAAGAAAAAGAAAAAAGAGAAAAGGAAACAAAGAAAGAAAGAGATTAGGCTGATAACTTTTATATTTACTTTAAAATAAAATCCCTCAATGCCTAGCTATTTTGCAACTACTGATGGTAGGAAATCACTAAGTTAATTTTTAGAGCAGAGACATTTTGTACTTCCTTCCAAGACACAAACTCTCCTGGGGTGGAGTGGTCTCTGAAAATAACACCCCCAACAAGAAGTAAAGGTACAAGTAAAGATAAGAACATATTAATTTTTTAAGAGTAAACATGCACTGTCTGCCTGGTACTTCTATATAATGGCATATAAGATAGCAGTGAAAATGAATAGAATATCAAGTAACACACTTCAAAATATGTGTTGAGCAAAAGCAGAAAGGTCAAAAAAGAATATAGAGTGATTTTGTTCACTAAGTCTATATAGGCAAAATTCACATTTTTACAGATAAATTTAAAGACAATAAGACTATATGTTGTAAAAAGGAAATAATCATCACAAAAGTTAGCCAGTAGTTACACGCAGCAAGTAAGCTGGCAGGAATGGCAGTATAATCAAGGAGTGGGAAAATAACACACGATGAGGCAGCTCTGGTGTCTGGCCCATGATTTCTTAGCCTGGTGGTACTTTAACACACACACACACACACACACACACACACACACACACACACACACACACAGTTTTGCACATACTTTTATAAATGTTACATTTTACTATGAAATAGTGACAAATAATTTTAATTCTAAACTCTGAGTTATGTAAGCAGTGGAACCATTAGGCATACTTAATATTTTTAAAACATACTACCACTGGCTCTACTCGAAATCTGCCCTCTTTTCTTCACTGAAAACACAAAAGAATCACATATACGTATATATCAGTGTCCACCTCATACTACCTCCAACACACCAGGATACCCAGCTCAAAAATGAAAAACCTAGAACAAAATTGGACATCCATCCAAGTGTAACCTATGCAACAGACGGAAAAAAATCACCCTCAACCTGCAGAGTAAAATTTCTTCCATCATGGGAATTCCTCCAAAACAAGTTCTCACCACAGTATTAGAACTTAGCCAACTATAGAGTGTCACAGGCACTTCCTATCCAGTTCTCTCATCACTTTCCTTCCTACTTATTTCAAGAATCAGTGTATGACCAAAATTGTCATTTTTGTGGGTGAGTCAGGACACTGAGATAGGACTGCACATAACTGTTTCAATTTCAATGATAGCCTGAGCTACAAAGCTATTTCAACACCCCTGGAATTGCAACCCTTTGCATCAGCAGTGGCACTAAGCCAGGATCCAGAAAGCCTGGGTTTCCTTATTATTCTGTCATGGCTGAGCTAATCATCAGGGTGGCGGAAAGGGTGGGAACCCTGCGGAAGATAAATAAAGGGGAAGGAAGGTGGTTAACCAGTATATGCCTGGGCCGAAAATATGATAGAGACTTCAGGTTGAAAACAAATGACCTGAAACAGTAACTGGTTGGTCCCCAACTAAAACAAAAGAGAACATAAGGAAATGATGGTCAAAATATGTTCAAACATATCACTGCCAGTTTATGGCTACCTCCAGGATTCTCAAAATTTAAGATTTATAAGGTCATCCAAACAGGGAACCTAAGTTTTTGAAATTATAAGAAAGGTTAACACTTACTGTAATAATTCCCTTCCTATGGCTGAAAAGATGAGGAAAGCTACAAGACCAGCCTGGACTACACAGCCAGACCCTGTCTCAAAAAACCAAAGACTGATGACATTCATAAAAATCATGATTCCAACCAAAACAATTATATTCCTGTTATTTTTTTTTTTTTTAAACTTTGCTTCTCCAAACTAGGTGTGGTGGTATACTAATCCCAGCATTTGGGAGGCTGAAATGGGATTGCCTCAAGTTTAAGGCCAGCCTGGAATACAGAGTGAATTTGAGGTCAAATGAAATACATAGGAAGGCCCTGTCTCCAAAACAACCCCCAACACCAAATTTTTTTCTTTGCTTCTTCCACCTGGCATTGTGGAGCACAGCTGTGATACCAGGGAGGCAGAAGGATTGGGAGTTTGAGGTCAATCTGAACTACAATGCAAGACTCCATCTAAAAAAAATTTTTTTTTGGTTTTGCACTTTTACAATAACAATGTATGTTACATTATGTATATATCTTCTTTAAAAAGTTACTGTCAATATTTTTAAGTCCTCCCAGATTTAAAAACGCAACCCAAAAATAGGCATTTGAGATAAACACACATTTCTCAGATGAAGAAGTACAAACAGCAAATAAATACATGCAAAAATGTTCAACAGCACTGGTCATTCAAGAGATGCAAATTAAAACAACACTGAGATTCCATCTCACTCCAGAAAGAATGGCTATTACTAAGAAATCAACCAATAACAAATGCTGTAGGAGCTATGGGGAAAAAGGAACCCTCCTCCACTGCTAGTGGGAAGGCAGACTGGTGCAACCACTATGGAAATCTGTGTGGAGAGTCCTCAAAAAACTAGGACTACAGATCCCATTTGACTCAGCTAATCCTCTTTTGGGTAGCTTCCCCCCAAAATTAAAAACATCTCATACCACAGTGATAAATGTATGTGCACCCATGTTTATAGCAGCACAGTTTATAATAGCCAAATTTTGGAAACAACCTAAATGCCTATCACTGAAGGAATGGATTAAAAAGATGTGATATTTCTATACAATGGAATGATAAATGACACTTTCGTAGGTAAATGGATGTACCTTGAGAACATACTTATTAGAGAAATAAACAAAACACATGCATAGTCTATTGCTTCATCAGTGTGACAAGCTGAAAGAAAAAACATGTATATGTGTATGTACATGTATATAAAAAAGTTAAGACAGTTACAAAAAAAAAAAAAAAAAGCAGCAGCAGCATAATGGCCTCCTTTGTCATCAGCATGGCCTGTTCAAAAGCAAATTCAATGCTTCCCTTCACTGAACACCTCTGTAGATTCTGCCTTCCTTTCTATTCCTTGTCCCAGTCTTTTTGTCCCAGAGAGAATGAACTCGCCCAAAACAATGACTCAGGTCACCACTGCCTTTACTTTAACTAACCCACTGTGAGCCATTTTGAGTTGACTTTTGGATGTCTTAAGAAATTTTTGATGAGCTATAAGGTTTAAGGGGTTTTTCTGCATGTGGATAGCCAGTTGTTCCGGTATATTTATTGAAGTCCCTTCTATCCCTTCTCCACTTAACTGCTTTCGCATCTTTGCCAGAAATCAATTGTCTGTTACGTGGGTATTTATTGTACCTTGGTGGTTTGTCTATCTTGATATCAATGTCATTTTGTCATGATTGGGGTATAAATTTGTGATAAGTCATGGGATTGGGAAGGGCTGGAGCTCTAATTTTGTTCCTTTATCAAAACTGAATAGACTATTCTGAGTCTTCTGTATGTCTATAGAAAAGTAAGAATCAAAATGTCAATCTTTATGAAAAATGATGACATTTTGATAAGGGATTGTATTTTCTGAAAAAAAATTTTTTAAATACAGAATTTCTTCAAGTAATGACACAAGTAATATGGTTACTCTGTCTCCCAAAGCCAATGTTTTATATTTTCTCACAAACAGAAACAGCATCTTTGATCCATCATTTGGATAAAACAGTGGTGTCCCTTCCCAAAATTTGACCTATCATTTTGAGGAAAGGAAAAATGAAAGAAAGATAAAAATCTACAAAACATTATCATATTGTCAGCCTATTATGAAAATGCTCCCCAATAAGTTCCATTAAAATGATTATAGGCTGAAAACACAACATAGGAATATTTCAATGTAATTATCAAATTTTAGGGAAAAAAACAGACTAAACTCCCACTGCTGAGTGCTTGTCTTTACCTTTCTAGTAAAAAATACCACTCCTTATCAAGAGGACCTCCACACGTACCTTGCAAGAGAAAGAGCACAGTAGCCAAAGCCACCAGGTTGACTGACAAGGCACCCAGCATGAGAGTACTATGAACAGTTAAACAGATTCAAAGACCAAATGAAAAGGGAACCTCAGGAGTAAACAAACAAGAAAAGCTGAGTTAAGTAAAAGAGAGTCTAAGAAATACCAGGAAGATGAGCTCTTAGGTCAAACAATTTGAGTCAGAACACTTTCGTCACAGAAAACGTTTGTCCATAGTGCTGCTCCTGTAGACTTTGGTAGAGGGTAAGGAAGCATACACAAACCAATCTAATAAAACAAGAACACATGCCCACCAGCTTGAATCTACTGGTGGTACATGAATGACTGTCTCATCTGACAGCTTAAACTATCAGTAGCAAATATATCACTGTCTCACTGGGCTGCCTGTACTGCTGCTCACAAAATCTATTGTTATAATAACGCAAAAAAAAGTGTTGATTTAGCAGACCAGGTGCTACCATTTTACAGGTTAAAGAAAACATTAAAATGGTACCAAAAAAACCATAATGCAACTAATTTGTGGTTCAACAATTATAAATGCATACTATATATACCAACAGTGGGGTATTTGTAAAATTTCCATATTAAAATTTAGAGAACTAATTATTGATAAACTATTAACCCGTGAAGAAATAACACAGAGGCAAATTAGTCAAAAAACATTTGCTTTATAAAAGCTTTTTTAAGATCAACAAGAAACATACACAAGTAACATCAAGAATGTTACTGAAAATTATCTAAAAGAACAGGTGCTAACTTGAAACCATACTTGTAAGTGAAATAAATTAGATACACATGTGTAAATATCATATTGTCTCATTAGTGTGAGAAGTTGAAAAAAATACATATATAGTTATACTACTGATTTCTCTGAGTTCACTGAAGAGAAAGGTTTGCACTGGTACTTTTTTAGACAACAGAATGCAGATGTTTTGTGCTCTGGGTGACTGATTTGGGAATGGCAATATGTGCAATGTATGTACAATTGCTGTCCCCTGATTGTTGTGTTTCAAGTTTGTTTTTTAAATAAAATGGATTTTAAAAAAAGGAAGAAAGAAAAGATCAGATCAGATCAGGTGCTGGATGGGTGAGATGGTGCATGCCTGTAATCCCAGCACTTGGGAGGTTGTAGCAGGAGGATTGCCATGAATTCCAGGCCAGCCTGGGCTATCTAGGCAGACCCTGTCTAAAAAAAAAACAAACAAAAAAATCCACGTGCTACTATGGCCACAAAATAAGCCAAACACATTACGATGTTTTGCACACTGTGCAAATCAGTTACCTCTATGTATAAAATGTTTTAAAGAAATTAACAAATGTAAATAAATTTCTTTTAATTTAATGAAACAAATGTGACACTATAATAATTTTAACTTTTATTAAGTTAAGTATTAAAATAAGCATTAATATTTAATATATATATTAATATTTGTATTTGGGCAGTAATTACTCAAATTCAAGCAAATAACTAGATTCTGTCCAATTATTCACTTTTTATTAATTTTACCAGTAAAAATTCTAATAAAAGTGATTAGACCCATTTGTACCACCGTCAATGGAACAGTCGTGCATATACCACTATTGGTTCAAACTGGCAGGAACACATTAATTACAAACTGGACCTGTGAGGCAGAGTAAAAGAAATGTATCCTTTATAACTGCATGTATATTTAAGTGTATAAGATAGATAACCGTATTACTGAGTTTTGTTGGATCATTGAACAGAACTGTTTGCAGTCTCACTGTTTGAATATCCACTTTGTATGCTTTAATTTTATAACTTGACACAACTATTTCTAAGATGACAATATGTAATCTATCAACTAGTGATTTCCTACTGTTTATTTTTTTAAAATTCTGTATAACTTGTACCCTTTTTCTGTTTTTTTCTTTTTCTCCTTAAATAAAATTAAAAAAAGAAATGTATCCTTTCAGAGATGAAAACTTGCAAAAAGGAAGTAACTTGTCCTTTTTCTGTAGGATTTTGTACAAACTGTGTCTTTCCCATTTCATTGCAAGGTATATAAAGATAGAAACTGATGATGATAATGACAACAACAAGAACAATGACTGAAGATAAAGACAAAATGTGTTGGACTGGCAAGAAATACTAGGGTTCAGAAGAAGACACTGAATTTGAAAAGAGAAGCAATTATAGGAGGCCTTGGGAAAACCCATTTAGAATTTTGAATCTGTATCAAGCTTTGCAAACAATAGGAAACCATATTTGGTTTTTGTTTGTTTGTTTTGTTTTATTTTTGGTTGGAATCAAACTCAAGGACCTTGTGCTTACCAAGCAGGCACTGTGCCACTGAACTATATATACCTGGTTCCATATTTGTGATTTACTTCAACTAGTGATAGTGTATTCCAAATTTCCACATTGTGCTAAGAAGCTGATAGAGTAATCTGGGAGCTCAAGGAAACAGCACATAATTTTAAGAGTGAAAAGGAGAAAATGCTTCTCATGAGAAGCAGCTCTGTACTAAGATCTGAAGGATTAGCAGACAAAGCAGGAGAAAGCAGATAGTGGGAGATTCTTTCCAAAGATCTAGTGAAAACAAAGTACAAAAAGCTTTAAAGTAGAATATTTCTGCATGGCTGGAACTTATAGCACCAAGTGAAAGCAGAGGAAATGAGGAAGAAAAATAGGAATCATCTCATACATAGCCTTGAAGGTATGTTAAGAAGTCTGAGCTTCATCCTAGGAAGAATGATGGTTTTACACAGAGTAACATAGCCAGGTTTAACATTTTAGAAAGGCCATTTTAACTTAAATATGCATAAAGGATAAAAGGGAGAAAGCTAGAGATTAAAAAAAAAACTGAAAATGCTACTAAAGACAGTGGTAACAGCCAGTTGAAAGAGGGAGTAAATTCCAAAAGGAAATACCATTATTAAAAAAAATAAGAAGCCACACATGATAGTACATGACTATAAGCCACACTCAGGACAGGTTGAGGTAGGAGAATTGTCATGAGTTGAGACCATCTGGGCTATATGACCAGCCTGAACTGCACAGCGAAACCCTCAAAATAAAGTATTAGAAGATAAGAATTTTCTGGAACTGATGAAATACACTATTCTTAGATTCAGGAAATTCAACAAATTCCAAGTGGGGTTAAGAAAAAGTTAAAATCACACCAAAACACATTCCAGATAAAACTTTAAAGATGAGAGAATACTAAAAGAAAGAGAAATCAACAATTGACTGACAGATGACTTTTCATACCAACAATAAAAACCAGAATTCAACAGAATGATATCTTTAAAAGAGCTGAGACATTCCTAAAACTATAAAACAAAATAAAAGCTCTGAGCTGGGTACACTGAACAATGAGCACTTGCACAGTAAACATAGCCTCCAAATACTACTGTCCAGGAAACTGAAAGACTAAAAAGAATTTATAAATACTCTCTTAAAGGGAGGTCTCCATCTTCCTCATCAACAAACTGAATAAGCAGCAGAAAAATCAGAAACAGAAAACTTGACCACTGTAATTTAATGTATGTGTATGTATGAATGCACAGTGAATGTGTACACATGCATAGATCTCAGGCTGAAGTAACAAAACCCCAAAGGTGTAGCTGTATAAAACTAAAAGACTGCTAGCCATAATCCCAGCACTCTGGGATCTGAGACAAGAAAGATCACAAACCCAGAACCAGCCTAGGAAACTTAGTGAGATTTTGTCTTAAAACAAAAAATTTTAAAAAGGGCTAGGAATGTTTATCAGTGTGAAAGTCCTGGGCTGAGTTCCAAGTACAGTATTGGAAAGAAAAAGTGAAAGACTGCTTGAAAGAGAATGAAGTATACAGTGGCTCACACTTTTAAAAATACAGGTCAGGGCAGTATTGAAAATTAGACACATTGGGGCTAGGGATTTAGTTCCGCGGCATAAGAGCCTGCCTTGCAAGTGTATGGTCGTGAGTTCGATCCCCAGTGCCAATAAAAAAAGAAGAAAGAAAGAAACAAAATTAGACATACTTCACATTGTGCTTTGCATACATTTCATTTCTAACAAATTCAAGGCCTGTGGGAATCCTATGTTGCAAAGTCTTTTGGCACCATTTTCCAACAAAATATGCCCATTTTATGTCTCTGTGTCACGCTTTAGTCATTACCATAATCTTATAAACTTTTCCATTACTATTACATTACTTAAGGTGACTTGTACTAAGTTATCTTAGATGTTACTATTTTAATTGTTCTGCAGTGCCACAAACCACATCCACAGAAGACAGCAGATTTAATTGTTAAGTATACATTCCACCAACCAGCTCTTCTCACAGCTCTCCCCCTCTCTTCAGGTGACATTATTCCCTGAGAACTAATATTGTAGTTAGAGTAAAGAATGACCCTACAATAGCCTCTAAGTGTTAAGGGAAATGACAAGTCCAAAGCCTCTCACTTTAAATCAAACTTCAGACATGATTAAGCTTAGTGAAAAAGGCATAGCAGCATGGGATTTAGCTCAGTGGCTCAAGTGCTTGCTTGGTAAATACAAAGTCAAGAGTTTGATCCCCAGTATCTTAAAAAAACAAAGAAAGAGAGAGAGAGAGACAGAGACAGAGACAGAGAGACAGAGACAGAGAGAGAAATAGAGAGACAGTGAGAGAAAGAGAGACAAAGAGAGAGACTCAGAGAAAGAGAGAGACAGAGAGAGAAGGCATAGTAAAAACCAAAAGCTTTCAGTGATAAGCTGAAAGCTAAACCTCTTCCTTTCCTTACCAAACTGTGAATGCAAAAGAAAAGTCCTTGAAGGAGTTGAAAAGTGCTACTCTTATGAACACATGAATAAGAAAATAGAACAGCCTTACTGCTGATATGGAGGACATTTTAATCATCTGCACAGAAGATCAAATTTACCACAAATTCCCTTCAGCTAAAGCCAAAAACCAAAGCAAGTCTCTAACTCTCTAATTTGTGAAGGCTGAAAGTGATGAGAAAATTGCAGAAAAAATGTTTGAAATAGCCACGGTTGGCTCATAAGGAAATAAATTAGCTCCATAACACAAAGTGCAAGGTGAAGCACCAAGTGATGATACAGAAGCTAGAGAAAGCTGTCCAGCAGGCGTGGCTAAGATAAGTGATACAAGTAGCCAAACTAAACAACACTTTTTATTTTTTATTTTTTTGAGGGGGATAGATGAGACAGGCTCTCACTCTATAGTCCATGCTAGCCCTGAACTCATTATGTAGCCAGGCTGGCCTTGAACTCGTGATCCTTCTGCCTCAGCCTTCCAAGTGCTGTGATTACAAGTAGGCACCACCATGCCTTTCAATGCAGACTTTCAACGCAGACAAAATAGCTTTCTATTAGAAGATGCCACCTAGGACTTTCATAGAGAAGTCAATGCTTGGCTTCAAAGGATAGGCTGACTCATGATAGGGGCTAATACAGCTTGTGCATTGATAACAAAGTCAATGCTCATTAGCCATTCTGAAAATCCCACAGTCCTTACAATTGATCTCCTCTTCCTGTGCCCTATGGAACAACAAGGCTGGGTGACAGCAACTTGCTTAAAAGAGATTAGTAGGGCTGGAGACTAGTTCAGTGGTAAAGGACTTGCCTAGCATACAAAAAGCCTGGGCTTAATCTCCAGCACAGAGAGAGAGATAGAGACAGAGTCAGAAAGAGATTACCTAACATTTTAAACCTACCTTTGAGATCAACTGCTCACTCAGGAAAAAAGATATATTTTCAAATGATTGCTGTTCAATATATCTGGCTATATAAAAGCTCAATAAAATAAGATGAATTCTTTTCTCACACTTGATAACACAATATCTATTCTGCAGTCTACTGTTCAAGCAGTAATTTCAATTTTTCAAATTTTATACAAGAAATATGCTTCATAAGGCTATAGGTGTCACAGATGATGATTCTTCTAATGGATCTTGGCAAAGTAAATTGAAAGCCTGAAAAGGATTCACCACAAGAACACCATCCTACAGATAGTTAACTAGTTATAGCTCATAATTTAATCCTTATTTAGAATTTAATCTAGGTTAAAGAATTTACAACATGTAAAAGAGAAACCAAGATCCTCTAACAACTGTTACTATTCCACTCTCCTGCCCATCCACCACTTTCCAGTACACCTATGTAGTATACTGATCTTTTGTCCATGGTTTTAAGAAATGTGTATGTCCATTCAAAGGCAAAGAAGAAAATGTATTAAGATTACTGTCATCATACCTTTCTTTTTTTTTATTTAAGGAGAAAAAGAAAAAAGGAGAAACAGAAAAAGGGTACAAGTAATACAAAATTTAAATAAACAGTAAGAAACCACTAGCTAATAGATTACATATTCTCATCTTAGAAATAGTTGTTCAAGTTACAAAATTGAAGCATATAAAGTGGACTTTCAAACAGTGAGAGTGCAAACAGTTTTGTTCAATGATCCAAAAAAACTCAGTAATACTATCATCATATCTTTAAAACTGCCCCAGTAGACTGGTTTTTGTTTTGTCTTATATACTACCACAAATATCACTGCTACATAGCTCAAATACAATTAGATTTTTTTAAAAAAGACATAAGCCATAGTAATTAATAACACACTTTAATGACTTTGAGATTTACTTTTTCCTGAAAATTGACTATTATCAATAGTCACTAAAAACTTACCTCTAGTTCTTTAATTTTTTCTTCTGCTATCTTCTGTTTCTCCAACAGCTGATTATGAATTACCTCCTTGGACTGAAGAATAAACCTACAAAATACAAAAAAGTTGAAAACTAAACCATATGACCACTATATTCATCAAAACCAATAGCCTAGACTACAGATGTTAAACTAAGAAAGCTAAAAGGATGGTTTCCCAATTCAGAACTAGTAAAAATGTCATGTTAATGCGATAAACTGAAGAAATCACCCCTGGTTTTAAGTCTTGTTAACTGAAAAAAAATAAAGGCTGAAAAGTACATTTTGCTTTTATTTAAAGAAAGAACTCTAGTTTTGAGTAGATTCATATATCAAAAAAATATGTAAAGGGGATAAGTATCACAGACTAAGAGAAAAAGTCAACAAACAATAAAACCATCTTGTAACTTTTATTTTTAGTTTATATAATTTTTATCTAGATTTTTTAAAACAATATTTGTAAACTGGAGCTTCTCTCCATCCTTTCTTTTCTTGCTTTCTTCCTTTCTTTCTTTTTCATAACAGCAGTAACTCATGACCTTTTAAAGTCACAATCAAGTACTGTGTTAGGATCAATGCATTAGTGTTTATACGAGCTTCTCACACAAAACGCACTGTATAAGCCCCAGTATCATTTATTATTATTTCCAGAGTGTATAATACCTCTGAAAAGCTCAAAATACACAAGTGGAAAGTTCCAACTTTTTCCGTTTTATAATCAGACACATTATTTACTACTGATGAGGGTGGAAACATGGGACAGTTAAAAATTAACACTGAATCTGTTTATGGCTTTATGTTCATAATTCTAGCTGCAGGGAAAGGAAGAACAAAATGTTGTACTGCCTCAAGTGAACTGAAGTATTTCCTTTTCACTGAAACTAAAGCAAAATCTCAGTTATTCAAACCTCCTTCAAGATTGTCTAACTAAGCTAAACAGACTTCAATTAAAGATCACAATAAATTAAGCAGACTATTTATTCTCTTTGTACTTAAAATTCAGCAACAAAGAACTAAATCTCACTTCTAAACAAAAAAGCCAAACAAGAAGACACATGAAGGTAGCAATATACAATTTTCTCTGCTGATCCCACCAAAACAATATTGCACCTACATGGGCTCTCACCACAAGAGTCTTTTATTATCGATATAAGACCCATAAAAAGTATAACTGACTGCTGACAGGAAACTTCCTTTTTTCTTATCTTCGTGAACACAGTCTGCCCCATATTAATACAAACTGAGGAACTTTTTTCACTCTACTGATTGTTAAGTCACACTCTTAATTTGATAAGCCCAACATGATTCCACTAATGATCTCTTTTTTTTTTTTTTTGAGACACTGTATAGAGTCACAAAATGGCTAATGAGACACTATATTAAGATACAGTATAGTTTAAGCTGGTCTTGAATTCACAATGTAACCCAGATTGGCCTAAAATACACAGCAAGCCACCCACCTCAACTTTCTGAATGTTGGGAGATTATAGGCACATGCCACCTCAGGTGGCAATCTTTACTAACTTGATCCTCTATAAAAATTACTCATGTATATTCTAGAAAGACTGCCCACATTCATAGGAAACAATGATTAATATTCAGCTCTCTTCCTATAGAGTCCTTTATGTCTAAAATATTCGTATTTACTAGATTCAATAGACAGGTACTATTTCAGGTAAGACTATAATGCACAGAGTATTTTTTTCAGAATTAAGTGCTAGTGTTTTAGAAGAGTTGTTTGGAACTGCACTGTCTCAGGGACACAATGCAGAAAACATTACAAAACAAGGTTGATGAGAGTCCAAATTATGTCATCACATGCACAATTTTAAACTCTTTCAGCCATGGAAATAATTCTCAAAGTAAAATATACATTTTAAAACAGCACTGATTGCTGGCCAATTAGTCTATTCTCAAATAAGTCTTCAGAAATCTCCTTTATTAGACAGAGTGCTATGGACAAATTTCAGAGTTAAGATTAGAAATCAAGTCATTACTTATGTGGCCTTTAAAAAGAAAGTATATGAACAGGTACTAAATCCCTTAAACAGAAAATAGAATAACTAGAAAGCATGAACACTGGACAACAAAAACATGTTTTTCCTCGACCCCACATCCCTAAAGTAGCTATACTGGACTACGCCAACTTCAAAGCCAGAGGCTGGCCGATATACTACTATATGCCCAAGACATCTCAGACATAAAAATTTTAAATGAAGGTAAGTGTTGTGTAAATCCAAATGTTTACCTTATGGAGTAAATAGTACATTGTCAAAATTCAAACAAAATAATTTGGCTTAGTCCTTAATTCAAAGAATGGCATATGTACAGACACTGGAAAGGGCTCCAAGAAATACCTATATTTCTGAAGAAATTCTTTAGAAAATACCTCACCTCTGTTGCTTTATAAAAGGTAGTGAATTACCAAATGCTATTTGTAGAAAACATATCATGATAATGAGTCTTGACATCATAAACAAATCTGAATAGCTTCTACAAAGTGAATCTCACAGAGATCCTGCCTGTTTATGGAAAGCCAAATATGAGATAAAAGATTCTGAAGTTCAAAGATGTTACAAAGAACAACTATGAAGAGGGAAAGTATTTTCATATGACAAATGATATGGAGATAATGTGGTTATAATACAAGGATTATATAACCTGGAAAAGAGTCACTGTTTTGTAAAAAGTCTCTGTTTTCACCAGGAAATCAAACCCATGTGTCTCTGTACTGTCAACTATTTTACTTCCTCAATTATCTGCAATTATGCCACCTGGAAAGTATACTTTGCTGATGGCTTTTGGTTTTGATTACATGAGGAACCAGAGGCAGTGGAACAGATTAGTAGATGCACAAACAATTCAACATACTCAATCACCTTATCTTTGAAATAGAGGCAAACACCTTCAGTGAAAGAAAGATAGCCTCTTTAATAAATGGTGCTGGAAAAACTGGCCTTCCACATGCCAGAGACTAAAACTAGACCCATGTCTTTCACATGCACTAAACTTGAAAGGGATAAAAAATCTAAATATTAAAACAGAAATACTAAATCTGTTGAAAGAGAGACTAGGAGTCACCAAAATATATCATGTACAGGTACAAATTCTCTATGATGAACATCATTATGTATATCTAAAATGTACCAATAAAATTAACTTTTTAAAAATAAGCAAAATTAAATTATATTCAAAAAGAAACAAAATGTTAGGGACTGTGGATTTAGCTTGGCGGCATAAGTACCTGCCTGGCAAGTGTGAAGTCATGAGTTTGATCCCTAGTACTAAAAAAGAAAAAGAAACAAAATGTTTACTATGGTATACTTTATTTGGAAAGGAAACTTTTACAGGATATCTGAAACTTACTTAACAGCAATTAGGTTTCAGGGCATCCACAAATTTATAAGCACAGAAAAGACTAAGAAAGAATGACTCTAACCAGGTGTAGTAGTACACGTCTATAATGCTAGCACTCTGGGAGACACAGACAGGAGAACTGCTTTGAGTTCAAGTATAGCCTGGGTTACATATGAATTCAAGACCAGTCGAGACTACACAACAAGACTCTGTATCCAAAAAAAAAAAAAAAAGAGGAAGAACCTCTGGTGATAAAAATTACTTGTAAAAAAACTACTTGTACATGAACACAAAGATTTATATACTAAAAATTTTTTACTTTGTAAGTTTTTATAAAGAAAAAAGTATGATTTAAAAATTATGACATATCCATAGTATGAAATGCTCAAGGGCATACATAATAGAGAAGACACCCTAAACACTTCTGATTAAAAACAAAGCAAAAAAAGTCAATGTTTCTCTGAATTAACCTAAAGGAAAGATTATAAGAAGGTTTAAAATGAAGTGAAATAAGGAAAGCAAAAATATAAAAAAGCAGAAAACAGGCTTTTACCTTTACTTTCTACTAAATGCTGGAAACCATGAGCAACCTCACTGGCAAAATAACACAATTTAAAATGAGATAAAACAAAGGGCATCCAAAATGAGGATGCTCTCAGGAAAATCCTCTATTAAAGCCAAGTTTCCTCCCAAGGGTTCCACTTTTTTTTTTTTAATTTAAGGAGAAAAAAGAAAAAAAGCAGAAAAAGGGCACACGTTATACAGATTTACAGAAAAAAAATAAACAGTAGGAAATCATTAGTTAATGGATTACATATTGTCATCTTAGAAATATTTGTTCAAGTTACAAGATTAAAGCTTATAAAGTGGACATTCAAACAGTGAGACTGCAAACAGTTCTGTTCAATGATCCAACAAAACTCAGTAATATCATTGTCTATCTTATACACTTAAATTTACATGCAGTTATACCATTTAGAGCACTTTCTTTTCCTCTCTTTTGTACAATGACTATTACACATTTTGGGTTTTATTGCTCCCACAGTTCTTATTGCTTTTTTTGGAAGAGAGTAAAACCAAATGTGACTTAACAGAACAGAATCGGTTAAATCAAAAGGGTGGACCTAATAGATAATGTAAAAACATAATACAAGGTGATCAACAATGGCTACCATAATGCCTCCCGCTATCTCAAATAGAACTGCCTACATCATCAGTTATAATAAAATTGAACAAAACAGTAAAGGACGAAACCAACAAAACCAAAACATTGGAGACATTACAGGTCTTCAAAAGTAGATAATAGTCAACCAGTATGGGCGTCATAATGAATCCCACTATCTTCACAGCTGTTGCCTAAACTTTTGAACCTGGTACTATCAAGCAAAGCAGAATAGAGGAACATCAGTCAAAACAAGATGGTGAGAGCAATACAGGGCTTCTAATCAAGTTAATAGAATATCAAAGTGGGTTACTATAATATATCCTGCCTTTTTTAAAATTTATTTTTCCTTTAATTAAAAGGATAAAAATAAAAAAGTAAATAATAAAATGGAGATTGAGATAAAAGAGGGCATAACAACTAAACAGTGCAGATCAATACATAACCATTTAAGCAAATTAGTGTTTCACCACAAGATAATCCGAACATAAAAGTAGTTACCATATTGTCTCTCTCCTTGAGATCTTTGAGTATAACTTCGTATACTGTAGCATCAAATATATCAACACAATGTATAACCATTCAAGAGAATGACAGTATTACAGGTATTTAGAATCAACTAACAGATAATGAACTATGGTTTCTGTATAATCTCCTTGTCTATAAAAGTTTTTTGTTTATACTATCACATATAATAAAATCCAATAAGATACAACATGTTAAGACCTATGGAGACAGAAGAACAAAAGCTTGATGGGACTTCAAAATAAGATGATACCAAATCAGCACTACCTATTATGATGTCATTTTCTCCAAGATAGCTGTTCCTATCATCCAATCTTCTCTGCCTCATTTCTCTTGAGCTCTTTTTCTGTCATTAGTTGTCAGCTTGTCTTCTTCATTTTGTTTTCTTCTCCATTCATTGTGGCCTCTCTGCCACTATTTCTGGACTCTTCATATTTTTCTTTTTTAGAATATCCTGCAATATTCTCTGTAGAGTTGAATTGGTGGTTGCATATTCCACTAGTTCCTCTTTATCCTGAAAGAACCTTGTTTTTCCATCAATTTCCAGGGATAGTTGTGCAGGATATCTCAATCTTGGCTGGAGGTTATTATCTTTCAAAGCTTGAACTATTTCCCTCCACGCTTTTCATGATTTGATGGTTTGTGCCAAGAAGTCTGCTGTAATTCTCATAATATTCTGTTCTTGTATTGGATTTCTGGAATTTTGATTATTATATGCCTGGGTGTAGTTCTATTTGGGTTGTAGGTAGCTGGAGTCCTGTATGCCTCATATATCTGAGTATCTTTACCGTTTGCTAAATTAGGGAAATTCTCTTGGATTATTTCTGTGAATAGCTTTTGTAGTCCATTTGTTTATGTCCCCACTTCTTCTCTTATACTCTTAATTCTTAAGCTATAGATCCTCTTATCATCTTCTAGTTTTTATATTGTTGCTGTTTATTTTTAAGAAGTTTTTCATTTCATGCTCCCATATTACAAATCTGCCCTCCAGTTCAGATAATCTGTCCTTAGTTTCTTTCAAGCTGTTAATGCCAGTTTTCGATAGTTTTTAGTTTCCTGTAATCTCTTTGAACCTGCTTCACGTATTCTACGTGTTCTCTATTTTCTCCATCAAATAATTCTCCCCTCTTTTTCTGTTCTTCCATTCCACCATCTGCTTTTTCTTGGGTGGTGCTTAGCATTTCTCTGACTATTCTGCTTATGTCTTGCTTCAGGTCATTAATAACTTCATTCCTGAACTATGAGGCTCTGGAGATAGCCTTTTATGTCTACTGATGGCATATCTGCTATTGCCTGTTTCTCAGGATTGGGGGCCGAGGAGCCTTTCTTGTTGCTCCCTCTTCCCATATTCTTTGTTCCTTATATATGCAAGCGTATATAGGAGGCCCAGCTTCCTTCCCTGTAGGCTACAGTCTGACTGAATTGTGCCAGCTAGGTGTTCCCGCCCACCGCAGTGCACCAGGGAGTTATGGACCAGGCAGTCTATGCTGGGCCCACTCCTCCAGGTCAACCTAGGAAAGGCCTCGCTGCTAGGGTGCACCTTCAGGCACTGGGATCTGGGTTGTGCTAGCCTACTGGGTCTCAGCCAGCAGCGTCACGTAGGCTACGCACTGCTCACCAATCCCGCTTGAGAGGGGGATATGTGGCTGAAGTCACTACAGCTCCCTGTTCCAGCAAGTCTGCCAGGTCCCAGAATGTCCTCTGTTGGCGCCTCCTAGACCGTGGGAGAGTCTCAGTTTCCCTCACTCACCAGAGGTCGATGCATGGCTCCCCGCCCGCCCAGCTCTTAACTCCGTTCACCGATTGTCTGTCTCCCTGCCGAGCTGATTCAGACACAGGAAACCCAAATCGCGGCTTTCAATGGTGCGGGCTCCAGCTTCCACACTCAGGCTTTATCTGTTCCTGTTATAGCACCAGGATTGCATTCCCAATTGGTATCTCTCAGCCCAGTTCGTTCTTGGGTCAGCAGGGTATATCTCCTCTTGGTTAGGATTCCTCCCTCCGCACCATTCCTGGATTCTAAGCTGAATCTCCAAGAGAGCCTGCATAGCTGCTGCTATCTGTCTACCATGTCGAAACTAACTCAAGGGTTCCACTTTCAGTCTAGGAGTGCTGAAGAAATAAAATTTATCTCTCAAGTAGGACACAATAAAACTTTACTGATATTTTAGTAATGAACAGAATGCAAAACAAAACTGTCCCCTGAGAATGTATAACCAGCTGACCTACTTGTGGGTTGTGATCCAAATTCAACCAATATATGGGCCAGAAAAATCTTAAGCTCAAAACTCAATTTATAGCTGAGGCAGGAGGATCGTTGCAAGTTCGAGACCAGTCTGGGCTACAAAGTGAGCTCAAGGCTAGCCTGAACTGCATGGCAAGACCCTGTCTCAAAAAGACAAGAAAACAAAAAACTCAATTTATAGAACTCCTTGTTTGATAAGTGGCAAAGTTCAAGTAAACTGAAAGATAGTTAACAAAGATCAGTCAAGGCTAAGTGTAGTGACACATATCTAAAATCCCAACACTTCGGGAGACAAAGGCTAAAGGATCACAAGTTCAAACTCAGCCTGAGCAACTTAACTTAGCAAGATCCTGTATCCAAAAAAAAAAAAAAAAAAAAAAAAAAGACAGACAGACAGACAAAAAGAAAAAGAAAAAGAAGGGACAGGGATTTAGCTTAGCAGCACAGCTCCTGCCTGGCAAGCTCAAGGCTGTGAGTTTGATTCCCAGTACCAAAAAAGTAAGAAAAAGGACTAGTGATGTAGCTCTGGGCAAAAGCCCTGGGTTTAGCACCCAGTACCACAAATAATAATAATATTTATAATAATAATACACAAAGAGAAGGGTAAAAAAAATTAGATGCAGCATTAAGACTTCTGAGACAATATCAAACAGTCTAAGGTGTATAATTATAGACCCAAAAGAAAAAGAGAAGAGAATGAGGCTGAAGAAATATTTATAGAGACAATGGACAAAAAAATAATGAAAACAAAACAATCTCAAACACAACATTCAAAAAGGAAAACACACAAAACCTAGATAGAGCATATTCAAACTCCTGAAATTCAAAAACCATGTGAAAATCTTGACAGCAGGCAGAGAAATGATACATTATAATCTGAGAAACAAAAAATTACACAAACCATGTGAAGCAGAACACAATGGTATGGCATTTTAAAAGTATGACAGAAAAAGCTATTAATCTGGTCTTAAAAAGAATGAAAATATCAAAAATGGAGAATTTAAAATAGAAGCTGAGATAGTATAACCTGGCAAACATACACCACAACAAATGTTAAAAAAGTAGCTCTTAAAAGAAAAATTAAATGCAATATTTCACATCAATAGAATGAAGGATTAAAATCATTATCAACTCAGTAGATGTAAAAACAGCATTTGATAAAATCCAACATTTCTTCACAAATTAGGTATAGAAAAGTCATTAAGGGCTGGGGGTTTAGCTCAGCGGCATAAGCACCTACCTAGCAAGTGTGAGGTCATGAGTTTGATCCCCAGTACCAAAAGAAAAAAAAGGTGATTAATAAAGGCCACATATGAAAAACTAATAACCAACATCACACTGAATGGAGAAACATTGAAAGCATTTCCTCCAAGATGAAGAACAAGATAGAGTATCCACATTCACTATTCTTATGCAATATATAATGGGAGTTTTGGCAAAAACGGGCAAGAGAAAAGTATACAAAATGTGATGAAGTTAAATTATTCTTGTTTACAGATGGTAAGTTCTACAGAAAAATCTACAAGGCTCCCCCAAGACCATTAGAACTGCTATTGATAAATTAACAAGTAGCTAGACACAAAATCAACCTACAGAAAGCAATAGCAATTTTGTTAAGAAAAACATCTGAAAGCAATCCTATTCACAAAAGCTGCAAAATATAAAATATATTGGAATAAATGAAAATATAAAATATATTAGAATAAAAGATCTCTATAATAAAAATTACAAAACACAAATAAAACACACTGAAGACACACCTACACACAAAAAAATGGAAAGACCTCTTTTGCTCAACAATTGGAAGAATTAATATTAAAACATCTATACTAAGCCAGGGTGGTGGCGCATATCTGTAATCCATAAGAGAGGACTGCCGTGAGTTTAGGTCAGCCTGAACTGCATAAAGAGACTCCTCTCTCTCTCTCTCTCTCTCAAAAAAACAAAAACAAAAACAAAACCTACTCAAAGTGATCTACAAATTCAATGCAATCCCCACCAAAATACCAATTACATTCTTTACAAAACTAGAAAAAACAATCCTAAAATTCATATTGACGTACAAACCAGGCATGGTGACACATGCCTGTAATCCTAGCACTGAGGAGGCTGAGGCAGAAGGATCATCATGAGTTTGAGGCCAACCTGTACTACAGTTCAAGACCAGCCTGAACTACATAGTGTTACTGTGTCTCAGAAAATCAAAACAAACTGAAGTACAAAGGATTCTAACTAGCCAAATAATTCTGACAAAAATAAAGGTCAAATCATACATATTGTATGGGTCTACTTACAAAGTACTCTTAAAAAAAAAAACTACAAGGACAGAAAATAAATTAATGGATAGCAGAGGATGGGGGTAAAGGGTAAAGACTAACCACACTTTCAGTTTCAAGACATATCACAAAGCCATAGTAACCAAATAGTATGGCATTGGCATTTTTTTTAAAAAGGTCAATAACAGAGATTCCAGAAATAAACCTACAACCAATTGATTCTCAACAGATTCATGTTCACTGTGAATGTGAAGGCCAAGTACCAGATCAAATAAGCTATGAAAAGGTTCTATGACATTGATATAGGCAAGGTCAATATCCTGATCAGGCCTAATGGAAAGAAGAAGGCGTATGTTTGGCCCTGATTATGATGCTCTGGACACTATCAACAAAATTGGGATCATCTGGACTGAGTCCAGCTGCTTAATTCTAATACACATTTTTCCCCATAAAAAGAATCTATATATCAAGTGTTTATGAGGATACAAGTCAACTAGAACTCTCATATACTGCTGGTTGGTTGGCATGCAAAGTAGTGCAGCCATTTGGAAGAGTTTGCTGATTTCTTCTAAAGACACTTCCATCCAACCCAGCAATTCCACTCAATCCCACAATTTCATTTAAAAGTAATTATGGTACAGCTATACAGCGCAATGTTATTTAGCAATAAAAAGAAAGAAACTACTGTTACATGCAGTATATGGAAAAAAATTTCAAAACTGTTATGTTAAATCACAGATGACCAGACACAATTTGGGCATGGTGTCATATACCTATAATCCAGGAAGCTGGGATGATTAGGCAGGAGTATTATAGGTTCAAAGCCAGAGTGGGCTACATAACTGTGTTAAAGGTCAGCCTGAAGTGCTTGGGCAAGTCAAAGAAGAAAGAGAAGAGGATAAGGGAGGGGAAGGAGAGAACAGGAGAAAGAGGCAGAAGTAGAAAGTCTGGGAAAGGGAAAGGAAAGGAGAAGAGGAAAAAAAAAGAAGAGACAGGAGGAGGACAACTGCAGCTACAAAGAGGTTATTGTATGATTCTATTTACAAAGTACTCTAAAAAAAAAACTACAAGAACAAAAAATGAATTAATGGATGCCAGGGTAAAGACTAACCACAAATGGGCATGACTGAACGATCTAATGTAATGTAACTTCATACTAAGTAATTAAATAACAGCATAAGAGTATGTATGTGTAAAAGCTTACAAATTAAAACAAATGAATTTACTGCATATAAATTATACCTTAAAAAATTAAAAAGCCAAAAGTCAGGCACAGCAGAATACACTCACAGTCTCAATAACTTAGGAGGTTGAAGCAAAAGGATCAACTTCACCCAGGAGTTCAGAGGCAGTCTGGACATTTTAATGAGACCCTGTCTCATTAAAATAAGAAAAATAATTTTTAACTTAAAAAAATAAGACAACAAACCATTCAGGAAACAAATTCATTTTCAACAGAACATAAATACATTAACCATAAAATAACTTCAACATAAGTACAGTTAAGATTCTCATCATAAGAAAAAAACTATACTTTTGTAAAATTAGAAATAAAACTGAGTTGATTTAAATCAAGAATGAGTAGTAATAAAAGAATTTTTAAATAAGGATCAAATTCTGAAAAACAGAATTGGGGGGGTGGTTTAAGTGAAGGTCTCACTGTAAAGTATATGCTGGCCTTGAGCTTGCTCATGTAGCCCAGGCTAACTCGAAGTCACAGAAACTTCCTGCCTTAGCCTCCCAAGTTGCTGGGATTATGGGCATGTGCCACCATGCCCAGCCTGAAAAAAATTTAAATGAGAGTATTTTTATTGAAATGTAAAAAGGTCAACACATTAAATAAAAACTCAAGTTTTAAAAAGTCAGCATGTCTTATGCCATTTTCAATGTAAAAAAATAAGTAAAATACAGAAGAATTTAAACAAAGCAGTTATAATTGTTAACTCTGGGTTAACTAATTGGTTAACTCTGAACACAGGAAGTCAGAAAAACAATACTGAAATTTCTTCATACATATACTGAGAAAAATAAGTTAAGTGAATAGGGTAATGGTGGATGAAAAAAACACCCGGATGAACTCTATGGTATTGAACAAGAGTCAGAGATGTCAGCCTAGGGATACAGCTCAGAACTGAGTGCTTTACCTAGTATTCATACAATCCTAGTACAGATAAAAAAAAAAAAAAGAGTTGAATACTTCAATAGGAACTTATAGTTTAACATACTTATATTGGCCTAGCTTGGTGATATACACACCAGAAGGATAACTGCAAGTTCAAGGCCAGCCTGAACTACAAAGTGAATGAATGAATGAATGAATGCTGGGCATGGTGGCACATACCTGTAATCCCAGCACTCATGAGGCTGAGGCAGGAGGATCACTGCAAGTTTGAGGCCAGCCTGGGCTTACAACGTAAACTCAAGGTCAGCCAGAACTACACAGTGAGACCCTGTCTCAATATAGAAAAACATCTATATATGGATATAGATATGGATATTATATATACATGTGAGTTAGTACATATACATATATTATCTCTATATTCACTGAGAGGGCAGGGAAAATACAAGATAAACTTGGAGCATCTTTCAGTATGGGAAAGTATGAAATATTCTAAAAAGGCTAAAAATGATTTTTAAAAAATTTGATGAGAGTCTTAGATGGGAGAAAATATTTTCAAAACATCTATGTGATAAAGATCTTACACCCAGAATCCTCTCCCCCCCCCCCCCATAACTGGAGAGTGAGTACAGGGCCTTTGCCCTGGGCTATATTCCTATCCTTTTTCTCATGCTGAGACAAGGTCTTACTAAGTCATTAAGTTGTTGAGGCTGGGTTCAAACTTGTGATCCTCTTCCCTCAATTCCCCACCCCCACCCCCAGAGTACACCAAAGAACTCATAAAAAATCAACAATAAGAAAACAAGAGAAAAAAATAATCTGATGGCTAAACCCAAGATGAATTTAATATTTAGAAATGTTAAATAAAAGTAAACAGTAAAGGAGACTACGAAGAAATGAAGAGTGAGAAAAAAAAGAAAACCAAGAGGTTGCATCATGAAGCCATTTCAGAAAGGAAGGTACTTCCAAGAAAGGAAGAAAGATCAACTGAACTAAAAGCTTCCTGTCAATTAAGAAGTCATTTCAAGATTCATTGAAAATACTAGAGAATCACAGTCTCTTCAGGAACTTAATCCATATAAACATTCCATGTTCTTGATAAGTAATACATATTGCTAGGTTCAATTTGTACTAATTAAAAAAAAATCCCTGTTTTAAAATCAAAACTAGTCCTCCTGAAATAAAAGCAGTAGGATGTTAATCTACTTTAAACATGGTGTTTATTTTGGGGTACTATTTGGCATTTTAAATATTCTGACAAATAATCTCTTATGCTTATCATTTTTACTTTTGCCTCATCAAACTCCAACATTTCCAATATAACCAATGAGCTATTTTACAACTGTTTAAAGATGTAATCTTTCAACAACAGATAAAACATAGCCACTGGATAATAACAGCAGCAACATCATTGTCCCATTTATACTAAAGGAAATATACAGGACAGAAAACTGGTACCAAAGCAGGAGAATTCTGTTAGAGAATTATAAATATACTTTGGCACAAATACAAAAGTCTCAGAGAGCCACATACACACAGGATACATATTGTGTTCCATACCTTTTTGCGCTGACCCAATGTAAAAGACTGGGCTTAGGGCAGTCATGTTTTTCTTCAAAGATACCTTTTTATTTTTAATACTAGTCTCCAACTACTGTATAAATTTTGTTATCACGACATTTCAACTCCCCTTGAAAGCCAAAAAGATAATGTCTTCCAAGGAATCTGATCCATTTCAAGGTAACGGATCATCTTCGAAACAAGAATTGGTTAAGAGTTCCTGACCAGGGGCCAGGGATTTGGCTCAGCGGCGTAAATGCCTGTCTGGCAAGTACTAGGTTCCGAGTTTGATCCCTGGAACCAAAAAAAAAAAAAAGAGTTAATATTCTCCCAGACACATCCATTCACACTTAAATTCTAAAAATAAAATGAGGTCTTCCAGGAAGATGGCAAAGTGGTGAAGAGCACAAAACTAGCCTCTCAGAGATTTGGTGTTCAAACACTAGAATATAGCAATGGGAGCAAAAGGAGGGAAGGTGGGTCCCTGGGATCCAGCAAGGATCTGAAGTGAGAATTAGACCCCATCAGGAGAGAAAAAGATACTACAACAAAGAAGGTGGTGGGAGGCAGCAGTATTTCCAAGGACTGACTGACTCTGTAGGATCCATGGTAACTACTGGCAACCCCAGAGCCCTCCACAAGAAATGCACCAGTGGACTGGAGCAGTGGACACAGTGAACTGCAGTGGCTGGTGAGTTATTTGGGTTCAAATATCTCAAGGAGAGAGTGAAAAGCCAGTAGCCATCTGCATAGAGGCCAAGAGAGCTCAGAACTCAACGCAGCCATGGACTGACTCCATCTAGTGGTCCACAGGGTCAGGGTGAGGCAGAAATGAATTCAACTCAGCAGGAGGTCAGGGAGCTGAGTTAAAGCCAGCAGGAGGCACATGGAGTGTTGTAGGATGAACAAATCAGTTTCCAGCCTCACAGCCTGAAACTAACCTGAACTTCAGCGGAACTAAAGGTGCAGGGCTGGTGGCTCGATTGCTGAGATTGATCAACTTGGATCTGCACTTTGTCTGCCCACTTTGTCTACCAGACAGCAGAGATATGCCTTGAAGTAGACCTTTTTTATTCTCTTTTTCCTCTTATTTGTTTTGATTTCATTTGTTCTTGTTTTTATGAATGTGAACATTGTCTCTATAGTTTTTTGTTGTTGTTCTGCTGTTCTTGTTTTTATTTCATTTTCTCATTCCTACCTGTCTTTACCAGTTTCCCAAAGTTTGCATAATCTCCCTTTGTCCACAAGCCTTGCTTCCAGTCTCCTCTTCTTCATTTCTCTATTTTTTTCCACTTAACCCCTTTAAAATTTTCTTCCACAGCTAAAATTGCCATACTAAGGGCAGATTTACTGTGTACAATTTTCTGCTTTTAGATTTTGTTGTATAACCTCAAATCTAGTTCATATAGTTAAAGGCAGTAAATTGATACTACAGTTTGTCATTTTCTAGGTTGTCAAGTACTTGATGATACTGTTACTGCTGACTTTAATCAAAGTGACATAATTATGTTCTAATCAGTTGTTTCTCCTGATTTGCCAAGACTGAGACTGCCTAAGGTCATAAATAATACTTACTATAGGTCAGGCCAAAGAACCAGGGGCTAGCTCAAATAGGCAGCAACTTCCCTTCCCCAATGAATAAGAGATAAAACATTGTAACAGACTCAAATTCCAAAAGCCAGCTACATCTGGAAGACATCTCTGAGAAGCAGTCATTTCCTAAGGGTTCTAAATACTAGCAATAAAGTTACTTGTCCATGGGAGTAAAAATAAATCAAGTTGGGCTGAGGATATAGCTCAGCAGGCATAAGCACCTGCCTGGCAAGCACAAGGTCATGATTTTGATCCCTGGTACCAAAAAATAAAATAAATCAACTTATATCATGAATAAGTAGAAATTCCCTAACTCCCTATGACGAATGTGATCATTATGTATATCCAAAATGTACCGATAAACCCAATTTTAAAAAAAAATGCTACTTACCATAAGCAATTTTCAAGCATCAACACAGGAATTGAGAAAAAAAATTAAAAATGAGAATACATTTAAGCAAGATGCAAAACCAGACTTCCCACTCATCAAAAGCAAACCCAAGGAACAATGAGAAGGAACAATTCAATTTTTCTGAAGTAGTAACAGCAGAAGTAACAAAGCAGATGGATGAGGCTCTAGAAAAAACTTAACTAGAAATAATTTCTCAGAGAACTACAGAGATAATGTCCATAATGATAGACATGGTTAGTGGTTAGCATGTACAGCTAAAAACAAAGAGGAGCTCAAGAAAACAATGGAAACCATAAACACCCAACACAGGAAACAAATGGAATCCATGAAACAGATTCAAACAGATATTCAGGAGATTTTAAAATTCCATTAAGCCAGGCATGGTGGCGCTCATTGGAATCTCAGTACTCAGGAAGCAGAGGCAGGAGGATTACTGCAAGTTCAAGGCCAGTCTGGGCTAAATACTGAGTTTAAGGCCACCTTGAACTGCCCAGAGAGACATGTTTCAAAAAAGAAAGAAAGAAAGAAAGAAAGAAAACACAACAGAATGATCAAATATGAGGCCAGAATATCAGATATAGAAGAGAAAAGGGGCTAAACACATTTACTGTAAAAAAAAATAGCCTCTTTAATAAACAATGCTGGAAGAATTGTCTCTCTACATGCTGAAGACTAAAACTAGACCTATGTCTATTACCATGCAATAAAATCAAAATGGATCAAAGATCCAAATATTAAAACAGAAATCTACTGGAAGAGAATTTAGGTAAAAGACAAGGGTAGGTAAAGACTTCATGAACAAAACCTAAACAGCGCAGAAACACTTCAAAGGATTGACAACAGAGATCTCATTTTATTATAATCTTTTTTTTTTTAAATCTTTTTATCGGTACCGGGGCTCGAACTCACGACCACCTGCTTGCAAGGCAGGTGCTTAGGCCGCTGAGCTAAATCCCCAGCCCCTGAGATCTCATTATATTAAAAAGCTTCTGCACATCAAAAGAAATCACCAGGCCATGGATATAGCTCAGTGGCACAAGCATCTCCCTAGCAATCCCAAGGTCCTGAGTTCAATTCCTGGTAGCTCCCTCACACTGCCACCCAAAATCACCAACACAGTAAAAAGACAACCCACAGAGTGGAAAAACTTTCAGCAAACTGTCCCTCAGACAAAGGACTTCTATCTAGAACATATAAAGAATTGAAAAAAAATCAGATCCCTCAAACTCAAGGACTCAATCCAAAAACAGATAATGAAGATCAATATACACTTTTCAAATGAAGAAATATGAATGGCAAATAAATATATGAAAAAATGCTTGACATCACTGGTCATCCAAGAGATGCAAATTAAAACAACACTGATACTGCATCTTACCCCAGAAACAATGGTTATCATCAAGAAATCAAACAATAACAAATGCTAGAGGGGCTGTGGGAAAAAGGAGTCTTCCTCCACTGCTGGTAGGAATGCAGACTAGTGCAACCTCCATGGAAATCAGTGTGCAGATTCCTCTAAAAACTAGGACTAGAGGTCCCATTCAACCCAGCTATTTCCCTTCTGAGTATCTTCCCAAAAGAATTAAAAGCATCATACCATAGTGATATATGGGTACCCAAGTTTACAGCAGCACAATTTGTTTTTTGTTTTTTTTGTCTTTTTCCTTTTTATCGGTACCAGGGATCAAACTCACAACTGCCTGCTTGCAAGGCAGGCGCTTATGCCGCTGAGCTAAATCCCCAGCCCCCAGCAGCACAATTTGTAATAGCCAGATCTTGGAACAACCTAAATGTCCATCAACTGAGAAATGGATAAAAAAGATGTAGTATTTTTATACAATGGAGTACTACCCAGCTATAAAGAAGGATAAACTCGAGACATTTATAGGGAAATGGATGCAACTTGAGACCATACTCGTAAGTCAAATACATCAAACTCATATGTGTAAACATTGTATTGTCTCACTAGTGTAAGAAGCTGAAATATTAAATAGGACCAAGAATATACAATACATACTGTGAAGTGGAAGCAAACTGTTCAAAAGAAAAGAGAAATTGAGATGGAGAAAGGAGAAAATAAAGAAAAGGAAAATAAATTTTATATATATATAAAGTTAAGATGGTTATACTACCAATTGATATTAGTTCATTAAAAAAAAAGATGTATGCCTCCATGGCTTGATCAATTTTTCATGCATATAGCTTATAATAGGAGCTACTACTTTGAAAATAACAATGTACGATATATTACTGTTACTCTCCTACAATCTCGTTTTGAAATTTTGTAACATTCTTTTTTTCTTTAAAATAAAAAAAAGACAGGACTACATGTAATAATCATGAAAATAAAGATTTCTTAAAAATAGCAAGCGATAGGGGCTAGGTATATAGCTCAGAGGGCCTGGGTATATAGCTCATCGGCTTAAGCACCTGCCTGGCAAGCATGAGGTTGTGAGTTTGATCCTCAGTACAAGAAAAAAAAAGCAAAGGACCATGAAAAATCAATCCAACAGCTACTATATAATGCAAAGAAGAATAATAAAAGACTAATCTGAGTCAATGAAAAAACAGGATAGTGTAAAAATGTTAAAAATCTGTTCACTGAAGTAATAATAGAAAACGCTTTAAGCGTGGAAAAAGAATTTAACATACAAATAGGTGAGGCACATAGAACTCTAATTAGTCATGATAAAAAAAAAAATCTACACCACAGCATATAATACTCAAGATTCTAGAAATTCAACACACAAACAGGATAGTAAAAGCTGTTAGAGAAAAGAAACAGGTCACCTATAAGGGAAGCCTATCAGAATCAGAGCATAGTTTTCAACATAAACCCATAAGTCAAATAGAGCTTGGACTGAAGTATTTCAAACCCTCAAAGAAAACAACCATCAACCCATAAAACTATCTTTCAAAACTGATCAACAAGAGCTAGTGGTGCACCCCTGTAATCCCAGCACATAGAAGGCTAAGACAAGAGGACTGTTGCGAGCTCGAGACCAGCCTGAGCTACAAAGTGAGCTCAAAGCCAGTCTGAACTGTATGGTGAGACCATGTCTCAAAGACAAAAAAAAAAAAAACCTGATGGACAAATAAGGTATTTCCATGACAAAGAAGACCTGCAGAAACTCATGACCACCAAACCAGCACTCCAAAATGTTCTCAAGGACACTCAAGAGAGATAACAAAAACTACAACTCTATGAACCCCAACAGAACGAATCTACTAGTCAAGGCAAGTAATTAAACAGAAGGGAAAGATAGAAAACCAACAATAGGAAAATAACATAAACAAGGATCAGTCCATACATATCACTTATAACCATCAATGTAAATGATCTCCATTCACCAATCAAAAGACACAGACTGGCAGAATGGATCAAGCAAAAAGATCCGACGATGGACTACATCTAACAAACAGAAATTCACAGACTGAAAGTCAAAACAGGGAAAGCAATACTCCATGCTACTGGAACCACAACAACAAAAAGCAGGGGTAGCTATTCTATCTGCACACAAAGTAGATTTCAAGTCAACACTGATCAAGAGTCACAAAGGTCACTACATCCTTGTTAAGGGAAAATCCAAGAGGAAGAGATAACAATCATAATATATAGGCACCAAATACCAGCACATCCAACTATATAGAACAAATATAAAGACAGGAAAAATCAAATAAGCACTAATACAATTGTAATGGGCGACCTCAATACCCTACTATCACAAACAGATCAACCAGACAAATATCAACAAGAAATGTTAGAATTGCAGGGGATTTACCTCAGCAGCATAAGTGCTTGCCTGGCAGTGCAACGTCATGAGTTCAATCTCTGGTACCAAAAAAAAAAAAAAAAAGAAAGAATGAAATGTTGGAATTGAACCAAACTTTAAAATAAAGTAACTTAGTAGGTGTCTATTGTTGCAGTAAAGGTTTCCAAAAGAAAAGGACACATATTTATATTACAAGACAATAACTTACAAGACTACTTTATAAAATTCACCCAAAGAGTCAAATGCCAAAGAGTGAGGGATATCTGTCCACACACTAGAGACCCAAAAAAATCCAGCTGAGGACCTAGATTCCACAGCAGTGTTCTGCATGAATCCAGCTGAAGACCTACAGCCCATGGCAATGTCCTCCCCAAGTCCAGTTGGAGGCCGAGGTCCCACAATAATCTCTCATACAAGTCTGTCTCAAGGACCTGCACTGAGAAAGCCCAAAGATCAGTGATGGAAGGTAGAACGTCTGTACCAGCAGTTGCAGGATTTCTGCCACCAAGCTCAGGGATCTACACCGGAGACAAGAAGCAATGTTCAAAGTAAAGACCAGAGCTCCCCAAAAAGAACTACAGCCATCCTCAGCAAAACTAAGGACCCAAGCTCCTTGTTGATGAGAACAGCTGAGTTCATGTCATGAGAGCCATATCAGGAGTGTGACAACCTTCTCCAGAAGACTCAACAGCACACCATCATCCTCTCCAGTTCTGCTTTTATGCTGTTGGCAACAATCCTCAGGTGGGCCTTGCACTCCAGCCCCACACTAATTCAGTTCAACTGTGTGTTACAAGTTGACCATTAGTCCACAACATCTATATAGTGTTCCACCCCACAACATCAGAATACATATTCTTCCCAGCTGAATGTGCACAAGATGGTCTCCAAAACAGACGACATACTAGCTCATAGAACATGCTTAAGTAAATGCAAAGGAACTGAAATTATGCCATGCATATTATCAGACTACAATGCATTGAAATTGGAAGTCAATGGCAAAAGAAACCACAAGAACTTCATAAACCTTCCTGAATAACATCCTCCTGAAAAACCAATGTCACAGATAAAATTAAATAAGAAATTAGACAGTTATCAAAATTAAATGATAATGTCAATATGAATCAGTGAATCAAAGAGTTGGTTCTTTGAAAGATTAAATAAAACTGTTGAACCCTTAGCCAACCTTATCAAAAAGGAAAAGTCTCAAATCCAGGCAATTAGGAATGAAAAGGGAAAATAAATCCTGCAGAAATTGAGAAGAGCAATACCTAACTTCAAGAATTCATATACTAATAAGATGGAAAATACAGAAAAAATGGATAGATTCTTAGAAATATATGAATTACCAAAGCTGAATAGAAAAGAAACTAGTTTATTTAGTTTATTTAGTTGTTTCTAAATAAACAACTATCAGCCAATGAAATTGAAGATGTAAATACCAACAAAGAAAAGCTCAGGTCCTGATGGATTCACTGCTTAATTCTACAAAAAACTTAGAGAAGATCTAATGTCACTACTTCTAAATGCAATCAAAAGGGAAGCAATACTCCAAATTCATTTCTGGAAGCAAATATACTCTGCTACCAAACCAGAGAAGGCTCCAACCAAGAGAGCTATAAGCCAATCCCTCAATGACCATAGATGCAAAAACCCTCAATAAGATACTGGCAAAGAGAATATAGCAAGTCTTGGATTTCCGAGAAGATGGAACAGTAAGCAGCAGAGAAAACAGTCTCTCTTGAGAGCCACCGCCCAAGCACTGGAATACAACACTGTGAGGAAGACAAGAAGGAAAGGAGTCCTCTGGACCCAGGAAGAATCTAAAGTGCAAACTGAAGCCCAAAGAAAGTAAAAAGAAGAACATAAAGAACATGGTAGCTGACAGCACCTTCACTCTAAGAAGGGACTTACTGCCCAAGAGGAGCTATTCAAACATAGGGACATGTGGTCACAGTGACAGTGACAGCTGGCAACCCCAGATGCCTCTGCAGAGAAATTCAGCAGTGAAGAACAGCAGGGACATGGAGAACTGCACTGGCTGGCAGTGAGTACAGAGGACTTGGTCCTGCCAGAGGGAGAGCAATTAGCCAGGAGCCATTTTGGAGATGCCTGATTAAGCTCAGAACCCAAAACTGCTGCTGGCTTCCACTAGCAGCTCCCAGCTGGGCACAGACCCATGGAAACTGCTTGCACTGCAGCAAGCCCAAAGTCTAGTCTCAGGGCAAGCCTGCTGAGATTATCCACTACTCCACCATAAAGCAACTGCTGGCTTGCTGGGACAGAGTGGCATGATTCAAGACTGTTTCCACAGGTTGTCCACTAGTGAACCCAGAAAAAATCCTAGAAGTGGACTGTTTTTTTTTTTCTTTTTTTCTTTCTCCTTCATTGTTTTTATAGGAGTGTGAAAGTGGTTCCTAACCTCTTTGTGGGTGTGGTTCTGTTCTGTTCTTCCTTTTATCTCTTCTATCTCTCTTTTCCTGTAGTCTTTTGCACCAGTTTCCTCTCCTCAAGTTGACAGGATTGCCCTTTGTCTCCAACCTTACTTCTAATCTCTTTCTCTTCTTCCACTTCTCTATTTTCTCTTAATTTGAATCCTTAAGAGCAAAACTGACACATTATGGACTTATATATTGCATATAATTATTTGGTTTGTTTTATACCTTACTATATGTGGGAGACAATTTGGGTCACTCAAATGCAGAACAATTGGGGCAGCTTTGATTATATGGAGACATTCCTTTATACTGATATGTACAGAGCTGACTATGGTATTTCCTTTTCTCTTCAATTGGCTCTAAGCGGTAAGTAAAACTAGCTGAGATACTGTTATGCAGTCTCTAAAGCGATCAGACAGCCTCCTGTTTCCTCGCATAGTGTTTCCTCGCAAAATATGTAAGCACAGCAGGATGGTAGAGCCAGTCAGCTCCAGGAACCTCAACTTGGTATGAGCCTCAAGATAAAGAAGCTATGGCTCCCCAGAGCACAGAAGTTTACATATCAGAAACTGAAGCAACAGTCTCCAAAAACAATTCAGTTGCTACCTTAATTGAATTATACAAATTGATCCTTCTGCATATATTTATCTCTGCATTTTGCAGAGATGCTTTTCTCACTACCTGACTAGCCAGCTCAAGGTACATAGTTTCCACCATCCTCACTGTCACTCATCCTCGAGTCACACCCACTTCATAAGATAATAAATTCTGGGAGAGGCCTAGGATCAAGGCTTGTCTGCCTATTCTCACAGGGATTGGATTTAGGACCCCTGGCTCCCCTTAACTTGGAATATGTCTTGGTATCATTACTCTCACTGTGGGTTGCACTGGAAGTGGTAGATTGGAATTAACTTGCTGGGATTCCAATAATGTCTCAGTGGCATTATAAATATAACTTTTTAGATTGTGAGGAAGATTAGAAAAGGGATTATCATACTTGGATAACTGTACTCAATATTTGAGATTACAGTAGCTATATAATCACAAAGCTACTTAATATGGTTAAAAGTTGCAAATTAAGGATTAGTTCAGTTTTTTGTTTTCTAGGCTGTTTGATGCTACTGGTAACAGTATAGCCAAAACTGACATAACTGTTCTAAACAGCTGTTGGTCTTGATAATCCATGACTAACATTAACTAAGGGTCACAGAAAATACTGTGGCACAGTACCAAAGAACCAGGGACTAGGCCAAATAAGCAATAACCTCTCATCTTCAACAACCTGAACCAGAAAGATCTTCCAACTGACTCAAAACCCAAAATACAACTACACCATGAAGATACTTCAGAGACATAATCATCCCCTAAGGATTCTAAATACTACTAATAAAGCAACCCACAATGGGCAACCTACAAGCATTACCCCAGGAATTAAACTAAAAAAAAAAAAAAAAAAAAAAAAGACAGAAAATAAAATGAGAAGACACTTAAAGCAAAATGCAACCCCAGACATCCAGTTTGCCAAAGGGAAACCCAAGGGGCAATGAGGTGGGACAATCCAGAAGCCCCCACCAGGTCTCTCTGAAATGTAAACAACAAAACAACTGAATGAGGCTCTGGAAAAAAATGAAATCAGAAATAATCTCTCAGATAACTACAGACATTAGCAAAATACACACCACGCTTAGTGATGTCAGAGCAGACACAGACAAAAAGATAGATAAGCTTAAGAAAATTATGAATGATCGGCATAGCAAAAAATTGGAATCCATAAAGCAGATTCAAGCAGACATCCAGGAGAATAAAAACTCCACTGAAAGTATTCAAACCAGATTCTGCCAATGTGAACACAGAATCTCAGACACTGAAGACAGGCTTGCAGTTATCAACCAGGACAAGAAATATTTCTCAAAAATAGCAAGGAACCATGAGAAATCAATCCAACAGCTACTGGATGAGATAAAGAATAATGTAAGATTAACTGGAAGCAATGAACAAGCAGGAAATACTATAAACGACATTTTTTAAATGTTCATAGACATCATGACAGAAAACTTTCCTGGTAAAGAAAAAGAATTTGACATTCAGATAAATGAGGTATATACTACTCCAATTAGCAATGATTAAAAAAAAAAAAATCTACAGCCAGGCTTATCGTAGTCAAGATTCCAGAAATTCAATACAAGACCAGGATATAAAAGCTGTTAAGAGATGCCTAAAAAGAAAAGCCCATCAGAATCACAGCTGACTTCTCAGCATATACTCTCAAGTCAAGGAGAGCTTGGAGTGAAACAAGTTCTAAAGGAAAACAACTTTCAAATCAGATTGATGTATCCCACAAAACTATCTTTCAAAATCGATGGAGAAGATACTTCCATGATAAAGAACATCTGAGG
This sequence comes from Cavia porcellus, assembly GCF_034190915.1. Classification (NCBI taxonomy): domain Eukaryota; kingdom Metazoa; phylum Chordata; class Mammalia; order Rodentia; family Caviidae; genus Cavia; species Cavia porcellus. The sequence goes on from NW_026947504.1 coordinate 7,636,945, forward strand.
AAATTTATGATCACTAAACCCATACTGCAAAATGTTCTGAAGGACATTCTAGAAAGAGATAATAAGGACTATAGCTCCATGAACCGTAACAGAAGGAATTCACCAGGGAAGGCAAACAATTAGAGGGGGAAGGAAAAAATGGGGAAGCCAACAACAGGAAAATAACGTGACAAATATAAGTCACATACATATCAGTTATAACCATCAATGTTAATGGTCTCAATTCACCCACCAAAAGACACAGACTGGCACAACAGATCAAGAAGCAAGAAACCCATTAGCTGTATACAAGAAACACATTTAATTCAAACAGAAAGTCATAGACTGAAAATCAAACGATGGACAACAATACTCCATGTGACAGGAACCAAAAATTTTTAAAAAAGCAGGGGTAGCTATTCTATTTACAACCAAAGTGAATTTCAAGCCAAGACTGATTACGATGGATAAAGAAGGTCACCATATCCTCGTAAAGGGAACAATTCAAAAGGAAGAGATAAAACAATCATAAATGTATGTGCCATAAATAACAGTGTACCCAACTATATAAAACAAGTACTAATGATCAGGAAAAAAAATCAAATAAGCCCTAATACAATTGTATTGGAAGACCTCAGTACCTCATTTTCACAAAAAGATCAACTAGACAAAAAATCAATAATGAAATATTAGAACTAAACCAAACTTTGAACAAATGGACTTAGTGTATGTCTATAAAGTGTTCTACCTCACAGCATCAAAATACATTCTTCTCAGCTGCAAATGGGACATTCTCCGAAACAGACCATATGCTGGCTCACAGAACATGCTTAAGTAAATGCAAAGGAATTCAAATTATCCCATGCATACCATCAGACCACAGTGCAATGAAATTGGAAATCTATGCCAAAGGAAACCATAAGAACTTCATTAACACATGGAAATTAAATAGCACCCTACTGAACAACCAATGGTCACAGATGAAATTAAAGAAGAAATTAGACAGTTTTTACAGTTGAATGATAATGACAATACAATATACCAGAACATGTGGGACATAATGAAAGCAGTCTTAAGAGAAATTTATAGCAATAAATACCCATAGTAGGAAAACAAAGCAAGCACATATAAACAACTTAATGTTGAACCCCAAACTTCTAGAAAAACGAACAGGCTAAACCAAAAGCTCATACAAGGGAGGAAATTATAAAGATCAGAACAAAAATTAATACACTGGAGACAAAAAAGCAATACAAAGAATCAATGAATGGAACAGTTCATTCTTTATAAGATCAAATAGAATGACAAACCTTTAGCCAACCTTACCAAAAATAGGAAAGAAAAAACTCAAAGCCATGCAATTAGGAATGAGAAGGGCAAAATCACAACAGACCCTGAACAAATCCAGAAAACCATCTACACCTATTTGTAGGAAAACCTGTATTTCAGTAAGATGGAAAATACAGAAGAAATGGACAGATTCCTAGATACATATGAATTACTAAAGCTGAATCAAGAAGGGATAAAAATCATAAATAACCTAATATCAATAAATGCAAAGATATAATTAAAAACGTATCAACCAAGAAAAGCCCAGTCCCTGACGAAGTCACTGTTGAATCCTACAAGAAACTGAGAGAAGATCTAGCAACACTACTTCTCAAACTCTTCAATGAAACTGAAAGGGAAGCAGTACTTTCAAGCATTAATCTGATACCAAAACCAGAAAACTTAACTAAGAAAGAGCATTACAGGTCAATCTCCCTAATGAACACTGATGCAAAAATCCTCAATAAGAAATCTGGTGAACAGACTGCAGCAAATTATCAAACAGTGTACACCATGATCACATGGAATTCACCCCAGGGATGCAGGGATGGTTCAACATTTGTAAATCCATAAATGTAATACACCATATTAACAGAACCACAGACAAAAATCATATGAGCATCTCAATAGATAGAGAAAAAGGCACCTACTCGGCTTGGTGACACATTCCTATAATCCCAGCACTCAGGAGGCTGAGGTAAGAAGTTCATTGCAAGTTTGAGACTAGCCTGGGTTACAAAGCCCAAGGTAAAAGTAATAAGAACTGTGGGAGTAATAAAACCCAAAATGTGTAATTGTCATTGTACAAAAGAAAGGAAAAGAAAGTTCTCTAAAAGATATAACTGCATATATATTTAAGTGTATAAGATAGACAACCATATTACTGAGTTTTGTTGGATCATTGAACAAAACTGTTTGCAGTCTCACTGTTTGAAAGTCCCCTCTATATGCTTTAATTCTGTAACTTCAACAACTATTTCTAAGATGACAATATGTAATTAACTAGTGATTTCCTACTGTTTATTTTTTCTGAAATTCTGTATAACTTGTACCCTTTTTCTGTTTTTTCTTTTTTCTCCTTAAATAAAATTAAAAAAAAAAAAAAGTAAGCCTAAGGCCAGCCTGAACCACTTAGCGAGAGCCTGTCTCAAAAAGACTAAATAAGCTGGGGATTTAGCTCAGTGGCACAAGCACCTGCCTGGCAAGCGCGAGGTCATGAGTTTGATCCCCAGTACCAAAAAAAAAAAAAAAGACTAAATAAAGTCGAGCATCCATTCATGATACCACAGAAAATTGGAACAGTCTTTATCTAAATCTGATAAAAGGCATCTAAGATGAACCAACAGCCAACATCATACTAAACGGACAAAAACTGAAAGCTTCTTCTCTAAAATCAGGAACTAGGCAAGGATGTCAACTGTTTCCATTCTTATTAACACAGTCGTCAAAATTTTAGCTGGAGCAATTAGACAAGAGAAAGAAATAAAGATAGGAAAGTTAATCTATCATTATTTGCAGATGACATAATACTCTACTTAGAAGACCCCAAAAACTCCACCAAAAGGCAATAAGCAAATTCAGTAATGCAATTTGTTACAAAGTCAACACTCAAAAATCAACAGCCTTCTTGTATAGAAATAAACTCAGTGAGAAATAAGGGAAACAATACCTTTTACTAAATAGCATCCAAAAAAATGAAATACCTAGGAATCAACCTAACAAAGGAGGCAAAAGATCTCTATATTGAAAACTACAGTACTCTGAAAAAGAAGATTGAAGAGGGATATTAGAAAATGGACAGATATCTTATGCTCTTGGGTAGGAAGACTGAATACAGTGAAAATGGTCATACTTCCAAAACTGTTATACAGGTTTGATGCAATCCAAATCAAAATTCCAATAGCATATCTCACAGAATTAGAGAAGACAATCCTAAAATTCATCTGGAATCAGAAGAAATCTACAATAGCAAAGGCAATCCTGGGTAACAAAGACAAGACAGGGGACATCACAATCCCTGACTTGAAATTATACTATAAAGCTACTATGATAAAAACAGTATGGTACTGAAAAAAAAAAAAAGACAGATTCAAAGATCAATGGAACAGATTAGAGGACGCAGAAACAACTCCAGACACACTAAACCACCTTATCTTTCACAAAGGTGCCAAACACATTCACTGGAAAAAAGGCTCTTTAATAAATAGTGCTGGAAAAACTGACTCTAACATGCTAAAGATTAAAACTGGACCCATATCTTTTACCATGTAGTAATCTAAAACCAGAACAGACCAAAGATCTTAATACTAAAACAAAAACGTTAAATCTGCTGGAAGATAGAGTATGAAAAACTCCTGAAGACATTGGTGCAGGCAAAGACTTTATGAACAAAACCCTGACTGCGCAGGAACTATCACAAAGAATCAACAACTGGAATCTCATCCTACTGAAAAGCTTTTGCATAGCAAGAGAAACCACTAACAGAGTGAAGCAATAACACACAATGTGGGAGAAAATGTTTGCCAGCTGTTCCTCAAAGGATTACTATCAAGAATATATAAAGAGAGGCTGGGGATTTAGCTCAGTGGCATAAGCGCCTGCCTTGCAAGCAGGCAGTTGTGAGTTCGATCCCTGGTACCGATAAAAAATGAAAAACACACACCAAAAAAAAAACAATATATAAAAGAACTCAAAAAAAGCAGTCTTCCCGGATTTAAAGATCCAATCCAAAATGGCCACCTGGGATGAATACACACTTCTTAGATGAAGAAAAATGACAAATAAATATATGAAAAAATGTTCAACATCACTGGTCATTCAAAAAATGCAAGTTAAAACAACACTAAGATTTCATCTCACTCCAGAAACAATGGTTATCATCAAGAAATCAAGCAATAATAAATGCTATAAGGACTGTGGGGAAAAAGGAACCCTCAAAAAGCAACATGCCCTCCTTCCTGGTAAGTGGCCCTGGTACGAGAGATTGGTGGGTGGGCCAAGAAGAAAACCAATCAGCACCTTCGGAGATCCAGCCATGTTGGAACTTAGGGCGGTGAGCAAGAAACCAACCCACCCTCCTTCCTGGTAAGTGGCCGTGGCTGGAGTAAGCAGCACTCGTACCAGGAAGAGAACCAGTCAGTGTCTCCTGTGAGCCTACTGGCATTGTGGGCTGAGAATCAAACATCCCATCCTCCACCCCACCCTCCCCATCTTTAACAACTGGGGACCAAGGGTCTGAGCTTCCTTGGGAGGATGACCGTATACAATATAGCAAATATGGGGGATTTCCTTCTATGTTCTTTTCAAAGGCAAATATTGTTTTCACTGTTTTGTTTTGTTTTGATTAATTGTTTTCTCTATTCAATATTCTGTTTTGATAGGTTTTATAATGTTCTGTTTTTGGTTTGATTTTGCTATACCTGACTGAATGGACAACTACTGTGAAGATAACAAGATAAACTATGGCACCTATTATTGTTATCCTGGTAACCTGGAGTGAAGTTCTGTACCAATTTTACTGCACTGTCTCAATTAGCTTTGTTCTGTCTTGTTCTGTTGTATTTTACTACCTTCAAAAAAAAGGAACCCTCCTCCACTGTTGGTGAGAATGCAGACTGATGCAACCTCCATGAAAATCTGTGTGGAGATTCCTCAAAAAACTAGGACTAGAGGTCCCATTCAACCCAGCTATTTCCCTTCTGAGTGTCTTCCCAAAAGAATTAAAAGCATCATACCACAGTGATATATGTGCATCCATGTTTATAGCAACACAATTTGTAACAGCCAGATCGTGGAAACAACCTAAATGTTCATCAATTGAGGAATGGATAAAAACGATGTGGTATTTTTATACAATGGAGTACTATTCAGCTATAAAGAAGGATAATCTGGAGACTTTTATAGGTAAATGGATGCAACTTGAGAACATACTCATTAGTGAAATAAGATACACGTGTATACATCATATTAGCTCATTAGTGTGAGAAGCTGAAAGAAACAACATATATCAGTTAAGATTAAAAAAAGAATGCAGCACACCTTTAGGATTATACACCATGATCAAATAGAACCCATCCCAGGGATGCAGGGATGGTTTGACATATGTAAATCAATAAATGTAATATACCATATTAACAGAGTCAGAGACAAAAACCAGATAACCAGTTCAACAGATGCAGAAAAAGCAAATGATAGAGTCCAACATACACTCATAATAAAAACCCTACAGAAAATTGGAATAGACAGGCCTTTATCTCAATCTGATAACAGCCATCTATGACAACATCATAATAAAAACAAAAAATGAAAGCTTTTACTCTAAAATAAGAAACAAGACAAGAATGTCCTCTGTCAGCACTTTTTTTTTCTCACAACCTTGTACTTGCCAGACAGGTGCTTATGCCACTGAGCCAAATCTTCGGCCCCTCTGTCACCACTCTTGTTCAATACAGTTCTAGAAACATTAGACAGAACAATCAGACAAGAAAAAGAAATAAAAGGAATAAAGATAGGAAAGGAAGATATTAAACTGTCGTTATTTGGAGATGACATTATACTCTACATAGAAAACCCTAAAAACTCTACTGAAAGACTTACAGATTTAATAAGCAAATTAATTAATATAGCTGGATACAAGGTCAACACTCAAAAATCAGTAGTATTCATGTACACAAATAACAAACTCACTGAGAGAAAAATAAAGGAAACCACACCTTTCACAATGTCAAAAAAAAAAACGAATTACCTAGGAATTGAATTAATGAAAAAAATAAAAGACCTTTACATTGGAAACCACAGTACTCTGAAAAAGGAGATCAAAGAGGATAACAGAAAATGAAAAGACAGAAGAACCTATATAGGGAAAATGGCCATACTCCCAAAATTGTTATACAGATTTAATACAATCTAATTAAAATATCAATAGCATATCTCATAGAATTAAGCCAAAAGAATCCTAAAATTCATTTAGACTCCGAAGAGATCTAGGATGGCAAAGGCAAGTTTGGGTAACAAAGTCAAGGCAGGGGGCATTACAATCCCTGACTTGAAATTATACTACAAAGCTACTGTGATAAAAATAGAACAGCACTGGTGGGGGAAAAAAACCCAGTCCTGAGGCTCAATACAGACTAGAAGATGCACAAACAACTCCAAATATACTCAGTTACCTTATGTTAAAAAAAGGGGCCAAACACCTTCAGTGGAAGAAAGAGATCCTCTTTAAAAAAATGGTGCTGGAAAACCGGCTTTCCACACACCAAAAACTAAAACTAGACCCATGTCTCTCACCATGCACTAAATTAACCTCAAAATGGATCAGAGATCTAAATATTAAAACAGAAACACTAGGACTAGGGATGTGGCTCAGGGATAGAGCTCTTGCCTTGCATACACAAAGCCCTGAGTTCGATCCACAGCATCACAAAAAAAAAAAAAAAAAGTAAAACAGGAACACTAAATTTGCTGAAAGGGAGCATAGGTACAATTCTTGAAGACACTGGTGTAGGCAAAGACTTTACGAACAAAACCCAATCATACAGGAAACAATAACAAAAAATCAACTGCTGGGTTAGGGTTAGGGTTAGGGTTAGGGTTGCTTTTGCACAGCAAAAGAAACCACTGCAGGAAAAAATTTTTGCTACCTGCTTCTCATACAAAGCACTAATATGTAGACTATACAAAAAACTTTTAAAAAATCAGACACCCCAAATGTAAAGAACCAATCCAAAACTGGGCATCTGAAATGAACAGATACTTCTCAGATAAGAAACAGAAATAGCAAATAAATATATGAAAAAAAAATTCAACATCACTTGTCATTCTAGAGATGCAAATTAAAACAATGCTAAGATCCCATCACACTTCTGAAGTGTGCTATCATCAAGAAATCAACCATATAGCTATCATCAAGAAATCAACCATAACAAATGCTGACGAGGCTTTGGGGAAAAAGGAACCCTTCTCCACAGTTGGTGGGAGTACAATCACTGTGAAAATCAGTGTGAAGAGTCCTCAGAAAACTAAAATTAGTTTGGGCATGGTGGCACATATCTGTAATCCCAGCACTTGGGAGGCTGAAGCAGGAGGATCACTCCAAGTCTAAGGTCAGCCTAAACTACATAATGAGTCCAAAGCCAATCTGAGCTATACAATGAGGCCTCATCTTAAAAAAAAAAAAAAAAAAAAAAAAAAAAAAAAAAAAAACACCTAAAACTAGAGGTTATATTCCACCTAGCTTTTTTTTTTTTTTTTTTTTTTGGTGGTACTGGGGATCAAATTTACGATCTTGCACTTGCCAGGCAGGCACTTATGCCACTGAGCTAATTAATCCCCAGCCCCCAACCTAGCTTTTTCATAAAAGAATTAAGTGCACCATACCACAGCGATATATACACACACGTTTACACTGGCTCAGTTTGTAATAGCTAAATCTTGGAAATAGCTCAAATACTCCTCAACCAACAAATGGATATAGAAAATGGGTTTTTTATAATACAATAGGTTACTACTCTGCTCTGCTATAAAGGATAAGCTTCAGACATTTCTAGCTAAATGAATGCACTTTCAGACCATAATTTTAAATGAAATAAATCACACATATGTTTAAATATCACATTGTTTTCTGGTGTAAGAAACCAGAAATAAGGTAAATAAGGACCAAAATATAAGAGGTTACTGGAAAATGTGAAGAAAATGTTCAAACCAGAAAGGGAACAAGGGAGGGAGAAGAGGGAAAGAAAGAACAATAGTATAAAGTGGAAACAAAGCTTTTCTAAATGAGAATGGGAAGGGGTTAAAGGAAAGGAAGGAGAATGGGAAAAAAAGCTGCAGCAAGATATATTACATATAAGTACAAATCATTATGTGTATCTAAAATGTACCAATAACCACAAAAAAAATAAAATGAGCATACAGTTTACACAAATGTAAAAACATGAACTGTGTAAGAGCACACAATCCTAATTATTTTCTCACATAAAAAATTATTTGCAGTTCCCAACAATTCTTGATGCAAAACAAAACAAAAAAAATACTAACAAGTTATTACCAAGTATGTCTCATATATATGGACTGACTTCTAGGTCAACATTTTTCTGAGTTCTTTTTGGATATCTGATTAAGCAAATTATATTCTGTAACATGAACTTTTCAATTATCTCATTCAAACACTAGATGGCAAGTTGTTCCTGAATTTGTCACAATGAGATAAGTGGCAACTAAAATCAGAAAATTCTTCGTACAGGTTAAATTTGACTTTTGTTTTCAGAGAAATTCAGCTAGAGTTAAGTCAGTTGCAGCACACAATTCCTCAGTGATAAAGCAACACAGTTCAAGACTGCTACAGTTCAAGACTGGGAACAGCAAGTAAATGGTACTTTTCGTCGTTCCCTCAGTTAACTACATTGATTCTTATTTATTACCAATTGGGACACATGGAAGTATGCTGTCATGTTGCTAAATAACCCTACTTTCACACAACACAAGGCAGATTTTGTTTAATCCTTTGTGTTTAAAAAAAAAAAGAAAAGAAAAGAAAGCCAAGTCTTTTGATGTCAGGATATGCAGAATCAAAGTGAATGAATGGCTTACATTTGTTTTCTAACAAGTTCAAAGCCTAAAATAATCTATAACAAGGACAAACTAAATAAAATTTAATTTTAGCACATTTGTATTCTTCAAGATAAGACTTCTTTTTCCTTTTTTAACAATAGACTTCTAATTAGCACAACACTGGCAAAATTACTTTCCTGTTTGAGTGAGAATGTTTAGGTTTTAGGGGACAAGGGAGGGAAGAAGGGAAAGAATTACTAGAAGTGCTCTGCTGCAGAAGCAACAAGGCTACGTAACTCTTACACAAACGTTTGCTAACCTCCCCAGCATAAAAACAGTGATGTCATTCTAAACAGCAGAGCAGACTTCTAATGAAATCAAGTTTTTAAATCACTGACAACTTAAGGAAATTAAGACTATTACTCAAAATCTCCTTTCCCCAGAGTGCTACATCTGTGAATGAGGAGAGTACACCCATCTGGAGTTATATACATATTTGACATCAACGTTTTTCCCAGCACAACAGGAAAAGTTGGGTTTTTTCCCCTTAGAACTCTGAGCAATAAAAGCCATGACTTTAAATAAATAGTTCTGTATAAAAGCATAAGAAGGGTGGGTCATATTCTATTAGTGAAAGCAGCTGAACACCAAGAACTTCTCCTCTTTGAAAATAAAATCCAAAAAATAAAAAACTTAAAACACCTCTTCTTACTCTTAAAATTATTTTATCTTTATTTTCTCTATTCTAAAATAGGTCAATACTTTTTTTTTTTTTTGGAGACAGGTCTTGCTAGCCTCAAACTCATAGTGATCCTCCTTTCTCAACCTCCTGAGTGCTAGGATTACAGGAACATACTACCACACCCAGCAGATTAATACATTTAAATACAGCATAAAAAGAATTTATAAATTTGTACTTGTAATGTGGGTCTCATACCAAAAACAATCTATACATTTTTCTCCTTCCACAGAAAGCACCAAATAAAATACAGAAACTTGATTCTGGTGAGGGCAATAACATAAGTATTTTTACTACACCATTAACAACATTCACCAACAATTTTTTTTGGCAGGGGGAGTATCAGGGATCCAACTCACTGCCTCACACTTGCCAGGCAGGCACTTGTACTGCTGAGCTATCTCCCTGACTCTCAACTATATTTAATACACCAAGACTTAAATTTTATTTCCTAATTTTTTAGGGATAACATATCTATGACTATTTCTTCAGCTTTAAAATTACCTCAAATTGATGGAAGAACAACTCTATAGTATATGAAAACATAGAAAGACTCCAAAACCTGAGGCAGCATGAAATACTGCAAATTACTCCTCCTGCATTTAATGAATACCACAATTCACGTAATAGGTCAACATCTACACAAAAAATAAGATCACCACAAAACCCACGTGATTTTAAACAAAGGACAGTTCAAATGAGCTACTACAAAGAGTCTGTACCTCAATACCTAATTAGTCAAAATACTGCTTAATGTTTTAAGATTTTTTTTTTGAAGTATTACTTATTAGGAATACACTTAATGTTTGACATTCTACCTGTGTTGACACTTTATATTTCTGGCTCTTTCAACCATCAGATCAACCATTAAATTACTTCAACAAGCAGAAATAGCAACAGTGCTTCCAAACAGCAATTTCTGCATTGCTAGACACTTATCTAGTTGGTAGATTTATACCATTGTTCATTCTTAGTTCCTTAAATGTAAAAAATACTCACAGAATGGTAGCATATCTCTAAATTAGTTTAAATATGGTACAAAGTTATTTTTAGTTAGGTTCAAGTTTTAAACGGCACTTACTCTTCTCAAAGCTAATCTTAAATTACACCTATATTAAAAAAAAAAGGCTAATTTGTTTCTTTTGGAAAATAGAAATGTTATTTATGTAATACTCAAGGGAAAGGTATTAGAATAACAAATAGTCTCACATCAAATCATATCTGTCATTAATAAAAATAAGTTTGACATTTATTCTAATGATGGTGTTTTGAAACACATGGCTAAACGTCATTTATGTGCACTTTCAAATATAATTCTTATAAAAATTAAGAAAGTTAAAAATTTTATTCTCTACTATCCAAAATAAAAAAAAATCTCCATAAGAAATTATAAACTGGTTCTTACTCATTAAAGATACCAGAAGTACTCACACATTTATATGAAATTTGTATGCTCTCTTTGCACGCTAGAAAGATGCAAAGACAAACACTTCCAAATATTCAGACAGATTATCCCACAGTTGTAACTTTCATCATAGTTCTCAAAGCAGTATGGTGAGGTCAGCTCACAAACAGCTTAAGTAGCAAAACTAGAAATTGGTAGTAGTAGTATCAGGCTACATAACAGCCTCTCCAAAGAGTATGAAGTAAGAGAACTAAAATGTTCTGGCAACATGCCAAAAAACTGGATGGAATATAGCTTTGAGCAATGAACACTCACAGCTTACAGTATGTAGCAATTCATCTTCTCTGACCCTATAGCTTGACTTTCCTTGTTTTAAACCAAAATAACAATGTATAAGAGGTATTTAACACTGCCATACCTCTACTTATGAGCTGAAAGGCACATAGGCCTGCAATGATTTGTGAAAACTAAACGTAAGTGGCTGCCTGGCAAGCCTGAAGACATGAGTTTGAGCCTGGTACCAAAAAAAAAAAAAAAAAAAAAAAAAAAAAAAAGAACCACAACAAAAATGCAGATATTTTACTTAGGCAACAGAAGAAATCACATTCAGATCAACACACATTTATTGAACACATATTTTGCAGATATGCATTTTGTGCTAGACATTACACCAAGAAATGAGGAAACTGATGATGTGTATGCCTAGTCTCAGAGTTGATGATCTGGTTGGGGAGATCACATGACACAGTCAATGAGCTCCACTACCTGCAGGAACAAAATCCCAAGGCATCACCAAGGAAAGAATAAGTCTGCCTATAGCAGTGTTGGCAAACCTACAGCACGCATGCCACACTGGGCTGTTTGTATCACTGAAAGCTCTAAAATGTTCACTATTACTGGCCTAGAAGCTGGGCAAATCTTCAAAATCATTATAAGCTTTGAGCAACACTTTGAAGGACAAGAATTTCAAAGGGAAGAGAGATATTGCCATCGAAAGACAGAATGAGCAAAAGCAAAAAAAAAAAGTGTAAAAACACAGCAGATATGAGAAAATACATGTGGCAATGTGTTATTCTTAGGGATAACAATCTCTGGCATCTGTGCAAGTATTTTTCTACCCTAATCCTATTACTGACATCATTACTCAAACTAGAGTTTGTTTAAAGCCCACATAAAACCTCACAACCCTTCTCAACCAGCAACAGATAATCAGTATAAGGAAACAAGTTCATATGATAAAATGTACATATGATCCCAAGCCTAGGAACAGAAAATGGTAGGACATGACGTTGGGTAGGTAAATTAAGAGCCATAAATGTCCAGGAATGCTAAGCTAACAAATTTAGGTTTTTATCCTGTGTACAATACAGAAAAGATTCTATAAAAATATTGTTATGATCAATTCTGGCAGATATGCGAAAACTGAGTATGGACAGACAGAATGAATGCAGAATGCAAAAAAAATGCAGGTAGGCAAAAAATAATAGGCCTGAATTTCAGCAATGAAAAAATTACTGCAGGTTCTCAAATAAAAATAGAGTTTTGGATTTTATAATCTGTAGTTTCAAAACACAAATTTGGAAAAAATTAACTGTGTAATAAGAATTCTCAAACAGTACATGAAAATTTAAGATAAAGACTAGAATTGAAGAAGTGAATCACAATGATACTCAAGATTACTCAAGACTAAAATTCAGAAATAGATATTTCAGGTTTAGCATCAAGAAAGAGAACATCCTCATGACCAGACTAATACTCAGCAATTCTTTTCTTCCTCACAGGGCATTAATACTTACACAAACAACAAACACTATTCACCTTACATGCCCCTACGATGAAGGATCAAATTCACACTTCCAGTGAAACACAGAAAGCACAAAAGTCAAATTTGAAACCAAAAATGTACCCAAACATTTAAAATTACATTTTTAAGAAACATTTATATGAAATAAACTCTTTTTGAAGATAATTCTATTATAAGTAATTCATACCAAGCCCTTTAAACTCAAATTCTTTGCATAGAATACAACCTAGCTGTAGCACTTTGAACAGTATGTAAAAAAAATCGACTCTTCCATCATTTCTGCAGAATATTTAATAAATGCAATTATTCTAATAAAAAATAGAAACTTCATTGTAGTTCAAAAGGCCAAAGATAGTGAGTCTTTCTATGTTCAAAAAGGATTCTTTAGCTGTTGGAAACAAAGGCTAGTATAATGATGTGAAATGTACATACAACATGTTAACAGGCATGCTAGAAAAGTTAGCATTCCTGTTTTAAGGCCTGGGCTAACGCTATTCATATTAAGGCTATTATTACCCTGTAATGAATGCCAATGATGCACTTCATACTACAAAGACATATAATCAAAGGTTCTACTTTGTTCTCATCCCATTAACAAACTCTCAAATTATAATTTTCATTCTCTTAAGCCAAAATGAAAAATATGAGTACAGATATAATTTATATATGGTACACTGTTCATTCAGGGAATCAAATCAGATAAAATTTACCATAATCTATCTCTTGTTCAGAAAGACAATGATTAGTCAGTTACAAGCAGGGGCTTCTTCTCATGATGTCATTCTAAAGTCATTACTAAATTTTACACATGGCAGGCTTCCTTCAAATCAATCACAAAATAAGTCAACCAAACAGTGGGGTCAAATTCCATTCTAACAAAAAAGTCCTCCAAACTCGAAGGTACACTTACTAAGTAATATTCAAAGACCGAATTCCAGAAAAACCCTCCTCCCCAACCTCCCACAATTAAAAAAAAAAAATCAGTCTTGTCCTTTTAGATCACTGTAATGGAATGCAACCTCTTACTTAAGGTCTTATCTATTTCTCATTTTCTGCTTAGACAACATGATGCAGATCTAGTCTCTCTGACATGTTTTTTAAGAAAAAAAGGGGTAAAATGTGGATGGTTAAATATATAACTGAAACAAGTAAAAAGTAAATTGTTTTACTAGATTTCTCACATTGCATTTTCCTATTTGAGCAATGTATGGCATGTAGAATGTGTATATTTATTTTGTTTGTTTGGTTAGTTTTTTGAGACAGGGCTCAGTATGTAATTCAAGCTAGCCTCAACATTCTGAGTGCTGGGATTACAAACACTATGACACCCGGCTGAACACGTGTATTTAAACAGTGTGAATATTTTTATTTTACAACTCTGGTCAGACATTTAAAAGATCTGCATGTGTGTGTGTCTGGTGTTGGGTATTAAATCCAGGGTACCTCACACATGCTAGGCAAACACCCTTTTTTGAGACAAGCTTTCAAGTTTTCCAAGTGAATATTAGCCTGGAACTTATAATCTCCTGTCCCATTCTCCCAAGTAGTTAGATTGCAGACATGTGCCACCATAGCAGTTTCTAATAACAGATTTATGATTTGGATGCCTGCTAATAAATTTTAGACAAGAGATTCAAATTACTATCAAAACAAATCTTCCCATATGAAATTACTATAAACATATTCTCATAACAAATTGTATTTTGATCACTGAAGTTACATATTTAAGTAACTAATCATAGAGATCAAGGAATTGTTTAGGAAATATACTTCAAAGAATAAATTTAACCACTTAACACCTATCTAGGGTATAGTTCCTTATTTTTTGTTTTTGGTTTTTTTCAAAATAGTACTGCGGATTGAACCCAGGACCTTTACACTGAGATACATCCCTAGTCCATTTTATTTTATTTTTTTACTTCTGAGACAAGAACTCACTAAGTTATAAAACTGCCCACACTTTCTGCCTCAACCTCCCACAGTGCTGAGATTACAGGCCTGCACAAGTTCAAATTCTTCATTTTTTTTTAAAAGGTATCTGACAATTACCCTTTACACCCAGTTTTAAAATGAATAAATTCTGGGGCTGGAGATTTAGCTCAGCGGCATAAGCTCCTGCCTTGCAAGCAGGCAGTCGTGAGTTCGATCCCTGGTACCGATAAAAAAGGAAAAAGACAAAAAAAAAAAGAATAAATTCTATGGCTTAAAGCAGACAAAAACACTCCCAAGATAATAACATTAAGGATATACTTTACTTACATTCTTCCTACACCTTCATACATGTTAGTCTCATCTACCAAAGTCATAATTTCTGTATCTGTAAGATGCGCATGCTTTTTCGTTCTGTTCAGTTGTTCAATCTGGATATCTGCAAGCTTCACTTTCTGTTGAGTGTCAATAACCTTAGCTTGAAGCTCTGTGAAGGCCTGATAAAAACAAACCCTTGATTTAGTAGGCAAAACATTTCACAGAAAACATTTAGGTCAAACCCAAATTTATTAAAGCAGAAAATGCTAAGCAGAGACAAAGCTGTGAAACTTACCAGGTCAAACATAAATGAGTTAATACAATTAGCTATATTAATTACTGAATTTACCTTGTCCTCAGATGAGATCAATTTGAAAAAGCAAAATAAATGTACATTAAATAACCAGTATCAAGTAACCAGAGTAATACAAACAATGAATGCAAACAAATGATGAAACTCAGAAATTCAAAACAAGAACCATAAAACTAACAACTCAGAGGGTCAGAGATTTAGCTCAGTGGCAAGACCACCTGCCTGGCAAGCGCTAGGTCGTGAGTTCAGTCCCCAGTACCAAAAAATAAAAATAAAAAATAAAAATAACAACCCATTACACTACACATATTATGCAAATAAATTTCAAAGCACTCTCCAGTGCTGTTTCAAACTAATCACACAGGAATATTACAGACAGTATTAAATACAATATATATCTCATTTACTCCTGCTGATAAGCCTGAGATGGCAGTTTTATCTTTCACAAGTTACAAATCAAATAAGTAAGTTCAGAAATAAAAGTGGCTTATACAGGGGAGTACGAGGTAGATAGGCAGGTACTTAAAACCATTTCTTCTGACCTTCCTTAGTTCAAGAATCTTTACATCCTAAATAGTAAAATTCAGAATACAAATATTTTTAAGAGAAAGTCTAAAAGAAAATTCTAAACAGCGGCAGAATTGCATCACGATCTTCATCTGCACATACCAGGCCAAATTTGATCCCTGTGTACACTTACTTAACTTGGGGATAAACACAGTTCTTGGGCACTCTTGTTGAAGGTCTAGAATGACTTTCACATGTTGTCAAATTTATGCCTTACTAACATTTGGTAAATGAAATGCATAGCAAAGGCTACTATTTAACTTTTATTCTGACTTCATTGTGTCACCTACTAAGGTTTCAAGGTTTCAAGAGATTTACTTTGGGGGAAGAGGATAACCTGAAATTTCCCATTAAGTCTTCACCCCCACGCCCCAAAAAACACCTTTGTAAAAACATTAGATGAAGCCAGAGATACTGGCACATGCTTGTAATCCCAGTACTCAGAAGGCTGAGGCAGGAGGACTGCCATGAGTTCAAGGCCAGCCTGGGCTACAAAAGTGAGTTCAAGGCCAACCTGAACTGCATAGTGAGATACTGCTTCAAAAAAACCAAAGCAAACAAACAAAAAAAATTAGACAATAAAATCTTTATACGTTTGTTTTTTATTCAACTGTTGTCCAACTGTTCGATTTAAGTCTGTAATTATTTTTGGTTTGCATTCGTTGTCCACATTTCTTAGCAACAAAATCCACTGGTAAGTATTCCACAGTTGTACTCCCATTGGCTCTTATACTAAACTATGATTTAAATTTGAACTTTTAACAGAAAAAAAGGGTAAATTTTCAGAATAAGCAACTTTGCTCTGAAATGTAAAATATCCACCTACGGCTAAATAAACAAGCACATGCAGAGAAGTTACAACACCAAAGAACACAAGGTAAAGCCTTCAAGAACAGCAAAAACGAACAAAATGCGGCACAAATACCTAATGTTCTTAGCAATTATAGGTTTATTCATTAGTAGCAAGAAGTCCTATTGAATTTGGGGACAAGGGGTGTAATGGGGATCGAACTAACGAACTTGCCCTTGACAGGCAGGCGCTAAAGGCGCTAAAAACCCCAACCCCTAGGCTGTCCTATTTCTTATGCAAAAGTTAAGCAGAGGCAGTCACCAAAGAAGTTGCTCACCTAAACTAAACTAATGACCAAAATACTGGACGCTAGTCTCAATTTTTATTACTTTCCTAAACCTGCTTGCTCTTATAGAAAAGTACACTTAAACTGGATGAATTTCCAAGGTCCTTTCCTATTCCTATCCTGAAAAGCAGTTTGGGGTTGGTAGTGGGGTTAAGCATCTTGATCACTCTTCACTGACAAAAAATGTTTCTGAGTAACAACTCATTTAAGCAGTGGTTTGGACAAGGTCAGAAATACAATTTCTCCTGATACCAATCGTTATCGTTTTGGGTTTTTTGTTTTGTTTTGTTTTGTTTTTTGTGTAGGGGGCAAGTCCTTCGAAAAAGGAACAGGGAGAGGCCTTAAACGAAACAAACATTACTGTGACAATATATGGCTTTTTAAACTGTCCATACTGAGGCCTTTCGGGGTGCGCAATGGACTCTACGTGACCTAAAAATACAAAAAACAGGACCGAATTACACAGGCCCCGTTCCGGCAAGTGACCCGAAGGTGTTTCCATTTGAAACGCTCTCTTCAGTTCCCACTCCGGAACGAAAGGGTTCCGGAGTTCAAAGTACGGAGGCAGGCCGGAGACAGCCCTGCGAAGGTTCCCAGACTACCTGTCTAACCGGCTCCCACCTAGCAAAAGCCTCTCGCCCCCACCCCAGCTTAAGGAGACTCGACCCAGCTTTACGTCTCCAGGAAATCATTCTTCACTTCTTTATAGCCTCTTTTCTTCTGCGAGACTCGAATTTCCCCTCGATATTATTGTGCAAGGTACCCTCGTCCGCCAAAGAGACTACTACGCTTGGTCAAGACCCCGTTTTACCTTCTTCAACTCCAGATCCACGGGGGCCGCCATGTTGGTACACTCTATGCGCCTGCGCATTGGAAGAAGGCCGGAAAGGGAGGGGGTAAGGGGTGAAGGGCGCGCCCTGAGGATGGAGCGACAGATTCCTTCTGCGCCTGCGCATGAGCCAGGCATACTAGGATTTATTTATTTATTTATTGGTCTTTTTTCCTTTTTATCGGTACTGGGGATCGAACTCACGACTGCCTGCTTGCAAGGCAGGCGCTTATGCCGCTGAGCTAAATCCCCAGCCCCAATTTTTACACAGCTGGGTGGTTTACCCTTGAGCTGTTGGGGTTCCATTTCAATATTCCTTGCTTTTGTAAATAGTCAAGTGTAGCTTGCTTCTCCATGTCTTCCAGTCACAACTCAAAGCAAATTTACTGTGTAGCTGTTGTAATAAGGGTTTCCAAGGGAAAAGATTTAATAAAACCAGATGTGCTGTTGGTAATGGATGCAGGTTTTTATTTTAGCAGCAATAAACTTTAGTCTTAAAATTCTATTTCGTTGATGTGCACACCTGTTATCCGAACACTCAGGGAGCCTGAGGCAGGATGATTGCAAGTTGAAGCCCTCATGGGCAACTTCATGACTTAGTAAGACTGTCTCAAAATCTAAAAAAAAAAAAAAAAAATTAACAGAGGACACAGCTCAGTGCAAAGGCCCTGGGTTCAAACTCAAGTACTGAAAAAAAATTATGTGGTCATTTTTAATACCCATCTGCTCTTTCCTGCAATGGTTTAATCTTACCTAAAAGAGAATATAATTAGAACATTATTAGAAATTGTTTTAAACTTCCTTTATAATGTCCCATCACCTGAAATATATTTGGATGTCAATTCTTTTGTTGGATACATCTTCTGTGTCTCTCTTGTGAACACTGATTTCCTCGTGTGAGACTCACAGTCTTTCTTCTTTCTAAAAATCTCAACTATCGGGGCTGGGGATTTAGCTCAGCGGCATAAGCGCCTGCCTTGCAAGCAGGCAGTCATGAGTTCCATCCCTGGTACCGATAAAAACGAAAAAGACAAAAAAAAAATCTCAACTATCGTAGTCACATTCCTTCTCACTGGGACAAAATACCCAACGCCTGCAACTTACAGGAAAAAAAGCTTGCTTTGACTCACTTTTCAGTCCATAGTTGGCTGATTCCAAAGCAGGATGGAATGGCAGAGGAACAGCTGCACATTTCATGGCAGCCAAGAAGCCAAAAGTGAAGGGAGGAGCTGGGGAATGAAATAAACCTCTCTAGGCCCTGCCCCTACTAACCTGCCTCTTCTAACCAGGCCCCACCTCCTAACAACCAATCAGCTATTATACAAAGTCCCCATAATCCAACGATCTTCCAGACCCACAGCTCTCAGCACATGAGGCCTTGGGGGACATTTAGGTCTAAACTGCAACACTCTTTAGTGTCTAGGATGCTCTGGAATGTGAAAACATCTCTGCAGTTGGCTTCATATTTATGTCTATCAAAGCTTTATGAAATTTATGGGTTCCAGACCAGTTTTTACCTTTGTGCATGTATGTGTAGATGTGATACAGGGGATCAAACTTAGGGCCTCGTGTATGCTAGATAAGCACTCTTCTACTGAGTTACATCCCAAGCTAGCTCTACTTTCATTCTTGACGTCACATGAGTGAAACAAATGAGGGGTGGGTTGATAATAGTCATCATAAGCATGAAGTTGACAGTTTGTGATATACATTAATGGCCTGGTTATGACTGAAATATGTTTCAATACAACCATTTCATTTGGAACTTCCTTTCTGGAGCTTCTAAAATGACAGGAAAAGACTATGACTGAAATCTCTAAAGAGTTTACTATCCTTGAACACTTTTCCAGAGAATATTTACGAAATTAAACTGGGCATGATAGCACATGCCTGTAATCCCAGCTTTTGAAACTGAGGCAGGAGGATCACCATGAGTTTGAGGCCAGACTGAGCTACATAGTGAGTTAAAGCCCAGCCTGAACTGCATAGGGAGATTCTGTCTCAAAAAAAAAAAAAAAAAAAAAAAAAAAACAAGAAAAATCATGAAGTACCTATCTCTTTTACTTTGTAGAAGAAAAAAAAAGAACAAAACAGATTTTCTGTTCAAGGCTTTACTAGTATAAGGGTATACTCCTGAGGTTCAATCCACCCTCAGAGAATGTAACTCTCAGATCTGCTTACCAATGCTCAATAATTTTTTTGGTTTATTCAACAAATACTTATTAATATCTGCCACACATTGCTCTAGGCTTTTGCAGTATACCAATAACAAGATAAAAAGTCTTTGATTTCACACACTCCACTGAAAAAACACAAGTAATAAATAAGCATGGCTTATTTAGAAGCACCCCAGCGTGGGCCAGGAGAAGAACCAGCACTCCCGAGTTCTGGCCCTGGAGGGACTTAGGCAGTTTATTCATCCACCCTCTTAATAAAGCGCCCCTGATGCGGGCCAGGAGAATCATCGGCTCCCTTGAGCCTACCAGCACACAGGCTGAGAATCAAACATCAAACCCCACCCCAAGCAACTGGGGATAGATGTCTCAGCATCTCTTGGGAGGATGGCCATATGCAATATAGCAAATACAGCAGATTTCCTTCTATTTTCTGTTTGAAGGCAAAGGTTGTTTTCACTGTTTTTGTTTTATGTTTGTTTTGCTCTATTCAATACTCTTTCAAATGGTTTTATAATGTTATGCTTTTGGTTTGGTTTCGCTATACCTAATTGGCTGGACAACTATTGTGAAGATAATGAGATATACTATAGCACCTATTGCTACTATCCTACTATCCTGCTGTGAAGTTCTGTACCAATTTCACTGCCACGTTTCAATTGGCTTTGTTCCGTCTTGTTCCGTCTGTTTCTGAGAAGGAAAAGTAGTTTTTACTACTTTCAAAATAAAATTTTTAAAAAATTAGCATACAACCAGGAGTGGTAACACATGCCTATATTTCTAGCACTCAAGAGGCTGAGGCAGGAGGGTTGCTGTGAGTTCAAGGCAGTCCAGGGCTCCATAGTACAGGTCAGCCTACACTACATAGCAAGACCATGTCTCAAAAAGCCAAAATAATAGTAATAATCACAGATACTAAAATAAGTACTATTAAGAAAGAAAACAGTAACGTGCTTAGAGCTTGACTGGGTAGAGGCCACGTAGCTGTGAGAAATTTTCAGGAGGACATAGAATTTGAGATGAGAACTAGAAAATGGAAATAATGAACCAAGCTAAGAACTTGGGATAGAGCATTCCAGACAGAGGGAATCTCAAGAGCAGAGAGTTTAAATTGGACAGGCTTGGCATATTTGAAAACTAAAAAAGGAAGAAGCCAGTGTGGTTGGATTGGGAAAATAGTAGAAGATGACATTAGAGAGGTGATCAGGGACTAGATCATGGAAGGATTTTTAAGCAACAGTCAGGGTTTAGAATGTCACTGAGTGTGATCAGAAACCACTGAATGATTTGAAGCAGAAGCTTCCCCTGATCCTATTTTCAGGGGAACATTGTGGGTTCTAATAGGAAAGGGATTGGAGGGACATTAGTGGAAGCAGAGAGTTCTGGTTAGGAGACTACTGCAGTAGCCAAAAGAGAGATGATGATGGCTACAGGAGATCACGGCAGCGGAGAAGGAAGTGCGTGGGTGCAAGCAAAGGCTACTGAACTTGATGAAGTGTTGGGGAGGAAGAGACAATAAAAAAAGAAAGAATCAAAGATGATCCCTCCAGGATGAACATAACCATCATATAGTGCAGCCATTACTAATAATCACTAAACTTTAAATAATATGCTGAGTCAAGGAGGCCTGGTAAAAACACAACAAATGCTGGGCATGGTAGCACACACCTGTAACCCCAGCATTCGGGAGGCAGAAGCAGGAGGATCACCATGAGTTTGAGGTCAGCATGGGCTACATAGTGAGTTCAAGGCCAGCCTGAACTACACAACAACAGAAAGGAAATAAATCTAAAATGTTAAAAGGCCAATGATTGTATGATAGGAGAGCAGGGGGCTGGGAAAGAGGCAGAAGGCAAAGTTTACAAAGGAGTGTGAGGTAATGTGTTTATTGTATTACTTGTGGAGCTAGATTCCTGAATGGGAACTCAGCAAACTCTATATTCTTTATATTCAACTCACTATATATCAAAAGTATTTCAAATCTGTTTAAAATAAAAAAGCATTTTTTTTAAAGCCAGTCAAATTTAGCAGTGGGGAGGGTGGTATACCAACTTTAGTGACACTAATGTTAATAAGTTCTGATAACCCACTGCCATCGGACCAGCCCAAAAAAGCATTCTTAAGGTGATTTTTGTTTGTTTGTTTGTTTTCTGGGGTGTTTTTGTTTTTGTTTTTGTTTTGAGACAAGGTCTGGCTTTGTAGTTCAGGCTGACCTTGAACTCACTATGTAGCCTAGGCTGGCCTTCAACTCTCAGAGATCCTCCTGCCTCAGCCTCTCGAGTGCTGGGATTACAGGCATGTGCCATTATGTCCAGCTGAACTCCTAAGTTTTTTTTATCTGCTCAGATTAGTTTAATGGTAATGTCTTGAACTGAGAAGGAAAAGTAATTTTTGTGGTATAGCTTGTGTGTAGTCTTAGGACTGCTTCATAAGAATAATGAAAAAATACTTCTCCTTGTGAATAGACTGTGTACGTTAGATTATAAATTGAGCTGCTACAATACAGATCCAAAATAGCAATGACTAAAGCAGGTTAGAAGCATGTTTCTTTGCATTGCAATCATCGAGGCTTAAAAAAAAATTGAGAGCAAAAAATAAGTCCCAAAGTGCCAGGGTTCCCAGGCTCCTTCTCTCTTATCCACAAGATCCAAGGCCATTTGTCACTATCATAGTCTAACTTAAAGAAGGAGAAAAGAAGGGGGAGGCTTACCTCTTCCCTTTAAAGGCTTTTCCCACAAGCTGCAAGTGTGGCTCTATTCCTATTGCAATAGCCATAACACTGTTCCTGGCTGCAAAAGAGGCAGGGATGTTTTGTTATTATTATGCACAACTTTGTGCCTAATTAAATACTAAGAATTCTGTTATTTTAAAAGAGAAATAGAATACAGATATTAAGAGGAAATGAGCAGCTTTTTATATAAGTTTTCAGTTGACAAAGCTACTTCCACTCATCATGTCATTTGATCTTTATACTTTGTGAGATAGATAGATCCTAAAGGATTCACTCAGTTTGAGAGGAAGTTTAGCAGAGTAGTTGAAAGTGTGAACTGTGGAATCTGAAATCCTCATTTCACATCTCATTTTCACTATTACTAGCTGAAAGATTCAAGAAAAATTGTTTAATTTCTCAGAGTTTCAGTCTCTTCTACTGTAAAATGAGGCTAATGTTAGAATCTATCTCATAGTTTTTGTGAGGAATGAGCTAACATATGCAAAGTTATTGGCATATAGTTGCATCACTCAACATTAATTGTTGTCATGTGTAAGTGTTGCAGACCTACAGATCAATAAAAGATCAGTTCAGAGTAAAATGAGGAAAACTCTGCTGTAAAGGGCGCAGATTCCAGGAACTGGAACTGCATGGGGGTAAAGGCTTATGACCCAAGACTCTTTCTTCCTGCCTCCCTCCCTTCCTTCTTTACTTTCTTGTTTATTTTTTGTGCTAGAGCTCAAGCTCAGAGCCTGGCTCATCCCTAGACCAACCCAGGAATCTTATATAAATATAAAACATTTGTGGCAGACAAAGGAGAAAGGGTATTCCTAAAAAAGATACCAAGGCAAAGGCAAAAGAAAGACGGGTGCTTTCAGAGAAGTGCAAGCCGTGTGGTACGGCAAGAGCAAAGGAGCACACTGTAGAAGACCGTGTGAATACAGAACAGTCACCTCTGCGTTAGTTAACCCAAGCCCTGTCTCCATGTACTGATTTGTACAGGGCTGGCTAAGCTATTTTTTCTCCCTTCAATTAGCTCTAAGCATTGTAAATAGGGCTTAACTGAAGTACTGATATAATCTTTGAAGCTGACAGTTTCCTCTTTCCTCACATGCTGTCTCCCTATAAGTAGTTGAACACAATGAGATGACAGAGCCACATAGCTCCAAAATGTCACTTGGATTTGAGCCTCAAGATGAGAGGTTATAACTTCCCAGGGCACAAAAGTTTACATGTCAGAAACTAAAGTAGCAGCCTCCTAAACATTTAAATGCTACTCCAATTGAGTTATGCAGACTACTCTTTCTGCATTCTCTTTCTTCAGCATATTGCAGAAGTGCTTTCCAACATCGTAGTTAAGCCTAGCTCACAGACTCACATAATTCCTGCCATAGTTTTGAAATTTAGTTTTAGGGTTTTTTTCTTCTGGAAATAAAACGGATTGGAAAACAATATTTCTGCTATACTCACTGTCACTCATCCTCAGGCCACTAGCTTCTTCACAAGTTAATAAATGTTGGGTGATGCCTTGGCTCAAGGCCTTTATTCCATAAATCCTCACCTAAATCACACTTAAAACCCCTTGGCTGCCATAATTATAAATATGTCTTAGTGTCTTTATTCTCACCATGGGTTACACTAGAGGTGACAGATTAAAATTAATTCACTAGAATTATAAGAACATTTCAATGGGACTGCAAATATAATCTTAGATCACAAGAAAGATGGAAAAAAAGACTTCAATATTCGGATTACAATATCCACTGAGAAAAGTGGAGGGGGCTGTAAATATAGGAATGGCCAATCATATTCAAACTCTATAACACTAACATAGATTCTTTGTAGAGCATGATTTCCAGAAGACAGATGAGAAACAAGGTCAGAGGCTAGAGCAGCCATCCACATACCAAGGGGCTAGAATTAGGGTAGGTGAAGAAGAGACAGGTTCATCTGTTCTTCATAAATCCTCTTCTTTCTTAAGTTGGTTCTCTCTTAATTCTATGTTAGCTCTCCTAGTTTTACATCATTTAAATTAAATAGAAAAACAGCTTCTTTGCTTTTTTTTCATTACTGATAGTTGAAGCTTAGGCTTTCAAACTGAGGGATCTTCATACCTTTATTATTTTGAGACAAGGTCTCACTAATTCACTAAATTGCCCAAGCTGGACTTATGATCTATGTTTCCACCTCCCATAGTACTGAGGTTACAGGCATACACCATCATGCCTGGCTCTTCTTTGCAGATATTTCCATTTGAAGGTGATTAATCATCACAGTTTGTCCAAGACTGTTTCTATGCTTCCATGGAAAGCATGGCTCTCCAGGAAAGCCTTCAGTCTTGGGCAGAACAAAATGACTGATTACCCACTCCCTAGGGCCTTGGAGAGAGGCAATATGAGGTGGTAATAAAAAGCAAATTCTAGAATCAGATTGCCTGGATTCAAATCTTAGCCATATTGGAAATAGGAAATAGGACCTTGAACAAGTTAATTTATCTCTCTGTACCTCAATTTCCCCACTTGAAAGATGGGTTTGAGGCAGTGTGGTAACTGTCTCCCAAGGTCACTGTGAGGATTAAACAAATTGATATATGGTGAGTGTTTACAATGGTGTTAGTACTTACTATGAGATTTTTAAAATAATAGTCATTATGAGCTGGATATTTAGCTCAGTGGCATACGCATCTGCCTGGCAAGCACGACGTTGTGAGTTCAATCCCCCCAAAATAATAATAATAATAATAATAATAATAATAGTAATAATAATAGTCATTATGAACATTTGCCCCTTGGTTTATTTCACTTTTGTCTCATACATCTCCTGGCTTTGTCATTCTGTTTGAACATCTCCAGACCTTTTACTTATAAGCTCTCTGTCACCCAGTGCCAAGGATAGTAAGAAAAATGGCTCAGTAGCACTGTAGACTTTCCAGCCTGTGAGAAGCCTCAGAGTACCGGATTGAATTAAACAGAACTGAGGCTTTTAGGATGCTCTACTAAATGGGCCACTTTGTAATATCATAAATGGAACAAGGAATGGTATATCCACTGTGGAAATCAGTATGGAGATTGCTCAAAAAACTAGGACTAGAGGTCCCATTTGACCCAGATATTTCCCTTTTTGATATTTTCTCAAAAGAAGAAAAAACATCGTACCACAGCAGTATATGCAAACCCATGTGTATAGCAGCACATTTTGTAATACCTAAGTTTTGAAATGTCATTCAAACAGAGAATGGGTAGAAAAGATGTGGGGTTCTTTTATATAATGGAGTACTACTCAGCCATAAAGAAGGGTAAACTTGAGACATTTGTAGCTAAATGAATGAACCTTGAGATTATATTCTTAAATGAAATAAATTGGACACACATGTGTAAATATCACATTATCTCTCTGCTGTGAGAAACTGAAGGTGTAAATAAGAAATGAAATGTGTAATAGAAATTGTGTACCAAAAAAATTGTGAAGTAGGAAGACATTGTTTAAAAGGCAAGGGGAACTAAGGAGGAGATATAGGGAAAGGAAGGAAGGCAAAAGAAAAAAATGAGAAAAGAAAGATAAAATGGAAACAAAGCTTTGTAAATAAAGAGGGAAAGGGATTGAAGGGAGGGGAGGGGAACGGGAAAAAAAGTGGAATCAAGATGTTGTATGTACAAGTACAAATTCTCTATGATGAACGTGGTCATTATGTACACCTAAATTGTACCAATAAAGTCAGTTTTTAAAAAATGGCCAAGGAGATACAGGTATATATAGCTCAGTGGTGGAGCACATGGTTAGCATACCCAAAACCCAGGGTTTGATACCTGTATTCCCCCACTGCCACCAAGTTTAAAAAAAAAAAAAAAAAGACCAAAAAATAAAAACCAGGAAAAAAGGGAGGAATTTTCACTTATTTGTTATGAAGGCAAATCTGTATAAAAGTCTGCCTGTGAGTAGGAAGGTACAGGGTGGGGGAACTTGTACAGTAGCCCTGTGGTGGCCTAAGGAATGGGGATGAAAAAGAAATCTTCCCAAGTGACACATTTGCTGAGCAGCTCTGAGTAGCCTTCCAGCTGACAGTATGTTTGGAGCTGGGACTTGCCCAGGCAGGAAAAGTGCTTTTACTATGCCTAGCAAATGAAATAGTCATAGGAAACTCTGCAAGGAAAGGAAGTGAATCGTCATTAGCAGGAACTGATGGTGGCTTTCCCAGGCACCCGGCCACCTCTGATTCAATCTGTTTATGAAAAATCTTAAGAAAGTTATTATTTGAAATCAGTCCTGATGATTTAAACCTACATAAGAGACGAAGCTTGAAAAGAGAGGATAGTAAAGCCTGAGTTATTTATCCCAGTGCTCACCAGACAAAGTAAAAGTGTAAGACCTGCAAGAGGAGGCAGCCAAGCACCAAGACATTTCCAAGTACAGGAAAGGAATAAAATCAAGGAAACTGAAAGTCCAGAGGGAATCTATGCCTCTGTCTCCACAGTTCATCAAGCAGAAAAATTCATTTTCCTTTAGAACAGGAAGAGGAGTACAATAGGGTTGTGCTGAAATCTGGATAAAACTCTACGCACGCTTTATAAATAGCCACCAAAAGTACAGCACAGGGCAATGTTACTCCACTCTTGGAGGCAGACCGAGGACAAATGGTTAATGCTTTCCTTCCGAACACCCACTTTAACACTCTAAAAGTTTTCAAATGAAAGATTTTTTTAATTAAAGAAGCTTAAAAAATTAATATTGTTCCTTTTGTAAATTAGAACATAAGTGAATATAACGCCTAGTAAGTAAAACAGGTGTTACTTAAAATAGGAAGCTCCATTTCCGTCCACTAGAAAGAGTCCCAGGATTGGCTCTTCTTGGCCTGACTTGAGTCACACGCTTGTCCCTGAACCTGGCACATTGGTCAGAGATGTGGAATGCCCTGATTAGCCAGGTGCAGGTCACATAGCCATTCCTGGAAGGTTAGGAATATCATTGTCTATCCAGAAAGTTCATAGAGTTAAAGAGAGAGGCCTTCCTTCCCAAAGAGTGACATATACCTACCAAGAAGTACTGCATTTACCAAAGGAGAAAAAAGACATCTACTGCAATTAGCCCAATTTTCAACTTTCCAATCTCTTCTAATGGACAAGTCAGTTCCATTTTAGTGGGTAAATAAATTTCATGATGGTGGTTCCTATCCTCTCTCAGACAGCAATATCAGGGACCTCAAGGAAACAGTATTGCTTTGCAATAGAATCCTTGGGTCATTGGACATGGAGAGTCCCATTCAAAGTTGCTAAATGTAAGATAAAATACTCTCTCTCTGTGTTTCACTAAAGACAAATCAATCGTAGCAGCTACAGGGGAGGAGAAGTGGAAGTTTCTACTTCCTTTTGTCCCTTCAGCTGAGGTCAAATGCCTCTGTGTGGGTTTGGAAAGGTGGTAAATTTGGCTAGTTGTGGGAGAGTACCCTCAACAGCCTTATAAATTCTTGTCTTTTCTAACCACAGTGATTAATAGAGAATATGGAACATCAGATCTGAGTGTAGAAGGGCATATAGAACAAAGGGTAAATTTTCCAAGGGACCTTGCTAATTGATTTATTTACATATGTCTCCATTGTGTTCTACTATCTGAAGTGTAGGATCCTGTATAAATTTCTAAAAAAGAATCCTAGATTCAAAGAACTGAAAGAGGCTTTTGAGTTCCAGCCCACCCAGTCCCTTTGAGGAAAATGAGAGTTACCGAGCAACAGTGGTTTGCCACAATCCCAACAAACTGGTGTCTAAGGTATGATTAGAATCCGAAAGATGATGGGCCGGGAGTTTAGCTCAGTGCTGTTAAGTTTAGCTCAGTTTAGTTAAGTGCCTGCCTGGCAAACTCAAGGTTGTTAGTTTGATCCCTGAACAAAAGAATCAAAAAGATGAATTCGCTTCCAGGGTTTCTTCTTTCTGTCATCTCTTTTTCAGTTTTAATTTTTATTTATTTATTTATTTACTTACTTTTTGTCTTTTTCCTTTTTATTGGTACCAGGGATCGAACTCACGACTGCCTGCTTGCAAGGCAGGCGCTTATGCCGCTGAGCTAAATCCCCAGCTCCAGTTTTAATTTTTATTAATACACGTTTGCAGTACACAGTGATTGCATTCAATGTAGGGAGTTGGTACACATAAATAACATATTTAAAATTTTCCTTTGGTAGTCCTCTCTCTTCTTCCTCCCTTCATCCCTTGGTCTTCTTCCCATTTGAAGAAGACCTCTCTCTTTGTTTCTTATTTTCTTTTATTCTACTCTTTACTTCATTTATACTTTGAGTTTCTCATATAAGAAAAAACCATGCCATATTTACTCTTGTATGTCTGATTTATTTCATTTAACATTATGGTCTCAAGTTGAATCCATTTTCCTACATATGATTCGACTTTATCCTTCTTTATGGCACAGTAGTATCTATTGTGTCTAAAAACTACACTTTTTTTTTTTTTTTTGGTCTTTTTCCTTTTTACCAGTACTGGGGATCGAACTCACGACTGCCTGCTTTCAAGGCAAGCGCTTATGCCGCTGAGCTAAACCCCCAGCCCCTACATTTTCTTTATCCATTCATCTTGTGATGGATATATAGCCTAATGCCAGAATTTAGCTGTTATGAATTATTCTGCTATAAACATGAGTATGCGTATATCACTGTAATATGATGTCTTTGACACTTTTGGGGAAAATACCTAGTAGTGGAGTAGCTGGGTCAATGGAATTTTCAGTTTAAGTTTTTTGAGGAATCTCCATACTGATTCCGTAGTGGTTGCACTAGTTAACTTCCCCACCAACAGTATACTGTGGAAGGATTCCACTTTCCCTATATCCTCACTACCATTGTTATAATTTGATTTCTTGAAGATAGTCATTCTTCCTGGAGTCAGATGGATTCTCAGTGTTGCTTTAATTTGTATCTCTGTAATAGTCAAAGATGTTGAACATGTTTTTATTGGCCATTTATAGTTCTTAAGAGAAATATTTATTCATTTCAGTTGTCCATTATTTGACTGTCTTTTGTGTTGTGTTGTTTTGTTGTGTTTTTGAGACAGGATCTTGTTATTTGATTTGAGCTGGCCTTGAACTCACTATGTAGCACAGGCTGGTTTTATGTTTGCAAGAATCCTTCTGCCACAACCTCCTAAGTGTTGGAAATACACGTATGCACCACCACATCTAACTTGATTGAGTCTTTTATTTTGGGGGGAGAGGTCTAATTTTTTTGAGTGCTTTATATATCCTGGCTATTAGTCTTCTATTTGAAGCTGGCAAAACATTTTCCCCATTCTTGTAGGTTGTCTCTTCACCCTGTTGCTTATTTTCTTTGCTGAGCAGAAGCTTTTTAATTTGATATAATCCCATTTATCATTGGTGTGTGTGTGTGTGTGTGTGTGTGTGTGTGTCTGTGTAATAAGGGTTTCAAGACACTATTCAGTTTAGGTTGGTTTAAACTTACAGTGTAGTCCAGGCTAACTTTGAACTAGCAATGATCCTCCTGTCTCAGCCTCCCAACTGCTGGGATTACAAGCATGCAATACCATGCCAGGCCCCACTTGTTGATTCTTGGTGTTATTTCTTATGCAATTGAGATTCTGCTTGGAAAGTCCTTACTTATGCATATGTTTTCACAAGTTTTCTCTATTTGGTTTTCCAGCAGGTTAAATGTTTTTGTTTTAAGATTTAGGTCTGGGGATTTAGCTCAATGGCACAAGCGCCTGCCTGGCAAGCATGAAGTCATGAGTTTGATCCCTAGGACTTAAAAAAAAAAAAAAAAAGATTTAGCCCTTTGGGCCCAGGATTTAGCTCAGTGGCATAAGAGCCTGCCTGGCAAGTGCAAGGTTGTGAGTTCAATCTCCAGTATCAAAAAAAAAAAAAAAGATTTAGGCCTTTGACCCAGTTTTATTTTAGTTTGGTACATGGTGAGAGATATGGGTCTAGATTCAGTCTTCTGCATGTACATAGTCAATTTTCCCAGCATCATTTGCTAAAGAGACCATCTTTCATCCAACATATGTTTTTAGCCCCTTCATCAAAAATCAGATGGCTGATTGTGTCTCAGGTTGTTTCTGCATCCTTTATGTTGCTCCATTGATCCATAGGTCTGTTTTGGTTTCAGTACGTTTCTTGTATGCTCTCTTAGGTGCATTCTGGCAAAACTACTAAGTCTCAAACAGAAAAAATGTTTAGAGTCATAAATCGCCATTTGTATTAGCAATATGAGACTCCTTTTTGTAGCTTTTTTATCTTTAATTTCACTTAAGCATGTACATTTTGAAAAGAGCCCCAGTCCCAGAGTACCAGAAGAGAAAAGGATGAAAAAACTCCAGAGCTTAGCACCCTAGAAGACATGTTCCTTTGGACTGAATCTATCTGCAGAAATTCTGGGTTTCTGCAGAATTTGAACAAACACCAGGATAACTAGGATATCCTTGCCAGTGTATCTTAAACATGACCTGCAACAGTTTTTCTGAATTTGTGCGGACACAGTTTCCTTAGCATCTCAAAAATGCCCGGCCAAGCATGGTGGCACACACCTGTAATCCTAGCACTTGGGAGGCTGAGACAGGAGGATCACTATGAGTTTGAGGCCACCCTGGGCTATATAGTGAGCTCAAGACCAGCCTAAACTGTATATTGATACCCTGTCACACACCAAAAAAGTAGAATTTAGAAGGCGGCCATAGTTCTGTTACACTACATTGTGACTACAGCCTCTATTCAGGCAAATCAACTCATTCACTGACTTGCTTAGTGCAAACTTGATTTCCCTGGCTGCCTGTCAGATTTTGTAAATCTACAACCTTCTGGGCAGCAGAACATTAGTACAAATCCAATACTGGCATTTTTAGTTTTTAACAAAGAAACTATTCATGTGTTGAATTTGTTTACCTATACATACAATAAGACTTTGTGTTTACAGAATTCCAGGTGTTGTTCGAGCAGTAAACAAAACACTGTATTATCACCCTTGCTGGCTAGCTCAGATGCTGGACTTTATAGACTGGACAAGAGGATTACAGAGATCTTTGTCTTCATGTTAGCAGTTCCATAAAATTGTTTCCCTTGGATTTCTACAACATACCAAGAATATTCTTGTTTTGCATGAATGTGTGTGTCTTTGGGATTTTTGTTTTTGTTTTTGTTTTTTTGTCATGTTTTTGAGATAGGGTCTTGCTATGTAGTTAAGGGTGGCCCAGGCTAGTCTCAAAAGTGTTCTACCTCAGCTACACAATGTTGGAACACACCAAAAATATTCTTACTTAAAAAAAAAATATGGCCAGGTGTGGTAGAGCATTTCTGTAATCCCAGCACTCAGTAAGCTGAGGCAAGAAGGTTGCCATGTGTTCCAGGCCAATCTGGGCTATGTGGTGGGTTCAAGGCCAGCTTCACTAAAAAATGAGACTCTGTCTCTAAAAGTAAAAACAAACAGACAAACAAAACCCTAGAGCATTTCTAGTGATTGAAACTCCCATGGCTTCTTTCTTTGGCTGTCTTTACTCACTCTTTGAAGCTTTCCTTAGAGACAATTCATGCTCCTGGCTTCTCAAACCTTTGGGGGTCTCAGTGAACCTTCAGCTTCGCATTTACAGTTTCATACACTGTCCTCACAAGGCCACACTGCCTGGACTCCTAGGCTTTCTTCTGAAATCTGGATGGAAGCCTTCCCAACTCCACAACTCTTCCATTCTGCACGTACCTAAAAGCAGCACCATGTGGATGATGCTAAAGTCTGCCACCAGCTGGGCTGGTGGCCAAGTTTCTTTTCTCTGGGCTGTAGGGATCAAGTGCCTGGATTACTGAGCACTCTGAACCCAATCCTGAGGAAGAAATTCCCTAGGCTGCCATCACTCTGCAATGTGGTACTCTGGGTCTCCCTTCCCAAAGAAAGTCTTTCACTTTTGCAACTTTGAGACTGCAAAGGGTGGAATCTTGTGATGACCTCAGGCCATCGTTTCAATGTCCTGTTCCTTCTCAACAACCAAATTCTTTGCTGCTCTCTGTCTTTGAATTTCCATTCTGGCCAAACTCATATTACTTATTGATTTGTTTGTTTGTTTTTGTCTTTTTGATACAGGGAGCTATGTGATTCAAGTGGCCTTGAACTCATTTTGTAGCCCAAATTGGCCTCCAACTCACGGTGGTCCTTGTGCCTCAGCCCCCTGAGTGCTGGGATAACAGACATGCACTACCACTCCCAGCCTTCAAAATGTTTTAAATAATTCTTCTGGGCTCTTTGATTGATTCTCAACAACATACATCTGGGTAAAAACCCTGAACAGTAGCCATGCCACCACCTCAACATAAAACTGCCTTGAAATTTCTTCCACAACATTAATTAGTCCATGGTCTTTAATCTTAGCTCAGGCAAAGTTTCTGGACATAAGCAAAATGCAGACAAATTTTCTGTCAAAGGATAACACACATGTTCTTGAAATCGAAGAGCCAATGCACTCCTTCTTCCCAGCAAAATCCTCCTGAGTCTGGTCTTTACTGGCAGGATTTCTATCAGCATTCTGGTCTTCTGAGCTCTGACCAGAATCTTCCATAAAATACATCTTAAAGCATTCCAAGACCACTTCAGCCAGTATCTGCAAACCTTTCCAAAGTCTTTTTACAAGCCAGTTCCAAAGGCTCCTGAACCACATGGTCAGGTACAGTTATAGCAACAATCCCATTTCTGTGATACTATAATCTGTTTCAGTTACTTTTCCTGTTGATGAGACAAAATGTTGCAGGCAGCTGAGTTAGAAATATTATAGGCAGTCAGACAGGGCTGGATCCTCAAAAAAGGCAGTGCATAAGCCCAGATATCCTACAACTGTGGGGGAGATGGATACCCCTGCTGCGGGCCAAGCCTCAAGACAAAGGATCAAACAAATGCATCCACATCCTAAGGACTAATATTCTAATTAGTTCCCTATCACCCCGAGGAAGCCTGGAGTCACCCTCCCATCACCCTAGGGAAGAGTCACTGCTACTTAAGAATGCCCGCTTCCTATGTGACTTGCTTCCCCATTTGTCCCTAATGTAATCAATTTTACCTGAACTACTAATCTTATTGGCTAACTATAGTTATATGTCTCACTTTAGGCCCATCTGCTTTGTAAATTCCCAGCCTTCCCCCATCTTGAACCCATCTCGCCCCATGATTTTGCTCTATAAAAGTCCCTGGAAAAGACAGAGTCCTTGGCAACATTCTTGGGACCCCTTCTGTCTCTCTTCAGACAGAAACTTTCTTCTCTCAATAAATATATTCTACTTTTAACCTCTGTGGCTCCTAAAATTCATTCTTTGATTTTAGAGAACACGAACATAGTAGGTTGGGAGTTTCATTCCCCTATATCAAAAATACCCAACACCCAAAGTTAAAGTAGAAGAGGTTTGTTTCAGCTCACAGTTTGTAGAGGTTTCAATCCATAGTCAGCTGGCTCCAAGGCAAAGTGGCAGGCAAAAGGGCATCACAGAGGAAAAACAATTCATGGCATGGCATGCAGAAGGCAGCAAAATGGCAAAGTCACGAAGCAACAGCAGCAGCTTCTTTTTGTCCCTTTATATTCTGTCCAAGCCATACACCTGTGGGTTAGTGCTACTCATATCCAGGGTCGAGAGGCACCCTCAATCCCAGCATCACACCCTAACCCAGCCCCCTCCAAAAAGCCCTGCCTACGACCAGAGAAAGCTTGAGGGAACATCTAGATACAAGCCATAACAACTGGTACCCTAGGAAAAGAAATTAACTTCTTACCTTTAGTCCTCTGATTTTCAGTTTGTCTTTCCAGAAGCACCCATAGTGCCTTAACAGCGAGCTACACATCCCCCGTCTTTTTTTTTTTAATGATTTTGAGACAAGAGCTCCCTAAATTTCCCAGGTGCAACTTGAATTTGAGATTCTCTTGCGTTAGCCTCTCTCAACATTGGAATTCCAGTGTGTGCCATCTACATCTGGTTTATCATGTTTATATTCTCCCAGAGGAGTTCTACTTGTTTTTGTAGGTCTCTGTAGTCATTTATGAAGTGGTTATCTACTCTAGTAGACTAAGGCAGGATGCTGTCTATTTTTTCATTACTTTATCTCTCGTGCTTGCACATGATTAGCAATTTATAGGTGTTGGTGAAATGATTACATTAAGAGAACAGAGATTGGGTCAATATCTAGACTGCTGGTTTTTGT
Organism: Cavia porcellus; assembly: GCF_034190915.1. NCBI lineage: Eukaryota > Metazoa > Chordata > Mammalia > Rodentia > Caviidae > Cavia > Cavia porcellus. The sequence goes on from NW_026947504.1 coordinate 7,671,900, forward strand.
GCATCCTTCATGCTTCCACTCAGCATGGTACACACACAAAGCTTCACTGATTTTCCTATGCTCCCCTAACTCTCAGTCCATACCGTCGTGAAACAGCTTTCACTCTGCAATAAAACTACTGGTCTCTTACCTATAGGCTGTGAGCCCCTAAAATGCAGGGATCTTATTTTGCTCCTCTGGAATGCTGTGTCAGTACTCTAGAAGGCCGCAGTAAACACTCCCTGACTGCTTTTCATCTCACCTGACCCATGTGACTTGACACTTTTGTAATTCTGATCTCATACCCTACCAATCTGTACCTTTGCAGAGTGGTTCCAAATTGTTATTTTTCCATAAAAAGAGCATCAGCCTCAAAACCTATAATTAAATAGATGCACTTCACTTGAGCCTAACTGCAGTTCTTATTTCTTTCAACACTCAGCTTCTTCACCTACCAATGGAGATAATAGTGCCAACCTCCAGGCCTGTTGTGATAATTAAATAAGGCCATATATAAGTTGAGTCATTTTCCCATTCACTTGAGCAAGAAGGAATGTCTCAGTGTGTTTTGCTAAAAAGGAGAACTACTCTCTAAGAAGTACAGTCAGGCAGATGGGATCCTTTTAATTTTGAGCTCCTGGGTCCTAAAATGCCGTTTAAACAGTATTTAAGTATGAGACAAGAATCACTAACAAAATTTTTAAAAATCTTCTTTGAACAATAATGTGAAATATAATGGCTGCATGTCAAAGAAGCTCCTGAGCGATGCATTTTCAGGATGACCTACAGAAGTTTAAGGGTCCTCCTGGTCAGACCCTATGCAGTCTGGTGCCTGCCTGCCCTTTGTGTCTCCTCTTGCATTACTCGTGCGAGCCTTACACTCCAGCCACAATGAACATCCTTTGCTCACCCTTTTGGTTTTTTTTATACCTGGCCTTCGTGTATGCTCTTCCCTCTGCCTTATTTGGTAACTCAGAGAGTGAAAATTTCTTCCCAGTCAGTTATGGTGACATACATTTGTTGTCCCAGAATTCTGAGAGGTTGAAACAGGAAGATCACAAGTTCGAGCCCAGCACAGGCAACTTGGAGACTTGGTACGACCTTGTGTCTAAGTTTAAAAAATAATTTTTTAAAAGGCCAGGGTGTAGCTCTGTGCAAGGCACTGGGTTTATACTCCTAGGTGAAATAAATGTATGTTTTAATATCACATGGTTTCTCTGGTGTTAAATACCAAAAGTATAAATAAGGACCTAAATGTATAATAGGTATTGGGAAACAGGAAGAAATCGTTCAAGAAAAGGGGAACAAGAGAGGGGAGAGGGAAAAGGAAAGAAGGAACAAGAGAAACAGGTAACAGTTTGTAAACAAAGAGGGGAGGAGGGATTGAAGGGAGAGGAGGGGAATGAGAAAAAAGAAGAAACAAGATATATCATGTACAGGTACAAATTCCCTGCGATGAATGTTATTGCTATGTATATCTAAAACATAAATGAAAAGTGAAAAATTAAAAAAGGACTTGAGATATAGATCAATGTGAAGGTCCAATAGCACACACATGCACACACACCCCAGAAATGAAAACAAAACTCTCCCCTAGAAAGACCTCTCGACCTTCTATCTAGAGGAGGTCACTTTGCCTAAGGGTATTCTCTTACTACTGTGTTCCTTCCCTTTCATAGGACTCAGGACAGATGCATAATCCCCAAAGGCTTTCATTCAACCATTCATTTATCTGACAATCCTTCCTCTGACAGGTCCTCCTTTGTTCTAGTTGATCTGAGTGCTAGGGATACAATGGTAGGCGAGATAAGAGACAGACTCTATTTTTGAAATTTAACTCTAATTTTGAAACTTACTTCCAAGAGAGTCAGACAATAAACAATAGTATAGGGACCTCTGACTTGTTCTTTGTGGCATTTGTAGTAGCCACCATTGTAGACATCATACCCAACACATAGCAGATAGACAGTTAGAAAAGGGAAATGAAGGACCAGGGATTTAGCTCAGCAGCGTAAGTGCCTGCCTGGCAAGCGCAAGGTACCCAGGTTCGATTCCTGGTACCAAAAAAAAAAAAGAAAGAAAAGGGAAGTGAAGAGAGGGTGAATGACAGCCAGCCTGAGGGAAGAGCACAAGTGACTAGTGTCAGTGAGTGTAATTAATTACTTCTGAATCACCTCCAAAGGGTCTGCTCAACTTATAGAAGGCACTAAAGTGGCTTGGGCCCCTTTCCTTTCCAGTTGGTCTCTAAGAAGGAAAGAGAAACAAGGGGGAAGTTAAAAGCACCTGCCTGCCTAGCAAGTGCGAGGTCTTACAAAAAAAGAAAGAAAGAAAGAAAGAAAGAGAAGACGTGGTTTATCTTCCCTTCTTTTTGCCTTGTGTGTGTAGGTACCTAAGAATGGGTAAGTGGATTTTCTTCTTCACTCTTGTGCCTTCTATAACAGAAGTGGGCTAGCTTGTTGCCAAACTCATTCCTTGTCCTCATGGACACTGAGCTACATGCATTTTTCCACTTTTCTTGTAGTTAGGTAGGACTCCATGGTGAGATTTTCAGTAGACTGGGGACAGAAGTGAGAATTCCCAAAGGTGTGACCCTCTGTACCCTTCTCCCATCACAGTGACCTTGTGAGCTTTAGATTAAAGTTGGAAGAGACATAGGTAAAAGACTTGAGTCCCTGAGCAACTATTTGGAGAAGTCTCTCACTTATTAGGAGCACATTTTGGACTTTGCTTGAGTATGATAGGCCACTAAAGCTGAGAGCTTTCTTTTACAGCAGCCAGTAGTATTATAACTATTTCCTTCCTTATCCTCCACAAGCCAGTGACACCTCTCCAGCAAAGAGCCCAGACTCAGTTCTTACTGTGGTGCCTTGACATCCCCAGTGGCATGGTGGTCATCTCTTCAGACCAAACTGGCCTGCTATTTTTAGTTGCACAGCTTCTCCTTCTGCCATGTGGCGACCTCTGTGGATGGCATCATTTTCCACCCAGTCATGCAGCTTAAACTCAGGGTGATTCTTGACTCATTGTCCTTTCTCTCATCTTGCACATTAGCTCTTGAATTCATGTGCTTCTCTTCTCCACTGCTACGACTACTCGTCCAGTCCATTCTCCAATCTGAATCAGGTACCTAAAGGTAGGTCTGCTCATGCCACCTCCTCCCGTGCTCACGCTGGGCTGGCTGCCCATTGCTCTGACAATTCAACCAAACTCTCTGGCACAGCCAAGAGGGCCTCGTGTGATCTGGCCCAGCCTCCTTTTGCATCTTCTTCTGCTGACCCTCACCTAGATGTTTACATCTGGTCACACCAGTCACATCAAGCCCATTGTTCCTCATTCACATCATCCTTTCTCTGACTCTGGCAGTTCCCTCAGTGTAGACTACTTCCTACTTCTTCACTTGGACCACAGCTGATGATCAAATCTCAGGTTGAATTTCACTTCCTCAGAAAACTGAGCTCTCTGACCTCTGGGTCTGAAGCCTTCTACTGCCCATCACAACTCTCGAAACTTGATTGCTGTGGGTTTTTTCTGTCTTTCCTGTTAGAGAACAGAGCATAGATCCTGTTCAAGATAGTGTTCTTAGCTTCTATAACAAGGCAAGAATCAGTGGCCACTTGTTAAATGACCATGTATGAACAATAAACTAGTTCAGTAATTACCAACTTATAGTTGTGATGCAACCTGGGTGTAGTGGCCTATACCCTCTGGGAGGCTGATGCAGGAAAAGCACAAATTCAAGTCCAGCTTGGAAAATTTATAATTTAGCAAGATCCTGCTTCAAACTAAATATATATATATATATATATATGCTGGCCTTGGATTCAATCCCCAGTGCCACATAAATAAATGAATGAATGAATGAGCAATGTAGCATTCCTTGGCACTTCTAGGAGTATCAGTGCTCTTTATACTCCTGGTTAATTTTCAGTGCTCTGCAGTCTGAGTCAGTGTAATTCACCCCGACTTATTAATGAGGAAACATAACCCTGAGGGAGCAGGTGATCTGCCCCAGGGAGGTACGGAGGTGATACTCACAAAGTTCTGGCTATGACCACATTACTTCTGCCACCCCCGCCACCCTCAGGGTAGGGGGGTGCACTTTTCTTGTTTCTGAACACCCAGGCGGAAACGGAATATCATGACACATTGGGGGATTTCTTTCTGCCCTTGCATTTTTCTGATGTGACTCCAGCCTGGGGACGGAGGGAGTACAAGCCCTGGAAGGAGGAGGGAGGCAGGGAGGGTAGTTGCCACATTCCTCAGCAGCCTCCGTTTGCATAGCTCAAAGAAAGAAGAAAGAAGTTAGCAAGCTTTGGCAGACGGCTGGGCATTCAGCTCCTGTTCTGGCAGCTGCAGAGGTTGGTCTGAATAAATGCTCTGCCAAGGTCCAGGAGGCAAGCACTCTGTCCCTGCCCTGGCTGCCAAAGATGAGGTAGAGGGGGTCAGGGGCCTCTGCCTAAGAGCAGGGTGCACAGAAAGAGGCCCCTTCTTTCTACCCAGACTGGCAGCTAATTGGCCACAAGTCATTATGTGTGTGCGTGTGTGCGTGTGTGTGTGTGTGTGTGTATACGTGTGTGTGTACACGCGCACACACACGCATATGCGATAGAAGTGAAGTGGACAGTGTCAGGCCTCTACGCAGCTCCTTCCCAGTTGGAGGGCAAGTATGGCATCAGACAGCCTATGGGGCTATCTCAGCCCCTCCTCCATCCTGGAGATGTTAAAAGGGGCAGCCCATGGGCAGATGTCCCCACCCAGCTGCTGGGGCCACTGCCATCACATTCCAGGGCAGACTGAGAGTCACAGAGTGTGGCTTGATAAAGAGGGTAAAGCCTTGCTCACCATGGAAACCAGGCTTCCCAGGAAAAGGTCACATATTTGATGGGTCTGTCATCTGAGTACCTTAAATGCAGCACTGTTCCTATTTTCCTAAAGCCATTGCCAGCTGAGAAGGCCTGAGACAATGGGGGTGGCAACTGACCTGTTTAGGCAGGGCCCTGTCATATTTCCCCTTGTCAGAAAAGCTCATGCTATGCTCACTTATATATCCTGACCCCAGCTTGTGCCCACTGGGACAGCCTTGCAGGCGAAGTCTTAAGTCTAGAAAGGACTCAACTGAGCAATGAATCTAGAAATAGAGGTTTGAGAACAAGACCATGAGAGGAAAAATTGGCACCAGATTAGATGTCAGAGCTTGTTAACAATAGTAATAGCTATTGTGTATTGAGTATTGACTTCATCAGGCTCTGTGGCACACTGTAATCACCACAAAAACCCTAGTTAAAAAAAATTAGGCTTGGAGAGGTTAGATAATTTGTCCAACATTATTAAATAACTAGCAAATGGCATAGTAAAGATTTAAACACAGGCCTGTCTGATCCAGAAACTGAATTCTTAGCCAGTCTTTTCATTCATTAATTTATTCATGCATTCATTCAGTTATTCAATTGTCTGTTCATTCATGTATGCAACAAAGATTTAGTGAGCACCTGTCATGTCTTACAGACTAGATTGGATGTGGGAATGCATAGCAGCAGAAAGATGTGCACCACGACCTCCAAGAATGTGTGACAGAAGATATGAATGAGCAGACAATGACAGTGCACAGTGGGATTGAAGTGATAGGAGAGGAGCACCAAAGCTGCTGCGGGAACAGCACCGATCTTCCTTACACTCTCCAGGAATAGACGATGTGGGAATAAGAGGGAGAGTGACCAGTCCGGTTAAGATTGGAGATAGGTGGTAGACATTCCCTAAAGGTGTCAAAGGATACAGCTGGAGAAGGATGCCCACCTCCAGAATTGAGCTTAGGTCAGATTTCTCAGGTAAGCGCTTGCTTCTTAAATGCACCTGATCTGGCCCCCTTTACCAAGCATGGTGTTTTCCAAAGCCCAGCACATCAAGGAACACAGGGAAAAGAGAAGCCAGGCCTTCCTAGAGAACCTTGGATGTGTGTATGGTTTCCATAGCCATCCTTAGCCCACTCACTAGAGGCATGAAGAAAGAGCCAGCTGGTAGCTTCTTCCTTCTGTTGCACTCTCATTGAAGTCAATCAATTTAGCATTAAAAGCAGAGGGGTAGAAAATAAAACTAGCTCCTCTTCATAAGCAAACCACCCCAGTGACTTCTAGGTTGGGCAAGGAAATACGGAGGGAGGGGGGGCTTAACTCCTCCCATCTGCCGGGTTCCTACACTCACATCATGTCTTTGCAAGCCTCCCACACACACTCTGATCCGCTAACTGCAGCCTGAAAGAAGCCCTTTTCCTGAAATGAGAGAGAGAGTCAGGGAGGGAGACAGGGAGAGAGAGAGTAAAGAGGAAGAAGGGGTGTTCTCTGAAAAGCAAGAGGGCAGCTGGCTTGTTCACAGCTGTGTGGGTGGCAATGAGCTAAGAAGTCCCTGTTCTCCATCAATCAAGAGGGCAATCATGAAAAAATGTGCAATGTTAAAAGTTCAAAAACAGAAACCAAACCACAGCAACCTCCAAATTATATTAATTTGGTGGTGGCTGGACTCTCCGGAAACCAACCATGGGAAGGGGCAATTCTAACTTCCTCCTCTGGTCTTAGATGAAGTTGCCTGTTCCCTGGAGACCTGGCTTGAGCACCTTACCACAGCACGTAGGAAATCACAGAGCTTTTGTCCTCTCCTATCTGGAGAACAGTGACCAGGACAGGGGGCAGTCATTGAAGAACTTGAGCAAAGTCAGCATTAAGCAAATTGCATTAGTTAATAGTAGCCTAGTTAGTGTAAGTTATTGCTCCGCTCTGGGCCTCAGGGTCCTTGGTCATTAATGTGAGGCTATTAATGCTATCACCTCCCTGGGGCATATGAAGATTAAATAAGATCCTGTAAGAGAAATATGCTCTAAAGCTTTGAAACGTCATACAAAGTTCAGCTGCCTTTACTTTTTTTTTTTTTTCCTGTTTCAGGAGGAGGGGAGTGCCTTCCTGCCTTCATCTCTTACCTGCATCCTCTTTACACTCTGTGCTCTTTTTAGTGCCCGCCTTCACCCCACATAAATTTAGCATGTCCATAAAAGAAAAGAATCCTTCACTTTCTTGGCCCCTTGAACTCACCCCCCACATTTCTTCCTATATTGATTAAAAGAATCACTGTTTACACAGTTATTCACACTAAAACTCAAGAAGACATCCTTGTTTCTCTCTCTCTCTCTCTCTTTCTTTCTTTCTTTCTCTTCCTTTATTGAGACAAGAGTCTTACCAGGTAGTATAGCATTGCCTTGATCTCTCTTATGTAGCCCAGACTGGCCTTTCACTCATGGTGATCTTCCTGCCTCAGCCTCTCAAATGCTAAGATTACAGATATGCACCATCACACCAAAACACCCCCCCCCACATCTGCATCATCTAAATCATCTAAATCAATCATCTAAGAGGTGATCCCTCCAGAACAGGTCCCTGAATCTGACCATTGCTCACTGCCTCCTCTATTACTTCCCTGTTCCAGCTACCATCACCTCTTGCCTAGATGAGTACGGAGTCTCCTAACTGGTCTTCTTCCTCTGTGCTCCCTAAAACCTCTACTCTGCATCCTCCAGTCTTATTTCTGAAACATAAATCAAATCATATCGCTCCCCTGCTCAGAACACCCACCGTCTTCTCAATTGTTAACCATGGTCTATGGGGCTCTGCATGATCTTTCCCTCACCTCCCTCTCAAGCTCTGCTGACCTTGCTCCAGCTGCAGGGGCCCCTTGCTGCCCCATACATACTAAACTTATTTTTGTCTCGGGGCCTCCACATGCCTGATCCCTGCTTGTCTCAAGTCAGACACTACCTCCGCAGACGTTCTCAAACTGCCTGTGATCTGTCCCCTGCTGACCGCATGTCACTGGAGTATGTGTGAGTGTTACTTATTTCTGAAATTACTCTCAATCTTCACTACAAATGTAGTGTAATTCACCTAAAGTAACTGATTCTCCAGTGATAAGAATAGCACTTGGCACCTTTTAAGTGCCTACTCAGCTTTTACGATTGGATAAATGAATGTCCTTTCTCCAACATGACTTTTCTTTACCCCTCCCCTGTCCACCTCACATCCTCACTGCATCAAAATGCCCTCTCCTTCGGAGCTGGGTCTCATGTGGAAGGTGGTAGCGAGGCCTCCACAAACATTTGCTGAGTGAATGAATCAAAAATGAATTACACCACCAAAGAATGCCTGCCTTTTAACCCAAAGCTATTCCCAGGAGTATCGGCATTCTCTAACAGGAAGCTTGAATTTCAGGCATTGTTGACAAAGGGAAGAATTTCAGACCAGCCATTTAAAGTGATATATTTGGACAGTTTCTGTTCCATGATTGTTTAAATCCACAAATACTTATTAAGATCCTTTATGGCTGCTTTTATAAGTGAAGTTGATAATAAAATGTGAAAAACTGATTGAAAAGTCTAGTGTGCTTCTAAGGAAAGAATTGTGAACTGGCCATCAGAGACTAAAGTTTCAACTCTAACAGTGCCGGTACCACTAATTAGCTTTTCTTTTTCTTCTTTCTCTTTTTCTTTCTTTTCTTTTTTTTTTTTGAGACAGGGTCTCCATATGTAGTTCAGGCTGGCCTTGAACGCATGGTGATCCTTCGGCTCACCCTCCCGAGTGCTGGAATTACAGGTTTGCTCTCCCATGCACAGCTACAAATTAGCTTCTTGGACAGGCCACTTGAGGTAACCAACATTTATGGATTACAGATTATGTAGCATGTGGCTGAGCCAGAACCAGGCACTTTACTCATATATACAGCTTTTGCAAATCTTAGATGATGAAATTTATATTTTCCTTAATTAAATTTCTTAAATAAATGAATAAATAAATTTTTTCCAATGCTAGAGATAGATCCCAGGGCCTTATACATAGTAGGCAAGTGCTCTACCATATCCCTAGTCCCAAAGTCGATTTTTTTTTTTTTTTTTTTTTTTTTTGCCTTTTTGAAACAGGGTCTCACTATGCAGTCCAGGCTGGCCTTGAGCTCACTTTGTAGCACAGGCTGGTCTCGAACTCACAATGATCCTCCTGCCTCAGTCTCCCGAGTGCTGCTATTACAGGCGTGAGCCACCATGCCCGGTTTCAAAGTAGATATTTTTATTATGTTTATTTTATAGACAGGGAAACAAATTCATAGAGGCTAGGTATCATGTATGAAGGTGTTTCCCAAGTAAACAGTGGAGCCTGAACTCAGACCCAAGTTTGGTTAGGCCTGCATGCCTGTCCCTTGCAGTGTCCCATAAATTACTTTGGGGCATATTTCAGGAAATTGTAAACTGGGAACAGGAGAAGAAACTCTTGAGCTCTAAAAGATTACACTCTAAATCTTTATCATATGATTTTTTTCACTATATTATTTTCAGATATGGGAAGCAGAGAAAACCAGTCTGGTGCAGAAAACTCATTTGAGTATACATGCTTAGTGGTGAGAGAACAGGCCTAGGAGTTAGGTTCACATCCTGTTTTTATCCCCTTAAGCGTGAGTATATCACCTAACATTTCTCTGTCTCAATTTCCCCCCGTACAACACAGTTGTTGTGAGTTATAAATGAAATAGTGCCTATAAAGTATACAGCCTAAAGCTTATACATAGTGAGTACTTCATGAATATTAAGTATTTATTAGTCCAGGCTGAGGATGTGGCTCAGTGATAGATTACTTGCCTAGCATGTCCAAGGGCCTGGCTTCCATTCTTAGCACTATAAGGAAAAAAAATTTATAACCCTAATCATGTGGGTACAAGTGCCTGCACCATCAAGATACTGTGAGATGCTCCAGCCCCTTTAGAACTTAGGTAGAAACTTGACGCTGCCAAGAGAACGCCAGAGATAAGTAGTAGTTGTTCAAATGTGTGTGTGTGTGTGAGAGACCTTATTTTAAAACTATGAACACCTTGTTTTATTTAACGTATTTGCTGGAGATCTGTTAAAAAGTGACCTTCACTTCCAAGTCCTTATCACATAATCGAAGTGTTCTGTGTGCTGGTATCTGTGGAGGCTTCAGAGTGGGGATCCCCCAGCACTGGTTTGTTGTTGTTGTTGTTCTTGTTCTTTAGGACTGACAGTAGAGGTGGCTGGGGATTTAGCTCACCAGCACAAGCGCCTGCCTGGCAAGCAGAAGGTCATGAGTTTGAACCTTGGTTACCCCCAACACACTAAAAAAATGAGCTGATAGTGAAGGGATTTCTGATGTGTTTTTGAGATCCTAGAATATTCAGAATAGAAAGATCTCAGAGAAATCTGTTTCCCCGCTTGGTTTATCTTTTTGCTTGTTAATGAAATTTTTGTTTAGCTACTGTTTTTGTTTTTGTTTTTTGGTACTGGGGATTGAACTCATGACCTCACACTTGCCAGGCAGGTGCTTATGCCACTGAGCTAAATCCCTGGCCCTAGCTACTGTCTTAAGTGTTTTATTATTTTAATTATAAAAATTTCAAAAACATAAAAATTCTAAAAATTTCAAACATTTATGAAGTATGGAAGTATCACAGCAGAACTGTTGTTTCCTTGAGGGAACATGCTTTCAGTTACAGGGTGAACCCTTCATTTGGGTTAGGTCTCTCAGCCAGTTTTTCTGTCCTTCCTGGTAGATTGCTTCTCATTACTTATACAAAACTATTCTTTTGTATGCACAATAAACTTTTAAAGTTTTTAAATATGATCTGGTTTTGTATGGGTAATAAAATGGGCTGGGGATTTAGGTTAGCAGCATAAGTGCCTTCCTGGCAAACATGAGGTCATGAGTTTGATCCCCAGCACCGATAAATAAATAAATAAAAATAAAAACATACAGATTATCTACACTTAGCTGTACTAGTGAACCTCAATGTAGTTTGGTTTTATTCAGCTGCTCATTGACATAAGTTTACAGTCAAAGATGTATCACCATTTGAAACCATAATGTTAAGTGAAATAAATCAGACACAAGCGTAAATAACACATGATTTCTCTTTTGCGAAAAACCCAAAATATAAATAAAGAGCAAAATAAAAGGTACATAACAGGAAGAAGGGAGATCTTTCTCAAACGAGAAGGAAATCTGGAAATAGCAAAAAACAGAAGAAAGGGGAAGGGAATGGAAAAAGAATTAAGATGTGTTGTGTACATGTACCAAGTCTCTATAGTGTAATCATCATGAACTACAAACGTACTAATAAAAATAGAGGGGAAAAAACCATAAACCTAATCACGATAATTATGACCAATATACTACAAAAGAAAGTATTTCAAAGGAGACTGAAAAAAGAGCCCATGGAGAAAAGACAGACGCTTTTCAGAGGATAGGTGACTACTTTCTTTGACATCCAATCTTGAGAAGTGGCTACAGATTCAGAGGCTCCACAGGCCACTATATCAACCAGAAAGAAACCCAAAGGACCTCCACAGGGAACTCTCATCAGCATCAGACGCAGTAGCTGAAAGCAGCTGAAAGACAGGAAAGCTTGACCAGCAAAATCCAGCTGAATGTAAAGACCTGCGATGGAAACTTGCAATAGCAAACGGAACCCTACGAAGAGTTAAAGAAACTCACTACTCTGCACTTGTTTCTGATATCCTTACTGTCTATTACTAAAGTCAGACATTGGTTCTTTACAGAAGCATCTAAAATTCAATAGCAAAGATCCCTATTCAAGTTTTTAAAAATCTTATTATTATATGCATTGCATAACACAGAAAAATGTACAAATCATGCCCGGTGAATTTTCTCAAAGTGAATGTACCTGTGTAACCAGCAGCCAGAGCATGGCAAAATTATCAGTATACCAAAAGTTCCACCTCTGCGTATTTCCAGTCATCACCAATCCCAACAGTGATCTCCTTGCTGCTTCTTTCACCATAGATTAATTTTGCCTGCCTTTAAGTTTTATATAAATGGACTCACACAAAAAGGACTCATTTTTGGCTGGCTTCTTTCACTCAGAAATATTTTGAGATTCATCTATATTGCTATTTAATACTTCATTGTTTCGATATAACGGTTTATTCATTTCATAATCAAGTACTGGTGGGTATTTGGATAGTTTCCAATTTTTAGTCAATATTAGTAATGCCAAGGTCACTCTTACATATGTCTTTTGGCAACAAAGGTATTTCTTTTGTGTGTATGTGCAGGAGTGCAACTAAATGGTTATAGGGTATTCATATGCTCAGTTTTGGTAGTTACTGACACCCAAAGTTTTAAGAGGATAATTAGAAGACATCCACAATGTCTGTGTGGGCTCCTAAAGAAACTTTAGAGTGTTGTAACCTCTCCAAGAAAAGAGGAAGAGGATGATGAGGAGGGGACAGCCCAGAGGCTCTTGTCCAATGTCCTCCCAAAGGCTCTCATGACCTCCAGTACACCCAGCACACCAAGTCATGTGATAAGGCCCAGTTTCCACTGTGATTTTGTTATACAGTCCACCCTCCCCAACAAAAGCCTCTCTATAATCCCAACCATTTGCATTTGCCCACTTGCCCACCTGAATAGAATTTTAATTTGTGTGTGTGTGTGGGGGGGGGTACTGGTTTTTGTTTTTTTGAGACAGGGTCTCGTTAGGCAGTTTGCCTGGCCTTGAATTCACTATGTATCCCAGGCGGCTTTGAACTTGAAGCAATCCTCTTGCCTCAATCTCCCATGTGCTGGGATCACAGGCATGTGCCATTATGCTTGGGTTGAATTTGAATTCTTATATTCATTTCATAAATATTGAATGCCCAACTCAATTCTATTGTTTAAGAATCTGGAACTCGGGGCTGGGGATTTAGCTTAGCGGCATAAGTGCCTGCCTTGCAAGCAGGCAGTCGTGAGTTCAATCCCTGGTACCGATAAAAAGGAAAAAGACAAAAAAAAAAAGAATAAAAAAAAAAAGAATCTGGAACTCGGGCTGGGGATTTAGCTCAGTGGCATAAGGGCCTACATGGCAAGCATGAGGTCAGGAGTTTGATCTCCCATACTGCAAAAAAAAAAAAAAAAGAATCTGGAACTGGGTATAGAGGCACTTGCCTGCAATCTCAGCACTCAGGAGACTGAGGAGGGATTGCCATGAGTTTGAGGTCAGCCTGGTGTATATAGTGAGTTCAAGGGCAGTCTGAACTATATTGTGAGACTCTGTCTCAAAAAAACAACAAATAAACAAATAACCACAAAAAGAGAAAGAGGAGTAGAAGGAGAAGAAGGAGGAGGAGGAAGAGAAGTACAAGGAAAAGGAAGAGGAAGAGAAAGAGAAGGAATAGGAAAAGAAAAGGAGAAAAAGGAGAATCTGGGACTAGAGCAATGAACCCCTGTCCTTATGCAGCTAACATTCTGGCAGGAGCAGATGGACAAAAAATAAATAGGAATATGTTACTGGTGATTAGAGCTAAAGGGAAATGTAAAGCACTCAGACTAAGAATGGGGTGAGGGCAGACTGTAATGTTGTATAATGTTGTGGTGAGGGAAGGCCTGTCAAACAAAGAAGACTTGAATTATATTTTTGTGTGTATGATGCTAGAGATCAAATTCAGGACCTCTTGTATGCTAAGTATGCAAGTCTATCACTGAGCTATTCATCATACAAACCATGTTTTAAACTTTCCCTCTGGCTATATGGAGCAAGGTGCAACTAGGAAGATAGGAGGCTGTCAGGAGTCCAGATGTGAGGTATGTTGCACTGGACTAGGTGACAGCAGCAGCAGGGAAAATGAGTGTATGCATGTGTTCTAATGATACAACTGACAAGATTTGTTGATGGACTGACTAATGAACAATCCATCCATGGACAATCCATGGACAGGGAATGATACCTGTTCACATGTACACAGCATAGGACTAGATCTTGATTCCAGGGCCTGTTGACTGAATGAGTGTGTCTTTGTTGGTTACAGCCCACCAAACTTTCAAAGGTCTATTCTTTTTTATCTTAGAGGTAATAAGGTGTTACATATTAAGACAAAATTACTAGAGTTACAGTGTATCTTCATGCTGCGTATCCTGTGTTACTGTGTATTGTTGGGAATATTGTGTATCCTCAGGTGGTTGTATTTGCTCAAAATTCAATTTCCACTTCTGGAAAAATACAGTATCTTCATTACAGAGTTATCTGGAATATTAAGGTAGTATACATAAACGTGCCTGATACAGAGAGGGCGTAGGAAAGAGCCATCTTAAACCAGTTCCCAGTTAAAAAACAAGCAGACTATTAACTGGGCATGGTGGCACTGCCTATAATTCCAGCACTCAGGAGGCTGAGGCAGGAGGATCACTGCAAATTTGAGGTCAGCCTGGCCTACACAATGAGTCCACACCAGCCTGGACTACACAGTAAGACAATGTCTCAAAAAATTAATTAATTAATTAATTATAAAACAAGCAGACCATGGAGAAAGGGTTATCTTTATTTGGATTGCAAAGTATAAATATGAACCAGGTTTGGAAATACAGGTTGTAACAGTTCAAAAATGGTACCAAAAACTTCCAGAAAAGATCGTGACAACATTCCTTGGTAGTTTTGGTGATGGGGTGGGGTTACCCACAAGTTCCCCCCACTTCTAATTTTTTCCTTAGCAATTGGGAATTAACCAACTATCACGAACAGTTAACTCCCTCTTCCTCCTCAGCAATTTTCTGTGCTAACACCTTCTCCAGACTGTCCTCTGCTGCACTGACCCCTGCACGGAGTAGCACCAGAAGAATGGCAGGAGTGAGAGAAATGTCTTGACACAAGGGAGAATGGGCACCCACTCTGTGGGTGGGTGGGGAAGGGGGTATCAGAAAAGCTACAGGCATGGATGCCCAACCTCTTCTGAGATTTGGCAGGGAGAAGACACAGGGAAACACTGATATCTGTTAGACTGTGACATCAGCACCTTTGGCTTTAAAAACACAAATGGTAGACAAAATTGCCTAGGCAAGACTGCAGTCCAACTCATAGAGTGGCTCTGACCAAGTTAACTCCTACATCCCAACCATCAGAACTCTCCCTGGGGGACTCTGATCCTGGGGGATCTTCAGAAATAAATGGGTCACAGAACCCTCTCAGATTTGCCACAGGGGAGTGTGGCATTGAGCCAGATGATGGGGATGTGAGGGAGGCCAGTATATCACCAAAGTAACAGTCTAGGCACTTGAAATATTATTGTTAGATTGTTAAAAACTAAATAAATTAACATACATAGAATAAAATAAATATATAATTTAAGAGGCATTTTACAAACAAACAAACAACAACAAAAAATAGTTGTTATTTTTTTCATCTTGGTAGAAGTCCCAAAATTCAGAGTTCTCAGGCTTGTGGTATTTCACAGTTAGCTCATCAAATCCAGCGCTGGAGGGTCCAAGTAACAGATCCCTTGGTGGCTACATGAGTACGTGGCTTCTCAGCCTTTGTTGCTTTCTTCCAGTCCACAAATCTTTCCTTCTTTTTTCTCTCTTCCTTTTGCATTTTTAGGCAAAGCGCATATGGAATTTAACTGGTATTTTAATCCAGAAGGTAAGTATTTAAATATTTTTTTAAATTGATGGAGGAATAGGTTTGGTGGGAGAAAATCAGGAGGTCCTGAAGATCCCCTCCCACTTTCACCTTCCTTGGATCCAGATCCCATTGGACATATTCTGTTTGGCACTTGAAGGTTCTGGTATTTTGGCAAAGCAATTATGGGAGGCCCAATCAAGATTCACTGGAGGTGAAGAAGTCTTCGTGGCTACTTGTGAAGTCCTTTCCTTCTACAGAGGTGGCAAGCAACCTGCGCCTTCTCAGAGGTAGCTGTCCTCCGCTGATTCCTAAAGCATAAGAGGAAAGCATGTAAAACTGGGTCCAGTTTAAGGAGTCTTAGGTGCTTCTGAGTTCACTCTTAAGAAGTGGAAAGATTATCTAGAAAAAGGAGGGAGAACAATGAGCTAACCACAGAAGAAGCTGTCCTCTCAGGTATCTAACAGCTTTCACCCTAACTGGATATGATACACCCGCACTGTTTTTGAAAATAACTCTGCAATTGGCCGCCTACTCTCAGCCCAGTGGTAAGGGCAGAATTCAGCATTCATTGAAAGAGATCCAAGATCCACTCATGCCTTGGCCCCTTGGTGTTACCAGGGGGCAAAGGATGAACCATTACCTTGAGCAAAGGTCTTTCTCAGTGGGAATTAGTCATGCCCAACTTCACTTTCTCTTCATTTTCCACATCATAACCTCCTCTCCTATGGTACCTGAGAAAGAGAAGTTTTGTGAGCAAGCCCTGCTGCGAAGATAAAGTAGAGGGCCTGGAACAGGTCTTTCCAAAGAACTCTGCCAAGATGGCTCCCGTCATTACATGGAAAAGCCAAAGGGAATGACAAAGACTTCAGCTTCCCTGAGAAATGTATGAATCTAATATTAAGCTATCTTTGTTTGTTTTGTTTTTTGAGACAGGGTCTCACTATGTCATCCAGACTGGCCTTGAACTTGACATGATCTTCCTGGCTTAGCCTCCCAAATGCTGAGATTTCAGGTGTGCATCACCATGCCCATCATAAACAGCTTTTACATCATGAATTTGATCATCGTGACATCCTATGAGGCAAAGGGACAGAGTGTCCAATCACTGACAGGTTATATTTCTCAGAAAGACAGGTAAATTGTTTTGGGTTTCCCTCACTGAGTAAAATTGCTTGAAAACAGACATAGGTTGCATAATAGTTCTTCCCAACCCAGGACATACCTGGACAGGAGTTCCAAAAGCCTCACAATCAAAAGAATATACCAATAGTGCCACCATGGCTTCATTGATCAACCATACATTAACGCCATCAAAGAACAGAGCCAGGCGAGAGAAATGTATGAAGAGGTGACGCCACAAATGTGAGGGGCAGAATCTTCTATGGCAGTGGTAGCAAACCTAATGAATGTGTGCTATTTGTTTTTCTTTTAAGACAAAAGATGTTAATGTATGCACTGTTTTTTCTAAACTAAAAGCTTAGTATTATTCAGGTTTAATTGCAGTGTTGGCACTTTGGGTTTGAGTTGCAGTTTGGGCACTCATCTCTAAAAGGGTCACTGCCATCACTGTGCTAGCCCTGCAAGGGTTCTTTGGGCTCTAGATACTGGACTTGTGTCATGCCAGAGATGCTACGTTTGTGGAGAAGCTACACCCAGGAACAAGCTCCAGAAGTGGGAGCATGAGAAAGGGGTTCGTGTGATGTCTTGGAACACAATTTCAAAGACTTTGGAAGATCCAGGAGAAGGAGGAAGGGGAATGATTTGCAGAAATAGCCACCAGGGGCCCCCCAACACTCACCTAAACATGAGAAGTCCAACGATGACAAGCAGACAGACAGACGACAGCACCACAGCCACTACGGCCAGGATAGTGGTGTGATCATACGTATATAAGCGATTCTCCACCGGGAGGCTCAGTCCATGGCACCTCTCTCCATGGTAACCTGGGTGGCAGCTAGTTGAAGACAGAAAAAAGAAACAGGGTCCATGGTTTGCTCTCTCATCTCTTGTCTCTCTTCTCTCTCCCTCTCCCTTCCTGCCCCCACCCTGCAAAGACCCAGCTACATAAACCAAACCCTATTCGTCACCTCCTTTGAATGCTCCACAGCTTCTTTCCCTCACTCAGTAACCACCCCTCTTCACCATTCCTTCTAGCTCGCAGGCCCCAGAGTCCTGCTCCCGGTGGAGGGAAAAAGCGAGGGAGCACTTGAAGGTCGGCATATAGACACAGACCGTGTGTGGCTGATTTACCGTGTATGTGCCAAGGCGTTCTGTTTGAAACACTGAAGAGGACTTGGGCACAAGGGCTGGGTGGGTTGAGTTTAGGGGATTCAGTATCACTCCCTCTAGTGAGGCCCCTCAACATTCTGACCCAGAAATAAACCCAGCCTTGCCCATCAATGCCTCCAGCATCCAGTCACTCCCTACCACTGCCCTATTAATAGGCCCTGTTCCTTTGCCAGGAGTCCTTTTTCTCAAATTTCTTTCACTTAACTCTCGGTTCACCCTTGGTGTGAGGACCAACCTCGTAGCTGCTGGAAGCTGGGCTATCAAACCTCCTTCATCACAGGATAAAGCAAACAAACCAAGATAACATCTTCCTGCCCAGTTGCCTTGTCAGAGCGTAAAAGAATGTCAGAAACAATCTTTTGGCTCTTGTCACTCAAGAATCAAACCATGAGGCAACTGCCTCTTCTAACACAAAGCATTTCCTTGCAGCTCTTAGAAAGACTCCAAGCTGAAGAAGCATATTCACATCCTTCTTTTTATCTAAACACGCCAGAGACCCTTTGATGTAGGTGGCAGTCCCACTCTATAGAAAGGTTGAGTGGCTTCCCAAGGTCACACAACAGGACAGAAGCATGGATGAAGATTGTCTGACCCTGAGATCAGCCTGCTGCCCACTCACATCCACAAACCCACCCGCCAGCCACAGCAGGTGGTAACGCCATCAGCCTGAAGACACAGGCCACTAGCTGCTGGAGGAAGAAGCTCTGACAACTTAGTGACCTCTCTTCTGAACCAAACCTTTTCTGTGGAAGAAACTGTGCACCTGCTGCTTCATGGCAAGGAAGTCCTTCCTGCTAGCATGGTGCCAGGGATGTTACAAGGAACAGACCTGTCCAGACCTGGCAGTGGCAGAGGGGTCTCTGTCCCTGTCTCTCCCTACCCTGCCTCTCCTGGGTGCTCTAAGGGACTGCTTCACTGCAGAATAAATGTAGACCAGGCCCTCTGCCACACGGGATAGTACACAGTGCCTTGTCTACCCTCCCATGCATCTGTCCTATCAGTCTGGGTACCAGAAAGATGACCCCTAACCTGCTCAGATATGGAGGAAATTCCTAGGAGTGTCCCTGGGAAGTCACTTGTGCCCAAGGATTAGGGATAAGAGAAATTAAGTGATTTGCCAAGCTTTACAACTAAGAAGCAGCAGGGCAGATATGTGAATCCACTCTTAGCAGATTCCAATCACCTAATAGGTTCCTGAAGCTTTCAGGTCTTGCTCTCTGACTGCATTGTTATTATTATTACTATTATCATGTATTCATAATACATGATAATAATAAAAAGCTTTAATAATAAACAGCAAACATTGAAGGCTTATTATGAGTCAAGCAGTCCAAGCTAACTGCTTTACAAGAACTAGTTCATTTAATCTCACTTATTTGTTTTGGTGTGGGTGTTGAGCCCAGGGCCTCATGATTTCATAAATCTCAAAATCATCTCTGTGAAGCAGAAGTTACTATACCCATTTCATTTTATGTATTTTTTGGTTTTTTTGAGACAAGTTCTCACTCAGTGATCCTCCTGTGTTGGCTGCCCAAGTGCTGGGATTACAGGCATACACCACCATGCCCAGCCAGTTATTCCATTTATTTATGTATATATGTATGTATTTATTTATTTAGGTCTTTTTGAGACAGGATTTCACCATGAAGTCCAGGTTGGCCTTGAGCTCACTTTGTAGCCCAGGCCAGCCTCTAATTTGCAGTGCTCCTCCTGCCTCAGCCTCCTGAGTGCTCAGATTTACAGGCATGTGTCACCATACCTGGCCCTATTCTCATTTTAAAGATGAAGTAGCTGAGGTTTCACTTCCCTGCCTGGGATTCAACATAGCACTCTGGATGACTTTAGAGACTGACTATAGAGAGAAGAGCTGAAGTTGAACCAGTTTTACATTTCAAGCCCATCATTCAAGCCCCACAGGTAGTTACTCAGATGACAGAAATAAAACTTGGTCTCAGAGTCCCGAAATTCAGTTACATAATCCCTGCACCTCCACCCTGAGTCAAAAGGATAATAATGTAAACATCCTAATATTACCTACCTTCCCCTCCCTTTGCAGCTAACTCCTGGCTTCCCCAGGGAAGGAGGGAGTTGCGTACATTCCAAGCATCCCAGGGTGGGGATGAGATCGTGTGTCTTGCCCAGAGTCAGCATCCATCAAAGTAGGACACGTTCCTCCTCTCTATATCTGTGACCCATTTCAGAACTTGTATGACAACAGACACAAGAATGCTCTAAGGCCCAGACATGTCTTCTACACAAGATTTCTCTACCTCTACTGGGGAGGTAAAGGGGACACCATGTAATGGAGAAGACATAGAATACATGAGTTTCAGACCGCTTCTGCTACTATTTCTAGCCAGGCAATTTTGGGCAAGTCACGTTACCTTTCTGTGCTTTCATTTCCTTATGTAAAACACAGAAACAATAAATGCCCAACTCATAAGAATATCATGAAAAGATCAAAGAAGATATTTATGGGTGAAAGTATGTTGTAAAGGCCAGGTTTCCCATATGTATAGGCCATTCTACCATCCAACTGCAGAAGGTACTGCCCACATCCCAAGAATGAGGCACCCAAGTCAGGTGGAGCCAAAAGAATGGGGCTGGCCATTGCTTCTTGGCATATGCCATCTGTTTCTCTCCTAGCACTGGGTCCTCCCCATGCCAATGGCCCTCAGGTTTCCTCCAGCCACAGGAAACTCTGCAGTCAATTATTGGGTCAGCAGCCAGTTAAGAGCCCCAGGAAGCTACTCTTTGTGGGTAACTTTTGGCTGCTGACGCAGAAAGGTTTTCCGGTTCATGGTGGTTGCACAGAGCTGGTTTAGGAAGTAAACTAGTCACAAGCTCACCACTGCAGCTTGGACACACCCTGCTTGGCAGTTCCAGGGTCTAGAGCAAGAAGGAGCCACAAAGTGTCTCAGATGTAGGTATACAGATGTCATATTGCCCCAAACCAGGAGTTCTGTATCTTCTTGCTGCTTTATGCCCTGAATACAAAGGGCTAGAGATAGAGGGCAGTTAGACTAGACAAAAAAGTCCTGGTCCAGCCCATGAAAATCTTTCCAGGAACCTGACATAAAGACTTCAAGTCAGATTGCTATGCTCTTAGGCTAGTAAAATGTCCTCTAGAACAACTGCTCTTTATAAAATCCTACTAGAACCTTAAAAGTAAACACTGAAACTGTGAGGTAAAGGAGAGATGGCATCATGATGATCACTATCGCTATCCCTAGGACTGGAGAGGCAGCCCTGGGGACATTTACCAGGTTCTCTGAGTTTAGGTGGTCAGTTAAACCCCACTCTTCAGGAAAGCAGCTTACAAGGCTTCTCAGCCAAACAGCAGAAGCCCTACATCCAATTTGGCCCTGACAAGTTCCTGGTCTCACTCTATATTTTTTTTTCTTTTTTCTTTTTATCGGTACCGGGGATCGAACTCACGACTGCCTGCTTGCAAGGCAGGCGTTTATGCCGCTGAGCTAAATCCCCAGCCCGGTCTCACTCTATCTTGACCACACTCAGAGTAACTTACTCCACTCTGTGCTAATGATGCCATTTTACAAATTTAAGATAAACATTTCCTGCTCTATCCTAAGACATTCGGAGGGATGATATGGGGACTTTCTGTGTCTTTTTTTTTTTTCAGACAGAGTCTCATTATATTGCCCAAACTGGCCTTAAACTCTCAGGATCAAGTGATCCTCCCACTGAGGCCTGATTTGATGGATACTGGCTTGGGGCAAGACATGAAATCTCATTCCTACCCTGGGGTGCTTGGAATGTACTTAATACAGTCCTCCTTCTCTGAGGAATCCAGTAGTACATGTCACCATGCTTGGCTTCTACGCTGCTCTTAAACAACTTCCAATACCAAGTTTCTGAGAAAGATGTCATAGGAAAAGACAGATTGACTATGGGCATGGTAGGGAGATAAGTCTGCCTGCCAACTGCCAAATATAAGGTAACGCTGGTATTTGTGACTGGTCACACTTACTTACAACCTCAGCCTCTCAGGAGCTAGAGGCAGGAAGATCATAAGCTCAAAATCACAACTTAATGAGATCCTATCTCAAAATAAAGTATTTAGAAGAGATGCAGGGCAGCTAGCCTTCTGGATAGGATAGTGAGCGTCCTCAACTTTCCAGAGTGTATAGGTTACAAGTGCCCTAGACTCTGCCTGTCTGCAAGAAAGAGAGGATGTTTGCAGCCTGACGTGAGAAGTTGGCCTTAGGCACAGTGGTGACATTATGCCTACCAGGCAGCATGGCAGTGCTGTCATCCCTGAGGGACTGCCAAGGCAGCCACTTGCTGGGCTTGGCCTAGGAGAGGCTGAGGAACCCATGACCCCCCCCACCCACACTCCCACCCAGGGAAGGAGTGATGCTGCCTGACTGAGGGCTGATGCCAGTTTGGGTTTAGCCCATGAAAATCTGCCCAGGAAGCTGACATAAAGTCTTCCATTTCCTTCTAATCCTGCACAAAGGACGTGTTCTCCCAGTGACATGGCCAAAAGCCAATACCTTCCATGTCCCACCACTTGGCCCTTGTGGGGTGAGACAGAAGGGAGGAAGGCTTTCACTTTGCCCCATGACGATTCCTCTCTATACGGTCCTGACATGTCTTAAAAGCAACCCACATTGCTCACTCTTGTGCACACACACACACAAGTATTCACTCATCTGCACATGTGACCAAATATACTTTACACCTGCCTGCAGGAGCACCACTCCACCCAGGAACCTGGTGTGTTATGTTTCCTACCAGTGTCTCCCTCTGCAGTAGGACATGAGGCAGGAATGAAGGTCCTGCTTCCAGGTGTCAGCTTTCCTAGCCACACGCTTATTTCTGGGTAAGCAGGAAATGTCCTCAAGGATTAAAGAGCGTCACAACCCCATACCACAGGAAATTGCATCCTCTTTGGTGGTGCTGGAGCCTTCCGTTGACTAAAAATACTTCCCTTCCTCCCAACTTCCCCCAAGAGGTTGAGGAACAATCATGTGGCTGACGAGCATGCTGACGAGATTCCATCCTACAAAGGGTCACTTACACGCATGATGGAGCCCGGAACTCCTTCAGATATTTGCATTCTCCATGAATGCAGAAGTCCTTGTATTTCCGAAGACATGGGTCTCTCTTCTTCCCTAACCCCTTGCCTTTCTTCTTTCTTTTCCCATGCTCTTCTTTGCTTGGTGTGGCCAGAGCTTGTGGTTTAGAGGAGAAATCAACTGCAGGAGAAAGGCACCTGTTAAGCTTTTGACCTCTCAAGGGAAGATCCATCCAGTATGGTCTTTGGAAGGACTATATACCCTTTGTTTTTTTTTTTTTTTTTTTAATTTTTTTTTTTGTCTTTTTTGTTTTTTATCGGTACCAGGGATCGAACTCACGACTGCCTGCTTGCAAGGCAGGCGCTTATGCCGCTGAGCTAAATCCCCAGCCCCATATATACCCTTTGACCCTGCCTGAATGAGGTCAGAATTGTGCAAAGGTGCCTTGGCCCAGAGCCTCCAAGGACTAAAAAAAGAATGGGCAAAACTGTCAGAACTCTGAAGCTAAGGAAGGTTTAAGAACTTCATTCCAAACCAGGCATGGTAGTGCACACTTAATCCCAGCACTTGGGAGGCTGAGACAGGAATACTGCTGAGAGTTTGAGGCCAGTCTGGGCTACAAAGTGAGCTCAAAACTAGCTTGAACTGCAGAGCAAGACTGTGTCTCAAAAAACAAAACAAAAAACAAGAACAAAAACAAAAAAAATCTCATTCTAAGAATGCTTGAGTAACTACAGCTTGGATTACCAATCTCATCCTTGCCCCACTACTCAGCTCCTACTCCAACTTCTTCATTCTATGAAGTCCCCCACATCAACTTAATCCTATTTTGGCCTTCAATCAGCATCATTTCCTGATGCTGCATGCAATGACCCACTTGCAGGAAGATAGAATCACAGATAAAAATTGGTTTTGCAAAAGGCACCAGGATATTTTGGGGTGGAAGGATGCTAACATAAGAATGTTTATGTCTTCAAGTACCCTCCTCTGGGTTCCCATTAGTACTGTGGTTCCCATTGTGTCAGGGAACCACAAGTTCAAGACAGACCGTGACTCCAAAACATCTGGCTATCCCTGGTAAAGGGTTTTGCTTTTCCAACTTCAAATAAAATATTTACCCTGCTTTATGTACTTTATAATTTACCAATTTTCTCTAAGATTCATTTACATTTATCCCCAAATGTCCTGGCTATGGCTTTCTGGGATAAGGAATACAATATATACAAGGGATAGAGAGGAAAAGTAAGGAATCACCTAGAAGGAGCTGGACCTATGATAATGGTTCCCTTCTTTCCAAGCTTTAGAGGCTCAAGGAAAAAACAATCTTACCCAGACATGCATCTGGAACTGATCATAGATTATGCCCATTAGTCCTGGGATCTGACGCCAACCTCTTTACCACCTTTCCCCCAATAATAAAGAGCTGCCAAGTCCATAGCTACAGCCTGTATCTGATGAAAGGCTGAGCATAAGTAATACATTGGACTGGAGACCTAGAATTATCATGCTGGAAGTGATTTCAACAAACATCATGGCCTTTCTTCTTTTTTTTCCTCTTCCATTTTCAAGATGAAACCCTTGAGTTTGGGAAAGGCAATGACTTGCCCAGGATTATGCAGGACTGAGATTAGGTTGGTGGTCCCTAGTCTAGTCCCTGTTCCTTTTAGAGCTCAGAGGCTGAGGCAGGTAGTCAGAGGAACCCAGTGAACAGGAAAAGCAAGGCAAGAGGGCCAAGTCAATCAGAATCAGAAAAAGGAGGGAGAAATTGGCAGGATGACAGCCAGGTTCCTTCAAGGGGGAGCAGTGAGTCAGGTCCACAGAGGTATGAGGAGCAGCCATGTGGGTGGGGAGTGAGTCACAACTCTGCCCAGCCCTGGCCAGCCTAAGAGAAGAAAGCCAGGAAAATCTAGGTTTTTCAGGGCACTGGAGATCCCAAAAATCACTGGCAGAAGATGAAGCGTGGGAGCTCGAGCTCAGCTTTGGAGCAGACCTTAATTTATACAAAGCTGAGAAAGCACCTTAGGGAAGCTCCCACTTAGGAGGGAGAAAGGAAGCAGAGCAGGAGGTGGAGCTAGAACAGGTGGATATCTTTCCAACCAAATATAGTCATTCCTGGCCCACAGGGCTTAGTTCTGCTCCACCCCTGAGAATCACTGCAGGTAGCCGGGGCAGGGACTCCAGCAGGCCCTAAGTAACTGCCCTATGCCTTTGCCCAGCTACAGGAACATATGCTGGTTAGAGGGACTCAAGGGCCCCCCCCCCCCAGTCTTCTCGGGGATGCAAAGAAATCTCCAGGCTTTGAGTAATACTCAGATAGGCTACATTTCAATAGAGCCCCTGAGTAATACTCAGGCTACATTTCAATAGGACCCCAGAGCTCACCATTCATAGCCTTCTTTAGAGGTGCTGTTCTCTCATAGGGAGTAAGAGTTCCTCATCCCATTTCCCCAACTTGGGAGACAGATGTGTGGAGGGCACTAACACTGCACATTTGCTATGTGTCTGGACATCTCCACATCTGTTCTCTCTATTTTGTACTTAATAGTCACTGGATACAGGAAGTAGGACTTGCACCGATTTTCACATAAGAATCCTAGAGAAAGCATCCCAGCTATGCTTTATTCCACCACCCAGCTTACCTCAGAGGACAAGGATTGCCTGTTTCAATCTGTTTCAAAATATCCACAAGGATAGCAACCCGGCAGGTGAGATCCAAGAACAAGAAAGAGAGCTAGACCTATATTTCAAGATCTTCCACCCCCCATCAGTCTATCAGCTTTTCCTTAAGGTCTTCCAAGAATATCCGTCAACCCACAGGGGGCCCAAGAATATGAATTTCAGATCTGCTTATTCTTCAGTTGCTTATTGTGGACTAAGCATGGGGGGATCCTAGCACTCACCTTTGTACAGATTCAGATGTGACCCTTCCAAGTCCAGGACTTCCTGGGCACGGTCACCTTCCGTGGGTCGCAGCTGGTCCGCAGATCCAGCGGGAGGGTTTGGGTTTCTGGTTGCAGCCGCTAGCCCTCTCCGAAATCTCTCCACGCCCTCACCAGTCACCAACGCCGAGAGTACTGCGTTTGAGGGGAAAGGCCACATCAGACCCTCAGCCTAGATCTCGAGCCACCACGCACTGATGTGGATGCCTGCTCGCCAGTGCGCACGGGCCCCACCAAGTGGCGCGCGCCGGGGGCGCTGCAGCAACCTTTCCCATGCCCCCAGCAAGGCGCCCCCATCCCCCGCCCCCGACCTCTGAGGGCGTCAACAGCTCTGTTACCTGCAGCTAGAAAAAGCTTCAGCAGTACCGACGGCAGCAGCTTCATGGTCCCGGACCCGCAGGAGACGGCGAGGCAGCGATCACTTGGGAGGCGGTGGCTGCTGGGCGCGGGTAAGCGGAGCCAGGCGGCAAGCGCACAGGAGATTCCGCCGGGCACGGTCTGCTGCCCGCTTCTGGGTACAAGCCTGGCTGGGACCTGCGCGCAGCTCGTGGCCGCCGGGCGTCTGTCTGCTGTCTGAAGGTTCACACGTCCGCCCGAGCCCCAGCACCCCGGTCAGACCAATCAACCGCGGGAGGCGCGCGGCTCCGGGATCGACTGAGCGCTCCCAGCGAGAGGCCGGGAATAAGGCTCCCGGAGGCGCCGGAGCTCCGCCCCGCCCCGCGCCGCCCCGCCTCTCCCCCCTCCCGCGCCGGGAAGCTCGCCCGGCTCGCGGCGCCTGCCTCGCAGCCCGACTCGGCGGGCGCGGCGCGGAGGGGGCGGGAGAACCCCGCGGCGCTCACATTCTTTTGGTACCAGGCCAGGGCAGCCGCGTTCTGACTGTGGGCAGGGCTACTGACCAGCAGGTGGCGGGGAACTGTTCCTACCTTTCCCCCAACCCTGTCGCTTTGTGACTGCTGTGCTAAGCGCTCTGTTACGGGCCTGGTTCTTTGGCCCAGATCTGCTCCATACTGGGGCTTTCCACTTGTGTCGTCTTCTGAGTTCATAAGCCCATAGTTTTCCCTGTCAGCACAGAAAATAGTAAACAATTTGTTGACCGTTTAAACATTATGCACAGGAATGCCAGCAGGTCTGGTATTCTATAACCAGAGATGACCACAGAGTTGAGTTGCAGGCACTTGGTGTCAAGCCAGCGAAAGCAAAGAAAGTTAGCATTCTCTCAAACGCGGGAGTGGATTTCCTCCCTAGCCTGCTTCAGGATATTTGAACTGCGAATTGTAATTCTTCGGCTTCTAAGATGGGAGAGACAGATTCCAAATAAGTCTCATACTTGTTCTTATTTTCTTCCCCAACATAAAAAAAAAAAAAAAAAAAAGTACCCTCTCCCATTGGGAAACAGCTGACCAATCTGTATTGTTCAACAGGTTGATGTATTTCTTTCAAACTATGTATTTTTACAAGAGGCTTCTGGAGTCAATGTCCCGACTCACAAAACTGACTCTCTGTTAGTATTTCAGCTTAGGGACATGCTAGAGAGAGAGTTGTTTGACATAGGGCTGGTTGGCATTCAGAGCCCTCAAAGTGTGTGCCAGCTAGAGTACTTGCCCGGTTCCGCGGTGTGTAGGGATAAAAACAGGCCCGCTATTTATACACATTCTATCCTACTCTTTCTCCCCACCCCCACCTTTACAAGGGTCAGTCTGGCTCTGCCCTCTTGAGTACCCCAGCACCCTTTCCCAGGCATAGGTTTCCATAGCACATCGGAATCACTACAGACTTGGGTTTGAATCTTGCTGTTGCTACTTACTGTCTAATCCTAGGACAGGACAGTCAATCTTATTGAATCTCTCCACATCTCTTAAATGGGAAAATAGTGATAATAATGACTTCTTTGTAGAGAGACTTTTGAGGATTGAGTGAAGGAACGCTTATAAGGCAGAATATATTATAAGCTCACAATAAATGTGATATGTTATTGTTATTATTGTTGTTGTTGTCACTAAGCATTCAACCTTGACCACTCTGTTTCCTTGGAGATCCCTTTCCCAGCTCTCTGGGCCATGCCTGTGAAGCTCTGTGCCATACTGCAGTTGGGCTGGTTTCAGACGGAAGCTCACCTGTCACCTATTTGGCCCTTAGCCACTGTGGAAATATTCCTTTGGGTAATCGGTATCGGGCCTAGAACTTCATCTAGTGGTCACCGCCCAGGCCACACCTTCATCCTCTCTCAGCAGCTGCCTGACCACCTACTTCCCAAAAAGCAAAGCCATCTATGGGTCAGAGTCCTCTCCAGGGGAGGGCGGAGGAAGACACCTCCTGACACATGACCAAATCACCTACTTCCCCCCCCACCCCTTGTTCACACCCTGCTCTCCTGTCCCAGCCTGCTTTCTCTTCCCATGCTCTGCCCTCCTGTCTCTTCACCCCCACATCAGCCCTAGCCTCATTCATGAGCCCTAGCCTCTTTCATGGGGCAACTCCAAGTTTTCATCACACCTGGGAGCCTCACCTCAGCTAGGTTTGTGTGTCAGCCAGGTTTTACAGGAAGGGCCTGGAAAAGAAATAAAAAGACACAAAAGACTTGAATTATATTTGGGATAGTCACTTCTCTTCTCAGACCTTAACTATCCTGTGGCCAAAATAAGTCACTACTCTTGCTGGGGCAACCTCTTGACAGCTCATTTATTTCAGAATTCCTGGCCACTTTTTAGGCAATGGGAACATAACAATATATCGAAAACCTCAGGAGGCTGAGGTAGGAGGACCACCTCAAGTTCAAGCCCAACCCGAACTACAGAGCAAGACTGTGTTTCAAAATGAGCAAACAAGCAAAAACCAAATGGAAAAAAAAAAAGCACCAAATAACAAATAACAAAATAAAACAAGACGAACAGTCAGCGTTGTGCTTTCTCAGAGTTTATAGAAGGATAGCAGGCAACGTGTCATGTAAATAAACAAGGAAAATATACCCTATACTGGTAAATGCTAAGATGAAAATTAAAGTGATGTGCTATCGGATGATGCCTCTCACTGCCCCAAATTTAGATTTGATGATGGAGCAGGTGTCATGTAAACTGAGGCCTGAGTGAAAAGGAGGCACATTTGTGATCACTGTGGCAAAAGCACTGCAAGCCATGCAAGAGTGCAAAGACGGAGGCAGAAACAAATTTGGGGCATTCAAGGCATAGCCAGAAAAGGAAGGCTATGAAAGGCCACTGGGACAAGGCGAGGGCAGAGATGAGAGAATGCTACACACCAAGAAAGACCTGGATTTTGTTCTCTATCATTGCCAAAAACGAGACGTCAATAGGAAAGCACAGTTACCAAGATTCTTCCATATCCTCTGCTCCTGCTGCCCAGCTCCCAGCCACCTACACTGGTTGTCAAGTGCCGGGGACACAATCCTAAGGCCAGCAGAGTTTAGGTCAGCAACTCTGATTTCCTTGACTGTCTGTTGACCATATGAAAACTGAAGCTTGGGCACTACTGGCTGTTAGCCACCAGTGAACCAAAAGAGGGCAACTGCAGAGCAGAACCCTAGCGCCCTGCTTTTCATCCCATGTTGGGGTCCCAGACCTCTGCAAAGGCAGGCCCCAAGGAACTGGGAGTGCTGCTGGCTCACTACTAAACTGCAAAATCATTAACTTGGGAAGAGCACTTGCAAACCAGTGCATATGACCTAGAAGATGGGTGACAAGAAAGAGAATAGGACTTGGAGGAAAGCTAGCCAGGTAACTGAGATGTTTACACTTGTAAATGGGTCCCCCAACCTGGCAGTGTATCAAAATTACATGAGAATGTGGTAAAGATACAATAGAAGCCAGGTGTAGTGCATGCCTGTAATCCCAACACCACTAAGAAACTGAGGCAGGAGAATCGCAAGTCAAGCCCAATCTGGGCAATTTAGGGAGTTAGTTAGACTCTATCTCAAAACAAAAAGAAAAAATTAAGGGCTAAAGATATAGCTCAGTGTGAAAACTATGGGTTCAATCCCCAGTTCATGAAATAAGAAAGTGAGAGAGAGCAAGAGAATCCAGCTCTACCTTACTCCCCCTAAATAAAAATCTCTTAAAGTGGCGCATATGTGTGTCAGACAGGTAATTCCAGTTCAGAAGCACTGGTCTACACAGTTCATCAAGATAGTATGTTGAACATTTGGACATAATTTGTACCTCTGAAGAAGAAAAGTTGTGAGGACTGACAACTCCCATGCTCAGCATTTCACATGCTTTACCTTGCTCGATCATCCTAAAACTGAACACTGTATTTATATCACGATTCCCATTTTAAAGGATTGAGGTTAAGTGGTAACGGCCCAGAGTCACGCAGCTAGTGATATGCTTGCTCAGTTTGCATCCCTTGTTTTTATTTGGGTTTTTGCTCTTCAGCTCAACATTATCTGAGCAAATGGATGAGAAAAAGGCAGACTGCTTTCTGCTGCAGACAGTGACATAATCAGCTTTGCTGAGGTTCTGCCCTTCATCTGTCCTGAGGTGTGATGATGAGAATCTCTGACTCACTAGGAAACAGTCCGGAAGCATGATTAGGGAAAGAGAACAGGGCAGCAAGTGAAATGGGTACTCCTCGGAGTCATGCAATTGTAGGTGCAAGTTTTGGTTCTGCTGGGATTTTTTGTTTTGTTCTGGTTTTTTTTAGATTTCTAACTTTAAATATTTTACTTGATTTTTTTTATCCATAGTTTGCTCTTGAAAAATGAGGACAATACTAGTAATTATTAGTATAGGGCTTTTGTAATAATTAGATTAGATCAGATCAGGTACATAAAGTAGAATATGACATACAATACATTGTAGATACTTAATGACAGCTATTTTATGGACAATTTCATTTCTGTCTCTCTCTCTCCTTTTTTCTTTTCTTTTCAAGTGGGAGTCTGAATAAAATGCTGCTATTAGGGGCAGAGGGCAGGTGGTCCCTGCTGAGAGATGGCCATGCTTATCAAAGAAATGCGGGATCTACCAGGCCACCCAGAGTTTTGGAAATTGTACTCCAGGACTGCAATCTTGGTTCAAAGCTCAGAGAAAAGTATGTATCCTGGGGAGAGTCAATTCAGTTGCCTTCTCTTTCCACTCTGATGGGGAGACATCAATCCATCCTCTGCTGGGTTGGGCAGGAGCCTAGGGGGAGGCTTAATTGGGGGTCCCACCATTGGGTGCCTACGAATCCAGAGTTACCTAAGAATCAAGCTGGAGGTCAATGTTTTTGTTTTGTTTTGTTTTTTGAGGTCATTGTTTCTTGACCTGTCACTCTATCTGAGTCAGTGGATTCTGCAGTTTGGGCTGTGTGTCTGGTTTAGAATTTAGGTCTGGTCTTTAGAGTCCCCTTACAACTCTTTATGTTGGCTGGGGGCACTTGGAGGTATGTGCTCCACACACACAAGGGGATGGATGGGCTCTGATGTCTGCTTTGAGCCAAGGTCCATTTGAATGAGATAAAGAATGAGGCAGAAAGAGGATTTTTGTTTTTTAAATGGGGGAGGGGAGGTTTCCAAGAATCCTCTTAATTTCAGATGTCAGAGAAGGGACATTTAAAATGTGCCGAATTCCCTTCTTTTGAGTGATAAACATCTCCAGACACAGATATTTGGCCTTGACCATTCCCCAACATAGATGGTTTGCTGCCAGCAGGGAGGGAACAAATGATTCCTCCCTCATCACACAGCCATTTCACTCTCAAGCCTTAGATTCTTCACTAAAAGAATGAGGGGTTGAAACAATGGTGCTATATTTAGTCCATCATGAATTGTTTTTTGTCATGCTGCTGTCCAAAGGTTTCTTGAGACAATTTTGTGATAATCTGCAGTGCCTGATGATCCACAAGTCAGCTTCTCAGCCTACGAGTGGAAATAACAACCTATGGGGGAAGGTGACAGACTCTGAAGGAGATAGCATCTTTGAAACCCTTAGTAAAATGCAAGGTTCTAAATAAATAAGTCGATACAGATACCCCTATTAGGCAATTTTCCACTGCCTAATTTTGGAATGCAGTCACATCATGCTATGTACTGAGAGTGTGTACATTCAGTTCCCATTACAAATGCAGTCCTAGAGCTGTAATTTAACAATTATTTACATACTGTTTTATAATTTAGGATTTGATGTCTGCAAAGAAAGAGATACTGCCCCCTGGAGGATATTCTGGGAATTTGTGGGGAGACTTTTTAGTTGTCACTGGGGAGTTACTACAAGTTTGGGAGAAAGGTGGGCAGGTAAACTCAAGAACTGCCATGCGTTCCATGTTTTTTCCTATACTTTAAAAAAAAATGTCAGGGCTGGGGATTTAGCTCAGCCCCATAAACACCTGCCTTGCAAGTGTGTGGTCCTGAGTTTGATCCCCGGTACTGATAAAAAAGAAAAAGACAAAAAAAAAAAGATGTTGGAAAAAATGTCCTTTTGGACACACAAACTGGTGAAAAATTTGACTATAATTCTGTGAGCCTGGAACTATCTCTAATCACAATCCTTCTGCCTCAACCTTTTGAGTGCTGGGATTGCAGGCGTGCACCACCACGCCCCTCTCCCTAGTACTAGAAGTCTAGGTCAGAGGGGCCTCAGAAAGTCTGAGTCACAGCAATTTATAGCAGGCCCAGGTGGTTTCCTCCTGCACACCCAATTTTTTCAATACTTCATCCTCTTTCCCTTCAAAGGCCTTCACCTTTGTGAAGGGGTATGGGCACTGGAAAGATCAGAAGCAGATTCCAACTGTCAGGGCTCTCTCCCAATTTTGGCTGGATCTTGGTGGTCTGGGGTTAAGACGGGATTAGGGAAAGGTCCAAAGCTCCAGTGCACAATCTCTCTCCACATGCTGCCTTCCTATGTTGTATCCATTGCTCAGAGCAGAGGCTTTGAAGCTCAGCTCGGTCTGAGGCATCAGACTGACCCTCTATTGAGCCCTGAGTAGATTGAGACCCCAATTCTGTTTTAAACAAGATAGCTCCCTGAGACTCAGTTCCTCATTCAGAAGTGGGGATGATAGCTAACTCAAAGGGCTACTGTAAAGAACAGGGTGGTGTGGTTAGAGTTTTTCGGCACAATAAAGGAGCAGAATATAAAAGTAAAAGTGGCCTTTATTCCAAGGATGTGGAGAGGAGCCCATAACTGGGAGGGGCCTGGGTTTTCCTCTGCCTGGATATGGGGATATGGGGCATATGTAACTTTGACCAGGGGTGGTACTTAGGGAGGACATTTGTGACGCTCAAGGAACTGATTGGAATTTTCTTTGTGTGCACTGGGAAAGGAAAAAGGAAGTTGTAATAGGGAAAGGATGAAGTGACCTCTGGGTAAACATTCCAGATTTGGCCTTCCACTGCCATAACGTCCTGTAATTTATTCTAGGGAAAAACTCTTTCATTCCCGTCTTTTTATTGTTAGGAAAAGGGCGGGGTCTCACTCTCTTACTATTTCCTGCTGAAAAGGGGCACTGTACTGGGTTTCAGGAAGGTTGATGGGATGATGGTTGATGCCCATGTAGAAGCTGGTACCAGGTGTTTCAGCCAGGACAACTTCATCATTGGTGAATGCTCACATCCTAGACTGGGGAAACAAAAAGACAAGGTGCTATGAAGAGGCAGGCCACTATCATATTTAAGGACCCAGGAGAGGTAGAAGGAAAGATACCCTTGATCTAAATGTGTTGTTCCATCAGGGTCATGGTGAGGTAGAATCTAAAAAGTAAGTGTGGGGTTGGGAGGGGTGAAGTTATGAGAGGTAATATTCCCCCATCTGAAAGGGTAAAAGTTAAAAGTGTAGGTAGGTAGGGCTCGTCTTTGGTATAGGAGTTGAACTGGAAAGAATAAGAAGCATGAGAAACATAAGGCCTGATGACTGAATCATGTTTGGGAAATTATAGAGTAGGGGTGGGGTGGGGAGGGTCATGGCTGTGTCATTATAAGGGAGATAAGTGGCTAGACCCACAGGGGTCTCACTTTCACTGAACAGCTGAGGGTAGAGAGAACTAAGACAGTCGTCCTGTGGAACAGCATGAAGACAATTTTACACACGATATGGGAGTCTTTAGGAAAGACTGCCAAGAGTCCTACTGTAAAAAGAAATAATTAATAGAATGTAAGGAATTAGGAACCAAACTGGATAACCAAACATGACTTAGCCTGAGAGTTGTGGCTGTGAGGCCTTGGTGAGACAGAGATGGGTGGGAGATAGAAGGTGAGATGACCACTCAGGATGTTTAGATTCAGGGTTAGGAGGACACTGCTTAGCATGAGTGATGTGGAACCAGGAAGCAGTCCAGTGACTTTGACTGCTGTTGGGGTTACCAGGAAGAGCAGGTAGGGGCTGCTCCACCTTGGTTGCAGTCCGGTGGATTTAGACAATTTGAGATAAATTAGGTCTCCTGGGGATATGGGAGGATCTGGCTTGATCCCCTCAGAGGGCTGGGGAAGGCAGAGATCAATCAGCATGTTGTCATAACAAAGGTCAGAGCAAGGAGAGGATTGGGATGTGGTTAGCAAGAGGAGGGAGACTTTGGGGGGTAGGAAGATTGTACAGTAGGAATGGTCATCCATACATGAGTCTAAAAGGGCTTAAAACTGTAGGAGCCCAGGGAAGTGCCCCGAGCTTGGCTAAAGCTAGGGTTAGAAGTTGAGGCCAAGGTTGGTGCAGTTCTAAAATGAGTTTTGTGAAGTGTGCTTTTTGAGGCCATTTGATTTTTCTACTTTTCCTGAGGATTGTGGGTGGTATGAAATGTGTAGGCCCCAGGTGATATATAATCTTGAGAATACCTGTTGAGTGATCTGAGAAATAAAGCCTGGACCGTTATCTGACTGAATACTCTGAGGTAGACCAAACCTTGGGGTGATTTCCTGTAACAGGACTTTAATAACTATATCAGCAGTCTCCCTGGTTGTGGGAAAGGCTTCCACCCGTCCTGAAAAAGTACAAAGAAAGGTGAGAAGATATTTGAGAGTTTTGTGGTGGGGTGTGTAAAATCGACCTGCTAGTCCTGACCAGGGGTGTGTCTGCAAAACTGGTGAGTAGGAAAGGAAGGGGGTGCTATGTGTCCCTGAGGAGAGGTCCTAGCACAGAGATGACAGGTGTGAGTAATCTGAAGAATCATAGCCTTTAGAGAAGGATGTATAACTACTGGGGCTAAGAGTCTGTATGGAGCCTGTGATCCTCTACCGAAACAGTTATGTAAGTCAGTGATGGTGTCTAAGGCCTGCTGATCTGGGAGAACAAGTTTTGATCCCTGGAAAATCCATCCCTGAGTGTTTGTATGTAACCTAGTCTGTGAAGTAATTGTGGTTGCTTTGGTAAATAATTAGGTTGAGGTAGAATGTTTGGGGTTAATGGGGGAAGATGAGAAGGATAAGGCCTTTGTGCAGCTAACTTGGCTTGTGAATCTGCAAAGGCATTGCCTTGAGCAATGAGATCTGTAGAATTCTGGTGTCCCCTACAATGAATAACTGCTGCTTCCTTTGGGAGTTGTGCTGCTTTTAGGAGTTTAAGGATAAAAGGTACATTAATGATGGGGGTTCCCTGAGAGTTGATAAAACCCCTTTCTTGCCAGACAGCAGCATGGGAGTATAAAATGATAAATGTATACTTTGAATCAGTGTATATATTTATGACTTAGTCTTTTGTTAGTGTAAGAGCCCTTGTAAGGGCAATAAGTTCTGCCCTCTGGGAAGATGTCCCAGGTGGCAGTGGATTAGTCTCTATGACTTTTTTGGTACCAGGGATTGAATTCACAACCTAGAGCTTGCCAGGCAGGCACTTATGCTGCTGAACTAAATCCCTGGCCCTTCTCTATGACTTTTGACTGGTTAACTATTGTATATCTTGCTCTCTTTTGTTTGCCTGTGTTTGTTGAACTGCCATCTATGAACCATGTGTCAAAGGCTAGAGAGAGAGGTATGCTACTGATGTGAGGGAAAGGGGTGGGAGTCATCTGTAAGACCTCAAAACAGTCATGGATGGTGGCCTTCTGAGGTGGGAAGGAAAGTTGCCACATTAAGAGGACCACTAGTTGTAATAGAGATAGAAAGGTCCTGAGAGAGGGCTAGATGTACCTGTTGAAGGTGAGAAGGGATCATCAAGTGGGGAGTGCCTTATGATGTGAAAAAAGCTCACTTAGATGATGAGGTGAGTGTACTGTAATAGACTACCTTCATGCAAACTTTTTAGCTTCTTGTGTCAGTAGTGCTGCAGCTGCAAGGGCTCAGAGACAAGATGCCCGTCCTTTTACTGTATTGTCTAATTGCTTTGACGAGTAGTCTACAGCTTGAAAACAAGGTCCCTTTTTGTGTCCTGGTACACTGACAGCATTATGACCCTGAGAGGTAGTGTATAGAGTGAAGGATTTAGTGGGGTCAGGAAGGGTAAGGGCTGGAGCCCTTAGGAGAGCATTTTTTAATTTAGGAAAGGAGGCATGTATGGGCATACTGGGGTCTAGGGGTTGTGATAAGGGGCCCTTAAAAGCTTTGTATTTGCAGGGTTTGAGGTCAGAGCTGCAAGGTCAGCAGCAAGAGCTTGGCTAAAGAAATGATAACTGTCTCTGAACCCTTGAGGGAGCACTGTCCAAGTAAATTGTTGAGACCTGAGAGTGTCTGGGGAAGGTTAAAAAAAATCTTTAAAATCTATAACTGTAAAGTGAGTGGTGGAGGGAGGGATATGAGAGAGCATGGTATAAGGGTTTGGCACCACTGGGTGAACTGGAGTAACAGCATTATTGATTACCAAAGGTCTTGTACTAGATGATAAGACCCATCAGGCTTGAGTACCAGGAGTATTGTAGGGTGAATGGTTAGGTTTAGGAAAACCATTTTCTAAAAGGTACTTGATTATAGGGATAAGTCCCCATAGATTTTTGGGAGCTATGGGATATTGGGGAATGCAAGGAAAAATTGAAGGATCCCTGAAATGAATTAAAATAGGCATGGCATGGGTAGCTTAGGTGGGATTGGAGATATCCCAAACTATAGGATCGACCAGAGAACAAAGAAGGGGAGGGGATGGCTTTGCGGTGCATTGTGAGGGTGTTTGGAGGACTAGCACTGTGGGGAGGGAGAAGATAAAGGAGAAGTTAAGCTTTTGAAAAAGATCCCTACCTAAAAAGAGTGTGAGACATGTTGGAATTATTAGGAAGCTATGAGTAAAGAAGAGAGTCTGGAACCTGCATAGAATAGATCCTGTCTGCAGAGGTTGTGTAGGCTGGCCCATCAAAACCCACTACAGAGACTGAGGACTTAATACAACAGCCTGAAAACTCAGGAAGTACACTATAAGTTGCCCCCGTATCTACAAGTACAGATAATGTCTTACCTGAGAATTCCAGTGAGACTTGAGGCTCCGAAAAGGATACCTTAAAGGGGGCTGTGAGCCCCAAGCCCTGTCAATCTTCAGCAGCAAGTCCAAGTAGAACAGTCAGCAACAAATCCAGTGGTGATGAGATCTCCTGTGAGGGCAAGGAGTTTAGAGGATGGCTTACCTTCTCTCTGGTGGCTAGGACAGTTGCTCTTCCAATGGCCCTTGAAGTTGCAATAGGGGCAAGGCCCCAAAGGAACACCTGGGTTGGGGCATTCTGTTGCCCAATGTTTTTCCTTGTTGCACTTGAAGCATGGTCTGGGAGGGGCTCAGGCAGCTCTGCCTGGTTTTGGTTTTCCTGTCTTGGGACCCCCAAGTGCCACTACTAAAAGATCAGATTGATATTTAGCAAGTTTCTTTTTTTATGCTTCTTTTTTCTTTTTCTTTTTCTTTTTTTTTTTTTTTTTTGAATTTTTTCTCTGTTGTTGAAAGCATGGAAAGTGATATTAAGAAGTTCTCCCTAAAAAATAAAATAAAAAAGAAGCTCTCCCTGTGGGGTTTGAGGGCCAAGTTCAGCCTTTTATAACTTTACACAAATATCAGGAGCAGACTAAGAAATAAAATAAGAATTAATAACAATTGTCCCTTCATGAGAGTCTGGGTTTACATGAGTAAACATAATTAAGATGTCCCTAAGCCGATTTAGGAACACAGCTGGATCCTCATTAGCCTCTTGGACCTGTTCTAAAAACTTGTTATAGTTAGTATGTTTGTGAGCTACTTTATTAAGGCCCACAATTAGACATTCAATCACCTTATGTATTTTATAAGAACCTTCTCTGTTTTGGTAATTCCAGGTAGGATCCTGTTTGGGCACTGCAGTAGGCCCAGGATCATTCTCAGCAGTATTTGTCTTATGTCTGGATCAGCTTCTTCTCAAGCTGCTTGTCACAGCTGAGCTCACTCTTGTGAGCTGAGGGTGGTGTTCCGAATCACATAAATATCCTTGAATATAAATTATAACAATTAGTTATAAATTCAAATTCTTTAGTATAATTCTGTGGGTCAACAGAGAAGCAACCTAATTTATGGCTAATCTGAGATAGGTCGAAGAGGGGAAAAAGGGACTAATCCCTTAGGGCCAGCCTACTCTCGAAGTGGGAATAGAGATTGAGGCCGAGAAGGCTGTGGAGTAGGAGGTGTAGATGGCCACCAAGCGGCCAGCTCCCAGCAAGTGTATGGGGGCAGTTACCTGGTGATCGACTACAAAATGGCCACTCATCACCATGTGACAGGGAAACACAAGATGTCGACTGATTACTGTGTGACCCACAGCAAGATAGCAACCTACACAAGATGGCGACTGGTCATCATGTGACCCGCAACAAAATGGTGCTGCTGGTCACATAATGAGGGACTGCAAGATGGCACCCATTGACCCTGTGACCTGTCACAAGATGGTGGCACATTGTCAAGTGGTGGAGGGCCACAAGATGGTGGCTGTCCTCCATATGAGCTGCAGTGAGATGGCTGCTGAGAACGATGTGGCCTGCTAGGTGGTTGAAACCCACAAGACCAAGTATGGTGAGCTGGCGGGGAAAATGGTGACACAGGAGTAGGGGACAAAGAAGAGCTGTCCAATGGAATGGATGACTCAGGGGATTGAGAAATCTGAGATTGGGGAGAGAAACTAAGGGAGGGTTAGAGGCTACTGGGGGTAAGGAAAGGGGAAAAGACCGGGCACAGAAACCTTTGGCTGAGAAGGCTGCAGGATTGATCTTGGAGATATGGAGGAGGGGGAGTAAAAACAGGAGGCACATCATCTAAGGGGTCTGGTGGGGAAGAGAGGAAAGTTCCTGGTAAGTAGAGTTGGCTAGAAATATTTGGGCTGCCTTACATGACTGAATGAGTGAAGATCATGTCCTTAGAGTAAGGTAGGCCTCTATATACGGGATTTCTGCTAACTTGCCACCAGTGTAACAAAAGTTATATAAATTTTGAAGAGTGCAGGGGTCAAACGTCCCCCCGTTAGGCCATGGGCTGCCATTAAGCCAGTAGGTTGGCCAAGCCACCTGGCAGTAAAAGATTAGTTTTTTGATTTTTATAGCCTTCTTTAGGCCAAGAGCACCAAGGTTACGAACTAGGCAACCAGACGTGTGTTTTTCAGGGGACAGGAAATAGTATTCCCCATGACTGAATTAAAAGTGAGCCAAAAGAACGACTTTGCCTTGGGATATAAGAGCTTTAGCTCCCTCGAAGGAAAGTGAAAATTGTCCTGGATCACACTTATCAAAAGAAGTCATCACCTATTGTGGAGGCATGATATGAAAGGTTCCAACCTGATCTCATTGGCCATCACCAAAAAGCACAGATTGGGATCTCAAAGGACAAGAGTAACAGTTCTGCCTCGGGCCGTCCAAGGAACGTGAGAACTGTTACCTCTGTCCAGGGACAGCTTTGCCCCGGCCCACGAAAACAGAAAACTCCTGATGGAAAATGGCTCACCTATGATAAATGAGATTAGTTGGTGTTGTATTCAGACTGATGGCGGCAAATAAACAGCTTCCGTTGAAATGATAAATTATTCTGAGAAATGGTTCTGAGAAATAGTTCCTAGAAATGGTCCCTAGCGGGGGAAAGGGAAGCTCAAAGTGGGAGTGACTCCCAAGAGCCAGCGCACTCTGCCAGCTTCCCACGTTTCAGTACCAGATTAGAGTTTTTCAGCGCAATAAAGGAGCAGAATATAAAAGTAAAAGTGGCTTTTATTCCAAGGATGTGGAGAGGAGCACATAACTGCATGTGGTCTGGGTTTTCCCATGCCAGGATATGGGGTATGAGGTATATGTAACCTTTGACCTGGGGTGGTGCTTAGGGCGGGCATTGTTGACAGGCGAGGAGCTGATTGGGGAGCTTTGTGTGCATGGGAAAGGCAAAAAGAAATTGTAATAGGGAAAGGAGGAAGTGACCTCAGGGTAAACATCCCCGATTTGGCTTCTTCCACCACCATAATGTCCTCTAATTTATTCTAGGGAAAAACTCTTTCAGTGGGGGTGCACACCTATCATCCTAGGGAGGCTGAGGCAGGAGCATCACTGCAAGTTTAAGGCCAACTTGGGCCATTTAGTGAGTTTAAGGCTGGCCTGAACTGCATAGCAAGGCCCTGTCTCAAAAGGGGAGGGAGCTACTGTGAAGAGATAACCTAGGAAGTACTAAGGCACATAAACCCTCAGTACCTAGTAATTGCTGGTGATCCCAGGCTATGCTGGTCTGGTGGTATGCAGCACCCGTCAGCATCCTGGCATGAGTTCCTGTAGGCAAGAGAGCTCCAGGCCCAGCACTCAAGAGGCTAATGCAGGAAGATCACCAAGAGTTTGAGGACAGCCTGGGCTACATAGTGAGACCTTGTCTCAAAAAAAAAAAAAAAAAAAAAAAAACCAATACAGCCTACAACGTGAGATTATTATTTCTATTATTACTATTATCATGATCATCATCTCTTTTTTTTTTAGACAAAATTTTACTTGCATTTCAGACTGATCTTGAACTCATTTTGTAGTCCAGGAGGGCCTCAAACTCACAGCAACCCGGACTCAGCTTTCAGAGTGCAGGGATTACAGGCATGTGCCACTGATCCTGGCCAAAGAGTTTATTATTAAAATAATAATATTTTTAATTTTTCAGTGATGAAGATCAAACTCAGGCTTTGGACATGATACTTCAACTCATGTTCTTTTATTAATCACTTCCCTTTTGCTCATAAGAAAATTCAAGCTGGGTATGGTGGAGTATGTCTTTAGTCCCAGAACTCAGGAGGCTGAAGCAGGCTGGCCTAAAAATTTGAGGCAAACTTGAGTACCCCTGAGTTCAAGGCCAGCCTGAACTATGTAGCAAGACCTTCTCTCAAAATAAAACAGTCAAACAAACAAACAACGAAAAACAATACTCAAGTTGAGTAGAAATAAATTTCTTCTCTGCTTGCTAGAAAGTGACCACACTAGTAGTCACATCCAGCTGTCCTGTTGGTAAAGCCACTTTCTCCCAGTTCTGCGCTCTGCATTTAGGTAGACTTTGAACCCTGGAAATGATCTACTCAGCAGCCTCTTAGTATGTGTAAGAAAACTGAAGCTCACAGAAAAGGGCTTTGCTCAAGGACACTGAACAAGTCTGTCACCTAGCCAGGAAGGGGACCCAGTCTTTGAATTCCAGGGTCCAGAACCAGGACTCCTTGCCTACTCAGTAGGTCCTATCTGAGAGACCACTGGCATTCACAGGCAGAGTTGGGTTCCAACTCACATCCCTTATCATCCTGCCCAGCTCAGAGCAGCCAGGGCTGAGGTAGAAGTGAGACTTGGTGAGAGTGCAGCCACCATGGCCTACTGCGGTCACCTTCAGAACCAAAGTAACTGGGGACACACAGAGGGCAAGGAAGGTCTGTCTGAATCCTGGCAGGAGTAGGAGAGGAGAATAAAGGCGTGTGTGTGTGGGGCATTGGATTCATGTCAAGTCTTTGTTCCCATCCCTTTTTGGCTCTTGAGTCATTTGCTTATAAGGTTGGGACACATTTTTGAAGGGAATGATCACCGGAGTTCCCTGGCCTTTTCAGGCCCAAGGCCAGTTTCTATCCCTCCTGGGCCTGAAACCAAATCCCCATCACAGTGCATACCCCTCCCTAGTTGGTAATACA
This sequence comes from Cavia porcellus, assembly GCF_034190915.1. NCBI lineage: Eukaryota > Metazoa > Chordata > Mammalia > Rodentia > Caviidae > Cavia > Cavia porcellus. The sequence goes on from NW_026947504.1 coordinate 7,713,544, forward strand.
GTCACTTTCTCTTTTGATTTTTGCCCTGGGACATGCTCAAACCAGACCTGAGGTTAGAAGTGAGGACCACCTTCATCCTATTTGTCTGGGTATGAGTCCCTGGTATCCAGTGAGGAGTCTTGAATGACATTGGAATGAACCTATTGTCCCTGCCTCTCCCATCCCTTTGTGGTCCCCTCCTCTACCTCTCCAGGCCAATCTTGTGTGGATCAAAGATCTCTCCCTGTCATCTCGCTATCTTGGCGCCTATTCTAGGAACAAACAATCCCCTTGGCCCAGGGGAGCGGCTCTAGCAACCTGAGCCATGGGGAGCAGCGCCCTCGCGTGGCCTTTAGGAGAAGCGGCTCCTTGTTCAACTCCTTTCTATGCGCTCACCTAACAAGTATTTATTGAGAGCCACTACCGGTGTGTGCCAGGCTGCTCAAGGAGCAGCGGCCACCACAGATAAGATACTTGTTCTGTGGACTGTGTATCTCAGTTTTGTGTATGTGTATAGGTAGGCAATAAATGATAAACAAACAAATGAGTCAGTTACAAGTAGTGATAACTGCTAGGAAGAGAATACAGTAAAACAAATGTAATGCTGAGTGAGTCCAGAGGCGAAACTTTGGACAGGATGGAAAAGGAAGGATACTCTGGGCAGGTCATATCTGAAGTGAGATTCAGGTGACAAGGATCTAGCATGTGTAGGGGGAAAGCCATTCTCATAGAACACAGCTACTGCAAAGCCTTCTTAACCCTGAAATCCAGCTCTTGGGAGGCTGAGGCAGGAGATCATTGCAAGTTCAAGACTGCCCTGAGCTACAAAGTGAGCCCAATGCCAGCTTGAATGCATAGTGAGACCCCTGCCTCAAAAACAAAACAAAACAAAAAAAACACCTCCACTGAGGCAAGAGAAGGCTTTGAATAACAGACAGAAGAACGCTGGTGTGACTAGAAAGGAAGGGGATGGTAGTGGTCAGCATGGTGGGCTGAGGTCCAGACTATGGATCTAATATCCAAGACAATGAGTTTGAGTATTCTTCTGAGAGTAGTGAGCAGGTATTTGGTGGGTTGTTATTTTTGAAACAGGGTCTCACTATTTTTTTTTCTTTATGGTCTCACTATTACATAGTTCAGGCTGGACTTGAACTCACTCTGTAGCCAAGGCTGGTCTTGAATTCATAGCCACCCTCCTGCCTCAACCTCCTCAGTGCTGAGGTTACAAAGTGTACCCCCACCCTGGTCATTGATTGACTTTTGAGCAGCAGAGTAATGGAATTTGATTGTCTTTAAAAACTCCTATAGCTGCTTTGTGGACTTTTGGCAAAGGTCAAAGAATAGAAGCAGAGAGACTGCAAGAGGCTAGAAAGCTACTGAAATAATTCGGGTGAGAAATAATGGTAGCTAGGGTCAGGGTAGTAGTGTTGGATTTAGGGAGATGTGGTTTGTTCTGATAGAGTCAAGAAAACTTGTCAAAGGATCATATTCTTTTGTTTATTTAGCACCACTAATGCACACCCTAGTTGTCTCCTTCCTCGTCAGTCAGGAGCTGAATTAAAGGAGCAGATCCTAGTTGCACAGCTAAGTTGAGGACAAAAAAAAAATTAAGACATGACTGTTGTGGCCAGATATGGTGGTGCATGCCTGTAATCCCAGTACTTGGGAGGCTGAGTCGGGAGGATTGCTTCAAGTTCCAGACCAGCCTGGGCTACTAAGTGAGTTTGAGGCCAGCCTGAATTATATAGTGGAAATCCAAAAAAATAAATAAATGTTTAAAAAGACATGGGCATTGTATTTCATGACCTGATTCCACTTTCCATCATTAGCCCATGTACTAGGCAGGGTCATTACTTGCTATCTCCCTATCCTGCCTGACTTCCATTGGCCTGGTTATCTAAATCTCTGTCCAAAATTATGTCTGTGACCCCCAGAGTATGTTGTCGATACTTAAAACAGTTCTGGATATTTAGTATTTATATTTGATACAGGCTAGGGGACAGCATAATCTGTGAGTGTCAGTACTCAAACTAGGTTGACCATCTACTACTGTTTATTTACACAAAATACAATGGGTTCAGACTGATCCCTCAGGAAGTGCACATAGACACTTTGGCTCCATGTTGGGCATTTCTAAAAATCCTAGGAAATGTCAAGCTAGCGTGACAAACACTCCCAGGCCAGCTAGGGTGAGAAAGCAAGTATGGGAGGGGGTGAGCCAGTCTGCTCTGGATCCAACAGGCCTGGCTCTGTTTGTGTTGTGCTAGGCTGGGGGTACATTATAAATGCAGCCAGCCAGAGGACCGCAGGGACTGAACTATTCCTGAGATCTTTTGCAAGCCTCATCAAGATGAAGCTGCCAGGCCAGGAGGAGTGTGACACCTCTGCTGCTAATGAAAATATTTCTGCAGGAGAGCTGGACAGTGACCATGGCCCTGGTCACAGTCCTAGTGGCTCTTCAGAAACCAACAGCAGAGAACTGGGGGTTTCCAGGGATCCTCCACTCTTCATTCAGCTGAATGAGCTTCTGGGCTGGCCCCAGGCACTGGAGTGGAGAGAGACAGGCAGGTGAGTGGGATCCAGGCTAGTTCTACGGGGCTCCTCCTCTTCCCCAACTGGGACTTTCTCCAGGATCCCCAGTACCTTTCATGGGGCTCCTTCTCACTCCAAATCAGGACTTGTCCTCTCCATCTTCTGCATTCTGTGATACTCAGCCTTTTCTGTAGTCTAGTTTTGAGACTGCCAAGATCTAAAATGAGGGTGACAACCCAGGGAGGGGCATACTCAGTACCACTGGGCCCAGGACTCCCCCACTGGCCTGCTTTCCTTGGCTTTCATGTACCTGCTCCTGTTGTGGAAGAGATTTCCTCAATAACACTGTCTATCTCCCTGCATCACAGGTGGATGCTGTTTGAAGAGAAGCTGGAGGTTAGTGCAGGCCGGTGGAGCGTCCCCCATGTGCCCATCCTGGCACTGCCCAGCCTTCAGAAGCTCCGCAGCCTGCTGGCCAAGGGCCTCGTACTGCTAGACTGTCCAGCTCGGAGTCTGCTAGAGCTCGTGGGTATGACACCAGCCTTTGCAGGGGCCCCAGATAGACATGCCATTTCCTCGGGATTTCCCTCAGAGTCTTGGAATTTTCCGTAGCCTATCCCATGCTAGCCCACTCTGGGGACTGTCCAGCGTGGAAATGGAAAAGGAGAGCAGAGAACAATTGTTAGTCCTTCTTTTCCTTGAGACTCCTAAAAGGGAAAGGGCTGGGCAATGGGGTAAGGGTTAAAAAGTGGGATCAGGGAACTTTCAAGGAAGAGTTCCAGCCCCACGTCTGTTCTCCAGAGCAGGTGATCAAAGTGGAGTCGAGTGCAGAGCGGAGAGGGCAGCTGCAGGCTTTGCTGCTGCAGAGACCCCAGCATTCCATCCAGACTACAGGCGCTTGTCCCTGCTGGGGTGAGAGGCTCCTCCTCGGGCCCAGGATCAATATGTGGGATGGGAGGATCTCCGATGTCCCTGCGTCTTCTTGAGCCAGGAGTAGCCTAGGGTTGCCTCAGGCTTCAACCTAGGACTTGTGGGCAAGAGAAAGCTTGTGGTAATGGTGATGGGGAGAGAATGGGAGGAGCACCAATCTTATGCTTTAAAAAGAAAACATATACTTTTTAGCTGGGCATAGTAGCACATACTTATAATTTCAGTGTTCAGGAGGCCGAGGCAGGAGAATTGCCTTTAGAAGCCATCCTGGGCTACATAGTGACTTCAAGGGCACCCTGAACTATAATGCGATTGTGTCTCAAAAAACAAAAAGACCAAGTAAATAAATAGGTAAATAAAATCTTATAATTTAATTTCCTGTGAAGGGATGTACCTGCTAGGTACCGTGCCAGGAGCTTCACACACAGTATCTCATTTAATTTTCACAGTCACCCTGTAAGACAGTACCACAATTCTCCCCATTAGTGATGAAAAACACTCTCATGGCACGCTCCTGTTCTCACAGTTTGTCAGTGGAAAAGCAGGCTGGGAAGCCTGGGTGGACCTACCCCCAAAGCCTGAGCCAAGAACCCTGCATAACCCTGCATAACCCTGTTTTGTAGGATCTACCCTTCCAAGAAAGGCATCTCACAATGAAGGTGTGCTTCTGAAGGAACAGGTTTGTGGCCTTGGGCAGGGTTGGGAGAGGGGTTAGGAATGAACAGAAGCCCATCTCCCACTGGATCCCTCATCCATCCCTGGAGATTCTGCCAACACCCCCATCCCCAAATAGCCTCTTCTGTTCTGTGTCACCCAGCATCAGAACCCTCTGAAACAGAAGCTGCCTCCAGAGGCTGAGGCAGCTGCTGTGCTGACAGGAGAGCTGGGCTTTTTGCCTCAGCCTCTGGGGGCCTTTGTGCGACTGCGGAATCCAGTGGTGTTGGGGACGCTCACTGAGGTGCCCCTCCCCTGCAGGTGAGGCTACTGTGTGCAAAGTTCTGTTCTTACAGGCCTGAAGAAAGACCTTTACTGGGGAGGAGTCTGGTAGTGCTCCCAGAGCACGGTCCTCTGTGGGTGTCTAGGGGGAGAGGCACAGCGTCGGGGACTGAGGAACAGGCGTGTGCATGAGTGTTGTGTGAGGCCAATAGGGGTTAGAGCTGAGTGCCAGCAGGCAAGCCTGTCTGTGAGAAGGCAGCCTCTGAGCCTCTCTGAGTCCAGGTCCTTCTTCAGGTTTTTCTGCCTGCTCCTGGGCCCTGCCATGCCGGGAAAGGGCTATCATGAGATAGGCCGCGCAGCAGCTGTCCTCCTCAGTGACCTGGTGAGCTGAGCAGGTGTGCATGTGTGTACACTCTTGCTGTGTGACTAAGTGCAATGAGGTAATGTGGCTTTGTATCTGTAGCACAGGGATTGAGGTTTCCATGGTTACCAATGTAGCCCCATTACTGACCTAGTGCTGGCATACAGTAGGCACTCAATAGTTATTGAATGAATATATGCATGCATAGACAGACGCATGAGTGACCTAGCTACCTATGTAATTTGTGTGTCTACTTTTGAGAAATACACAGGTGAAAATGCATGTAAGAGTTCAAGTCTGCCTTTAATGCCCATTCTGTGCTTTTAAATGTAGCAGTTCCAGTGGTCAGTTCGTCGGGCTAGCAACCTTCATGACCTTCTGGCAGCCCTGGATGCCTTCCTAGAGGAGGTCACAGTGCTCCCCCCAGGGCGGTGGGACCCAACAGCCCGGATTCTCCCGCCCAAATGCCTGCCCTCTCAACTCAAAAGGTACCTGGAGGCGCTCATTCCCTAAAGATCCTTCCCCACAGGCGGTGAATCTAGAGCTGCCGTAGCCGAGGGACTGAGTTCTATCTTTGGCTGGAGTCAGGCAGATTTAGTTCTGCCCTACCGCTCTCTCGCCTATGAGGCATGAATAATCTTCCCGGGCCCAGCCTGGCTTTCACCGGTTCAGTACGGCTTTTTTCCTGCAGCTGTTCCACGCTCTCCGCCGCCGGACGCGGCCGCCGCCAGGGGGCAGGGCGCCACCAGCTTTGGGCCACGTGACTGGTGTTCCCCTTCTCTTCAGGTCGCCCTCGCAAAAGCGGGACGTCCAGGGCTTTTCCATTCCGCATACTGGCCGGGCAGAGGACCGACATGGACGTGGGCCGCACGTACCCTGTGCGGAGTTGCAACGGACCGGCCGGTGAGGCGAGCTGTGCTGGAGAAAGGGTTGGGGGACCTGCCGGGGAAGGGGGAGTCTTGGGGACCAAAGCCTGGTCCTAGGAAAGTAGTGGGGCGCGGGCGTGGAGCGTGTGAACCTGGATTACTGATGACACGTGGGCGGGAGGCTGTTTGGGGGTCTTGTCCAGGACGTGAGCCGGAAAGCTTCGTGGTACAGCACCGATTTCTTGGATGCCCTGCACCCTCAGTGTTTCTCAGCTGTGCTCTACATTTACCTGGCCACCGTCACTAATGCCATTACTTTCGGGGGTCTGCTGGGAGATGCCACTGATGGTGCCCAGGTGAGTGGGGGCTGTGCAAGGGAGACTGGCACAAGCTTTGGTGTCACACCTGCAGAGCTAGGACCTGGGTGGGGAGAATCCTGGGAGCTTGGGTTCTGAACTGAAGATGCCAAGCTCCTGTTGATTTTCAGGGAGTGCTGGAAAGTTTCCTAGGAACTGCAGTGGCCGGAGCTGCCTTCTGCCTGCTGGCAGGCCAGCCCCTCACCATCCTCAGCAGCACTGGGCCAGTGCTGGTCTTTGAGCGCCTGCTTTTCTCTTTCAGCAGGTAGGAAACCTCCCTGGCCTGCCCAGCCCCCTCCTCAGCCACATCCACACCCTGGCCCTGATTGGGTCAACAGGAGAGAGTGGGAACTCTCAGACTTGGGGGTACCTTACCTGAGTTAGGTGGGGAGAAGACATCCCTGGCTGGCTCTCTCCCTCACAGAGATCACAGCCTGGACTACCTGCCCTTCCGCCTGTGGGTGGGCATCTGGGTGACCGTCTTTTGCCTGGTGCTGGTGGCCACAGAGGCCAGTGTACTGGTGCGCTACTTCACCCGATTCACTGAGGAAGGTTTCTGTGCCCTCATCAGCCTCATCTTCATCTACGATGCCCTGGGCAAAATGGTGCATTTGACCCATACCTATCCCATCCAAAGGCCTGGGTCCCCTGGCTATGGCTGCTTCTGTCAGTACCCGGGCCCACAAGGTGGGTGAGGGAAACAGGGACCTTGGCTGGCTGAGGAGGATTGTGGGAGGGGTTTCCCCTGGTTAAGTTTAGTAAAGTGAAAACATTTATCTAACAGCATGCTTTCCTACTCTGGTTTTGAATCAACTGAAAACCACACAACAGAAGACCCAATATTGTCTTTATTGCTGACAACACTAATTGAAGAACATAGATAATATGTATAGCTGAATAGGCTTCCAAACAGTGAAGCCAAAGTTAGACTTATCAGCCATGGCAGCTCTGAACTGTCTTGCCTTAGAGGAGCAGGGTACCAAACATGTACCAAATGGGCAGCTTCCTCCTGAAAGGAGAGAGAGAAAGGGCAAGGACCACACATACCCAATCTCATTCCCTAAACTAACCGATCAAATAAATCGAGGATGAGAGTGACTGTCCAGAAGAGAGGCTTGGAATATTATTCTTGCATCTATTCCTTCACATAGAAGGTATCACCACAGCAGGGAAAGAATTGTTCTAACCTATACCAGACTTTGTGTGAGGCATGAATAAGACCAGTTTTTTCCCTGGGAGAAACACAGATTTGTAAGCAGCTCAGGCATCCACTCAGCCTTGGCTGAGCAACTGCTGTGTCTGTGTTTGGCACTAGGCACATAGATGAGTAGAGAATTTGAGGGGTTAGGTGTGCAAGGTGGTGTGTGGAAGAGTACAGATACGGTTGCAGTGGCATGAGCAGGCAGAAGAGTCAGACTAAGAACTCTGGTTAGGGGCTGGAGATTTAGCTCAGCGGCATGAGTGCCTGCCTTGCAAGCAGGCGCTGGTACCGATAAAAAGGAAAAAGGCAAAAAAAAAAAAAAAAAAAGAACTCTCTGGTTCAGCTATACTCATCAGATTAGAATCCTGTGGGAGCCAGGTATGGTGGTGCATGCCTGTAGTCCCAGCACTTGGAGGACTGAGGCAAGAGGATTGTGAGTTTTAAGCTAGCCTGGGCTACATAGTAAGTTCAAGGCCAGCCTAAACTGTATACCAAGATACTGTCTTAAAAAAACAAAAAAGAAAAGAAGAAGAAGTTACAGAATTTTGTGTTGCTGGAGAAGATTTTTAGGTAAGGGGGAAATGTACTTGACTTAATCTTTGTTTCTCAGGAAATGAATCTCAATGGGCAACAGCACAGCCAAAGAGCAGAGATGACGTCTTAAGCATGGTGAGGGCTTACTGCTAAGAGGGGCTGGAAAAGGAAGAATGACAACTAGATGAGTTAGTTTTTTTCCTATTTCTTCCCACCCCATTGGCTAGGGAAGTACACTCATAAGGTCACTGAGCTTAGCTACTTCCTGTGGTCAAAGAGCCTGGGTCCGTGATGTCTCTGTGAGTCCCTCTTCCCTTGCTTACTCTCCTGGACCTACGCATGTGCTGCCACGATCCCATCCTGGACCATCCCTTTACACAGGACCTAGGCCTGGTCAATGCATCTTTGCTTCCGCCATTTGAGTGCACCCGACAAGGAGGCCAGCCTCGTGGCCCTGGCTGTCACACAGTCCCAGACATTGCCTTCTTCTCCCTTCTGCTCTTCCTTACCTCCTTCTTCTTTGCTACCGCCTTCAAGCATGTAAAGACAAGTCACTTCTTCCCCTCTGTGGTGAGTGTCTCCTTTCCTTCTGTGGGAGAGGCCTATTCTTGGACTTGGGCTCAGTGTGAAAATGGGAAAGGGTGTGGAAGGAAGGGGATGGCAGGCTGAAATCTGACTGAGTTCCACATGTGGCCAGGTACGCAAGGTGCTCAGTGACTTCTCCTCAGTCCTGGCCATTCTGTTGGGCTGTGGCCTTGATACATTCCTGGGCCTAGCCACGCCGAAGCTCCTGGTGCCTACAGAGTTCAAGGTGAGAGCTGGTGGGATGAGGAGGGGAAGGCCAACAGACCGTGGTTCAGGCAGATACACAAATCCCATACATCTCTTCCTCTAAGCTGCTTTTCTCATTCTTAAAATGGCAATAGTAGGAATAATGGTCTCACAGTATTACATGAGGTACTGCGGCAGAGACATATGAAGATGTGACCAAAGTATCTGGTGAATGTTTTTTAATTTAAAAAAATTATCACAGTAAAAAACACATTGTTATTAATCTCCCTCAAAATACTCCCCCTTACCTGAACAAACTTGTCCCATTGTTCTTGCTACTTTCTGAAGCAGTTCTGGAGTCCTTTTTCCTAAGTGTGTTTATGAGGTATGATCTAAACTATGATGAATCCTGCTGCTGAGTGCCATGCAACAGAAGCCAGCCACATAAAAACATTGCAGTGCATACTCATCTATCTTATTCACTGGATCTGGCACTGTGAAACTTCTGGCTATTCCCCAAGTTCAAAATGACACTGAAATGTGAAAGTTTTGAATTGATTCAGGATATCAAGCCAGCCATGACAGTGTAACTATGTAAAGATATTCGGGGGCTGGGGATTTAGCTCAGTGGCATAAGCACCTGCCTTGCAAGCAGGCAGTCGTGAGTTCGATCCCCGGTATCAATAAAAAGAAAAAAGAAAAAAAAAAGATACTCATAAAAGAGGACCTCCAAAACTGTTTCACAAGGGGATAGGAATAGCAGGGCTGGCGTGGTAGTGCACTCTGAGAAGCTGAGGGAAGAGAACTGTGAGTTCAACCCAGCTTGAGCAATTTAGCAAGACCCTGTCTCAAAACTGGAAGAGGTAGGAGGGGACTTGGGGGGAGGAGTGCTGGGGATGTAGCCCAGTGTGGTACAATACAGAGGGTCTGGTTTCAGTCCCCAGTACCAGGGAGGGAAAAAGGAAAGAGATAAAAGGAAAGTGGCAAGAATGATAGGATGAAAAACTAAAAGGAGGAGGTAGGGATACAGCTCAGCAACACAGCACCAGCCTGGCAAGCGTGCGGTTGTGAGTTCAATACCCAGTACCAAAAAGAAAAAGAAAAAAAGGACAGGATGAATGTTTGATGCAAGAGAGTGTATTTTGATTGAGATTAATGGCACTGTGCCTTTCGTTGTAATCAATTTTAAACAGTTTTTAAACACTCACTGCATTTTTTGATAAATGGAAAAATACTATACACAGTATATTATTAGAGGGTAGGAATTAGGAGGACGGGTTCTGGTCAGCCAGCCTTGGGCTTGAGTTCCAGTTCTGTCACTTCTTAGCTGTGTGTTACTGCACATCAAGTTACTGCACATTTCTGAGCCTCAATTTCTTAATCTATAAAATGGAAATAATAAATAACAGCCCCTACCCCACAGGTTGTTTTGAGGTTTACAGAAGATCATAGTGTAAAGCACTTATCACTATGCCTGGCACCTACCAAGTCCTCAGTAAGCCTTGTCATGGGCTCTCACCACCCTTAGCATGGCCCTGCTCACTCCACTACTCTCCCCCCTCCACTTTGTACCCTTCATTGCCTGCTCTGATCCAGTAAAGCTGGAGATCCCTCTCCAGAGCATGATGTTGAGAACAAGGCTTTGTATCAATTTCTGGACTTTACCTGCATAATTTGGAGAGCTTCCCCAAGCTTCTCCCAAGACAGGAGAGCATGGAACTCCATTTGGAGTAGCCTCAGGAACTAGAGCCCCAAGCAGCAACATGGGCCCCCTCCCACACACAGACGCTTGTAATCAAGCAGACTCAGACACGCCCAAGTCCTGCTCCTCCCCTGCCCCAGATCAAGGCAGGTCTAAGCCTGAATTGCTCCACCCTGGATGCGGGGATGATGCCTAGGGAGGAAGGCTCGATGTACTGTAGCAAGAAGGTGTGGGCATCCACAATTCTTTTAAGGAGGGAGGGACCCTGGAAACCAGTCTTAGAGTCTTTGTATGGACTAGGGGCCAAGCTGCTTCCCCCCCCTCTGTCCTGTTAAGGTGCACGGATGTTCTGAACCAGCTGTATACACACACTGCCTAGCATCCTGTGTCTTGGGGAGCGAGTCAGGTTGTGGTAGAATACCAAGGCCAGGATGTGCAGGTGAGGTGCTCTTGGGTGACCCTCTCTAATCTGTTCATCAGCCCACACTCCCTGGGCGTGGCTGGCTGGTATCACCTTTTGGAGCCAACCCCTGGTGGCTGAGTGTAGCAGCTGCCCTGCCCGCCCTGCTGCTGTGTATCCTCATCTTCATGGACCAGCAGATCACAGCAGTCATCCTCAACCGTGCAGAATATAAACTGCAGGTAAGACCTGGGTAAGGCCAGCTTAGACCAAGGACAAAAGCTCCAGGTAGTGTCTGGGGTTTTTCCCCGCCCCAAGAGAACAGGGGGCTGAGGGCTAGGCTAACGTCATCCTTTTCCACTACCCTCTTCCGTGTACTATTGCCCTTGCAGAAAGGAGCTGGCTTCCACTTGGACCTTTTCTGTGTGGCTGTGCTGATTCTGCTCACATCAACCCTTGGGCTGCCCTGGTATGTTTCAGCCACTGTCATCTCCCTGGCTCATATGGACAGTCTTCGAAGAGAGAGCAGAGCCTGTGCCCCTGGGGAGGCCCCCAGCTTCCTGGGCATCAGGTGAGGACACTATTCAGGAGACTGGAGTGGGAGGTGGGCAATAACATGGGATATGGGACGCATGGCAGAGTAACTCAAGCAGCTTAAATTTTAAGTCTGTGCCCCATGAGCACTGCAGTGGGGTAAGCAGGTGGGTCCTGGGCTCTGAGGTGGGTGAGTTAGATCTCTCCTCTTTAAGCCATGGGAACTAGGAGGGGCCTCAAGAGAAGCATCATCTATGCAGGTGTGGAGGCAGCCAGGGTGAGGTGCCACTAATTCCAACTTAATGCAGAAGCACATGGTTGACGTTACAAAGGAATCCAGTTCTGGAACTGTTGGAACACAGTTCTACTATCTAACGCATATGAAATCAAGCCTGTAGTTGTGATATATAAATCTTTATAATAGTATAAAATTACAAAATTTCCATCAAAATAAAAACAAGGAGTCACTATGGAACTGGACTAATGGAAAGGCCTGGGATCCTCATGTTGAACTGCTCTGTCCCTGCTGTCCACTAGTTTTTCTTTATAAGAAGCTAAGCCTTCTCCTTGCCAGGTAACCCACTGAGGATCCTTCTACTGCCTCCTGGCTGTCAGTGACTTCAACTTGAGCTCCCAGGACTCTTCTGGATGCACTTCATTCTTCCTTCTTCCCATAGGGAACAGAGGCTGACAGGCCTGGTGGTGTTCATTCTTACAGGGATCTCCATCTTCCTGGCACCTGTACTCAAGGTACCTGTGTTAGACTAGTACTTGGGTCAGTACAGTAATAATAAATACAGCAAAATCAGGCACTGGTTGAATGCTTATAGGGTGACAGGCATTGTTTTTTCTCTATAGTGTGGATCATGTAACCCTAACATTAATCATGAGAGGTATACTGTACTTTAAAAATGGGAAACGTGGAGTAAAGTACTGCAAGAACTCACTAAGACCAAGCACCCCCAACAAAAAAAGAAACCAAGAAACTGGGTATGGTGGTAGGCACCTGAATCCTAGCATTTGGGAGGCTGAGGCAGGAGGATCACAGCAAGTTTGAGGTCAGCCTGTCTCCAAAGAAACCAAAAAAAAAAAAAAAATCCAAATGAGTTGGTTTCTCAGATCTATGTGAGAACCCAAACTCTTATCCCGTAGGTTTCTGCCCAGTGGAGCAAGCTGTGAGCACGCTACCATCCTGAGAGTCCAACTCTCATGCTGAGACTAAGTGTGATTATCATAGCCTAGAAAAGCTTTGAAGCAAAAATCCTTTCTTTTCTCTCAGTAAAGGTTTGGAGAAATCGGTGTGCTGCAATTTGCTGGGCCACTGGCAGAAGTGGGAGCAAGGGATTTTGAAAAGTATTATGAAACCAAGCCCTTACCAACAACACACACACAAAAACAAAAACTAAGTAACAAGGAATAGTAAAAAGGTCCTACAAGCCAAGACAGCAAAGCACTCAAGGAGGGTGTGGAGAATGTCAGAGAGGAGTCCCTGGCAGAGTGACAAGAGACAAGAGGTTACAGGAGGGAAAGGTCATGCGGGCTGGGCGAGAGTGATGAGACACAAAAAGCCTGATGGACTGGATCAGCCACTTACTAATTAGGTGACTCTTATAAACCTTATGCCAAGCCCCATTCCAGGCACTGGGAACATAGTTATGATCAAAGGAGGTCATGTCACTGTCCTTGTAGTCTGGTGAGAGAAGACAGATTTTACAAAATTAAAACAAGAAAATAGGGTAACTTCAGATAATGATAACTTCTTTCAAAAACAAAAGAGGATAAGGTGCTTGAGAGTTCCAGGGCTATTTCAAATTGGTAAGTCTTTCTGGAGTGTCATGAGAAGAGGCACAAAGTCTAGACAAAGGAACATTTTGGTAGAAGGAAGAGTTAAGCAAAAGACTGCAAGGCACGAGGCACATTGGTGCATGCCTACGATCCCAGCATTGAAGGAGGCTGAGTAGTAGAGCTGAGTCAGCTTGCTAAGGCAATGTAGCAAGAGTTTGTCTCAGAAAATAAAAACGCTGGGTGTGGTGGCCCAGGAATCCCAGCACTTGGGAGGCTGAGGCAGGAGGATCACTGGGAGTTTTGAGGCCAGCCGGGGCTACATAGTTGGTTGAAGGCCAGCCCTGGACTACATAATGACATCCTGTCTTACCCCCCCCCCATAAAAATAAAAAGGAGTAAGGGATGTAACTCATTGGTAGCTGACCTTTGGGTTGGATCTCCAATACTGGAAAAAGTCCCATCTGATTGATGTGAACATTCAGTGAGGGAGAGGAAAGACCTGGGCTGGCTTGGTGGCTGGGGTTAGAACCTGAGGTGGGCTGTTTGGGTGGCTGGAAGAGGTAACCTCCTTTGCTCTCTGCTTCTTTCTACCAGATCATCCCAATGCCTGTGCTCTATGGAATCTTTCTTTACATGGGGGTTACAGCACTTAGCAGCATCCAGGTGAGTCCATTAAACTTACACAACACTTCTGCCCACTTCTGCCTACACTTGCCAATCCCTCACCTATTTCATCTTCCTGCCTCTGCTGGACACAGAGACTGCTGCCATGCTCTGGATGGGGGAAGACCAAGGGAGGGTTCTGGCCCTTTTGCTGGTGGGCTGGGATAGCAAACAGTGACACCCTCAAGACCCTGGCTCCCTTTCCCTCTCGTTTCCCCAGTTTGTGAAAAGAGTGCAGCTACTGTTGATGCCAGCAAAACACCAGCCAGACCTGCTGCTGTTGCGGCATGTGCCTCTGAAGCGAGTACACCTCTTCACTGCCATCCAGCTGGTCTGCCTAGGTCTGCTTTGGATAATCAAGTCTACTCCTGCAGCCATCATCTTCCCCATTATGGTGACTGGGGGCAAGGCTGGGCAGTTCTAGGGGGTTTCACAAGACTGAGCTTGGGAGGGTTACGGAGATCTCCATGAGAGGAAGACTCTCCCATCTCAATTATCCTGGCTCTGCCTGGTTGGAAATATTAAGACACTCCACCTCCCAAAAAAGATGGGGATACCTTCAGATGGATTAGTCCTGGCAGGCCGCATCAACTTCTTTTCTGACTTCTTTGGGCCATGTATAAAACCAGAAGAAAACTTAGGAGGTCCTAGGAAAGGGAATGCTGATATTTTTGTTACTCAGGGAACATACATAGGAGGGGACTGCAGTTGTGCAAGTCTCTGGACCATTACTAGTCTCTCAGGGCCGCAATGTCTTTCCCTGTGAGAAAGAAATATTTACTGTATCTACCTTACAGGAACGTTCACCTTCTGTGAAGTGATACTCAATGCTTAGCCCACAGGAAGTGTTAAACAGAGATCAGAATTGTTAACATGCCTGCAGAAAACCTTGGACTTGTTTCTATTCCTGCAGTTGCTGGGCCTGGTGGGTGTCCGAAAGGCACTAGAGTGGGTCTTCTCACCACAGGAACTCCTCTGGCTGGATGAGCTCATGCCAGAGGATGAAAGGAGTATCCCTGAGAAGGGACTGGAGCCAGAGCACTCATTTGGTGAAGATGAAAGCGAAGATGTGAGCGCCAGGCTGGGTCCTCCCAGGGGAACAGGCAGGGGTTGGGAGAGTGCTCTTGACCAGAAGTTGTCTTTAAAGTTTAATATCTCCCCTAAGCCTGACGATCTGACCAACGCAGATTGTTCTTCATAGGGTCGAGAAATCTAGGGATCATGCTACTGTGAGAGTGGACAGAACTGGGCTAGGGGCTCTGTTTCTCGACCCTGATCTTTGTTTTGCCTTGTGGTGGATTTCTGTCATGTCTTTGGGTCCCATGCTCATCCTTTTGTCTCTCTGTCTCTGTCCCTCTCTCTATACCCTACCCACTTCTCTCTTTCACAGTCAGAGCTAATGTATCAACCAAAAGTTCCAGAAATCAACATCTCTGTGAATTAGCTGGAGCAAGAGCCTGGGAATAGAGACCCCATGAAACAGACCATGAGGTGAGATTAGGAGGCAAGTAAGTACTTCTGGTGTTGAGGATGAGGAAGTGTGGACTCAGACCTTGGAAAACTCCTGCATACTGACCAGCTGTTTCCTCTTCATACTGCAGTCCCTCATGAACCCTAGAGCTGGGAAGGAAGCAGAAAGGTCTACTCAGAGGGAAGAATGAAAGAGGCAGGGTACCTAGGCTTACTTCCTGCCATTCTAAGGTCTTGTCAGTAGAGGGAGCACCAGCTCACACTAAATAGGATGGTGAGCCAGAGGGAATAGAGGAGTGTGGGAAGGAAGAGAGGGACAAAGGAAAGCACGAGGGAAGAGGGAGGGGATAAAGCTCTGCTCTTCTCCCTTGAGTTCAATCCCCGGTACCCCACCCCAAATTTATATATATATTATAGATTTTTTAGGTACTATAGATGCAGTAGTTAGTACTTAAATCCCAGTGGGAGAGTGAGACAGAGGTTTAGGCAACTTTAGTGGGATAGTGCTGGATAAGGGAAGCATGGGGGAGCAGAGAAACCTCTAACCCGTTCTCAGAGGGTAGTAAAGGTGGGATATAAAGTTAAGAAAAGTGTAAAAGGAAGAGGGGCCCATAATTTAGACAATGAATAGCACCTAGCCAAGACAAGATGGAGATATATATGTTCTATGCAGAAGCTACAGCATGTCAAAGAGCCTGGATAAGTGGAACCCTCTCTTTTTGCCCCAGAACACTCTCCTCTTCATGCCTTTACAAGCTGAAGAATACAAGAGTCTCTACTACTTGCAATGGAAAGTTAGGACTAGAGAGCGAAAGAGTAATTCAATGGTTGGCCTGGAGAAAGATTCCTTAGGCTTTCCTTATCACATAGTATCCCCTTTGCTCAGTTCTTTGCTTTATTTTGTCCCTGTGCACTTGCTCTGGCCTCATGGTGTCTTCTCTCAGTTCACAGGTATTTACTCAGAAAGTCCGGACATTGCTTGCTCTTGACTTGGTTGCCAGATACTGTTGGCTGGGGACCTGGAACAATGGAACAGGACTGAAGAACAGCTGGCAAAGAAAGACACCAGTTACCTCCTGAGCTGGGAGGGGAAGTGGCAAGGAACAACGAGGTTTGCTTAGGAAAGACTAGTGAGCCAGAGGGACTGCCAGTTCTTACTCTCTGTCCATTAAAGGGACTGTTATAGCTTGTGTCTAGGTGTCCCCCCAAAGCCACATGCAGTCATGGGTAGGGGTTTTTCAGAAGTGGGTGGATCTGGAGTATATGGTTGATTCATTGTGCAATGCTGAGATTCAGATTCTGTGCTTACAGACTCTTAATCAGTCCACTGATTGTTTTGGTACTGCTCTAGTTCCAGGAGCCTAGACAGAATACAAAAGGGACAGAAAAAACCTGCTAGAATTTCTTATTGCTCTGCTACCTTCTGTCCACCATGAACTGTTTTTCTTCTATGATGCCCCTCTGCCATGTACCACACTACTTTGGATCTAGCTGATTATGGACTGAAACCTCTACAGGCTGAGCCAAATAAACCTTTTCCCCCTTTAACTTTGGACTTTGGTTATTTTGTCTCAGCAATGAGAAGAGTAACTAAGACAGGAACCTAGAAGCCCTTCCCATTTTGAACGTGCTGTCCCCATAAATTCCATTTTATAGGATCTTGGGGGTGGGTCATCTTTACTATTTACAAAAGGAAGAAGAAGATCCTCTTTCCAAAATAAGTACTCTTTTATCTGGGATAGGTTTTTACACATATGAAAATAATTTTTTAAAGTTCATTTTGTTGGTGACAAAGGTAAATAAGGCTACTGGAAAATATTGAAACATTACAGAAATATATATGTATATGTATTTTTTTGTGTGTGTGGTACTGAGGGAATGAAACCAGGGGTGCTCTACCACCGAGTGTTTTTATTTTTACCAGAGGGCTAATCCCAGGGCCTTGACGCTGAGTTATATCCCCAGCCCATTTATTATTTTTTATTTTGAGGCAGGGTCTCCCTACGTTGCCCAGGTTGAGCTCAAACTTGCAGTACTTGTGTCTAAGTGTCCCAAATAACTGAGATCTCAGGAATGTACCATGTTTAACTCAGACATGTATTATTTTAAAGTGAAAATCATCCTAGAAATAACCATTGTCCACATGTTAGTGTATGTTGTTCAGATTCTTTCATTGGTCACATTAATATTTTTATTAAAATGGAATCACAGAGTTCTGCAACATGTTTTTCACTTAATATGCATTGGATATTTTCTCCATGTCAGCACACATTTATCCATCTCACTGATCTTATAAATTCAAAAATATCATATAGCCAGGCATGGTGGCACACTCCTATAATCCTAGGACTCAGGAGGCTGAGGCAGGAGCATCATTTGCAAGTTTGAAACCACCTTGGGCTACAAAGGGAGCCCAAGGTCTGCCTGAACTGCATAGCGAGACCTTGTCTCAAAAAGACAAAAAAGAAAAAAGATTTTATATATATATATATACTGCAAGTGCAAGAATTTCTTTTTTTCTTTTTTTTTTTTGTCTTTTTTGAGATGGGTCTCGCTATACAGTTCAGGCTGGTCCTGAGCTCACTTTGTAGCCCAAGCTGGTCTCGAACTCACAACAATCCTCCCACCTCAGCCTCCCAAGTGCTGGAATTACACGTGTGAACTACCATGCCCGGCTAAGTGCAACAATTTCTACAGAATATATACTGAGGAGTGGAAATCAAGAAAAAACAATAAAAGGAAAATTTATATATCCAATACTTGGGTTAATAAACAGGATGTCTGGTACCTATGTCCTTCTCATATTACATCCCCTTTCTAGATAAACACTATCCTAAATTTTATGGTAATTACTTAAGAATACTTTTAACTCTTCTATATGGATGATGATGATGATGATGTTACTGGGAACTGAACCCAGGGCCTTCCCATGGAGCTACAAACACAGGACCCTTTGTTTGTTTATTTATTCATTTAGAGACAGTGTCTTGCTGTATAGTTCAGGCTACGCTTGAACTTACTATATAGCCCAGGATGGTCTTGAACTCTTGGTGATTCTTCTGTCTCAGCTTCCCAAGTGCTGGGATTATAGGATGTATCACCATGCCTTAAAAAAAATTTTTTTTTTTAATTTTTGAGACAGGGACTTTGCCAAGTTGCCAAGATGCCCAGGCTGGACTCAAATTTGGAATCTTTCTGCCTCAGCATCCTAGAGTATTGAAATTATAGATTTGCAACACCATGACTAGCTATTTTATATATTTTTGAATGTCATAAATGGAATCATAGTATAGGAATTCCTTGGTGACTGCTTATTTTACTCAACACTGATTTGAGAATCGATCATGCTGATGAATATATTTATCTAGGAATCTATTTTTTCTCTTTTTTTTCTTTGTGTGGTGCTGAGGGTATAACTCAGAGCCTTGTGATGTACTCTACTAATAAGCTAAATCCCCAGCTCTGCAATTTATTCATTTTATATATGTTTTTATCCATTGACAAAGTTAGTATAATAACCCCTATCTGTTTACTCTCTAGTATATTTGGCAGCTGTGTTTTCTGTATCACTTTTAATATTTTTATGCATTTTTTTTGGTACCAGGGATCAAACTTAGGACCCATGCTTGCAAAGCAGGCACTTATGCTGCTGAACTAAATCCCCAGCCCTGCATTCTTTTTTTAAAAAAGAAAATAATTTCAAAACAATAGGAGAGTAACAATAATTAATACACTGCATATTGTTATCTTCAGAGTAGTTACTCAGAGTACAAGATATAGGCATGAAATGTCCAAACAGTATTAGCACAAATCTTTCTTTTCAGTGAACTAAGAAAAACTAGCAGTATAATTGTTTTAATGTCTTTTCTTTTAAACAGTTTCTTCCAAATCTGCAATATCTATTGTACATTTTGGGTCCTACTTACTCATTCAGCTTCTCACACTAGTGAAACTGTACAATATTTACAGGTGGGTCTGATTTACTTCACTTATGAGTATGGTCTCCAGTTGTATCCATTTACCTAGAAAAGTCTGAAATGTTCCATTATATTAAAAAAACACATCTTTTTTATCCATTCCTTGGTTGACAGGCATTTGAGTTTGCATTCTTTCTTTTTCTTCTTCTTCTCAGTTTCTCTTGGCACAGTCTATTTTATTAGTTTTCAAAAACTGCACTTTTTTTTTACTGAACACAATACTTTCTACTTCATTATTTTCTGCTCTTTGTTATTTTCTTTAGGTTTATTCTGTTGCTTTTCTAACTTCTTAATTCCTTATCTTGAATCTTTTTTTTTTTTTAATGGTTTTTTGAGACAGGGTGTTGCTGTGTAGTTCAGGCTGGCTTTGAACTTGTACTGATCCTCCTATGTCAGCCTCCCAAGTGCTGAGATTACAGGTATATTTTCAGTCTTAGTTATTTCCTAGTGTGAACACTCCTGTTACAAATTTCCTCCTAAGAACTACTTTAATTGTACCTCATAGGTTTTGATATACAACATTCTCATAATTTTAAGTATTTTCTAATTTCTATCACGATTTCTTTTTTGACCAACACATTATTGAAAATGCATTTAAAATTTTTCAAGCATACATTTTGTCCCCCTTAATTATTTTTTAAGTAACTTTCTAATTTAATTGCATTTAGACATTTGTGAGGCTAACTTTATGATTGGGCATTTGATCAATTTTTTGGAAATGTTCCATGTGTATTTGTGTACAGTTTATTTTCCAATTGTTAGGAACAATTTTGTTACTTTTATTAAGCTAGACTACTAATTGTGCTATTCAAAATGTTTTATGTCGTTCATGACTTTTGATGGTCTATGTGAACTGTCAAATATTGGAAGAGTTTGTTAATATACTTCCTATGATGAAGGATTGTCAATATATCCTTGAAGATTCATCAATTTTTGCTTTTATATATTTTATAAAAGGTTTTTACATTTTTAAATTTTTATGTACAAGCCGGGTGTGGTGGCTCACGCCTATAATCCCAGCACTCAGGAGGCTGAGGCAGGAGGATCGTTGCAAGTTCGAGACCAACCTGGGCTACAAAGTGAGCTCAAGGCCAGCCTGAACTGCATAGTGAGACCCCGTCTCAAAAAAGACAAAAAAATTTTTATGTACAAAGACCTAGCATGATCTTTTCCACTGGGTGGATGTCTATGATGTTCCCTTGGAGGAAGATAACTTACTAGAACTTACTGAAGCTTATATCCTTCAAGTACTAAAGAAAAACTCCTGGTTATATTTCTGAATCAGACAGTGTAGGTTTGAGCAGTTGCAGCAAGAGCATGAACCCTGACAGAATTTTCTTGAGTGTTCCAGTAGAGCTGCTGAGTGACCC
Source organism: Cavia porcellus (assembly GCF_034190915.1). Taxonomy (NCBI): domain Eukaryota; kingdom Metazoa; phylum Chordata; class Mammalia; order Rodentia; family Caviidae; genus Cavia; species Cavia porcellus. The sequence goes on from NW_026947504.1 coordinate 7,733,911, forward strand.
ATTCTGCTTTCAGAGGTCCAATGAGACAACAGGTAGCTGTTTTATTTTGTTATTCTAAGGAACAGTCTTGTTACTATAATTCAAGGTGGTCTTGAACTGCCTGGGTAGCCCAGGATGAATCCTCAAGGAAAAGTCCATTCATTTCAATCACTAGGCATTTCCTTTTCAGTTTATAATTGATGGACTTTGGTTCTCTAACTTTTGTGGGTTTTAAAATCAAAAGTTCCATCGTATGAATTCCTATCCCTTGTCTGGCATTTCATGATTCCCAGTTCTTTAGATTTTTGTCTTTGCCAATGGACCTGAATGTGTAATTGTTAATATATGTTATTGTCAGAGATATCTTGGTCCCTTTTTTCCTCAGCACAATCCAGAGCAGAGATTGGAGGAGTCAGGAATGTGTCTGAGTCTACTTCTCAAATGTAGGTAGGCATTAGGAATTGAGGCTAACCTTTGAATGAAAGGAAATGTACTGGGAAAAATGGAAGAAAAAGGTAAGTACAAGGAATGCAATCCTGGGTTGAGGGCCAGTTCACTGCCTTTTACGTCACTAGTACTGGGTATTTATTTATTTATGGGAGACAAGGTCTTTCAGATTGGCTTTGAACTCACCATGTAGCCCAGGCTGGCCTCAAACTCAGTGATCCTCCTTGCCTCTGCTTCCTGAGTGCTGAGATTGCAGGCAAGCGCCACTACACCTGGTTCATCCAGGCCAGTTCTGAACTATGTAGCCTAGGCTGGCCTCAACTATAGTGCTGAATTCTATTTAAGGGCTTCTCAGAGACTAACAGGTCATTCATGCATCCATTCAACAAACATGTATCATTATAGAAGGGATGAGAAAAAAAGAGAAGAGAAGGCAAAAATGGAAACAAAGTTTTTTGTAAATAAGGAAGGGAAGAGGAGAGGAGGAGAGAAGAATGGGGGAAAAAGCAAGATATATCATGTACAGGTACAAATTCCCTATGATGAATGTTATCATTATGTATATTTAAAGTATGCCAATAAAATGAAAAATGCAAAAAAAACCACCCCAAAATAAACAACAAAAGATACTTATTATATACTAGGCAATGTTCTATATGTAGGATTAAAGTGGCAAGATAAGATCCCTGCTTTCCTGGAGTTTCTGTTCTAGTAGGGGGAGAGAGAAAATAAGTATAACTATATGCATACACAATAGTATTGGGCAGTTATAAGAGCAATAATACCAAGTTAATGTGATAGCCAGAAAAGATTTAGTGGTAGGTAGCTCCTTTAGTGTGGGAGTTAGGGCTGGGGATTTAGCTCTGCGGCATAAGCACCTGCCTGGCAAGTGCAAGGTGGTGAGTTTGATCCCTGGTACTCAAAAAAAAATTTCAAGAATAGACTTGAATGACACACAAAAATGGAATCAGCCTTGGTAATAGGAAACAGGGAATTGAAGGCAAGCGTTCTTGGCAAAAGGAATATGATTTCAAAAGCCGCTAGGCAGTAAGAAATATTTGAGAAATTGAAAGTAACTAGAGTGAAGTGAGGGGGAGAATAGTCCAAGATGAGGTTAGGGTGAGATTAAGGTTGTAGACTACCATAATGAATACCTTAGAAAATACAGTGTGAGTGAGGCCATGTTACCTGGGATAAGAATAGTAAGGCCCAATCCAGAGTAGCCAAAACGATCTTGAAAATGAAGAACCCAATTGGAGGATTTGTATTTTCTAATTTCAAACTTACTACGAAAGTATAGTATCAAGACAATGTGTTACATTAGCACAAGGATAGACAGAGTCATAGAGTGGAACTGACACTCCAGAAACAAACCCTCACACTTAATGGTCAATTAATTTTTCAACAAGATTGCCTAGATAATCCAATGGTACAAGGATAATCTTCAACACATAGTGCTGGGAAAACTGAGTATCAGCATCAAAGGACGACACTGAACACTTCACACTATGTGCAAAAGGTAACTCATAGATCAGTGACAAATGTAACAACACCATTTCTTAAAAGAAAACATGTAAGTCTTAAGACCTTGGATTTGGTAATGTTTTGTTAGATATGATAAGAAAAGTACAAGCAATAAAGTAAAATTAATCGGATGCTATCAAAATTAAAATTTTTTGCTCCAATCACATTGAAATGAAAAAACAACCTGTAGAAGGGGGAAAAATATTTGCAAACATAATGTTTGATAAGGCATTTGTTCCTAAAATATATAAAGAACTCTTACAACTATAATAAAAGGACAATCAAAATACAACTGGAGGGGCTGGGGGTTTAACTCAGCGGCATAAGTGCCTGCCTTGCAAGCAGGCAGTTGTAAGTTCGATCCCTGGTACCGATAAAAAAGAAAAAGACAAAAAAAAAAAAAAATACAACTGGCAAGGGTTGGGTGCAGTAATGTATTCTTATAATTTCAGTTACTTGGGAGGCTGTGGCAGGAGGATGGCAATTTCAAGCCCAGTCTTGTCAGTTTAATTAGGCTAGCTCAAAATAAAATATAAAAATTGTGGGGATGTAGTTCCATGGTACAGTACCCCTAAATTAAACCTCCAGTACAGAAAAAAAAAGGCAAGGGATTCAAGTAAGTATTCAAAAAAGACATAAATGCTAATCACTTTAAAAGATTCTCACAATCATAAAACATCAGGGAAACCAAAATGAAAACCACAATGAAACACCACTCAAACCCGCTAGAATAGTTACAATAAAAGACAGATTAATAGATAATAGGAAACAGGGAGTTAGATTTGTTTGCAAAAGGGCAGGGGACCAAGAGATGAAGGGAGCTGGACATAGTGGCATATACCACATTTCAGCATGCAAGAGGCTGAGACAGGAGGGTCACTATGAGTTTGAAGCTAGCCTGGGCTACATAGTGAGTTTAAAATTAGACTGAATTACAAAGTGAGATCCAAAAAACAATAACAAAAACAAAACAAAATGAGATGGAGGAGAGCAGAGGCAAGAAAGGGGAAAGCAATGAAAAGAGAATTGATACGCACAATATATACATACCAACTCCCAATGAAGAACATAATCATTACATACTGCAAACATGTACCAGTAAAAAGAAAAAAAAGACAGACCATGTCCTGCCACAGATTTTGATGTTCTAAAATCTGATAAAAGCTTGAAATCTTGTGTTCTGGACACTTTCCTGACAAGAGAATCACTGGACAACAATTCTTTTTTGGGGGTGGTGGTGCCTGGGATCAAACTCATGATTTTATGCTTACCAGGCAAGTGCTTAAGCCACTGAGCTAAATCCCCAGCCCTGGACAACAATTCTAGTAACTAGAATCAGTTTAATTTATAGGGTATGGTAGTTTTGCATTTAATAAATCAGCACTTTGAATCAGTACGACCCTCAGGAAATTCTCTGGTTCACATCCTCAGAAACAGTTGACATTATTTTGTGCATGTGTATTTACGGAGTGGGGTATTGAGAATTTAACTTGGGGCCTTTGCACTGAGCTACACTCCGAGAGTTTTTTTTTATTATTTATTTTTACTTTTAGGCAGGGTCTTGCTAAGTTACTAAGTTGCCCAAACTGACCTTTAACTCACAGCAGTCTTCCTGCTCAGCTTCTTAAGTGCTGGGATCACAGGGTGTGCTACCATTCCTGGCTCTCTTGAGGATTTCTGGGTGACTCAGCAAATAATGTTTTACATAGGGTAAAGCCATTATCATCATCTTCACCTAAAAAGAGTTGTTCCTTCTTAATTATCCTAACTCTGCTAATAAATATACCATATGATCAATCTCCCAATTTTATGTGGATAGTGATTCTTTTTCTTACCACCTTTATTGAATTTTCTTTCTGATGACCAGAATAATATATTCCTTATAGGCAAATGAAAAATATAAATAAATGAGTTACTCTCATCCTACTATCCACAGATAATCTCTCTCTTCTGTTATATGTAATCTGGACATATAGGAATATTCACATCACTTTAATATATAAGAAGTATTATATGCCTTTTGTTTTATAATTTATTTTTACTTAATGTAAGTTTAATTTTTAATGACATTGTAGAATCAAATTTTATATCATAATGGAATCAACCATTTTATTATTAGATATTTAGGCTTACTAATTTTTTCTCTATGTTATATATGTGTGTATGTGTGTGTGTGTGTGTGGTGGGTGGGTGGGTGTCTTTTTGAGACAGGGTCTTGCTATGCAGTTCAGGCTGGCCTTGAGTTTACTTTGTAATCCAGGCTGGTCTCAAACACAAAGATCCTCCTGCCTCAGCCTCCTGAGTGCTGGAATTATAGGCATATGCCACGACCCCTAGCACTTGTAGATTTTTTTTGCCATGTCTCGTTTTTTTCGTTTTTGGTATGGGGAATTGAACTCATGACCTTGCACTTGCCAGGCAGCCAATGTGCCACTGAGCTAATCCCCTTTTAATCCCCTTTGTTACTCTTGTTTTTTTTTTGGCTTTTTGTGGCAGGTTCTCACTACATAGTTCTGGCTGTTCTTGAACTTGCTATGTAGCCCAGGCTGAGGACTAGAGATGTAGCTCAGTGGTACAGCACCTGCCTGGCAAGCATAAGGTTGAGTGTGATCCTGGTACCAAAAAAGATAAATAAATTGTGCTGTAGCCCAGGCTGGCCAGGAACTTGCAGCGATCCTTCTGTCTCACTCTCCTGAATGCAGAGATTATAAGTATGGGTCACAGCTGATTAATTTTAAATTTTAGAGTAGTTTTGGACCTTAAGTTACAAAGGTAGTTCTCATATACAGCATATTCAGCTTCTTCTATTATCATGTTACATATCTTTCATGACTTAAATACCAACATAAATACACTATTAAACCAAGATCTGTAATTCTTTCATATTTACTTTGGGATTTTTTATTTTGTTTTTGAAGCAGGTATTGCTAAGTAGTTTAGGCTAGCCTTGAACTCACTATATAGCCCAGGCAGGCCTCAAACTTGCAGCAATTCTGCTGCTTCAGCCTTTTGAGTGCTGAGATTACAGGTGCACACCTGGCTGGCTTTGGTTTTCTACTTCATGTTGCTTTTCTATCTCAGGACACCACATTGCATTTAATGCTTGTGTCTTCTTAGCCCTCTCTTGGCTATGACAGCTTCTCACTTTCCTCATTTCTGATAACCTTTATAATTTTGAGAAGTATTCGTCAAGTATTGTAGTGTCCATTAACTATGATTTTTCTGATTTTCCTCAAGACTCCACTAGAGTTATAGGTTTTGGGGAGGAAGATCACAGAGATAAAATGCCATTGTCACTATATAATACCAAGGGTGCATACCATTAACACATCACTTGGTTGAAGTAATTTAGTTTTCTTCACTGTAAAACTACTCTCTCCCTCTGATCTCTTTCCATGTGTACTTTTTGGAAGGATGTAACTTATTATTATTATTATTATCTTGGTCTTTTTCGTTTTTATCGGTACCAGGGATCAAACTCAAGACTGCCTGCTTGCAAGGCAGGCGCTTATGCCGCTGAGCTAAATCCCCAGCCCCTGTAATTTACTCTTAAGAAGACAGAAGTGAATAATTTTCTTTCTCCTCTTCCTCTTCTTCTTCTTCTTGGTTTTGCTTATTTTGTTTTTGAGACGTCTTAATTTGCAGCTCAGGCTGGCCTTGAATTTGTGGCACTCTTCCTGCCTCAGATGATTTGGGATTAAGGCATGTGCCACTGCACATGGGCCCAAATGCAACAAAGTTGTTGGTTTACTCTTTCCTGATCTAGATGAACTGAACTGAGATGGACTGGCATGTGGAAATTAAATGTCTTGAAAAACACCTCCAGAGAAAAATGGATGTCTTGAGAAAAATGCATGTAAACTCTACATGTAGTTAGAGTCCCTGTATCTATAATTTAGTTTGTTAATGTCACAGTATAAAGAATGAATCTTTTTTTTTGTCTTTTTGAGACAGGGTCTCTCTATGCAGTTCAGGCTGGCCTTGAGCTCACTTTGTAGCCCAGGCTGGTCTTGAACTTGCAATGATCCTCCTGCCTCAGCCTCCTGAGTGGTGGGATTACAGGCGTGAGCCACCACGCCCAGCTCCAAGAATGAATCTTCTTATGAGATACGAAATTTTAAAAATGGGCTATAGAGTTTCCTATTTTTCTTTTTACTTTCCTATCTAAAAAATGATCAAGAGAAAGTATATGCTTTAGAGCACCTTACAGATATACCATAATAAATATTCCCACAAAACATTTTATTCTAATTTAAAAACATTTTTAAAATTTTATTTTAAAGAGAATAAAACCAAACAAAATAAAATAGATTAAGCCAATCAAAACAAAACAGTAATATAGGACTTCAAAACAAGACAATAGAAAATCAATGATGGCTACCATAATGCCTTTTGTTATTTTCAATATGGGTGTCCATAACATCAGACATGATAAAGTCAAACAAAACAGAACAGAATAAAACCAATCAAAGCAAACAATGAAAGCAATACAGGGCTTCAAAACAAGGTAATAGGAAATCAACAGTGGCTACCATACTGTATCTTCTTATTATAGATGCATGCCATGGTACCCAGCTTCTAATATATATATATTTTATTTCAAGGAGAAAGAAAACCTGAAAAAGACAAAAACAAAATGTCAATACACATCTATCAGGGGCAACAATGGTACATACATTGCGCACTGTCATCCCCAAATCATTCACCCAGAGCACAAGACAACTGCATTCAATTATCCAAACAAAACCAGCACAAATCTTTCTCTTCAGTGAATTCAGAGAAATCAGTAGAATAACTATCTTAACTATTTTTTATATATATACATACACACACACACACACACACATATGTTATTTTGGCTTCTCACATTAGTGAGACAATATTTTACACATGTAACATATTTTAAAGGAGGATTTTTCAGAGCTGATAGAAAATCAGTGCATTACTTTTAGTAGTTAGTACCATCTTTATTTTTTAGATTTAGTTGATAAATTTAACTAATTAATTTTTGAGAGGTTTTGTTATGTAATTCTGGCTAATTCGGAACTATGTAGCCCAGGCTGGCCTCAAACTCAGTGGCGATCTTCCTGCCTCAGCCTCACAAGTGCTGTAACTACAGGTGTGTGCCATCACATGTGGCATTAGTACTATCTTAATACATCAAAACCATGCTTACCCAATATATAACATTAATAATTACTGTACTGGTATTTTATATTAAATACATTGTAAGTTCTTTTTTAAATTTTTTTAAAAGATAGTAAAATACAACAGAGCAAGACAGAACAAAGCCAAGCAAGATTATTCAGCAAAATTGGTACAAAACTTCAGAGTAGGATACCAGGAAAACAGTAAGTGCTACCATAGCATATATTGTTATCTTCACAATTGTTGTCCATTCCATCAGGTATAGCAAAATCAAACCAAAAACTAAACACAATAAAACCAATCAAAACAGAATACTGAATAAAGCAAAAACAATCAGAACAAAACAGTGAAAACAGTATTGGACTTCAAAGACAAGATAGAAGGAAATCCCACACATTTGCTATATTGCATACTGTCATCTTCCTGAGAGATGTTCAGACCACTGGCCCTAGGCCTGCATAATCAAACAATATAAACATTTATTCGCTTTATGTACCTTAGTTGCTATCAACTCAGGCTGTCCTCTGAACCATCTGGTTGCTAATGGGAGTGAGGTGTGGTGGAGGGGGGTGTGGATTCTCAGCCCATGCGCCCCAAGTAGGCTTGTTCTGCTTACCAGGAACGCTGGATTGTTGATTTCTCGGTTGGTCCCCCAAGATTTGGCATGGCAGATTTTCGGGAGATGCTGGCTTTTATCTTCCTGGTACATATGCAGCTTGTGCCCTTTTTATTTTTTTTTCTTTATCTTTTGTTTTGTTTTGCTGTTTCGAAACAAGGTTTCACCAGGTAGTCCAAACTGGCCTTGTGTATACCAGGCTGGATTTATACTTGCGTTCTTTCTGTCTCAGCCTTTAGAGTGCTGGGATTACAGTTGTGTGCCCATTTTGCTAAGCTCTACATGGTGATTTTAAACATTCATGAAATATGCTATTGGATATGATTTCTCAATTAGTTTTATATTTGTGAAACTATAGGAATATAGACTTAATATAGATGTGATGTTATAGTCACAAAACCTAAGCGACTGGGAGTTCCTAACTCCCATATTGACAAACTACTAACATGTTTCAGGTAAAGGACTAAGTAAAATAAAGATTATTACTCAAGCATATTTTTCTGATGAGATTCAGGGTTGGTCTATATTCAATCTATCTTCAGGTAGAGACTATGAGTAGACAGTGTACTTTCTCTTTCAAATACACTGGGAACTGCCAGTCCATTTCAGTTCAGTCCAGATTTCCTTTTCTTCTGGCTTTGAGATTCATTACATTTCTTTAAAGAGCTTAATAAGTGTGCTCAGGGAGTTGCATCAGAAATTATTTCTGTATAAGTGGTAGGAATGACAAGTAGTTCCTTTGTAATGCTGCACCAGTCAATACCTGTTTTTGCCTCAGGATGTGTCCAACCAATTCTGGATAATCCAGCTTTGAAGTGGGTTGGGCAGTACCAGGCTTCTTTTTGTTGCTTAGTTTGGGTTGTGACCTAGTCATACACACCTTGAAAACTTAAATAGCACCGAGATATAAGCTAATTAAGTTCTACAAATGCTAAATACAGTGTATATGGAATTAACCTCAAAATTGTTCTCTATACTTTTATACAATAGATTTTTTTTATCTAGAAAGAACACTTATATAATGTATTCTGTCCACAAAAAATAGTATCTTTCTTTCACCAAAGAAAGCCAAAGAAATGTTAACTATGTTAAAAAATAATCATGTGGGGCTAGGGGTTTAGCTCAGCGGCATAAGCACCTGCCTTGCAAGTGCGCAACCATGAGTTTGATCCCCGGTACCACCAAAAAAAAAAAAATTGTGTGGCAGAATCAACTTTTATTTAAAGTTTTGGTACTGGGGATGGAACTCATGACTTCGCGCTTGCCAGGCAGGTGCTTGTGCCTCTGAGCTAAACCTCAGACTCTTAAAGTAATTTGAAAAATTATATTCTTTACAGAATTCAGAAACGTTTGAAGTAATGAAATACTAAATACTGCATAATTAAGATAGGTCTTTGTTACAGCTTGGCAAAGAGAAAAATGATACCTTTTGCTTTCAGTCAACCTCTGTTATAGGGACATTCTCTGGATCAAAGAATATTTGCCTGTAATCTCAGCACTCGGGAGACTGAGGCAGAGGAATGTTCTGAGTTCAAGGCTAGCCCAGACTACAAAGCAAGTCCCTATCTTAAAAAAAAAAATTGCCATACTTTTGCCACCAAATTCTTTTCTTGTGGTTTCCGATCATGAGATTAGTTGGAAGGTCAACACTTTTAAACCTGAAGTAGTATTTATTCCTTTATTTATTTTTGAGACTGGCTCATTCATCTAGTGCTAGGATCACAAATCTACACCACCACGCCCAGCCAAACCTCTATTGATAAAAGAGACAGAGGAGAAAACAGAGATGGATGGGTGGGGAGAGATCCTTAGAAGGGAAAATCTCCTTTGGTTAGCTTTGTTTTGTATCAGTGAAATCTGGCTAGAATTCGGCGTGGCAGAATGTGGACCCGGCGAAAGATGCCTGAAATACAAAGAAGAGATAGTAACTAACAAAGTAAGTCTTTCCTTTAAGTTTGGCACTTTGCTTGCCGCTGTGATATCGCATGATTTATTAATAATCACCCAATAAGGAAGGTGCCAATATTACTCTCATTTTACAGGGAACAACATCGAACGCGCCGAGCTCGTCCAGCACAGAAGTGGCAGTGCTAGAACTCGAAACTGCCCCGCACAGTGCGCGTTCAGTCCTGCCGTCGGATTCTGCACGCCCACTTGGCCGCCCTCTTCGTGGGGACAGTTCCCGGTACTGAGGGATGGCGCTGTCCAGCCCGCGGGTCCGCCGACTGCCTCTGGCAAGAGAACGCAGATCCGCCGGGCGACTGCGTTCAAGACTGGAAACCACCGCGCCCAGCCACGTCTTGGCACGCGGGCAGGCGGAGTCGCCTCGGGGTTTCCACGCTGCTCCCCGGGTTCCCTCCGCTCGGCGCGCAGAGCTCCCATTGGAAAGGCGGGAGGCAGCCAGCGAGAAGCGCTCTGATTATCCGCTCTCTTCCCCTTCCTTCCGCCCACACAGCCAGAGGCAGACGGGTTAAGCAGGCTCACCTGTCTCAGAGGTGGCTACTGTCCCAGTGACTGACGTCGCGGCCCTCCAACCAGGCAATGGCAGGAAGGTGGGGCCTCATTGAGACTGACGGCCTCTTTCCTCCAATCCCAGTGCAGCGGCTTTCCGGCCGTAGTTGCGGCGGTCGGCCGAAAGGGACAAGTGGGAGCGTCTCTTGCATCCTTGACGTACGAGCTCTGCAAGTGCAGAGTTAGGTCTACTACGCTTTTTATTAAGTTTTGCCACCGTCAATTCGGCCCTCATTTTAATCCGAAATGGAAATTTCCCAGCCCTTTCCCGTCACCTCAGATTGGGGCGGGATGAATAGAATCTTCACTGGCCTATTGTACCACGCGACGTTCTGTGACAAAGTGACCGACACTTTATGGCGCCAATGGAACTTCCCATTGTTAGGGGTCACTGTGACTGACCACAAGGCCAACTAATCCACTTTAAGGTCGCGACGCGATAGTCTGAGAAACTGACCAATAAACGTAGAAAAAGACCGGAAGTTCGTTTGTGGGGACTAGGAGGCGGGTGTTCGCAACCGCCTAGGCCTGCGCGGGTCAAAGCAGCTTGGGGGCTGCGAGCCAGCGAGCAGCGCGTGACGGAGAGCCTGAGTGACAGATCATCTTGGCCAATGAGCTGCAGCTTCTGAAGAGCTGCAGCCAGTGGCGAGTCTAGGGGGCGGGAAGCAGCAGGTTAGGCAGTGAGAAGTTAGTGGCGCTGCTGGGACGGGGGGAAGGAGACGCTTCTTCCTCCTGCTGCTCCTCTCTTTCTCGGAATCGGCGGCGGCGGCGGCTCCGAGTGACTCGGCAGCGTCTCCGGTTCGGCGTGTGAACCATGCTGACCGACGGCGGAGGCGGCGGCACCTCTTTTGAGGAGGACTTAGACTCTGTGACTCCGCGATCCGCCCCAGCCGGGGCCTCGGAGCCGCCTCCGCCGGGAGGGGTCGGGCTGGGGATCCACACCGTGAGGCTCTTTGGAGAGCCCGGACCCACGCCGGGAGTCGGGGGCGGTGGCAGCAGCGGCGCAGCCGGAGGGGACGCGGCGCTGGATTTCAAGTTGGCGGCTGCCGTCCTGAGGACCGGAGGCGGAGGTGGTGCCTCTGGCAGCGACGAGGACGAGGTGTCCGAGGTACGGCTTGCACACAGCGATTGAGGCGTGAATTATCTTTGGGCCAGCACGGGGCTGGGACCACGCTCCTGCTTCCCCGGGCGCGGTAGTTCTCTTGACAGCAGTCAGGTCCGTGGCGGTGGTGGCAGCCGTGCGGGCCTAGTGAGGGCTCGGCTTCTTCCTCAGCCCTCGGCCGGAGCGGGACGGGCTCCCGTCACCTTCCATAGACCCACAATAGGGAGTCGTTTGGTCTCAGAGCTTCGCGCGGGAACGAGGACTCGCTAGGCTACCTCCCGCCCACCCCGCTTTGGGGATGGGGGAGGGCGGGGTCTTGCCCAGTGTCCCTGCCCTTGGTACTGAGGGGAGACAGACCAACAATAGGTAGTTAACTGAGCTCAAAAAGCATTTCTACATTACCCTTCTCAAAGATGAAGCATGCATTGATTTGCCTTTTCTAGTAAATATCCCTTACCTGTGTATTCAAGTAGCGCTCGTATTTTCCCTTTTCAGTTTGAGACAGGTGACTATTAAGGAGCAGTCAGCTTTTACCCAGAAAAATCACGTGACCCTTGGCTCCTGGGACGTTTTGTGAAGTTAGACAGGAAAAGGAAGTTCCAATGCATCTCTGAGCTTCGGAATAGCTGGATGGCTTAACTCAGAGGTTTTTAGGCTGTGAAGTGAGGCATCCTACAGACACCTTTCTTTTGTAGTGAGGGAAATGAATGATCTGGGTTTTTAAAAATTTCTTTCAACTTTTATGTATATACTCTTATGTGCACACATTTTTAGGCCCGATCAATTTACGATGGGAGGCCGAATTCTCTTTTTTCGACTCTAGGGAAAAATAAATATGTATGTGTAAGGAAAAGGGGACGGTTTATCTCCCCTACTGTTTTCTCTTGACAACGACCTGTCCTTTGATGACTGTTTTAAGTGCTGAGAATAATCTGTTTGGTTCTAGGTTCCTTATGACCAATTATTTTAATCTCTGGTCTTAGTGTTAAAGTACAGGAATGTCTCTGTGCATATCAACAATCCTAGCTCCTCCTTTTGAGATTAATAAAAGCCAGGTATGGTGGTGCATGCCTCCTGAAGCCCAGCATTCAGGAGGCTGAGAGGCAAGAGCATTGCTAGGAGGCCTGCCTGGGCTGGGCAGCATAGTGGGTTCAATTCCAGCCTGAACTACATAGCGATACCCTGTTTCAAAAAAGGAGCAAAACACCAAAAACAAAAACACATATGAAAAGAACCCTAGATAAATAAAGAGAGTTTATTTTTGGGTTGCAGAATACAGTTAGGACTGAACAGGATTTTCTTTAAATTTAAAACCTTAGTATATTCTGACCCCAACATTTTCTTCTGAAAAAAAAAAAAAAGTATGCTAAATTTTAAGGAAACTAGTTCCTTGAGTGTGTATGTCTTGAATTTTAGTATACGGGAAATAGCTATGAGTGCAAGGTGAGATAAGGAATTTTACTGTTAAGTTATGGGGCAAATCTCTGGAGTACCCTCACACTTGGGCTATTAATCTCGTCAGTGAAATTTGATCAGAATGAAACTACAACACATGGACTTTTAGCTAGGAAATAAATTGGAAGGCTGTTTTGTTTTGTTTTGCTTTTTACCTTACGGTTATCCTCCCGCCTCAGCCTTCCACGTACTGGGATTACTGGTGTGGGCTAGCACACCCTGCTTGAAAGTTGACTTTAGACTTTGTAGCTTACTGTAGTTTATTTTTCCTTGAAACCTGTAAGGGAGAATCTGAAAAGGTTTCCTTTAGTCTTAAGTATGATGAAGTTTCCTTGATTTTTCTGGACCATTTTTACATAATTATAAGTGAGATTAGAGACTGATCACTTGTTTGCTTTTTTTATGTAAGCAGGTTTTAAATTTTTTTAGAGTTAGAGTACTGATGATACTCAAAAGTTATAAATATTCCCTCTTCCATTTTATCTGGTGTCCCCATACCATGAGGTTAAGTTATGGGCACAATCCACACCTTTTGCGTCTTTTTGACATTAATTGTAGAAGTCATGATTTCAGGGTTTCCATACTCATTTAGCAATTGCTAATGTAAAAGAACCCTTTATTCTCCTATTTACTTATATTTTCTGAACCATAAAAGGCTTTAGGAATAAATGCATATGCAGACTTCATTTTGTAATGAAAGATTCTAGTGTAACTACAGACTTCAGTGTAAGTTAAGATGATATTTGAAGGGAAAGAATTTTGTGTCCCATTTCTTGTCACATGGAGGAAATTCTTGGTATACCTAGTCTCTGCTTTATAGTCTGTGTAGTAGGGTATAGAATAAAATAATCTATTTTTCCTAGGAAATTCCTAGCCTTTTCTGTTTTCTAAGATTAGCTACCTAATTGAAATTCGATGAATAATACTAAAATCCTTATTTTTGTCTTAATTGTTTTATACATTTTGTGTTCAAAGAGACAGATACTCTAGGACTTCTTTTCTGTTTATTATTCAGAGCCAAGAGTTGAGAATAAACAAGCTGTTTTCCCATGCTAATTAAGTCAAAAGACTTTCTAGTTTGATAAAAGGATTTAGTTCTATCAATAAATTCTTTTAATGTTAGAATTATGCTATCTTAGAGAATGCCATCAATTTAGTTTTTGTTTTTTTGAAACATTGGGATAAATATCTTTTATATTTCTTCAGGCATATTGAGCATGTTCCTTAGCTGTCTAAGGCCTTTAATAGAAGAGTCATAACTTGAACTGGATACTGTTGATATGTACCCATTATTCAGAATAGAGGTCATGTTAAAAATTCTTTAAAAACTAGTTTTTAAATGTTAATTTTAGAGTTGCAGTCTTTTTTAAAGGAAGCTTAAAAGTAAAATTTCCAAAGATAGGCCTTTATGAAATTTATGGTTTTTAATGTTTCTATCTTAAAAATACATGCACATGTTATGTATATGTATATATTGTGTGTGGGAGGTACTTTAAAATTATTATAAAAAGTCAATCTCATGGCGAAAAATTCAATATAGATAGTAACTATGACATAACAAGTAAAAGTCTTCCTCACACTCCCCTCCTTCAAGACCTACTCTTCAGGGTAACCAGTGTTAAAATTTTTGTTTCAAGCTGGACCTGGTAGTTCAGGCCTGCAATCCCAGAACATTGTGAAGTTTAGGCAGAGAGACAGCAAGTTTCAGCCCAGTCTGGGCAACTTAGCAGAATTATGTCTTAAAAATAAAAAAGGAATGAAGATGGAGTTCTGTGCAATTTCTAATAGTGAAAAAAAATTAGCAAATTTTCTAGACCTATATATCTGTATATTGTATACATGTTCATATACATTCACTTTAAAGATAGGTAGTAGAAAGTATAGCTTTATATTATACCAAGTTTTTTTTCTCTTGAGCACGTGCTTTATTTACATTTGTATAAAAGCACACAGAAATTGAGCATAACTGTGAAATTATAGCACAAGCTCTTTAAGGAAGAACTAGTACATTTTTTCATGAAAATAGTGTTTTTTAGTCAGAAGGCACTGGTCGTATGAAAGTTCTATGTTGGTTTTTCTCCAGTAGCAAAGGAATTGGTTTATTTTCTTAGTCACTTAAGATCTATCATGTAAAGGAGGATACTCAACACCACATATTGACATTTTGGGCCAGATAATTGTTTTTGTGAGGGGTCCTTCTGTGCATTAAAAGCATCCCTGATTTCTATTCACTAGATGCCAGTAGTCAAAAATTGTCCAGACATTGCTATATGTCTTCTGGAAGCAAAATTACCCTTCTTAAATAAGAATTGTTGGTCTAGAGGCCACTCTTGTCAGAGATGGCAATTTTGTCATGAATATTCTGTATTCAAACTTCAGGCAAACAAGGTGAGTCACTGCTTTTAATAGCATTTCAGGGTTATAGTCATAAACAGGAGAGAAATAGAAAGTTCTGAAAGGTTTAGTGTAGAACTACTGCATACTGCTGTTAATTTTTTATGGTAAATTTATTAGTTTGGGAAACTTCCATTTTAAAATACTATCTTTCCAAAAAGTATAATTATTTTTTATAAAAATGAGTTTTAAAAACTTACGGGTATATTGTTTGTCCAAGTAGAAAGGACTTTATTTTATTATTATCATTAGTAATGATAAAATAGCAAGTAGAACTTTGTATTCTATTTGGCAAATTTTGGGGACACTGGAAATGTTTATTGAAGAAAAATGAACACCATTATTACTGTAACAATTTGTTATATACTGCGTAAGTATCAACCTTGCATAAGTTTCATTCTGTAAAATCTTCGGACTACATATAAACTGATAGATGATGATTACAGTTATATGAGTTATGAATGGTAGGTCAATACAGAGTTGATTAGTTTGGAGAGAGGAAAACTATTGTGAAACTTGAAGTACGTGGGATTTTTTTGAGGGGCAGGTTTTTATTTAGTATACATTTTCAACAAGTGATTATATCCATATAGCTGATAAGTCAGAATAATATAAGGGCACATAAGTGAAGTCTTGTTTCTAAACCTGCCCCCACATACCCATCCCTCTATACTTTTAATGTTTTCTATATACTTTCAGATTTTTTTTTTCTTGTGCTGTGAGGATTAAATTTAGGGCCTCAAATATGCTAGATAAGCTCTCTACTACTGAGCTGAACAAATACATTTTCTTTATTTTTGCACAAAAGGTAACATACTCTTCATGTGAGATTTTTAAAATGACAATATAATTTTGAGAGAAATTTTTAAATTTTTTTAAAACTAGGATGTGACTGAATGGCAGAACATTTGCTTAGCATGCACAGACACGCTGGGTTCACCATTCAGCACTCAAAAGAAAAAAAATTACAACTCATTAAAAATGAAGCATGGAGATGAATTGAAATGCATTTCTTTCTCAGCCTATCTGGTAGTAGAGTGATGATGGACTTAATGACTTCTGAGAATCAGTTATACTTTTTGAATTCAATGATAAGTTAAAATAAGTTGCTTTAAAGAAAAGCAAAGTAGCTCACAAGAGTATTTACCTGGAGTTGCCAAATGAGAAGAAATGATATCTACCTTTTTGTTGTTTTTTTCTGCTATATTTACTTTCTGTTACAACTAAAAAATAGACTCAATTTTTTTTTAACCATTGTAAATGAACTGATTCATTTATAGCTTTTTCTCAGACCTTGTTCATCTCATTTTCCTGTTTTGTTGCTTGTCATGGAATCTTCATGATAATCCTATCTCATCTCCTTTTAGGTAACTGCTACCATTTATTGAATGCTTACTATGCTTATATGCCAGTTCATACTAGATACTTTCGTTATTTTAATTTAATCATTTCAACACTCCTTTGAGGTAGGTATTATCTATATTTTTATAGGTGAATAAATGTAGGTTCAGAGAAATGAAGTAAAATAAAAAATCTCAAAATAAAACAACAGAGTGGCTACATTGTTAATGTGCTAATGAGTGGTAAAGCTAGAATTAAAAGGCAGTACTAAATCCAGAGCATTAAAAGGCAGTAGTGAATCCAGAGCTCATGCTACTATATTTTTAACAAATGCTGTTTCATAGATCTCAAATGAGGAAAATAAAGGCAATGTAGTAAATTTCTCAAAGCATTTTTTCTGTTTTTTTTTTTGAAACAGTGCCTTTGCTAATGTTACAAAATGAATTTTAAAAATATTTGTGCTTGACAAAGTATCAGGTTGGAAACTTTACATTAGGACCTTAGGTAAAGCCTCCATAGTGTAGGAACCATTGAACTAAATGACTTGGCCAGGATCATCACACAGCTTAATAGTTAGTGGTCAGAACTAGAAAAAAACTCATCTCTGTCTCCTCTTCTAGTTATCTTACTTGCTAGGTTGTCCTGCTCCCTGTCTTCTGTTGCAGTGTACTAAATAGTTACATAAGATATATGTGTCTCAAATTAGCATATAATCATATTTGGCCTTGTTGGAAAAGTGTTATTTAATGAAATTAGTGATAGCAATATAGATCAGCATATTAAGAAGGCGTCTTTTGGTTACCATCGTGTATAGTAAGAGTATTCTAAGGTAACTGCAATGAATTTACTTGAAAAGTTAGGTCTTTCATTATTCATTTTTAAAAGACTAAGATAATAATTAAAATCACTGGTAGAGAAAGTTATATGCCTACTTTTAAGGCAATATAGGAAACATTGGCTTTAAAATATTCCTATATTCTAATTATTTTGTGAAAATTCAGATTTGTATGCTATTCTATTGGTAGTTACTGTCAGTGCATGGTTCCTATGAATGAAGATCAATTGCCTTATGATGACTGACTGGTTTGTTTTTTCTTCCTGTCAAATTTATCTAAACCAGAAAGAAAGTAAAAGTTGTATATAAGGCTTTTATTTGCTGAACTGAAATTTGGCAGCTATCTGTCACAGAGCAGCACATTTGGCTCTTTCCCTACTCATCCTTCTCTTCTTTTCTACTTTATCCTTAACTGAATAGGTTCTATTTTTTGATAGTAGAAAAGGTATTTTTTCTTCCTTTTTTAAATGTAGATATCACACTGTATCCTAGTGTGTTGATTCACTTGCATTGGTACGCACTTTTGAAAAGAGAAAGGCAAGGATATCCCTAACAACAAACCCTAAGAACCAAGACTTACACAGTTTAAGCTGTCAAGGTAAGTTTAAACTGTTCAGTAGCTTTTAATATCCTAGACTGAGAACACGTTTTTATTGTTAAATTGTAAAATAATCATCGAACTGTTTTAACCAATTTTTGTTTTTGTTTTCAAATTGCAGGCTATATATTACAAAATTTACCATTTCTGGGAGGTTAAGTATGGAAGATTACAAACTGAGCAACTTAGTGATTTAGCGAGAGCCTGTCTCAAAATAAAAAATGGGTTTGGGCTTGGAGTACAGCTCAGTGAGAGTGCTCTGGGTTCAATTCCCAGTACCACACCAAAATTCCCAAAACCCCAACAGCAACAACAAAAAACATTTTAATCATTCCTAAGTGTATAGGTCAGTGGCATTGGATACATTCACATTGTTATGCAGCTATCAACAACAAACATCTCCTGAACTCACTTTTTGCTTTTTTGTTTGTTTGAAACTGTGTCACTATGCACTTCAGATTGGCCTTAACTCAGTTATGTACCTGAATCTTCCAGTGATCCTCCTGCCTCAGCTTCCCCAGTGCTAGGATTATAGATGTATGCTTTCACACCCCACCTTTCCTGAACTCTTGCATTTTTCCAAACTAAAGCTCATATAGTAATTCTCTATTCTGTATTTTCTCTGCCCCCAGTTCCTAGAGACCACTATTCTGTTTTTTTGTCTCTGAAATTGATTATCCTGCTTTCTCATATAATTGGAATCATGGGTGTTTATCTTTCTATGACTGGTTTTATTAGCATAATATCTTTAAGATTCATCCAATTGTAACGTGTCAAAAAAATTTTTTTTTTTTTTTTTTTTTTTGGTCTTTTTGCTTTTTATCAGTACCGGGGATCGAACTCACGACTGCCTACTTTCAAGGCAGGCGCTTATGCCACTGAGCTAAACCCCCAGCCCCGTGTCAGAAATTTTTTTGAGAATTTTATTATTTTTGTTTTCATCATCATTATTTAATTAATCTTGGGTTTTTTTGGTTTTTTTTTTTTGTGTTTTTTTTTTTTTTTTGAGATAGAGTCTCGCTATGTAGTCCACGTTGTTTTTGAACTCACTGTGTAGCTTAGGCTAGCCGGATTCTCCTGCCTCGGTCTTCCAAGTGCTGGAATTACAGGTTTGTGTCACCACGCCCAGCTTGTTTTGAGTTAATTTCTGTATATTTTGTGGATATCCAATTGTTTCAGCACCATTTATTGGAAAGACTGTATTTCTTTTCTTGTTAAATTATGCTGGCACTTTTGGCTGTTAATTTCTAATATTTCTATTCCATTGATCTATGTCTCCTTTTGCCCCACTATAGGTTTTTGTAGTAAGTTTTGAAATGGGCAAGTCTAAGAAATCTGACTTTGTATTTTAAAATTATTTTGGCTATTCTGGGTTATTAGACAAGTTCATGTTCTCTTTTAGTCTTCAGGAACGGAAGTTTTTAATATGCTAGAGAATTCGTGTTGACGCAAAAGATTTCTGTCCTCCGTCATATATTGTAGCTCTTTAACTTTCTGCTTTTCTGTGTATGCCAAAGGTAAATGGGAGAAAGTCATATGATTTAAACCTGTAAGTCTTGCCAGACTGCCAGAAGAGCAAGTTGTCATAGTAATAGCTCGTGTGTGTGTGTGTGTGTGTGTGTGTGTGTGTGTGTGTGTGTGTATGTACAGTTTCTCTTCTGGCAAAGTCTGAATATATGTTTGAGAGGAGGTAAAACCAAAAGGGGAAGAGTTAGTTGGTTTGGATAGTTACAGTTTGTGAGCACATCTAATGCAGAGTGTAGTCCCCAAGAAGAATGTGTGCAAAATTTCTTTTTCCAGGGTAATAAAAGAATAAGTGGGGGTTGGGGATTTAGCTCAGCGGCATAAGTGCCTGCCTTGCAAGCAGGCAGTCGTGAGTTCGATCCCTGGTACCGATAAAAAAGAAAAAGACAAAAAAAAAAAAAAAAAAGAATAAATGGAGTAAATATAAACGATAATAATTAGAATTTTTGCATCTGGTGTCTTTTGTGTATGGCTTACAAAATATAAATTCAGTATTTAAGTAGCCAAATTTGCTTAACACATAAGACAGTGTTACCACTTTTATGATTAAATTATAAAGTAAGTTTCAGTTGTCACTGCTCTTATTCAAATTATGTTAGGTTACTAGTTATTTTGACTCTGAAACAATGAAAGTCTGTATTATACTAGACTTAACTAATAGGTTAACAAAGAGAAGTGATTTGTTTGTTTTTAGTTTGAAGAGATCAATTATTTAAGTCTTAACTCACTGATGGATTTGCCCTATTACAATTATCCCCAACAAAATTTAGAGTGATATGATATCGTTATCATAGGTACTTAGTATTATGTATCTCATTGTCAGTGATCTGTTGAAGCTCATCTTTCTTTAAGGAAGAAAATCAGACTAGTCTTGGGTAGGATCTTTTCGTGAACTATCTTGCATAATATAGCATCACGGCTTCCAGGAGTTAAAGTGCTTGTAGTTTGTTTAAGATTTTTTTTCCTCCCTGAGACAGGTTCTCACTATGTAGTTCAGGCTGCCTTTGAACTCACTATGTAGTCTAGGCTGGTCTTGAACTTATTACTCCTCCTTCCTCAACCTCTGAGTCCTGGTATTACAGGCTCACACCCAGCTTGTTTAAGAATTCTGATTGGTATTTTACAGTTGATTTATTTATTTTGAGCCTACTGTTTAAGCTTTATTCAAAGCTTTAGAATTATAAAGAAGAAAAAAAGTGCTTTTCTAGACATCAGATTTTTCAAGAATATGAACATTTCAGAGAATGAGAAACGGTAAATAATTCAGGTTATATTTGGATGGAGGACAGTGAGGATAGGGTTGGAAAGCTACATGAAAGCCTAATCCTAAATACCTTATATACTAGTCTAAGGAATTTGCATCCTTTAACAAAAGAATGGGAGGGATTTAAAATTCTTCCAGATTCTTTTCAGATATTAATAAATTATATTTGACTGCTTCAGTTATTGTATACTTTAATTGTATCACTCTTTTAAGTTTTTTTGTGGTTTTGTGACAGTTCAAGGTAGACATTTAGTGTGTATGGATC
Organism: Cavia porcellus; assembly: GCF_034190915.1. Lineage (NCBI taxonomy): Eukaryota > Metazoa > Chordata > Mammalia > Rodentia > Caviidae > Cavia > Cavia porcellus. The sequence continues at coordinate 7,754,914 of NW_026947504.1, forward strand.
ATTACCTCATGTTAGTTGAATGATTTTTATAAAGGTTGATGTTTCAGTGTCTTACTTTAGGCAATGAATGGGATTTATACATCAGACTTAAAAGGGCAGTGATTTAAAATAAAAGCATATGTAGTCCATCAGTAAAAGACTGTTATCATATTTAAGTGAAACTACGAGCATTCTTTTATTATGTTCTATAAATCTCTAAGCATGTCCTGTTGCAGGCCTTTGACATTTGTAGTTTCCTCTGTCAAGAGCATTTTTTCTTCCATATCCATGTGGCTTCTCCCTCAATTCTTTTAACTGCCTTTTAAGAGGCCTTCCAACTACTTTATAGTTGGAAATAGTTCTTCCAACTAATGTATATGTATTTTACATAAATATCTCAGGCTCACCTCATTCCTCCTTCAACTCTTAGCATTTTTTCCTCCATCGTTAGTATTGCCCTAAAGCTAGTCAGAGAGTTCATAGCTCACATCTGCTGCTGTTTCCCACCATATACATCTAAGTAGTCCCCTTTTCTGTATCTTTCCTGCTTCTGTTGTAAATCAAACATTGTTCACCTGTACTATTGCAGTAACCCCTAGTTGTTTCTGTTTACTTCCAAGCTTATTCTTCTTCAGTTCTTTTCCTTGCTTTGAGGAATAAAATCTTTAATGCCAGTTTAATCATGGCACTTCTTTGGCTACAATCCTTCCCATTCTTTTGTTAAATGATCCAAATTCTTTGACATGGTATACAAGATTTTTTAGGATTTGACTTTTATGAAGCTTGCTAACCTTATCCTCACTGTCTTCTATTTTTTCTATTTCTTTCTTTCTTCTTGAGACAGAGTCTTGCTCTGTAGTTGACACTGGCCTCCAACTTATGGTGATCTTCCTGAGTGCTGGTATTAGGAGCATGCAGCACTACACCTGGCTGACTTTTTATATTTTAGCCATACTAAAGTGCCATAGTTCTCTAAGCATATCAAGCTGTTATATGTCCTAGTATATCTGCTTCCACTAGTTTTGATTTCTAGAAATTTGGTAATAGCTTCATATTGAATGCTTATTGTTCACTGAGCTAAATATCTACCTGTATATTATACAGTAAATATTACAAGTACCATATGAGGAAAGTAATGTTTTTGCCAATTTATAGGTAAGGAAACTGAAGTTTCGAGACACTATGTAACAAACAGCATCTACATTTAGTAATGAGGCCAGGATTTGAAGCCAGGTCTCGTGGTAAAGCTGTATTTATAACTAACTTACAAACTAACTTCTTTCTTTCACACTACTTTCTTATTTTTGAAGGAAGGTACCATTATGTTGCCCAGGTTGATCTTGAATTCATAGACTCAAGCAATTCTCCTGCCTCAGGCTCCCAATAGCTGGGACTGTATAGGTATTCCTTGTATGCCTGGCTATAACCACTATATTGCTAATACTGCTCTCATCTACAGTCCCACTTCCCAACAAGAATACCCTCTTGTTCTGAGTTTTCATCTCTGAATTCCTTCATTACTGCCCAATTTGAGTTAAACATTTCCTTCAGGGTTTTCCCTGGGTGTCTGAATATACAGTAACTACCTTTGTAGCATATGTAATACTTGGTTGCATTTTTTACATTAAGTTTACTGGTACATTTTAAGCATATGTAATGATCACATTCATCATAGGGAATTTGTACCTGTACATGATACACCTTAATTCTTTTTTTTCCTCCATTTCCCTGCATTTATTTGATTACAGATCATCTGTTTCTGTCTCTGTCTCTCTGTCTCTGTCTCTGTCTCTCTGTCTCTGTTTCTCTCTCTTTTTTTTTCTCTCTCTGTCTCTCTCTCAGTCTCTCTCTCTCTGTCTCTCTCTCTGTCTCTCTCTCTCTGTCTTTCTCTCTCTGGGAATCAAGCTTATGACTTTCTGCTTGCCAGGCAGGAGCTTGTGCCACTGAGCTATATCCCTGGCCCTATAGATCTTATCTTAATGAGTTATCTTAATAAGAGCAGCTCTTATTTTTGTGTTCCTGGTATACAGTATTTGGTACGTAGTCTGGTAATAAATACTGAATGAATGTATGTGTAGTGCTTAACATGTTTAAGTTACTTATATAATGGGTTCTATAGTATTTTTATGGAGTGGAGAGTAAGAGACATGGGCCTTAGGCAAACTGACCTTAAGTATAGTATTGATAATATTGTAGTAATAATAGGTAATACTTATTGAACAATTACCATGTGCTAAACACTTGTGCAATTTTAAATGTATGATATTGTTTGGTCATCAGTAACCTTATGTTGTAGCTGTGGTTATCATTGGATAGCAAGGAAATTGAGGCTAAAAGTGAGACAAGTTTGCTAGGATCACTGTGAGTTGTAGGGCTCATAAAAATATCCCTCATTCTTAGTCATTGTATTCTGTTCTCCATATTTGTGTTAGCTGAAGGCTTATAGATGTTTGACACTATTCTTGAGTCTTTTTAAATAAAATTTTTCTTTGGTCTATTTAATTTTCATTTTTTATAGTGAGAAGCCAGCACTTTTTTTTTGTACCAGGAATTGAACTCATACATTGCACTTGCCAGGCATATGCTTGAGCCATTGAGCTATATCCGTGGCCCGTGTGTGCGTGTGTGTGTGCGCGCGCGCGTGCACGTATCTACGTGTGCTTTGTTTTGAGACAGGGTCTTGCTATGTAGCACAGGCTGACCTGGATCTCCCTACAGTCTTCCTGCCTCAGCCTCCTGAGTGGTGGGATCACAAGCATGCACTACCATGCCCAGCCAGTACTTCTTTCTAACCTCAGCTTTATTCATTTATTATGATAGGAAAAATATAGTGTAACATTTCTTCTCCCAACATTAAGATATCCCTAACTTTGATTGCCAGGAGCTTTATTCCTTGTTACTTTTCTGATAAGTATTTGAGCAGTTTTTAAAAAAATACTTACGGCACAGGTGTTTTTGTTGTATGTTTGCTGGTTAAATAATAAATACAGCTGCCAGAAATTTCTATTTTTTTAATTTTTAATTTGTTTTTTAGAAATTTCTAAATGAATTCATTATTTGCCTGGACATTAAAAACTGTGGTAGATTTAGTGGGCCTAATAATCTGTTGCATTTAATTAATTAATATTTTTATTTTTGGTTTTTTGAAACAAGGTCTCGCTATGTGTCCCAGACTGGCCTTGAATTGATAGCAGTCTTCCTGCTTCTCACCTTCTGAGTGCTGTGATCACACATTAGTAAAACATGGATTACTGATATTAACCCATGACTATAGGACAGCTATGGATTCTTTACTTACTTCCTTGATCAGTATTTGCTTTAGTTGTAGTCTATTGTTTAGAAGATGCACTTATTACAGTTAGGTGTGCTCAAAAGGTTGTAAGCTTTGGAGTTTGAAACACATGACTTCAGATCCTGAATAGTTGTAAGATCTTAGGCAAGTTATTTAACTTTTCTGAGTTTTAGTTAGGTAAAAATAAAAGCCATTTAATTTACTTTATGGAATAGTTAAGATTGAATATAAAAATATTCAGTGGAAAAGATGGATATATATGAAGCATTTTATTAATGGTAGCCTATTATTTTTAAAAAAGACATGGTAGTTTTTTAAAAGTCTTTTTCCCTCTATACAGATTTTAAAAGATAACAGATTGTGTATTAAAACTATATTTTAGAAATGAAGTTTTTGGGATTGAGCAAAGTACAGTTTCTTCAGCTTTCTGATGAGGAAAAGCATGGTTATCTCTTGTGCTGTGTGTAACTAATTAGTTTCGTAAATCTAAAGGTACCTTTCATTATTATTATTATTATTATTATTAATTTAGATTGAGTTTTCTTAATTTAGAGTATTATTAATTTAGATTGCGACACAGGGCTAGGAGTGCCTTATGGGGCAGTTCTTACAGACTGTGGATAGCTCTTAGATGAGAGGAGACCCAGTGCCTTCCAAGGTCACAGTTTTGAAGTCTTAGTGTCTTCCCTGTGAAGGGGAGGACACTGATATCTGTATAGGTCAGACATAAAAATTTTCTTTTAGTACTTTTTTTTTTTTTTTTTTAGAGGCAGGATCTTACTTTGTGAATCACTTTGTAATTCAGTCTGGCCTTGAAAACATTATGTATAATGCAAACTGGCCTCAAACTCATGTAGATTCTCCTGCCTCAGCCTTCCAAGTACTGGAATTATTGGCATGTGCCACCACATTGTTATATTTTAGTATTTTTTGCTGGTCATTCTGATAGTGATATAGCACTCTTAGGTTCTCAAAAAAGCTATAAACAATTAGAATTAGATTAGGGAATGTTTCAAATCTGCCACTAGAATCTTACCTTAGTGTCCTGCTTATGAAGATAGGATTGGTATCATTTTCACTGCTGAATTCTGGTCCCAAGCTTTCTGCTTCTTAGGCTATACCATGGTAGCCCAAGGCTCCCAGGACAGTTCACATGCCACTTTCTCAAAGTAGTTTGTTTTGTTCTTTTACCACTTCCTTTATTTATTTTTTCATTTCTTTTATTCTTGAGAACAAATGGTACACCTTCCTTCTTCTTTGCTTCAGCACTATTTTTTTTTTCTTGGCTGCCCCTAGACTCTCAAGTCAGCTAATCCCTGCCATTGCCCCTTCACCTGCAAGGGCATCAGGCTCTGTGTCTTTTGAGAATACATTGTGGGCTTGAAATTGAGAACAGTTTTCCTTCAAAAAGGACCTTGGAAAAGTTTTTATGTTAATATACCCAGTCTTTTCAACTCAGGTTTTTTGCCAATATTAGGGATTGAGCCTACATCCTTTGCAGTGAGCTTTATCTCTAGCTCATATTTTATTTTGAGACAGTGTCTCACTAAGTTGCTGAAGTTGGGCTCAAACTTTAGATCCTTTTGCCTCAGCCTCCTCAAGAATTAGGATTCAAGGTGCCACCATGCCTGTTTTCTTTTCTTTTTTTTTCTTTTGGATAGCAGGGATTGAACTCATGACTTCATGCTTGCCAGGCAGGCACTTGTGCTGCTGAGCTGAATCCCGGCCACCATGCCTGTTTTCATCCTAGTATTTCATGGTGATGGTTTTGTTTTGTTTTTAGTATTTTGAGGCAGAGAGTGACTTTGTAGTTCAGGCTGACCCTGATCTTTCTTTGTAACTCTGACTGGCCTTGAACTTGCAGTGATCTTCTTGTCTCAGCCTTCCAAGTGCTGGGATTACAGATATGTGCCACCATGCCTGGGTCTTTCATGGTGGTGTTACTGATGACTTTTTTGTATCAACCAAATTCATTCTTGATTCATGTTCTAAATTACAATTGTATTACTTTTGAAGAAAAATTAGATCTTGGGGCATGCGAATATTGAAACTTCAGAGCACTTTTTTTTTTTGTGGAAAGGAATTGCTATATCCTCAGTAATTCCTCCTCGAATGTGGGCCTATGAGTTTTGCTGTCCTGAGTTGAAATATTAAGCCACTAGCATTCTGAAATAGTGGAAGTACTGATTTTGACTTAATATAGAAGGCTCACTGGAGTAGGCAAAGTTAAAGACATGTTGACTCATCCAAATATAAATTAGAGAAAGAGATTAAGTTCATTTCAAAATGCCCTATTCTAAATAATCTGAGCTTAGTTTCTTTCTTTCTTTTTTTTTTTTTTTTTTTTGGTCTTTTTCCTTTTTACCGGTATCAGGGATCGAACTCACAACTGCCTGCTTCCAAGGCAGGTGCTTATGCCGCTGAGCTAAATCCCCAGCCCCTGAGCTCAGTTTCTTAAGGGAACTTAATGTTTTGGAAGGTTTTTCAGGAGAGATAGCATGAAATAAAGATTTAGTCTTTCCTTAAAGTTTCCAGTAGCTCCATCTGGGGCTGGTATGTGTATATGTGGGGCTAGGAGTTGAACCCAAGGAGTCACACATTAGGCAAGTGCTCTACCATTGAGCTGTTAGCCTATTGTGATATTATACTTAACATCACAATGGGCTGTCAGAATGGAACACATTAAAAATTTTATAATCCATTTGTCTATTTTAAGAAGAGGCTTTATGAAAAATAATGTCCAAAGTCTGGTAGGGCATTTTTAAAAATTAGTATGTATTTGCGCTACTAATGGTTACATTCCTCGTGGGGAGTTTTCATATTACACATCTTCACATCTTAATTCTTTTTTCATCCCTTTTCCCTTCCCTTGCTGTCCTCTCCTTCATTTTTTTTTTTTTTTTTTTTAAGTACTAGGGATTGAAACTCATGACCTCGAGCTTGCCAGGCAGGTGCTTACGCCACTGAGGTAAATTCCCAGCTTCCCCTCCATTTCTTGTTCTCTGCTGTTTTCCAAGATTTATCTCCCGATTTCTTATATTATCTTTTATTTTGCTCTTTATTTACATTTTAGGTTTTTTTTTGTATTTATTTCATTTAATGTTATAGTCTGAAGGCGAATCTGGTTTTTTACAAATGACTTAAAAGTTTATCATTCTTGGGCCGGGGATTTAGCTCAGTGGCATAAGTGCTGCTGGCAAGTGCCAGGTCATGAGTTTGATCCCTGATACTCCCCCCCAAAAAAAGAATAAGTAAAATAAAAAATTTTAAAAGAGTAAAGCTTAATGTTCTTTCTGGCAGAGTTGTACTCTAACTGTGTATAAATATCATACTTTATTTCCATCTGTTGATGGACATATCGGCTCCTTCCAAGATTTAGCTATTGTGAGTTGTACAGCAGTAAACAGGTATGCATGTGTCACTGTCATGTGTCTTTAACTCTTTCAGGAAGATAACTAGGAGACAAGCTAGGTCAAATGGAATTTCTCTTTAGTTTTCTGAGGAATCTCCATTCTGATTTTAATAGAGGTTGTACTAGTTTGCATTTTCATCAACAATGTAAAAGGGTTCCATTTGCCCAGAAGCCTCACTAGCATTTGTTATTATTATTTGATTTTCTGATGATAGTCATTCTTTCTGAAGTCAGATGGAATCTCAGTGTTGCTTTGATTTTCATTTCTTTAATGGCCAGAAATGTTGAACATTTTTTCATGTATTTATTGGCCATTTGTGATACTTCTGAAAAGTGTCCATTTCATTTGCCCATTTTTTTGATTAGGTCTTTTATTTTGGAAGGCAGTGTAATTTCTTTTGAGTTCTTTGTATATTGTGCCTGTTAGTTCTCTATCTGAAAAATAACTGGCAGAAATTTGTTCCCATTCTGTAGATTGTCCCTTTACTCGTTTCCTTTTCTTTGTAGAAGCCTTCTAATTTGATGTAACCCCATTTGTTTGTTTTGTTTTGTTTTGTTTTGTCTTTTTCCTTTTTATCGGTACCAGGGATCGAACTCACGACTGCCTGCTTGCAAGGCAGGCGCTTATGCCGCTGAGCTAAATCCCCAGCCCCATAACCCCATTTGTTAATTCTTGATGTTGTATCTTGTGCTATTGGGGTTCTGTTCAGAACACCCTTTTCTATGCCTGTGTCTTCCAGATTAAAGTGCTTCTTTTTAACATTTACATTTTTGATCTATTTTGATTTTAGGGTTAGAGATAACAGTGAAAGATACAGACTAAACTCAGTCTTCTGCATGTGAATAGCCAGTTTTTCTGGAACCATTTTTTTTTTTTAAGAATAGGAAGTACTTATTGAGCTTAAGAAAGCTTTTGTCATCTGAGTAGTGACCCTCCAGCACTGTTTTTAAAAGGCCTAGTTTTTGGCTTGGATTAGATTGCTGAATGTACCTGAGGTGGTTTGTGCATCCTCTGTTCTGTTCTACTGATTCACATGTCTTTTTTTGTCCCAGGACCATGCTGGCTTTGTTGTTGTTGTTGTTGCTGTTTTTTTTTTTTACTACTGGGAAGCAAACTTAGGATCTTGCGCTTTCCAAGCAGGCTCTGTGCCACTGAGCTATATTACCCTGGCTTCAGGACCATGCTGTTTTTGTCACTGTAGCTTTGTAATATAACTTGCAGTTCAGGACTATGAGGCCTTCTCTTGTTGCCTAGGACTCCATTTGCTATTCTAGATCTCTTCTAGTTCCATATGAATTTTAGGATTTTTTCTTTAGTTCTGTGAGGAACACTGCTGCTATTTTGATTGCGATTGCATTAAATCTGTTTATCAGTTTTGGAAGTATGACCATTTTGACAATATTGCTCAACCTATCTAGAAATGGAAGCGCTTTCCTTTTTCTGATGGTCAATCTCTTTCTTTTTCTTTTCTTTTTTTTTTTTTTTTGAGACATGGTCTTGCTGTATTGTGTAGGCCGGCCTTGAATTCACTGTGTACCCTAGGAAAGCCTCAAATTCACCGCAGTTTTCCTACCTGACCTTCCCAAGTGCTGGGATAGGCATGCAACAGAAACCCAGCTAATCTCCTTTTTGAGAGTACTGTATTTCATTGTAGAAGTCTTTCACTTCCCTTGATTAGGTTAATTCCTAAGTAGTTAAAAAAATTTTTTTTGAGATGGTATCATATGCAGCCTAAGTTAGCCTCAAATTTATAGTGATTCTCTTGCCTCAGCCTCCCAAATGCTGGAATTACAGGCATATACCATCATGCTCATTCTAATATTTCATTTTTTTGATGCTATTGTAAGTGATACTGTTTTCCTAACTTCTTTCTTGCTGAGTTCATTATTGGTGTACAGGAACACTATTTTTTGTGTTGAGTTTGTAATCCTGCCTACTATATTACTACATCTGGTTATTCTAAGAGTCTTTTGGTGGAATTTTTGGGATCACATTATCTCCAAATAATGATAATTTGACTTCTTCCTTTCTTTCTTTTTTTTTTTTTTGTCTTTTTCCTTTTTATCGGTACCGGGGATCGAACTCACGACTGCCTGCTTGCAAGGCAGGCGCTTATGCCGCTGAACTAAATCCCTAGCCCCCTCTTCCTTTCTTTTATACAGCCCTTTTAATTTCTTTCTCTTGGCTGATCTCATTGTTTCTAGTTCTGTACTGAGCAAGAGTGGTGATAGCAGACATCCTTGTCTTGCTCCTGATTTTAGAGGGAAAACTTTCATTTCCCCCCATTTAATATAATGTTGACAGTTGGTTTGTCATAAATGGCTTTTATCAGATTGAGATAAAGTCCTTTTATACCATTTTCTTTAGGGCTTTTATCATGAATGAATATTGGATTTTTTTTCTTTTTCTTTTTGTTACTGGGATCAAACTAGTGACCTTGTGATTGCCAGATAGACGCTGTGCCCTGACTCTTGGATATTGGATTTTGACAGAGGTTTTTTTCCCACATCTTTTGGGATGATCAGTATGGTTTTTATCTGTTTACATGATTTGTTAGATTTATTTATTGATTTGTGTGTGTTGAACCATCCTTGCATTACTTGGATGAAGCTACTTGGTTATGATGTATGATCTTTTTGTTGACTTGCTGCATTCTGTTTGCCAGTGTCTTGTTGAGGATTTTTATGTCTACATTATAAAAGAGATTGGCCTGTAGTTTTTTCGTTGGGTTTTTGTCTGGTTTTGTAATCAGGATTTTTTTTTTGGTACCGGGGATGGAACTCATGATCACCGGATTTCAAGGCAGACGCTTATGCTGCTAAGCTAAATCCCCAGCCATGGAATCAGGAATTTTTAAAAACTTATATGTGATAGCTAAAATGATATTCTTTATTTGCTCCCTACATAGTATAACTACGTGAAAATATCTGATCAAAAACATGTAATGTCTGTGTTTTAAAATAGAATGTTTTTTTCTTACTAATTTAGTTTCTATTAGCTAGCAGTTGCTATATTTAGAAACACGGCCTGAAAGTAACAATTGACTGCATGCGATTTCACTCTTTTACTGTGCTAAGACTTAAACTATATTAATACATTTGAAGTTTTACGTATAGCACTGTTTACTTAATAGAAATTGTTTTCAGGTAGAAGTGGATTTTGGTCATAGGAAGGATTTAGGTTGCATGCACTTTTGAGTTATCTTATTAATTTTTTTGTCATTGTACTTGGAATTGACTCAGGACTTTCTTACTTACCTATATCTCAGCCCATTTTTTATTTTTGAAGCAAAATCATTCTGAATTACTAAATTGCATAGACTAGGCTCGAACTTGAGCTCCTCCAGCCTCAGCCTCAAAGAATGCTCAGATTACAGGCCTGCACTACCAGGCTAGGGTAATAAATGATTATTTAAACTAGATTTTGGCAAAGGCATCTGACTAATCTAGCTTTAAGTCAGGGGTCCACAGCCTGGTTGTGGCCTGTTAGGAATCAGGACACATAGTAGGAGAGTGATAGGCAAGCAAAGCTTCATCTGTATTTACAGCGTCTCCCCATTACTTGAATTACTACCTGAGTATTAAATTGTCATAGGAGCATGGACCTCACTGTGACTTGTATAAAGGAGGGAAGGATTTAGGTTGCATGCACTTTTGAGTTATCTTGAAACCTATCCAGGGAAAAATTTCTTCCATAAAACCGGTATCTGGTGTCAAAATGGTTGAAGACTGCTGTTTTAGTTGGTTAATACCAAGTGTGGTTAATCTCCCTTGGTGATTGTTACCAGCCAGTGGTTTATTTCTGAAATGCCAAAATGGGATAAACTGGAGTGAAATGTCTGTTCCCTTGTTGGATTCCCTGTATTTATTTTAGTTGAAACAAGAAACTATGCTCCTTTTTGTAAAAGGAAAGAGAAAACACAAAGTTTTTAGCCTTTAGCATTTCAGATGAGGTTACTTACAAGGGAAAAACAGGTAGTTGGGGGTATATATATTCTTGCCCACTGTTTTATTTTTGTACCTAACTAGAGATGGAGGGGGAGGAGATTCTGTAGTGCTTAAAATTTAAAATAAACCTTCTTTTCATTGGCAAAAGTAGTATTGTTAAAGGTGGATATATTTATTTGCTGTTGAATATAGCTGCTAGACAGAGATGAACTATGTATGGCTATCATTGGCAATAAGAAAACTGCTATGACTCTACAGTATATAAGATCCTATGGGGCTTTTATATTCATTTCCATGATAAAGACTAATTTAATTAGATATATTATTATTTTTGGCTTACCTGTTATATAGTGTGATATATCATCAAGCTTTTTATCTTAAATAATGCAAAGTTGGTCTTATTTCTGTATAGCTACAAATGATTTTCATTTTGGTTGGCCAGATTTATGTTGAGGTAATTCTCTTGCAATCTGAATTACCAAAAAGGTATATCTTGCTGAGATGGATGGCAAATGCCTGTAATGCTAGCACTCTGAAAGGCTGAGGCAGGAGAATTGCAAATTCAAGCCTAGTTTGGGCAACATTTCAAGCCATAGTCTTAAAATAGATAATAAAGATTGGAATATAGCACAGAAGGCCCTGGGCTCAATTCTAGTACTGAAAAAAAAAAGTGTATCCCAGCAAGTTTATCAGGTAAAATGCTTAGAAACTGTCAAGAGCAATGTACCAGATATTTACAAAGTAATAGTCATAACTGGGTATTTTATCCTTTTATTGATTTCATATTGAGTCAGGCTTATTTTTAAAATCCTAGAGAGGGTAGGAAAAGTAAATAGTAAAACTGAATGCTTTTTTGGATATCTAATTGCCACAAATGAACCAAGCGCTTAAGAATATGATGTCTTATAAATATGATATAATATTGACACCTTGGGGGGTTGCTGTTGAATCTTTCTCTTTCTAGCCATCCTCAGGTGGGCAGTGAATATTGGCTGTTAATTTGTAACATAGTCTTACTCAAATCTGTTCCCATTTGTTGTTTCTAGCCATTATAATGCCTAGTTACATCCTAAGTCTTTAGTTTTTTTTATTTGTAATATAATTTACGTATCATAACATTTATCAGGAAGTTACATTTCATTTGTTTTTAGTAGACTGACAAAACCATGCAGAAGTCACCACTGTATCTTCAGACTTACTAGAATCACTACCATTCTTTCCCCCATTCCTCAGGCATCCACTAATCTACTTTCTGTCTCAATGGATTTGTCTGGGTTAGACATATTTTTATTTGCTATCCATTAAAAAAGTTGATTACTACTGGGCATGGTGATGCACGTTTGCAATCACAGCACTCACTTGTAATCCCAGTACTCCCCAGCACTCAGGAGTATCCCCACAGCAAGTTCAAGGCCTGCTAGGGTTGCATAGTAAGTTCAAGGCCAGCCTGAGGTACATAGTGAGATCCTGTCTCAAGAAACAAAAACCCAAAATAAAACCAACCAAATAAAAAGTTGATTATCAGCTAGCCAAATAATGTAACCCAGGTAGTGTTTTCCTGTGGTTAAATGTGTGGGCCATATAGCCATGTAGTCTGGATTTGAAATCTAATTCTGCCATTTATTAGCTGTGTGCTCTTGTGGGAATACTTTGTCTTGTGTGCCTTTTTTTCATACCTGTCTACAAATAATTTCCTTAACTATACATATTTATACATATATGGACATATATAGATACATAATTATGTATTTGAGTTTAGTTACATATTTTTATGTTTATATAACATACTTTTAGCAAAATAAGCATCATGCTATTTTGTGGTTTAATAGTTTCTCCTGCCATTATGCTTTGAAAACGTTAATGACTACATAGTCATCCACGATGTGAATATACAAAATGTACTTACTACATTCTCTATGGTAGTTTTTTCTCATTTTTATAATTTTAATGTGATAAAGAACATCCTTACTGCTTATTTTTGTGTGTGTGGCTTTCTGCTAATTTTTTAAGGGATAGTTCCTTAAAATGGAATTAATGTGTAAAAGAATGTGAGCTTTTAAAAATATTTTGATAAGACATTACCACATGACTTCCCAGGAAGGTTGTACACTTTTTTTTGTTCTGTTTTTGTGGAGATAGGGTCTGGCTGTATAGTTTAGGCTAACTTTAAACTCACTGTGTAACTTAGGGAGGCCTTGAATTTGCAGTGATCCTCGTATGTCAACCTCTCAAGTGCTAGGATTATAGGCATGTGCCATCACACCCAGCTATTTGTGCATACTTTTCTTTTGTACCAGGAATCAAACTCTGGGCCTTGTACTTGCCAGGCAGGTGTTGCACTGCCGAGCTACGTCCCTGGCCCTGTGCACATTTTAATATAAGAAAGTTTCACTTAGGATTAATCTGATTTGAAATTGGGGCATTACATGTTTATTTTTGTAAACTGATTGTTGATTATACTATTCATTGATTTCATCAAGCATACATTGAATACCTAATGTGTATTAGGGATTTTTTAGGCACAGAGGATAGGGTTATGAACAAATAGATATGGTTTCTAACCTCATAGACTTTTTCTTTTCTTATGTATGGCTGTACCACCCTAAATGCGTCTGGTCTGTCTGATCTTAGAAGCTAAGTAGGGTGGGAGTTTTCCTTTCTATAGTAATCCAGATATTATTTCAGAGTTATCATTGAATAAAGTATTTAGAAGAATGGAAAAATATGCTTTAATGATCTATTTTTGCTATCAGATGTTTTTTTTTCTAAACTATTCAGCCCTTTATACATTTTTCCAGAGATTATGTTCATGTGCTTCTTTCATTTTAAAAATTAACTTTCCTTTTCTCTTTTTCTTTCTTTTCTTTTCTTACTCTGTAGTAGGCATTGAATATTTAGTGCACTTCAGGAAAGTTTAGTATGTCTGGATTATATTTGGAGTCATGTGTGAATAGCAGATAGAATGTTCTTCAGAGTCCCTTCTTATAACTTTGTATTTCTGTAATACTTTATCTGGTTCTGTTTAAATTTCAAATTAAGTGATCTTACTTTAAATTGTATTTACCATATTCACTATTTCATGGGTATTGCCTCTTTAATTCATAAACAGGTTGAATCATTTATTTTGGACCAAGAAGATCTGGATAATCCAGTGCTTAAAACAACATCAGAGATATTCTTATCAAGTACTGCAGAAGGAGCAGATTTGCACACTGTGGATCCAGAGACACAGGCACGACTAGAAGCATTGCTAGAAGCAGCAGGTACTTTGGTTTTTTTCATCTCTTTAAAGTATATATCTCTCTAGAAAGTCACACAAGTTTATCCCAGAGTTGCATAAGATAAAAAATTGGCAATGTCTATAAAATTTATTTCCTACTGAAAATGTTCACATTTTATATTTTTAAAATTCTTGGTTGAAGCTGGATGTAGTGGTGCATACTTGTAATCCCAGCCACTCAGAGGGCTGTGACAGAAGGATCATGAATTCGAGGTCAGTCTGGTCTACTGCAACAAGACCCCTGTTCAAAACAAAACAAAATACTCCAAGAACTGGGTTGAAAGCACTGAGTGATTTCTAGACTCACTTCTAATATTCTTAAGGTGGTAAAGATAATTAACACCAGTTATTAAGGAAAACTTACCAATATCAATATCAGTTACATTATAGAGTAAAAACGTAGATGATATATTTAGGTTGTCAAATTATGACCTCTTAACTCTGCATGTTTATAACTTATTCACTTTAATCTTTGATAACTTAATTATAACTAGTTCTCTTTTACTTGATAAACATTTAAAAATTGAATAAATACTTGCATTAAAATATACCAGGCAGAGGATTTAGGTCTACAGCATAAGTGCCTGTGAGTTTGATCCTTGGTACTAAAAAAAAAAGGAAATAGGTATCCTCTTAAAATATATCAGGCTATATATGATAAATGTGTATATCAGTCACCTGTTTGTGGTTGGGACAAAATGCCTGACATAATGCAGCTTAAAGAAAGGATTTTTTTCATAGTTGAGAGATTTCAGTCAATGGTAGGTTGGCCCCAAGATAAGAGACATTGAAGTAAAGGTGCATGGCAGAGGAGAGCTGTTTATTCTATGGTGGTCAGAAGCAAAGAGAGCAGAAATAGCCAGAAAAAAGATACACTCTTCAAAGGCGTGGCCCTAGTGACCCACTTCTTCAACTCGGCCTGTCTCCGAATAGCCCATTCAGGCACAAACCCAATGGTCTAATTCATTGATAAGGTTAACACCTTCAATACCTGAGTCTTTGAGGGACACTTTGTATTTAAACCATAGCAGTATGCTTTCTCGTAATACATACATACTTTATATTGTACAAAGATTCTTTCACACTGTAATGAAAATCTTTTATTTCTTAAATTTAAAAAGGAGTTTAATTTTTCTAATCTTTATATGTGGCCTTTCCAGTATGTTTACTTTATCTAATACTTCCTTTATTTAATTAATATACTTACATATATTTAAAATAGCTAGAGCTGGATGTGGTGGTGCACACCTGTAATCCTAGCATTCAGGAGGACTGAGACAGGAGGATTGCTATGATTTGAGGCCAGCCTGGGGTACATAGTGAGTTTAAGGCCAGCCTAAACTATATAGTGAGACCTTGACCCCTTCACCTCCAAAAAAATGTTTTATTTTGTTTTGGTATCAGGGATTGAACTCACGACCTTGTGCTTGCCAGGCGGGTGCTTATGCCCCTGAGCTAAATCCCTGGTCCCCCCCAAATTTTAAAATGTATAAAAAATTTCATTCTTTGTACTTTATATTAAAGAGAGGCATTCAGAAACATAGTAACTTTTAATATATTTCATATTGAATGAAGAAAAACTTGTTGGATTTTACCAGTTAATGAGTAGGGAAAAAGCAAGAGAAAAGGAAATTGAGTATTTCAATATTTTTTCTTGGAAAAGCATAGGTATTATGTTAGAAATGTGTTTAATTGCTATCATTTTGTAATCCTCTAACTCTCCTGTTGTGGAAAAGCATAGGTATAGTTTTGTACTAGATCGGCTTTTAGTCATCTATTTCTTTTTGGCACTGATAGAAACTTAAAATTAGACTGAACAACATACTTAAGTATCCAGCAGAAGTCGGTGGTGTAGGAGATTGAACATGCTAGACAAGTGTTGTACCACTGAGCCACACTCCTGACCCCAAAGACTCAAATTAGGACAGGAGTGTAAGGATGAAAGCCATTGGGTGGTCCCTCCTTTTAATCTGGATTTCTTGTTAATTTATTAGTGATTTTTATTTATGTATGGCATAAGATCAGCAATAACAATGCCTTGCCATTCTCTGATTTTTTTTTTTTTCCTGTGCTTTAGAACCTTACATCTTTGCTTAAAGGAAAGAAATGTGAGCCAGGTGTGGTGACTGCACATATGTAATTCCAGCCCGGAGGAACTATGAGGCAGAATTGCAAGTTTTAGCTCTACCTGAGCAACACTGTCTCAAAATTAAAAAAAAAAAAAGACTCAGGATGTAACTCAGTGGTTGAGTGTCTTGGGTTCAGTTCTCAGTACTGGGAAAAGAGAAAGGGGAGAGAGAAGATACAGACATAGATGGGTGGAGGAGGGAGGAAGGGAAGGGAATGTGAAGAGAGAGAGAGGGAGAGAGAAATGTGTTTCTTTTCTTTAGGTCTTCTAGAACTAATTTCTGTTAGCTGCCAAACCCAAATTTATTTACTGGTTATAGTACATCTCTAGTCTGGTTTATGTGACTGACCACTACTCCATGATGACCAATTAATGATTTTAAATTCATTTCTTTCTTTTCATATATCATGATTCTCATTCAGCTTTTGCTCTTCTTCTTGTGCATTAAATATTCTTCCTTTTCTCTTTAACTCTAGAATGCCCTGTTTTTATAACTTAAATTGTTAGAGAAAGAATAAGCTCTGAAAATGATTTTGTGTTACCTAAGAGGTCTCAGGAACCTACTGAATTTTGTTTTGTGTATGTTGACAATTTAAATTTTAGACATCGTTAGATATGATATTGTGTTTTAAAAAATTATCAGATGCATTTAAAAATAATATGTCTCTTTCTAAGACCTGTGCAAGAATTGTTTGAATTTTATGGGGGTTTTTTGTTTGTTTCATTTTTTTTGGTACCAAAAATCAAACTCATGACCTTGTGCTTGCCAGGCAGCTGCTGTGCTGCTGATCTGTATCTCTCTCTCTCTCTCTTTTTTTTTTGTCTTTTTCATTTTTATCGGTACCGGGGATCGAACTCACGACTGCCTGCTTGCAAGGTAGGTGCTTATGCCGCTGAGCTAAATCCCCAGCCCCTGATCTGTAGCTCTTGTGAATTTTATTTTTTTGTTTGTGATGCTGGGGATTAGTCCTGGCCTTACATTTACTAGACAAGTGCTCAACCATTATGCTACACCCCAGTCTACACAGATATATTTTCATAATTAAGAGTTATTTTTAATGTGGCACAGTGGCATATGTCTATAATCCCAGCTACTTGGGAGGCACAGACAAGAAGATTGCAAGTCTAAGATCAGCCCCAGTTCCTAAGGCACTTGTTAAGTATTTTTTTGTATGCTTTAATTTTTTAATCTGCATTTTAGATATTATATTATAGTATTTTAGGGAAATTTTTGAACTCATAAGTTATATATATATTTATAAGATTGTGTAGACATTACTAGCCCTTTTTAATACAGAATTTTTTTTTAAGTACTTGGAATTGAATCTGGGGGTGTTCTTACATTGACCTTTACTTAACCCTGTTTTTAAATTTATTTGAGACACGGTCTTGCTGAGATGCCTAGGTGGAATTTTGCTTTAGCCTCCTTAAATGCTGGGATTATAGACATGTCCCATTGTACCCAACTTCCCTTCCTTTTCCTTTCCTTTCTTTTTCTTTTTTTCCTTTTTTTTTTTGCAGTGCAGGAAGTCAAACCCAGATCCTTGCATATGCTGGGTGAACACTGTCACTGAGCTACATTTTAGCTCATGATAGAATTCTTTTTTTTTTTTCATGATAGAATTCTTGACACCTTAGCTTAAGATGAAGTTTAGAACTTTTTTTTAAGATTCCTTGGGTGATTAACAAGGCCATGTCATATTTTTAATTTTTTTTACTTTAGAAACTTCTAAAATGTAAATATAACATGTATTATAAAATAGTTAAAGCAGTATAAAATATAGTAAGTAGATAAAATAAAAATTTTTTCCCATTCATTGAATATTTCTTCCCAGACAAAGTGTGTTAATCCTTCTCCTTTCAGAAGTTACGAAGTTGCATGGATGTATCACAATCAAGTCTACCAATTTTTTATTGGATGATAAAGTTTATATTCAGTATCATGAATAATGCTGTAGTTTATATCTTTGTATAGTTGTAACTTTTTCTTGTGCAGATATCTATAGACAGATTTCTAGAAAATAGTATCACTGGGTCAAGGAATATTTGCATTTAAAATTTTGATACTTAATGTAAAATGGATTCCCCAAGTTTTTACCAGTACACATTCCTATCAACAGTTTTGGGAAGTTCTCACACCTCACAGAATTTTCTTTGATCAGTTTCTTAGTTAAAAATAATTTTTTAACCATTGTAGTGTGAATTCATTTTATATTATTAGTATATTGTATGGTAGCTCTTTTTTTAAGACAGGGTCTTACTATATAGTTCAGGTGGGC
Source organism: Cavia porcellus (assembly GCF_034190915.1). NCBI lineage: Eukaryota > Metazoa > Chordata > Mammalia > Rodentia > Caviidae > Cavia > Cavia porcellus. The sequence goes on from NW_026947504.1 coordinate 7,773,232, forward strand.
CAGGATGGGTTTGGATCAGTCCTCCTGCCTCAGTCCCTGAGTGCTGAGATTATGGCATGCATCAACACCAGCTCTGTGGTAGCTCTTTGTAAATTATGATGTAAATTCACTGGATGTTAGATACATGACTTTTAAATTTTTCTAAGTTTATTTGTGGTATCTATAAAAGTGAACTTAATTTAAAATGTTTCCCCAGAAGATGATTCTATGTGAATATTTGACCTAAGGGAAAAAACAGATTGTTGTAATAAACTACTGAATATACCCTTCATTACTATTGAAAATAGTACAGATATCTAGCCACTGCTAGAGGTCTTATGGTGTGACTTTACTTTGAATGAATATGATATTTTGAAGCATCATTAAATTACATTGGAATTAGGGAAAGGACAATTTTATATATATATATATATAATATTTATATAATAGAAACATATTATACATATTTATATATATATAATAGAAACGTTAAAACATCAGTGCTTATGCAATGGTCAATATTATTGGCAGAATAGGAATTACCACTCTTACCTCTGTCAGTCTTATCTATGGGGACACTTATCTATCTTTTTGTAGATAAGTGTTTAGAAATGTAATTATAATTTCCACCTTATATTTTTTCTTTCTCTGCACTACCTGACTGACACATGCTGAAGGAATTGGCAAACTGTCAACCCCTGATGGTAAAGCTTTTGCAGATCCTGAAGTACTTCGGAGACTGACTTCCTCAGTTAGTTGTGCCCTGGATGAAGCTGCTGCTGCACTGACACGAATGAGAGCAGAAAATAGCCACAATGCAGGACAAGTGGACACGTATGTGTTTAATGATGTCTGCTAGTTATTAGACATTTTTTTGAGTGAATTTTGGGGAGGTAGCCCATTTTGGTTCGATGTGTCTTTTAAAAAAACATAAACAGGGTCCAGGGATTTAGATCAGTGGCTCGAGTACTTGCCTAGTAAGCGTGAGGTCATGAGTTCAATCCCTGGTACCCAATAAAAAGAATAAAAAAGCATAAACATTAGCCAAATAGATAATAGAATGAATATTAAGTTTGTAAGTGGATATGTAAGTAAATACATCTATGTTACTTAGATACAAAAGTTGCTATTTTAATTCTTGTATGCAACTCTTCTCAAGCATTCTTGTGAAATGTCATATACTAGAGTCTATGAGAAATCCAATCTGAGTGAGACCTAGTTTCTTTTTTTGTTTTTGGTTTTTTGAGGCATAACCCTGCTATGTAGGGTAGGCTGGCCTTGAACTCATGGCAAATCCTTTTTTCTCAGCCTCCTGTGTGTTGGGATTTATAGGCATGCAGGACCATGCCTGGTAAGACCTAGTTTCTACTTCTAAAAGAAGTTACTTATTCTGAATTTTATATTAGTAAACCCTAAACTGACGGAGTAGTAATAAATGAAATGGGCCACTAATGCAGTAGACAGATATTGTCCTTGGATCTAGCACTACCCACCATTGCATCTGAACTTGTTTAAAAAAACAGAACCTTGGGCTCTGCGCCAGATGTACTGAACTGCTGTCTGCATTTTAACGAGAAATGTGGGTGATTGGTATACATATTAAAGTTCAAGATTCACTGACCTACTTAGCTACTTTACAGCAAAATTGGATTGTTAGATTTTTACCTTTGCAGTTACCAAGTAAGATTTTCAGCCTAGGAACATATACCAAAATGTCTTTGAATATTATTAGTAGAGTTTAAAACTTGGCATCTAATACTTCAAGAGAATTTATTTAAAATGTGTTATAATATATTAGATTTAGGAAGGTAAAATGACAGATATGAAAAAAAAATGACCGCTATTTTCAAATTCACTTTTTGCCATGATTGTCATACATGAATAATTAAGAAGTGCAGAAAAGATGCTCAGCAAATAAAGTTTTTGTACAGTTCTTTCTCCTACTGTATCAACATTTTTCTACATATGATTCTTTATATTTAATTAATTTCTTATCAAAGGCTCTTCGTGTCAGTTAATTGTTGAATGGTTTTGTTTTTAGTCGCAGTCTAGCAGAAGCTTGTTCAGATGGAGATGTTAATGCTGTTCGTAAATTGCTAGATGAAGGCAGAAGTGTAAATGAACATACAGAAGAAGGAGAAAGCCTGCTGTGCTTGGCTTGTTCAGCAGGGTATTATGAATTAGCACAAGTAAGCAAAACATCTTTAGTGAGTAAAATTGTGGAAGGGTTTTGATGTTTACTTTTACTTATAAATAAAAAAAGACACAGTTTATTTTATTGCCTGTAATGCAACTGGACATGGTTTATTGTTCTGTTACTTACTTAAAGCTAATCCTGATGAAGGATTAAACTTGTCTTTGGAAATAATAAACAGCTGTAATGGAAAGTAGTAGGTTATTTTTTTGCATCCAGGTTGCCCCAGTTCTTTTATTTTTATTTTCTTTTTTAGACCAATATTGGGAAGATTGGACCAGCCCAGTTTAATACTAAACTACATCCCCTGCCCTTTTTATGTTTTATTTTGGGTCAAGACTTGAATTTGTAATCTTGCCTCAGCCTCATAGCTGCTGGGATTATTGTAAGCGTGTATCACTGTACCCAGTGGAAAGTAACCGTATTTTTATCAGTTAGTTTTTGTCTTGTGAATATAGTTTTTATGTTCCCTTGCTAGATAATGTCAAGCATGACACATTTTTTTAGACAAGGACTGTGATACTTTATAATAGGATGGCTAATGATACTACTTTACTCAAAGATGAATGATGCATATGGACAACTGTAGAATATGATCTAGTGTTATCAGCATTGAAAATTGGCATATTTAGTTGGTCTACAGGTTGTGGGTTATTATTAAACTGAAAATTGACGTATTTTCTCTAAGTTGATTACTTTTGATTTTTTTTCCGTCACTCCTACTATAAAATATCTTAAGATTCAGTACGTTCTCTAGAAATGCCGTAATGGTAAGAATTGACAATTTTTTTGTCTGTATGTATTTTAAAGGTATTGCTAGCTATGCATGCTAATGTTGAAGATCGAGGGAATAAAGGAGACATAACTCCTCTGATGGCAGCTTCCAGTGGAGGTTATTTAGATATTGTGAAATTATTACTTCTTCATGATGCAGATGTGAACTCCCAGTCTGCAACAGGTGTGTAGATGAAATTATGAATCTGTTTCCTATTATTCTTTATTTCATGTAAGTATAACTCCTTTGACTTTATTTTTTTTTTTGGTAATGTGATTTGAAGTTAGGGTCTTGTACATGCTTGGTACTCTGCAATTGTGACATAGCCCAAGTTCTAACTTCCTTGAGTTTAGAAGATAGAGTAACCTAAGAATGTTTATAGGGTTTTTCATTTGAGTGGGCTTAATACATTTATTAATAAGATATTCTTGTGTTGTATGAGTCACCTTATAAGGACTGCTCTTTTATTTATGCATCATAAACTCATACATAGAAGCAATCTTCTATGTATGGTTGTGTGTCTTGAATTAAAGATTTGGAATGAGTTTCTTTGGATTTAACTTGAGTGCTATGAGATAACCTCATGATTTTTAAAATGTATGTGATTGAAAGTATATCAGTTTTCCATATTATTAAAATAAATGTTAAATTCAGCTTAATTTATTTAATTTATTTATTTAGTATTAGGGATCAAACTCATGACCTTACACTTGCCAGGCAGGTGCTTATGCCACTGAGTTAAATCCCCTTATTTATTTTTAAAATGAATAAGACTCTTGAAAGAACTGTATATCATTTTGCTATTTTGTTTTTACTGTAGTAATGTTAACTTACATAATATCTGAGAGGGCTGAACAATGAATTCTGAACAGACTGAGTTCTAAAATAATAGTTTTCTTTTTATTTTTGAGACAGTGTCTCACTGTATAGTTCTGGCTGGTCTTAAACTCGCTATGTCGCCCAGGTTTACCAAAACCTACAGAAGGGGTTCAGGTCTTCCATCTGGCAATATGACGTATAAATTAAAAGAAAGCCAAAGAGAAAATATTCTGTAGTTGTGGAGCTCTGTGATGACCAATGTTTTCTGTGCAAGAAAAGACCATGAGCCCAAAAGCTCATGGTCTTTATTGATATCAATCAGGGAGGTAGTTGGAGGTCCTGACAGAGTGCTAGGGAAAAGAAACCTTGCAGGTATTGACTGTAAGGAGAAACAGCAATTTTGTATGAGGTACAAAGGCTCTCCAGTTAGCAATGCAATGGACAATTTGATAAATGCAAGGTGGCACCTTTATTGCCAGGAAGATATAATTCTTATTGAGTCCCATGGCCTTAGCAGAGATGTTATTCTTATGTCTTAGCCCTGGGTTCTCCAGCTCCCATTTCAGCCATCAGCAAGGGTTGCATATCTCACCCATGAGTTGCAGTGAGGTAAATTGGCATCTCAGCCATACTCAGTCACATTCTTTTAGCCAATTAAGGAAACATCTGTTTCAGGATAGTCAGCTTTGCATATCTCAGTGAGTAGGGTTGAAGGAGAGGCCAGGGAAAGGCAAGGGAAGGGTCTTTGTTTCTCAGCAGAGTGCAGCTTGTTGGTGTCCCACACAGGTTGGCCTTAAACTTGCAGTGACCCTGCTGTCTCAGCCTTCTAAGTGTTAGGATTATAGGTGTGTGCCACCATGCCCAGATAATAGTTTTTTTTTTTAAACTGAACCTTTGAAAGTTCTTCCTGAGGCCCTTAGTATTAGGTAATTAAATCATCTCCATACCCTCTGTAATAAAAATCTGTAAACCATGTCAGGAAAGAAATAGCTGGCAGATCAAAGGATAATCTTTTTTTTTTTTTAATTTTTTTTTTGTCTTTTTTCTTTTTATCGGTACTAGGGATCAAACTCATGACTGCCTGCTTGCAAGGCAGGCGCTTATGCTGCTGAGCTAAATCTCCAGCCCCTCAAAGGATAATCTTTTAAAGAAATACTTCTTTTGAATGAGTTATGCTAAGGGGGATATATACTTGTCTTGCTGGGTTGTGTTGTAAGTATAGGTTAAATATATATGTCAGGATGATACATGCCTAAAACAATGAGTGATCTTATGAATAAATTTGTAAAGATAAAAGAGAAGCTAAAAAAGTTAAGAAACGAATGTGCATCACAAAGTATTGAATGTTTCTAAAGTGCCCCTGGGTTCTATCCTAAAGAAAAACACCAAAAGTAATTTTTTTTTTAAAGCGGTACCAGGGATCGAACTCACGACCCCCTGTTTGCAAGGCAGGTGCTTATGCCGCTGAGCTAAACCTCCAGCCCCCCAAAAGTAATTTTAAAAAAATGATGCTTAAAATATTTGATAAAGGCCAGGGGTATAACTCAATGGCATAAGTGCCTGCCTGGCAAGTACAAGGTCCTGAGTTTGATTCCTGGCACCAAAAATAAAAAGGAAGTTTTTTGATAAGTTGAAAAACATTTGAAAATAAGTAAAATAGCCTGAGCATAATAAACTCTTCTTAGAATATATTTTTGTTCTTCAACAAATTTTTTTTTTTTTTTGGTCTTTTTCGTTTTTATCGGTACCAGGGATCGAACTCACGACTGCCTGCTTGCAAGCAGGTACTTATGCCACTGAGCTAAATCCCCAGCCCCTCTTCAACAAATATTTAACACATTAAGGAAATTATGTTTATAATATTAGGGGTTATACATTTATTGAAGAATCATACATACTCATTAAGAACTTATAATTTTCAAAGTACTCAAAGTAGCCAGGTGTGGTGGTGCACCTCTGTAATTCCAGTGCTTGGGAGGCTGAGGCAAGAGGATCATTGCAAGTTCGAGACCCCCTGGGCCACAAAGTGAGCCAAGGCTAGCTGGAACTACATAGTGAGACCCTGTCTCAAAAAGATCACCAAAAAAATAAATAAATAAATAAAAACCAAAACCCCAAAGTACTCAAACTAATTTTTTATTTGTCACTCTGGACTAGGTCAGTTGGTCATACATGAAGATAATCTCTTAATCTTCAAGCAAGTCACCAACTATTCAAACAATACCGAATAATATACATATAATAGTAATACCAGCGTGGGAGGCTGAGACAGAGGAATTGTTGCCAGTTTGAGACTAATCTAAGCTAAGTAGTGAGTTCATAACCTGGTGTGAGGCCCTATCTCAAAAAAACAACAAAAGGATAAAAATATAGGTTTCCAGGAATCATCTTCTATACTCCAGAGTAGGCAATCCAGAGAGAGACTTGGGCTGAAAATGATAGTTTTCCACTTCAGCTCTGTTGAGGGATGGGCTCATCATTCTAGTCACTTGCTTTCACTTACTGGTTTTTGTTTGATGTCAAATATGCTTTCTCTCGTGTATGAATCCTATTGACCTATTTCAAGCGTAGTCCAAATATAACTATTGCCTGTTTTTAAAAAGAAACAGTAATATCCCAGCTTTATTTAGATATAACTCACATACCCATAAAATCCACTTGTTACTTTTAGATTTGTAGAGTTGTACAATCATCAATACAGTCTAATTTTAGAACATGTATTTCTATCATTACTGAAAGATCCCTATCCCTATTTATAGTCAGCTGAATTTCAGGCAATCAGTAGGCTATTTTTGTCTGTATAGATTTCCCTTTTCTCAACATTTTATATTATGCAGATATTTATAGTGCATGGTCTTTTTTTTTCTTTTTTCTTTTTTTTTTATGATCTGTTTTAATTTTGAGACAAGGTCTCTTTATGTAGTTCAGGTTGGCCATGAACTCATGGCAGTCTTTTTGCCTCAACCTCCCAAGAGCTGGGATTACAAGCATGTATCACCATGTCTGGCGGTATGTGGTCTTCTTGCATTCGACTTTTTAGAAGAATCTTTTAACTAGTGAGAATATTACGATAATGTTTGTAATCAATGACAACAAAAAATTTGAAATGGTACTTATAGTTGTTCTAGGGTAATTGAAAAAGTATAATTAATAGTAGTAGCATTGTCATAATCATAACTTTTATGTCCTAATTTTGTATTCTTTTTGTTCTTTGTTAGGAAACACTGCACTAACTTATGCTTGTGCTGGAGGATTTGTTGACATTGTGAAAGTGCTACTTAATGAAGGTGCAAATATAGAAGATCATAATGAAAATGGGCATACCCCCTTAATGGAAGCAGCCAGTGCAGGTCATGTGGAAGTTGCAAGAGTTCTTCTAGATCATGGTGCAGGCATCAATACTCATTCTAATGAATTCAAAGAAAGTGCTCTTACACTTGCATGTTATAAAGGTACTCTATACATATGAATATTTATACTTTTTTCACAACAACTTTGAATATTGAGGATTTGAATTTAACTTTATATTGTTTTCCCTGTGCTATAAAATTATCTAGTTTATAAAAGAATGTATAGAAAGCCCATTTTAGCCTGTATTTCCTATCATATACTTTCCCAATGTGTTTCTTTATTGTATCAATTCAGGTTTATGCAGTTAATTATGAAGTCAACTAAACTACCTAGTACAGGTTTAGAGAGTTTCCATTATTTAATGACTTTTGTTTTATATGATTTTTCTTTTAAAAAATACACAAAAATGCTAATACACACCTGATACAGAAAACCTGAAAAATATGGAATATTTCAAAGAAATTTTAAAAGGACACGTAATGCCACATCTAAAAGTTAAAAAAAAAAAACAAAAAAAACTTCTAAACATTCTACAGTATGCATATTTCCAGTGTTTTTAAGTTTGTTTATAAACAAATACATGTATTAAATAAAACAACCATACTCTAACACTGTTTTTATAGTTGGGTTATTTTAGTTAGCATGAACACTTTCCCATTTTAGACAATGTCCTAGCAACACAACTTTTGATGATCCCACATGCAATGTGATCAAAATGTATGGTGAACAGCTAAAAATTTATTACAGTAAAAGACATGTGTTGCATTAATTCATCTGAAAATACTTCCTCTCTTGGAACACACTTATCATAGTTCTGAAGTCTTCTCATAAGTGTCTTTAAAGAGGTGTAACCTAACATACGGTAAATACTGCTGCCAAATTTAGTTTAGTGAAAGGATGGGTTTATAAAAGCTTGGTGTATCTCCATCCACCTTATTCACTGAATCTGGCATAGTGTACTTATTGTTCTTTCCCAAAGTTACAGTGACCATGAAAAGTAAGTTTTGAATCAATTCTGGACACTGAAGAGCCATGGTAGTGTAACTACAGTCACTGATGAAAGAGGATTTCCTGAACTGCTTCACAAAGTGGCTAGAACAATGGAATAAGTATGTTCCAAGTGAGAGGAGTATTTTAAGGGGAATAATGGCAATCTCTTTTACTGTGGTGTATTTTAAATGTAAGTATTCACCATATTTTTTGATTATATGGTGTGTAACTTACTGGGCTACACATGGCTACAGGGTTTTTTTATTAAGCATGTTGGCACCACGATAAACAAGTTCTATGATCAACGAAGAATAAGAATGGATATTGGGTAGGGAATTAACAGCTTCTGCCAAATACACCATAATTGACTATTGTTCGACACTTGCATTGTTCCCAGTTTTTCACTATTATTAAAAACACTGTGATAACATCCTTGTGCAGACATTTTTGCCTAATCTCTGATTATTTCCTTAGGATAAATTCCTGGAAGTGGAATTGCTGGGTCAAAGGGTATGGACATTTTTAAGGCTTTTGATACATATTGCCAAATTGCCTTCTAGAAAGGTTGAACCAATTTACACTCCCACCAGCAGTGTTTGAGAGTGCCCTTTACCCCACCCTACACCCTCACCAACACTGGGTATTATCATTCTTTTTAATATTTACCATTTTGATAGTGTAAAAAATGGTGTCTTTTAATTTATATTTCTTTAGTAGGAAGGTTAAATATCTTTTTCATCAATTTAATATTCATTTATATTTCTTTTTTGAATTACCATTTCATATCCTTCACCCATTTTTCTAGTGAAGTGTTTGTCCTTTTCTTACTGACTATTAAGGCTTTTTATGTAATAACTGTATCAGGAGGAATGGAATTATTTTAAGTGGGGTTTTCTGTGCCTGCTTACTTGCCACAGTGAGTTTATGGTTATTTTAAAGCTGTTCTAGAAAATATGATCTAAAGATACTTTACCTACTTTACCTGGCTTTCTATTTAATTGCAGTGTTTTTATGTGATTATTGCTTATATAGATTAAATCAAAGAATAAGCATTCTTGCTTTTACCTAACTAAAATTATGTGCTTTGGACCAGTTCAGTCTTTAAAACGTAGACAGTAAGATCCTAATGAGAGCTTGCTTGTTGTTTGGGGTTGGCTTTGTAGAGCTGTCACTGACTTTTATTGAATTCAAAATAAGTTCTCAGAAATTGTGCATAGACATCTGAAAGATAAATACTCATTGTAATACTTACCTTTTAAATTGATAGTGAATTCCTTCTTTTTTTTCCAAAGGCCATTTGGATATGGTTCGCTTTCTCCTTGAAGCTGGTGCAGATCAAGAGCACAAAACAGATGAAATGCACACTGCATTAATGGAGGCTTGCATGGTAATTTTAATTGCATCACTTGAAATTTTATGAGAAGAAAAACTCATATGTTTTTAAGCCTTTGAAAATAATTAGTTGGTGTTTAGTTTGTGCAGTTTCTTTTCTTTTCCCTCCTTCCTCCCCGCCCCCCTTCTTTCTTTTTTTTCTGATACTGGGAACTTGGGACCTTGCACTTGCCAGTCAGGCACCTGTGCCACTGAACTACATCCATGGCCCTGATTTGTGTAAATTCTTAACCCATTTCTGAATTAAACACTGGTAATGCTTGATCACCTGTGCTGTGGAAGAAGTTAGTACTATATAACTGTAATATATTTGGCTTTAGAGATATTGATAAACCTAATTTTGGAGATGGTAGGACATGTTTCTAATATTTTTATAGCTTTATATTACAATTTTATGAAGTAAACTGACCTGGAAATATGCTCTGGATATTAAGATATATATTTTGGGGCCGGGGCTTTAGCTCCTGTACAAGGAACTGTGTGGCGAGTACGAGATCGTGAGTTTGATTCTCAGTACCCACCCCCAAAAAAGATACATACTTTGGATTCTCTGGATAACCCATAAAGTATTTAATTGTTTCTTCTTAGGATAAGGATCTAGAATTTTAATTCAAACATTTTCTGTCAAAGAGAATAATCAGTTTTAATGTTGTCAATACAGAAACCATTTTTCTTTTTCCATAAGCCCATAGTTACCACACATATATTGTATCCATAAAGAATACATCAAATACAAAGATTCAAAGTGTTCTGAGATTTTATAAAAGCTTTACTATTTAGAAATTACCTGGAAAACTACAAATATTTTTGTGATATAGGTAAATAAACTCATCATTACCTATGTTAATTGCTGTTTTATTCTTTTGAGAAAGGGTCTGAGTTTCCCCATCTGGGCTTGAACTTGCTATCCACCTGCCCATTTTCTAGACTGTTGAGAATATAACTGGGTGCTACCATACCCAGCTTAATTCCTGTTTTTTCTTTTGCGTGTGTATTTATGTCTACTTCTGTGTTACAGATGACCTGAGTCTAATGGCTAAATACAATAGCAATAGCAATACAGTTGTCACATATTAATTTATGTTTCCATGGGTCAATTGGAAGTTTCTTCTATTGTATCTCTTAGTGGGAGACGGTTTCTTGTGTAGTTGCCATCAGGTAGTTGCTGGATGGTATTTCTAGATGGCTTAATTCCTATGTCTGGAACCTTAATGAAGATAGCCGAAAGGCTAAGACCCCTCCCTCTTCGTGAGTAGTCTTTAACTGTGGATTTCTTTGACTTCACTAAAGTGAGAACTGATCTCAAGGTTAGCATTCCAAGAGAGAAACAGAACTAGCACAGCAACATTTCAAATATAGTCGTGGGCACCAGATTTAAGAGATGGAAATGGGAATAAAGTTCATCTCCTGATGAGGTGGTATGTAAAGAATTTGCAGGCATCTTTGCCCATCTCCTAAGAAATTTTGTTACTTTCTTAATATAAAATATTCTCAAAAAATGTTTTTTTTTTTTTTTTTTTTTTTAAACATAGCCCTTTTATTATTGCCCTCTCAAAGACATAATCAGATTTTTTTTTTTTTTGTCTTTTTCCTTTTTATCAGTGCCGGGAATCGAACTCATGACTGCCTGCTTGCAAGGCAGGCGCTTATGCTGCTGAGCTAATGTAATCGTATTTCAGAGTAATTAGTAAGTGTTCATTGTAGGACAAAAAATCTGAGCCAACAATCCATACAAACACAGTAGCAGTTGGGAGATTTAATACATTTGTTTTAATTATTTGCCTCAATAATTATTTGATTACAAAGTAAATCAGAATTTTTAATATATTTATTTTGGTCTTTTGAAGATAGGGTCTGATTATATAGTTCAGGTTAAGCTTGAACTCATTATGTAATACAGTCTGGCCTCAGACTGATCATCCTCTTTGGCTCATAATCCCTGAATGCTGGGATTATAAGCATATGCTATTATGTGCAACTAGAAAGTACTGTATACTATTTTTCAGATTGGTATAATTTTCATATAGTAAGCTGCCAAGTATATTTACATTTGAAATCTTATAAATTTGTATATAAATACACCTGTGTCACAGCCAGATCAAGATGTTTATCAGTCCAGAAGGGTCACTTTCACTTTATACAAGATTAATCACCATTCTACCATTTGTCATCATGAATTACTTTTTATAATTTTGAACTTCATATAAATAGCATAATACAGAAAGTATTCTTTTGTGTCTCACTTCTTTCAGCATTATGCATTTGTGATTACTCATTTTATTTCACTTGATAGTAATTTGCTTTTCATTTTTGTAAGTATTTCACTGCATAAATATGCCTCTTAATAAATCCAGTCTGTCATGATGAACACTGGTGTTTCTAGACTATTTAGAATAAAGCTACTATGAGTATTCTTATGTCTTTTGATTGATGTAAAGGATCATTGCTTTTGTGTAATTTTTTATTTTTTGGTACTGGGGATCGAACTCATGACTTTGTGCTTGCTAGGCAGGTACTTATGCCACTGAGCTAAATCCCCAACCTCTTGGGTATATAATTAAAGAGTAAAATTTCTGGATGTGAAGACATGATAATAGTTTCTCTCTCTCTCTCTCTCTCTCTCTCTCTCTCTCTCTCTCTCTTTCTCTCTTTTTGTACTGGACATGAACCCAGGGCCTTCACACTGAGCTATAGTTTCAACCCTTTTTATAAAACAAGGTCTCAATAAGTCTTTAAATTGTTCAGGCTGGACTTGAACCTCCTGTCTCAGCCTCCTGAGAGTGCTGGGGTTATAGATGTGTGCCACGTGACCAGCTATAATTCTTTTTAAAGTCTATTCAGATTTTCTATTTTTGTGATCAGTTTTAATAGTTTGTCCTTCTAGAAATTTAACCATTTTATCTAGCTTCTTTGATTTGTTGATATACAGTTGTTCATAGTATTCTCTTATAATCCATCTTATTTCTATAATAATATCCCCTTTCATTCCTGGCATTAGTAGTTTATGTCTGTTTTTCTTTGTCAGTCTAAGGTTTCATCAACAGTTTATACAAAGGGTTAATTTTTAGTTTTTAGGTTTTTCTATACTTAATTTCATTATATTTTTATTTCTTCCATTTCTAACTCTTGAGATAGGATTATTGGCTTGTGACATTTCCTGTTCTCATTTTATGCATTTCGTGCTATAAATTTCCCTCCCTGAGTGCTTTAGTTGTATCCTACAAGTTTTAATATGTTGTACTGTTATTTTCATTCTGTTAAATTGTTGATTTATTTCTAACAGTTTTTCTTAAAATTTAGACTCATGGTTATTTGCTTATTTCTAGTTTTTAAATTTTTGAAGATATTTCCAGTTTGGTTCCATTGTTAACAGAGAACATACTTTGAATGATTTTAGTTCTTCTAGACTTTTTTTTTTAAAATTTTATTTTAAAGAGGATAAAATTAAACAGAACAGATTTAAGAAAACAATGTAAGAGACACAGATTTCAAAGCAAGACAACCGGAGATCTTCACTGTCTATCACATTGTTTCTTGTTTTCTTCCAAATAGTTGTCTGTATCTTCACATACAATGAATTCATACAAAAAAAAAGTAGTATAAAACTAATCAGAACAGGATGAGGCATTTTAAGTCTTCAAGGCCAGACAATAGAGAAGTCAACAATGGCTGCCATAATGTCTCTCATTCTCTTCAAAATAGCTGTCCATACCTTCACGTATGTTGAAATTAAACAAAACAAAACAGACTAAAATCACTCTAAACAAAGAATAATAGTATTGCTGGATTTCACATCATGATGCTATGGAATCAGCACTGGATACCTTAGTGTCTCTTTTTCTTCAAAGTAGCTGTTCATTTTGTCATGCATTATATAATTGATTCTCATAAACAGTTGAGAAGTTCTACGTATGCATGAGTCTCTGCATGTATACCTATTCTTTCTGTATTAGAGGGAAAAACAAAACAAATTCCTAGAAAAACACGAAATGAAAAAGACATAACAATAACAAGGAGCCCAGAACACTGACAATATAGGCCTTCAAAACAAGGTGGTATTAGCATAACTAGGGTTGTTATTTTACGTAATGATCTTCCAGAGTTCCTCAGATCACCACACAATAATATGCACAATTTTTCCAATCCTATGAATGTTAACTATTTTGTTCCAAGAACTTATAGAATTTGTAGCACAATCATCTTAGCTATCCTAAGTGTGCTTATATAATTTTAGATACTTTTTCTTTTCCCTTCCTTTTACTTTTTCCTCATTTCCCCTGAGGTGTTATTTTTCCCCTTTAAGCAGATTCTTGTCCTTTCACTATACTTACTGAGTTTTTTTTTTTTTTTTCCCTTTTTTCCGGTACCAGGGATCAAACTCATGACCGCCTGCTTGCAAGGCAGGTGCTTATGCCACTGAGCTAAATCCCCAGCCCTGTTATTGAGTTTTTTTGATGTGAGTCGTATAGTGTAAGAAATGCTAAGAGTACATAAGATACATGTATTTACACATGTGAGTTTGATTTATTTCACTTACGAGTATGGTCTTAAATTGCATCCATTTACTTATAAATACGTCAATGTGATCATTCTTTATAGCAGAGTAGTACTCCATTGTATAAAAATACCACATCTTTTTTATCTATTCCTCAATTGATAGGCATTTAGATTGTTTCCAAGATCTGGCTATTACAAATTGTGCTGCTATAAACATGGGTGCACATATATTACTGTGGTATGATGTTTTCAGTTCTTCTGGGAATATGCCCAGAAGTGGAATAGCTGGGTCAAATGAGATCTCCAATCCCAGCTTTTTTTTTTTTTTTTGGTACCGGAGATCAAACTCATGACCTCACGCTTGCCAGGCAGGCGCTTAAGCCCCTGAGCTAAATCCCCAACCCTAACTCAGCTTTTTGAGGAATCTCCAGACTGACCACCAAAGTGATTACACCAGTCTACACTCCCACCAACAGTGCAGAAGAGCTCCTTTTTCACGTAGCCTCTCCAGCATTTGTTGTTGGTAGTTTTCTTTATCCTGGCCATTTTTTTCTGGAGTGAAATGGAACCTCAATGCTGTTTTGATTTGCATTTCTCTTAATGACAAATGATGCTGAACATTTTTTCATGTATTTATTTGCCATTTGTATTTCTTCATCTGAGAACTGTTCATCTCCAATGCCCATTTTTGGAATGGATCTTTTGAATTTTGGGGATCTGATTGGTTTTTTTTAATTCTTTATATGTTCTGGACAAAAGCCATTTGTCTGAGGGATAGTTCACTAAGATTTTTTTCCCAATTTGTGAGTTTTCTTTTCACTATGTAGATTTTTTTTGACGTGCAAAAACTCGTTTAGTTGTTGATTCTGTGAAGTATTTCGCATGCAGTTTGATTCTTGTTCATGAATTCTCTACCTACCCCTATGTTTTCAAGATTTCTACCTACTTTGTCTTCCAACAAATTTAGTGTTTCTGTTTTAATATTTAGATCTTTGATCCATTTAGACTTTAGTGCATGGTGATAGGCATGTTTTAGTTTTAGTTTTAGTCTAGTTTTAGTTTTAGTTTTTAGCATATGGAAAGCCAATTTTTCCAGCACCATTTATTGAAGAGACTTATCTTTCTTCCAGTGGACATATTTGGCCCCTTTATCAAAGATAAAGGTGGCTGAGTGTTTGTAGTTGTAGCTATGTCTTCTAACCTGTTCCACTGATCTTCAAGTCAGTTTTTATTTCAGTACCATGCTGATTTTATTACAGTAGCTTTGTAGTATAACTTCAAGTCAGGGATTGTGATGTCTCCTGCCTTGCCTTTGTTGCTTAGAATTGCCTTTGCAATTTTAGGTCTCTTCTGGTTCCAGATGAATTTTAGGAGTGATTTCTCTAGATCTGTGAGGTATGCTAGTGGCATTTTGATTGGGATTGCATTAAATCTGTATAACAATTTTGGGAGAATGGCCATTTTCATAATGTTTGTACTTCCTATCCATGAACAAGTAATGTCTTTCCATTTTCTGAGGTCCTCTTCGATTTCTTTTTTCAGGATATTATAATTTTCTCTGAATAGATCTTTTGCTTCTTTTGTTAGATTAATTCCTAAGTATTTCATTTTGTTGGATGCTATTGTAAAGAATGTGGCTTCTCTTATTTCTCAGTGGTTTTGTTGTTGGTGTATAGGAATGCTATTGATTTTTGAGTGTTGAGTTTGTAGCTAGCTACATTACTGAATTTATTTATTATGCCTAGGAGTCTTTCAATGGAGTGTTTGGGGTCTTCCATGTAGAGTATCATGTCATTTGCAAATAATGATAATTTAGCTTCTTCTTTTCCTATCTTTACTCCTTTTATTTCTCTCTTGGGTAGTGGCGCTGGCTAGTATTTCCAGCACCCTATTGAGTAGGAGTGGTGATAATGGACATCCTTGTCTTGTTCCTGATTTTAGAATAAAGGCTTTCAGTTTTCTGCCATTTAATATGATGCTGGCTGTTGGTTTGTCATAGATGGCTTTTATCATATTGAGGTAAAGACCATTTATTCCAATTTTCTGTAAGGTTTTTATCATGAATAAGTGTTGGACCTTATCAAAAGCTTTTTCTGCATCTATAGAAATGATCATATGGTTCTTATTTTTTATTCTATTGATATCATTGGTCTTCTAGACTTTCAAGGATTATTTTATGACTTACTGGTGGTTA
Source organism: Cavia porcellus (assembly GCF_034190915.1). Classification (NCBI taxonomy): domain Eukaryota; kingdom Metazoa; phylum Chordata; class Mammalia; order Rodentia; family Caviidae; genus Cavia; species Cavia porcellus. The sequence continues at coordinate 7,789,423 of NW_026947504.1, forward strand.
TATATGCTGTTGGTACTTGGAAAGGATGTATATTCTACTGTTGTTGAGTAGAGTGTTCTTTGAATGTCAGTTTCTTCCGGTTAATTGTTAGTGTAATACTGTCCTTTCTCATTTTGTCTAGTTGTTGTAATAATTGTTGGGAGACATACTAAAATCTTCAAGTGTAACTATGGATTTGTCTGTTTCTTCTGCCTTGATTCACATTTTTTTGTGTTTTCATGATACATGCACATTTTTAGTAATGCTATGTCTTTTGGGGGGATTGACCTTTTCATTATTGTACTATATAATTCTGTTGTCTCTGGTAATTTTCTTTGCTTTGAGGGCTTCTTTATTTCATATTACTATAACTGTTCTGCTTTGCTTTGATTATTGCTGCCTGGTACATTTTTTATTAATTTCTTTCAATCTACCTATTTCATTATATTGAATTGTGAGTTTTTTATAGATAGCAGATATTTGGGTCATGTTTTATAATCTATTTTAATCTTTTTTTTAACCATTGATGTAGTTAGCCCATTTACATTTACTGTAATTATTGGTACTGTGTCTTACATTCTGATTTTGTGTTATTTCATTGATTTCTTGCATTTCTCCTCCTTTTTTTGATATATCATGAATAATAATCTTAGGGCTTTTTTCTGCAAACTACTAGATTTGATTCACTCTTGGGATTGTTGTGTGTGGGTGTGTATGGGTGTGCATATACGCCTGTACATGTGTGTGCTAGGAATTGAAACCAGGGCCTTCACACTGAACTACATCCCTAGTCCTTTATCTTTTTTGTATTTTGAGAACAGTGTCTCTTACAAAACCTCAAAACTGCTCAGGCTGGTCTCAAACTTGTGATTCTCCTACCTCAGCATCCTGGAGTGCTAGGATTACAAGGTGCACGCTACCATGCCCAATTTGGGACTATTTATTCTTTTTCTTTTGTGTGTATGTATGTACATGTGTATGTGTGTGTTTGTATGTGTGTCTTGATTACAAGTCACTTTTCCTATCTGTTAATTTGTCTAGTAATTTTTTTTTTAATCGGTACCAGGGATCGAACTTTCGACCACCTGCTTGCAAAGGAGGTGCTTATGCCGCTGAGCTAAATCCCCAGCCCCATTGTCTAGTAATTTTTATATTGTAAACCATTCATTGTGATAGCTTTTGGAGGCTCTATATTATGTTCCCTTAAAGACTGATAGCTAGGCTTAGTGTTGTGTGCTTTTTATTTAGAGCTACTTGTAAGGCTAAGATAGGAAAATCAGAGATTAAGGGTAGCCTGAGCAATACAATGAGATCACTGGATGAGGTAGGGAAAGGAGACTAAAAAGCAGTTGAATTGTTAGTGGATCACTTTGATCCTGCTGCAGCTTGATTTTTATGTTATTCCTACCGTACAGTATTTAGTGTTTGAGGATTAATTTGCCATGTCAACAAGAGCCTGGGATATTCACCATAGTCTGTTCTTTTTTGGCTGACCCTGAATTCCCAATGTCTCCAGTCTTTCAGAGATTATTTTTTACTAGTCATTCTGGAGTCTTACCTTACTATGCTCAATTCATGAGTTGCCAAAGTAAAGAGAATTTTATGTAATTTTTGGGACACTTTTCTTTGTTTTCTTTTTCTCCGAGTTGTAAGTATCTCAAATACTGCATATTTTATTTTTATTTTTTTTCCTGTTCTCAGTGGAATGTTTGTATTCCATTTAGGTTTTATTTCCCTTGGTCAGTTTGGAAGACACAGGGAAGAAAGCTGAGTAAATGTAGGTTTTATCTCAAGTGCTTCTTTGTTTTACTGATCGTAGCCTTAGCTTGATTGTTGACCAGTTTCTCCAAATAGTTGCTATAAATGTATACACATACACATACTTTTAAAGTTATTTATGATAAAGTTGCTGGGCTATTTGTTTAATGGGCTAGTTAAATTTAATGAAACTCTTGATAGAGTACTGAAATTCAACATTTAAGTAAGGTTTCTTTAGTTCTTTAATAAAAAAAAATTGCCTAACCTTGTAGAACATTAGTTTTTGTATTTGGCCTTTACAAATAATTTTAGTGATATTTTGATGATTTTTGTCGATTTGATGATATATTGTTAATATATGATTTTATACGCTCACGGCAAGCATTAGGACCTACATAAGTTTTGAAGTCGAGAATTTGAAACTCAGGATTGGGATGTTGCTTAGAGATGGAGTGTGCACTCAATGTGCACAGTGCGCTTAGTTCATTCTTTAGCACTAGAAAAAGAAACAAAGAATTTGAAACTTGTTAAAGATAATTATAATGATAGTAGAATAAAACGGATAATGCTATGTTGAAATGTTGTTAATTGCTTTAGTATTTGTGCAGACAGATCCATAGTAAAATTATTTACAAATAAAGGTGTTTATTTGTATATACTTGTAAATTATTTGCCTTATTTCAGCATTCTGCTGTGATGAGGAAAATAGGATAGATAAATCTAGTTCTTCTTAGTGACATAATCTCAAGTGGCAATGTATAGGGTTTGGTTTTTTGTTTGTTTTCCAGTTTTGGTTTCTAAAATAGATTATAGCTGAGTTAGGAGGCTCGTTGCAAGTATGAGAATAGCCTGGGCTACAGGGTGAGCTCAAGGTCAACCTGTACTGTGTAGTCAGATCCTGTCTCTCTTAAAATAAAATAAAATAGATCTAATATAATTTCTACACGTGACCATAACACTTCCTAATGTTGAGGATAGGGCTATATTTGACCTGGCTTTTTTTTTTAATTTTGAACTTGGCATTTATATAAACTAATTACTTTGAAGTAGTATTGACTGGATTTAAGAGATTTTTTTGAACTTCAAGAAATGTGGTAAATTCAGAATTATTTAAAATTGTGACTGTATTTCACCAAGTCTGATTTTTGTTTTTGGGTTTTGTTTTTTTTTGGGGGGGGGGCGCTGGGTCTTGAACTCATGACTTTGTGCTTGCCAGGCAGGCACTTCTGTCAGAGAGCTATAGGCCCAGCCCCCCAAGTCTAATTGGAAGATTTTGGATTTGTCCAAAATTAAGATAAGGTAATTTAAACATTATTTTAAAATGATATCGAAGCACAAGTGCCTCCTTGGCAAGTGTGAAGTCGTCTGTTTGATCTCTGGCACTAAAATAAAATAATACTGCAGGACTCTTGGTAAGGCTTAGATAGGTATGGATGAATATGAATATATATCCTAAGTTAATTCGCCTGATTGTCCTGTCTTCAACGTCTTGCTTTTCTTCTTCTGCTTTAAAAATTTCAAAATGAAAAAGTTTCTCCTTACTTTACCTCTGAAAATCTACAGGATGGACATGTAGAGGTGGCACGTTTGCTTTTGGATAGTGGTGCCCAAGTGAACATGCCTGCAGATTCATTCGAGTCTCCCTTGACACTAGCTGCTTGTGGAGGACATGTTGAATTAGCAGCTCTACTTATTGAAAGGGGAGCAAATCTTGAAGAAGTTAATGATGAAGGGTATACTCCCTTGATGGAAGCTGCTCGGGAAGGACATGAAGAGATGGTGGCACTACTCTTAGCACAAGGTAAAACTTTTATCTTTCTTTTAAGGTTAACAAAACTGTATAGAAAGCAAACTTTATTTCTCCACTGGTATCATTACATTTTAGAACCATTTTCCTTCAGATTATAAAATACAGGGGGAAGGTGACAGGAAGAATAAAAATGATCAAGTTGTATTGTGTCCATCTGTCAATCCTCAAATCTGAATGTAATCATGTATCCAAAACAAACTAGTAAATTTTTTTAAATTTTAATTTTTATTCATATTTGCAGTACATAATGGCTACATTCCTTGTTCGGAGTTGGAATATGTACATAAGGTCTCAATTCTTTATCATTTCCTTATTCCCCATCTCTTGATTCCCTTCCCATTTGAAAAAGATCCACTTTCCTGTTATGTCTTTTATTTTGCTCCGTTTATATTTTGAGTTTCTCATATAAGAGAAATAATGGGATTATTAAACCCATGTATCCAGTGCTTGCTTCAGCAGCACATACACTAAACTTATGTATCTGATTTTAACATTGTAGTTTCAAGGTGTACCCATTTTCCTGCAGATGACTCAAGTTTATTCTTTATGGCAGAGTAGTATTTTGTCATGTATAAACCCACATATTCTTTATCCGTTCATCATCTGTCAATGGACATGAATGCTGCTTTCATGACTTAGCTATCATTAATTATTCTGTTGTAAACATAGGTATACTTGTATCACTGTAATGTGATGTCTTTGACTCTTTCTAACTGGGTAGAATGGAACATGTGTTTTTAGTTTTTTGAGTACTCCTCATACTGATTTTCACTGTAGCAGTACCAGTTTACATTCCCACCAAAAATGCAGAAGCATTCAAAACCGTGGCAGCATTTCTAATTACTTAATTTTTTGATGACAGCCATTCTTTCCAGAGAAGGTGGAATTTCAGTATTTTAATTTGCATTTCTCTAATGATCAGAGGCATTTTATTTCTTAAAAGCAACACGAATAGTTTCCTCTGGGTGTCCTGTATCAGTAGTATCTAAGTTTTGCTACATATAAAACCTTAATGTTGAAGCAGATTCTCAACATCATAGAAGGAACCACAGAAACAGTGAAGATAGAGATGATTATCACAGCTCAGAATAATTTTACTGTAATTCTTTTACAACTATTTTTATCTGTTTTTATGCTTTTCCAGGAGCAAATATAAATGCCCAGACAGAAGAAACTCAGGAAACTGCTCTTACCTTGGCTTGCTGTGGAGGATTTTCTGAAGTTGCAGATTTCTTGATTAAGGCAGGGGCTGATATAGAACTTGGCTGCTCCACACCTTTGATGGAGGCATCTCAGGAGGGACACCTGGAATTGGTTAAATATTTGCTTGCTGCTGGTATGTGTCTTTAAAAATGCCATATAGCACAGAAAGACAAGTACAAGTAAGACTTCACTTAATACATAGAATCTACAAAGCATGAACTCGGAAGAATGTAATACCAGTTACCAGAGTCTCAGGATGGGATTGGGTGAGGTGGGGTGTGGTGTGGACACATAAAGGGGAAACACTGATCAAGGGACAAAGGTCCTCCAGGCATGGTGCTTCACCCTTATAGTCCCAGTGCTCTGGATGCTGACACAGAACTGTTGCAAGTTTGAGACCATCCTAGGCTACAAAGTGAGTTCAAGGCCAACCTGAATTGCATAGTGAAACCATGTCTCACAGAGACATAAAAAAAATAAAATAAAGGACAAAGTTCTAATTATACAGAAGGAATAGTTATTACCTAGCATGGTAATAATCTAGTACCTATCTTATAATTACGAAGAATCAATTTAAAAAGGCTTTTGGAGGAAGCTGCTAAAGATAAAACCTGGGACTTTATGCATGTTAGGTATGTGTTCTACCACTGAACTCTACCTTCAGCTCAAGAGAGTAGACTTTAAATGTTCTTACCATGAAGAAATGATAATTATGCAAAGTGGTAGGTATGTAAAGCATCATATTACAGCTAATAGAGTATTTTTTTCAGTTAAAAATAAAGTGCAGTTGAATACAAATAAAACAATGCCTTTTCTTATTTTTTTGCCTTGGAAAATACCTTTTAAAAACAACATTTATTTAATTATTTAGTGTGGTACTAGAGATTGAACCAGGGCATGAAACATGTTAGGCAAGCCCTTTTCCACTGAGCTACATCCCTAACCCTATTTATATTGCTTTTTTTTAACTTTAGCAATTAACCTTGTCACATAAACAAAAGTTCAAAGACAGCTTCACAATTTAACTGGTTTTCTTAGCTAGCCTCTTAAATCTCTAAAAATATCATTTTAAGAATTTATTAATGTTTGCTTTGTGACCATAAGGATTCTAATTTATCTCTTTCCCATTGATGGCTTATAGATAAATTAGTCTTTATTAATAACAGGGGTGTGGTGACATTATTTTAAGCTTGTTTATTTCTTGACATTTCTAACTTGTCTCCAAAAAAATGAGGTATTAATTTTTTAGCAGCGTGATTAATTGTTAATTTTTTTTTTTTTGGTATTAGGAATCAAACTCATGACCTTGTGCTTGCCAGGCAGGCATTTGAGCCAGGCAGGCATGCCACTGAGCCAAATCTCTGGCCCCTGGAGTGGTTAATTTAAAAATATGGTTTATTCATTATTAGACAATCGTAAATTATTACTGTTATGTAGAATATTTATTACTTTATAGGATATACCAGAAAAAAATTGAGCCACATAGATAAAAGCCTTCATATATTTTTTGCAAGTAATACAGAAGTTTTCATTTCATCTGGATCTAGTATGTTTTTAAATTTTGATACTAAAGAAATAAGTATAAAAAGAAAGTTAAATATTTAAGAAAACCTTATTCATGTTTTGTAACTTTAATTGTTAACATTAAATAGGGCTTTTTCTTTTGAATTAATCATTTCTTAAACGAGATTGTTAAGTCTAGATGATTTGTGGATTAGGTAAAAACTACCCATAAAAACTGACCTCTTTCCTTACTCAAATATTTGTACTATTAATCTCTCTAGTTAGTGTATGTACTACTTAATCATTGTTCCCCTTTTATTTTCTGTAACTCCCATTCAAGAGTCAAGAAATTATTGAAGTTTGAGACCAACTCCAACAATTTAGGGAGAACCTGTGTTAAAATAAAAAATAAAAAAGTCCTGGGAATATAGTGCAGTGGTAATAGTTCTTGCTCTCTATTCCTAGCACAGAAAACAAAACAAACACTAGTCACTGTACTTAGCTCTTGTGTCATCTCCATTAATTGCTACTGGTGTCTGTGTAATAAGAATTGTTTAAAACATTCTTGTAGATCTGGAAACTGATGCACAATTATGTTATGTAACTTCTGTAAAGGAAGCAAATTAATAGTGACAAGAGCTAATACTCAAACTTAGAACTACTGTTATATTTTCTGTTGCCATTATCATTGATTCAACATTGGCTACATGGTTAGCTTCTTTTACTGATTTGAAGTATGTAGTTCCCAATACTATTTCAGGAGTTAGAATCACTTTTTTATATGATTGTTATCTAAAATTTTTTTCTCCCAGATTTAAGTAAGATTATTTATATAAAGTTTTTATAGTAGACTGCTACAGAAATACCTGCCTATACACTTAAAAAAAGAAAACTTTAAACATTTTTGGTATAGTATTTCTTAACTCTACAGAGAATATAGTATTATGAGACTTAACCCATCATCCAGTTCTAACTAGGTAAATGTTTGCTTATGGCCACTCCTATTTTATCTACATACTTTCCACATCCTAAATTTATTTTTAAAATGTATTTACTAAGTCTCAATCTGTAGCCTCTCTTTTTCTTTTTCCTTATAACTTTTTGATTAAAGAAATGGAATGTTTATTCTTTAGGCTCCCAGAGTGTAGATTTTCTTGATTTCCATTATTTCATTTAATTTGAATTTTCATGAGTTAGTTACATCTAGAGACCTCGTTTTGCACTGGTTTGATTTTTTTTTTTTTAATGGAAAGACTTCACAGGTAGTGTTGAAGGAGGTAATAAACATGTGATTAGCTATTTGGTTGCCCTTAAATACAGATCACATGGGAATAACAGGATAAATGCTTGATTCCACCCCCCTTTTTATTATCAATTTCCAACATGCTGATAGTCCTCTTGCATCTTTCAAAGGTAACAAATGAACTGCTTCATTTATTTTGCTTTTTTTGTTGTTGTGTTTTGAGAGAGGGTCTTCCCTCTCTCAAAAGGGTAGCCTTTCACTGGCTTATGTAGCCCAGGCTGGCTCAAACTCCAGGGAATCTTTCTGCCTCAGCCTCCTGAGAGCTGGAATTGTATACAGAGCATGCTACCACATCCAGCTTTGCTTTTTATTTGAACATTATTTTGAACTTTCATGTTTAAATGTACATGTTAACTTTATACTGTTTCTTTCTTTCTCTCGCTATTAGTTCAGGTTAGCCTTGAGCTCACTTTTTTACCCACACTGGTCTCGACAGTCATGCTGGGATACTTTTTGATGTAAAAATTACAAATAATGGGACAATCTGAATGTCTTTCGTTAATATGGTTAGTTCCTAATCCTTTAATGTGACTTCGTTTATATAATTTCCTTTCCTTCTTAGGTGTTCCAGGCAATGTGTTCCAGGCCCATCTTATCCAGTTCCTGCTCTAGTCTTAGAATCAATCATTTTCCTAAGATCCAGTTCTACACAGTGGAATTAAGACACTTAGAAGTGTCTACTTAGATATTACAATCTATGCTAGAAATTTCTATTTGACCTGTCATTTTCTCTGGGTTCTTTTCAGATGGTCAGGGTTAGTAACATAGGTTATTTTTATAGATTAAAAATATTACATCAAATTCATGTCTATTTCTGTGTCAAACCACAGAGTTTTTATATCAAGAGAATCGTCTTAAATCTGTGTTTTGTTTTAACCATGACCAATATTCATTTCTCACTATTTATACTACAATATCCAGAGAACTGTCTGAAAACTTTGTGTGTGTGTGTGTGTTTCAGCTGTTTTATTCCTGAAGAAAGTAAATATGTGGGGTTTTTTGTTGTTGTTTACTAGGTGCTAACGTGCATGCTACAACAGCAACAGGAGACACAGCCCTAACCTATGCTTGTGAAAATGGACATACAGATGTTGCAGATGTTTTACTTCAAGCAGGAGCTGACTTAGTAAGAAATTTTAAATTTTTAATACTTTTGCATGAATTTTAATGCTTATTCATTTATATTTAACAGAAAACATGAGTAAAGATCAGTAGTTTGCAAACTTTACATGACTTTTAAAACCATGACTATTAGCTGGGTATGGTGGCGCGTACCTATAATCCCAGCACTCGGGAGGCTGAGGCAGGAGATTGTTTCCAGTTCGAGACCAGCCTGGGCTACACAGTGCAGTCTAGGCCAGCTAAACTGCATAACGAGACCCTGTCTCAAAAATAAAAAAATAAATAAAATCATGACTACTTTAAATACTTTCATATCTAATAGTGCATAGTGTTCATGGGTAAAACCATTATTTTTTTATTTCATCCTCATTTGACCTTCCTGTAAGTTTTAAGATTTTGTTAGACATACCATAAATTCAGTTTGTTCACAGAATAAAGTTTTAACATATCAAATCACTGAGGAATTTCTTTTGTTTTTGATTATTTAAAAAGAAGCCTACTGTTTTAGCCTAATAACATTATTAAAACATTCTACTCTTTTTATGTTCTTTTAACATTTTGTTTAGATGTCAGGGTCATATGTATAGTAATCCTTACAATTATAACAAATTGTAAATAGTTGCAATACTTAAAAGGCTGATGTTTCTTGCTAAAATATACTCTTTTACTTTTATTTTCTAAAGGTGCTTTAAACTGCTTTCAAAAGTTTCTCTCAGAATTATGTTATATATTTCTTTTCTTTTTTTGGTACCTGGAATCAAATTCATGACCTCATGCTTGCCAAACAGGCACTTACATCACTGAGCTAAATCCTTGGGCCCTTTTATATATTCCTTAAAAATATGCGTAAAGCATACGTAGCTACATATGTAGAGAATTGGCTTTATTAGAATTATTTTTTTAAACTCTATATTGTCCTTTAAATCATTTCTAATAATATTTCTCAAATAGATACTTGAGAAATGTAGGAAAATAATTGGCTAAAATAAAGTGTAATGCATTTATAGTAGCTATTGTAATAATGACAGTATACTTTATTCTTTCTAATGAGGATCTGCTATATCAAAGTTTTTAAGAAATTATACTATTTTTTGTTCAGAGAATTGTAACAGATATAAGTAATATTTTGTCTTAATGTTTTGTCTCCTTTTTTAATGTCTTTTTTCTCCACTTAGAGTTGCTTTGGGTAATCTATAAAAATTAGGAAATTGAAGTATTTCACACTATTTGAAATTTTAAAAATTGGATATAGCGTAAAAGTTCAGATAATATAGCCAAAATTTAATCTCTTACCTGAATTCTTACCTGAATTCTTTCTTTTTCAGTTTTTCTCTTTTAATCTTTTCATTGTTTTTCTGAAAATATTAAATAAGAAAAAGAAACTGTTAAATGTATTCTACTACACCTCAAAACCTTAATGATTTTTGATTAAATTAAAAACTTGCTATAAAACATGTTAAAATGTTAATAAAATAACATTTATAGTTAAGTATAGTCTTTAGGAATTAGTGTTTATGATTTGATTTCTTAGAAAATTGCATTAAACAAGTAATGAATTTACAATATCTATTTAACTAAGGTTATAAAAGACATCTGTTAAATATTTATTAAGTACAAAAATATTCTGATATGCTTATGTTGTAATCTATTTTCACTTTCAGATTTACATACAATTATAGTCACGTAATAAATACATTTGTTTTTAGTACTGTCCACTGTACTCTAGCCATAGTCATTGCCATACTGATACATGGTCTCTATGACTTGCATAATACTCCATCAGGTAGATAGATGAATGATAATCACTCGCTTCCTTATTGAACTTGCTTTTGTTTTTTCACTGTTGTAGATATTGTTAGGCTTAATAATTTTATATATATAACTTTCTGCTTTTTCTTTCGAACTTCATAATTGATTTTAGCAAATTTTAATTATACTTTAGCTATCTACTGACTATTCTGTACATTAGCCATCTGTGCAAATATACCTGTGCAAAAATTCAATTTTGACATTGAATTTTTCTTGATAATAAACAGTCATTATCTTTAGTGTAAGTATGATAATTTTGCTATTTAAACTTTATAACTTGGGGCTTTGCTATAGAACAGAAGAAAGAAGTTGCAGTTAAAAACGGGAAGCATGGGGCTGGGGATAAAAGGACAATCAAAATACAACTGGAGTGGGTGGGGGTTTAACTCAGCGGCATAAGCGCCTGCCTTGTAAGCAGGCAGTCGTGAGTTCGATCCCTGGTACCGTCGATCCCTGGTACCGATAAAAACGAAAAAGACTAAAAAAAAAAAAAAAAAAAAAACAGGAAGCATTTTAGGTGAGGGTGCAGTTTAGTAGTAGAACATTATTTCCTCGTATGAAACGAGGATTTTGGATTTACATTCTAAATATGTAGTAAGTATAATTCAGAACTTCGCTTTAAAAGAAATTTTGGAAAATTTTTTTTAAAACTCCTAGCTAGAATTTATAACATACTTAAGCATTTTCAGAATATGTGCATTTATGTCAAAGTATGTGTATGTTCAGTTCGTGTTTTTTAAGTTATTTTCTATTTTTTATTTTTTTGATCTTTTTGAGACAGGGTTTCCCTAAACAGTTCAGACTGGCCTTGAGCTCACTTTGTAGCTCAGGCTGGTCTCAAACTCAAAATGATCCTCTTGCCTCAGCTTCCCAAGTGGTGGGATTACAGGCGTGTGCCACCACACCCAGCTTTTTAGAGTTATTTTAAACTACATTTTCTCTAATTCTAAATATATTTTAAATTAAGAATTTGTGTATTTCTCATTGGAAGCACTGAATATCCATTTGTAGAAAATAATGGATTGTATTTTGGTGCTTTGATATATGGCTTATATTTTTAATGAATGCAGAAGCTTGAATAATCCATTTTTTAAAACTTTTAGGGGCTGGAGATTTAACTCAGCGACTTAAGCACCTGCCTTGCAAGCAGGTAGTCATGAGTTCGATCCCTGGTACCGATAAAAAGGAAAAAGACCAAAAAAAAACCTTTTAGACTAGCTTAATATTCTTAAATAGGCCACTTGGCATTTTGAATTTTCGAAAATCAAAATACTAAAGGAAATAAAAAGTTGTCTCTAAGCACAGGGTTTTAATGAATAAGCAGATCACCTTGAACAAGTGACCAAATCCTTCTGCATGCATCTCTAGTTATTACTGTAGTGGGATTCACGTACATTGAAATAGATTATTTCTGTTTTCTTTCTCTGCATAGCATTTTTGTTTATCGGACTTAGATTTAGTATATGTTGTGAGTACATGTAGAAGGTTATTACAAGAAAGTTTAATTAGCATTTTCTAATGAACAAGTTGTTTAAAAAATTTTTTAAGCCTTTGGAAATCAATCTTATTTCTCTGATAAGGATTTTCCTATCTGTGTTCTTATGTAACTGAACTACTTAGCCAGAAATAATCCTTTAATAACTGAAGTAGACCAACTCCCATAGTCTTGAGCTACTCCTGTGGTGTCCTGTATTACTCCAGGATGTTTTTTTCCAAATACTGAACTTTAATGCAAAAACCAGAATTTTGGTATTTCATATTATTCTCAGCTTCATAACTTTAGCCAAAGTGTGTATATATTCTTTTATCATAGTCCTTCAACTCTACTTCACTATTCTCAAGTTCACGATGGAAAAATTATATAATTAACAGTGTAATTGGTGTTATGATAAAGCACTATCCTGTACCATTCTTTTGCTTTTTTTACTACTTTGATATCAGTGTTTTTCAGGCTTCCATGTTCACTCATTTTATTGTCACAGACATTCTTGTTCTTAAGAGGGAACCTCATCAAGTCAGACTTTCCAAAGGCACTAATAGATAGTGACATAATGTTTAGGTGATGCCAGTGTGTTGGCTAGCATGTTATGAGTGTTTTGGTGAGGTTTTGTATTTTTCAAACTGCGAGGATAGTAGGGTTTCTTTTTTCATTGTAGAATGTTAATTTCAGCATTAAAATTTTTGTATACTTGTTAGAATGGAAGAAATATTTGTCACCTATAGAGTTACGTTCATATGAATTTGCCAACAAAGCTAAGTTGGAATGGGAGAAAGAGCAATGGGTAAAGAAAGATTCCTTTCTCTTTCCTAGTTCTTCAGCCTTTTATATCTAGATGAAGTGTACCATGGTATAGCTGACAAATATGTTCAAAATGTAAGCAATGTTTACCCTAATAAATCAGGAAACAAAGTAGATACGTACATTGTAACTATGTTCATGTAAATAGATTGTGATCAAATTTAGCATTTTATAGGCCTGTATTTCTATTCAAAAGTAAATCTACTAAATGAATAAACAGTTGTAGAAGAAATTCTGTAAACCTGTTACTGAATGGAGAGGTCTTACAAGTGACAAAGGCTCCATTTGACTGTTCAGGAAGCACTAATGCCCTGAACATTAGAAAAGGCACCTAAATTTTTATCATTGCTATCAAATCACTGATTTATAAATGAACACTTGCCTCACTATTGTCATTTATATGAAATTTATTGTCATCTGTCTGAAATTTATTACTATCTTCTGGACATTATTCCAAGGTCATACAAATATTTATAATTTAGGATTTGGCAGAGAGCCATTACAATGAAATAGAAAGTGACTTTTCCTGTGCTGGGAGAACCTGGATTATTGTCTTTTCTGAGTGTCCTGCAACAAAACATTTAAGTTTTCTAGATTTCTTTTATTCTTCATTTTCCTCCGCTTGTCCTTGTTTTTTGAAGAGTTTAGACCAGATGATCTTTGGTGACCTGGCTGAAAAAAATTAATTATATGACTTCTAAAGGACATGTCAATCCAACTACCTGTTGGGATGTATAGAATATCTTGAGTGCTTTTCTTCATGCAGGGATATGTAAATTGCTATTGAGATCCTTGAAGAAAATGACATTTTAAGGCTTACTAATGGTGATATTATATAAAGTGTTGTTTTAAAATCTTTGTATATATTGGCTGGTTGTGGTGGCACACACCTATAATCCCAGCACTTGAGAGGTTGAGGCAGGAGGATTCCTACAAGTTCAAAACCAGCCTGGGCTACCATAGTGAGTTCAAGGCCAACTTGAACTACATACTGAGACCCACCATGGAAGTGTGGGGTGGAAGCCTTTGTATTAATTAGATGTATCGTAAGTTGCCCCAAACACATTCTTTTGGAGTGTTATTTACAATGAGTGGTTAGCAGATTTAACTTAATCTAAAACAATTTATAGGTTATTTTAATAAAATGTGTTAATCTTTAAAATACACAATTTCTAAGTCCACTCCAATAACGAATAATCTGTATTATAATCTTTTTCATTCTAAATCTTTTTTCTCAATGTTTTATGCTACCTACATGTCAAGGAAGCAAGATGGTTTTCTTAACACTGATTTTTTAGTTATGAACATACTGTTCCAATTTACTCATTATTATTATTCAATTAAAGATCTTTTTCTTCTTCCAATTTAGAAGTCTCCTTAGATTGAATCACCTTGTGCAGCCATTTAAAGAATTCATGTTCTCTTAACTTATTTGGAAGTATAGGGGAATATTTAGCTAAAATTTTGTTTTATTTTTGTTTTTATGGAGCCTTTGGATAGGTTTCATGCTTGTGTTATTATTTGTGTTTGAATGGAGTTTGCTATTAGTTAAAAATCACATGGTTAAGGAGTGGAGAAAGTAAATTTTAATGGTATTGGGAATTGTAACTAGGGCCTTTGTACTAAGCTATATATATCATCAGCCCCTTTTTAATTTTTTAAGATAGGATCTAGCCCATGCTGCACTTGAACCTGCAATCCTGCACAGCCTCCCCGTGCTGGGATTACAGGTGTGTGCCACCACTCCCAGAAAGAAGTGACTTTTTTTTTTTTTTTTTTTTTAACACCAAGTACATTTATTAGAAAAGAAGAAAGTTGGGGCTGGGGATTTAGCTCAGTGGCATAAGCACCTGCCTTGCAAGCAGGTGGTCGTGGGTTCAATCCCCAGTACCAATAAAAAAGAAAAAGAAAAAAAAAGAAAAGAAAAGAAAGTTATAAAATATCCTCATATCTTTCCTTAAGAAATTAGAAATAAAAGAATAAAACCAAAAACAAATAGAAGAAAATAATAATAAAGATCAGAAAAACACAATCCCTTATCAAAATGCCAATATCATTTTTCATAAAAATTAACATTTTGATTCTTACATTTCTATAGAAATACAAAAGACTCAGAATAGTCTGAAGAACACAGTTAACTTCTTTAGATTGTACCATTGTTTCTTACTAAATGTTTACCATAAGAGATACATCCTTTTAGTATAAGCACATCACCAAGGAGGACATTGGAGTTATCCAAAATACATTTCTAAACAACATTTCTTCTGTTTGGAGACATCTTTGACTCTGGTCAGTGAAAAGCTTCTTACTCTTTTTCAGCTGTGACCCTGCCATGTTTTCAGGTAGTTTCTCCCTGTACAAGTCAAGTTGTAGAGAAAATACAGATATTTTATCTCTGTAAGTTCTTGTTTTACTCAGTAAATGTAAACACTAAGTATATTTATAATGGGGAGGAGGCTCTGTAACTAATGATTTTATCAATATTTCCCTTACTATTTTCCCTCAATTTTTCTCACTCTCAAATCTTGATTATTTCCCATGGCTAAGTATTTCTAAATGTTTCTTTTGCTTTTGTGATTTTATTTGCATTTTGAGATAAAAACATTAGTACAGATTGAGCAGAATTACTTTTTCATAAAAGGAGATATAGATTGATGTTTTCTTGAAAGATAAACCACATTGCTATACACTTAATAATATATTCTACACATGAGATTATAGTCTTTATAGATGAGACCTTTTTAGTTGAAAGTCCTGAGTTAATAAAGCTCAGTATCTGAATTACCCAGTCACAAGATCTTCCTTTCCCAAATGTGACTTTATCGTGGAATAAGATCCGTGAGTTCTTTTTCCTTTCACAGGGTAAACAGGAGGACATGAAGATTATTTTAGAGGGCATAGATCCTATGGCATGTCACACGTTCACCACCATTGTGCTAAGTTCACCATCACTGGCATAGATCCAGCCAAGCATCATGTGAGAGTGGCCTTTGATGCTTGTAAGCTACTACATAAAGAGAAGATATAGGTAACCAGAACTTTGGATATCCAAATTCTGATGAAAAAGTTCTAGGACACTGCTTGGTGACAAAGAAAAGCCTCCTCAATTAAAAAGAATTGTGAAATCCCAATAAAAAGAGATTTGCATCATTTGTTTCCTTAGTATTCTTGTTTAAGTAGTACTTTTAAAAAATTCTTTGGTAAAAATAGTTTATTTACTTTCTTCTTTATTGGGAGAACTAGGATACCCTGATTCTCAGTTACAAAGTCCTACTCATTGTCATTTATTCATCCAAAATCTAAAACGTAAACTGTATGGGGGAGTGGCACATGCCTGTAATTGCAGAATTTAGCAGGGTGAGACAGCAGGATCAGCATTAGTTCAAGGCTAACCTTGCACTACATCGTGAGACCTTGTCTCGGAATCAAAACAAAACAAATCTGAAACTCAGGTGGATGTGGCTTGTGCCTGTAATCTTAGCCCTCTGGGAGGCTGGAGGCAATTCAGTGGTTTAGAGAGACTGTCTCCAAATTTTAGGAGGCTAGAGCTGTAGCTCAGTGCAAAGGCGCACTGGGTTCAAACTCCAGGACTGCAAAATCAACCAACAAATATATAGGTCAGCCTGAAACTCAGGTTATATATGATTCCTTAAATCCTTAGACAAATAGAAAAACTAACCTAGTTTAATGAAACATTTACTGTATTCTACTTTATCATATCTGTAAGCTGAAAGTTAAATTTTTCTTTTCAATTTTTCTTAAAATTATTCTGAAATAGATTTTTCACAAGGTATTTTGTACATAAGAAACATTTCTTTTTTTCTAAAAAAAAAAAGTGAAATTTATGCCTAATGGTTTTAAAAGTCAAATAACATTAATATCTCTTATAATCCAGAGAAATTTGCTACAACTAAGAACCAGTTCTTAATCTATTCCTTAGTGCCAGGCCAACTTTAATCATACAGTATGTTAAGTATCTTCATTATTGGCTTTTTGAATAAGGAATTATATTTATTCTGTTTTGAACTAAGATAAATTTACTTCAAAAACTTTTTTTTTTTGTAGCAGGAATTGAACTCACAACCTCGTGCTCACCAGGCAAGAAGTACTTGAGCCACTCAGCTAAATCCCTGGCCCTCAAAAACTTTTTGAAAGTGTGAATTTTTACTGTGTGCCTAATACTGTAGGTTTTTATCAAGAATGTTAAACTTCAGTGTTAATTCAGATGAAGTACTTCTTCCTGAGAAGGAACTGTGATTCTGAATCTCTCTAGTTGCAAATCTCAAAACTTGATGTTATTTTAAAATGAGATTTGTGGCCCCACTTTTAGAGGTTTAGATTCAAAGGATCTGAAACGGGCAGTCTGAATTTTAACGGATATCTCAATGACAGATTTTCTGTAGCTTATACTGAGACTTTGTTACAATTCAGCATTCTTTATTTCTGTTTTTTTATCTTTGCTTTATCATCGTTCTTTCTTCATCCAAACTAAATAAACTTTTTTCTGTCTGTTGCTTGTGATTTTTAGAAATTGCTGTATCCAAGTTCCAGAGCATTACTTCTAAATTTTTTTTGCCGTCTCAGTTCTTCCAAGGAATATGAATCTGAACAGTAACAGTAGTTTACAAGGATAGAGATGAATATAAATGTTGGATTAAAAGAACATACTCTTCATGAGAAAGTATCAGAAAGTACATACATAGCATAAAACAACTCCTTTTTTCATGATTGTTGTTATTCTCCTTAAAGAATGTCCTCCCTCTAACTCTAAAATACAGTGCCTGTAAGGTACAGTTGCAGTCCTTAAATATATATCTTAGGTTCTCAGTGACTATGATTTTAATTATTTTAAAGAAAAATTAAAATTAAATTGCATTACCTAAAGCTGAATGGGAAAAATTCCACCTTCTTTTCTCATACTGTTCATTCATCAGAAATAGAACTTGGCACAGTGTGTTTTTTATGAATAAATTTGTAGGAGGTTCATGAACTCTTGAGTATCCACTTACACAAGTATACATTAGCTATTAATGACCAGCTTGCCTTGAAAACCATGAAATATTCTCTCTCTCTCTCTTTTTTTTTTTTTTTTTTTGGATTAGGAACTGAACTCAGGGCCTTGCGCTTTCCAGGCAGGTGTTGTGCTGCTAAGCTACATCCCCAGCCCTACTTCCTACTTTTTAAATGTTAACTTTTTATTAAGGAATAAGATATACCTATTTTGAAGTTTTACTACTCAAAGCTGAAAAGTTGCCTGTTTTTCTTGATCTATTCTAAAGTAATTATGAAAATATATAAAACTCCTAATACATTTTAAAAGGCCAAGTTCTTTCTTTCTAGATTATTATGTTTTGAATGAGTCTTTTTGAGCTATTTCAAGTTTGTTTAAACAGAAGTACAAATGACTTCCAGTCAAGAAGGTAAAGTCAGTGTTGGTATATCTGGAAATGTCTCTACTTTCTGTACATAGGAATATCTCAGCTATGTAGAAGTGATATGTATGGGGGAAAAATGAACCTAAAGATATGTAGCTATGCCTAGAAATAAGTTTAAATATACCCATATGCTAGAAGTGAAAAAAGTTCACAGTTAAAACTATCCTCATAAGGAGAATTAAAGTATAAAAATGGGAATGGAGGCAGAAGACTGAATATAGTCACATTTAGCAGGCTTATAGGCCTTGTCTTCTTGAATGAAAGAACTGGGATCTTATTGCTCTGCCTGTAAACTAATACAAAGCTCTAAACACCTGTCTGTGGTTGCAATTAGAAATGAGTTAATTATTGGTAAACTAAAAACTTGGAGGACACTATTCTTTGGTTTAGAGAACAGAATGAAATATTCTCTTGGAATGAAAACCTTAAGATGCCAAGGAAATATCTTTTTCTAAAACAAACTGAGAGCTAGGCTGAGGAAACTTCTAAGTCATCGGATGAGAACAGGTATTTATGAATGAACAAAAGGGGGTCGGGTTCGTGCAGAACAAGTGTTCTCAAATAAAAAATATAAAGTGTAAGAGTAAATCTGTGCTAAAAGAAGCATTCCAAGTGCAAGAAAACAAAAGCAGAAAAACAGGATAATACTCAAGGAAACTGTAATAAAATACTTTAATCCTCAGAATCAATTTATTTATGGATTTTGAGCTAGTCTCACTAAATTGCCCACACTGGGCTTGAATTTACTACCTTGCCTCAGCCACCCAGAGTGCTGAGTTTATAGGACTGCACCACCATCTTGAAAATTTTAAACATGCTATTTTAGGTAGGTGTGGTAGTATACATCTATAATTTTAGCACTGTGTAAGGCTGAGACAAGATCACAAGTTTGAGCCCCACCTGGACAACTTACTAAGACCTGTCTCAGTCAATAAAATAAAAGGCACTGTGACAAAGGCACAATACAGTGTGAGAAAATAAAAGCTCGTAATGAATGAACATTGCATATGAATATATGCAATAAAACAATGTTTGGTAGAGTTGGGAGTTAATAGGTTGAGTAAATTAGTGAATGAGTATATCAGATAATACAACATGAAATAGTACAGTATAGCATAGAGGCAGAAAATACTTAAAAAATATGAAATACGTAAAAGACCAAGGGAGAAGATACATTGAAAGGCTCCACTATACATCTGTTAAGAGTTCCCAAAGGACATGATAGAAATTTAGGAAAATGGGAAGTGTTGAAGAGGTGATGGAGAATTACCTGGAACTGAAGCTAGACAAGAATCCTTGATTGAAAAATCCTATCAATTACAAAACAAATCAGCCTATAGAATCTTAAGGTTAAAGAAAAATACTGTTTTAAATGCTACCAGAGGGAAAATGAAGTGTATTATCTGCAAAGGAACAACCATCGAAGTTTTGACATTTTCACCAATAATAATCACAGGAAGCAATGGAAAGTAGTAAAAGCCTCAAGATACTGGAGAAAATGACACAATAGAATTCTGTAGTCCATAAAAGGAAGAATATTTTCAGACCTACAAAAAATAAAATAGCTTACCCTGTCTTGCCAAAGAACTACTAAAGAATGTGTACACTGGTAAGCGCACTGAATCCTGCAGGAAGATGTGGAATACAAAAAACTACGGTAAGCAAAGAAATTGGTTTTAAAACACTATAAATTTTTGAGGTAAAAAATGTTCACTATAGAAAACAAGTTTTAGGAGAAACAAAATGTATCTTTTTACACACTATATATTAGCAACAAGCTACTGCCTAGATTTTCTTTTAAATTCTTTTAGTTATTTTAAAGAGAAAACAAATATTGCATATTAGTTTGGAATGTCAGCAGTTCTTTCATCTTTTATTTTGTAATTTGGCCCTTCTACAAAATACTGGAGGAGTCCCATTACTATTAAGAACAAAGGTATTTTGACTAAAAAGTAATGAAATAGTGACTCATTAAAAAAATCTATCAGCTGCACATTATTTTTGAAAGTAATAAGTGAACACCATATACAGGTAACTGTAAAGCTCAAATTTTAAGGTCTAACAAGCCAGCTATTCCATTTAACATTGATTGATTGATTGTCTTTTGAGACAGGGTTTCCCTGTGTAGTTCAGGCTAGCCTTGAACTGATGTGGTAGCCCAGACTGGCCTTGAACAAGTGCTGAGATTACAGGCATTCACCACCACACCCAGCTGGTTGTTACATTTTAAAAATTCAGTTAACTATAAAATTTTAATCAAATGATAAACACTTTCATCCTATATTGTTTCCATTTTAAAAATCCTTGATAGAGGGGCTGGGGATTTAGCTCAGTGGCATAAGCGCCCACCTTGAAAGCACATGGTTGTGAATTTGATCCCTGGTACCGGTAAAAAAAAAAAAAAAAAAAAAATCCTTGATATCCTATTTATGCATATATACAAGAATATCTGCTTATATATCACTAACTTTGCATTTTTAAAACTTACTTAGGTGTGTGTAGAATACTATCAACTGAAAGATTCTAGTAAAAGTTTCATCTCAACTATTGAGGAACATTGGTCATTGAAAATTCTGAGGCCAAAAAACTGCTATAGAGCTTGTTACATGTCAGATAAAATTTTATTAAATAAAATGACCATCCAATACATTTTTTCTTGATGTTTCCTTCTAATAGTAAAAAGGAAATATCTTTACAATGAGCTTAATTACTAAAGAAAAATTTCATTTTCAAAAATACTAAACTATAGAAATACAGCTTTCTTATAGTTGAATTCTTCAGTGAAAATGTATATGTGAAATTTTCCTTTGGATTATTCTATTTAGCATCTCAGGTTTCCACTCTGCAACATTTGACAGCTGTCTCAGATTTGCTAGGTTTACATCAATCACATCTTTCAGAATTTGCTTGTGTGTATATACAATACAGTAAATAGGAACTGCACCAAATGTTAAAAGCAACCTAATGAAAAATTCAATAATATAAAAAACACAAGTACAAACACTACATTTCTGCCGCATTAGTAAAACATAAGCCTTTTTGTACTTTTAAATATTGTAATTTTCTCATTTTAACTTGTCAAGAGGTCAAAGCAAAAAATTGTAGTCTGCCATTTTTTAAATTAAAAACAGACCAAATTACTTTTATTAATGCACATATCAAGTTATTGAAATGATGACTTCCTAAAGTTTTCCCTTTAAAGATTGCAGTTGGAAGTACAAAACATTATAGATGTTTACTTGAAAAGATTCTTCAACACCAGTTTGATAGTGTTTTTCTAACCTAGCTGGAGATTCATTCACAAATTCCCCATAATCTGATACCTTTGCTTTAGCTGATTAACGTGATTTCTAGTAATTAGGTTTTTTCAAGGAAGAGACGCACAGAAACTATCTGAAATAAGTAATTACTGTACTAGTACACTGATGCAATAAGTGCCGAGTTGTAAAATTAGACCCTTAACATAAAGTTCCCTTAAAGGTTTAATGCCCAGAAGAACCTGTAATATATTGTTTAGTGTTTTTATCATGTGATGTAAATATTTCACTCCTATTACTGTGACCTATGGAATCTTAAGAAATCAGAAAATTTAGAATGATAGAAGAAACACCATACTTACCCTGATACTTCTTAAAAGATTTATAATACCTCCTGTGGAAAAAGTTTTGCACAGTATCTAGAGCTACCAGGAAACTTCATGATGTTTCAAGGTCTTAAGACCATTCAGGACGTACTCTTTCACTTCTAGTCACATTTCCACCACACAAGGACATGCATGCCATTTTCTCATTGTAGTCATGAAACATTTTCTACAGAAAACATGCCGAGAGGCTGTGGACTGCACGGACGTTTCGAGTACCTCCTGACTGATGATGGGACAGTAGAAATCTTCAGTGTAGGGCAAGCTGAGTGTCTTCAGGCGCGGGGCCGAGGGATACGGTGATGGCGCCCGCTACCGGCCAAGCTCACCGTGGCTGCCAGGGTCCCTATGGAACCAGGAGTGGTGGGTGCGAGTCCACATTCTCCATCCTGGGTTGGTAGAAAGGCGCCTTCCTAGGACTTCTGGTTTTGCTGCCCTATCAGTCAACGTCCTGGAGTGGTGTGTGCAGTGCTCGCCACCCAAGAATAGGCCTGCAACGAGGCTGGCAAGACACTGGAATCGCACTGCCGCAGCCAGCAGCGCTGTGGTGGCGTCACTGGCGGTTACTGAAGACGCGAGGGCCGCTGGCACAGGGTCGCCAACGGGGACAAGCAGGGGCGGAGTGGTCCGGCGACCTCCAAGGCAATGGCGCAGCCAAAAATCTTTTTTAAAATGTTTTAAACCAAAGTAGTGGTACAATTCTAGATAACAGGCAGATAAAGGTTTAAGCTAGCTAGGTGTGGGCGTAGCGCTCACCTATAATCCCAGGCTGAGGCAGGAGAATCGCTGTATACGTTGATTCGAGGCCAGCCTGCACTACAAAGCCGAGGCTGTGTCTCAAAAGTCATTGTTCAGAAGGATAAAGTACTAAGGAAGGGAGAGTAGGAGATATCGAGACCTATACTTTCAGCTAGTTCTGTGCTGTTAGGAGACACCAAAATAAAATACACGACGTTAAGTCACTTTCAAATCCGCGTCACATAAGTGCAGGTGCGCAGTAATCACTTCGCTGTAGGTGGAGCGCGGGCAGGACAAGTGCGGACTAGCGGTCCACAGTGCTCCCAGGCTTCCCAGCAACAGCTGTTTTACGGAAAACTTCAGATTCATCATAGCTTTCCTTCCTCCTCAATCTCAAATGCAGACTTTTCCCTGGTGTTATCACAGTGACAAACTTGACTATATACAAAACAATATTAGGATGATTTATTATATTTGAGTTTAAATTTTACGACTGTCATACTTAAAACGGTTTCTTTAGTTAGAATTAGCACATCATTGCACACTGCTAGAAGTGTCAAGGCAACTTGCGTTATCAAGAGGTTGGCTAACCATAAATGGTAAGAAGTGTGGTCATTATCCTTGGGATTTTTGGCAGTGATCTCAAAAGCTTACTGTGTCAGAAGGGGTGTGTTTTTGGTTTTTGCTTTCATTTTGCCAAGTCTGTGGGCACCTGTATGACACTTCTCAAGTTACATTTATTTCCAAGAATCTGTGGTATGTCATTGGCTGGCCAATGTGCCTTGCATTCCTCTGTCCAAGATGGCAGGCTTGAAACTTCATGTCATATACAAAGAACACACTGATAAAAGTGTTGTACCATAGTGTTTTGGATCCACTCATGTTCTGCTGTGTCTGGTAACTGGATCTAAGTGCAAACTCATCAATCTTCCGCTAGTTCACGGAAATCCAGGGCCTCCATACAGTCGGAAGCTGATGAACAGCACAGACCGGGTAGGTCAGGCTCGACTCGGCACATTGGAGTCACTGATTATGATGATCTTGAAGATGCGGTAGCGGGCGAGAGGCAGACATCCAAAACCCCTAACAGCGCGCAGTTGGTCTCCGGAGATGACTGCATCTCTGAATCCATTCCCACCTACCGTAATTTGGGACAGAGGAAAGGAGGCGCTAGGAGTCTAGGCAAACACGCCACCGTGTGAGTGGCCCTGGAACGCCAGCTCCACTTAAGTTTGTCATCTTGGAAAATAGTTTTCTGTGTTTCTGAAAGAAGAATTAGTGCTCTGTGTTTATGAAGGAAAAATTTAGAAATAATTTTTATCTTAAAATTAGTCCTCAATCATCAATTTAAAAGTTTAACCATTATCCAACAATTTATCTAAAAATTAATGCTCAACAAATATGTGTATACATAAAGCTAACATTCAGAAGTAGTGTATACAAGTTTTTTTAATCCCTATTTTAAAAGAAGGATTTAGTGATCAGATATTTTGGAACAAATGATAAATGTTGTGGGATATGTTATTTAATTTAATTTTGATGATGAAGATTGAGCCTAGGCTTCACATACACCAAGCACAAGCTGTACCACTGAGCCACATTCCCAGCCCTGTTACTAATTCGGGTGTAGTGATGAGTACCTTTAATCATAGCGCTGTGGAAGACTGAAGCAGGAGGGCACAAGTTTAAGACTACCTGGGGCAATTCAGTGAGTTAGTGACACTCTGTCTCAAAATAAAATATTAGAAAAAGGCATGGGGCTATTGTGGCTTTATGATAGCCTGCCCTGTGTCCTCAAGGATGTGCTTTGGTCCTGCTTTTTCCTGTTTTACTCTGCCCAAGCTCACTCAGCCGAACCAGTTTTCTCCCTCCTTCTTCAGTTTTACTTTTTAAAAGAAACTGAACCACTCTGAAAGGGGGGCTGGGCATGTAGCTCAGTCAGAAGACGCTGTGTCCAATTTCCAGTGCTGTCAAAAATATTTTATATATGTAAGTCACATACATATGTGGCTTGTGTATACATGACGTTTGTACATGATGTTTTATCAGCCATTTTCTCAAAAATGATTATATTGTTCAAACAAAATGAGTGAATTTATTCTAATAAGAAAATAGGTAGCTTTTCATATCTTTTATTTCAGTAATTTCATATTATTTTTAACTTTTTTGTACTGGGGATTGAACTCTTGACCTTGTGCTTGCCCAACAGGCACTTAAGCCACTGAGCTAAATCCCCAGCTATTTCAGTAATTTTAATGTGTTGAATTTTTGAAAGACCCACAATGTAGGCATATACTCATGATTTTAGACGTGTACTTTCTGATTTTTTAAACATCTGTGGTAATATTTTAAATAGAATTAGCAGTGTTTAATTTTTTTTCTTTTTTTGAATCAGGATCTCATTTTTTAGCTCAGGCTGACCTTGAATTCACTGTGTAGCCAAGGCTGGCCTTGAACTTGTGGCAATCTTACCTCAGCCTCCTAAATACTGGAATTATAAACCTGTACCACTAGGACCAGAAGAGAATAAACTTTTAAAAAATAAATGCTGAGTTGGGTGGTATGGTGGCACATGTCTGTAATTCCAGCAGTGTAGAGGCTGATACAAGAGGGTTGCTGTGGTTTTTAGGCCAACATGGCCTGTATAGTGTGTTCAAGGCCAGCCTGCACTACAAAATGTGACTCAGTCTCAAAACAAACAAAAATGTTCAAAAGCAGAGGTTTCAAAATCTTTAGTATTTGCCATTACTTGTAGGACCCAGTTAATACTGATGGGTATTACTCCCAGGCTTACAAGATGAGGACAAAAAAGAGAAAAAAGGAAAAGTGATATTAATATTGCTTGTCCATGTTCTAGTAATAATGTATTATCAATTGTAGATTATTAGCGTCTTTGAAGTTAAGCTGCTATTAATTTTTGTTTAACTTTTCTTTTTTTGTTGTTGTTTTTGTTTGTTTTGTTTTGAGACAGAGTCTCCCTTATGTAGCCCAGGCTGGCCTTGAACTTACAGTGAATTTCATACTTTAGCCTCCCAAGTGCTGGGATTACAGTTGTGCATCACCACACCTGCTAACTGTTCTTTCTCTTACTTTACCTAGTAATAAAAACTCCAGACATCTGTACTGAGGGGAAAGATTTGAAAGATCAGTTATGCTTAGATTCCTGCCTGATAAACAATATCCAGTCACTTAATTCTTTTACGCATTAGTTGTACAGTGGTGAAAAAAAGAGCTTAGAGTTTAGTAGAGGAGACATTTAATAAATATTTGCACAAAGTGTATATAATGAGGAAGGGATTTGTGGAGTTGCAAGTCAATCCTGGGAAGAAATCTAATTTGAAAGTTCAGAGGGTCCTTCCTTGGAGAAGTAACAATTTAAAAAGGACGGTTAGGGAAGAAGTGTTACAGAAAAGAGAGAGACCATCATGTGCATATAGGCCTTGAGGCAGGAGCAGAAATAAGTTGCTAATAGAGCATTTTCTTAAGTGAGGTTGATTGTAATGGTAGTTTAGAAATTAACTGAATCAAAAAACTGGACAAACAACTTTCGAGATCTTTGTACATGATGTCTTCATGATGCATGTTCTTTTTTTTTTTAAATTTTTTTATGTCAACTGCCAGAATGTTAGATTTACCTGCATTTGAATATAAGTTCAGAATCCATTTTGAAGTGAAATTATTTTGGTATATTTCTAGTTATTGTTGCCTAATCAACACATATAACAAAAAACTAAAGCATGAACTAGTTTAATAGGTTGAATGATACTACTCTCATGATTTTTTTTAATTAATTAATTAATTAATTTATTTATTTATTTTACTGTCTCAAGATTTTACAGAATGTCTTAGAATGGGTCTGTCACTGCAGTCCTGTTTAAAGTTAATATTGGTTTGACAATCTACTAATTATTGTTATTCTGTATAGATCTGATATGATTCTGTGAACACACTAAGTTGTATTCATTTGGCAGTGCATCTGTTTTTAATTGACTTGGTAGCTAGAGGATTTTGAGATAGTTAGAACTGAACTAAATATAATCAAGTTTTTTTTAATGATATAACAGAACCAGACAAACAAGAATTCATGTTTCAAATCATAGTTAAAGACCGGTAAGAACTTTTCATAGAAGAAAACTCACCTACATTTCAATACTTAGGGGAATGTAATGAGTTCTCTCTGCAGATAGTACTATTCACCATACAAGCATGCTCCATTTAGTACCATTTGCTAAGGGTTGGTTAGAAGCTGTTTTATCCAGAAGAGAACCAGAGTTCAACAACTAAGCCATCCTTGGCGAACCAGCACCATAAGCAGACCGTTGCCCCCGAGGGGACAGCCAGACCACAGCCTAATCCTGTAAGTCAGCGCCATTCACAGACTGCGGGGCAAGAGAACCCGAATTCACCAAGAAGCAAGCCCTCTCTGTGAACCAGTGCCCTGTGCGGGCCACCGCTGTAGGGATAGCCAGACCCTACCCCCTTCTTGTGCATGGGCAGGGAAAAGAACCAACACCCACCCCTACCCCATGAGTAACCCGCTGATACTGAGAAACACAGGCTGCTATGGTGATAGCTATTAGGTGAAATGCAATTTGATGCTTGTGGTGTTTGATGTTCCACTGACTGCATGTCTAGGGCAAGTGGTCTGATCATCTATTCAGAGGATAATTATGCAGTGTGGCATCTATTGGGGTTCTCCTGAGGGTAGTAGCCATTGTTAATTCCTTGTTACCTTGTTTTGAAGTCCTGTATAATTTTCATTGTTCTGTTGGGTTGGGTTTTATTCTGGGTTTTTTTTGTTGTTGTTGTTGCTGTTACTTTGCTTTGTTTGTTTTTGTGTTCCCACTTTGATATGTCTGATGGCCTGGGCAGCTATTTCAAAGATAGCAAGATACATGATGGTAGCCATTTTGGATTTATTATTGTCTTGCTTTGAAGTCCAATGAATTGCCTGCATTGTTTTGTTTTTATTGGTTTTATTTTATTCTGTTTTGTTTGATTTTTACTATGGCTGAAGGTATCTACAGCTATTTTGAAGACAACGAGGCATTTTGATAATTGATTTCATATTGTTTTGAAGTACTGTGTCACTCACACTGGTTTGTTTTGATTGGCTTCATTCTGTTTTGTTTTGCTTGGTTTTATTCTTTTTAAAATAAAATAAGTTGTTTTATCATTCATTCATTCTTTCTTTCTTCTTTTTAGATACTGAGGATTGAACCCAGGGCATCACACTGAGCATTAAACTATATCTCTAGCCTTTAAAAAAATTTTTTTTAGGGGCTGGGGATTTAGCTCAGCAGCATAAGCACCTGCCTTGCAAGCAGGTGGTCATGAGTTCGATCCCCGGTACCGATAAAAAAAAAAATTTTTTTTTTTTTTTTTTTTTTTTTTGAGACAAGATCTCAGTTTATTGCTCAGGCTGGCCTTGAGCTTGTGATCTTCCTGCTTTAGCATCCCACATGTGCTAACATGCCTAACAGCTTATTCATTTTTGCTGGTAAGAATAGTAAGAATAATGATTTTTTTTTTTTTTTTTGTATCAGGAATTGAACTCAGGACCTTGTACTCACCAAGCAGGCATTGCACTGCTGAGCTATATCCCTGGCCCAATAATGACCTTTTTACTATTACAAGACTACACTTTTTGCCTTTGACTAATCAAGTATTTAAAATCTACTTTAAAAAAAAAAAGTCTGCCCATTACTGTATTCTTTTTCTGTTTCTTTACTCCTAAAATACTCTGTTTTATTTTATGGATTTGTTCCCATCTCTTGATGGAGATCTTAGGGTCTTCTGATAAAAAATCAAGATGCCTCTAGTCACTTTACAGTTCCAGGCTATTTTTTCACAATTCAGATGAATAGCTGCCAAAATATCTTCTTAACCTTAGCATTAGAAAAATAAAGTTATTTCTCTTGCGGATATACACTAAACATTTGTATTATCTTTATCTTTAATAACTTGCTTGGTATGCAAAAGTGAACTTCCCCTAAAAAGTTACACCACCTAATATGGACTAAAATTAATCCTATAAAGTATATTGGAAGAACTGAGGAAGGTATGGTAAGCCTACAATAAATATATATTAAATCTTCATTGTTTCTCATATCATTAATACTAAACTCTTTCAATGATCATTGTGATTTCATATTATTTTGAAGTGCTGTGTATTTAATCAGTTGGCACTGGTGGATTTTACTGTTCGTTTGTTTCTTTAACAGGAGCATGAATCTGAAGGTGGGAGAACACCTTTGATGAAAGCTGCAAGAGCTGGTCATTTGTGCACTGTGCAGTTTCTTATCAGCAAAGGTAAAGAAAACACAAGTGATCATTTACAAGAGGCTATACTGTAATTTCTGAAGGAGAAGATCCCTAAATGTTGGAATTTATGTTAAGGCTATTGAACTTACAGTATGAATACTATATTCAAATCTTTTTAGAATATACTATATATTATGATACAAAGTACCACAAACTTAGTGGCTAAAACAATAGAAATTTATTTCATCATACTTCTGAAGGCTACAGATTCAAAATCAAGGTATTGGCAGATGAGTTTCAGCTGTGGCCTGTGAGAAAAGTATGTCCTGTGCCTTTATTTCCAGATGCTGCTCTCGAAATATTTGGCATTCCTTGATTGTGGTAGTATAACTCCAGTTTTTATATTGAGTTCTCGCTCTGTATTCTATTCTTTTTTCTTTTTTTTTTTTTTTATCGGTCCCGGGGATCGAACTCATGACCATGCACTTGCAAGCCAGGCGCTTATGCCGCTGAGCTAAATCCCTAGCCCCTGTATTCCATTCTTTTGTTGGTGTCTTTTATTTAATAAGCATGGTGTTTGTGTGCTGCTTACTGGAATTTTCTATATTAGTTTAAATTTTTGTCAACAAAACATATGATTGCTTCCTAAAATTGGAAAAGCCAAATGTCAGTGTCAGCTATGCTAAATAGATGTTTAATACTTAATGGTAAGACAGTTCTGCTGGTGATAAGAATGGCAAGGTATCCCATGTGTGTAGTATAGTTGAATTAACAGTATATAAGGATCTTGTTTCTTATTTTTGCCATGAGATCTTGCTGTGTTGTCCAGGCTAGATTTGAACTCCTGGCTCAGCCTCTCAAGTAGATGGAATGACAGACATAGCCACACTAACTGATTTTTTAATACTCTCCTAGAAATTCTGTTGTTAAAAGAATATATATATATATATAGTATACAGAATCCATCAAAAAATGTATACACACTTTGGGAAAAGAAAAAGTTGTACAAATATGTTAATATTAATTTATTGAGACCTCATGAGAATAATACAAGTTACCTTTAGCCTCTACACTTATAAGATATTCTCAAAGTGGTGGCCATAGCTTTTAAACATATAGGATGGCAAACTGCTGCCTAGGTAACCTTGGTCACTGAGATTGCTACACATGCATTTTCAATTTCTTCTCTAAGGGCTGGCAGTGTTGTAGGTTTTCTGTGATATACAACATTCTCTACGGTTCCCCATATAAGGATTACGCCATCTGTTGAAAAAACATTATATTTTTCTTTTCCTGAAGTACATATACAGTTTTTTGGCAGACTCTGCATTTAGGTAAAGAAATTCACCTGATGGGTGAAGAACTAATTTAGAACTTACTAAAGAAACTGAAATGTTGCTGAACCCATTTTAGTTTGAATTATTCTATATTGTTATTCTGTAGATCATTAGTGTCATTAACTTCATTTGGTTTAGTGTCTATGTATAGTATCAGAGGTACTCAAATATCTGATGGAAGATCTTAGGATAGAATGCTAAAATGCAAGAAAAATCCATTCAGGGAACATCATATTATTAAAATTAAAATGTATATTTAAAGTGAATGTTTTTCACTAAAAAATGTAGCATTAGATTTTCTCGCATGAAATGTTCTTGTTTAATTTGATAAAACTTTATTTTCATGTCACGTTTTTGCTGATTTTCTCATTTTAAAAGTATTTGTTTTCATCTCTTATTGGGTAAAAATGGGTGTATTTTCATGTCACATTTTTGCTGCCAAATAAGGGACATCTCTACATAATGTTTTATAATATGGTTTGTAAAAATCATTTACCTCCATCACACAGAGCTAATATAAAGATGAACAACTTTTGGAGTTTTTATATGCTTCTTTGTTAAAGAGAATGCCTAGTCATACTCAGTAACAACCCTGCAAAGAAAATGATCAGACTTGACAGGAATCGGAGCACACCAATTGGTGATTTTAGTTATTCTAGGCCATAAAAACTGCCAAAGAGTCCCACATTCTAAATTTATTAACAAATTTAAAAATAATCACATGTAGCTAATGTAAGGCTATTCATTGCTATGTCTTATCTTTCCTGAAACATACTTTGATGCAACTTAAGCTTGAAATTCAGCTATGTCACTACTATACTACCAATGCCACATGCCACTTAAGTTTGGGATTACATTCAGTTAGATATATTTCCTGAAAAATTAAATGAGTTAGGAGTTTTATACACAGGCTTTTCTCTTATATAAAATAAGTCTGGAATTGAAGAAAACAAATGAATATTTGGATAGTGTTAATATTCTAGTTGAGACCTTTTGGGACTATGTATAGTGGCCAAGCTAAAAAATCAGTTCCTCTTATCAGGGATCAAAAAATTTTATCAAAAAAGAGGCTAGCACCAGGCATAGTGGTGCTCACCTATAATCCTAAATACTCTGAGAGGCTGAGACAGAAAGATCACAATTTAGCGAGACCCTGTTTAAAAATACAAGGACTGGGGATGTAGCTAATTGTGAAGGCTCCAGTATACCACCACCACACCACTACACACACACACACAGGCTAAGAAAAGATTTCGCACTTAAACTTCAGGTCATATTGTACAAAATTATGTTAAATTTACTTGTCTTTGAAATAACATTTGAATAATCTTGTTTTCTTTCCATATCCAGGTCTCTCGGGTTTTTTGTTTTGTTTTTATTTTTTGTTTTTGAGGCAAGGTCTTGATGTGCAGCACATATTAGCCTCAAACTCATAGCAATCCTCCTGCCTCAACCTCTGAAGTGCTGGGATTACAAGCGTGTACCACCACACTTGTCTCTCTCTGAATTTTAAATTACACAATATGAAGAATTATATTTCTCTCTCTTTGTGGGGGAGGAGGATGGTTTGAAACAGTCTGGTTATGTAATTAAGACTGGCCTTGAATTCGCCATGTGGCTCAGGTTGGCCTCAAACTCATTGTGACCCTCCTACTTCAGCCTCTGGAGCACTGGGATTGTAGGTGTGTGCCACCAAGCCTGGCTCTGTAATTTTTTTAAATATTGGTTTTTAAAAATTTATTTTCTGTACTTTGAAACCCAGCTATATAACCACTTTCTATATCAAAAGTAACTATGAAATATTCTAAGAGTTACATAAATGGTATTTTTGATGC
This sequence comes from Cavia porcellus, assembly GCF_034190915.1. Lineage (NCBI taxonomy): Eukaryota > Metazoa > Chordata > Mammalia > Rodentia > Caviidae > Cavia > Cavia porcellus. The sequence continues at coordinate 7,821,458 of NW_026947504.1, forward strand.
TTACATTTACATATATATACATACATATATATATATATACATATATATATTTATTAAGCTCAGTCTTCTAGATTTTCCACTTAAAAAATGATATTGAGTGAACAAACTACAACTATGTGTAACAATGTGGATGAATCTCACAAATATAATATTGAATGAAAGAAGCCAGACACAAAAGAATATATTGTATGGTTCAATTCATATAAAATTTAAAAACTAAAACCAGTTTGGAAATCAGGGTAGTTGTTTGGGGGGCAGGAGTGACCAAAAGGAAATGTAGGATTGGCCTCTGGTATGTGGATAATGTTCTTTTTCTTGATCTGGATGCTGGTTACACAAGTATATTCATGTTGTGAAAGTTTTTTGAACTATATATTTATGTATTCACTTTTTTGTGTCTATGTTATACTTCCAAAAAAAAGCTTTAAATATTGTCTGTGAAGTGGATTGATTTCAACCTTCTCTAAAGTTACTGTGTTTCTTTAAAGGTGCCAATGTGAATAGGGCTACAGCTAATAATGATCACACAGTGGTGTCACTCGCATGTGCAGGAGGCCATCTGGCAGTTGTTGAGTTACTTTTAGCTCATGGAGCTGACCCTACTCATCGACTCAAGGTATTTATTCTACTTAAATATAAGTAAATAAATAATATATATTATTTTACAAATGTTTGCTCTTTTAGTGTTTCAATACTCTTTACATGAAATTTGATCTATATGAAATTTTAAGAAAATAAATGTATAGATCAGTTAAGTTATAAGAAGAGATTTCCAAAGAATTAATTATGGTATTAATTTTTTCTCAGGATGGTTCAACAATGCTTATTGAAGCTGCAAAGGGTGGCCACACTAATGTTGTTTCTTATCTATTGGATTATCCCAACAATGTTCTGTCAGTTCCTACCACAGATATATCTCAACTTACCCCACCTTCTCAAGATCAATCTCAGGTAAAGTAAAATGGAGTTTGTTAATAAAATATTCTTCAAAGTGATTGAAACTTTTTGTTGAAAATTAGTTTTAAGCAAAATTTGTTCTGTTTGCCATTATATATTGAGATGGTCATAATCCTAAATGCTTTAAAATTTATTTTCTTCAGAGAGAGATGAAACTTTTTGTCTTTATTTACTAAAGATAATAGTCAAAAAACCTATCAAACATAAGTATTCCAAGTTATGATCTTACCATAACTAGATTTTTAGTTTTCTGTTTTTTAATGAATACATTGAACATAATCTTGAACTTAAAAAAAAGCTTTTCCTTAATACCTTTCCAGGCGATATTATCTTGGAGTTAGCAGTTTTTGTCAACTGGGAAAAGTAGAGTTAACCAGGATATACTTACCAAAAGTTCATTAAACTAAGTTTTAAAGCTACTTAAAATCATAAAGAAAATAAAGTATACAGAGCATACTAGGTTTTGAAATATTTAATTCTTTTTTACACATTTATCCTGCAAATTGTGAGAATAACCCAATTTAGTAAATATTTTATATTGTTATTTTCTTTTTTCGGACTTAATTAAAATTTGAACAAAATTAACCAAGGAAGAGTATGAAAATTATACTCCTTTAGATAACTGGTATGAGCAAAACTTTCTTTTCAGTAAGACAGTAATGTTAATTTTACTTGACTTAAATCATATACTACTTGTAGACTGTCTCAGTTTCTCAATTAATATTCTCAGAAATTGTTCCTTGGCAAAGACTTTTTTTATTTTTCAAGTTTTAGGAAACAAAAGTGAATTTGGTGGTATATAAAGGTAGTCTCAACCAATGTCTCAGTTTTATTTATGGACTTTTGTTAGTCTACGGTCTGAGATGGTTTTTTTCTGAGTTGACCTTTTAGGTTCCACGTGTACCAATGCATACACTTGCCATGGTTGTACCTCCCCAGGAACCTGACAGAACTTCACAGGAGTACTCCCCTGCCCTTATAGGAGTACAGAAAGGTTAGTTGTTTAATCATTTGCCTTAAAATTGGTATTTTTTTAAACTTTATTTTAAAAAATCTAAAACTCTAATTTAAATTTAATAGTTCATAGTTACTATGTAGCCATATTTGAGGTAGATAATTCTGACAAATGCAAATAGTCTTACAGCCTAAAGACATAAATGCTAGAAAAAATAACTTACAATTTTATTGTTAATATATTGTTAGATATAGTTTTCAGCTGGCAGAGATGAAAATACTTAAGCAAATCACATTTTTATTATATTAAAGTAGAAAATTTTATCAGTGATTTTATATTTCTTTAGCTAAACAATAACATAATAAGAATGAAGTATTTTCGCTGTATAACTAAATCTTCATAGGATCAATTCAATAAATGAGAAGTTTCAAAATTACATTTGAAATTGAATGTAATTGAATTACATTCAATTATATGATATTGGAATATAGTGAGTAACATCTGTCAGTATATGAACCTTGACAAACAGTAATCAAAATGTATATAATAAATAAGATTCAAATGACTATTAAAGTATAAACTATATAAAGGGCTAAGGTTTATGAGCTCTGGTTTTTTCTGATGTCTTTTCATTTGTACCTTCAATCGATAATCATGCATAGTTGTAATATCTGAGTTCTCTGAAATAAAATAGGTAATTTGTAGGATTTTTTAAAACTATGTAAGGATTAGGGACGTAGCTCATTTGCCTAAATGCTCAAGACTCTGGGTTCCATTTCCTAGTATCCCTCAAAAAAAAAGCTAACCTAAAATATTTATGAACATACCAAAAAATTTATTAATTTGTGTGATAATCAAATTCTGCATTATTGAAATCAAAATGCAATGTGTAAATGTATATGAATATCTAATATTATAGTTAGGCACAAACAGAAGCTATTTTGTAATTATGTCACCTTAAATAAAATGTTGAGGGCCTTCAGTAAGGATTACTTAATTTTGAGGATAAATATCTATAGTCTATTTCAGAGATAAAGTATTTTGTCTCTGTCTCTCTCTTTCTCTGTGTCTCTGTCTCTGTTTGTGTCTCTGTCTCTCTTTCTCTCTCAGGCAGGGTCTTGATATGTAGTCAGGCTTGGCTTGAACTCGTGCTAATGCTCCTGTCTCAGCCTCCAGAATACTGGGATTATATGCATGCATCACCATACATGATTTGTAATCTCTTTGATTTTAAGCTAATTCTAGCAGTTTTCTCTGTCACCCGCTCTTCCTATTTGTCTCCCTATGTGTGTTTTTTGTTTGGCTAAACCATATATAAGACTATAGTGACGCTGGCTGGGAAAATTCAGTTCTAATGAAAAACCACTTTTAAAAAAAATTAATACACACTAACATGGTGGCACGTGCCTGTAATCACAGCATTCTGGTAGGCTGAGACAGAAGGATTGTGAGTGCAAGTCCAACCTGAGTGAGTCAGCAAGATCCTGTCTCAAAATAAAGATAAAGAAGAGCAGGGGATGTAGGTCAGTGTGAAGGCCCTGAGTTCATTCCCAGGACAGTATTGGCAAAGAAATTTTTCTAATTAATTGATTCTCACAAAATAAGAAACAAGATAGAATGTGTGCAGAGAGGAAAAAGAACATTTTAAATGTAGATTTAGTATGTAAGTAAACTTAAATCTTAGTGATGTTTAAATTGACACTGTAATCATATTTTTTGCTTACTGAATGTACTATATATAAGGTAGTTCATAATTATTTTGCTGTTTTGAAATTTTATTATTTACTGAAAAGTAAATAATAAAATAACCTTTTAAGGAAGCTGTCATTTTATTAAATTCTTAGGGAAGGAAAAAAATAATATTTATATCTGTGCACTTCCTGTTGTTAGCTGCCTACCAGTTCCACAGGATCAAAATGTGTTAATGTATTGTGTTAAGATACACAACATGGAATGTATGTTATTGTGAATTAGGGGAAAAATCAGTTGATGGTATAAAAGTACTTACTGATTTATCAGGGTAGTCAGAAAAGCCTGTCTTAAAGATACAGTATTATTTTTTTTCTCCTTAAAGCTGCTTTTTTTCCTTAAAGTTTCACTTTTATGTCTCTAGAAAAGTTTTGAGTGTGAACTTGATGTTTGACCTTTTTTCTTCTAAATCTGTATATTCTATGTACAGTATGTGATTAAAGATGAAGTACTGAATTCTTACTAAGAGTCTCTAACAATCATCTTTCCAAGTTGCTACATTTTACTCCTATATTTAATAAACATTTTTATTTATATTCGCATCCTTTTGAAATATATTCATGTCCTTAAATATTACCTCGGTGTTTGATATATATTTTTTACTCAGATAGTCTACCACCACTACCACCCCTTTTAAAAAGGGATTTCACGGGGCTGGGGGTTTAGCTCAGCGGGAAAGGGCCTGCCTTGCAAGCAGGCAGTCGTGAGTTCGATCCCCAGTACCGATAAAAATGAAAAAGACAAAAAAAAAAAGAAAGAAAGAAAAGGGATTTCACTAAAAGGTCTACATTGCACTGAAACTTGTGCTCTTCCTAACTCAACCTCCCAAATAGTTGAGACTATAGGCATGGAGCCCCATGCATGGCTTCAGATATTCTTTCATGCCCTGCAGTGTTGTGCGTTACCCTGTACTGCAAATTCTGCTTGTTTTACCTTTCCCCGGTGATGATACCAGATTGCCATTAATTTCTTACCTCCTCGGACAGTGCTTTGATAAATCCTTGTATTATATTTTATAAGTCTGTAAGAAGCCAAACATGGCACCACATGTTTGCAATCACTAGTACTCTGAGAGGCAAAGGGAGCAAGACTGCAAATCAAAGCCCAGATTGGGCAATTTAGCGAGACCCTGCCTCAAAATAGCAAAATTTTATAAGACTGGGAATGTAGCTCAGAGCAAAAGCCCTGAGTTCAATCCCCAGTCTCAGTCTCACACACACACACACACACACATTTCTGTATAAGAATTTTCTTGGGCTATTATCTATTATCTCCCCACTTAGACTGTAAGCTCTTCAAGGGCAGGGCTTATGTTGCTTATCTCTATATGTTCCACACTGCCTTGTTTATACTAGAAACTGTTATATTTGCTGAATAAACTAATGAGTACTGGACTAAGAACACAGATTATTCTAAAGGCAGAAGAAAATTTTTAGAATTGTCAAGAGACACATTGTAATTAACAAGGATATTTTTTTAAAAAACAAAATATTACAGAATGATGAAAATTAATATACTGCTCTGTATCCCAGAGTAGTTTACTGGAGTAGATATCTTGAAGTTCTTGTATTTATATCAAATCATTAGAAATATACAGAAAAATTACATATACACTGGGTGAAATTTAATGTTCCTCTGTAAATTTTTCTAATGTCTAGTTTAGTCAGGTTTTTTTTATGTAGCCATGCTTATACAAATTTAACATATGTCCTAATTTAATAGTATTTTTTACATTTAACTGTTCTTAGTAAAAGGAGAAGGGTCGAGTGAATCTGTTAGCATGTGGAACACAGATGATCTTTTTTTGGACACTCTTATTTAAAATGTTAAAAATCCTCAATTTGGGGATCTGTGAGACAAGTATTTAGACATAAAGGAAAAGTTAGACACTTCCAGCCCAGTGATTTTAATTTTTTACTTTGACCAAAATAAATACTGTTTATTGAAATGCAGAACACAACATATATCAGCTCATCAAAGACCAGTTCTATTAGGATATATATATAACTCCACTTAATGCATTTATGCTATTTTAAATTCTACTGTATCAATCCTATTTACTATGGAAGACCCATTTGAGAATACTACTCATAAATAAAGGGTCGGAGGCTGGGCATGGTGGTGCATGCATGTAATCCAAGCATTTGTGAGGCTGAGGCAAAAATATCCCCAAGAGTTAGAGACCAGCCTCGGCTCGTTAGTGGGTTCAAGGCCAGCCTGAACTACACAGTAAGACCCTGTCACACAAAATAAAATAAAAAAGCAAAACAAAAATGTAGGGTGGTATGTGATGATAGAAGAATCAAGGGAACTGCAGATTAAGGTTTAAAGTTGATTACATAAGGAAATACGAAAACAAGTCTACATTCATCTGTAGATAATGTATTTTTCCTTTGCCACTATTTTCCTGTTGCACAGTATACTCATTATTTTAGACCCCAAAATGATAGCTATGAGTAAGATCACTTAAATAATAAATGAAATAGGACTGCAGATTTAGCTCAGTGGCACAGTGCCTGCCTGGCAAGTGCAAGGTCCGGAGTTCAATTCCCAGTACCGAAAAAAAAAAAAAGAAATAGTAAATACAAGTTCACGTTCACTCAGTTCCCTCACTGCATATCATGGTTTTTACTGAAAACTTTTTCTAATTTTTTTAACTGGAGAAGCAATATGAGGTAAATAGCAGCAACAACAAAAAAGTAATATAGAAATCAAATTTAAAAAGATCAAATGGTGACTTTATATTTTTAAATTGTACTTCATGGGATTGGGGAGTGGCTTAGTGGTAAGGCCTGCCTAACATACCCCAAGGCTCTGTGGGTGCAGTCCCCAGCACCCCCCAACCAAAGACAGCTAAATTGTTCCTTAGGGTGTCACCAATTAATAGATTTATGTATTTGTATCTAACAGAGATGAATGTCTTATTTTCTGGTATCTAGTAATACTATCTATTGACTTTTTGTTGTTAAATGAACTCTTGTGACACTCTCTGCCTTACTTAGTAATTGATGTTGCTATAGCTTCTAAGATTAATTAGATGATATTATCTGATTTTTGCCAAGCTAGCTTATTATTGATAATCAGGCCTGTGTTAGTACTTCAATGTGTATCTAGGCAATTCTGCTAACTTTCTTGTTGCAGACACTCAAACATTGACTGTTGGGGGGAAGAACTGCTTTTTGTGCATTACTTTCTTTCTTATATATTCTTTATATATTCTGGGTTTGTAATATTTTTATTTAGTTAAATAAATTACTCAGTAAACTTGTGCTGTAAGCTTCTGATATAGTGTTTGTTAACAGCAGACAGTACCATTTCTATTTATTAATGCCCTCAAAATTATAGTTTTATTTTGGATCATCTTACTATTTACAAGGATTTTAAATCTGTGAACTCCCAATGAGGTCATAATACAATTACTAATCTGGTTAATATTAATCCTAATTATAGTTACATAGTAACTATATAAGGATACTTTGAAATTAAAGAATATGTAAAGGAGAATCCATTCTTGCAGAACTTCTCAATTTATTCTGCTAACATCATCGCATTTATTGCAAGATATGTTCTTGCTGTTCCAATGGACTTGCACATTGTTATTTGTTACATTTTAACCTGTCATTATTTCCCCATTTCTTGCCTGTTGATTATTAAGCACTTCAATAAGTCAAAACATAGGTTTTATAATGTCTTATAAGGTCACTGTGACAGTAGTGAGAAATTTCACAAATCTAATAGCTTTTGTTCTGAAACAATAGTCTTTCCCCACCACTTTGCTTAGGTAGAAATAATAAAGTTGAATATAAACAATACACTTTGCTGAGGTTAACTTTTAAGGAAAAAGTCTCTGAAAGTGACTATAGTCATATTGGAACTGTGATTTTCTTATTTTGTGATAATAAAACATTTTTCATGAATGAACTACCTGCATTGTTGAAATCTCCACTTCTAGCAAACAGGAAGATGGATTTCTTACTTAATTCCTTATTTACATATTTATTGATTTATTTGTTTTGTTTGGTACTTTTGTCATCCTCTTTAGAGCGTTTTAACATCTAAAGGGTACTTTTTTTTAACTAGAATTTGAAAATCATTTTCAATATATTAGATGATTTTATTTTTAAAATTCTTAACCCATGGTATTCACATAAACTGCAATCCAAAAGAATAGGTAACTATTAATTTACCTATTTCTTTTTAAAAAATTTTATTGTTGTTGAATTTACGAATCATACTACTAACTCATTTTAAATGTACAATGTAATGAGTTAGTAAATTTACTCAGTTGTGTGACCACCACCATCATCTAGGAACAATTCCATCACCCTACAAAGATCTCTTGTGCTTATTCGTAATGGGAGCTTCCTTCCAACTGCTCATGGCCAAGGCAGTTACTCTTCTGTCTGTCCCTATAGATTTACCTTTTCTCCTTAGAGATATAAATAGAATTGCAATGTATGGAAGCCATTTGTGCTTGTTTGACATTCTTGAGGTTGATCCATGTTGTAGCATGTGTCAATAATTTGTCCTTGTTACTCAGTAGATCTAGTTTATCCTAAGCATGACTAAACCCTGAATTTGCTGCAGAGTTATATATCAAAAAGTATATTTCTTTCATTTCATGTCAAGATCATAGGACAATGACTATAACAATTTTCATCCAACTTGCTATGAAGGGATAACTTAGATATAATTAATACATTAAAATAATACATATTGCCTTTGTATTTAATATGCAGTGTCAGTTTGAGTAATCGTATATGAGAACTCTGATACTCTACTAAGAATATTCATTGTTTACCTCACTGAACTTTATTATCCTTGAGATACAAATTTAATATAGTGTTCAAATATACAAGTATCAGAGACTTATTTAATGGAGAATTTTAATAAGGTAATATCTTGAGATAAACTAATTTCACATTATATTTTAATACAAGAGAAATATTTTGAAAGTTAAAAAGTTCTTTTCCATACTTTGATCCTTAAGTTTGGTTCCTTTAGTTTCACAATGAAAATGTGAAAAGAACAGTTGTTCTAAGTAGGCTGTGGAGCAGACATTAACATTAATGTTATTCTCAGCTGTATTTTGAATTGTATTAGATTTGAGATTTTTTAAAAGTTCAGTCTAATCAGCAAAAAATTTGAGATTCTTCTGTTTTTCTTTTCTCCTTACCCTTGTCTTTCTAAAATTCTCCTACCCTTCAGAGTAAGTTATTTGAAAAATTCACATTTTTTAAAAAATTTGCAACAGCACAGTTTATGCTGAGTGAAACAGATGAAATAGTAGAGGCTAACACTGGTGTGACTCTGAAAATTCATTCTCTGACATTCGTTATAATGGTTTGGGGAGGGAAGTCCATGTGTGTTGGGGAGGGATGCTTTTTTTTTTATAGCATGGCACTTTTTCAAACATTTTTCGTGTGCTTAGGTACATCCAAGCAGAAGTCCAGTTCCCTGCAGGTAGCAGATCAGGACCTACTGCCACCTTTTCACCCATACCAGCCTTTGGAGTGCATAGTAGAGGAGACTGAAGGCAAGCTGAATGAACTGGGACAAAGAATTAGTGCTATTGAAAAGGCCCAGCTTAAGTCTTTGGAGTTAATTCAAGGTGAACCTCTGAACAAAGATAAGATAGAAGAACTTAAAAAGAACAGAGAAGAACAAGTCCAGAAGAAGAAGAAAATACTGAAAGAACTGCAGAAAGTGGAAAGGCAATTGCAGATGAAAACACAACAGCAATTTACCAAAGAATACTTGGAAACCAAAGGTCAGAAAGACACAGTGTCTCTGCACCAGCAGTGCTCTCATAGAGGAGTCCTCCCAGAAGGAGAAGGAGCTGGTAGTCTTCCAGAGGATCACTTTTCAGAATTACCTCAGGTTGACACAATCTTATTTAAAGATAATAACGATGATGATGAGCAGCAGTCTTCACCATCGGCAGAGCAAATTGATTTTGTCCCAGTCCAGCCTTTATCACCTGCACAGTGTAACTTTGCCAGTGACTTAGGTTCTAATGGGACAAATTCTCTTGAACTACAGAAATTATCAGGTAATCAGCAAATTGTAGGACAGCCTCACATTGCTATTACTGGCCATGATCAGGGGCTGTTAGTGCCAGAACCAGATGGACTAATGGTTGCAACTCCAGCCCAGACGCTTACCGACACTCTTGATGACCTGATAGCAGGTGGGTTAAGAAATATATCTGTAATAATTTCTCTTTAATCTGTGTGATCAACTTCTTTACATACCCTTCCAAAAACACAGACTTTGTACTATTCCACTTTAGAACTATTTTGTAAAATTACTCATTTCTTGAGTTATTTTAAAAGTGAATTCAATGGAGTTCAATAGCACTAACCCATAAAAATGTTTCTCTCTCTCTCTCTTCTCTCTTGTCACATTTTGAAGGCAAAATAAATAAATAATGTTTATTTCAGACCATTAATATAAAAGCCACCCTCTCGAAAGAACTCTCAAAGTGCAATTTCTTTATAGGTTTTAGAGTTATCTGTGTACGACTATATATCAAAATATTCCTCGAGGTGATTTTCATGTTTGGAAATCATAATTTTAATATCACACTGCTTTTTTTTATAATGTTACCAGACCAATTTAATTATTTTTAACTAAATGAAATGTTCAGAGAAATTCTATGTATTAAGATTTGTGGTTAGAAGATTAAATATAAATTATCATCACTTAGAGATTGGAATTCTAAACCTTGGTGAAAGCATACAGATACACCAAACATACAGATAGCTCTACTCTTTCTGTCTTTCACACACACACACACACACACACACACACACACACACACACACACAAACACAGAAAGAGAAAAAAAAAAAAGCCCTGATAAAATATATGTTTCTGTTTATTGTTGTGTGGAAAATTACAACTAGATATGAAATGAGGTGCACAAGTTTACTTTCCCTTTCATTGTCCTTGCAGCAGTGGGAAAACAGTGCAATTAATCATTTACCTTCCTAAAGATGGCTGGTGAATGTATCACCTCCATGAGAGCCCAGTTCAGAAATGCAGCCAGAATGGCTGTTGACAGTGGATGAAGATCAAGAACTAAGATGTAGCTGGAGTGATATTCAAAGGCAGGCCAGTCCTCTGTCTCTTGATTGCAACATTTTTTTTCCTTACTGTTGTCTGTTTCCTCATGTCATACTCTCCTCCTCTCATCCTGATTATGCTATCCCAGTTTCCTCTTTCTTTTGTGAGCCTTTTTAGTCTTCCTAATCATTACTGAATCTTTTAAAATGTGGAGTAAGATTTCTTAAATTAGGAATTTTATTGGGCATGTGTATAACTTCCATTGGCTACAGAATTATGATATTGCTTTGCGAATCCTCTGATATGTAATAGGTATAGCTGTGTAGAAGAATGTTTTGGTGGTTTTAAAGAAAATTAAAGTGTTGGGGAATGTTTTAAAAAGTTAGGCTCTTTATTGTTTAATTTGGAGTTTTGTATTTCTCAGCACACAGCCACTTAACTCAAACTTTGTACTATAGCATTAAACAAACATTGTGAATAAACTTTTTGTAGTTCTAATTCATAATCTGGGTAAAAAGATATTGGAACGTGAAATATGATTATGAATAATAATGACCAAACTAGTAACTTGAAAATAACATTTTTAAGACTTATGGTTCTGTAAGTAGCATTATGTTCCTAATTAATTACTCAGTTTATAGTTATGAAACATATATTACTGGTCAAGACAGAACCTTTTTTAAAAGAGTAAAAATTGTAGAGGCAGAGCATGATGACACATGTAATCTTAGCTGTTCAGGAATCTAAAGTGGGAGAATCAAAAGTTAGAGCCCTGTTTAGGCAATTCAGCAAGATCCTTTCTCAAAATTTAAAAAATAAAAATAAAAAGGACTAGGGATATGGCTAAGTAGTAGAATGCTTACCTAGCATGTGAATGGCTCTGGGTTCACTCCCCAATACCACATGACTGTAGAAATAGATCAAAAGGGAACTTGTAGGTGTTAAATGTTATGGTAATACTTAGATGACTTTTATAGGAAAAGCGTTTATTTCACTGAAGTATTTGTTAAATGGTAATGCCTTTCACAAAGTTCTCATGAAACTTTAAAAAACGAGCTTAGGAAATTTTTGAAATTATATATAATGTTAATATGAACTAATAAACTTATGTTAAACATTAATACTTATCACATTTTATAGTATTCTCTTATTGATGAATTTTAACATTTAAATCAGCCCAGTAAGTTAAAAATTAATTTCATATAAAGTCCATTTGTATGAAAGTTATGTCTGAAATACATGGCAATAACTGTATTTGTTCAAGATAATCTCACTCAAAATTTAAAATAATTATTGTTTCCAAATCTAAGTTTCTGTTAATTTTCTCAATCAAAGATAAAAGAGATTAGATTAAGACCTAATTCAACATTGTAAAATACAATAATATATTGACAGGAGAATAGAGCAAGCCACAGATACTGTTAATTTTACCTAAATTGAATTCTCATTCACGTTTCATAAAAGAGAATAATCTATATGTTAAAATTTTATTTTAGAGAATATATGTAGTAGCAATAAAGCTTGCTGTTTTACCTTGGAAATAACTGTCATGGTGAGTCGATTGTATACATAATTCGTGTCATGTCTTGATTAGCTGAATAACAGCCTTTTAGTATGTAGTCCTATAGACGACATTCTTGATGTAGTCCTAAATAGAACATATATGTTTTCTCTTGATTAGGAACATGTTTTGTCAAGTTGTTTTCTTTTGAAAGTGAGTGTTGGATTTTTACTAGTTACCATAGTAGCAAAAGTTCATATGTCTAGAAATTTAAAGTGATTTAAAGAAACTGAAAATAGTTTTGACCATTGAGCAGTTTTTAAAAATTTCATTCCTAATATATAAAGAAAACTGGTTAAATATCAATTTCTTTACATTTACTGAGCATTTATGGACCAAGTGCTATCCTAAATGGTTTATGTTATATTATCTTACAGGCTATTTGTAATTATCTTAAAAAAATAGGTGCTGGCCAGGGATTTGGCTCAGCGGCATAAGCATCTGCCTGGTAAGCGCGAGGCTGTAAGTTCAATCCCTGGTACCACAAAAAAAAAAAAAAAAAGAGTAGAAAAAAAAATAGGTCCTTTTCCCATCTATTTTCTTATTAAAAAGAGAAGCTTAGGGAAATGAAGTTGCTAATAATTGCCAGTATTCAAACTCAATTCAGCCACATTTTAAAATCTTAGATCTAGCCAGGTGTGGTGGCATATCCCTATAATACCAACTGTTCAGGAGAGTGTAGCAGGAAGATCTTAAGTTCAATTTCATTCTGAGCTATTTAGTGATACCCTGGTTCAAAATTTTTAAAAAAAAGTTAAAAAGCTGGAGTTGTAGTTCAGTGTGATGACCTTGGGTTCACTCCCTAGCGCTAAAAACATTTTTAAAATTTTTTTTTAAAAATATGGCTGTAGCTCAGTGCTACATGACCTGCCTAGTAAGATTTTGGACTTTTTGGTGTCTTGTTACTATTGACACCCTTACATGCTGTCCTAAATTTCATTTTTAACAAATGTTGGTTTAGGGCTCGGGATGTAGCTCAGCGGCAAAGCACCTGCCTAGTAAACCTGAGGTCATGAATTTGATTCTTGGTACAAAAACAAAATAAAAACAAAGACGTGCTAAACAAATGTTAATTTAAGTAACTGCAATTGTCAGTGTAGGTTAAGAATTTTTAAAAGCTGGGTGTGGTAGCACACACCGATAATCCCAGCACTTGGGAGACTGAGGCGAATCTTTGCAAGTCTGAGACCAGCCTGGGTAACAAAGTGAGCCCAAGGCCAGCCTGAACTGCATAAAGAGACCCTGTCTCAAAATAACAAAACAAACCAAAAAATTTTTAAAAATTATAAAATTTTATTTTGAGAGCATTTGCATTAAATAAGGCATAGTGGCACACACCTGGTAATCCCAGTAATCTGGAGGCTGAGGCAGGAGGATTGCCTCGTGTGCAAGAACATACTGAAATACATACCAAACATTTCTCTCACTCTCTCAAAAAAAAATCCTCTAATTCTAGTATTTTATTTTTAGTCTTTTATTTAAATGAAGCTAGTTAATAATAGTTACTTTTATAGAACAGATTATAGCAATTAAATTTCTTTTAAAAATCATATAACATATCTTTGTACCCCTGGTAATAAGAATTTAAAAAATAAGATTTATTCCATACCACCTATAAAACCTTTTCTTCAGATTCATAGATCAAATTAATCTGGGTGTGGTGGCACATACCTGTCATTCCAACTACTACAGACTGAGGCAGGTCCATTATAAGTTTGAGGCTAGCCCAAGAAACTTAGATACTCTGTCAAAATAAAAAATAAAACAAGGCCTACGGATATAGATCAGTGAGACAGCAACTCTAGGTTTGATCTCCAGTACCATTTTTTTAAAAAGTCAGAATAGTATTGCTAGTTCTTCTATACCCCATTTTAGACTATTGAATAAATTTATTTTAAATTATACAGTAATCTTCATGGTAGTGGTCTTAGTCATTTTCAAACATAATTCATTCCAGGTAGGATACATTTTAGGATTTATAAAAATGTCAGCATTCTGGTATAATGTCCTCAAATTATAGCCTTTTTTCCACATGTACCTTTTAAATCTCTTGCTATTTTCTGATTTTATTTTTATAACTTTTCATTTGTAATTAATTCTATTAAAGTCACTTTCTATTGAATGTTTCTGACTGTCATTATTGCAAGGAGACAAAATGCTTCTAGGATAATGTAGTACAAAAATGTACAATAACTGATGTAACAATATATTTTTGGTAAAAGAGCTGTTAAATACATAAAAGTATACTTTAAAATTCACTCTGTAAAGAAGTCTTTCATTGCATAATATTCCAACATAACATGCCAAACATTTAAAAAATTTTAAATATGTGCTTTTCATAATAAAAAAGATAACATGAATAAACAATGACAGAAAAGTAGTTCTTTACTAAGATATAGCATAACAGAAATTAGACTATTCACTGTTATTAAAGTGCTACATATCTATAAAGTGTGGTGATTTTTTGTGAGTTTGTTTTTTGAGCTATTTTCCAGACAAAGCAACTCTTCTAAGGAGGTACAACAGAATAGTGTCTTCTTTTTGTGTAATAAAAAATTTTAAAGCTTTGTTTTTGTTATGCATGTTCTCATAGGTGAAACAAGTATATATAATAATCATTCCTATTTATAACTGGATAGTTGAATTAAGTTACATATATGGTGATTACATTTACCAAAATTTGTACTGACAAGATGGTTTTATATATTGGTGGGGAATGGCTTATACAGAAACACAACTAGGCATTTTAAACTTTGCTAAGTTATTTAAACTAGCATCTTAGTAAACTGAGTCATTCCTACTTGCTGTGAACCTTGATTGAGATCAGTTATACCAAAATCCTTATATTGGGACACAGTATATTTGATTGGGATTTAGTCATATCAAATGCTCAAAAAAAATCACTTTCTAACAGTTGAAATCCTTACATTTTCCTTTAAGTCTTTTGTGACTTTTAATGTGAGTGTAAATGTAAGGTTATTGTCATTACTGAAGCTTCATTTTTTTATAGTATTGATGATTATGTTTTTTTCTGACTGTTTTCTAGAGTGAATAGTTTTCATTTTTTACACAGTGAATGATAGTACTGTCTTTAAAGTATCTGATAATTACTTTTATTGAGCACTCATCATGTGCCAAACACTGTGTTAAATGCTTTAAGTAACATTATCTCATAAACTGTCACAACGTCTGAGATAGGTCCTGTTATTTCTTCTGTGGGTCAGGTTCCATATCCTATGAAATTTTAGAAATATTCAAAGATGTAAAAGATATAACTTTCAATTAACTTTTCAAGCGCCATATTTTTTAAGTTCATAAAGTTGCAGTGTTCATTTTTAAAAAGTTTCTCCCCAACACTGATTTAACAAATTTTGAAAGTAAAAAGCACATATTATGTAAGAAATATTCTAACTTCTTCCCTTCCTTCTCTTTTTTATTCTGTGTTATCCGTAGGGTGTTTTTATCTTATTAGATAAACTAAGATGTATAATTTTTTTTAAGTTGGAAATTATATTACTCTTGACAATGTAAAAAGCTGTTATTTATTGTATATGCACTACATATCAAGCACTGTGTTAGGTATTTTTGTGCATTGTCTCAAGTGACCTTTGAAACAGCTTTCTAAGACAGGTGCTATTATTATCCTCATTCTACATATAAAGAAAATTAAGGCTCAGACAAGTTTGATTACTTGCTCAAATTCAGAAGGTCAGTGGTAGAACTGGGAATCCAATTATAGCTTTTCCTGATTCCAAAACTTGTGATTTAACCTTTATAGTATATTACTTACTGTGGAAATTTTTTTTTTTGTGCTTTTCTATGTACACACAACCTTACTTTTTAAAATGAAATTTAACAATATGAATGTTGTTTTTCAGCTGTGAGTAGCAGAGTGCCCACTGGTTCAAATAGTTCCTCTCAGATCACAGAATGTCTTACACCTGAATCCTGTTCACAGACTCCAAGCAATATGGTTCCCCAACCTATGCCCCTGGTGTATCCTTCAGTTGACATTGATGCTCATGTGAGTAGACTGATTTAAACTTATTTTGCATATTTTAATTTTGTTTGGAAAGGAAAATTATCACCGTATATTCATAATGAAGCAAAATATTATCTCTTCAACTGAAAAATTTTGTAACAAAAAGTAACATTTTTAGGCCAGGCTTGATGGTACATACCCATAGTTCCAGTTTTAAGGAGGCTGAGGCAGAAGAATCATCCAAAAGTTTAAAGCCAGCCTTGGCTACATAGCAAGTTCAGGGCCAGGCTGAACTACGTGGTGAGACCCTGTCTCAAAAAACAAAAATTCCAATAAGTAACATTTTTTCTTCTTTTCCTAGACTGAGAGCAATCATGACACAGCATTAACACTAGCTTGTGCTGGTGGTCATGAAGAACTTGTATCTGTACTTATTGCACGGGATGCTAAAATTGAGCACAGAGACAAAAAAGGTAAGTGTCAGTCTCAAATAAAATCTAAATGTAGTTACATCAGAAAATAGTTGTAGCTTTTTTATTACCTGTAATTCTTACCCTGTCTCAGTGAGAAGATGAAGCAATATCCAGTTTTATTAATCTACAGAACCAAATAATTCTCTAAAAATTTATTTTAGACATGAATCATGAGTCTAAGTCATAGAGTTGAGGGTGTTGCTCAAAGGTAAAAGTCTTACCTAGCATGCTTAAGGATCTGGATTAGGTCCTTAACCAACACACATGCACGCCAAAAGTGTGCCTGCTCTTTTCCTTAATCCTGAGGTAGTTCATACAAGAGCATCAAAGTTCATTGTGACTATAGATTTTAATAGTTTTTATTAACTTAGCCTTTCCATTTTGTCAGGTATGTTTAGATTTTTGTTAATAACAAATTAGTTTTAAAGTAGTTTTATGCTAGAAAGTTATCAATTACTGTCCTGAATTTTTTTTTTTAAATAAAGTAACAGAATTAAAAACAGTGGCTTTAAAATAAATAAAACCCACAAATTTCATTTTTATTTTCTGCTTTAGGTTTCACACCACTGATCTTGGCAGCAACAGCAGGGCATGTTGGAGTTGTTGAGATCCTTTTGGATAAAGGTGGAGATATAGAAGCACAATCTGAACGAACTAAGGATACTCCACTTTCATTAGCATGTTCTGGTGGACGTCAGGAGGTATGTTAATTTTCACTTTGTATTTTGACATGTTCCACGTAGTTTCTGAGGAGTGGGATACTTTTGTTAAGTTTAATGGGCATAGCAAATGTTTTTTTTTTTTTTTGTACTGGGGATCGAACTCATGACCTCACATTTGCCAGGCAGGTGCTTATGCCGATGAGCTAAATCTCCAGCCCCAGCAAATGTACATTTAAGGAATTTGCTTCTTTTTTTCTTTTTTCTTTTTCTTTTTTTTTTTTGTCTTTTTCCTTTTTATTGGTCCCGGGGATCAAACTCACGACTGCCTGTTTGCAAGGCAGGCGCTTATGCCGCTGAGCTAAATCCCCAGCCCCGGAATTTGCTTCTTGCCCTTAAGGGTAAATAAAAATTACTTTTACATTTATTGGGGCTGAATGAACTATAATTCTAATACATGTGAAATTTAAATTTACCCTTCAACAGTTGGAAATGTCATTCTTCCAACAGTCTAAAATATATTCAGCCTGGTGGTGCACGCATGTAATCTCAGCACTTGGGAGGCTGAGGCAGGTGGATTACCATGTGTTCGAGGCCAGCCTAGGCAACATAATGAGTTCAAGGAGAGCCCGAACTACATAGTAAGACCCTTTCTCAAAAACAAAATTATCATATTTGGACAAAGAGGTTATTAGGTCCTGTATATTTGTGCTTCCTTCATTGTAAGTTGAGCCTTTGCTGTGAACTGTGTTTCTCTGTTTATACTTTGCAGGTGGTAGACTTGCTGCTGGCTCGAGGTGCAAACAAAGAGCACAGGAATGTGTCTGATTATACACCCCTGAGTCTAGCTGCATCTGGAGGATATGTCAATATCATTAAGATTCTGCTTAATGCTGGGGCAGAAATTAATTCAAGGTATCATCTGTTTATTCATTTTATTATTCATGGATACTAAGTTATTACTTTAAAGTTGTGTCTTCCCCTAAATGTTTGCACAAAAGCATTATTCCAAAAAGTTATTCCTATAATCTTAGTTTATTTTAATGATATGGCCTCTTTTTTTTTTTTTTTTTTTTTTTATCTTTTTCCTTTTTTTATCGGTACCAGGGATCGAACTCACGACTGCCTGCTCCCAAGGCAGGCGTTTATGCCGCTGAGCTAAATCCCCAGCCCCGATATGGCCTCTTTTAAAGAGGTCTCATTACAAAAAGTATTTTGTTGGCTGTAATGAAAACTTACAACCCTAAAGTAGGAATTATGTTTTAAATTGTGAGATTTTCCTATTCCTTATTGGCCTAAATAAATAAAATCTATTTATCAGTCTTAGAGATCTTTCTTTTTACTGAAACATTTTTGTCTCAAATGCTTTTTTAAAAATAAAAACAACATATTATTTTAATTTTCTAAGCATCTCTCCCCCCGCTTAGGACTGGGAGTAAACTAGGTATTTCTCCCCTGATGTTGGCTGCGATGAATGGACACGTTCCTGCAGTGAAACTGCTTCTTGATATGGGTTCAGACATTAATGCTCAGATAGAGACCAATCGGAACACGGCTCTCACACTGGCCTGTTTCCAGGGCCGAGCAGAAGTAGTGAGTTTGCTTCTGGACCGCAAAGCCAACGTTGAACATAGGGCAAAGGTAAGCATTTTATAATTTATCAGCTATTTCAGAAACAGTTCTCATAGAAAGAACATGGCATTTCAACTCAAACTGTATATAATGTTTTAAATTATTGTAAGTTAATTGACTCAGTGCAGATTTGGTGAATTACTTTGTATAGTAGTCATTTACCCCTTGACCATGTATGACTTTTTTTTAGGAAAGTAGAGAAGAGATTCACTACATTCCCCACCTCAGCCTTGGATACCTTTTTATTGACTTTGTAGCTTGCAATTTTTGTTTATTTGTGTTTGTTTTGTTTTGAGACAGGGGCTAGTTATGTAGGTCAGGCTAGCCCTGAACTCACGATGTAACCCAGGCTAGCTTCAAACTTGTGGCAATCTTCCTACCTCTGCTTCTTGAGTACCAGGAGGATAGTAATGTACTGCCATGCCAGGCTTAGCAATTTTTAAATCTAATATTATTTTGTACTAACTTTTAATGCAGGTTTTTTTTGGTTTTGTTTTGTTTTGTTTTTTGTACCAGTGGCTGAACTCATGACCTTGTGCTTGCCAGGCATGCATTTATGCCACTGAGCTAAATCTTCAGCCCTTAATACAGATTTTAAAACAACTTACTTCTTTTAAGGAGGCAAGTGCATGTTGTCATTAGTGTAAAAATTCCAAGCAAAAAAATTAGTTCATGGATTATAAACTTAAGAGCTAAAATCTAGTATTGAGTATTCATTTGTCTTTTTGTTTGTCTGAGACCAAGTCTCATTGTGTAGTTCAGGCTGGTCTTGAACTGACTATGTACTGCAGACTGGCCTTGAACTCACAGTGATCCTCTTGCCGAAGCCTCCGAAGTGTTGGGATTATAGGCACGCACCATCATGCCTAGTTTAAAATCTAGTTTGACCAATAAAAGATTCTGACAACTTCTTGATTGTTTGTTGTTTAGAAAATATGAGCCAGTATACTTATGATTTGAATCCCTTTCTTCAAACTATCAGGCTCTGAGAACCATAGAAAAACGTAGCTTGTGTGGTATTCTTTAGCAATCATTTCAAATTGTAAAGGTTTGAAGGAAATTTGATATTTTCTCCCTGAATTCCATTAATTATATTTCTTAAAATTTACATCCTTTTAATCTAAAAAATCAGGTGTTTTCTCTCAGATTTTTTTTTATCACACAAAGAGAAAAGAGCCTTTCCTGTTACCTAGTTTGTTTTTTTTCTATTATAACTATTAATTGTGGCCTACTTACCTATTAAAAGTCCTAGAGAAATCCATATTGCTTTGGGAATGTTATCAGAAAATATCTTTTAACAAAAAAGTTTGAGATTAATGTACAGAAGGTACATATGCAAAAAAACTTAGAAGTGATAGTTTATTTTTAAAGTTTCCATTTTGCAATGAAATTACTATACTAAATTTTTAACTGTATAGAAGTTAGAAAATAGTTTCTTTTTGTTTTTGCAGAAGGTGATAGATTGTAAATGAATTCACTCTGGCATGTGTAACTGAATTCACTTGATACTTGGTAAAATTTAAAGTAGAATATTGCTTAGCTATTGTTTCTGAGTAGGGATTGAACTCAGGGCTTTTACACTGAGCTACTTCCCACATGTTCTTTTAATTTTTATTCTGAGATTGGATCTTACTAAGTTGCTAAGTTGCCCGGGCTGAGCTCAAACTTGTCATCTTCCTGCCTCAGCCTTCAAGAGTCCTGAGATTACAGGGGTGCACCACCATGCCTGGCTTGTTTCCTTCTTATAAGAGAAGTAGAATCCTCAGTAGCTTTAATCTCCTCAAGAAATTGTATCATATAATTGTATAATTTATAATTTATTGGATTAAACAGACTGGTCTTACCCCCTTGATGGAAGCTGCTTCTGGAGGATATGCAGAGGTTGGAAGAGTTCTCCTTGATAAAGGAGCAGATGTCAATGCCCCTCCTGTGCCTTCCTCAAGAGATACTGCTTTAACGATAGCGGCAGACAAAGGTCACTATAAATTTTGTGAGTTGCTGATTAACAGGTAAGCAATATTCTATACATATACATATATACATATACATATACACAGAGAGAATTTCTCGTGGTCCCCTTCATGTTTCAGTCTTCATAGTAAATAAAGTTGTTCTGTTTTATTGATATTGTAAAGTATAGATTATTTGCATTTTTGTTTGCATTTTTTTTTAACAAGATAAGATGACAAAGGAAACAAAATGTTGGCCTTTTCTTACAGCAAATAAACTATTTACATTCTTTGTTTATAGGGGAGCCCACATTGATGTTCGTAACAAGAAGGGAAATACACCACTTTGGTTGGCCTCCAATGGCGGTCATTTTGATGTAGTCCAGTTACTTGTGCAAGCAGGTGCTGATGTGGATGCAGCAGATAACCGGAAGATCACACCCCTTATGTCAGCATTTCGCAAGGTAATTTGATATGGGAGGGGAGAATAACATTTAGTAATTTTAAAACTATTCTAAGTTGAAACCATGTGAGAAGGAACATTGAATATATTTCTGTACAATAGCCACTGCTGTCTTTCCATTTTTTGTGGCTAAACATGAAAGCTATGTGATAGTTTACTGTACACAACTTTATTGTTGAATCCATGATGATTTTTATATTTTTGTACATAAAACATGCATTTAATAAAATTTACTATATGCAGATGGATATTTTCTCTACTGAGGATGGAAAAAAAGGAGTAAACTTTCATAAAAACTTATACTTCCTATTAAAAATACTCAGTTGGCTGCTATACTTTAAAAAGCCTTTATGATAATTAACTTTATGAGGACTTTAAGACAAACAAATGAATCCAATGCTGGCAAAAAGGGAGCAAGAGGGAAGGGGAAAATGAGAAGAATTTAGATGTGTTGTATACTTGTAGCAATTCCCTACAACAATGTAATCATTACGTACAGCAAACATGTACTAATAAAAGATTTTTAAAAATTTAATGCCTTCCCATAGCAATTAATGATGAGCTGTAAACTATTTAACATGGCCTACAGAGCCCTCCATAATTTGATTCATGTTAACTAATTATTCACTTTATCTTCCTTGTTGCTTGCTACATTGAATAGTCACTGGCCTGGAATGCACTAAATGTTTACCTGCCTTTACACACAGGTTTTCTTTCCCTAAGATGTCTTCCCTTGTTGTTTATCTGGTTTACCTCTCTACTTATCTTTAGATCCCATTTTAAATATAACTTTTCAGATTCTTTCCCAATACTCAAAAAAGGTTCTCTTTTGTAGTTGAATTTTTATTTTTTCTGGCCCAGGTGTAATTACTATTCAAACATTTATTTACTCCTATTTTCCGAATAGGAAATCCAATAGGGGACTGTCTCTTTCACCATTGTTTCTACTGAGTTGTTTGGCACAATGCCTGACACAAACTAGGTACTCACTAAATAGCTATTTAAGGATAGCACAGCAGTGATAGATGGATGGATAGGTAGATAGATAGATACATAAGATAGACACAAAGACAGGAATTATTTTTTTCAGTGCTAACGTTTTCCCCAGGGCCTTACATATGCTAGATAAGCAGTTTATCACTGAGCTATACCTCATCCTCTAATATGTTGCGTTTGGTTTGGTTTGGTTTGGTTTTTGTTTGCATCACTGGGGATTGAATTCAGGGCTCCACATCACTTCAGATTATATGTTTACAAAAAAAAATCATAAAATATTTTCTAACCAGGTATAGTGGTACCTATCTGTAACCCCAGCATCCAGGAGGCTGAGACAGGAGTATCGTCGTGAGTTCAAGGCCAGCCTGAACTACATAGTGAGACTATGTCTCTGAAAACAGACGAAATTTAATAGAATTAAATAGACAGTTCTTTATAAAAAAATTTTTAATTGAAGTATAATTTACATGTAGTGAAATGTATAAATCTGAAGGTACATACTTTAGTGAATTTTCATAAATACATACACCCATGTGAACCACACCCAATAAAGGTATGCAGTACCTCCATAACAACAGAAGGTTTGCAGCCACTTTTTTCATGTTTTTTGTTGCTTTTTTTTGTCTTTCGTTATTTTATGAAAGAATAAAACAAAATTTTATAACAGTAAGAGACTAACAATAGTTTATACACCATATATCTGAATCTTCAAATATCAGAGTAATTCTTGAGGATGTTTTAGAACCTTATAATAGGAGAGGATACTATGCAGGCTTGGCTATATTAAAATAGCTATGCGTAGAATTTAATACAATCATTCAGTTCCTGATCATGGCATTTGGACAGTGTGATCCTGGAAGTCGTAGGTCTCAGAAAAATATGATGATCCATCTTATTTATTTAGTAAGGCAGAATTAAAATAATGCTTTGAAATCTAGAAAATACTTTTTGTTATACTGAAGCTTCTTTCTTGTTGCTGGGTTATACTTTACTTATTGAGACAAGTAAAGGGGATCAAATCCAAGACTCTTGAACTGAATGACACCCCCAGTTTTTTTTTTATTATTATTGTTTTTAATTTTGAAACAGGGTCTTGCTAAGTTGCTCTAGTTTTTTTATTGACAGGTTTATTCTAGGAGATACTGTTTTCAGTGAAAGTTTCTCCACTTCCTCTTTTTATTATTTTTGAGACAGGATCTCACTATATAGTTTTGGTTGACTTTAAATTCACTATGTAGCCTCAAACTCAGGCTGGCCTTGAACTCCTGGTGATCTCCCTACCTCGGCCTCCCGAGTGCTGGAATGCAAATGTGTGCTACCATACCTGGCTTTGTTTTCCTACTTTCTATAGTGGTTATATTAAATTCAAAACAAATATTTTTTGGTCTACTATATATTCCTGCGCATGCTGTATTTATCTTTGCTTATAAACTGAATACTTACTTTAATTTAAATATTAAATCTAGTGCTTATCTTAAGAGGTTTTTTGTCAAAAGTCATTAAGAATATAGGCAAAATTTCAAGGATTTTGTGTTTTTTGTTGTGCTTCTCACAGGGTCATGTAAAAGTTGTTCAGTATTTGGTGAAGGAAGTCAATCAGTTCCCTTCTGATATAGAATGTATGAGATACATTGCAACAATTACAGATAAGGTAAGTTTCTTATGCTGTTAAGTCACATTTTTGTTATTTGTGGAATGACGGGGTGATTATATCTTGAATATAGTGAATATTCAAATTTTTACAATTTATTACACTAAAAGAGCAAACAAACTTGTCCGATCCTTCTTGCCACTTATTGAAAATATTTCCGGAAGTGCTTCTTGAGTATCTTTATAAGGTTTGATCAAAAATAAGATGAATGCTTCTGCCAGGTGCTATCCAACGAAAAGGTAGACTCATAAAAACATTACAGTGTGTGTTCTTCCACTTTATTCACTGGAGCTGACACTGTGTGACTTCTGGCTCTTCCCCAAAAGGACCCTGGAAGGTAAATGATTTAAATCAATTCAGGGGTTTGAAGCAACCATGACAGCACAACATTCAAGAAAGAGGACTTCCCAAACTGCTTCAGAAAGGAGCAAGAGTGATCAATGTGAATGATGAATGTGAGGGAGAATATTGACAGAGATCAATGTCAATGTATCTTTTACTGTAATAAATTTTTACAATTTCAACATTCACTGTATTTTTCAATCATATCTCATAGGCCAAGATGTTCAATTAAAAACTTACTCTTTTTGTTCTTGAAGAAGGCAAAAGCGTATACCTATGCCTTACTTTCTCCATTTGCAAAGTAGATCGGTAAAAAAATTTTTGATAGTGTATGTTAACATTACTTTTATGGACCACATGCTATTGGGCTGACTTGATTACTAAACCACCAACCTGATTAGGTCTTCTAAAAACACAAATTTCTTGGGAAAAATATGTATTTTGATAAAAGAATGATACAGGACTAGACCCAGGACAGATTATCTTGGCTGAGTGAATTTTCAGTTACGGGTGCTATAACCCTTGGACTTGTGGTTTCTTATTAGCTCCACTTTTATTTGACCTTATGTGTTACATATTATTATGTTTATGTAATTCCATTTCCCACTGTAGGAGTTATTGAAAAAATGTCACCAATGTGTTGAGACAATTGTAAAGGCTAAAGACCAACAGGCTGCAGAAGCAAATAAGAATGCAAGTATTCTTTTAAAGGAACTTGACTTGGAAAAGGTAAGTGAGAAAAATAATTTTCTAAAAATTGTTGAAGATCAGCTAAAATAAAATTTCACCAGTGTGACAAATAATCTTAAAATATGGTGCAGAGGAAATGGTTGCCTGAGCTATCATGCATAAAAGATATTTTGACATTATATAAATCAGGGACTAAAGATGGGTATGGTGGCTTACGCCTGTAATCCCAGCACCCTGGAGGCTGAGACAGGAGGATTGTTGCGAGTTCAAGACCAGCCTGGGCTACAAAGTTTGCTCAAGGCCAGCCTGAACTGCATAGCGAAACCCTGTCTCAAAAAGACGCACAATAAAATAAAATGAGGGACTAGATTTTGAGCAAGATTTACCAAATGACATTACTGCCTAGGTGATTTTATTATAAATCTGAAAAAAAATTAGTAAAGTATTAGAAATTTTATTTTATTTATTTTTTTAAAGTGTAAAATCTGGACCAATAATGGCAAACCTTTTAGAGCCTTCAATAACAAATATTCTGTGACATACATGCAATAGGTTCACCACCACTGATCTAAGATGTAAGCTGTTTATTAGACTCCCTATTACAAACTAAATGACACATATCTTAGGATTTATGGCAAATGGAAAAAGTTCTAAAAGGATTGACTTTCTGAGGCTTTCTCTGTTGACCTTGAAAGTGACAGTGGTGATATGGAATGTAGAAATTATACTAAATGAAGAAAATACCACGATTGTATTTATGTAGAGTTATGCTAAGACTGCAAGGAATAGCTTAACATGGAGTGGTTTTAATGATTTTAAAAATTGGTCATTTTGAAATGGACTAAAATTTTGTTACTAGTTTTTAAAAAACAGTAAAATAAAGACAGACGAAATTTGATTCTAAATCAATGAGATTTTTAAAGAAAAATAGAACCCAGAATAAGAAATGGTTACATTATCTGAGCACATTGAAAGAGTGAAAGGATTACTTGAGCCCAAGAGTTGAAGTCTGGGCAACATAGCAAGACCCCCATCACAAAAAAAGCAAACAAAAGTAAAGAATGAAAAATATTAATGTATGAATGGACAATTTCTCAGAAAACGAAAATGTCCAATAAGCAGAGAATGCTCAACTTCATTAATAAAAACTGTACAACAAAACAACGGCTTAGGTTTTCATTTCTCTTGTGTATACACTTGAGAAGGAACTGCTGTGTCATATGGTAATTATGTGACTAATCATTTGAGGGACAGCCAGATTGTTTTCCAAAGTGACTGTGCAGCATTTTATAGTCCTGCACATAGAATATAAAGTTTTCAGTTTATCCACAGCTTCACTACACTTTGGGATTGAGGAGTCTGGGAATTACCTATATCCCCAGTCCTTTTTTAAATTGAGTCAACAATGGTTACCATTGCTGACTTGCCCAAATGGAACTTAAACTTGCAATCCTCCTATTTTAGCCTCTCAAGTACCAGGATTTCAGGTATGCACCACTATACCAAACTTGTTACTACCTTTTTTTTTTTTTTTGAAGACAAAGTCTGACTATGTAGTTCAGGCTGGCCTTGAACGCTCAGCAATCCTCTTGTCATCCTCCTGAATGCTAAGGTTATAGGCTTATACCATCACATGCAGCTCTGTTATTACATTTTTATTAGTTCATGCTAACACTACATAATGTTTACACTTATTTAATGTATGGAATTGGTACATGTACATAACATATCTTAATTTGTTTATTCTGTTTCTCTTTCCTCCTTTCATTTCTTGACTCTCTTCCCATTTGAGAAAAATCTATTTCCCTATTCCTTATTTTCTATATTTTATTTTACTTTCCTTATTTTCCTTATTTTCTATATTTTATTTACATTTGTGTATTTTCTTTGGAGAAACATCTATTAAGTGCTTTTCTTTAAAATCTTTATTAAAGGGGCTGGGGATTTAGCTCAGCGGCATAAGCGCCTGCCTTGCAAGTGTGTGGTCATCCGAGTTCGATCCCTGGTACCGATAAAAAAGAAAAAGACAAAAAAAAAATCTTTATTAAAGAATAATTGAGAAATAAACATTATCTATTTAGGACTCGGTGCTTTAACAGTCTAATTTTTTAATTTTATTTAAGGAGGAAAAAAAACAGAAAAAGGGTACAAGTTATACAGAATTTCAGAAAAAATACAGTAGGAAATCACTAGTTGATAGATTACATATTGTCATCTTGGAAATAGTTGTTCAAGTTACAAAATTAAAGCATATAAAGTGGACATTCAAACAGTGAGACTGCAAACAGTTCTGTTCAATGATCTAACAAAACTCAGTGATATGGTTATTTATCTTATACACTTAAATATACATGCAGTTATGTCCTTTAGAGCACTTTCTTTTCCTCTCTTTTGTACAATGACAATTACACATTTTGGGTTTTATTACTCCCACAGTTCTTATTACTTTTTTTTTTGAAGAGAGTAAAACCAAATGTGACATAACAGAACAGAGTCAGTCAAATCAAAAGGATGGACATAATACATAATGTAAAAACAAAATACAATGTAATCAACAATGGTTACCATAATGCCTCTTGCTATCTTAAAAAGAATTGCCTGTATCATCAGTTATAATAAAATTGAACAAACAGTAAAGAACAAAACCAATAAAACCAAAACATTGGAGACATTACAGGACTTCAAAAGAAGATAATAGTTAACCAGAATGGGCGTCATAATGAATTTTATTGTCTTCACAGTTGTTGCCTATACTCTCGAACTTGGTACTATCAAGCAAAACAGAATAGAGTAAAATCAGTTAAAACAAGATGGTGAGAGCAATACAGGGTTTCAAATCAAGTTAATAGGAAATCAAAGTGGGTTACTGTAATATATCCTGCTATTTTTAATTTATTTTTCTCTTAATTAAAAGGATAAAAATGAAAAAGTAAATAATAAAAAAAGGAGGTTGAGCTAAAAGAGGGCATAACAACAAGCGCAGGTCAAAACATAACCATTAGGGGCTGGGGATTTAGCTCAGCTGCATAAGCGCCTGCCTTGCAAGCAGGCAGTCGTGAGTTTGATCCTCGGTATCGATAAAAATGAAAAAAACAAAAATAACCATTTAAGCAAAATAGTGTTTCACCACAAGATAATCCCAACATACCATAGTGTCTCTTTTCTTGAAATATTTGTGTATAACTTCATATACTGTGACATTAAACATATCAAGACAATGTAAAACGGTTCAAGAGAATGACAGTATTACAGGGTATTTAGAATCAACAAACAGAAAATGAACAATGATTTCTGTATAATCTCCTTGTCTATAAAAGTTTTTGTTAATGTTATCACTTATAATAAAATCCAATAAGATACAACCTGTTAAGACTGATGGAGACAGAAGAACAAAAGCTTGATGGGACTTCAAAACAAGATGATACTAAATCAGCACTAGCTATTATGATGTCTTGTTTTCTCCAAAATAGCTGTTCCTACCATCCAACCTTCTCTGCCTCACTTCTGTTGGGTTCTTTTTCTAACTGTCTAATTTTTAGTTAATAGTCTTTTCATTATTGAGATGAAGAGTCTAGATACATGTATCTTATCAGATGTATGATTCATAAACTTTTTCCCCCATTTTATGTGTTTTGCTTTCTTGATGGTTCTTTTGAAGTCCAGCAGTTTTTATTTTTGTTGACGTATGGTTAAGTTGGGTTTTGTTATTTTTATAAATGTGTTTTGAAAATGACATCTGTAGGAAGCCCTGGGTATCATGAACAAAAGTGTCATTTCATTTGTTATTGTAGATAACTGCATTATTAGTAACATGACATACATTATTTCATCTGCAGTCAAGAGAAGAGAGCAGAAAGCAGGCTCTCGCAGCTAAAAGAGAGAAAAGAAAAGAAAAGAGAAAAAAGAAAAAAGAGGAACAAAAAAGGAAACAGGAAGAAGATGAGGAAAACAAACCCAAGGAGAATTCAGAACTACCAGAGGATGAAGATGAAGAAGAGAATGATGAAGATGGTGAGAATAACTCATCTGAATTAGTTATGTTTTCCTGTTTTAGCCTCAGTATGAGTGTTTTTTGCACTAGTTAACTCGTTAAGAATTATTTTAGTCTAAAATTGATAACTGACTTTTATAGTAAATTCAAATGTTTTATAAGTTGATACATATAAACAGAGGTGAGAAGGCAAGCATATAATTTGAAGTAATTCAATTATAATTTAAGTTACCTTCTGAAACATAATATATATATTAAAAGCAATATAATATAAGGGTTGGGTTTGGTGGCACATGCCTGTAATCCCAGCACTTGGGTGGCTGAGGCAGGAAGATTGCTTGACTTCAAGACCAGTCAGAGCTCCACATTGAGTTCAAAGCCAGCCTGGACTATACAACATGACCCTGTCTCAGAGAAAGAAAAAACAAAACAAAACAAAAAACAATATAGGGATTTACCAGCCTTTCTTCTGGTTCTTCTCTACCTTTAACTCCTCTGCTTAGAAAGTAGAAAAAGATACAGTTCCTCAATAAACTCATAACTCAGGTTCAGGTTTAAACTACAGAGGGTATATATGTTAGGAGAGACAGGGTTCATTACTCTCAAGAGTTGTTTATGGTGCCATCTGCTAGTGCTTATAGTAAGCAAATAATGCTGCTTTACTTGAATTCTAGTTCTGAAATGCTATTTGAAAAATTTCCTAAATTCAGACTAAATTATGGTTTTTGCCTAATTCATCAGATTAACATTTCAGAGTTTATCAGTATTAATGGTGAATAAATTGTATACCAACTTAGATACTAGGTTATATCATATATTAGTTCTAGTAATAGCCAACATTACTTATTAGTGAACACTGGTAAAGGGAAACTGACCTAAAGGATTGAATTACTATAAATTATTATATTTTATGACAATTTGTTTTAAGATCTGTGGCTCTGAATGTGCCTTTTATCTGTTTTTATAATTCTAGTGGAGCAAGAAGTTCCCATAGAACCTCCTAGTGCAACTACCACCACCACAATTGGAATCTCTGCAACATCTGCAACATTCACAAATGTATTTGGGAAAAAAAGGGCCAATGTGGTGACAACACCCAGCACCAATCGGAAAAATAAGAAGAATAAAACAAAAGAAACCCCTCCTACAGCACATTTAATTTTGCCAGAACATATATCTTTAGCACAGCAAAAAGCAGATAAAAATAAAATAAATGGAGAACCTAGAGGTGGTGGTGCAGGTGGGAATAGTGATTCAGATAATTTGGACAGCACAGACTGCAACAGTGAGAGCAGTAGTGGTGGTAAAAGCCAAGAATTAAATTTTACTATGGATGTGAATTCTACTGGTGATAGGAGGTACCCCTCACAGCTCCTCAATTCCCAAGAAGAAAAGACAATTGCAACCACTCCCAAAACTCAAACACGGTAAATTTTTCTGATGTGTTATCTCAATGTTCACTTTCCATTTTCATTCCTGGCACACAAATTTGAAGTACAAAACTCCCCACCCTGAGAGCTGGGCATGGTGGTGCCTACCTGTAATCCCAGCACTCAGGAGTATGAGGCAGGTGGGTCACCATGAGTTCACAAGCATCCTGGACTACACAGTGAGTTCAAGGCCAGCCTGAACTACATAGCAAAAACCTGTCTCATAAAAACAAACAAGTAAAAAGAATTTAAGTCTATCATGGTAGCTT
Source organism: Cavia porcellus (assembly GCF_034190915.1). NCBI lineage: Eukaryota > Metazoa > Chordata > Mammalia > Rodentia > Caviidae > Cavia > Cavia porcellus. The sequence goes on from NW_026947504.1 coordinate 7,852,275, forward strand.
GTCTTTGAAATACAAAAGTGAAGTTGGCATCTTCAGCATGTGGTACTTAAGAAGTAAGAGTATTAGAGAGTATAGTAAGATTGTAGTCTAATGTTAAAAATATTATCATGCCTTAATTTTATTTACTTGTAATTTTTATTACCATCTAATTTTTGGCTTTTGAATCTGTTTTAATACTAAAGTAGATGATGAACTCTCTGCTGTATTTCTAGTTTTCTTCCTTATTTGAAATGTGCCAATTTTAGTTCAAATATTTTATCATAATTTTGTCTATCATAAAATTTCTTTTGTTAGACTTACTATTTTTCTCTTTTCAGACTTGATGGTGAAGTGAATCCCAATGCTTTGTCAACAAGCTACAAGTCAGTGTCACTGCCATTAAGCTCCCCAAACATAAAGCTTAATCTCACTAGTCCTAAAAGGGGTCAAAAAAGAGAAGAAGGGTGGAAAGAAGTTGTACGAAGGCAAGTAGATGGAGTCCTGCCTTTTAACTCTAATAAAATACAAAGGTTCCCCTCTCTTGCAAGATGGTTTCCAAGTAATTTAAATCTTTCATTATTGTAAACTACAGTTCTAGATACTAATCTAGAATATGCTAAAGTAAAATTAGAAACTATATATAAATTTCTGCATTTTATGTGACATAGCAAGTGTTAACTCTTGGATAACCAGTGAACTTTTCTATGTTGATCAAATGGAGAGTTATATGCTTAGATTAGGAAGAGTTTAATACAATATTGTTACAAATGATGAGGTAGGCTGTGGATTTAGCTCAGCAGCATAAGGGCCTGCCTGGCAAGCGCAAGGTCATGAGATCAATCCCCTGGAACCAAAAAATAAATAATGATGTAATTTTCAGCTTACTTAAATTAAATTCAGTGTGAGAGACCAATTTCTAAAGCAAAACATTTTAAAACTTTCCTCTTTAAAATTTGAGAAATAGTATTTTATAAATGTCCCAGTATAGTATTCTATAAATGGCCCAGTTTGGAGGAACCTTCTCACCTTCTCCTAACACTTGGGGACCATTTCCAGTGAGACCTGTCAATCCTGGCAATACAAATAGCTCTCCAAAGCATAATAATACAACCCATCTACCCGTCTACATACTTGTTGAGACATCCTTTTCAATGAAGACATTTGTTATTCAGAGATACTTGATTTCAAGGTTGGTCTGGTGGCACACATCTGTGATCCCTACAATGTGGAGAAGCCAAGGCAGGAGGATTTGTGCCCAAGATGGCTAATTGAGCAACTTAGTGAGAGTTTGTCTCAAAATGAAAAAATAAAAAGGAATGAGGATGTAGCTCAGTGCCAACATCCAGGATTCCATCTCCTATATTAAAAAAAAGGTTTTTTTAGTTCATAAGCTCATATGTAGTCCTCATTTTATAGGTCAAAGAAATTGTCTGTTCCAGCCTCAGTGGTATCCAGAATAATGGGAAGAGGAGGATGCAACATCACTGCAATACAAGATGTTACTGGTGCCCATATTGATGTGGATAAACAAAAGGATAAAAATGGCGAGAGAATGATCACAATAAGGTAACTGTGAAAAACATTACTAGCTTTGAGTTGGAAATTTATCGCAAATGTATTTTTGTTAGGTTTAGCATAATTAAGAATTTTATTGGGTGGGTAAGATTATCTATTTACGTTTTAATCTTTTCTTCCCCCCAGGGGTGGTACAGAATCAACAAGATATGCAGTTCAACTTATCAATGCACTTATTCAAGATCCTGCTAAGGAACTAGAAGACTTGATTCCCAAAAATCACATCAGAACACCTGCCAGCACCAAACCCATTCATGCAAACTTCTCACCTGGAGTAGGTACCACAGCAGCTTCCAGCAAAAATGCATTTCCCTTGGGTGCTCCAACTCTCGTCACTTCACAGGCCACAACATTATCTACGTTCCAGCCTGCTAATAAACTTAACAAGAACGTGCCAACAAATGTACGTTCTTCTTTCCCCGTTTCACTTCCCTTAGCTTATCCCCACCCTCATTTTGCCCTGCTGGCCGCTCAAACTATGCAACAGATTCGGCATCCTCGCTTACCTATGGCCCAGTTTGGAGGAACCTTCTCACCTTCTCCTAACACTTGGGGACCATTTCCAGTGAGACCTGTCAATCCTGGCAATACAAATAGCTCTCCAAAGCATAATAATACAACCCGTCTACCTAACCAGAATGGGACTGTCTTATCCTCAGAATCTCCTGGATTAGCTACTGCCAGTTGTCCTATCACTGTCTCTTCAGTAGTTGCTGCCAGTCAGCAACTGTGTGTAACTAATACCCGGACTCCTTCATCAGTCAGAAAGCAGTTGTTTGCTTGTGTGCCTAAGACGAGTCCTCCAGCATCAGTGATTTCTTCTGTGACAAGCACTTGTAGTCCCCTGCCTTCCGTCTCTTCTGCACCTATCACTAGTGGGCAAGTTCCCACCACATTTCTGCCCGTAACTACTCCTCAAGCACAGCTTTCTTCACAAAAGATGGAGTCTTTCTCTGCCATGCCACCTCCCAAAGAGAAAGTACCCACACAGGACCAACCGATACCAAACCTATGTACCCCATCTCCAACTGCTAATGGTTGCAGTAGCTCTGCCAGCAATACTCCGGGAGCTGCAGAAACTCACCCAACCAGTAGTTCCACTCCTCCTTCCAGTAACACACAGGAGGAGGCACAGCCATCCAGTGTATCTGATCTAAGTCCTATGTCAATGCCTTTTGCCTCTAACTCAGAACCTGTTCCATTGACTTTGGCCTCACCCAGATTTGTCACTGCTGATAATCAGGACACCAGTAATTTACCTCAATTAGCTGTTCCAGCACCTCGAGTTTCTCATCGAATGCAGGCCAGAGGTTCTTTTTACTCAGTGGTACCAAATGCAGCTATCCACCAGGATCCCCAGTCTATTTTTGTTACAAATCCAGTTCCTCTGACAACACCTCAAGGTCCACCAGCTGCAGTACAGCTTTCTTCAGCCATGAACATTATGAATGGTTCTCAGATGCACATAAACCCAGCAAATAAATCTTTACAACCTACATTTGGCCCTGCCACACTTTTCAATCACTTCAGTAGCCTTTTTGATAGCAGTCAAGTGCCAGCTAACCAAGGCTGGGGAGATGGTCCACTGTCCTCAAGAGTTGCTGCAGATGCCTCTTTCACGGTTCAGTCAGCGTTTCTGGGTAACTCTGTACTTGGACACTTGGAAAATGTGCACCCTGACAGCTCCAAGGCACCTGGCTTCAGATCACCTTCCCAGCGAGTTTCTACTAGTCCAGTTGGTAAGTTATTTTACTGTGGCTCAGTTTGGAGCTCTCATGGCCTAACCTTATCTATTATAGTAAAGCATTTATTGTGTACCTATTATTGCCTTACCTTAAAGAAATTAGTAGGCTGGTGGCATAGGACCTGCCTGGCAAGTGCAAAGTCCATCTTTGCTATCCCTTGTGGGGCCCAGGATTAGTAAGCTTGTCCTCCCTCATATCTTAACTACTTATATGGTGTCTTTTGTATATGATCTCTTTCATGGATATAGTTTACTCTCTTATTTTTCAGGTAAGATGTTTTAATAATACTTAAGATGGGGATGGATGTGGAGAAATTAAAATCATGGCTGCTGGCAGAAATGTAAAATGGGGTAGCCACTTTGGAAAAAGAGTTTCACAGTTCCTCAAAAGTTAAATAGCAAGAGTAGAATTACTGGATCACAATGAAACATGGCCCAAGAACTCCATTCCTAAGTGTACCGGAAAAAAGGAAAAAAAAAAAAATGAAGAAAAAAATTTTGAATCAGTACAGCACATTGAAGCAGCCACACAGCACAACTAAAGATATTTATGAAACAAGACTTCTAGAACTGCTTTCAGAAAGAAGCAGGAATGGTGGGATAAAGTGTTTTGAAGCAAGGGGAGTATACTGAGGGAGATTAATGGTAATGTCTTTTTTACTGTAATTTTCTGTTTTTTTGTTTTTGTTTTTGTTTTTATCAGTACCAGGGATCAAACTCACGACCACACGCTTGCAAGACAGGTGCTTATGCTGCTGAGCTAAATCCCCAGCCCCTCTCCCTTTTTCTTTGTTTTTTACTGTAATTTTTAAAAAATTAAACATTCAGGTATTTTTACCTAGTATGCCTATACCAAACTAGCACACAATTTGGATGCAGTGGCATGCACATATAGTCTCAGCTGCTAGGGAGGCTAAGGCAAGATCATTTGACATGAGTTTCAGAGCAGTCTGGCAACAGAGTGACTACATCTCAAAACAATGATATATGCTGGAGGAACTGAGGCAATGATTTCTGAGAGTTAGAGACCAGCCTAAGCTACACAGTGAGTTCAGGCCAGCCTGAAATACATAGTGACCATTTCAAAAAACACAAAACAAACAAACAGGTAAGATTTAAAAAACAAAAGTGGGATACAAATATTTATAGCAGCATTATTTGTAACAGCCAAGAAGCAGAAACCCAATGTCAATCAACTGATAAAATATATCTCACTAGGCATGGTGGTGCATGCTAATTCTGCCTACTGAGTGAAGAGGGGTTGCAGGTTCGAGGCCAGCCTGGACTCCTTCCCAAAATAAAAAATAAAAAGAGCTTAGTGGTACAGTGTTCCTGGGTTCTGTCTCCAGTATCATAAAATCAAATGATACACCTTTTTCTGTTTTTGTGTCTTGTTTTAACATTTTTATATTGTGACAAGGTCTTGCTAACTTGCCCAGACTTAGCCTAAACTTGCAGTCTACCAGCCTCCATATCCCAGAATTCCAGGATTATAGGCAGAACATTTTCTTAATTTAGCAATTAAAATAATTGAAGTACTGATTTATGATACACTGTGGAAGAACTTTGAAAACATTTTAGTAAGAGAAGCTAGTCACAAAAGATCAAGCATTGTATTCTCCATTTCTATATGTGCTGAATAAGCAAATCTACAGATGTAGAAAGCAGATTCGAGGTTGCTTATAAGTGGGAATATGGGAGTGTGAGACGTCAGTGAATGATAGGCTGTGGGTATGGAATTTGTTTTAGGGGAAGCAGAAATGTCCTAAAATTGACTGTGGTGATAATTATACAAAACTGTGAAATAAGGTACTCAAATCAATTGAATTTTATACTTTGAATGGGTAAATTTATGATTATGTGTATTATATCACAAAGCTGTTGATTGATTGGCTGGTTGGTTGGTTGCTATGGGGTATCACAGGGTAGCCCAGGGTAGACTTGGAACTCCAAGTAGTCTTCCTGCCTCAGCCTCCTAAGTGCTGAAATTACAGGAATGTACCACCACACCTGGCTCAAGGTTGTGTTTTTTAAGTTATTGTTAAATGATAGAGGAATCAAGTTTTTCAACAACAAGGCCCACTTGAGAGAAGTTTGGACAATGTTGTTAATAACTACTTTTCCCTGAAATGGGCATTTAGAATTGTTTTCCAGACCTTAATCCCCTTTCCTCAATACATTCTCTAGAGAAAGCAATGGATTTTGAAGGATTGCAAAGTTCTTATTTGGGGGTGTTTTGTCAGGCTTTTGAAACAGAGTCTCACTATACAGTTCAGGCTGGTCTTGAACTCACTATGTACCTCGGCTGGTCTTGAACTTACCGTGCTCCTCCTGTCCCAGCCTCCTGAGTGCTGAGATTATAGGTGTGTGCCACCATGCCCAGCTCTCATGAATTTTGATAAGGTTTGAAATTATTGGGTTTTATCAGGATAAAATTTACCTTTTCTGTAAGTTAATGATATGCTTTCCCTTTTTGTGAGGAAGGAAACAAAGGTAGATTTTTATTAACTCAACTTCTATAGGAAATAATATGATTATGTAGATAAACTGTATACTTTGAGAATTTTTCACAAGGCAGAATACACATCTTTAATGACTACCACTTATCACAATATGCTCTCATTCATGTCTACTTCAGTTAAAAGCTTTGAGATTTATTGAAAACATGACCTCAGTGACTTCAGTTGTTTTTGTTTTGTTTTGTTTTGTTTGCTTTTTGAGACAGGGTCTCACTGGGTAGTTCAAGCTGGCCATGAACTCAATATGTAGCCCAGGCTGGCCTCAAGTTTACAGTGACCCAAATGTTGGGATTACAGACATGTACCACTATGCCTGGCTCTGACTTCAGTTCTGAAACATTGGTCCCACTTTCTTCTATTTATGGCTGGGAGGTGATACTCTTCTGATTTTAAGAAGATACTGGATTTGGCCATATGGTATCACATAAATGGTGTTTTTGCTGTGATCTACAAAAATAAGCTATATGCTTGGACTTTTTATTTTAAAGTTTTAGCTAATTGGATGTCTTGAATCTGTTTTATTTCAGGGTTACCATCCATTGACCCATCAGGCAGCTCCCCATCTTCCTCTTCTGCTCCTCTGTCAAGTTTTTCTGGCATACCAGGAACAAGAGTTTTCCTGCAAGGGCCAGCACCTGTTGGGACCCCTAGTTTCAACAGACAACATTTTTCTCCCCACCCTTGGACAAGCACTTCAAACTCATGTAGGAATCTTAGAGAAATTCTTCCAAAAAGTACTATTGAATATGTTGTTAACCCATTTGTTTCAGCAAATACTATGTTGTAATTTTAGTAAAATAGATAGTATGCAGGTATTCAAGGTTTGTATTGTAGTCATCACAAAAATTGCCAGCATTGGTACAACAGAAACTTGAGTCATGCTGTTCTTCCAAACCATAAATGTTTGCATTAAGGCTTGGACCATGAAGGGGTAATATAAGTAGTTTTACAAAAGAACTGCCTGTAGTAGTTTTACTGCCCTATAAGAGCAATATTGTGAAATAGTTTTTCAAATCTGAAAAAAGTTGATTCATAAATATGGTCTGTTTGGTATGATTTCTCATTTATTTTTAAATCTCTCAATGTATTATTGCCCCTTGGGTTTTTTTTTACTTGCATTTCAATAGTTAGAACAAATGAAATATTTTAAATTAATGGTATTTGATTGTTTTTGTTGTTTGTTTAATGAATATCATGAGGAGTCAGTATTGGCCTTTTTGACAGGGAAGACTACCCAAACCTGAGTCCAATTAAGAAACAAAGCTGTCAACTGAATCGTACAGTGCTTTGCTAACATTTAGCCTTTCTTCCTTATGAGTAAAGGGTTATAGAAAGGGGTAAAAAAAGGAAAGAACTAACAAGTATAAACATGCTTTCTAAATAATAAGCTAAGTATCATACAAATACTGCCCATTTTGATTAATTAAAATGTAAGTATATGCTTTGAGAAGATTATTTAGAATTAGAGTGAATGTGGTCTTTTTCCTTTCAAGCCTTGTTTAATTTAAATGGAAAAAAAATTTTTAGACGATTTGCTTATACTTACTCTACACAGAACTAGTGTAGAATGTCTGTACAAATTTTACAGTTTTATTTGAATGACCTTATAAAAAGAAAAAAGAATTGTCCAAGCTATGTTGTAGACTAGATCTTTCCAACAAGGTTTCTCAAAGTCCTATAGATTTTTATATATGTAATAAAACAATAGAGAAATATTTTGCCACCAGGTGACTCTCCTATCCCATCTGTTTCTTCGGGATCATCTTCACCTCTTTCAGCCACTTCTGCCCCACCAACATTGGGCCAACCAAAAGGAGGCAGCGCCAGTCAGGATCGAAAGATACCTCCCCCCATTGGGACAGAGAGGCTGGCTCGGATTCGGCAAGGAGGGTCTGTGGCACAAGCTCCTGTGGGGACCAGTTTTGTTGCTCCTGTTGGACACAGTGGAATCTGGTCATTTGGTGTCAATGCTGTGTCAGGTATAGTTACCTTGCCCTCTCTCTGCAGGGATATGTCAAGTAAGTTGTGAGAGTTTGCCATTCAAACTTAGTTCCTTAAAAACAGAACAAAGAACTTAGTTCTTATGCTTAAACATCCAGTCAAAAAAGGATGGCCATACTTTTGAGGAATTCAGTTCAGTCTCAGAGTCTGGAATGTTAGTTGGAGTGAATCATAGACTTTATCTGAAATAAAAGGTTCAAGTGTACTTTCTTTACCTCTTTTAAGTTTTCTAGTGTACAATGGGACAATCATTTGAGTTCTTTCAGAGAGATGAGGTGTTTGGAGTATTCAGAAGATTTCATCTAATTTTCTAGGAATGTTTTGGCTTGTGATGAGCCAGGTGTGGTTGCGCACGCCTGTAATCTCAGCACTCAGGAGGCTGAGGCAGGAGTATTGCTTGAGTTCAAGGTCAGCCTGGGCTACATAGTGAGTTCAGGACCAGCCTGAACTACAAAGTGAGACTGACAGAGAGAGAGAGAGAGAGAGAGAGACTATGATGAGTGTTTCTTGAGGAATTACTTTGATAAAATTTGGTATATAAAGAAAAGTGAAGTAGTAATGTTTTGTTGTTTTATCTAAGTAAATTTCAAATCTTATTCTCAATTCTTCTTTCCAGAAGGCTTATCAGGTTGGTCACAGTCTGTGATAGGGAATCATCCAATGCATCAGCAGTTATCAGACCCAAGTACATTCTCCCAGCATCAACCGATGGAAAGAGATGATTCTGGAATGGTAGCTCCCTCTAACATTTTTCACCAACCTATTGCAAGTGGTTTCGTGGATTTTTCTAAAGTGAGTTTACTTCACATTTTGCTAGCCAATGTAGTAACACGTTAAGTAGTGTATGCTTTTTTGTTTTCATGACTGCTAGATCGTCTCAATTTTTTTTTAATTACTCAATTAATTTATTTATTTTGGTGCTGGGGATTGAACTCATGACCTTGCACTTGCCAGGAAGGTGCTGTGCTGCTGAGCTATATCCCTGGGCCTTCTACTCAAATTTCTTGAGTGGGTAATGTTGTCTGCAGTAGTTTATCCTCAAACTATCCTAATGATGTCACTACTATCCCAGTAAAACATCTGCGGGATTGTTGAGGTTTTTGTTTTGTAGTCTGCTGCCACATCTTTGAGGGAGACTGCTGCCCCTCTAAAAGGCTGGCTGTGACCGCTCCAATGCCTTCTTGTCTGCGCTGACAGCTTCCTGGTTCCTATAAAGCCAGATTATGGCTGTAAGCATTTGTATAGATTTTCTTTCTTTACTTTTTTGGGGAGTGGAGCGTGGGGATGGGAATAGGGTTTCGCTACATAGCCCACGGTGGCCTCAAACTTGCTATATAAGCCAAGCCTGGCTTCAAACTCATGATCCTGCTGTTTCAGTCATCCAATACTATACTGGGATTCCAGACATGTCCCACTATGCCCTGCTAGATTTATCCTTTCCAAACTAATGTTAGCACAACTAAAATACGAGAAAGTTGATGGTATATATTTTCATCAAATATGGGATTCGTGAGGGCATCATCTTGGATTTTAGTTTTTTTGTTTGGTTATTTTGGCTTTGTTTTTGTTATTTTTGTTTTCTGTGTCTTAAAAAATGTTGCAGATGCAGATAAACATTTTTGGTCTCTCAATACTGTACCATACTGTAGTTAGAAGCTCCTTGGAGTTCTTTGAATGAAAAGAAATTAGAGCATTCTAAGTGGGTATTAGGGACTGACTTGTGTATAATCAGTTCACAATTAAGCCTTTTTTCTTATCTTTAAGGGCCTGCCAATTTCCATGTATGGAGGCACCATAATACCATCTCATCCTCAGCTTGCTGATGTTCCAGCAGGCCCACTGTTTAATGGACTTCACGGCACAGATCCTGGTTGGAATCCTATGATAAAAGTTATCCAAAATTCAACTGAATGCACTGATGCCCAGCAGGTAAAATGGGCTAATACTCTCTCGCTTTTCAAACTTGTCATGTCACTCTTTTAATTCTGTGGGTAGTACCAAAAGTCATGACTGACTACCTTGATCTGAATTAATAGCAAGATGATGATACTAAACATTTTATTTTATGTATGTGTATTCTTCCTAGGCAAAAACAGTGAATTGCCATTGCATTTATATATTCATTTTGTAAATGTCTAAAGATTCCTAATTAGAAATTCCAATTTTTCCTCCCCCTTTTCAGATTTGGCCTGGCACGTGGGCACCTCATATTGGAAACATGCATCTCAAATATGTCAACTAAACAGTTAGAAGGTTTTACTCTTTAGCCTTGTTTGAGAAACCTATGACCTTGGAAGAACCCTGGGGATTTTTTTTTTAATGTGCCTAATTAAGAAATTTTCTCTGAGGCTTTAGCAATGGAAATTTGATTGCCCATTGTATAAGAACAAATTGATTTCCTATCCACCTGATTATGTTCTCTGGTTAGTTTAGCCATTTCTCAACTTAAGATCAGATGAACTTAGTGCTTTTGGCTAAACATACCGAATGCTACTTGTATGCAGAAGAGAATTAGATGATTACATGTTTCAGCCTTTTAGGGTGGTAAATACATGTATAATTGTTTACATACTTAAAAGAAAAAAATTGAGTAAATTTCTTGTCATATAGTGGCTCTACTTAATGTAGCCTGTATTAATGTGAAATATTTACCAGAATATTCAATAAAAAGATGAACAGTATTTAGAAGTGGGGTGTGATCCTTTCAGTGGTTATGCAGGTACTACCCAATCCACAATCATACTGATTCAGATTGTTAATGCCACATTTGTAACGTGCTTCTCACATTTTACACTTTTTTACACTTTAGAGCCCATTCTTATACTGCCTTGAAAAAGTACTTTTGTAAAATTTTATTTATTCTATGTTAATATTCCTCGTTTCTTTCTTGTCTTCTCATTTTATACACTGGAAACTCTAAGCCTTGGTGATTGTCTTATCTGACTGTAGCAGATGCTACCATTAGATTTCACTCCTATGAGTCATGAGTTGTTTATAAGGACTTTTGGGTTGGGGATATAGTTTAGTGACAGAAGACTTGCCTAGTATGTGTAAGGCCTGGTTCAATCCCAAGTTCTGCAATGGGGAAAAAAGAGAAAAAAAAAGAAAGAGGGAAAAAAAAAAAAAAACCTTTTGGATTTAAATCAGTGAATACTGGATAAATTTAAGAACACTAAAATTACGAACTTCAGGTTCTTTTTGTGCTTCCTTTTTTAATATCTAAAAGATGTATTTAGTTAAAGGCATTTTAAATTTTGAATTGGGACATAAGAAGGGCATGACTCCTATTTCTCTGTTATATTGTTGAATCTTCTTAGTAATGTTTATAAATATATGACTAATTCTGGGCTTAGTTCCATGGTCCCAAGTATGAAAAGCCAATATGTTTAACAAACTAACCACAGGAACACTGGAATGGGTTGGCTAAACAAAGACTATGCCAAGAAGCTGATGCAATAGAGAAGGAAAAACTACCCCCCTGAAAGTATAGTCATCAACCTGTTTGGATTTTAATATAGTTGAATTTCCTGGTCTTATGTATAGACAGTGTTAAAGAAGAAAATAAAAGATTTGAGGCTGACAGAAGGATACAAAAATAAATAATAACAAGGATACAAAAATAAATAATAAATAAATAAATAGAAACAGAACTATACAAGCGGTGGCAGTTCTCTACCCTCACTCCAACAAGAATTTTTAATTTTTAATCTTCTCTGTTCAAGTTCTAAAGCAAGCACCAGATCAGACATATTTGTTCTCTGTTAACATAAACATTCCCTAAACTAATTTCTTATTTTCTATTTTCAATGGGTTTGGGAAGTATCACTGGTGTTGAATTTGTAGTGATCAAGAACCACATTAAATGTTTTCAAGAGGCTTCCTTGACCCTTGGGAGGAATAAAGACCCTTTGGATCACTACATGTCTATATTTTCACTTACATTTAACAAAAATAATCACTTAAAACTAGTGAAGCGAATGAAACTATCCTTGAAATATACACTAGTGAGTGATAACATTAAGCAAAATCACTCGGAGGGACAAAAGGGTAAGTATTGTTGTAGCGTAACTATCTGTAATACGTTTGAATTGTCTGAAGGAATCCTTAAAGCTATATTCTGTACCTGGAGGATAACAGAGCAAGAAATTTGTTTCTCAGATCAGGAAAAAAGGAGGAGAAACCCCTAGAAGACTTAGGCAGAAAGCGGAGTTACGCAGTGAAATAAGTTCTTTAGGGTGCCCTCCTCCCTTCCCGCTTACGCGCACCACCTTCCTTTCTTTCTGTTTGGATCCTGGTAGCCTACTCCCAATCCCATTTTGCCTGCTATAATCTCTTCTTCCTCTGCCTGCCTCTTCCTGGCATTACTTTACTGCTATTTTACCAACCTGAACATTGGATAAAACCTAGCTCAGGTAAGAACTTAATTACTTTCAAAATATACAGGGGTTTTTGGGGTGAGGGAGGCAGAATGGGTATAGCAGAATAAGAGTCAGAAGCCTAAACTTTATTTTCATTTCTTCCACTTGAAGCTGTATGATTTTAGGCAAGTCATTCTATCCTTCTGGGATTCACTTAAAAGAGTTTTCTAGTTCTAACACAGATTTTCTTCTTTTTCCTTATGAATGAGCATATATGGTATAGTACTAGAATCCATTAGATTGTTTACAGTGCTATGGTTTGGTTCTGATGTGGATTCAGTAGCCTGCTATTTTGAAAACCGGAACTGATTTTGAGATTTTAGTGGAGGCAGAAGAAAACCTTGTACATCTGTAGTGAGCCCTCAAGTCATTAACCATCCTGCCAAGGCACAGGTCAGACCCCCTGAGAATAAGAGTCCTTTAAGGAATAAAACTATCATCAAGTTTTCTGGATCCACTGATTCAGGGAGTCCTCAATGTAATAAAATTCCACCAATAAAATTACTGATATTTTAAGATGCTTTAAACCTGTTGTGGCTACAGTGTGCTGACTTGCCCTTTTATAGGCCAGTCTGCTTTCTTCAGTCCCTGGTCTCAAAGGGGAAATCCCATCACCCCAGCTAACCAGACCGAAGAAAAGAGCTGGACAACCAATGGTGGCTTCTCCTAACCAAAGGTAAGAAATCTCAGGACTTGAAACTATGGTTTCAATCTGCTTGTGTAGATTCTGGCCAAATCCTTCTAACTCCCAGCCTCATGCACAAAGAGACCCTCTTTAGTTTGAATTATCTTGCGTAGGGGAAAAACAGGTCCTATGATAGTTTCAAGCCAAATAGAGAATACTTGGTGTGCATGGTTCTGTCCAACTGTTGGAAGGCCTTTGAACCGCATTGTCAACCCAGGAAGAGGCAAACTAGAGGAAGACCGCTTCTGAACTTCTCGTCCTCTGACTAGTGCAAAGCACTTCTATCAAGAAGTATGGTTGGTCATATGGCTTCCCAGTGAACCCTGTCCTAGGCTCTGATAACACTACCGTATTTTCTATTCACCCTTAATGATTTGTTATTTGCCAAGAGGCAGATAGCTTCGCCTTCACCCTCCTGTAGGAAATGAATGAGACAAAAAGGTATATTAAGTGTCAAAATCCTCAGTGTGCTAAGAGCACTTCCAATAGAGGACATAGGCCTGGGCTTTGAGGCCTATTTTGGAAAAAGAGCATAAATCAGATAATCAGACTGAAAATCTACCTTGTGGTTCCTTTTTACTTGTTTTATCTTGATGGTTTATGAATCCAAAACAATTTGCCTGGTAGCAGAGATGAAGCAAGGCTATGTATAGATGTATTTTTTTAAGCTTTTATATCTAATGGGATTTTAGTGTTATTCTGAGCTAAACTTATTCCTTCATCTACGTTGCATGGATGATGAATCTGGCTTTCTCTCTCAAATACTTATTTTCATGTTCCTTGGCCCTTACTCTATTATCTCCAAAAAAGTTTGCTGCAAGCAATATTCATTATAGTAGTAACAGCAGTAACTGCTACTGTTGTTTTGTAGTAGAGACTCATAAAAGGCAGGCTTTACTCCCACATGGATCCTTCTTGAAAACCTCTTATTTCTGTTTCTAACTATTCTTTCTGGGTCTATTTTAGCAAATCCTTAACTTCAGTAAATATTAATGTGCTCAAGTCTCTCTTCCACTGTACCTTCTTCCCAGGTAATCTCATCTCATACTCTTGGATTTTATTCCATTCAAATCTACCCCAGAGTTTTTCCCCTGAGTTTCATTTAGGCCAGTATTATCTAGTTCCCTACTGTACGCATCTGGGCATTCCACACCCATTATTCAGTCCCCATTATGATAATCCCTCTTCTTGCCCTCCCTATTTCCCACATTTCCCAAATTTTTGTGGTACTGTGAACCAGTAAAGGCAAGCACTTTATCACTAAGCTATGCCTCAAGCCCTATATTAATGTTGTAACTACAAAGATTCTCAGGGAAAAAGATTGGGAATTCCTAGGACAGTGATGGCAAAATTAAAGCTTTAAATGATAACAAACACTCTGCTGCGGCATGGATGTCACAGGTTTGCCACTACAGCCCTTTAATAAATCACTTTGCTATTTACCTCTGTGTATCTGATTCATCCTGTTATCTACATTCCTGTTGCCCCTGTGTTTTTCTCATATCCCCAACTCTCCACCTCATCAGACTACTTCCTTGCTTTGCTTAAAGGTAACAATATCAGAGGACTCTCCGCTTCCAGTCCTTACCCTCCAGCATGTTAATACACTTCAGTTAGGCCCACACCACTTTGTAAGAGGTTTAAATACCTTTTTCGGAACAATAAAATATACATACCATTGCTATCTAAAATGTGATTCTGAGGACCTGTGGCATCTGCTACCAGAGATTGTATTTAAAAATCCTGAATCTCAGCTGGGTGCAGGGGAGAATGCTGTAATCTGGGAAGACTGAGGCAGGAGATCAGGCCAACCTGAATTACATAGTGAGACATGTTTCAATAAAACCAAAAACAAAATCATGACTTTCACCCCAGACCTGTATCAGAATTATCATTTAAAGAGATTGCTAGGAAATTTATGTGCACATTAAAATTTGAGAAGCAGTAATTCATAAAACACAGTTTTTTGCTTAAAAGATCAAGAAAATCAGAACAAAGAGAAAACCTGACAAAGCCAGTGCGCTGAGGTTATATTGACAATGAATGCACACATGCAGGTGGTGTATATTTAATTTGGATATGGGAGGGGGCTGCTGGTTTTGAGGAATCCACAAAGGACCACTGGGTGAAATAAAGATTTTCAGTGGGGTACTACGTAGTTAATTCTTTCTCTAGTCTATCATGTCACTTTGCCTACATTCCCCCCCCCCAAGCAATAGTTTTTGACCTTCCTTTCTATAAAAGACCAAGTCTCCTCACCAATCCTGTACTGCTTTAATTTGCCTTGGTAGATCAAAGGGCAGCCCTCCTCACTCATGGTGCTTCAATCAGCTGCAGCTTCCCCTGTCCCTCTGCTTTTAGTCATCCTTTAATTCAAGTACCACCTTTTTTTGTACTCTGTGACCTTCCAGCTATGCTTAAGGTCATCAAAATACTTTTCATAATGTATTGCAACTCTGTTTTTTGAGGTGCTCAGAAGTGATGGGGATAGAACACAGAATCTGGCACATGCTAGACAAGTGCTCTACCACTGAGCTATACTCCGAGGCCCAGTTGTTTAGAGGAGGCAGCCTATCTCTGCTGAAGGATCCAGTCTCTGGAATCTCAGCTTTTTCTCCTGCAAGGTGTGGGACTCTGAAGCAGAGACTTACCTCTATCGGTTTATTTGCTTCGTTGTCAACTGATAATGCTTAAGTGTACCAAACTGTTGAAGGAATGTGTGAATTAATATAGCGCAGCAAGGTCGGCTTATCCCGGGACCAACGTGCAAACAGTAATCAGTTGAGCTGTTATAGCCATCAGAGGCAGCGGTCAGGTGTCGGCCCAGGAAGAACTGAAGGCCGGTGCAGTGCCTGGCACTTTTTTTCATGCTCTTCCGTAGACCTGGGGCTTACTTGCTAGTAGGCGGGGCTGCCCTATTGAGTGACGGCGGTTGACCCGCCCCGGGCGTGACGTCATTGTCATAGTGTTGTTGCCTTCTGCTGCACGTGGTCGGTTGAGTAGCCTGAGACTCTGGTAAAGCAGCGCTCCACGACTGAAGCAGCTGTCGGTTACCTTCCTGCTCCTCTCGCTTGCAATGTCCACGTCCACGAGCTGCCCCATTCCTAGCGGCCGGGACCCGCTGCCAGACTGTTACTGCACTACGCCTGGAGGCACGCTGTACGCCACGACCCCAGGAGGTCAGCGGGCGGGGCCAGGGTCAGCGGAGTACTGGCGAGAGTGCCGGTGTGCTGTTACTAGTCGGGGTGGCGAGTTGTGGGTCTTGGACTAGTTCGGAGGCTGCTGTGGAGCTTGTAGCTTTGGGGAGGATGTCCAAAGCCTAAAACAGTTCCCAAAAACCTGAAAGTGGTACAACAGTGCCTTGAGTCTATCTTCTGGGTGACTAGGCTATAATTCCTTACTGTGGCTTGGGTTCTGGACGCCTTGCAAACGCTTGTTCCTCCTCCTGTATTGTCTTGGGAGTAGGAGCTTTGGCCTGAACGAGCCCTCAAAAGCCCAAGGTCTTGTGAAGAAGCCATTTGAGCAGTTGAGGGAAGGGAAAATGGGCTTTCGGTGTGTGTGGCCGCCCCGTGGCTATTTGGTTGGGCCAGCAGCCTAGAATCATGAGCTGCTGGGCTCGCGACCCGGGTTCCTGCCACGTGGGTGGGGAGGAGGTGCGCTTTGAGGTCACCAGGCTGGCCAAGTTCCTCTTGGGCTAGGCTGAGGCTTATAGGACTTGGGAGGGGTTAGAATTAGAACAGTGTGTCCCAGTGTTTCACAAGGTAAGCAGGGGCATGGCTTCTCCCTGCAGGAGATAAGAGCCTAGCTGGCAACACTGCACGAAACGCCTCACAACTATTTGACTTTCTGATCTGAGGCTGGAAGCAAGGCCTTGTGACCCAAAGCAAGGAAGCTCCAGAGCATTAGAGGTGCAGCCTTAAATACCTGAGCTGAGTTTAGTGCTCCTGTAAGAAACAAGACCTGAAACTGCCTGAACTAGCTACAATGTCCCACTTGCTTTATGGTGCTTAGATACCTAGTTACACCTGGAATTCTGTCAGTGCTGTATAGGCTTGTAAGATTCTTGTTAAGATCCTGGCTGGGCTGCAAAGCAAGTGTCTTTTGAAACACAGGTCAATGTGATGTAACCTGCCAGCCCCTAAAAGGCTCTGTCTAGGACCCTGGTCACCTGTATATCCTATTTCCTGACCCTTACATAAGCCCCTACCACTCAACAGGCACCAGGATCATCTACGACAGAAAGTTCCTGCTGGAATGCAAGAACTCACCCATTGCTCGGACACCCCCCTGCTGCCTTCCTCAGATTCCCGGTGTAACAATTCCAACTGTTCCACCCTCCAAGCTGGAGTTGCTGAAGGAACAGAAGGAGACAGAGCAAGAGATACCCGGTAAGGAAAGCCATAACTAAAATTAAGAAATGCCTAGCCCTTGGGTTTAAACGTCCTTGTGGAATGGGAGCTCCATTGCAGGAGTTTCTGCACAGATACTGTGCTTGCAGTCCTTCAGTCCAGCAACTAGTTTTACCTTTTCTTTCTCCAGATGATGCACAGTTTGAAATGGACATCTAACTCTGTACAGATGACCCCGTGAATGGAGTTATCCATAGAGGGATCTCTCATGCTGCTGCTGCTGCCACCACCTCTTCCTAGGGTATTCAAAAGCCAGCTTGCCTCATCTAATAGGGAAAGGGTGACTTGGTTCTGGGCCTCCTTTAGTTCTGAGGCAGCTAGACCAGGGATAGGAGCAGGCAACTTGCCAGGCCCTTAGCTCTCTTTGGTCTATAGATACTCATCCCAACCTCCAGTCCTCCGTGCTCAGAGCTGGGACTGGGGGAGAGAGTGTGTCACTTTTGGGCTGCTTAGTAAACATTCAAAGAAATGTCTTGGCTCCATTGTTCTCAATACTGATCTCACTTCAGCCACAAAGCTGAGGGCCCCAGCAGTGCTAGTTAATAGGCCCCAGATCTGTTCACAGTTCCCACTGGGATCACTTTCAGCAGCAGTTACACCCTAAGGCAAGCTACAGGAATTGCCAAACCCTAAACATCAACAACCTGCACTTCTAGTTATTGTTCCAGTCTTCTAAGGAAGCAGCCTTCCTGGCATTAGGCCTCCCTGTGGCCGCACTTCTTTACATTCTTAAGCAGGACTCTATACATTCTTAAGCAGGAGAGGCATCCCTAGCCTATGGAACTCTGACTTTCCCCTTTTCTGCCTTTGCAGTAGGTGCCAATTCCCATTCCAACACTGAAAAGCCTGTACCCTCCCTTCTCACAGCATATCTACCACGACAACCCCCTCTTGCCAAGCCATAGTCACAGAGTTGTGACATTAGTGCTCACACTGGCACTTAAAATTAGCAGCTTGCTTGGTGAGTCAGTTATGATTCCAATTGAAATAATCTGGTATTTTTCTCTTTCAATTTATACAGCAGGCACCAGGCATGGTAGTACATGTCTGTAACCCCAGTACTTGGGAGGCTGAGGCAGGAGGATAACTGCAACTGTGAGGCCAACCTGGGCTACATAGTGAGTTCAAGGCCAGCCTGAACTGTACAGTGAAATCCTATCTTAAAAAAACTTATACAGCAGATATTTCACTCTTAATTTTACTTTCTAGCATCTGTATACATCAAAGATGATACAGTACAAAAAGGAGTCTTGGCTAAGTATAGTGGCATATGCCTGTAATCCCAGTACGAAGGAGGCTGATGCAGGAGAATCATTGACTTTAAGGCCTGCCTGAATTACATAGTGAGACTGTCTTCAAAGACAAAACAAAAATCAAACAGGAGCTGGGGATTTAGCTCAGTGGCTTAAGCGCTAGCCTGGTAAGTGCAAGGTTGTGAGTTTGATCCTGGTACAAAAAAAAATCAAACAGAAGTACTTTTCTTCAGGGCAAAATCTCCCTGTGCTGTCTCAGTTTGTTCTCATGTTGAGATGAAATCATCTAAAGATAGGGGTGTTCCACATAGCAACAAATATGCTCTTCAGTTTAATTTTGGGAAAAGTTGCCAATGGCAGTCTGGCCAAGCACAGCAAGGCTTACAATGAATGGAGGCGGGAGTACAGAAAACCAGAGTATGGGACCATTAGCATCAGAAGGCACCAGTTTCCTGCCCACTGCCCACCACCAAGATGGTTTTTTATTAAAATACACATGTTATAGTTACAAGTGACCCCTCTGCAGCCCAGACCCAATGGGATAGTGTCTCTGGTAGTAAAAGGGAGCCAACTGAGAGAAGACCTCTCTCACCAAGGCCTAGCAGATTGTGTGAGTCTGGGGAATCTCCAGGATTATTGAGCCTCCTGAAAGCCTGGTATGGTCTGGATCTCAGCTGCTGCTTCAGATTTCTCTTCATTTGTCTCTTCCACTGAAGATAGACTCCTTTTTTCTGCAATTAATCGTTTAACTCCCACCATCCACTGACTGACCTCAGTCACGTGGTCAACCATGAGTGAGCGATGGATATCATCTGCTGCATCCCACCGATGATTTAAAAGCTCTGAGGAGAGAGAACGTGAGCAACCAGACTGGGATAAAAGAGGCAGCAGCTTCCATGCCTCTCCTCCCAGTAAGTTACAGTTGCAGTACCTGTTCAGCTCAGCCAACTATGGCGGCACAAGGGACATCCAGTATATTAAGCAACCCACCCATACCTTGCACCAGTATCGCCATCCTCTTCTTTACAGGAATTGACAACTTTCCTCCTGCCCATTGTTCCTGAAGCAGGGCCAGGCGTCGGCTGATGTCATCACATACCTGTTTCTGAGAGACAGAAGCCCCTTCACTCAGTGCTGCCGGCCCAGCAGAGAGATGGAAAGTCAGCACCTTTTAGGAAGCACCTACTTTCTCAGGCCTAGACTTCTATGCTAGAGTTCTGATTCTTTACGTAAAAGTTAGAAGTCCCCACTGAAAACCTGATGAAGTTTATGGATCTCCTCCCAAGAAAAAATGCAGATATGGCTAGAATTTTTAAATCTCAGAGACTTCTTAGAAGATTATCATGCTATTTCACAGATAAGAAAACAAGAATCAAAAAGGTAAGCCAGGTATATAGCTCAGCGGCATAAGTGCCTGCCTGGCAAGTGTGAGGTCATGAGTTCTATCCCTGGTACAAAAAAAAAATCAGAAAGGTAAAATTATCACGTTACTTCCCCTTTCCTTGATCTCCTGTTTCCAGAGAGCTTAGAAAACACTAGGAAGGTAGGTTACTCTTTCTCTAACTGAGCGCAACATAAATTCTCTGAGCCCAGTTGGAATTGTGTGCTCTGAATGACTTGGAGATACAAAAAATTAGCTGCTATTTTTACTAATGAGAGCCGAATTCTGTTCTTCCATAAGCCATTATGACTGAGAAGTTCTGTGAACTCTCTTTAAATCTTGTTTTCATTTTCCTGGGTAAACCTTAACAGATTCTGAAGGGGCCTATAACTGTTAAACAATTAGGAGCCATTGCCCAGAAGGTCTTCCTTGGGCAGACACAGCTGCATTTGGCTGTGGATAGGATTCTTTTCCACCCTTGGAGTGCCAGGGCTTACCCTTGTATGGCCACGGCAGTCCTCCAAAGCTTGTTCCAAAGGTCTCAACACATCCTCTATCAAAGCCTCAGATTCAATGTCTGGGAAGCCCATGGGTTCCACACTGGAGGCAGGGCAGCTCCCCACAGGCGGGAGCCGGGGAGCCTTACTTGAAGGAAGTGGAGGCCCCATTGGAGGGGGCCCAGAGGTCTCTGAGGTAGCAACTGAAAAGGTAAAGCAGAATCAAGCGACATGGCTTAATAGATAAGAAACTATTCTAAACTCACTTCTAAGAAAGTCGATGAGACAACTCATTCAGAAATGTGTATAAAAGCTGGGTACGATGATACCGACCTATAATTCCAACTATTTAAGAGGCTGAGGAATGAAATAAATGGTGATCACAAGTTCAAGGAGAGCCTGGGCAACTTGGCAAGACGGACCCTGGACCCCCTCAAAAAAATAGAAAGCCTAGGGATACAGCTAGGTGGTAAAGTGTTTTTCTAGCATATAAAAAGTTCTAGGTTTAACTTCCCAGGACTAGGTGGGGGAAATCTAAGTATAGTAGCACAAATTTGTAGTCCCAGTATTCTAGAAGGATCACAAATTTGAATCCAGTCTGGGCAACCTAGTGAGACCCAGTCACACACTAAAAAAAAGGGCTGAGTGTGAAGACACTAGGCTTAAGCCCAAGTACTACAAAAGAAAAAAATTATATAAAGTCCCTATTAAATAGTTTGCCATGTACCAAGACTGGTTTATTTACTGACCTCAGGAATTTATGATCTAGTTGGAAAGGGGGAAAAAAAATACCACGAGAAAATTACCAAATTATACACTACAGAGTATGTGATAAAGAGGAATATAGGGACCTATATCAACTATTCAAGGAAAGCTTGGTAAGCTTACCTCAGTTCTGTGATCTATGATCACCAAGTTACTTCTAACCTCTAAACTTGGGTTCCTCTAAGGTAAATGGAGTATTATACCTAGTTATGACATTCACAAGATTATAGTAACTATTATGAATATAGGTGCAGCTGATAGATACTGTGTTGCAAAAAATACTCAAAAGTTTGCAGTTTTTATTGAGAAGTAAGGAATATAATAAATGCAGCTATGAAGAGATTAAAGAAGTAGTACTATGTAGAGCTAAGAGCAATGCTCAAAAGGCATGAACAGTCTTGTTGAAGGGGAGAAACAAGGTCTGTGGCTGGAAATTATCAGCACTGAAGAAAGTAATATGAGCTGTTACTGGAGAGATTAATGACAGAATCCTGATACTGAGTTGTCTGGTCCTAAACTAAACAGTCCTGAGAAGCCACCACAGCTTTATAAAAGCAAGGAGTAATGTGGCCAGACTTGCTTAGTAAGATGGATGCTCTGAGAAAAACTGATTAACAGGTGAAGAATGGAGACTGGGATTTGGCTCAATGGTAGAGTTCTTTCCTTGCACAAGGCCCTGGGTTTGATCCCCAGCATCACACACACACACAACACAACACACACAGAGGCAGGCACAGCAGACAGTTAATGGGAATGCCGACAT
Organism: Cavia porcellus; assembly: GCF_034190915.1. Lineage (NCBI taxonomy): Eukaryota > Metazoa > Chordata > Mammalia > Rodentia > Caviidae > Cavia > Cavia porcellus. The sequence goes on from NW_026947504.1 coordinate 7,874,264, forward strand.
AGAGTAAGATGAAGGAGGATTGGAAATGGAGTTGTCTGGAATGCTATGTAGGAGGAGGTGTAGTACCCAGGACATGGTGGTTGGGAGTGAGGAAGAGGAGTCTAGATGACTTAGTTCCTGATTTCAGTGCCTGAGAAAGACTAGAAGAGGAAAGGCAAGAACTTTTAGGCATCATCATCTACAAGGATTAATTAATGCATCTAATAATTTAGCCTCTGGGCTACGGACCACTGTTAATCCATGATCATTCTGTCCCATCTGTTCATTCCCCTTTGTTTTGCTCACAGCACTATATCCTGCTTTCCAGCTTTCCAGCTCAACTATTCAGATATTGTGGGGAATTAAAAATTGGTCCCTTATAAATATTTTCTCTCTGAGACAGGCTCTTGCAGTGTAGTTCAGGCTGGTCATGGACAATAGCCTGGTCTAGCTTCAAACTTGTTGTGATGTCCTGCCTAATATCCAAAGTGCTGGGATTACAGGCTTGTACCACAACAGCTCCCTTATAAAACTCTCTTCCTCCCTCCTTCCTCCATTCTAATGCTAAAACCAGTGCTTGTATTTATGAGGAGAAACAGAACCATGCTGTTACACTAATTTAATACTTTCCATGGCCACAGATTTTAAAAGGTGCGCAACACTGCTTCATCTTCCCAGCCTTCAAAATTATTTTTTCATCTTTTGCCTTTCTCTACAGTCTTTACACATCTGACACTGCCTCATTTTTCATTGAGAAAATACTGGTCATCAAACAGGAACTCTCTCATCTTCCCTCCACTGGTTCTACTAACCCACCTACATGCATCTGTAGCTACTTTCTTCCTCCTGTATTAGATGAAAAGTTCCTGCTGCTATCAAAACCATCTCACCAGCTGTAGTCTGCAAGCCAGCCTCTCATATCTTTAGACCTCCCTCCTGCCATTATCCCTTTTCTCCTGCATCATCAATTTTGGTTCTACTGAATTACTCATCAACATATAAACATGCTGTAGTATACACAGTACTGCCCAAAATAATACTCTTACTTCACATTCTTTCATATACTCTACTTAACATAATTTCTTGATTGAACTGTCTATAATTACTCTGGTTTTTTTCATATTATCTTCAGGCCATTGCAGCTGAGTTTGGTTTTACCAAATCCAGAGACCGCTCTTGTTAAGGTCACCTTAACAATTGCAGTGTTTACCAGATTTAATGGTCCCTTAATCTTGCTTGACCTCCCAGCAGCATTCTTCACTTCTGAGTTATTTTTACTCTCTCATGTTCTTCTCTGGCTACTTTTCAGTCTTCTGTGTTGATTCCTTCCCTCGATAACCTTGAAATGCTGGAAAGGCGTAGGACTTGTCTTGGATCCCCATTACGCCTCTATCCACACTTTATGTAACCTTATTCAAGCCTGTGACATCAAATATCCATATGCATGTGGCTATTTTTCTAACTCTGGCCTAGACTTCTCCCAAAGATAGCCTTAACATGATCCAAACCATAAGCCTCTTTCCTTTCCCTAAAAAAAAAAAAAAAAAAAAAAAAAAAAAACTGTCCCGCAATCTTTTATCAGAAAAAAATGAAATACTGACTACTCCTCTATCATTCCTTTCTCCACAACATATCCATCGTCCAATCCCTACCACTCCTATAACTACTATCCTTGTGAAATCATTAAACCTTGCCATATTAACACAATAATTTCTTGATTTATCTTTCCATTTCTTCACAAAAAATCTTGTTTTTCCCCAAATGCTGGGAATCAGACACATGTCCTTATACAGAGTAATAGAGAAAGGGCCCTACTACTAAACTACATCCTGCTTCTCACTGGGATTTTTCAAAGATGTAAATCTCCAGTTTAAACTGGGGAGATTTTGCTTCAGGGGCTGCTTGGACACTTCTGGGTAGGTGCTACTAAGTAGAGGTCAGGGTTTCTGCTCAAGAGCCTACACAATACAGACAGTCCCCCAAACAGTAATAATCTAGACCAACATAACAGCAGAGTTACGTTAAAGTTAAAAACTATGCCCTATATCAGTGAAGGTGAACCTCTTACAGCTTTCAGAAGTGATACAGTCTGCTGCAGCACATACCCGTAGGTTTGCCACCATTACCCTGTATCATTCCTCTGCAGAGGAAAAGGGTAGAGGGAGGCTGAAAGAATGAAACCTGAGGACTTCAGCTCACTTACTGTTCTGGGAAATTCAGGGGGGCGGGGCACAGCCTTTAACTTTTCAGTGCCTTCCAACTCTATCCTGGCAAAATTTATTACACTGAGCCATTCTATTCCACCAGTCTCTGAACTGACCAAACGTCTTCTGAGGGCCTTGGGCTAGCTGTTTCTTATCCCTCAAATACTCCTGAGTCCGACTGAGGGTGGTTTCTGAACCTCGGATCTTGGCATTGAATTACATATATCTCCAGCATATATATATATATATATATATATATATATATATATATATATTTTTTTTTTTTTTTTTTTTTTTTTTGTATCTGACTGTTGTTAAACCACCATGTAGCCCAGGCTGACTTCAAACTCACAGCAATCCTCCTAAGACTCCCAGAATCCTAGGGTTACAGGCTAGCACCACCACTGCCCCAGCCCTTTTTAAATTTTTTATTTTTAAATAGGATTTCAGAGTCATTCTGTTACCCAGGCTAGACTCAAACTTGTGTTCCTCCTGCCTCAGCCTTCTCTGAGTGCTGGGATGTTGCATGGCTGATTTCATCATGCAGATGTCAAATGTCAGCCTCTTAGCTCATTTAGTTACCTAGTAACACATCACCCGGTTTTCTCTTCAAGTCCTTACCAATTTATCTATTACCAGTTTATTCTTCAGCACTACAGTATAGACTTCATGAAAACACAGCCTATTTGTCTTTCCTACAGTTTCGTTTGCCCTCTTAATGAGTGCTTAGTAAAAAATACTGATTGAATGAACGAATGACACGTTAAGTATGAGGTGCTTATTATAATACCCAAGTGAAGGCATAAAAATAAACACATGAGATTCTGAGAAGAGGTCTACATTAGATAAAAAATTTTAAGTAGGGCCAGCAATTTACTCAGTGGCATTAGCATCTGCTTGGCAAGAGCGAGGTTATGAGTTCGAGGCCCGGTGCCCAAAAAAAAAAAAAAAAAAAAAAAAAGGAAAGAAAGAGAAAAAAAAGTAATGTAAACATAATTCGGGATAGTCTCGCAGAGATCACATAGGATGAAAACATAGGGTACTTTTTTAATCAAAATTTCACTTACTGACTTGCGTAGCAGAAGGGAAACTCGGAAAAGCTCCTAGGGTCCCAACCTCTTTATGGAGCCGTGGGAGGAGTAAAACGCCCAGGGGATAAGCTGACCCTGGAACCGCCTTATCCTCCGCGGGCCTCCGCGCACAGGGACCCCACGCACCTCTAGGGGATCCATCCTGGGGGGCGGCGACCCTCTTAGTGAGCGGCGAGCGCTTGGGTCCGCCAGTCTGGGTCTGCAGCCCGTAAGAGAACTGCGGCGGATCGTTCCAGCCGCGCGCCTTGTTGCCTGCAGAGACGAGGGGAAATGTAAAGCGAGACCCGGACTCCGCCGCCCAAGGTTATACTGGGGCTCAGGGAGACAAACTGCGCGCCCCCACCCCGACAGCCGCGCTCTGGCCGAGCTCTCACCCGGCTTCACGTAAAGCTCCGCCATCTCCACTTCCGCACCGCCAGCGGGGCAGCGTGTCACTTCCGGGGCGGCCGCTCTGCTGCCGGCCGCTCGGCCGGCGGTTGTGGGCCCTTGAGATTGGCCAGTGCTTCGCACCAGCCGCTGTCAGCAAGACTGTGCACCACTTTCCTATGGGCTAGGTATCTCCTTCAGCTAATAGTCCATGGGGTCATGGTCACAAGGCACCAAGCGAGTATGTTTTTCCAAGGATCTCGTGCACCTAAAGCCCTAGCCCTATCTCAGGCTCCAATCACATTTGTCCTAAAGGGCAAATTCAAGCCAAAAAGCTGGTCCGTGTATGTTTCTCTGTGATCTAGTAAACCCCGGTTTCTGGAGCCTTACCTCTGTCCACTGTCCCCTAGGCTCGCTAACAAGTTCTCATCTTCCTTCAATACTTAGATGTCAGCTCTTCAGGAAGTCTCCTGTAATGCTTTAGGCCACTGTTAAGTGTCACCCAAGCTCCCACAACCCTTTGAAACTTTCTAGCTGTCCTACATATTTTCTACCTCGTTTGTCTTCTGTTCACCTCTTCAGTAATAGGCCTCTCAAGTACTTTCTCAATGCTTTGCTTAATGCCTCACAGAGACCTTAGAAATGTTGAATAAACGAGGTTAGACTTCCATCACATCCACACTGTCATGTGCCTACAGGCAGCCACTAAAGCCAAACACATCTTTCACATGGGTTGTTCGCCCCCAACCCTATCCCAGGACCAATATACTCACACCTAGTGAGGTCACTGAGGGATTTTTATTTGCACTGATTTGCTATCAAGTGTTGCTGAGGTAGAGCCAACTGCCCAGGGCTGGATGGGGCAAGGAACACAAGGACCCAAGGAAAGGAAAGGGCATCCAGGGGCCTAAGTGGTAGTGTAGGTCCTCTCAGTCATTGATATAAATAATAAATTGGGAAATAAATAATGAGTGGATGAGGAGCAGGAGCAGGAAGATAGGTGAGAGGCTGAGGCCCCTGGGGAATGGAGAGGTATAGAATTGGACATGGATTCAGAGCTTACTTCACCAGCCCGCTAACATCACTTTAGGGCATATGAAGGAGAGAGGGTTTCAGCCTAAAGGCATCAAGAAAAGAGAAGACACCCCGCTTTCGAGGGGCTGCCCCTGCACCCCCAACCCCTCCTTTGAGTAGGGGGAGAGGCAGGGGACCTCCTGGGGAGTCCATGGAGCTGGTCCGCTTGAGTCGAAGGCGGGCACGGGCCTGGGCACCCCAAGCCTTGCCTCGAGCTGCAGAGGCCACAAGACACTTCTGGTACTGAACCTAGGGAGAAGGGGAACATGAGGATCTGGCTACTCTCTACCCCTGGCTTCTCCAAAAGCTTCTGCAGTGCAGAAAGCTGGCCAAGGTTTCTGTCTGATACAAGGCTGACAGTTGGTACATCAGCAGACCCTACAGTATTCCTCGACAGCTTAACACATAAACTACAGAACTTTGCATTTACTAAGCACTTAAGGAGGGTTAGACACTTTGTCCTTTGTACAATAATTTAACTTTATCCAGTTATTTATAAGGTGATATTATCCCCAGTTTGAAAATGGGAGTATTGAGATGCGGAGAAAACAGATTTGCCCAAGGTCACAGCCACAAAATAGTAGACTTGTCACTCAAACCTAGTTCAACAATCAGAACTGATTGTACAGATAAAACAGATAGTTCTATCTGATTGTAGCACATACTCTTTAACTTCATCTACCACTATGCTGCCTCTGTTCCATCTCTCACTAGAATGGACTAGTTCCCTGGCAAAGCAGATATAATAGGCAATACATCTGCCCCAATTATCTCTCATTTGAACTACTCAAATGGGATCCTAAATTACTTCCCTGCCTCTAATCTGTATGTCTTCAAAATCTTTCACACTTTCTCTAGCCTAAGTGGTTGTCCTAATCCACAAACCCGAGTTCACTGTCCTGCTCAAAATCCTTCAATGGCTTCTAATGTCTCAGGACAAAATGAACTTACCACTCTGACTATAAGCTTCTCCATTACCAGGTTTCTGCCTTCTACTCTCATTACATCTTCCCTACACACCACACACACTAGATTCTTTCCGATACACTAATCCACTAACATCTCTCTCACACGGCTGTGCTTGGCATGCTTACCCTACTCCCCTTCACCTGGCTACCTTTCTCTTGGGGCCTTTCAATTTTCTATCACCTCTTACAGGTAGCCTTCCTGACCCTTAAAAGGGCATCTCTTTCATCATCTGGTGGTGTACAACTTCCTGGTGTGTTTCTGCTTTAACCTAAGTGCTCTGTAAAGGCAAAGGCTGTACCTTCTATATTGCTGAATTCCCAGAGTAAAGTATTGTACATATAGTATGTACTCCTATTTGATTAATGAGTAAATGAACTAATTCTTAAGCAGTACATGTTTAAATGATCACAGCTGTCAAGAAATAACTTCATGAGACAATCAGGAAAGATAATGCCAGTCATATAGGCATAGCCCCTCACAACTGCATGTGCATGCTGAAATGTATATATAAACCTTGTCAGAAAACCAGGCATAGCAATTATTATATAAAATGTCCTGGCCTTTAAATATTAGGATATAACCATACTGACTAAAAACTGAATGAGGCCCAAAATACTTGTGGTCTGTAGAGAACCTGCTGATCTTGAGCTCAGTCCCTAGTACAGAGCAGCGGAAAAGCAATACCACCCCTCCCACCCACCTACCCTCACCCCTAACTCACCATACAGGCAGCCTGCACAGCTTCAGAGAGTCCCCCAGCATGGGGCTGGCACCAGAAGGCTGCACATTGGAAGCTCTGACGGCCAAGGTCAGCAATGAGGCCAAATGTGTGTGGGTCACGGCCAACACCAATAAAAGTCACAAGGCGCACAGGGCACTGCCACAGTGGCTCCTCTTCTGCACTGGCTTCTGCCTGCCCACATCATACCTAGTCACTAGTGGTCCAAGCACTGGCTGGACCCACTCTTCCAGCAGCAATGGCTCCCTCAGCATCCCAGATCACCCTCCATAGTCCCCAACTTCATCGTTTTGTGGTACCTGAATAGGATGTGCAGTCATGACAGAGTCAGATACACTGAGCATGGCAGGAACCCAGGTGTTCTGGTCCCCCCGAGCGGTGAGGGTACCAATGGCCTCGTTCAGCACATCCATGCCTGGAAGGACATGCCCACTGTGGTATCTCCCAAAGGTTAAAAAAAAAAGGAGTCTATAAAGAATATCGAGGTCCCTCTTACTGACTTGGGATTTGGAAAGAATGGGAAGAGGATAACAGAGACTGGGCTTAGAATTCTAAATTGGGAAAGCCAGTACATCCAAGGCTGTGTACAGCCATGGGAGGACTCCGACAAATGGTGATTGAGCCCACCTCACCCACCTTCCCCTTGATTTATGTCATCCTGCCCATCCAGCCCCACCCCCACCCCCATTCTCACCCATGGCTTTGGTGACTGGCAGGATCCCCATGTACAATGCCTCATACTTCTGAGCAGCCTGGCTCACCGCATCCAACAGCTCCGCTGAAATATACACACCACTTTGGCCAGGAACTCCCTCAGTTCCCCGTTTCCCCAACCTTCTGAATGGTCCAGACCCAGGCCAGAACTGTTATACTAGAGGAAAGCCAATGGATGCCTCTAATTCAGGGCTTGGAATCCCTTGGCTCAGATCCTTGGGATAAGACATATCTCAAGGAAAGTCTTAAATAACCAGAAAACACCTCTCTCCATCATTCGCATCTTTCCCCAAAGCAGCTACAAGTGCAGCAACTCCCTCCTCACACCTTGTCGAGGAAGGTCTTCAGGGGAGATGGGGTCTGGGGAGCAGCAAGCACCATCACCACTGGTCCCAACTCGTTCTGACAAGATCTAAAACAATGTGGTCAGCATAAGGCCCAGGGGAGGGGGAGGGAGTCAACCACCCCAGAAGCTTCACTCCTAGCTCCATACCCACATTCCCTGCCCCACCCCTGGCCCTTACCTGGGCACAAAGCCCATGTAGAGCACTTGCAATGGCCTTGGCAGGAACATCACAGTGAAATACGTGACACTTGAGCATACAGCTGTCTTTGTCACCCGCCACAAAAGCAAAGTCCCTGGCAGAGGCAGAAATGGGGCTGTAGTAGACTTGGTTAGGGACAGGAACCTATAATGCCTACAAGGGGCTTTTAATGTCAACCTAGGGACAAGGTAAGAATGGGGTAGAGAAGTCAGAGCTGGGGTTCAAGGTACAAGGTTGTCACATACCTGTCACTGTTCCAGAAGCATGTGGGAGCACAGGAGAGAATCAGCCCAGTCTCTCAGCATCTCCCCTATCTGTCCCTGCAGAGGTGGGCCCACCCTCCCCAATCAGGGCCGGACCAGGCAGGGGAGGCAGTGCTGGGTTCATATCAGGATCTGTGTCCAGGGGTTCAAGTACAAGGGATCAGCATCAGTGGGTATCACAGCCTGCAAGGGGAGGGAGAAGCAGCTCTTCCTTGGGGGATACAGAAGTCCTCACCGGCCCTTGGAGCTGCCCACGCCCCATACACGGATGTGCACCAGAGGCTGACAGTGGATCAGACTGTGGTCCAGGGGATTCACCAGACTCATGGCATCTTTCTTTAGAATCATCAGCATGTCCTGGCCCTACCGAGGACAGAAGTTCACCCAGAGATCAGAATAAAGGTGACTGTCATGGAGAATAGGCAGTTCAGGGACAACTATCTCTGCTGGGTCATACACTGAACCCCATGTGGGGCAAAACAACTCACCTCACCCCAAGCACCATCTCGGGGCTGGCTCTGGTTGCGTGTCTGGGCCAGCTGCTGGATACAGTTATTGACTGCAATACTACTTTTCCCTGGTGCCAGGTCTTCTTCAGGTACCTCTACCCAACCCAAAGAGCGGACTGCAAAACACTGACCAGTTGGGGAAAAGGAGAGGAAGGAGTACAGGTGGAACAGGTTGTCAAATGCCCAAGGCTCCACCCATACAAATGGTAGTCCCTCCCTCCACCCCTGATGATCTCTGCTCAGCCCAGCTGCATCCCTCTGGAATTTCCACTGGAATTTCCACTGGAATTTCTCAATGTTCTAGGTCCCCAGTGCCCTGAGCCCCAAATCACTACCTTAGTCCCTGGCTCCAGACTCTGGATATAGGATTCTTCACCATACCAGGTCAGAGAATTACTAGAATAGAGAACACAGCTTGTGATAACCACACTTTCTGTAATAAGGGCAAGAGTGAGGCTCAGGTTACTTAATCAGCACAGGGCTTGGGACATCACCTAAAATATAACTCCACAAATATAAAACCTGAGCAGGGTAGAACACAGGAAATATTAAATTATGTAAATATATGGCCTGACATTTGAGGGAAACTTCAGGACACAGGACCCAGACCCCGGGACATAAAAGCTACAAATGTGTAGCAACATCCAAAACATGGATAAGAGCCCAAAACTTGGATGAGACCCAAAAACACAGGATAGGATATTCCACGGAAACTAAGACAACGGCCAAGTTTAGAATATGAAAGGTCTGGACTACAATATGGAAAAAAGAATGTAGCTAAGAACTTAAAACAAGGGCCAAAAATAAGAATCAAGAATGTAGGACAAAGCCAAAAGCACAAAACAGGGCCCAGAATGAGAGAATCCAGAACCTGAGCTGAAAAACAGAGTGCAGGTCCAGTGATTTGTTGTTTTTTGAGAGGATTTCACTATGCAGTTCACGCTGGCCTTGAACTCACTGTGTAGCCGAGGATAGCCTCAAACTTGTGATCCTCCTGCCTCTGCCTCATAGTGCTGGGATTATAGGCGTGCACCGCCACACCCAGATCAGAGCTGCATTTTTTGAGTGTTATGGAACCTCAAACCTTTCATTTTGCTTGGGCCATTCCTGTTACCTCTGGTCCAGCGAGCTCTCCAGGCTGGAGAAAGATCTTCCTTTGGGGGGTCGCAGTTCCCAAACCCCCTTCTGGCCCTGCAGAGTAGGAGTTAGTCAGTATAGCAGGAGGCCTCGGTCCACACCTGAGCTCAGGTCCCGCTCCTTACACTTCACCTACCGTGCCTGGGTCCTCTGCATCTCCTAGTTCCCAGGCTGGGCGCTGCCACTGGGTGCTACCACTGGGTACATGCCAATAGTAAGTACCTGCAGCATCACGAATCTTCCTCCAGCCAGGGGGCAGGCCTGGCTCCCCCTCCAGACTCTGGTCCCCCCACAAGTCATCTATAGGAACAAGACATTGCAGAGGAGGGGCATATTATTCATGATTTCAGAACACCTCGTTATTATCCTCCCACCATTTCAGAAGTGTAGCCCCTAGGCTAAAACTTTAGGCTCCCCAATCTCAAAGACTGCAAGATCAGGGCTTATTTGTCCCCTTGTCCTCACACGGAGACGAACCCCCTACCCTGTTTTTGAGTCTCCGGAGCTGCAGCCTTTCTCCCGCATCTCCCCTCAACCCCTAGTCCTCCCATAAGGCCCTTCAGTGCACACCGTCGCAGTTAACCAGAATGATGGCCAGCATGTAATCCTTGCCCAGCATTGCCCCGCCGCGTCCCCGCCGGCCAGCACTCTTTGCCCAGCGCGACCTCAGGAGCTGCTGCGCTTGCAAGCCCAGCCTCTCTGCGCCGGAGACCGCCAAGCCAACTGGCGCCGCACAAACACTGGGTAGGACAGTGGCCGGCTCGCGGAAAGGGGCGGGCCTGAGCAGCACCGCCTGCCAAGGTGGGAGGGGTGCCTGGAGCCTCGAGTGGGTGCGTGTTTCCGTGCGTGGGGCTATTGGAGCAGCACAGACGCCAACCAAATCGCTGACACCACCGCGCAGCTATGAGCTCAGCAGCCAGCGGAAAATCAGCAAAGCGAACGTGCACCTCGCGCACTCGCGCACCAGTGAGATCATCGCGGAATCATTTGCGCGCGCACACACACAGCCCAGAAAGCTACAGGAAGGTCACGTGAAACTATCTGCAGGGGGGTGGGGGGGATGAAAGGACAGCTTGTGCTTGGTGGCTAGGAAAATACCCCACCCTTTCCCGAAATGCCCCGGAAGTGCCTTCGCCCTCAGTAAAGATGGCTGCGGCATTTGGCAGGAGGGAGGTGGGTCTGCGCCTGCGCAACAAGTTCGGCGGGGAAGATGGCGGATGACAAGGTGAGTGAATCTGAGTTGAACTTATGTCAGGGTTGGTTTTTACACTTCACGGCCTTTTTAGTTTCAAGGAGGACTTTTTAGTTTGGGAATATGACTCAGGGGTTGGGATACCCCTTAATTTGCCTGGGCTCTATTGACTACTTTGGTGAAGGGTGGCGTGAGGTCTGTTTTAGGTGAGGCGGGCTGTGCAGAGCATTGCTTCCCAGGTGTTCCCTTCTGGCAACCATCACGAGCCCAATTACTAGCGCACACGCAACCATTCACGCTTATCACCTAGAGGCAACATTTCTAGTCCACAGGCACACTCATACCACCTTTATTCAAACACTCCCTTGTTCTTAAGTTCATACTTACATGCGATCAGAATCACTCATTTATTCACACTTCTGCCGAAGGTCATTCCTTGTTACTTCTAATTGCTCCCATTCAGTTCGGGATGGCCTTGGGAATAAAGGGATAAAGCCCTAGCTGAAACAAGGGTACCTGCACTTGTCTAGGGAACTGCTTCAGTCCATTATTCCTGATCTAGAATCCCAGCAAATCACCCACACATTTACTAAGTTCCTTCCAGTCCCTGTATCAGGACCTGGGACGCAGCAGGCAGGATAGTCTGATGGTCATTTGCAGAGAGCTCATAGTTCGTCAGAAGTGCTTTTCTCAGACCTAAGTGAAGGTTTCCTAGCCTAAGTGAAGGTATCTATTACCTTCCCTACACACTACTTGTTGTATGAAACTTCTATAGAGATCATCACAGATTACAGATGCAAATTCCATTTGTTATCCTCTCCTTGGTCCCCATGTGAATTCTGTGCTTTAATGCTTTGTTTCTTTTACTACTGCCATCTCAAAAAGGTTTATAGGAAGATATTTCTCAGACCCACACTCTTCTCAACTCCCAGCCTCATGGAAATGAGCAAGGGCCAGGGCTGGGTCAGTCTGCTTACCAATCCTCTCCTTTGTTCTAGGATTCTCTGCCCAAACTTAAGGACCTGGCATTTCTCAAGAACCAGCTGGAGCGCCTGCAGCAGCGAGTGGAAGATGAAGTCAACACTGGTGTAGGCCAGGTAGGGGCTGTCATGCTACTTGCCTTGTTTCATTGCCCAGCTTGCTTTGAGAATATTGAATAAGAGGTAGCAATTTATTTACCAGATGGGTACTGAGGGCTTGTGCTTAGTCACCCCCAGGAAAATTTCCCTAAGAACATAATACTTGAACTAAAATCTTAAGTAGGGTGTAACCAAGATAGGAATTAGTCAGTGTAGCAGCACGGCAACAATAAACTTTCCATGCAGATGGAACAACATATGCACAGGTAGCATTATAAGCATGACATGGGGGAAAAAGGTCAGTTTGGCTGCAGTGTGAGAAGTGGGGGACCTGACTTCAGGAAATGAGGCTATACTTCCTAGGAGCATCTCTGGCCTTCTTAACAGTAAATTCTAAGGTTGAAACCTTCTCACCCCAGAAATTTTTTTTTTTTTTTTCTTTTTTGAGACAGGGTCTTGCTGTAGTTCAGGCTGGTCTTGAACTCACTGTGTGACCCAGTCTGGCCTTTGCACTTTCACCAGTTCGGCCTCAGCCTCCTGAGTGTTGGGATTACAGGTGTGTGCCACCACACCCAGCATGACTCCAGGATTCTGAGACTGCATTATCAGCTCTCCTCCGAGTTCTTTTTCTCACTCCAGACACTTGAGAAAATCTTGAGTGAAAATGCCACAGCTATCCAGAATGAGGAGGGGCAAGTAATATAATTGCTGAGCCCAGCTTGAGTAGTTCTTGGGTTGAGAAAGGAGAGAGCCTGCCTGAGTTTGTTTCTGTGTCTTCCTCTGCAGGATGGCTCACTCTTGTCCTCCCCATTCCTCAAGGGATTCCTGGCCGGCTATGTGGTGGCCAAACTGAGGGCATCAGCAGTACTGGGTTTTGCGGTGGGTACCTGCACTGGCATCTATGCAGCTCAGGCATATGCTTTGCCCAACGTGGAGAAGACAATAAGGGACTATTTCCGATCACTGCGCAAGGGGCCTGACTAGCTCCAGATCCCATGGAGGAAAAAGGATAAGCAACTGGGTCTTTTGACCACAGACACTCTGTCTGGCTTCCCCAGCTGTCATCTATCTGTCCTCCCACCTTCATCTTTGCTTTTTTCCTGCAGAGGCTGTACAGTGGCTTGTCAGCCTGTACCCTGGATTTCTTCCCTCCCTGGTTCAATGGCACTGACCCCAAGACTATGGTTCATCTGCCTCTTCCTCTTCTAGCCCTAACTGTGGAATGTGCAGCTGACTCTGATCTTCAGTGTTCTCTCTGGCAATGTAGCACAACCCCTTCCTCTTGGGAGCTGGCTGTATAACTTGATTTCTCTCAAATAAGTCCCAATCCTTTTGTCCCTTGCTAGCTAAACAGGCTACTGGGAGTATAATTGGGGCATGAGTGTAGAAGAGGGGGGTGTACCAGGCCTTGGCCGTCATAGGCAGGCCCGTTGGACCCTGATGCTACTCCTGTCCACTGCTATGTATGGTGCCCATGCTCCATTGTTGGCACTGTGCCATGTGAATGGCCGAATACCTTTCCATCCCTCCTCAGCTGTGCTGCTCACTGAGCTGACCAAGTTACTGTTATGCGCCTTGTCCCTCTTGGTGGGATGGCAAGCATGGCCCGCAGGGGGCCCACCCTGGCGTCAAGCTGCTCCTTTTGCACTATCAGCCCTGCTCTATGGCGCCAACAACAACCTCGTGATCTATCTACAACGTTATATGGACCCCAGCACCTACCAGGTACTAAGCAATCTCAAGATTGGAAGCACAGCCCTATTGTACTGCCTCTGCCTCCAGCACCGCCTCTCTGCACGCCAGGGGTTGGCACTATTGCTACTGATGATCGCAGGGACCTGTTATGCAGTCGGTGGCCTTCAAGACTCTGTGAACACTCTTCCAGAGCCCCCTCCAGCAGCTGTTGCCAGCACCATGGCCCTGCATATCACACCCCTGGGACTGCTGCTCCTCATCCTGTACTGCTTCATCTCAGGCCTGTCCTCCGTATACACAGAGCTGCTTATGAAGCGACAGCGGCTTCCCCTGGCACTGCAGAACATCTTCCTCTACACTTTTGGTGTGCTCCTGAACCTGGGTCTGCATGCAGGCAGTGGTCCTGGGCCAGGTCTCCTGGAGGGTTTCTCAGGATGGGGAGTGCTCGTGGTACTCAGCCAGGCGCTCAATGGGCTGCTCATGTCAGCTGTCATGAAGCATGGCAGCAGCATCACACGCCTCTTCGTTGTGTCCTGTTCATTGGTGGTCAATGCAGTGCTTTCAGCAGCCCTGCTTCACCTGCAGCTCACAGCCACCTTCTTCCTGGCCACGCTGCTCATTGGCCTGTCTGTGCGCCTGTACTATGGCAGCCACTAGCCCCTGACCATCTCCAGTCATTTTTTTTACCCTGTACCATCACTAAAGCCTCCTTCCAGGCCTCTCTTCGGTAGCCCTGTAACAAGTGCCTTGTGAGAAAAGCTGGGAAATGGAGAGCAGCCATGTTAGTCCTTGGAGGCAGTGGGTGAAAGGATATTCCTGGGAGACATCAAGGGTGGGTTTGGTTAAGAAGACTTAAACTTTCCCACTATACTCCCAAGTTCTTCCAGACTAAACCCCATCTCTGATGGGGGAGGCTCCATATCTTATCCTGTGTGAACACAGTTATTCAAAGTATGGTGTGGGTAATGGGTGGCTTTTCTTGCCTGGCAGAACCACTACCCCTGGGCATGGTACTGGCTGCTTCAGCCCAGTCTTGGTACATGACTTCCCCCAAGGAATATTTACTTCCCAGTCATGCAGGAAGGCTCAGTTGCCACAAATTCTACAACCATCACCCAGGCCATTCTGCCAGCCTTCCCCATCTCCAGTGGTTCCCTCCCCACAGTGCTGCTTCCCACACCCAGCCTTTGGTCTGGAGACTCCAGAGGGGGCTGGAACTTGACTTGTCTCAGGGAATGTTGCCCCAGGCCTTGGTTTAAGCCTACACTCCTGAGCCCTCTTAAAACGCTCTGCCACCTCTAAGTATTTTGGGAGATACCATCTTCCCACTGTGGAGCCTGCCCCTGCCTAGTGGTATCCCAACTCTCAGCTGTCTGGAGAGACTCTGGGCAGTGACCTGGAACCAGGTACAGGAAACTTCTATAACTCAATCAGTGTCTCTAATTGCATAAGCAATAAAGTCTTAATAAAGTATTCTAGGGTATAGGTACCTCCTATAACTGGTCACTATTGTCCTGTGTCTTTTATGTTATACATCTTCGTGAAACATAGTATTTATTCCCCTGGTCTCCTGAGTATCTTTTTTTTTTTTTTTTTTTTTGTCTTTTTCCTTTTTATTGGTACCGGGGACCAAACTCACGACTGCCTGCCTGCTTGCAAGGCAGGTGCTTGTGTCACTGAGCTAAACCCCCAGCCCCCTCCTGAGTGTCTTAATTTTGTAATGTTAGGAGGAAATGTTTTCTTTCAGCAGCTATTGCCAGTGTTCTTTTGGGAACTCTATGGAGCTAAGACTATTCCTTGTCATAGAGCTTTTGAAATTTCCCTGAAGCACAAAACTTGGGCCATAGAGAATGAAGTCTGGAAAATAGAAGTTACTGGGCCCAGCAAAACAAACTAGACTAAGTTAGAAAACTTAAAGACTATGAATGTGGTTTTGATTCTCATTTCCTCCTGTTTCCTTGCTGGTAATTCCTCTGGTAATCTGTCCTTTGAAATCATGGCCAGAGAATGCCAAGCCCTATTTCCATAGAATACCTGGTATGCTTGTCAAAGTAAGAGTTCTAGGGTAGGCACAGCTCAGTGGTAGAACAAATGCTTAGCATGCAAATGTCCTGCCTGGATCCATTCCCATGCCAGAAAAGTGTCAGGCCTGTCCCAGACCTATTGAAACAGAATCTTGGGGAATGGGGCTTGGGAATGGGCTAAGGCCACTTTGTAATTCTGATGCAAAGTGAAGCTTATGAACCACTACTGTTGGTGAGGTACAGCTATAGACAACGTGATTTTAAAATTCTGACTCGGTTAACCATCATTAGATTTAATTTTTCCTAGCTTCATTTGCCTTATCACTGAAGATCAAATATTACCTAAGTATGTTGACTGTAGTTTTGACAAAATACCTGAAAAGGTAAAGTGAAATGATATATGTCAAGTACTTAGCAGGAACCAGCAGAGTCAGATGTGGTTAGTAATGGAATTGATTTCCTGTAAGGTTCTACTTCATTGTCGTGTCCTACTCTGCTCCCTTCTAGGACTCCCAAGAATGAGGAGGAAGGAAACTGTTTTTGAAAGATTCCAGGTCACCAGGTTTCTCTCCAGGGCAGGGACCCAGTGTGACTGTGCCGGGCTCACTTGCACACTGCTGAAGCCGAAGCTGCTGGTTCTGGGCTTGGAGCTCCTGGTTCTGTGAGGCCAGATCAATGGTGTCTTGCAGGACACTAGCTAGGAGGCTGCGAAGATGGTGCTCAGTGGTTGTGGCCTTCTCCTGCCAAAGCCCCTGCCAGGCTCGAAATACCTGTGAATATAGATTCACAGATACCTGTCAGCCAGCCAACCTTGGTACCAGCTCAGGGCCTGCCATCTGTCCCCACTGACCTGTAGCATGTGGCATGTCTGAGCACGAGTGGCCTTTACATGCAGGTCATAGAAGGCTGCCAGGTCCTGTTCTGCCATGTTCCGCTCTGCCTGCAGGGCCTCCACCTGGAGCCTCAGCACTGTCTGCTCTTGGAGCCATCTCTGTCTCTCTTCACAGAACTTCAGAGGTGATTCATACCCGTTATTAAGTGTCAGCTGTATGCTATGCTCTTTGCTAAACACTTTATGTGTATTTTATCCAGTAACAACTAACTCTCCATTTTACAGATTTGGAAGGTAGATCAGGGGAGTGACCTAATTTGCCCAGATTCCCATGGCTAGTAAGGGACAGAGATGGCACATATGTTTCAACAGTTCACCCAACTCCTTGGGTGAAATCCAAACCCAGAGATGTAGTACACTTGTTCAGCCTCTACTACACACTTGCTAGGCTCCAGTCAGGACATTTTGTAGTTCTCAGAGCTTATTTTACCATTGCTTCCCTCTGCACCATTCCTCATGACCTCACACTGGCCAGGCAGGTGCTCTTCACAGTTTTGTCCTCTCTGAGAACATAGGCACCACTCTATCTACTCCCCACCACATTTTGTTTCTTAATTTAATCAAACAAGTTCTGGATGCCTCTGTGGCAAACATTGACCACCCTTGTGGGGCTGAGTCTAATTTCTCTTGACTGATTTATGTTTGTCCTCAAAGTCTTAGCCCAATGCCATCTCTGATCCATTCCAGTCTGGGTGACATCTTTGTTCCTATCAGCCCCCAGGTCTCCTGCCACAGTATGCAGCACTGAGAATTGCTTCTCTATCCCCTGTAAGGCTGTGAGAGCCATGAGATGCTGTGGACCAGTGAGTTGTGATTGGTGATGGATCCTAGTACCCTCCTCACTCTTCTCACCTGCTCCTCAGCCATTGGGCCTTTGATCTGTTCACCTGCAACCTCCTCTTGTCCCATATGCTTCAACTCCTCTTGAATCCAACTTTGGTGCTGCTCTTGCAGTCTTTGCCTCCGGGCTTGCGCCAGGATGAACTGCAGGGCCACATCTGGGGCCTGGCAGACCCAGATAGTGTCAGTCTAAATTCAGCCAAGTTCATGTGTACATAGCTTTGGAACACAGGGCCCAGATTTTCTAAAAGAACCTCATTTCCAGGGATGCTACCAGAATGATATCCAGGACCTCACTGGCCTTGAAGAGCCTATAGCCTGGGTACAGAGTCAGGACGCCATGGGTAGAGTGAGAAGCCTCTGGATCTGCCCATAGTATAACAGAGGCCCTAGGGATCCCATAACCCTAATCTAACCCATGAGAAAAACAGCCTTTCCTAGAGCTCTCATAGGGATCCTCTAGCCCTTCAAGTCCTTTATTGCTGGAAGCTCCGTGTTCCTCCCTAATTTCAAGGTGGAGAAAGCAGGAAGCAGGTTAGCTGGTCTCCAGGACTCATCACTCCCCACAACAGTTTCCAATCATTCCTGGGGTACATGAAGTGTTACCTGTTCCTCAGAGTCCCTGAGAGAATGCTTTTGGTGGAGCCTAGGCCCTGGAGATGCTGTTCTTCCTGCCACTAGAGGAAAATAATCACACCAAAGGTGGAGGGGACCCCCATACACACAGCCTCCAAGTTCCAGACCCATTCAGTCCTGGGCTGTACTTGCTGCTGAATCTGTCACCTGCTGATGCTATGTTAGGAGTGGCAATTCCATGCCTTTCCCCCCAGAACTCTTGGACTTGGAATGGGACTTGGAATGGGACAGGTGCCCAGCCCATTCTTATGTGTATAACCTCTGGCAGTCAACTAGCCTTTTGAGTCTCTTTGTTCTTTATAAACTAGAGATGATAAAAGCTGTGGAGAACATGAAGTAATGGCCTAAAGTACTTCCTCAGTAACTGAGAGTCATGCCTAATTCTACAAACCCAGGGCTGAAACACAGTTTATAAATTATGAAAAGGAAGGAGAAAGACCAAGAAAGGGTTTTAACCACCCTACAGCAAATCATAAAGATAGCATCCTTTTCTGCTCTAGAAAGGCCCTGCCTAACAATAAAAGAGTACTGGATTAGGAGTTGAAGGGTTTCAGTTTGATTGTACCTCTGCTGCCTCTGATTATATTCATATCTCTGAGCCTGTTTTCTCACCTGCCAAGTGAGAGTAATGTTGTCTTTTCTGCTCACAGTATTTCCATGGCTTGCCTTGGACCTTGAAAACAGAGTTGGATTTATAAAGCCCTGGCTGGGCTGGCTCCCACCTTCCTTTCTAGTCCTTCTCCCTTGATTATCTCTTCACACTCTACCCTCCAGCAAATTGAACTAATTTTAGTTCCCCAGAGACATCAAGTACTCATTCACCACTTAGTCTTTCCCTGTTATTTTTTCTTCCTGGAACATTCTTCACTCATTTTTGCTAACTCATAAGGAATCACTTCCTCCATGAAGTTTTCCTTTTTCCCTTGCCCAGCTAACTTAGATGCCTAATAGAAGCAGGTGTTTATAAGGCTTTTACAGTGCTGATCTTGTGTTGTAATTGTTTCTTTCCAGAAGGCATAAATGTCACAAGGACAGGAAATGTTTAAGGCTGACATGGCACTATGCCCAACACATAATAGTTGGTCAGTAAATGCCGTTGAGTCAATAAAGCAATTAATAAATGGAATACTCTATAAACAGGAGGGGAAGGCCAACATAAATAGAGGTCTTAAGAGGTTGGATGAGAAAACATACCTTTGACCCCGGGAGCTCTTCCACCTCAGCTCTGGCCTCTTTGGATACTGGGCTTCTTGGGTACTGGCCCAAGGCTTTTACCACCTATACAAAAAGGCTTAGAGTGGGCCCTGGTCATTGCTGGTCCAGGAGCCCCAAGCCTTACCTTGCTCACCTGTAGTTCCCGGAGTGCCCTGCCCATCTGGCTAAGCCTTTCATCTGTCAAGGTGAGTCCAAGGAGGCCTAAACGCAGGGTCTTTAGGCCAGCACGGCGGGCCCGGGCCTCTTCTACTACGTTCCACAGGATGGGCCTGATCTGTTTCACTTGCATCCTTCTTTCTGAGGCCCCCAGCAGAGCACCCTGAAGCAAACTCAGGGAGCTACCTGTAAAGGAAACTTACAGTGGATGTTTTTCTTCTTATGAATTCCAGAACACACTGCCTGTAATATTTTTAAATTCTATTAACACTTACCATTCATCAAAATAACTTTTATTAGACTTTCACATATGCTTGAGCACTGTGCTGAAGCTGTTTGTGGATTACCTGTTTTTATTCACAGCAACTGTGATCAATCCTGCCTCCCTCACGTTTTCTACATTAGAAAGCTAAAGTGTGGAGAGGTCAAGCAACTCTGATGAGTGGCAGAGTTGACACTCAAGCCCAGTTCTGTCTGATACTAAAGCCTGTGCTCTTAACTATGCTGCCAAATGGGTCTATAGATAAACACATGTCTGCCTGTCACTGCTTTATCCAGAAGAGTAAACTGCTCCATCTTGTCTTAGTCCATAGAACCTGGCTAGGGTGAGGTCTGGGAACTTACTGGCCCAGTGAAGATGTGTTTGTTGATTTTGGAGTTAGAGATTAGTTTTTTTTAACCCTTATGCAAAGTTGAAAGGTATTAAAAGTGTAAAAATGCATCAAAATACACAGTATCACTCAGGTTCAGTTTTGACCTCCTGTCCAAACCCCTGATGTAATATTGTTTCAGTGTACAGGCTTTTAATGAAATATAAGAATAAGTAAGTCTTTTTTTTTCTTTGAAACAGGGTCTTGCTCTGTAATTCAAGCTGGCTTTGAACTCTTGACAGTCCTGCCTCAGCCTCCTGAGTGCTGGGTTTACAAATGTGTATCCCCACACCCAGTTAATGGGACCTTTCTGAATGCTGGCCTTCCCCAGCAGTCGTGCTGTCTCTCTGGGCTGGGCTTGGGCAGAGGCTGGTTGGGTGATAGGATGAAGCAGTTCTAAGGCCTCATCCTAGAAAGTAGTGATGGCAAACTTTCCAATGATATAAACACCCCACAGTGGCATGTGTGTCATAGGTTCACCACCTCTATCCTAGAGCTTCCCAAAGGACCCTAAATCCTACCCCCTCCCAGCTACCTTGGGGGTCCAGGCGAAGGAGTAGACCACTATAGTTGTTTCCTTCTAAGAGCTGTGAGATAATCCAAGGCAAAGAGCCCTCCATCTCCTCACCAACAACCTCACCAGCCAATACTCGCAGCAGGGGGCAGTGTCTGTCAAAAGAAGGGAAAAAGAACATCCCCTGGTGAATAGGGAAAGAAACTGGGAAGAATCACACTCTGATGGGAAGATTGACTACTTCCAACAATTTCTGTACATCACCAGACAGATTTGAAACCTTGCATAGATCTTTGTTATTTTTATTTAAAATTTAGAGAGGTAATACATTATCATGGTACAAAATCATATATATCCAAAAGGGACTTGTATCAGAATATATAAAGAACTCCTACAACTCATTAACAAAAAGACAAATAATCCAAAGTTAAGGCTGGGTATGGTAGGCTAAGCACAGTAGGAAGTGTAGGATAAGGCAGAGCTGTAAATAGCCTAAGCATAACAGGAGGGGCCTAACATACAAAGCTGATGTGCAGAGACCTAAGAATGTTTATTTTTATTGTTCTCTACCTTCAGTCTTTTTTACTTCTCTTTTATCACTTACTTTTTAATTTTCTTTAGTTTTCTTCTTTTTAAAAATTTTTGCAATTTTTGGCCCCATGCATTTAAAAACTTCTATGTTGAGTCACTGGCTAGCCCATGAGATAAAGAAAATAAAGGGTTCAGTGGCCACATAGAATATAATTTTTAAAAGTTGTTTGGAAAAATGACTAAGCAAACAGATGCAACAAGTCCCAGAGAGTCAAAAGAATCTGATTCCTACAGTAACCATATTATAATATCCTAAAGGGACAAAGACTTAAGTGATAAATACGAAAAATACAATCTTACAGAAAATATGAAGCTGTGTGTAGTGGCACATGCCTATAATCCCAGCACTCAGGAGGCTGAGGCAGGAGGGTTGTTGCAAGTTTGAGACCAGCATGGGGAACATTAGAAGCTCTAAACTGTGAGTTTGAGGGCAGCCTGGACTATATAAGCAAATTCAAGGCCAGCCTGTATGTATATATATATATATATATATATATATATATATATATATATTGCAACTCTGTGTCAAAAATCAAAACAAAACAAAAATCTAGAAAGGGTAATGTGAAGGAAATCAATATGGATATTGTAAGAAGTCAAAAAAAAAAAGGAAATTAAGGAATAAAAGATACGAATCTTCATAGCAGGAAAAAAGATTTTAAAAAAAGGAATAGCTCAGTGGTATAAGTGCCTACTTGACAAACGTGAGGTTCAATCCACAGCACTAAAAAAAAAAAAAAAAAAAAAAAAAAAAACCCAGCATTTGGAAGAATCAATTTTTAAAAAGCCCATACTATGTCTATATGCTGTCTACAAGAGACTCACTTTAAATCCAAAGATACAAATAAGTTAAAAGTAAAAGAATGCAAAAAGATATGCCATGTAAATAACAACTAAAAGAGGCTGTGTAACTATATAAATATGATTTATATAGTTTTAAATATAGTTTAAACCAAAAATTGTTGATATAAGATAATGAAAACAACTTTATGCTGTTGAAAGTTTCAATCCATCATGAAGATATAACACAAACATGTATGCAGTGCATCTAACAACAGAGCCCCAAAGTGTGTGGCATACAAGTGAACAGAAATGAGCCAGGCATGGTGATGCACACGTGTAATCCCAGCATTTGGAGACTGAGGCAAGAGGATCACCATGAGTTCAATGCCTATGTTACCCAGTGACTTAAAGGCCAGCCTGAACTAAAAACCTGTCTCAAAAATAAACAAACAAACAAACTTAAATGAAATGAGTCATAGATCATAATAATTGATAGGATTATTTCCAAAAGATGAAAAGTATGAAACAAAAAGAGGCCTTTATTCTGAGAACACGGAGAGAGATGACTGGCACCCCCCCACCGCTGGAGTGGTGGTCTCTCCAGCGGACACGTGGCGTGGGGGGGTATGTAAGTAGCCTCGGTTTGGGGTGGAACCTAAGGAGGGCATTAGAGATGCATGGGTAGCCCATTGGTCCTAGGTTTGGCGCCATAGGCAAATTCCCAGGGGCGGGGAAGAACGGGCATCACAGGTAAATTCCTAGGGGGGGCGGGATAAGGGCTTCCTGGTTCCGGTTACAGTGTCCAGCCTGGGCCAAAAGCCTTTCAATAATAATTAGACACTTCCATACCTCACTTTCAATAATGAATAGGGTGGGGCTGGGGATTTAGCTCAGCGGCATAAGCGCCTGCCTTGCAAGCAGGCAGTCGTAAGTTCGATCCCTGGAACTGATACAAACAAAAAAGACAAAAAAAAAAAAAAAAATTCAACTCACAATAGTGAATAGGGCAACTAGATAGACACAAGATCAGTAAGGAAGTAGCAGACTTGCACAGCACTGTAAACCAGTTGGATCTAACCAGTAAGTACAGAATATTCAATTCCAAAATAACAGAACATGTTTTTCCAAAGCGCACACAGGAGCATTCTCCAGGATAGGCTATATGTTAGGATGTAGAACAAATGTCAACATAGTTTTGAAAACTGAAATCATACAAATTATTTTTTCCAACTATAATGGAATAAACTAGAAATGAATAACAAGACGACAACTGGGAAATTCACAAATATGTAGTAAATAACCAACAGCTTAGAAATTACTAGGAAAATTAGAAAATACTTTCAAAAGTAAAAATTAAAATATAACATACGAAGATTTATGGGATATAGCAGAAGCAATGTTCAAAGGGGAATTTATTTTGTAAATGCCTACATTAAAAACGACTACGGGTTGTAGTGGTGAATGCCAATAATCCCACCACTTGGGATGTTGAGGCAATTTGATCAGTGTGTGTTTAAAGCCAACTGGACTATGGAGGGAGATCCTGTCTCAAAAAAACTAAACTACCTAAGTGTCAGCCAGATGTGGTGGCCCACACTGGGAGATGCACTCTGGAAAGTGGAGGCAGAAAGATTGCAAGTTTGAGCCCAGTCTGGGTATTTCCGGACTTACTAAGACCCTGTCAAAAAAAAGAAAATCTCAAATTAATAATTTAACTGGATACTTTAAGAAGCTAGAAAAAAGAAACAAAAACATAAAACTCAAAACTAGCAGAGGAAAGAAAATAAAAGTTAGGGCAGATGTAAAGGAAAATGACAATATAAAGCAACAAAAAATTAAACCAAAGTCAACTTCTTGAGAAGTTCTAAAAAATTGACAAACTTTTAATAAGACTACCAAAGAAAAGAAGGCTCATATTAGTAAAATCAGAAATGAATATGTAGACATTGTTACCAACTTTACTTTTACAGAAATAAAAAGGATTATAAGAAAATACTACAAAAATATTGTACACTACAGATTAAAGAACCTAAATGAAATAAACAGTTTCCTGGAAACACACCAATAACAAAAACTGACTCAAGAAGAAATAGAAACTTTGAGTAGACTTACAACAAATAAAGACAAACGACCCAATTAAAAATGGGCAGAGGATATGAAAAGACAATTCTCCAAACAAGAGACAGGAATGGCCAATAAACACATACAAACATGCTCACTATCATTAGTTACTAGAGAAATGCAAATGAAAGCCTCAGTGTGATACTACTCACAATCACTAGGTTAGACATAATTTAAAAAGCATAAAAAATAATAAATGTTGAGGATGTGGAGGAACTAGAGCCTTCACACCTTGCTGGTATGAATATAAAATAGTGTAATACTGTGGAAAGGAGTATAGTGGTTCTTCAAAAAGTTAAATGCAGGGGCTGCAGTTGTTACTCAGTGGCGCAGCATTTGCCTAGCATGTACATGGCCCTGGGATCAACCCCTAGCACCATGAACAGTAAAAGAAAATATACATAGAATTACTACATGATCAGCTATTCCACTCCTGGGTATATACTCAAAATAATTGAAAAGGGATATTCAAACCAATATTTGTACAAGAATCTTCATAGCAAAGGTAGAACAACTCAAGTAGTTATCAATTGCCGACCACAAAATGTGTTATATCCATATAATGGAAGTTTATTTGGCAATAAAAAGGAATATTATATACTACAATATGGTGAACCTTGAAAACATTATTCTAAATGAAGCCGGACCAAAAAAGGTCATACATTGCATGTTTCTATTTATATGAAACAGGTAAATTGATGGAGAAACCAATTTGTGTTTGACATGGGCTGCAAAAAGGGGAATTGGAGGGCAAGGGATTTAGCTCAGTGGCATAAGCACCTGCCTTGCAAGCAGGTGGTCATGAGTTTGATCCCCGGTACCGATAAAAAAAAAAAAATGGGGGAATTGGAAAACGACTGCATAATGAGTTCAAGAGTTACCTTTGGGATGATGAAAATATCTTGGAACTAGAGAGTTGCAGAACATTGTGAATGTACTAAATATTGCTAAACTGTACATAACACAGCTAATAGTTAATTTTATGTTATGTGAATTTTACCTCAATAAAGACAAGATTTAAAATTGAGCTACCGTGTAGGTCAGGTTTGGTGCACAACTGTAATGCCAGAACTCGAGAGGCTAAGACAAGAGGATTACCTTGAGTTCAAGGCCAGTATGGGCTATAAAGTGAGTTCAAGGCCAGCTTGGACTATATAGTGAGACACTGTATCAAAAAGCCTAAACAAATAAATAAATAAATATTGAATTACCAAAAGACCTAACAATATCATTTCTTAGTATGTGTCTAGGATGATTGAAAACATATGTCCAAACAAAAACTTGTACATGAATGTTTGGTGCAGCATTGTTTACAGTAACTAAATGTGGAGATACAACAAGTGTCCATTGGTGGAGAAATGATACACAAAGTATAGTGTATTTATACAATTGTATATTACAGTATTTGGCAATAAAAATAAAATTTTAATACTACAATTTGAATGAACCTTAAAAATAAGATGTTAAATGAAAAACCATATATGAAAGATCACATATTGCTTGATTTCATTTACTGTACATGAAAATGCCCAAAATAGATATACGTTTTGTTTTGAAACAGACTCTCACTACGTATTTAGGCTAGTCTTGAGCTCACTATGTAGCCCAGGATGGCCTCAAATTTACAGTGATCCTTCTGTCTCAGCCTCCCAAGTCTTGAGATTACAAGTGTGGCCCATTATCTCTGGCTGGGCACATCTTTAGAAATGAAAAAAAAATCAGTGACTGTTTTGGGCTGAGAGGAGGCAAGATGGGAAATGCCTCCAAAAAAATAAAACCAAACAAAACTATGTTTCCTTTTTGGAGTTAGGAAAATGTTTGAAAACTATTGATAAAATAATCCTGAAATTTTCTAAATTTAGTTTTTGGACAGAGAATAGAAGAGAACAAAGGGTAAGAGTTTAGTTTAGCTGATAGCTTTGTGGTAAATCAATAATGAAGAAAAAAACAAAGCAGCTCCACATTTCTGTCCTATATGATGAAGATTAACCATCAAGGCTCTGTCACATTCAGCTTGCAAAACCAACCAAGCAAAAAGCAACAAGTACCTCCCTTGTAGTCTAGCCTTCTATGGCCACTGGGGTTTAGCATTGTCCTGCCCTCTTAGCTACAATGTAAGCAGTTTATGCTTTCTTCTCCCCAGAGGTTCATTTAAAATGCCCTGGCTTCTTAGATCTGGTGAACATTTTCCAATTACTATCTTCCTGTGCTGTTGGTGGATCAGAAAATTTCTTCCAGAATAGGTCCTTTTATTTTAAGCTAGCATCTGTAACATACCAATGATCCCTTTTAGTTCTGATATGTCTTAATTTTTTTTTTTTCTTTTTATCGGTACCAGGGATTGAACTCACGACTGCCTGCTTGCAAGGCAGGCGCTTATGCCACTGAGCTAAATCCCCAGCCCCCGATATGTCTTAATTTTTACTTAACATTAAGTAACACACATAATTTTGTGAATATATTTGAGAGCCATTTAGCTTATTCTTTCTTTCTTTCTTTTCTTTTCTTTTTTTTTTTTTGTCCTTTTGAGACGGGGTCTCATTAGGCAGTTCAGGCTGCCCTTGAGCTCACTTTGTGGTGCACACTGGTCTTGAACTTGCAATGATCCTCAGCCTCCCAAGTTCTGGGATTATAGGCATGAACCACCATGCCCACATTTTAAGAGAGTAAACTTTAATTATATTTCAACATAGCTAGCATTTTTTTAAAAAAAGGAATCTTATCCAATAAAAAAGACAAATGAAAGAAAATAGTGCAATAGCCTGGAATTTAGGATAGTTTTCCCTATTTTTTTTCTTTCTCTATTTTGTTTTTAGGCACTTCTAAATTTGACAATGTTTTAATGATATTACAAATTTTTTTTTTGTCTTTTTCGTTTTTATCAGTACCAGGGATCAAACCCACGACTGCCTGCTTGCAAGGCAGGCGTTTATGCCGCTGAGCTAAATCCCCAGCCCCGATATTACAAATTTTTCAGATTACTTTGAAATGATTATTTTCCATTGCCACATCATGGAGGAGAGGGATTGTTCTCAGAGCCTAGATGGAACCCAGCACCTTCACATCAGGCTACATCCTCAGACTTTTTGATTTTTTATTTTAAGGTAGGGTCTCAATAAGTTTGCAAATTGCCCAGAGTGGACTCTATTGTTATCTTTCTGCCTTGCCCCCAAAGTGCTGGGGTACACACCTGCGCCAGTACACTTGACTCGTATTTATTATTTTTGAGCACCGGAAAAAAAAAAAAAAAAGGTATAGAGTGAGACATGATGATACAGTTACTTGGTTTTTTGGTTTTTTTTTTTTTTTTTTGGCTTTTTCCTTTTTTTATCAGTACCGGGGATCAAACTCACGACTGCCTGCTTGCAAGGCAGATGCTTATGCCGCTGAGCTAAATCCCCAGCCCCAATACAGTTACTTGGGAAATTTCCATATTGGTTTTTGGATGTTTAGATTCTTTCTTAGTTTGCAGTTTGATATAACAGAAGAAATGTAAGTGGCCATAAATGAGTTATAAATGTAAAAATTAAATAGCAGAAAAACAAAACAAAAAATCAGACAAAAATGCTTGAAGACACCATTTGCAAAACTGCCTGTAGTACTTTTATCACCTTCTGAAAAAAAGGTGGCTGGAAAGTACACATATGGAAAATGGCTAGTGATTCCATAAAACCTGTCCTGTTGCCTTTGACCACATCATTTCCCAACAAAGGATATTAGCCTGGCCTCCAGAGTACACTGTCATCAGTGCTGAGGAAAAGAAGAAAGATTCTGATGTTGCCCTAGGCCAGTAATGGCAAATCTTTTAGATCATGTGTCTTTTAGGTCATGTGATGAATCTTTTAGATTCATCACAACCATATCTGCTACCTCCTCTTCTCCCAATAGAATCAGAAAACCACACAGACTTACAAGGCTCCTGGGAGCTGCAATATCCGCAAAACACCTCGCCACACACCCTGGGTCCCAGAACCTTCAGGAGGATCAGGCCCAGGGCAAGAAACGGTGAGCGTCAGCAGACAGCAAGTCCTGTGGAGGATAGGGTAGGCTCAGGCCACAAGTCAGGGGAGGAGGGGTTTGAGGTGCCCTCTTGTGCTCACCTGGCTTCGCGCCCTGTAACTTGCAAGTACAGCTCTGAGGCAGCTCTTGAGTCAGACACGTCCACCTCACTGGCACCTTCCACCACCCTGAAGGACAAGGATTTTGAGCTCAGCCATTAGGCCCTAGGGTTCTGTCCCGACTCCTAGAATCTCCCATAAAAGTGTCCATAGTCTGTAAGAATCATCCCAGAGGCCCTAGGCTTAGAAGAGCTCCATGAATATCTCTCCTCTTGACGATCTTGTTTTTCCTTGTGTAGTGTACCAGGGGTGGGTGCAGGGTAGTAGGTGTTGCCTCCCTTTTACAGATGGAGACTGAAGTCCTGCCTAATGAGGTACTCAAAAGTACCCAGTATGAGAATGGACTGAGTCCATCCCCCATGGGAGCAGGGGGTGGAGTTGAAGAGGTCTAAGGAGGGGGCGAGGAGTAAGAGGGCAAGAGTGCAGGAGGGGATCCTGGGAACAGATCCAGGCCCTGTGTAGCACCAAGCTCAGATCTTCTATTCGCTGGGATGGCAGAAATAGAAATAGAATGTAACCTCTAAGAGATTGGGGTTGGGGGTGTCAGACTCCCTTGGGCCCTGACTACTCACAAGCCCAGAGGAGCCACCTCCAGCATGGACAGGTCCTCCAGCCCTGGAGAGAGCAGGTCCTGTGTCCTCCCACTGGGGCTGATCTGGGATTGCAGAAATACACTTGTTTCAAGCTGAGTCTTTCCCCTCTTGTGGAAGACTTTCTCACTAAACCGGGTGTAAGAATTTAGCCATTTCTATCTTAAAAAGAATTGCCTATATCATCAGTTATAATAAAATTGAACAAAACAGTAAAGAATAAAACCAAAACATTGGAGGCATTACAGGACTTTAAAAGAAGATAATAGTCAACCGGAATGGGTGTCATTGTTGATCACCTAGTATTTTGTTTTTACATTATCTATTATGTCCATCCTTTTGATTTGACGCACTCTGTTCTGTTATGTCACATTTGGTTTTACTCTCTTCAAAAAAAAGTAATAAGAACTGTGGGAGTAATAAAACCCAAAATGTGTAATTGTCATTGTACAAAAGAAAGGAAAAGAAAGTGCTCTAAAGAATATAATTGCATATATATTTAAGTTTTAAGATAGATAACCATATTACTGAGTTTTGTTGGATCATTGAACAAAACTGTTTCCAGTCTCACTGTTTGAAAGTCCACTTTATGTGCTTTAATTTTGTAACTTGAACAACTATTTCTAAGATGACAGTATGTAATCTATTAACTAGTGATTTCCTACTGTTTATTTTTTCTGAAATCCTGTATAACTTGTACCCTTTTTCTGTTTTTTTTTTTTTTCTCCTTAAATAAAAAAAAAAAAAAAAGAATTTAGTCATTTCTCAGTCAGGGCAAAAGTGAGCCCAGAGAGGTGAAAAACAGCAAGAGGCTGAACTCAACCTCTTCCAGCCGCTCTGAGGCCTTAGGCTCTTTGGCAGTGTCACATGGCCCTGCCTCCCATCCCACTCTCCCTCCTCCCCCAGGGATCTCACCTGCACCAGGCTGAGCGTGCTGAGCATGCAGTCAGAATGATGGAGGAGCAGAGCTTCCTCAAACAGCTCCTGCAGTAGCTAAGTGAAGAAAGCTATTCAGAGGGGACAGGGAAACTTCAGTGTCATCCAGCATTTCCCAAGGATGAAGTCTATTTCAAGCCTTGGAAACATAAGCAGATTCGTGTCCAGAGCAGATTCACAATGAGCCAGAAAGGGGCAAGCACTTTCAGTGTGACCTAGTGTTTGCAGAGCAAGGGCTATGACAAGGTTCTGAGGCAGCTATTTTGATTTGGGGACATTTTAATAAAGCCTCATAACAAAACCTTCAAGTTTAGTGAGTCATTAGTATTACCAAGAACTATGAGAATTAGATTTGCTCTTTGCACAGCACCCCTCCCTGACTTTCACTCATCTTTCCCAGCTTCTCCCCATTTCTGACCTCCCAATAGCTGCATAAACTGACACTGGCAAAATGTCCGTATGGCCCAGAGGAACTCCAAAGAGGGATACCTCATTTGGCTTGGGGGGCAGACAAATTCTCCTAAGTCTTCAAGAGACATATGACCTGGTAGCTCCTTACCTGGGGCACAAGTCGGGGTGCCTCTGTTTCCCGGCCCCGGAGAATCAGGGCTACACTATATCCTTTGCCCACTAAAGCCAAGGTGGACTTGACTCGTGCCAGCAGCTCCTGCTCTGCCTCCTGCAGGGAGAAGTAGGTTCCCTGTGCCAGCCTGTCTTGAGCACCAGCTGGAGAGCAGTCAGTATCCCGGGATTCAGGAGCCTGAACTGAACACTCCATCTTCCTCCCATTTCCATCTCAGATCATCCTACCTGAGCTGCATCGAGGCCCAGGACTCTGTCAAACGTGAAGCATTGTTCCTGTGGACAGGGCTGGAGTCAGCAGTGCCTTCCCCTCCTCCTCCACCACCCTACCCCATTTACCTGATTCTCTAGAGTCCTCGAAGGAAACAGGCGAATGCTCTTGGGCTCCTCCAGCAGTAAAGGGCTCTGAATCTCCTCAGGGCCTGAGAAAGGTGGGTTTCATATCCATTCTCATGAGGGAAACCAAGCTCTAGGATTCCTACATCCTGCCTTTAACATGTACCTTGGTTTCCGTACTTGCACTGGTCTAGGCCTTTCTATCCCAAAACACTCCTGGCTGCATTCTCCTGGAATCTGACTGTCGAGGCTTCTTACCTGATTCCCTCCTGAGTTCCACTTCTACCACCACAGTCAGTGTGGCAAGAGGGCTGGGAGGGACAGTGTGGGCCTCTGAGGGAGGCAGAGCTGCCTGGCCTGTACCAGCCCCTGTGCTCGGTGCCTCTCCAGACTCCATGGCTTCCCAACCTCTCAGTTTCTTCTTAAAAATTTATGTCCCTCATCTGAGGGACTGTGAGTGGGGTCAGGTGACTCTGGGCAGGTAAACTATCAAAATGAATGATACTCTACTGTCTTCTGAGAAAATATTTCCTGGTGTTCTTTTTTGAAAACTTTCTTTTTTTTTTTTTTTTGGTTTTGGTTTTCTGAAAGAGGGTCTTGCTGTATAATTTAGGTAGGCTTTGAATTCACTATATAGGCTAGACTGATCTCAAACTTGTGGTAAACGTTGTGCCTTAGCCTTCTGAGTACTAGGACTACAAGTGTGTGCCCCATACCCAACTATTTTATGAAAACTTTTTTTAAACTTTTAAACATAAGTAATAATGCAAAGAATAGTATAGTGAACTGCCAGGTTCTCAGCTTCAGCAGTTACCAACGTCTGGCAAGTATGATTCTCTGTCCTAGTGAATTATTTTAAAGCAATTCCCAAACATTCTATTTTATCACTATTATTTCAGTATATATTTCTAAAAGGTATCATTATTTATTTAATTTATTTTTGAGAATTAGTCATATAACATAAAATGTACCCATTTAAAGTATGAAACAACCAGACAGGTGGCACACACCTACAATCCAATATTCAGGAGACAGAGGCAGAGGACATACCATGCATTCAAGGCCAGCCTAGACTACATAGTGAGTTCAAGACCAGTCTAAACTACGCAGTAAGACCCTTTCAAAAAAGATAAATGATAAATTAAAAAAATGAAGTGTGACTCAGTGTTTGATAGATATGTGTAGCCACCACCACTGTTAATTTTACTACATTTCTATCATACTATAAAGAAATTGAAGCCAAGCATGATGATGCATGCCCGTAATCCCAGTACTCTATGAGGCTGAGGCAGGAGGAAGCAAGTTTGAGTCCAACTTATGCAACTTAATGAGACTGTATCTCAAAGTAAAAATTAAAGAGAGTGGGAATGTATTTCAGGGTCAAGGCCCTGGGTTCAGTCCCCAGTACTTAAAAATATTTTTTAAAGGGAATTTGAGGGATGAGAATGTGCAAGTAGTGTGTGGTAGATCAGTGGCAGAGCACCTATCTAGTCCGTGCAAGGCCCTGCGTTCAATCACCATCACTGCCAAGAAAGAAAAAAGGAAAGAGGAAGAAGGAGGAGGAAGAGGAAAAATTTGAGTCCCTTTAGTAGTCCTCAATTCCTTAACCCAACCCCACCCACCACAACCCTCAGCCCTAAGCCCCCCATTTAATCTACTTTCTGTGTCTGCAGATTTGCCTGTTCTAGACATTTCTTGTAAATGGAATTGCATTCTGTTTGGTCTTCTGTGTCTGGCTGCTTTGATTTAGCATAGCATTTTCAATGTTTATCCATGTTGCAACTTCCTCTCTTCCTGTGGCTGGTTAATATTCCATGTAGGTTGCTGCAACCAACTACCCAGAATTAGGTTGTATTTCACAATAAAAGGTGTGGTCTTCCACTAGTCTGTCTTACTTCATTCAGGAAGCCTTAGGCTTTCTTGATTCTTGCTTGTGTCTTATGGGTTTTCCCATTTCTCCATCAGGTTTGATAATTCACTAGAATAACTCACAGAACTCAGGAAACCATCATGACTACTGTGTCTGACATTAATTTTCTAAAAGCAACTGGTTTGGTGTACTAGCATTCAGTTTAATTTGAAGGGGGATAGTTTGTTTTTGTTGTTGTTATTTTGATTTTTTTCTTTGAAGGGGAGTACTTTGTTATATGGTGTCACTATGTAGTTCATGTACACCCAGGGTAACCTTGAACTTGCAGCAGTCCTCTTGCATCAGTCTCCTGAGTGCTGGGATCAATGCAGTGTGCCACTATGCTTGGTTCTTCAGTTTAATTCTAACACTAAATACCTGAATCTCATTGTCCAGAGTTTTTATTGATATTTCTTAATGTAGGCATGATGAGTTAAATCGTTAGTGGTCATGTAACTGAATTTGACTCTCTAAAAGTTTGAGGAAAAGGTCTGACAATTTCAGCCCCTAATCACATAGTGGGATTTCTGACATTTAGCCTTTTCCATCCTGTAGCTATCTACACCATGCAAGGAATCACCATGCAGGGCAGCAAAGTGGCCTTCGACTGACTCAATTTTCCCTTCTTTCTTGTGTATAGTTCTCAAAAATAATTATAGAATGAACAGGGAAGAAAAATGAAGGGCTGGGAATGCAACATCCTGTAATATGAAGGGATTGGCCAGAACAATCTGTGCTCTGTTCCACTTCCCCCTAGAAATAGGATGTCCTTCAATGCTTTATCTTAGCAACTTGTTGCTCCCCTGGGGTTTGGAACACAGGGCAGTTTCTATCCCGAGTTCCTCAGCTGTGGTGCAAGTGGGGCATACACAGACAGTATCTTAGCCATCCAGACAACTTTCCTCAGCCTTGGTAGGAACTGGCTTACATTGAATGCTAGGCCTCTGTTGTCCCTTGTTGCCTATCTCTAAGTAACAACCCTGCTTCATGTAACTTGTGTGCAGGTTCTGTTTCACCAGACTAAGTCCAATTAGTACCAAGTGCATAGTAAAACAGCTTTGTTCACTTAATTAACATAACAGAGATTTCCATTACTGAGGGAATTCCAGAGGGTTTTGAAACTCTGCCATGAAATGGGGACAAAGATCAGACATATTTTTACTGTATCACTGTAATGGCTGGCTGATTGTGTCAACTTGAGAAATTTAGAGGCTTAATTAAATCAGCTCAGCAAAACACAGTACCTTTTGTTTCAATTATTTAATAATATTTTTTGCATTTTCAACTCCCATTGAGTATGCAAAGTCTAGCCAAAATAAATGTTTATTCCTGTCAGGACCCATTTGTAGCCCCCCAGTGCTACCCTCATTAGTTCAATACAATCTACCAAACTTGCCATGCTTGTAGCAGGAAGCTTGAGTTCAAGCCCAGCCCAAAGCAACTTAAGTGGTTTAAAAAGACCTTGCCTTAAAATTAACAGAAAAAACTGAAAATGGGCTTTGGATGTATGTCACTGAAAAGGCCCTGAATTCAATCCTTAGTACAAAAAATAAAGAGTAATCTAACAGCTGTGTGGTGGTGCCTTCTCTCTGGGGACTCTGCCCCAGTGCAATATATTGTCTTATTCTTTTTCTTTCTTTCTCTGTCCCCCTACTGGCATTTTGTACCTCAGAAGATGCAATGTCTAGATCTCTACTTTGCTGCCATATTCTACATCCACTCCCTGGATCATGGAGCCACCTCAAGTCAATATCCTGAGAAATTCACTTCCAATTCTGGAACATTGTTCTTTCCTTGGACATCAATATGTTCTACTTTTTTTTTTTTTGAAGGAATTTTTTTAATATGTTCTACTTTAATGCATCCCTCAAATTGCCACGGTGATTTTCACAATGCATCAAGCTAATAGACTAGTTTTCCATTGCTCTGCTGCCTGACAATATGAAACCACCCGAGAAGCTGCTAAAGTCTATTATCCGTCATCAACAAGTAGGTAAAAATGCAGGAGAAAACAGTATGCAATTGAACATACTGAGCTGGTTAGTTTTTACCTTCTTGTATCAAAATGGTGGTCTCTCAAAAAAGCTGCTGTGTATTCACTTAGAACCACACCATTATAAATCTCTTCACTAGTCAATAGAGAGCTATTTATCTGGGTGTGGTGGTGCACTCCTAGAGTCCCAGCATTTGGGAGGTTGAAGCATAAGCGTTGCCATGAGTTTGAAGCCTGCCTAACCTACAAAGTGATATCCCGTCTCAAAAAACAAAAAATGAAGAAAAAAATTTAAAATAACTGTTCATACAACACTGTCCAAGTGATAAGACTTTAGCAGCTTCTCAGGTGGTTTCAGCCAGTTTTACAGGAAAAAGATCTATCTTTTGGTAATATCATGAGCAGAATATTTCCTTGCACCTTTCCAGTAACATGCTCCTACACAAACCATTTTTATTTTGTTATGGAACTCTTCAGGATACTTTACTTTCCATTAGAGAGCTTCCCCACACCTCTAAAAATATTATGCATCTATCATGTACAAGATTATTTTATGTCTTTCAGTTACAGGGACAATTTTATTTTATGTCTGATAGCATGCTAGTAATTTCCTCTCAAATGAAAAGTCTCTGGTTGGAACTCCTAGCAGGTATCACAGTGGAGCTCATAGGTTCTCATGATAGGTCCCAGCCTGTACTTCACAAGGAGCTATTGTACATTGAATTTGTCTCTGTCAACATTTCAGTACCTATTTTACACTGATTTAAATGAATGATTTGTTTAGGCAGGCTTGTTAGTTCTCATTTATTGTATCCAACTAATAATTGTCTAAAGAGTAGATTTACATGCTTTCTGTTTTATAATACTAGGGAGAACATCCCCTACTTTGATATAATATCTCCATATATATTCAATAATCCAATATCCCCATAATATATTCAGCTAAATATATGCTGTTCATATATAAATTTGGCTCAAACATAGCAATTTTAACCCCAAACTTACACCTTGGCTTCATTAAGCCTTGCACCCTAACTACAGTCTCCCCTGGTCTTCAGCAATGTCTTTCAGGTTTGCTTTGTCTTGTTGTGATACTGGGGATTGAACCAAGGGCATTTGCACTAAGTTACAACCCAACCTTTGTTTTATTTGTTTTGTTTTGTTTTTGTATTTATTGGTTTTGTCTTTGAGATAGTACCCCTAAATCACTAAATTCCCCAGGATGGGCTTGAACTTGTGATCCTCCTGCCTCAGCTTCTCAGCTTTCTGGGATTACAGGCATAATGCTAGGTATGGGAAGTGGTTCTCATTTTGACATAATATTCATTTACTTAAACCATCCAGTTAAAGGAGATAGAATCACTCCTGGTCAAATATTCTACTTTCATCTTTTAGTCCCATCAACCATTGCATTTCTATATACAAATCCCCTACTTAAGTACATTGGAGTTGCAACCATAGATACGAACAAATCTCACATCAGGAACATTCCTAGATGGAAACAAATTGCAGAAGTAGCTCAATATCTATCTACTGGACATTGTTACAGTTGTGTTACTGTGTGCTTACTGTACAGTGTGTGTGTTAGGTTTTTTTTTTTTTTTGTCTTTTTCATTTTTATCGATACCAGTGATCGAACTCACGACCACACACTTGCAAGGCAGGTGCTTGTGCTGCTGAGCTAAATCCCTAGCCCTGTGTGTTAGGTTTTTTACATTGTATATTTATGTCAAAAGTGTATTAAGAGTCACTTTGTCAGATGCTGGCCTGGAATGGAGCTCATTTAACTAAGTCTTGCTATATTTCTAATTAGGGCATCACTAAGGGCGGGGGCGCTATAGTGCATGCGGCTCCTATATCTGAATCCTATGTCTAAGAAACATCTTTCCACTCTGACAGTTCTACTCACTTGTGTGCCTAAGCCCTATGTATAGATACCATTTTGTTGGAGCCTTAGAGGGTTATATGGTTTGCAATGGTGGTCAAGGGGAAGGTTTGAACCAAGGACTGTAACTCTTTTGTCACTAATTCTTACAGTTATGGTTGTGGGACTATTGCCCCTGCTCACTCAAGGTTAGGTTTTTTGAATCCCCCAAGCAAGAGTGAATAAATCACCTTTGTTAGAGCCCTTCATTGTTGAGGGGCCAGCAGAGCCTCTTAGTGATCCACCTAATTTTGCAGAAGATTGCATCGTTTTCTTCATTCCATTTTCTTAAAGTCTGCTCAAAGATTTCCACCTTGTTGAGGTAACTCTCCTCTGTTCTTTCCCCATTCTTATGAGAGTCAGTCTTGTACATTTCCTTTTAGAAATGATTCTGAGGTTAGTGATTATACCTCAAATCAGCCAGATCCTAAAACATATCAATCTCAGACTCTTCCCCAATTTATGTTTTCAGTAGAAACATGGGACTGGAGGCTGTAGCTCAAACTGTCCAGAATATCAGCTTGATTTTTTTTCTCTTTGAAACAGGAGTGTGACACCACGCCCAGATTTTTTTTTTTTTTTCGAGACAACGTCTTGGTATGCATTTCAGGTTGGCCTTGAACTCACTATATGTCCCAGACTGACCTTAACTCCCAAGAATCCTCCTCAGTAGGTGTATTCCAGGCTACCCATCTCCAGATTCTCTCATCTTTATTGTCATTTTAGCTATTACAAGTAATGATAACCAAGGGATTTTATATTTAGTTTTTGTCTTGTTATTTTACATTTTCTTATGCATCAAGTCACCCAACTTCCTACAAATTGGATGCAGTTACTCCTAAATTCCACATGTCTATCTATGGTAACTGACTGAGGCACAGCCATTGTTCCATACCATGGATAACCCTGTTGCAACCCACCCAGGATTCAAGTTCCTCATTCTCTTTCTTTTCTTTCTCTCCACAAACCACATACAGTAGCCACTCTTTATTCACAGTTTCACTACCCATTGTTTATTTCCTTGGGTCAACTGGGATCAGAAAACAGTAAGTGGAAAATTCTGGAAATAACTTGTAAGTTTCAAGTTGCACATTGGCGTGTGTAGCATTATGAAATTTAGTGTCACTCCATCCTCTTCTGTCCAGGATATGAGTCACTCCTTTCCTCAGCATATCCATAGAGTATATACTACTGCCTGTTAGTCACTTAGAAGCTGTTTTGGTTACCAAATCTATTGTCATGGTATTGCAGTGGTTGTGTTTACCTACTGTATATTATTATTATTGTTCTATTTTATCATTAGTTACTATAGCTAATCTTTTACTGTGCCTCATTTATAAACTAAACTTTCTTGTAGTTATGTATACAGGAAAAAACGTGACAGTGTAAACAGGGTTCAGTACCATCTGCTGTCTCAGGCACCCACTGAAGGTTTTGGAACATATACCCTGAAGATAACGGGTACTACTGTATTTCAGAGTTGAATTGGAGTTGCTCTAGCAAATTCCATTCCTCCTGACACCAGCTGCAATGACTTCTTACACCAACAATCCATAGTGGGCCAAACTTCACAAGATAAAGGCATGGCCTACATAAGACTGTCCTCACTTTAGACCTGAGCCAGAAGCTCAGGATACTCTTACTTTTGACCGAGGAGGTACAAATTTAGAAATTCTTACTACCCTTTCGAGTAAATGATTTACTAGAAGAATGTGTTACAAAATTAAAAATTTATTTAATTTATCACAGTACTCAGGATTGTGTATATATTGTTACAGTTTTGTTGAAGGAAAGTATATAAATCTGAACAAATCAAAGGAAGAGAAACCCTCAGGGCCTAGGGACACTGGTCAAATTCTTTGTTACTCAAGAATGAATTAGCAGTTTGTTTATTCATTCACTTGATGAACATTTGGGTTAATTCTACCATTTAGATAATATGAATAATGCTGCTATAAGCTTTTTGGACAAGTTTTATGTGTACATACAATTTCATTTCTCTTAAACCTTGGAGTGGGGATTCTGGGTCATATAACATTCTATGTTTAACTTCTTTTTCTTTTCTTTTCTTTTTTTTGGGGGGGAGTACTGGGGATTGAACTCACGACCTTGTGCTTGCCGGGCAGGTGCTTATGCCACTGAACTAAATCCCTGGCCCAATTTTTTCTTTTTAAAAGAAGAATTTTTTATATTTGTGCTACTGTACACTGAATCCAGATCCTTCACACTGAATTCTATCCCTAGCGTGTTTTTATGTTTTATTTTGAGACAGCATCTTACTAAGATATTGCAGGCACAAGCCTCCTGTCTCAGTCCCCAAGAGTACTGATATTATAGGCATACTCACCATGCCTGCTTAAAGGAAAACATTCTTCATTAAAAAGAAACCTGGATCTCATCTCAGCAGTGGTAGAAAAAAAAAAGAAAGAAACCTGGGAAATACCACCAATTAGACTGAGATGTGAAAAGTGACTAGAAGGATCAAAGAAATACTTTTCATCTTTGACATTTAGAAAATTGAACATATATGAACAAGGCTGTCTTCTTTAGATACCATTAATTTTCATTGTTTATAAAAATTAAACATAAGTTTTTATGTTTAGGAATAAATTAAAATGTGCTTTTAAGCTTAATTTTGTTTTAACAGGGGACTGGGGATTTAGCTTAGCGGCATAAGCGCCTGCCTTACAAAAGTGTAGTCTTGAGTTCAATACCCGGTACCAATTTTTTTTTTTAAAAAGAGTATTGTAATTTTGTTATAACAAAAAAAAGAACTATTATTTCTTGGTACTGGTAATCAAACTCAGGACCTTGCCCGTGCCAGGCAGGTGCTGTGCCACGAAGCTGTAACCCTGGCAAAAGAACTATTTTTTATCTTTGGAAAAGTCATAATTTTTTTGTTTGTTTTTGTCTTTCTGAGACAAGGTTTCAGTGTGCAATTCAGACTGGCCTTAAATTCATTTTGTAGCCCAGGCTGGTCTCAAACCCACAGCAGTCTTCCTGCCTCAGCCTTCTAAGTGCTGGGATTACAAATGCGTGCCACCCTCCCTGGCCCGAGGATTTTGTTTTTTGGTGGTAGTGGGGACTGAACTCAGGGCTTTATGCATGCTAGACAAATACTCTACCACTTAGCCACACCTCCAGCCACATGGCCCAAGTTTTTGGAGGTACCAGCGATCAAACTCATGACCAGGCAGATGCTTGTGCCACTGAGTTAAATCTCTGTTATATTTTGTAAAATACAGTTGAATCTTAGATGATGTGCCATTTTTCAATGCCTTACTGTTGTCATTCTTGCCTAAATTCCGTAAGAGATACTAAGTTGATGCAGGAGGCTAAACTGACTATAGACTGACCATAAGCATCCAT
The DNA here is from genome assembly GCF_034190915.1 of Cavia porcellus. Taxonomy (NCBI): domain Eukaryota; kingdom Metazoa; phylum Chordata; class Mammalia; order Rodentia; family Caviidae; genus Cavia; species Cavia porcellus. Next base: position 7,913,999 of record NW_026947504.1, read on the forward strand.
GAAACACTGCTGTGTTGAGTAAAATCTGATCATCTGATCAGGGTTCTTATGTTCACTTTGTTGCCAAAAGTAGACTGCAATAAAACCATAATAAAAATGTAGAACAATGTTTACTTTTTTTTTTTTTTTTTGTCTTTTTCATTTTTATCGGTACCAGGGATTGAACTCACGACCGCCTGTTTGCAAAGTAGGTGCTTATGCCGCTAAGCTAAAGCCCCAGCCCCCAACAATGTTTACTTTTAAAAATAAATGTTTAAATTGCGCATGGTGGCTCACGCCTGCAATCCCAGCTCTTGAGAGGCTGAGGCAGGAGGATTGTTGCCAGTTCAAGACCAGCCTGTGCTACAAAGCGAGCTCAAGGCCAGCCTGAACTGCATAGAGAGACCTTGTCTCAAAAAGACAAAAAATAAAAATAAATGTTTAAAACCACAGATGTTGAATTTTCAATTTAAAAATGTTTCATCCTGTAATTGTTTGGTTGATTTTGCATACTTACTAGTTCTTTTGTACATTTATATTTGTATATTATTAAAACCTGGTTTCATCCCTGTAGAACCAAAATAAATTGCATAGGACCACAGGAGGGGCTAGCAGCACAGGAGGAATCAGAGACTGTGTGGTGAGCACCCAGAGAGAAATCCAGGTGCCTGACTCTATTCCTACACCACAGCAACCAGTGTGGGAGGAACCAGGGAAAATATTTTTTCTCTTCATCCTTTTTTTTCTTTTTCTCTTCTTCTTTACATTTTTCATTTTTTTCTTTCTCTTTTCCTTCTATCTTTCATTCTTTTTTCACTTTTTCCCCTTATTTTCTCTCTTTCTTTTCTTAATGACTGGGGTAATCACAAGTCATAAGAAACTAATCACATACCCCAGACACGGGGACCACACACAGATAATCCTTTGAATATTCCTCCATCCTTTTTCTTTCTACCTCCATCTATAGTTTCCCAAACCTTGCATGACCATCTTTTGTCCTCCATCATTGTTTCTACTGCCTTGTCAGTTATCTTTGTTTTATACACTATCCTCCTTAAAAATCCCCATCAGAGAATGTAACACTCCACCCAGGGGAAACACTTTGCTTACAATCTCCTAATTTGGAATTGGCTATGTTATATAAATATAGATTTTGCTCCTATAGTCTAATGTACAAAATCAATAGTTACCACAGTCTGTCAGTTTCTAAACTGTGCTTGATGCTATAGCTACTGGTGATTTTATTACTTTAGCTAGGATGTCATATCTGGTATAATGAGTTATTTTTCCTTCTGTAATTATACTATGAAGTTCTGAAGTAACCACAGCCCTGCACCACAGGACTGGAGACTGGGCCAAACAGTCACCAACATCCCACTCTTAAACAATTAAGAAACGAGGATCTCAGGAGAGATACACACCAAGAACCTCCTACACAAAGAAGACATTCCTGAAGAACAGACTTTTCCTAGAGAGGCCTTGATACCAGTGATATAGCTAACTACTTCAAAAACTCACAAGGATCATCACAGAAAATAAAATAAATATTTTTTGAAATAGAAAATGACAAGATGAAGAGCAAAATGCAATCTCAGACATCCAGCCTTCTCAGATCAAGTCCAGGAGGCGTCAACACAGAAGAAATTGGAAGACACACACTTGAAGTTTCTGAAATGGTATCAACTGAAGTAAAGAAGCAAATCCTCAAGGCTACAGAGGAAATCAGTTCAGAAATAATCTCTCAGGTAAAAAAAGATATGCCAACATTTCTAGATGAAGTATTCAGAAAATCTAGAGCAGAGATAGATTTAAAAAAAAGAAGATGATAGGAACAAGATGGAAACCATGAAAGATCAATATAGGAAAGAAATAGAATGCATGAAACAGATTCAATAGATATTCAGGAAATTAAAAATTCCATTGAAAGCTTGCAAAACTGCTTGAACAAAACTGGTAGTGGAGTTTCAGACCTTGAAGACAGGACTGAGGCTAGAGATGAAGAAAGAAAGACCCCTGGAAAATAACAAAAGATCAGGAAATAATTCAACAGTTGCAAGATGACACACACAAAATAAAGAATAATTGGTATCAACGAAAAAGCAGGCAGTAATACAAATGACATAAAAAACTATTTGCAGAAGTAATAGCAAAAAAAATTTCCCAAGCATGAGAAAGGAATCTGACAATATGGATAAGTGAGGCATATAGAATCCCAATTAACCATAACCAAAATAAATCAACACTCAGACATATAATCCTCAAGATTCCAGAAATTCAACACAAGAACAGAATATTAAAAGCTGTTAGAGAAAATATAAAAGAAACAGATCACCTGTAAAGGAAAGCCCATCAGAATCACAGCAGACTTAACACAAACACTCAAGTGAAAGAGAGAGGTATGAAGTATTTCAAGTCCTAAAGAAAGCAATTTCCAACCTAGATTATGTACCCTGAAAAACTATCTTTCAAAATTAATGGAGAAATAAGATACTTCCATGACAAAGAACAACTGAAAAAATTCATAACCTCCAAAGCAACATTACAAAGAGTACTGAAAAATATCCTAGATAAAGATGTAACAACCAAAATTCCAAGAACAACAACAACAGAAAGAAACCACCAAGCAGGGCAAAAAAACAGAAGGGAAAATGAGGGCACCTGCAGTAGGAAAATAACATGACAAAGACAAGCCAATACATGTAGTTATAACTGTTAATGTAAATTGCTTCAATTCACCAATCACACTGGCTGATTAAATCAAGAAACAAGATCCAACAATATACTGTATACAGGAAACACATTTAACTCAAAAAGAAATAGACTAAATGTCAAAGGATAGAAAACAATCTTGGATGCAGCAGGAACCCAGAAAAAAGCAGGTGTAACTATTCTCTTAGCCAACAACATGAACTTCAAACCATGAATGATAAAAAGACACAAAGAAGGTCACTACATACTTGTTAGGGGGAAAAAATCTAAGAGGAAGAGATAATAATTATAAGTATAGCCAGGGCTTTAGCTCAGTGGCACAAGTGCCTGCCTGGCCAGTGCAAGGTGATGAGTTAAATTCCCCATATCAAAAAACAAAACAAAACAAAACAAAACAAAACCCACCAAAAAAAAACCCCCACCAATTATAAGTATGTATGCAGCAAATACAGGAACACCCAACTATGTAAGGCAAATATTAATGAACATGAAAAATCAAATAAGCAGTAACACAATGGTAGAGGGAATTTTATGACAGTAAATTCCCTTATCAGGAAAACAGAATGAGCACAAATAGATAAACTAATGTTGCACCTCAAACTTCTAGAAAAAGAAGAGCAAGTCAAGCCCACAGAAAGGAAGAAATGATAAAGATTACAGCAGAAATGAACACAACTGAGACTAAGAAAACAATACAAAGAATTAATGAATCAGAGTTGGTTCTTTGAAAGAATAAATAAAATGATAAACCCCTCCCCAACCTTATCAAAAAAAGGAACGCCTGGTACCGATAAAAAGGAAAAAGACAAAAAAAAAAAAAAAAAAAAAGGAACGAAAAAAACATAAATTCATACAACGAGTAATGAAAAATGTGAAATCACTACAAATCCTGTGGAAATTCAGATCATCAATACCTACTTTGACAACCTTTACTCACATAGAATGCAAAACAGACAAGAAATGCACAGGTTTCTAGATATACATGAATTACCAAAGCTGAATCAAGAAATAAAAATTCTGAATAACTCAATATCAGTTAATGAAATCACAAACATAATTAATAGTTTAAAAACAATAAAGAAAAATCCAGGCCATGATGGATTTATGCCTGAATTCCACAAGAAATTTAAAGAATATGTAATACCAATACTCCTCAAACTCTTTCATAAAATTGAGGGAAAGCAATATTCTCTTCCAGCTCATTCCTGAAGCAAGTATCACTCTGATACCAAAACCATAGAAAGACCCAACCAAGAAAGAGAACTACAGGGCAATCTCCATAATGAACATAGATGAAAAACCTTCTATAAGATACTAGCAAATAGAATGCAGCAAATCATCAAGAAGATTATACACTTTGAGCAAGTGGGATTCATCCCAGGATTGCAGCAAAAGTTCAACATTACACGAATCAAAAAATGTAATACACCATATCAACAGAGTCAAAGAAAAAATCACATGATCATCTCAATAGATGAAGAAAAAGCTTTTGATAAAGTCCAGGACTCATTCATGATAAAAACCCTACAGATAATTAGAATAAATGGTATTTTCCTCAATCTGATAAAAGTGATCTATGACAAGCCAACAGCCAACCAACATCATGCTAAATGGACAAAAACTGAAAGCTTTTACACTAAAACTGGGAACAAGACAAGAATGTCCACTATCATCACTCCTTTCACTTACCACCGTCTTATGATCTGTTAGTTTCTGAATATTTTTATCACTGATATCAGTTATGGTTATGTATATGGGTGTGTATATGTGTGGGTTTGTGTTTAAGTCCAACAGCAAGAGCCAGGCCTCTGTGCTCCCAGTAGCTGAAAGGACATAATGTCTATATCTGTCAACTTCAATAGCTACAGGACAGGCTGTACTCAAGCTGATTTCTCATCTGGTAAAAAAGGTTATCTAGAACAGAAAAAAATAGTCCCCAAAAATCTCATTTATCTTTCTTAGCATAGTGATTTATAACTGTTTACAGTTTTATTTTCTCACTTTGGGTTTTCTAAAAATGGGGTGAAATTCACATTACAGGCAATTCAGCATTTTATTTTATTTATTGTCTTTTTGAGACAGGGTCTGGCTATGCTTTCAGGCTGACCTTGAGCTCACTTTGTAGCCCAGGCTGGTCTCAAATTTGCAATGATCCTCCTGCCTCAGCCTCCCAATCGCTGGAATTATAGGTGTGCCCCATCACACCCAATTCAATTCTAAAGTTAATAATTTTGATTTACTTCATGTTTCTAGTTTTTTTCTCTTAGCATTGATTTTAGGGGTTCAAATAGTGACATGTATCACAACTTTGTTCCTTTTTTGGATAAATTATATATATATATATATATATATATATATATCTCACAATTTTCTTTTTTTATCTTTTTATATTATTTAAGGAGAAAAAGAAAAAAAAACAGAAAAAGGGTACAAGTTATACAGAATTTCAGAACAAAACAGGATATTACTAGTTAATAGATTACATATTGTCATCTTAGAAAAAGTTGTTCAAGTTACAAAATTAAAGCACATAAAGTGGACATTCAAACAATGAGATTGCAAACAGTTCTGTTCAGTGACCCAACAAAACTCAGTAATATGTTTATCTATCTTATACACTTAAATATACATGCAGTTATATCTTTTAGAGCACTTTCTTTTCCTCTTTTGTATAATGACAATTACAAATTTGGGGTTTTATTACTCCCATAGTTCTTATTACTTTTTTTGAAGAGATAAAACCAAATGTGATGGGCTGGGGATTTAGCTCAACGGCATAAGCACCTGCCTTGCAAGCAGGCGGTCGTGAGTTCGATCCCCGGTACCGATAAAAATGAAAAAGACAAAACAAAACAAATGTGACATAACAAAACAGAGTCAGTCAAATCAAAAGGATGGACATAATACACATAATGTAAAAACAAAATACAAGGTGATCAACAATGGTTACCATAATGCCTCTTGCTATCTTAAAAAGAATTGCCTATATCATCAGTTATAATAAAATTGAACAAAACAGTAAAGAATAAAGCCAATAAAACCAAAACATTGGAGACATTACAGGACTTCAAAAGAAGATAATAGTCAAACCAGAATGGGCGTCATAATGAATCTTATTGTCTTCACAGTTGTTGCCTATACTCTCAAACTTGGTATCATCAAGCAAAACAGAACAGAGGAAAATCAGTCAAAATAAGATGGTGAGAGCAATACAGGGTTTCAAATCAAGTTAATAGAAAATCAAAGTGGGTTACTATAATATATCCTGCTATTTTTAATTTATTTTTCCCTTAATTAAAAAGATAAAAATAAAAAAGTAAATAATAAAAAAGGAGATTGAGATAAAAGAGGACATAACAACAGAACAGCCCAGGTCAAAACATAACCATTTAAGCAAAATAGTGTTTCACCACAAGATATCCCTACATAAAAGTAGTTAACATAGTGTCTCTTTCCTTGAAATCTTTGAGTATAACTGTATACTGTAGCATCAAACATATCAAGACAATGTAAAACCATTCAAAAGAATGACAGTATTACACGGTATTTAGAATCAACTAACAGAAAATGAAGAATGGTTTCTGTATAATCTCCTTGTCTATAAAAGTTTTTGTTTATATTATTACATATAATAAAATCCAATAAGTTACAACATGTAAAGACCGATGGAGACAGAAGAACAAAAGCTTGATGGAACTTCAAAACAAGATGATATTAAATCAGCACTAGCTATTATGATGTCTTGTTTTCTCCAAAATAGCTGTTCCTACCATCCAACCTTCTCTGCCTCATTTCTGTTGAGCTCTTTTCCTGTCATTAGTTGTCAGTATGTCTTCTTCATTTTGCTTTCTGCTCCATTCATTGTGGCCTCTCTGCCACTGTTTCTGGAATCTTGGTATTTTTTTTAAAGAATGTCCTGCAGTATTCTCTGTAGAGTTGAATTAGTGGTTGCAAATTCCCCTAGTTCCTCTTTATCCTGGAAGCACCTTGTTTTTCCATCAATTTCTAGGGACAGTTGTGCAGAATATATCAATCTTGGCTGGAGATTATTATCTTTCAAAGCTTGAATTATTTCCCCCCACACTCTGTGATTTGATGGTTTATGCCGAGAAGTCTGCTGTAATCCTGATGGGTGTTCCCTTGTAAGTGATCTGTTTCTTGTCTCTGATGGATTTTAATATTCTGTTCTTATATTGGATTTCTGGAATTTTAATTATTATATGTCTTGGTGTAGCTCTGTTTGGGTTGTAGGTGGCTGGGGTCCTGTATGCCTCATACACCTGAGTATCTTTACCTTTTGCTAAATTAGGGAAATTCTCTTGGATTATTTCTGTGAATAGCCTTTGTAGTTCATTTGTTTGTGTCCCTACTTCTTCTTTTATGTTCTTAATTCTTTTTTTTTTTTTTGGTCTTTTTCCTTTTTATTGGTACTGGGGATCGAACTCATGACCGCCTGCTTGCACGGCAGGCACTTATGCCACTGAGCTAAATCCCCAGCCCCTGTGTTCTTAATTCTTAAGTTATAGATCCTCTTATCATCTTCTAGCCTTTGTATTATTGCTGTTTGTTTCCTTGTTATTTTTAAGAAGTTTTTCATCTCACGCTCCCACATTACAAATCTGTCTTCCAGTTCAGATAATCTATCCTTAGTTTCTTTCAAGCTGTTATGCCAGCTTTCAATAGAGTTTTTAGTTTCCTGGTAATCTCTTTGAACCTGCTTCAAGTATTCTATGCTTTCTCTATTTTCTCCATTAAACAATTCTCCTCTTTTTTCTGTTCTTCCATTCCACCATCTGTTTTTTCTTGGGTGGTGCTTAGCATTTCTCTAACTATTCTACTTATATCTTGCTTTACTTTGTTAAATACTTCACTTTTGAACTCATCTATGGGGTTCTGGAGATATCACTTTATGTCTATTGGTGCCATGTCTGATATTGCATGTTTTCTGTCCTCATTCTCCTTTGCATTTACCTTTCCTGGATCAGTGTTCTCAGGATTGGGGGCCGAGGACCCTTTCTTGTTGCTCCCTCTTCCCATACTTTTTGTTCCTTCCATACAAGCGTATATAGAGGCCCAGTTTCTTTCTTTGTTGGTTACAGTTTGTTTGAATCCACTGGCTAGGTGTTCCCACCCACTGCAGTGTACTAGGGAGACACAGACCTGGGCAGCCTCTGCTGGGCCTGCTCCTCCAGGTCAACCTACTGAAGGCTTCACTGCTAGGATGAACTGCCAGGTGCAGGGACCTGGTTTGGGCTAGCCTACTGGGTCTTAGTCCGTGGCATCACCCAGGCCAAGTGCTCCCCACAAATCCTGCTTGAGAGGGGCATATGTGATTAAAGTTACTGCAGCATCCTGTTCTGGCTAGTCTGCCTGGTCCCAGAATGTCCTCTGTTGGAGCCTCCTAGTCTATGGAAGAGTCCCCGTTACTCTCACTCACCACAGGTTGATGCAGGGCTCCCCGCCAGTCCTGCTCTCAACCCCATTTGCGGATTCCTGCCCTCAGAGCTTTCATGTCTCTGTCCCTGCCGTGCTGATTCAGATGCAGCAGCTGCTGCAGGAAATTCAAATTGAGATTTCCAGAGGCGTGGGTTCCAGCTTCGGTGCTTAGATTTTATCTGTTCTGGTTATAGCACTGGGATTGCATTTCCAGTTGGTTTCTCAGCTTAGTTCGTTCCTGGTCAGCAGAGTATATCTCCTCTTGCTTAGGACTCCTCATACTGCACCATTCCTGGATTCTAAGCTGGCTATCTCAGAGAGCATCCTTAGCTGCTGTTATCTATCTGCCATATTCTCCCGGAAGACCTCACAGTTTTCTTAACCATAACTGGTTGATCGACATTTGGGTTGTTTTCACCTTTTGCTTCTTATGAATATTGCTTCCATATATATTGTATTTATATGCAAATTTCTGTATGGATGTATGTTTTAATTTCCCTTGAGTGTATTCCAAGGAATGAGATTAATTGTAACTGGTAAGAATACACTTAAAGTTTTGAGGAACTACCAAATTGTCTCCAGAGTTGCTGAATTATTTTGCCTTTCCTTCAGCAAAGTATGAAGGTCCTTATTTCTCCATATACATACCAACAAATTTTAAGAGCAGTGCCAGGGACTGAACACAGGACCTTCATACTGAGCTACATCCCCAGCCCTTTTTATTTTTTGAAACAGAGTCTAAGTTTCTAAATTATCCAAATTGGGCTTAAATTTATGATTTTCCTGCCTCAGTCTCTCAGAGTTCTAAGATTCAAGTTAAAGTTTTAGAATTGTACTAAATTTGTAGACTGCTCTGAGTAATACTGCCATATTAAGGATATTGAGTCTTCCAGTCTATGAACATTGACTGTCCTTCCATTTATTTAGGTTTTTTTTTCTTTCCACAATATTTTCTTTTTTCTTTCTTTCTTTCTATTTATTTTATTTTATTTTGGTACTAGGGATCAAACTCGACCTCATGCTTAACAGGCAAGTGCTTAAAATGTTGAACTAAATCCCTAGCCCTAATTTCTTTTCACAATATTTTCTATCTTTCATTGTACAAATATTTTACTCCTTTGGTAATTTGATTTCTTTTTGGATAGCATTGTAAGTAGGATTAAAATTTTTTGTTGGATTTTTCATCACTATTGTAAAAAACACAACAAAAAACCTTATTTTTTTGACAGTACTGGACATTGAACCCAGGACCTTCACAATGAGCTATGTCCTCTGCCCCTTTTAAATTTAATTTATTTATATTGTGGTATTGGAGAATGAACCAAGGATTTTTTCCCTGGAGCTATTTCCTAATTTTTTTATTTTTTAATTTTGCAACAGAGACTTGTGAAGTTGCCTAGGATGGGCTCTTACTTGAAATCGTCCTGCCTCGGCCTCCCAGAGTCCTGAGATCACAAGCATCTTTCACTATGCCTGGGTCAATATGACTAATTTTTACCATGCATTCTGTGTTTATCATATACTGTGAAACATTTGAACTTATTTATTATTTCTATAATTATTTTTTATTTTTGTGGATTCTATGAGATTTTCTGCATACTGTATAAGATCTGTCTTTTGCAGATATTGTACAATTTTACTTTTTACTTTCTAATTTGAGTGTTTTTTCTTTCTTTTTCCTGCCTGATTGCACTGGTTAAGACTTCCAGTATGATAGTGAATAGTGCCATACCTCCAAAATTTTTATGCAGTTTTAATGCAATCCCAATCAAAATTCCAAGAGCATATTTCACAGAGTTAGAGAAAACAATCCTCAAATTCATTTGGAAGCAGAAGAGATTTAGAATAGTAAAGGCAATTCTGGGCAATCAGGGCAAGGCAGGAGGCATCACAATCTCTGACTTGTAATTACACTACAAATAAAAAAAGAAATTATACCTCAAATCTACTATGATAAAAACAAAATGATACTGAAAAAAAAGACCTGAAGACCAATGGAACAGATTAGAAATGCAGAAACAACTCCAAACTCACTAGCTACTTTATCTTTGATAAAGGTGCTAAGCATGTTCACTGGAAAAAAGATAGCCTCTTCAATAAATGGTGCTGGGAAAACTGTCTTTCCACATTCCAAAGATTAAAACTAGACCCATGTCTATCATTGTGCACTAAACTATAATAAAAATGGATCGAAGATCTAAATATTAAAACCAAAACATTAAATCTACTGGAATATAGAATAGGTAGAACTCTTTAAGACATTGGTATAGGTAAAGACTATGAACAAAACACAAACTGCAACAGAAATATTACACAGAATCAACAACTGTGATCTTATTGGATTAAAAAGCTTTTGCACAGCAGGAGAAACCATCAGCAGAATGAAGAGACAACTTACAGTGTGGGAAAAAGATTGGAGTAGTCTTTGGCCAGGGATTTAGCTCAGTCGCGTAAGCGCCTGTCTGGCAAGCTCGAGGTCATGAGTTCAATCCTCAGTACCAAAACAAAAAAACTATTTTGAATAGTCTCAAAGGACAACTATCTGGAACATATAAAGAACACAAAAATATCAGATCCTCCCAAACATATTTAAAGATCCATTCCAAAAATGGGTATCTTAAATGAAGAAGTGGAAATGGCAAATAAATATATGAAAAGATGTTCAATATCATTGGTTATCTAAGCAATGCAAATTAATACAATGCTGAGATTCCATCTCACCCCAGAAAGAATGGCTATTATCAAGAAACCATCCAATAATGAATACTACTGGGACTGTTGGGGGAAATGATACCCTTCTTCACTGTTGGTGGGAGTGCAGACTGGTACAACCACTATGGAATCAGTGTGGAGATTCCTCAAAAAACTAGGGGATTCTATTCTTCTTGGTATCTTCCTGAAAGAATTAAAAGCATCATACCATAGTGATATATTAAAGCAGCACGATTTGTAATAGCTAAATCTTGGAAACAGCCCAAATGCCCATAAATGGATGATTGAATAAAGAAGATGTAGATAAGCTTGAGATATTCCTAGGTAAATGGATGCACCTTGAGGTCATACTCTTAACTGAAATTAATTGGACACATGTAAACACTGCATCTCTTGTATGAAAAACTGAAAGTGTAACTAAGGATCACAATGTATAATAGATATTATGAAATAGGAAGAAAATGTCCCAATGGGAAGGGGAATTAGGGAGGGCGGAGGGGGAAAGAAAGGAAGGGAAAAGAAAAAAATGAAGATAAAAGAAAGAAAAAATGGAAACAAAGCTTTTGCAAATAGGGAGGGAAAGAGGAGTTGAAGGTAGGGTAGGAGAATGGGGGGAAAGAATCAAGTTGTATCATGTACAGATAACAAATTCCCTATAACGAATGCAATCATTATGCAGGCCTAAAATGTACCAATAAACTTAATTTTAAAAATAGTGAGTAAGGCTGGGGATTTAGCTCAGCTGCTCAAGTGCTTGCCTGATAAGCATGAGATAGTGAGTTTGATCCCTGGTACCAAAAAAACTAAAATAAACAAACAAAAAATAGTGAATAGCAGCATGAACATGGCATTTTTTAATTTCTGCCTGATATTAGGGGAAACGTGTTCAATCTTTCACTACTGAATGTGATATTACATATGTGTTTTTCATAAATGCCTTTTACTGGCATGGGATAAACACCCCTTTATTCCAAATTTATTGTTTTTACTCCAGTTTATTCTATTAATAAGATATATTACATTGGTCAATTGTCTTTATTTTTAACTACACTAGAATTTCTGCGATAATCTAACCTGGTGTTATGGTTGATACACTGTGTCAACTTGAGAAGTTTAGAAGTTTAACTGAGCCGGTATCCTTACTTTGTAAGCATCCTGATCCTATGCAAGAGGAGAGCGCAGAGGTGGTGTGATTGCTGCACCTGCCCTGGAGGAGGGGCGACCTGTGTACAATGTAAGGGAGGAAAAGGAGGCTTGCTCCCCCACTTTTTTGCTCCTGTTTCTTTGCTGTCTTCTGCTGCCTTGAAGTGTTGCTCCTGTGCCATGCCACCCTGCTTTGGAGCCAGCTGATTATAGCCTGAAACTGTTAGGCTAAACCGAGGTACAGCTGAGACCCACCATCGCAAGCAACGTTGAAGCAAACAGCAATAATTTTATTGCAAATCAGGTGTAATAGGGCCAAAGGTAAAGAGACCAATGGCCCAATCAGGTGTGGTGGTACACAACTATAATCCCAGCACTTGGGAGGCTGAAGCAGCAGGATCCTTGCAAATTTGACCAACCTGGGCTACAAGGTGAGCTCAAGGTCACCCTGTACAGCACAGGGAGACCCTATCTCAAAAAGACAAAAGTAAAATAAAATAAAAAGCACTTATTAAAAAAGAAAAAAAGACCATTGGCCCTGATCAAGAGGTGAAGGCATGTTTTTATAGAGAAGTTTAGGTAGAGGAGGGAGGTGTTGCTGAGGGGGATGTGAAATTTTGGGTCTCTGAGTAGGGGATTTAAGTCTGAATGATAGGGCAGAGTTGGAAACAGGACATGCTGGCAGGTGCAGCAGGTCTCTTGTGGTTTTTCGTGGAACCAGCTCTTTGTAGGTCGAGCCATGTGGGAACATGCTGCTGGTTTCCTGTTGAATGTCATGCTCCCCTAGGTGTGAATAACAGATCTGTTTGGGAGAGTTTTTCTTCCTAGTTGGGCAGGGGTCTAGTTCAGAGACCTGATGGAAACCTCCACAAACTGTGAGCTAAATAAGCTTTCTTTCCTTAATTTTGAGTGTTAGGTATTTTGCCCTAGCAATGAGAGAAAAGTAACCAAGACCTCTGGTCATAATATATGAGCCTTTAAATGTGTTTAGAAGGCCAGGGATATAGCTCAGCGGCATAAATGCCTACCTGGCAAGTGCAAGGTCCTGAGTTCAATTCTTAGTATCAAAAATTAAATGTGCTAGGGGCTGGGGATTTAGCTCAGCAGCATAAGTGCCTGCCTTGTAAGCAGGCAGTCACAAGTTCAATCCCTGGTACCGATAAAAAGGAAAAAGACAAAAAAAAATTAAATGTGCTTGCAGATTCAATTTACTAGTATTTGCCAAGAATTTTTACATTTATAACATATTTATTTGTAGTTTTCTTTTCTTTGTTGGAACTTGCTTAGTAATGTAGGCTGGACTTGAACTCACGTAGCTTAGGCCAGCTTCAAACTCATGGCAGTCCTACTGCCTCAGCCACCTGAGTGCCAGAGTTACAGAAATGTGCCACTATGTCCAGCTGAATATCCCTTTTCAATTCTTTTAGATATATAAACAAATGGTAGTGTTGCATCATATGATAATAATTACATGTTTAGATTTTTTATGTTTACTTTTAATATGATAAACTACTATGTAGATGAATTTCTTCTAACAGTTTTCTAGTTTGAACACTTATCTTTAGGTCAATAAGCGATTTTGAGTTAACTTTTAATTATGAACAGAGGTGGGCCAAAATTCATGAGTCTGCATATGAGTATTCAGGTATCCCTGTGCCATTAATTGAAAAGACAAGTGTTTCCTCATTTAATGTACTTGGCAGCCCTGACAGAATGAATCATACATAGACACATTGGTTTGTTTCTAAATTTTGCTTTTATTACATTGATCTCAGTGTCTGTCCTTATGCTAATACCACATTGTCCTGATTGCTCTTGCTTCACAATGTATTTTAAAATCAGGAAGTGTGGTGGATTGATAGCTGTTGGTCACCCTGTAATAACAGCTGAATTGAATCAGTGTGGTGTTGAGTGTGGATAGGCCACCAGCGGATCATTGCCAAGATAAAAGGGAGAACTGGAGAGGAAGAGACAGTGTTGTTAGTTGTCTGTGGTGCTGTTGGTTCTCCTGGAGGAGCTTGTTAAGCTTCTTTCCTGATATGAACTCTGCTGTTCTCATTGTTGGAGGAGTTGAGACCTCATTGTTGCTGAGGATGGCTGTGGTACTTTTGCGGGGAACTCTGGTTCTTACTTTGATCATTTCTTCTTGGCTCCAGTGCAGAACCCTCAGCCTACTGGCACAGATCCTTCATCTTGCTGGCACAGACTTTCTAGCTTCCAGTATTGACCTTCGGGCCTTCCCAGCGCAGATCCATGAAACAGACTTGCATGAGTCATTCTCGTGGGCTCTAAGCCTCCAGCTGGACTCATGGGGGACACTGTCATGGGCTCTAGGTCTTCAGCTGGACTTATGCAGGATGTTGACACGGGATCCAGGCCCTCAGATGGATTCTTTTATTTAATTTTTTGAGTGACTATTATAAAATAATTCTGTAAATTTTATGCCCTGTATGTAATTATTTTCCTTGCAATCTCTTGACTACAACAGGAAGTATGAGCCCTTCAAACTTGTTTTTCTTTTACTGGATTATTTTAATGATTATTTTGTCTATTCTGTGTCTGAAAACTATAAAATCAGCTTGTCACTGTACACAAAGAAACCAGCTGCTCAAATCCTTATAAGGATTTCATTGAATCTGTAGCTGAGTCAGGAGAAGACTGCCTTCATAATGATGTTAAGATCCATGAGCACAGGATGTTACTCCATCCACTTAGATCTTCTTTAATTCCTTTTAACAGTATTTTGTAGGTTTGGGTTTTTAAGTTTTGCTATTCTTTTGATATATTTATTTGTAATTATTTTATTATTTATGCTGCTATTATAAATGAAATTTTCTTTCTCTTCCATTTTTCCTTCCTCTCTTCCTTCTTTCTTTCCTCCCTCCCTCCCTTCCTTCTTTCCTTTTTCTTTTTTTAGTACCTGTACTGAGAATTTAACACAGGGCCTTCATCCTGAGCTACAGTCTTCAGCTCTGTTTTATTTTTTATTTTGAGATCGGAACTCACGAAATCATTAAGTTGCACAGATGGGCTCAAATTTTCAGTTCTCTTGCCATAGCTCCCCAGATGAAGAAATATGAACAGCAAATAAATAGGTGAAAAAATGCTCGACATCACTGGTCATTTCAGAGATGCAAATTAAAACAGCACTGAGATTCCCACCTTGATCCCAGAAAGAATGGCTGTCATCAGGAAATTAAGCAATAACAAATTCTGGAGGGGCTGTGGTGAAAAAGGAGCCCTTCTCCACTGTTGGTGGTAATGCAGACTGGTGTGCATCACTGCACTGTGGAAATCAGTGTGGATATTCCTTTAAAAACTAGGACTAGCAGTCCTATTTGATCCAGCTATTCCCCTTCTGGGTATCTTCCCAAAAGAATTAAAAACATCATACCACAGTGATATATGTGAACCCATGTTTATAACAGCACAATTTGTAATAGATCTGGAAAGAACCTAAATGCCCCTCAACTGAGGAATAGATAAAAAGATTTGGTGTTTTTATATAATGGAGTACTACTCAGCTGTAAAGAAGGGTAAATTGGAGACTTTTATAGGTAAATGAATGCAACTTGAGACAAAACAAATGAACAAACAAACAAAAGCAATGGCTGAAGTGTTTGTGTTAGAGAAGAGAAGACTAAGTAATGGAGGGATGGTGGGAGAGAGAGATTTTTTAAAAGACTAAACCTCTTTCTCAGTATCTAAAGAAAAGAGCTAGTGGATGCTTGCTTCCAGATGATAGAACCAAGACAAAAGAGCTGCAGGGAAACAGATTTGGCTCAGAAAAGGAAGCCCTAAGAATACATCTCATCTTTTCAGCATAAAATCCATCGCAGCATACCAACTATCTGACCACAAAGTGCCGTGTGGAAGTGCAGACCTAGCTTCTATCACAGTCATATTTCCCTCCTTGCTTCACTTCCTCCTCCCGGGTCTGTTATTCAGCCTTGCTGTATCAGTTCAAATTTCTCAATTTTGGAGCTTTACTGGGGTTTCCCTGAATTTCTATCCTAACTAATTAGACAAATGGATCTTGCTCATACGCGGCTATGAACTGTCAGAAAAAATATACATCACATGCCTAAAGACATAATTTCTAGTTTCCAAACTTAGTTGGAGAAAATCATTTTGTTGGACAGACACCTGGTTGCTATAGCAAACTACAGTTCTAAATTCCTGGGCTCAATCTCCTCTCCTACCTCATTGGAATTTGAATTTGCATTACCTTAATAATTAGTGATGTTGAGCATATTTTACATATTAATTCCTCATCAGATATACGATTTACAAATATTTTCTCACATTCTTTTTTTTTTTCTGGTACCATGACTGGAACTCAGGACCGCGCGCTTGCCAGCCAAGGCACTGTGCCAGTGAGTTGTATTTTCGGCCCTCTCTCATTCTTTTTACTCTGTTGACAGAGTCTTTTGATACATGAATTTAAATTTTTTTTCATAAAGTGAAGTTAGCCTATTTTTTCTTTTGTTGCCTATACATTTGGTGTCATATCCAAATCTAACATTGTGAAGTTTTTGGTTTTCTTTGTACCAGGTATTGAACTCATGACCTCATGCTTACAAAGCAGATGCTTATGTCACTGAGCTAAATCTCTGGCCCCAACTTGTGAAGTTTTATTCTATATTTTCTTCTAACACTTTATTGTTTTAGATCTAATATTTATTTGATTTTGTCTTTTTGGGACAGTGTATCCCTATGCAGTTCAGGTTGGCTTTGAGCTCACTTTGTAGCCCAGGCTGGTCTCGAGCTTGCAGTGATCCTCTTGCCTCAGCTTCCTGAGTGCTGGGATTACAGGTGTGTGCCACCAGGCCTGGCAGATCTGATATTTATGTTTTTGATTCATTTTAAGTTAGTTTCCCTTTACGGTGTCAGATAAGGATTCATGTCATGCTTTTGGTTAAGGGTATTCTATTTCCCCAGCACCATTTGTTGAAAAAGATCTGTTTTTGCTTTACCAAATAGTCTTAGCACCCTTCTCAAAGATAATTTTACCATATATGCATATATTCCATTGAACTATAGGTATTTGTTTCTGCCAGTATCACACTCTTTTGATTACTGTAGCTTTGTAGCTACATGGTGAAACCCTGTTTAAAAAATTCCAGCCTGAAAGGGTTACCCACACACATATTAACACAACAGATCTCTGGCTCAGTAATAGATTACATCTCATCTGTTTTCTATACACCAATTCCCCATGGCCAGGATGAGAATACAGTGAAATCCACTGTACTTGTAGTGGCAGAGGAATTTTAACTATGGGGGAGGATCCTTTAAATTGTGAAAATGAAATTGTGAAATTCCTCCCCTCGAGGGGGTGGGGAAGAAAGTCAAAGCCCATAAACCAATGGCTCTGAGGCTTATTAACCTTTGTTTCTTGGAAAGTGAGCCAGAGAGGAAACATTCTGTATCCTCCTAGGTATGTTCACCATTCAACACTTTAAGTGCCAGTAACCTGCTCAGGAAGCTGTGAATATGCATTTATTTCTTCCACACAGGATCAAGTAGGGAACATTTCTTTGATCCTTCTGTACCTGAAGTTCTTTTCTTGGGCAGATAGTTTCTAGGGGTTAAGGGTGAAGCAAGTTTAAGTAAGATGGTTTTCTCTATCCAATCCTGAGCCCAGAGCATAGCAGCTACCCAGGAAGGATCTGTTGAGTAAATGACATGACTTGTGGTTTAAAATTTTAATAAAGGTGAGGCAGACAGTTGGTTGATCAAGAAGTGCTGGTTATTGTGATGGTGCTCCCAAATCAGGCCATTCATTTTCCCTTGGGTTAGGCAAAGCTTCGGACCCCTTGGAGCACAGCCAGTGTTCCTGACATCCCCACTGCCAGGTGTGAACGTGCACAGGCTGGGGCCACGTTAGACTCAGAGTTCATAGCGTTCCCTTGGGAGAAGGCGGCATCAGCGAGGAGGAAGGGGTTTCCTTTCAAGGACAGGTTACCCACCGTGGGCAGTTCATCTAGCCGCGGTGCCCGAGTCAGCCTGTTGCAGCTGAGATCCAGCACATTGAGCTTGGCTGGTAGTCCCTGGGGCACCTGCTCCAGCCCAGCAAATGACAGATTGAGGGAGTTTAGCGCGCTGGGCCAGACGCACTTGGGGTCGCCAGCGTTTATGGTAGCGCGCAGCGAGTTGTGGCTGAGGTCCAGGGTGCGGGGCTGCACCCCAGCCGTCGCCAACCTAGCGCACACGCCGCTGGGCGTCTCTATCCCCGCGTTGCGGAGCGCCAGATCCTGGAGGGCCGGGAACTTGTGGGGACAAAGCGCCCCGACCAGTCCGCGTTCACCCAGCCCAGGATTGTCCGACAGGTCTAGGGAGGTAAGGGCTGGGAAACTAAGGACCTGTTCGCAGACAAAGGCCAACGAAGGTGCTTGGGCAATGCTCAGTACCTTCAGCAGGCTCGGCTTGAGCCACTGCTGCAGCTGGGCGAGCCAGGCACCGCCGGCCTCCCAAGACACGTTGCGGAGGCGCAGGGTGGAGATCCCAAGCCCGGAGGCTCCCAGAGGCGGGGGCGGCGGTGCGCCGGTGACTTCTATGTCCTCCAGCGTCAGCTCCTTGAGACGCGAGTACGCCAGTGCCCGCAGCACGCCGAACAGGAGCGGAGCAGGAACCCGCGCGGCTCCCAGCGTGAGCCGCCGCACGCGCAGAGCCCTGATCATGTCCACGTACTGCCGCGGGTCGGCCTCGGGGTCGACGCGCGACAGAAACGGCTCCAGGCTGCGGCCGCCGGCTCGGATCTTCACGTCGACGGCCGCAGTACACTGGAAGGCGCTGGACCAGTCGGGCTGTGGATCCACGAAGTTGCAGGCGCAGTGGATATCCTCCTCGTCCAGCTCGCAGGGCTCGGGCGGTGCGGACTGCGAGGTGCCCGCCGAGATGCGCAGCAGCAGCAGCAGCTGCAGCAGCAGCCTCGGCAACAAGCAGGGAGCGCGCTCCTGCGAGACAGCGGGGGTCAGGGCCGGTCCCAGCCCGCCCCGAGCTTCCTCAGGCCACCCTCGTTCGACCCTGAGAGCTATACTCACCATGATCCGGGAGTTCCGAGAATGGCTCTGGGAAGGACTTTGGCTTCTTTCCCGTCCTGCGGAGCCCTCCCACTTCAGACAGACCAGCTTATCTTTTGGGCAGTCAGTGAGAGTTTATGTAACTTTAGATGTTACCGCTCCCTTCAGTGAACACTGGTCACTTCTCTACTTCTCCTCCTTCCCACCACTCACTTCCTGTCTGTGAAATATTGCAACGAAGGTTGTTTTGGGGAGAGTGACCAAAACAGGAAGGGTTTTTCAGGGCATTTAGGCCACTTGGTGCCCGGCAGGCCAGGCAGAGTTAGGATGACTCAGGCACTCCAGAATGTCTATTGGATACAAGGAAACAAGGATCCCCAGCGCCTTAGGCCGGTACAAGTCCCAGCCCTTGATTTTCCTTAGGTATTTAACTGGATGTTTTGTGGGGGATCTTGTGAATTTCATCTGCTGACTCCAGAGGATAGAATTAGGTTCAAGAGAACGAAGTTGGTGTGAAGAACAGCTCTGCTAACACACACACACACACACACACACACACACACACACACACACACCTTTTTTTTTTTTTTTCTCTCTCTCTTTTGTCTTTTTGAAACAGGGTCTGTCTAGGCAGTTCAGCTTGGCCTTGCAATGATCCTCCTGCTTCCTCCTGCTTTTAGGACAGAGTCTCACTATGTAGTTCAGGCTGGTCTAGAACTCACTATGAAATCTAGGCTGACCTCAAACTCGTGGCAATCGTCCTGCATCAATCTTCCAAGTGCTGGGTTTACAGGTGTGCACTGCCACACCCAGTTCTAGTATCTTTCTTAAAAGTAGGTGTTCCGTGAGCCAGAAGAGGCCATGAAGGACCAGGAAGAGAAACAAGAAGCCAGTTCATCCTTCCTGTGAGCCAGCCAGAACATAGACTAGGAGACAAGAAGAGCCCCTTGAAAAGCAACTGACTGATTTGAAGGACCACAGGCAGAGCCGATAGCAACTGAGATTCAAAAACAACTTAATTTCTGTATTGTTTGATTGACTTTGCAGGTCTACAGCCGATAGTATAAGCATCTATTTAGAGGATAACAATATGCAATATAGCAACTATAGAGGATTTTCTTCTGTCTTGTTTTTGAAATCCAAATTGTTCTCACTGCTTTGTTACATTTTATTGTTTTATTTTCTTCAATATTCTGTTTTGATTGATTTTATGTTTGATGGTATGCACAGCAATTTTGAAAATAACAGTAGGCCTTATGGAAACCCTTATTGATTGCTTATTATCCCGTTTTGAAGTCCTGTATCACTGTCACTGTTTTGTTTTGATTGGCTTTATTGTGTTTGATTTTATTCTCTTTAAAATAAAGTTTTACAAAAAGTAGAAGTGCTTAATGGCTAAGTCATTCTATCACTAACAGTATCTATTTTCTGACCTAAAACTAGGAAACATAATGTTTCTAATACAGTTTTCTTGTAGGATCCCCCAAGGTGCCCTTAGGACTTTTTCTTTTGTCCTAAGAAATACAGAATGCTCTGTGATCTGGCCAGCTGTTTTTCCTTTCAGTCTTTTTTTATTTTTTTAGTTTTTGTCTTTTTGCTTTTTATCGGTACTGGGGATCGAACTCACGACTGCCTGCTTGCAAGGCAGGCACTTATACCGCTGAGCTAAATCCCCAGCCCCTCCTTTCAGTCTTTTTGATTTTTTTAAAGAGAGATACATAAGCTTATTAGCTAGAATTAAAGAAGTACACCCTTAAAGAAAATGGAATGGGGGCTGGGGATATAGCTCAGCAGCACAGTGCTTGCCTGGCAAGTGCAAGATCCTGAGTTCGGTTTCCAGTACCAAGAAAAAAAAAGAAAAGAAAAGAAAAAGAAAATGGAGTGTGGACTTCAAGAGATACATTATGATATGTGACTAGTCATAGTTATATAATTTGGAGGTGAAAATATGTGGAATCTGTGAATATTTGAAAATAATGTTTGATTTACAGGTGAAGGCCAATGGCCCATTCACATGTGAAAGGCTAATTTTATAGGAGAAAGCAAGGGCTCAGTCCACTCTTCTATTTATTTATGTTCTTGATATATAATGAATATGTTCATTGTGTGAGTCTTGGTCTTTTTTGCTTCTCTTTGCATTCCTCTCCTTTACCTCCCTCCATTCCCAAATCCCTTTCCCATCTACAAAAGGACTACCTCCCTTTTTCTATCATCTATCTTTTGTTTTGCTCTCTCTCTCTCTCTTTCTTTTTTTTTTTTTTTTGGTACTGGGGATCGAACTTAACAATCGAGTACTTGCTGAGCTAAATCCCCAGGCCTTGCTCTTTATTTATACTTTGATTTTCTCATGTAAGAAAAACCATATAATATTTAGCCTGTGTCTGATTTATTTTGCTTAGCACCATGGTCTTATGGTGCATTCATTTTTCTACAAATGACTCGAGCTTATTCTTCTTTAAGGGTGATTAGTACTCTGCACTGTGTATAAATACATTTTATTTATTCATTCATTTGTTGATAGACATACAGGCTGTTTCCAATGTTCAGCTATTGTGAGTTGTGTTGCCACAAACATGGATATGCTTGTATCACTATAATATGATGTCTTTAACTTTTGAGAAGATAGCTACAAGAGGTATAATATAGCTGAGTTGAATGGAATTTAATGTTTTTAGGGTTTTTTTTTTTTGAGAAATCTCCATACTGATTGTACTAGTTTACTTTCCTACCAATAATATAGAAGGGTTTCTTTTATCCCACAACCTTGCCAGGATCTGTTGTTTTTTGAGTTTATGATGACAGTCATTATTCTTGTAGTAAGATGAAATCTCAGTGTTGTTTTGATTTATATTTCTTTAATGGGCAAAGATGATGAGAATTTTTTCATATACAGTACTTATTGGTCATTCATTCTTTAAGAAGTATATTTATTTACATATTTATTTTAGATTATTGAGACAGTGTCTCACTATGTAGTTCAAGTTGGTCATGAACCTATTAAGTGGTTCAGGCTAGCTCAAACGCTTAGCAGCCCTCCTGCCTCAGGCTTTTGAGTGCTGGAATTACAGGTGTGCAACACCAGTTCTGGCACTACTCATTGCAATTGCCTTTTTTTTTTTTTTTGAGACAAAGTCTCACTATGTAGGTTGGCTTTGAACTCACTATGTAGCTCAGGCTGGCCTTGAACTCACAGTAATCCTCCTGACTCAGCCTCCTGAGGGCTGGAATTACAAGAATGTGTCACAATGCCTGATTTCTCAATAGCCTACCTTTTAATTGTGTCTTTTATTCTGGTAGAGTCTAACTTTTTTAGATCTTTTATACATTTTATACATTCTATGTGGTGGTCCGCTTCCCGAGGTATGAAGGAGCCAGAGAAAGTAATTTGGACAGAAAAAAATTATTTATTAAAGCACAGACCTGGCGACACAGCCTCCAATAGCCAATATGGAAGACTGCGTGCCTAACAGCTAAAGGGCAGGGTTTTTATCCTGTAAAACTACAAACAGCTCCTGGTCTTACAATGCAGGCGAGTGGGGTTTGCAGCGCACTACAGAACAGGAACACGGTGGGTACATTTCTTGGAAAGAACAAAGTTCAGGTGGGCTAGGCAAACATCCTGTTCTGCTCTTAGAGTTACCTTTGATCTTTCTCTTGCCTCTAGGGAGACTTATGAGGGTTTTTTTTTTTAATAGGTTACAACATTCTACACACTAGAATTCTGTACAAAGATGCTAAAAAATTTTTTTCCCATTCTTTAGATTGTCTCTTCACTTGTACAGAAGTTTAAAATTTGATATAATTCCATGTGTTGATTCTTGGTGTCATTTCCTGCGAAAATGAGGTTCTGTTTGTAAAGTCCTTCCCTGTGTCTTCATGAGTTTTAACTATTTTGTATCAGATTCAGTGTTTCTGTTTCAGTATGTAGGTCTCTGGTCTATTTTTTATTTTAGTTTAGTACATGGTGAAAGTTATGGGTATAGCTTCAACCTTCTGCCTGTGAGTAGTCAGTTTTCCCAGCACTGTTTAAGAGGCTATCTTTCTTCCAGCATTGTTTTTGACCTCTTTGTCAGATATCAGATAGATGAATGTATTGGGTTATTTCACTGATCCACATATCTGGTTTTGTGCAGTATTTGTTATTTTTATCACTGTAGATTTTTATTATAACTTTACCTTAAATCTAGGATTATGATGCCACTTGCTTTGCTCTTGTTGCCCAAGATTGCTTTTGTTCTTCTGGGTATCTTTTTGGTTTCATATGACTTTTAGGATTATGCCCTCTAGTGTGGAATGTTTCTGGTATGTTGATTGAGACTGCATTAAACCTATATATTAGTTTTGATAATGTGATCATTTTGACAATATTGGTTCTACTTTTCCAGAAACAGGAGGTATTTTTTTCATTTTCTGATGTCCTCCTTAATCTCTTTTTTGAGGATATGACAGTTTTCACGATAAAGGTCTTTCACCTTCTTGGTTAGGTTAATTCCTAAGTATTTGTTTGCTTTTGAAGCTACTGTGAATAGAATTGTTTTCCTAACTTGCTTCTTGGTGGGTTCATTGTGTTGTACTGTAGTGCTATTTATTTTTGTATTCTGCTTCCCCTGCAGTTCTGAACTCAATCCAGGGCCTTGAAAATTTCCAGGCACTGATAAAGGTGTTTAGATAGTTTCCCAAAGCACTAAAAGAGGCCTGGGGATTTAGCTAAGCAGGCATAAGAGCTTGCCTGGCAAGCACGAGGTCATGAGTTTGAGCCCCAGTACCACAAAAAAAAAAAAAAAAAAATCTGTCCAAAACACTAAAAGAAACTAGCTCTGTCCTAATCCAAATTCCTTAACCTCATATAAACTCTATCCCGACTTCCTTGTTATGATATACCTAAGTAGACTATCTTTTCCTAGGGTGGTGTCAGCAGAGGGAGACTCAGGCAGAGGAGAGTCACTAGGACAGGGACAAGTGTACATTTGGAGGGAAGCTCTGGATGCAGTCCTGACCAAGACATAGTCCTTCAAGTGCTCCAGTGGGTGGGGAAACAAATATGAAGAAAGAAAACCGGTCCATAATGAAGAAGATTCTTACAGAGGTGGCTCTATAAGAGTTCTGGAGAAAGGAACAGCCAGCCCTGGAGAAGACAAAACATGGGGTAAGTTCTTACAGGGAAAACAGTGTTGCAAATAGGTGAAGAAAGGCAATTTGGACAGCTGTGACTGACTGAGGCATAGGCAAAACATAGTTTTTGCCCAAGAATTGGTCTCATTTTCCCCACCAAGGATAGGATATGGGTTTAAAAAGCCAGCCTGTTGCATTAAGAATCATCAACAGCTCTGTCCTCGTTGCATTGTGCATAACAGGCGCTCAATTAACAGCTGTCCGATGGGTGACTGGATTTTGGGCTTGGAGAAAAGGTGTGAGGTCAGGATGATGGTCTGTGGATATTTAATAGACTGTTTTGAGGAAGAGATTATAGACTTCATTGTTTGGTTTCAAGGGGGGGGTACAATTGAATTGGAAGGAAAATGATTTGAGGAACAATACCTTTTCCTTTCTTGTACCTTTGCCTAAATAATAGTTTTGTAAAAACCAGAGGCTGCCAATAAAAATTCTTAAGTGCCCCCAGGAACTGTGAAGGGATATAGGAAGAGATAACATCAAGCAATTACACTGTAATTTAGTGACAGCTGTGAAAAGAGTTATGAAGTATATAACAGGGACAATGGTCACATGGTGCTGTGTGGGTGACATAGGAGATGAACTCTCCAGGATGATGCTAAGGGAAGGGTGTGGGTAGAAGGCAGTTACAGGGTTCCTAGCAGTGTGTACAACCTGTGAAAAAGTGGGATTTAGTGTCTAGAAAGCTATTTTAAAGAACAAAGAAATTGCCCAGGTGGCACACACATGTAATCTCAGGATTCAAGAGGCTGAGGCTGCAAGACTGCTACGAGATCAAAGTCTGTCTGGACTACACAGCAAGATCTTGTCTCAAAACAAGCATAGAGATCTTAAAACAAAACAAAACAAAACAAAAAAGATGAGACTCTCTTCCACTCTAGACTGGAAGGGAAATCAAGAATTAGATCATATAGTGTGGTTTGCAACACTTTGGGTTTTGTGGGCGAGGAGCACTTTTTTCCCTTCTCTCCTTTAGTGCTTCTCTAGTACCTGGTAAAGTAGTGGTGCTCAACATTTGGTAAAAGACTTATTTTATCGTAAAAATAATGGAACTTCCTTTTGTGCATAGCAATGCAATGCTTTTCTCACCAGTAAAATGGGGATAACAGTCGATGTGTCAAACATTCAATGGGATAATGCGCTTCAAGCATTTAGGCAGCACACTCCAGTGGGAGCCAAGTTATTGCTGAAATGGCATGCGGCTCTTCCTAGACTCTGTATTGTTTTGAATATGTTGGGCGAGAGTATAGGGACACTGTGACACTGCTGGCCTCCTGTATAGGTAAGGAAAGAAACGTACCACAGATCTCACCTCTCTGGTGGCGCTAGAGGTACAATTCCCCGCGCCCCGCCCCTCACCGCCCCGCCCCTCACCGCGCTGTGCTCCGCCTACAACGCACCCCGTCCTATGCCCCGCCCCTCGCGCTCAACTGCGCAATTCCTTCTATTTTCTCCGCTTCCGGGCGACGTTGCAGCCCTTGAGTTCCCTAGTAGTCTTTTCCAGTTTCGCCATGTGGAGCCGGCGGCAAAGCCGTCTCAGGCGGGTGGCCTGCGGGGTGGAGGAGCTGCGGTGCCGCCGGCGGGAGCGGGAGGCAGGTGTGGGCAGGCGAGGGACACCGGGAAATCGGGCTGTCGCGGTCGGTGGTGGGGAAAGGAGACGCCGAGCTGAAAACTGGGTTCTGGGTGCTTGGCGCCTGCCTACCCCGAACCAGATGCGCTGTCCTCAGCACTGCGGAAGGCGCGGAGGGAGCAACAACTGGTCAGCAAGAGGCTGCTGAGAGAAGATCCAGAGGAAGCTGTTGGAGAAGATGCGGCCACCATTCTTGGGGAAACCGAGGTGAGAGGGCCAGGAGAAATGCCCGCTGTAGTGCTCAGTAGTGCTCACTCCCTGGCTCCAGAACTCCATTGGTACTTGAGGTCTGCCCCAAACCTGAACTCAAGGCGTTGTAGACGTCCATAGGTCCTGTGGGTCAGGCTAAAAATAGGGAAATTATCGTCTAAAATTCATTGCCCCTCCTCCCCACATCACTCCATCAAATCCTAGCTATTTCATCTCTTAAGGAACTCATAGATTCTTCACATGCGTCGTTATCTCAGATGCAGTCATTATCTTCTAGATGCTGCAGCTAAAAGGTTTAAACTTGTCATCTTCAGTGCGTGTATTTTGAAAACACCAAAATCCTTCCTTTGACCTGCAAAACTCTGGTTAACTTACAACTAATTCTTATCAACTTACTCTACCAACCACCGTCTCCTTCCTGTTCACTTCTTTGTGCTTTGTCAAGGTGTTTGTATTTACTACATCCAAAGTGGATCCTTTTTGGTATTGTTTGGCAGCCTGTTTATTTCTTGCAGAATGTTAATCGTATTACCAAATTGTTTGCTTTATATTTTACCATCCCTCCAGGTAGATTTTTAATTACACGATAATTTAGACTTTTATATTGGGTGGAATAGATGTTTATTATTTATTGGATGAATACATACCGTTTATACGTTCAACAGGCATTAGATATATTTTGTGTTTGTATTGCCTGTGCTTATATATTAATTTCAGACAGCACTTAGGCCTAGGCTATACTATTTATTCATTATGTGCACACATTATGCCAGAATATTATGCAGGACCTCAAAGAGTACAAAGATGAAAAGATAAGAGTTCTCTTCTTTGAAGTGCTCACAAACCTGTGAAGGAAACAATTGTGTTACCACCTATCATAATGGAAAGAATCATAAGGTACCAAAGAAACTCCGAGTAAGTCTGCCAAAGGAGGACTGAAAGAACTAACTTTTCTGAGACAACAGTGAACAGAAATCTGGAGAAAGTGGATAGAGTCCCCAGGCAGGGGAAATAGATGTGCAAAAGCTTGGAAGTGTTAAAATTATAAGTCGTTTTGCTGAGTGTTCTGGGCTGTAGATTGTATGGGGGGAAATACCCAAAGCAGTGGTGGTAAACCTATAGGACACTTGTTAATTGTAATTGTGCTTTTCTTTTAAGACAAAAGATAATGTAGAGCTGTTTTTTTCTAAACTGTTTAATTGCATTGTTGCCATTTTGTGATAGGTAAATAGGTTTTGAGTTGCATTTGGCACTGTCTCTAAAAGTTCGCCATTGTTGATCTGGAAAGTAGTTTGCAAGGCTGAAAAGTTTAAATGTTGTCCTTGAAATACCCCCATAAGAAGGAAAACACTATCATTCTTTTTTTCAGGTGAGGAAACAGATTCAGATTCTTTTAGAGTGAGTGGCAGGGCTGGTATTAGAATTTAGCTCTGATTCCCTACCTGCATGTTCCCCTGCAGCATTGGCATTTATTAGCCTTGTTAGGACAAGTTCTGGAGATGATGTGATATTGGAGGTCCTACAAGTGAAGTGAGCAGAGAGGGACACAGGACTTGCTTCCTGGCAATTAAGTCTTCTCTCTTCTGTCCTGGACTTTAGATCCAGCAGTTCCTCCGACTAGCTCAGCGGGGGACAGAGGAAAAGGAGAGAGAGAAAGCTCTGGTCACCCTTCGTCGAGGCTTGCAGCACCTTGAGACACAGCAAACCTTCATCCGGTCAGTGTGAGTGGTCACCCGGAGTTCTGAGGGGACAGAAGAGGGTAAAGGGACTGAATCACAGGCTTATCAGGACTCTGGTGTTCACTCATGTAGGCTTGAGGGCAGCATGCGGACCCTGGTTGGGCTTCTGACCTGCAACCGAGCCCTGTTGCAGCTTGAGGCAGCTCGGTGCCTTCATGAACTCTCTCATTCTGAGCAGTCTGCTGTGGCTGAAGCCTGCCTACCAGCTACTTCTTACCTCCTCACCTACCTCTGCGGTCACAGTTCAGACTTCATAGTAAGCCCTGTCCCTACCACCTTGTTCTGGGCTTAGATTTAAAAATAGTGTTCTTGGTTCAGTTTGAGTTGACAGATAGGCAGAATAAAAAATAAAAAAGCATTCCTGATCCCCACAGTAGTGGATATACCTTTCAACACTGTTTTGTGAGCTTTAAGATCTGACATGAGGTGAGCCCAGCCCAATGCCATTCTTGCCTGCTCTCAGGAGCTGTGTCTATATACACTGGGGAACCTGATTGTGGAGAGTGGGGCTGTGAGGAGACAGCTGCTGCCACAGGGCATTATTCCAGCCTTGGCCTCCTGCATCCAGGTAAGTGCTTCCTTTCCGTCTCCTGGGAAAACCTCCCTTTGCTCCTCCCTTCATGCCCCACTGGCTTTGAGTAGGTAGCTCCCAGCTCTATACCAGCAGGCTAAAAGTCTCAAGTGACCGTGTGATCCGACTTCCAAAGTCAGAATGCTACCCTGTCTACTTCTAGTCACCACATGTGGCTGTGCTGGAAGCTGTTGGATACGCTCTGTCCCAGCTTCTGCAGGCTAAGGAAGCTCCAGAGGAGATCATTCCGTAAGTAAAATTATGTCTCTAGATATTCAGCCAGGATCAACCCTCTTGGTAGTATAGTGTGATCAGCTCTGATTTCCAAAGCTATTGCACATTTTAGCCCTGTTTCTGTTGACAGCTCTATCCTGAACTCCACCATGCCACAGCACATGCTGCAGTTGATGCAGCCAGGCCCAAAGCTGAACCCTGGGGTTGCTGTGGAGTTCGCATGGTGCCTTCACTACATCATCTGCAGGTAACACAGGCTATTTGAGAAAATGCTGGAGATCTTTCCTAATGTGTTATCTTAGGTCTTTAAACACCAGTTTTTATACTCTGTGGTATGTCCCTTCACTGCCCTGCAGCGCATTCCCCCCCCCCCCCCCATGCCCAGAATGAGACTGTTTCCCAGCCTAAAGGTATTGACTACTTGTGTCCTATTGCCCAGCCAGGTCAACAATACCCTGCTTATCACCCATGGAGCTCTGTCTACTCTAGGGCTGCTGCTATTGGACTTGGCTGAGGTTGTCCAGAGAACAGAGGATGCAGGACTAGAGCTGGTAGGTGAAAAGGACGGGTCATGGTCTGGGAGATACTTCTTTATTCTCTGCCCTTCTGGTGTTCAGTAACGTTTCTTCTTTACACCTGACCCTCGATTTGTCTTTGCAGCTTGCATGCCCTGTGATTCGGTGTCTAAGTAACTTGCTAACAGAGGTGGCAGTAGAGGATGTAGGAGGGCAAATGCAGCTCCAAGATGAACGTGTTGTGGCAGCCTTGTTTATCCTACTTGAGTTCTTCCTTCAGAAACAGCCCCGCCTGCTTCCTGAGGGCCTCTGGCTCCTCAATAATCTCACTGGTATGTACCACAGTCTGTCTATTCAGATCTGGCCCTTCATTTTAATATCATCAAAATATTAAAACCAAAGCATGAGGGAATAAAGCAGTTAAAAAACTAAAATGCAAAATGAAAGGTGGGTAGGTGGGGGACTTTTCAGTATCTCTGGAGGGGTCTATGTAGTCTGGATTTAAGGAGGTCCTTCACCTACCTCTCTTTAACCCTCAGTGGAGGCCTTCCTGTCCTGGCTTATTCAGCGTCCTGGTGGTAGCTAGCACCCCACAGCTGGAAACTCTTGGAGACAGAAGTGTAAATGAAACTTTTCCACTGGGGCTGGAGCAGGGCCAGGGGAAGGGGGCTCCAGAGCTGCTGAAACAGAGTGGGTATCTCAGGAAACTAGCCCCCTTTAGCCCCTGTCAGAAATCTAGGGAGGTCCAGTCCTCAGCCACAGTTAAAGAGGTCTCTGACACTCTTGTCTTCCTGAAGACAGGTGGTAATGAAGGGCTTCATGATGTGGATGGGAGGAAAGTGAAGGATGGTGAAGAATTCAGAGAGGCACATGCTCTAGGAGTAGCCATCAGTGGAGATAGGCATTTTTTGTCCACAGGACCTGCAGACCAACCATCTGGAAAACTGGTTTCTTTAGGCTGGCTCAGACCTTTAACTATAAGGGATGCTTACACATGAGCTAGGCTGAGTTGGGTAGCATTGGGTGAAACAGTTCATGCCCTAGTATAAAGTACTGCATACTGACATTTTCCCTTCCAGCAAACAGTCCTACTTCATGTACTTCTCTGCTCTCCTTGGACCTGGTTGAACCCCTCTTGCAGCTGTTGTCACTGTCAAATGTGGTGAGCATACTGGTATGTATTAGGGTGATGAGTCCAAGACTCGCTTGTTAAAGAGTAAACAAAAAGTCCTCAGTTCTCAGAAGTGGTAAAGCTGACACTGTTATTGAAAGCTGACAAGTGGTATGTTATGACTTGAGATCTAGGCCAATCTAGGTATAATTTCCTAAACTGGATTACTACTTTCCTTATACAAATCAATCAGTCAGCCTCTCCACATATAATTGGGGCTAAAGTACCTGAGTTAGTTGCAGGGATTAAAGGATGTGCTTACCAGTTTGGGATAGTGTGTATGTGCCCAATACCATATATCATCTTTGTTATTCCTCCTCTGAGGGATTGTATACCTTTCTCTGCAGGTGCTCACAGTTCTGTGCAATGTTGCAGAGAAGGGTCCGGCTTACTGTCAGCGGCTGTGGCCAGGGCCACTGCTCCCCTGTCTGCTAAATACAGTGACCTTCTCAGACACTGAGGTAGTAGGTCAGAGCTTGGAGCTGCTGCAGCTGCTATTCTTCTATCAGCCAGAGGTGGGTTTCTGCCCCTGGCCTTTCATTTCTCTGTTCAGAAGTCTCTACTGTCACTATGGCCTCCTAGTCCCATCTATGGATGTTTCTTCAGGTGGGGTTGGCTTGGTGTGGGCTATAGATTATAACCTGTGTCTTGTTGGGAATGAACCCTCTTCCAGGAGCTCACCAAAAAGCGGGTTAATCCATGAGGCTAGGATTGAGTCTTAGGGCATGGGAACCCAGGTGTTGGGTCTTTTTCTTCCCCTAGGCTGCCCAGGCCTTCCTGCAGCAATCTGGCCTGCAGGCCTTGGAAAGGCATCAGGAGGAAGTCCAGCTTCAGGATCGAGTGCATGCTCTCCAGCAGATAGCTCTTCATAGCTGACCTGGCTTTTTAATGTTACATACTCCCCACACTCTCACCAGTCACTTGTTTGCTCATTTTTTTTCAGGAGGATTAGGATCGTTATGAACTCTTTCTTCTCCCACACTTTAGCTACTCTTTTTCCCACATTGTTTAAACAGGGACACCCGGGGGAATGATACAATCTTTATTCTGGGGCCCCGGTTCTCTCACTACAACCCTTACCCCTGCTCAACTGGTGGCTTCTGATGAGAAAGAATAAAGTTTTATTTTTATATTACACTGTTTTGCCTCTGGTTGTAAAATAAGGGGTAGAAGTAAAACAATTGAAAGAACACTCTAAATCAGTATTTTACAGCACAAGCTTTATAAGAGAACACATTTTCCCACTGTACTGTCCTGCAGAGCCCAGGTTCAGGGGCTCTTGGTCATAATCCTCAGTGAAGGCTTCAAGCTTTGCCACTTAGCACATTTTCCAGGGCTCTGGTGACTTGATCAGCACTGAAGTTGTTTAAGGAGACATTCTTTTCTTGGCCAAATGCTGAAGAGACAGAAAGATTACTAAATAAGTACTCTGCATCATGGGACTACCAGATGGTTTTATCTGTTTTTATTTTTTGAAAAAGGGTTATAAATTCACTATGTAGCCAGGGCTATCCTCAAATTCCTGAATGCTGGGATTATAGGTGGATATCACTGTACCTCATTTGGGGCTACCAAATTACAAGTCTTGTTAGGATGCGAAAGACAGTAAAGAGATTATAATCAAAGTGAATTTGGTATGTGTAAAATTAATCCAGGGGGTTTCAAAATACACCTACATCCAACAAGAATTTTGACGTGTTTCAAGGAATTTTGACGTTTCAAGAGTCATTGTAAGCATTTATTACTAACCATGGCAGCCAGTGTATAATATATATGAGCCTAGCCTTGGCTAGATTTTCATTCTTAGGGCTTCTACAATCAATAGACTGAAGTTACTTGTATCTCCTCTTACTGTCTACTAGCTTTAAGGGCGAGAACCTTTCCTCATTGTATTAGTGTACAGATGTCCATAGTTACACCCAACTTGCCTTAGGTGTAACTTTCTCCTACCCCCAAACATTCTGAGGGTAGAGTGTAACGAAAAACAAAATTCTACTACATGTTAGGCAGCATTGGGAATTTAAGATTGGGATATGGTGGAATATAATAGAGGGTAATGAAAAGGGACTGACAATATTACATTACTGGGCAGGGATTGTCTTTTTGAAGTGATGTATTTAGACACAAATGACAACAAACTTAGTAATAAGAGTCAGCTGTGAAAGTCTGGAGGTGCATTTTAAGGGACCAAATGTAAAGGCTCAATCCTATCATTACATTAGCTGCATAAGTATGTTTCATAACGTTCTATTTTTCTAATCTATACAGGAAAAATTAATCCACCCCTCATGTTTAGTCAGGATTAAGTGAGATTTAGGGAACAAATTACTGCTCATTATTGAGATTCTCAGTACCTACATCTGCACTGGCCACAGGTAATTTGAAAGGACTGACAGCAATTGGATAGCATTTTTTTTCTTTTTTTCTTAAGCTCTTTTATTTTGTTCGTTGTTTTTGAAACAAGGTCTTGTAGTTCAGGAAGGCCTTTGACTCACAGAAATCCTCTGGCCTCAGCCTCCCGAATGTGCCTGGCTCTTGAAGCCAATTCTGACCTGAAAATCTCTCTGGTACCTAAGTAGATCCTAACCAAAGCCTACACAAATGTTATCCAACATACAAAGCATCACGGCCGCGAATGTGAACTTTTCAGCGGAAACAACCTGGTTTAAATCCGAGCTTAGTCTCTCCACATATTTTCGTGTGACCTTGGACTGCGCTTTCTCCTAGACCCCGATTGCCCCGCACTCACCATAGCGGGCCCACAGTTTGGGCTGAACATCAGAACATTCCCGGATTAGAATGGGAAGGTCAGGGTTCGCCTTCTTCAGCTCCACGTAGCGTTTCTGGATAAAGTCCCTGCGGAACCAGATAGAGCCCTGCGCTACGGTAGACGCGGACTTCCCCAAACATCGGAAGGTCGAAGTCTCGACCTCAGCCTCCCGAACCCCGATCCCTCCCCCACACCTTACCTGACGCCCTGGCTGCCAGGCGAGCGCTGGCACAAGTGGATGCGAATCTCACGCAGGCCCAGCTTTGCCCCAACTACCCTACTAGCTGCGGCTGCCGCCATCGCCGCTCAGACCTTAAACCCCAGTCAAATTCTTCAGCTGGACCAATAGTGGATTGGATGACTTGGTGGGGCGGGACACAGTCTAGCCAATGACACGAAAGCATTCTAGCAGGCTGGGACCCAAGCGAGAGGGAGGAAGCGGAGGCTCGGAACGCAAAGCACTGTGGTTGGTTTTCGAGGTGCACTGTGGGAAAAAAGCGTCGCCGTCGTTTTCTTGTTAGAGATTTGGTACTTGCTGGTGTTGAGAGACTGAGACAAAATGCCGGAGCGAGATAGTAAGTGTTGGCTAATTTGTTCTTTTTTCTCTGCGGGATTAGGGACATCTGGCGTGTTATTTTGACCGCCAAACTTAACCGGTGTCCTGTAACGCTCGCAGCCGGGCGAAGCCTTCTGGCCCTCACAGGCCAGACTGCTGTA
This sequence comes from Cavia porcellus, assembly GCF_034190915.1. Classification (NCBI taxonomy): domain Eukaryota; kingdom Metazoa; phylum Chordata; class Mammalia; order Rodentia; family Caviidae; genus Cavia; species Cavia porcellus. Next base: position 7,947,732 of record NW_026947504.1, read on the forward strand.
GACTCCCCGAGCCTCGTCCCCGTCCCACAGGACTACGACCGTCTTTATCGCCACCTTTACTTAACTAATGTGTTGCTCCGGTTCATTTATTACTTTATCTTGTTTTGAGACGTGGGTCTTCCACTGTTGCCCAAGTTGGCCTAGAATTCGCCCTCCGCCTCTTCACTCTTTTGAGTAGTTGATATTACAGGCGTGCACACTGCCAGCTCTTTCATATAGCATTTTTAGATGTCATCTTCAACAACCTTTGCTAACCTTCCAGCTCAGTTTGAAGAAACCATTCTGTGCCGTCCTAGCTTCTTACATTTTCCCACTTAAGCAATTAATACGTTTTATTTTTTGTTTCGTTCTGTTTTTACTATTTGAGACAGGATCTCCTGTGTTTAAAACTGATCGTGAACTCTTTATGTAGCCCAGACTGACTTCTAACTCAGCGATCTTCCTGCCTCACCCTCCCAAGTGCAGGGTTTGTGGGTGTGCCAGGTGTGGCATTATAACCGTGTATTGTCACTGCAGCTTATTTTGGCTTTCTTTTGTACTGTTTGCTGCTGTAATCCTCAGTTTTTCCAGAGGACCAGACACTAAGATTAATAACATGAACGGTGATTTTGTTTTCTTAGGTGAGCCGTTCTCCAATCCTTTGGCTCCAGATGGCCACGATGTGGATGATCCTCACTCCTTCCATCAGTAAGTATTTGTTTTAGGATTATGAAAGTGAGAAGAACAATGAATAGGAGTGGTGGTGATGCTAGTAGTGAAAGAATTCTGAATATCTTGTTAACAAGGAGGGTCAAGAGATTGTATTGCAAGCAGGCAGTCGTGAGTTTGATCCCTGGTACCAATAAAAACGAAAAAGACAAAAAAAAAAAAAAAAAAAAGAGAGAGAGAGAGAGATTGTATTGCTTGACCTATTCTGTGAACCTTAAGTGGTTTAAGGCCTCCCACATACAAATATTAGAGGAGAAATTCTAACAAAGAAAGTGCTTGTTCTTTAATCTGTTTACAGCGTATTATATGGAAATTAGCTTTTCTTGAACAAAATTAAAATATTTGAAAAAAGAGTAAGGTCTTTGTTAATCTTCCCAATTCCAGTTTGTTTCTTAGCAGTAAGCACAGTTCCTTTTTTTAAATGTATATCTTTTTCTCCTAGTCTTAAAACAGTTATGTGCACACATAGTTATCTGAGGAAAATATAGCTTTTAAATCTTTGCAAGTAAAAATATTTAAATGATGTTATACAATATATACCATTTTTTAAACCCCACTGAATGTCTTGGAGATTTTTTTCATGACAATGACAAAGACTTGCTTCTTTTTTTTTTTTTTTTTTTTGGTCTTCTTGAGACAGCGTCTCATTATGCAGTTTAGGCTGGCCTGGAGCTCACTTTGTAGTCCAGGCTGGTCTTGAACTTGCAATGATTCTCCTGTCTCAGCTTCTGATGCTGGGATTACAGGTGTACACCACCAGTCCCAGAAAAGACTCCCTTCTTGACCACACATGTCAGGTTCCAAGAATGAACCTATCTATCTATCTATCTATCTATTTATATTTTTTGGTACTGGGAATCAAACTCATGACTGCACGCTTGCACGGCACAGGTACTTACGCTGCTGAGCTATATTTCCACCCCTCAAGAACATATTTTTGACTAGGCTTTGTCCTTGACTTGCTAAGCCCAGTTAGAGCAGTATTAACTCTTCTCAGTACATACATAGTTGTGTTTCTCTCTCCCTTTTTTTTTTATTTAAAGAAAAGGAAACAAAAAAATACATGGAGATAAAAAAGGGTAGAAATAATACAAAATTACAGAAAAACAAACGGTAAGAAATTGCTGGTTGATAAGTTACATATTGTCATCTTAGAAATAGCTGTTCAGGGGGCTGGGGATTTAGCTCAGCGGCATAAGCACCTGCCTTGCAAGCAGGCGGTCGTGAGTTCGATCCCCGGTACCCATAAAAAGAGAAAAAGAAAAAAAAAAATTGAAAAAAAGAAATAGCTGTTCAGGTTACAAAATTATTTAGAATGACATTCAAAAAGTGACACTACAAACAGTTCTGCTCAATGATCGAACAAAAACTCAGTAATATGGTTATCAGTCCTACATACTTGTTTTACATCTCAAAGAGAGTAAGATTAAACATATCAAAACGGAACAAAACAGTTAAAAAAACAATTTAAAGAAATACAGATTTCAAAGCAAGTCCACTGGAGATCTTCACTGTCTATCTAACTGTCTCTAGTTTCTTACAAATAGTTGTCCCCATCTTCACCCACTTTATATACTTATTGCATATTATAGAACTAATCAAATCATTACAGGATGATGAATGCTTTTTAGGTCTTCAAGATCCAACATTAGGGAAGACAATAATAACTACCATCGCATTTCTCATTCTCTTCGTGGTAGCCGTCCCCATCTCTACATATGCTGAAATTGAACTCAAGAGACCAGACCAATGTCATTCTAATCAGCGAACAATAGTATTGCTAGAATTTATATCATAATGCTACAAAATTAGCATTGGGTTTCTTAGCGTCTCTTCTTCAGAGTATCTGTTCATTACATCTTGCATTATATAATGTGTTTCTCTTTTGTAATTTTCCATAAATCTTTACTTATTTATGTTGTATTGGAGTTAAATTCAATCTCTTTTATTGAAATAATGTTGACTCCTATGACAGTCATTTTCAATAAAGTCTTTCTTAGCTGTCAAAGATGGGAGAAGGGTACAGAGAGCTTGGGGAACAGAAAACAGGGAATTGTTGATAAATTAACAGGGTTCTTCCTTTAAGACTAGGGTCAGTAGGCCAAGGAAGAGCCCTATTATGAAGGACTTGAAGAAGTCTGATTTTATCAAGGAGTAAGTCGTTGTACTAATTAAAAATTTCCTTGTACCATCAGTGCTATCTACCCCACACTTGGGAAATACCATCAGTTTGTGGTTTTGTTTGGTTTTGTTTAGGTACCAAGAATCAAACTCACAACTTCACACTTGCCAGGCTGGTTCTTACAACACTGAGCTGAACCCCAGCCCATCAGTTTGTTTATTAAATCTCCAGTTAAGGGGCATTTAGGTTCTTACTACTTTTTATTATTTTCAAAAAGGCTACAACTAAATCTCTTTTACAAGTCTTATATATGTGATAGTAATTGGCTGACCTAAATGTAGATTAAAGGAGTTCCTGATTCACATAATATATACACTTAAATTTTAAGAAATACTGCCAAGTTTTCTTCCAAATTAGTTTTACTGATTTACTTTGTATTTCTCTGGTTTCAATTATAAATCTATGGTTTTTACATGTTCTTGTTTCATTTCCTGTTGGGTACTAATTTTTAAAATCTTTGTCTTTTCTTCTAGATCCAAACTTACAAATGAAGACTTTAGAAAACTTCTCATGACTCCAAGGGCTGCACCTACTTCTGCACCACCTTCTAAGTCACGTCATCATGAGTAAGTTGGCCCAGTCTGTTTTCTCTTTTGTTCCTGTCTGTCCCTTTTTACTGAACCAGAGTATCTTAGAATTTGAAAGTCCTTTTTTTCAATCCTGTGTTTTTGATTTCCTCCCTGTGAAGACTGATGTTCCAATTAGATAATTCATGTTCTTATTGTTTCCTGTTGTGCGTTCCACGCTTAGAGTTGCTGCTGGTGCTAATGAACAGAGTTTTGGGCCTGTTACAACCCCATGTGGAATGAATACTTAAGGCTATTTAATTTAATAGTCCCTTAATGTATATTTATGGTTTTAGAATTTGAGAACTGATCACTTAAAAATACTGATGTTTATTTCTGCCAGATTGAAACTTGCTTTGGTCAGTATTATATACCTTTGTTTTTTTAATTCTTGTGGCTGCTTCTTGGAGTTTTCAAGGTTGGGGCAAAGTTGTACTGTCAGTGATTTTCTTGTCTCTTATAGGATGCCAAGAGAGTACAATGAGGATGAAGACCCAGCTGCACGAAGGAGGAAAAAGAAAAGGTGGAACAAGAGTGAAGGGGTGTTGGGTTTTAAGACAGATAGTGTTAGAGGAAGGGAGTAGAAGCTGAGATTTTCATTTGTTATCTTGACATTTTCTGCTTCCTTAATGAAGAAGGTGCTACTTAAATTGGCAGTGTGTGACTTGGGAATCAGACTGAATGTATTTTATCATCTCTACCAATTTTTAGCAGGATAACCTTGTGTATTTTGTTTAACCTCTAACCTATGGATAAAATGTAGATAACAAACCAGATATGGTAGTGTACACCTGTAATCTCAGCACCTCGGGAGGCAAAAAAACTGGGAATGTAGCTTAGTGTGAAGGCCTGGGGTATAATCTCTAGTACCAGAAAAAAAAAAAAAAAGATAATAGTAACTTATCAAGATCTTAGTGTGTGTAGATGCTTATAACCAGTGCCTGGCATATGGTGTCCCCCACTCAATCCAGGCTGTTATCATCATCATTACCATTTTTATATAATATTAAACTTTTTGGAAAAAAATTCTGTAACTTTTGTTTCTCTTTTCTTGTCTTCTGAGGGTGGAACAGCAAGGAATGTTATGTTTAGTTAAAATTTCAAAAGTAGTAAAAATTCAGAGATGCTGGATGCTAGTAATCCCAGCATTTGGGAAAGTAAAGCAAGATGAGCATGAGTTCAAGGCCGTTCTGAGTCTATAGTAAGTTCAAGGCCAGTGTGGATGACATGGTAAGACCCTGTATCTAAAAAAGTACTTATATAGAGGAATTTTTTTTTATTGTATATGCACAAGTCCCTCATGGCTACAGAAAATCAGTAGAGTTAGGTGGCATTAAAGAGTTCTGCTGGGGCTCAGTGGCTCAGCGCCTGCCTAGGAAGTATGTGGTCCTGAGTGTGATTCCCAGTACTAAAAAAAAAAAGGAAAGAAAAGAAAGAGGGGGACTGACAAGTTCTCTAGTGGCAGCTGCAGTATCCTAAGATGCCACTGAAAAAATATCTGTGAGCTGAAAGAAATTGTAGTTTTATATGAGGGTTATCAAGGAAGTAGCCAGCAATTGGATTAAGACATACGTAGCCTTCACCATAGAGAGATGGATAAAAGATACAGAGAAATAGGCAGAAATAATTCTTTTGACCATTAGTAAGTGATGAGTCTTACATACTTGCTTTCTCTGGTGACAGTTACTATGCCAAACTACGCCAACAAGAAATTGAGAGAGAGAGAGAACTAGCGGAGAAATACCGGGACCGTGCCAAGGAACGGAGAGATGGTGTGAACAAAGATTATGAGGAAACTGAGCTTATTAGCACCACAGCTAATTACAGGGCTGTGGGCCCTACTGCTGAAGCGTGAGTACTGAGGAAGCCAGGGCATAGTTTCATACAATCACAGTACAAACTCTCCTACATGTTCTGCTTTGGAATTCACACTATGCTATTTAAAGAGGCACTTGCTACTCACAAAAAACTGTTCTATATGACTTTTATCATTATACAGGGATAAATCAGCTGCAGAAAAGAGAAGACAGTTGATTCAAGAGTCCAAATTCTTGGGTGGTGACATGGAACACACCCATTTGGTGAAAGGCTTGGATTTTGCTCTGCTTCAGAAGGTGAGGTGGGAGTAATTAACTAGAGTACTGAATGCTCTTGTCTGGACTTTGGTGAAGTGAAGAGGGACTTACCTCCTAGTACTGACCATCTTTCTGGAAGAAGAGCTAAATGTGGCCCTTCTGCAAGACTTGTTAATGTTCCTCCTTCAATATCAACATAAATTTTATCTACAGTCATCCAGGATTAAGTCCTTTAAACCTTGCCTCTTTCCCGTGCCTTTGCATGACTCTTATATTTGTTATAGCAGTTATTACACTTTGTTGAAATTGTTTGTGTCTCCTGCTATAAACTCTACTATAGTAAGAACAGTATGTCACAGTGTGATTTTTTTCCTGGCATGGTATGGTATAGTGGATGTTTGGTAAATGTACATAAAGTATGAATGTCTAAGCTCTACTGTCTTTCTTGTTAGGTACGAGCTGAGATTGCTAGCAAAGAGAAGGAGGAAGAAGAACTGATGGAGAAGCCCCAGAAGGAAACCAAGTAAGTAAATAAGGTAATAACCTTCATTCATGAATGCTTTTGTTTGCAAACCTTATCAGGTGGCACATGCTGTAACCATCTTTGCCACACAAACACAGATATGGGCATCTTTTACAAAATTTTTGAACAAATTCAGTTCATGAACTGAGGTATCAGGGAATACTTAAAAGTTTGGAAAAGCTGGGGCCTAAAATAAGGAACAAAGTTATTAAAAAATAATAATTATGATGTTTTTGTTTTCAGGAAAGATGAGGATCCTGAAAACAAAATTGAATTTAAAACACGTCTGGGTATGTACCTTCTGTACTAGTTAGTAACTATGTATTCTAGGTGACACAGTCTGCTGCATCAGAGTATGATTTTTCTTCCTCATAGCTTTTCTTCTTTTTGTTCCCCAAACAAGCTAATTCCCATCAGCTGTAGTAGAAAGGATGTAACTCAGTAGTAGAGCACTTACCAGCATGTGCAGAGCTCTAGGTTTGATCCCCAGTACTCAGGGGAAAAAAGCACCCAACATAGATTTAATTATTCCACAGTCTTTTGAGTTAGATTGAAAGCTTTTTTAGTTTGAAACATGTATTAAAGAAGGTACCATTTTTAGTGGTTGAAAGCTCAGAGTAAGCGAGGTGTGGTGGCTCATGCCTGTTTGTCCTGTTTGTTTTTTTTAACCGCCGAAGGATTTGGGAGGCTGAGGCAGGAGGATCACCATGAATTCGAGGCCAGTCTGGGCTACATAAGTAAGTTCAAGGCAAGCCTGCACTGCATAGTGACACCCTGTCTCAAAAAAACCAAAAAAAACCCATAAACCAATAGCTGAAGTATACTAAGAATACTTTTTTTAATCCCTATTTGTCTTTTATGTCATATTTTATTTATATATTAAACTTTTTATATAAGGGAGACTGCGTGATGTTCAAGCTTGTGTGTCTGATTTACTTCAGCAGCCCAGGCTTTGGAATTGGACACATGGATCCTATTGTTTGCTCTTATTTGATAATTCTGTAACTTTAGGTACATCACTTCATTCTCAGCTTTAGTATTCTTAGTAGCAAAAAGGATAATAATGTCCTCTCATGGAGCTATTGTGAAGATTGAATGAAATAAATTAAGCATAGTATTTGACATGGTGCCTAGGGCAAGGTGAGTACCTAGTAAATGGCCATTGCTTTTGCTTGTTTGTTGTTTGGTTTTTGTTTATTTCTGAGACAGGGTCTTACTGTGTAGTTCAGACTGGTATTGAACTGACTTGTGTAGTCCAGGTGGCCTCGAACTTGTGGCGATCCTGTCTTAGTCTCTCAGGTTCTAAGATTGCAGGTGTGTGCCACCATGCCTGGCTACTGTTACTATAAAAGGTTCTCATTGACTAATAACTACTCTTCTTCTTTGTGTAGGCCGCAATGTTTACCGTATGCTTTTTAAGAGCAAAGCGTATGAGCGCAATGAGCTGTTCCTGCCGGGTCGAATGGCCTATGTGGTAGACCTGGATGATGAGTATGCAGACACAGACATCCCCACTACTCTTATCCGAAGCAAGGCTGACTGTCCTACTATGGAGGTGAGTAAGAGAGTTCTGAGAGCCTGTTGCATAATAGTCCTCAAACTTCGGAATCAGTGTTGCCTTATCTGTCATATCACTGTGTCCTGTTTGTTTTTTTTAACCGCCAAAGTTTCAGCTGAATCCATCACTGTTTTTCATTTCCACCAACAACATTGCAGTCTAAATCATAGTCTGTTGGTGGAAATATTCAGAGGCTCCTAATTGTTTTTACCACTCCTGCCTCCACTCTGGTTTCTATTCGTTGAATCATTTCTTTTTATTGAAATATAATTCACCTTCAATAGTTCATTTTTGAAAAGTATGCAGTTTGATAATTTTTAGCATATTCATCAAGTTTGGGAGTCCCTGTTGATGATAAGTTTTAGAATTTGCCTTTATCCCCAAAGAAACCCTATACTAAGTCAGGTGTGGTGGCATACGTATTAGTCCCAGCACTCTAGGAGGCTTAGGAAGGAAGATTGTAAGTTCAAGTTGAGCCTGGGCAATTTAGGGACCTGTCTCAAAATAAATTAAAAAGAGGCTGTTTAACACAAAGATTCTGGATTCAATTTTCATTCCTGCAAGAAATTGTGTACTGTCTAGCTGTCTGCTATTCCTAGTTTCTCCATCTCACCCTCATGTGGTTTTTACATGTTTACACTTGGTCAGGTGATGTTTTTCCCCCTCCTTGCCTAGATCATCTTTTGGGGGAGGTGGGGGAAGTGGTTAGATGGACTTGCTTCACAGGCTGGCTGTGAGGTGACCTTCCTGCCTCAGCCTCCCAAGTGCCAGGATTATAGGTGTGCACCACCTGTATTCCCAGGTACTTCTTATTTTTATAATGCAAAATTTTTGTGTTATCACAGCTTAGAAGCTTTGGGTGTTTTGTTATTCCTAGGAGAAAGAGCAAATTCTTCACCATGGGCCTTTGAGCCTATGCAACATCTGGTCTTTCTAGCCCCATTTCATCATGCCTCCCTGTTGTTTGTTCTCCTGTCATCCTGGGTTTTTCGAATGTTCTGGGTTCACTTATTAACTCAGGGCCTTGATGCATGCTGTTTTCTCTGTCTTCCCTGTTCCCTGTCTTCACCTGGTTAACTGTAACATCCTTTAATTTATTACATGAGTAGATTAATAAATGAAGATGTTCCTGTTCAGTGTGATAATGTTCTTGTTTTTTGGGATTTTTAGGCTCAGACTACACTGACTACAAATGACATTGTCATCAGCAAGCTCACTCAGATTCTTTCCTACCTGAGACAGGGTACCCGTAACAAGAAACTCAAAAAGAAGGATAAAGGTATCTGGAATGTTAGGGAAACCTTACCTCCAGGGGGATGGCATTTGAAGGTGGAGCCAAGGTCTGGAGTTTTCTGTCTGTAGTTCATTGAAAACCTTGCAGGCAGTAGAGAACAATGGGTGCTAGTGCAGAGGACATAAGCAAGATGAGTATACCCAGGGTCTGTCTGCTTGACCCACCCAGAATGCAATGGTCAGGAGGAGGGAGAATATTGTTCTATATTCCTACATTTTTTTAAAATAAATGTGACTTCATTATTTTGTTAATAGTGTCCCATTATATATAAATACAGAGATTTTTAAAAAAAAATTTCTATATCAAACATATTTCAAAAAAAGTAAAAAATAAAAGAAACAAATATATCTTTTGTAACCTCAAAACCTGTTTTGGTTATAACCATGTACATATAGCTGCTACCACACATGCTAAAAGCATACTTGACAAAGTACAAAAATAAGAAATGGTTAGAAAAAGGGGCTGGGGATTTAGCTCAGTGGCATAAGCACCTGCCTTGCGAGCAGGCGGTCGTGAGTTCGATCTCTGGTACCGAAAAAAAGAAAAGAAAAAAAAAAAATAAGAAATGGTTAGAAAAAAAGTTATTCTTGGAGTTAAAATCATGACTAAAATATTCCTTTTTAATCACAAAGTTGTATCACAGCTAAAAATATACAAAGTAATACATACTGTTGTACAGCTACTTTATTTACTATGAAAAATGGGTAGTGACATTTCATAGGTAAAGGCTAAGTTCTGGGACATGAAAGCTTTTAGGTAATCCAAAAAACACCTGAGATGTCTTTTTATTTTGAGAAAAAAAAAAGTATTCTTAAATAGAGCCTTAAAATATAAATGATATATGTAATAAGCATTATACCTTAAGTATTGTGATAACATGAAAGTAGATGTTCTGACTTTAATGGTGATCAGTATATATTCCTACATTTCAAACAGAAGCGGTTAAAAAGGTATTAAGAAACCAGGCGTGGAGGCACATGCCTATAATCCCAGCACTTGGGAGGCTGAGGCAAGAGAATTGCTGAGAGTTTGAGGCCAGCCTGAACTGCATAGTGAAACCCTGTCTCCTAAGGGAAAAAAAAAAGGACATCAAGAACTGCAGTGGGTTATATGTGGAATTAACTTCAAAGTGTGTTCCTGACTGCTTTCTTTATTTCACAGGGAAACTAGAAGAGAAGAAACCACCTGAAGCTGACATGAAGTACGTGTCCTAGCCTGGGCACCTGGTCTGAGGGGGGGTTCTGTGCTTGTTAGAGGCCTTGTTGGTTCGGGAATCTATGAGTGGCTAGGGTGAGTAGATGTGTACGTGACTCTGGCACCTAGTGATCTCTACCTTTACCTAGCATTTTTGAAGACATTGGGGATTATGTTCCCTCCACAACCAAGACACCTCGGGACAAGGAGCGAGAGAGATACCGGGAACGGGAGCGTGATCGGGAGAGAGACAGAGACCGGGACCGAGAACGGGAACGAGAACGGGATCGGGAGCGGGAGCAGGACCGAGAGAGAGAGGAGGAAAAGAAGAGGCATAGCTACTTTGAGAAGCCCAAAGTGGATGATGAGGTGAGATGTTGGCCCTTGGCACCAGGCAGTGGAGCTACTTCTCTTTGCCAGGCCAGGTCTGGGACCCTCCTGATACATAGGTGTCTTGTGGCTTCCTACAAGCAACTGGCCAACTAACTGGGAGTTGGAATCATTCTGGTCACAGGGAAGGTGGGGTAAGGAATTGATTCAGACGGGATAGGGCTGAGTGGGAATAGCCTATGATGACATTTACCTCAATTTTTGTTTTCTTTGCAGCCCATGGACGTTGACAAAGGTGAGTTGTAACTAGAGCATCTCACATTGACTCTGACAGTCCTGCTTTCCTCTGGGCTCAGAGTCTGAACTGTATACAAAACTGGCAAAGGTAGGATTGGGGAACTCCTGGGTGTGGGCTCCACAGTAACCACATTTTACCTAATGGAATAGAGTGAATGTGGAGTTTATCCACTTGCTGGGCAGTGGTGGGGTATATGGGCTGTTAGATAAATAATTTTTCAAGCAGTGCGCTTTTGAGGAAGTGCGACAGGGATTGAGATAGGGTTAGAGTCTATTTTCTGGTTCCCATTACCCTTTTTAATCAGAATAGCTGATTATTATCTGGAATTTGGTTAAAATTTTGTTACATTAAAGGGGTCCTTTTGCCTTAAAAAGGTTTTAATGGAGCTACAAATTGAAAATACGTTGTGATGAGGAGATTCAGAATATTAGTTTTAAAAAAAAAGAGAGACTATTAGTTCAAACCTAACCAGACTTTTCTGTCCACTCAGGACCTGGATCTGCCAAGGAGTTGATCAAGTCCATCAATGAAAAGTTTGCTGGGTCTGCTGGCTGGGAAGGCACTGAATCATATCCTTTATTTAAATAAGCTCCTGGGTTGTAGAGAGGTTTTTTTCTTTTTATTCTAGCTCTCACTTTTCTATACCCTTCTATCCTACCTACACTTTTTCTTTCTTGCTGGATTTGAAAGGGATAAAAATCATACTTTGCCTCTTCCTCAGAGGATTCATTCAAGCTCACAATTTGCTCTTGAAGCTTTTCATGCTGAGCCCTGTTGCCCATGTATTCCCTGCCTGAAGCTCCTGCATGAAAGAGATCAAATTCTACCTAGTATTTTCTTTAACATAGCATATGCTGAAGAAGCCGGAAGACAAAAAGCAGCTGGGCGATTTCTTTGGCATGTCCAATAGTTATGCAGAGTGCTATCCAGCCACGTACGTAGGGTCCTGTTAGGGGTTCGGATGACTGGGGAGCATGTTGATGAGGTGAGAACTTGACTCATAGGGACCCAAGGGTATTTCTTACTTGGATGAATCCTTCTATTAGGTTCTGAATGGAGGTCTATGGAGTGGTCATGACTAATGTTTGGATTTGTATATGAAGCATAGTGGTCTGAGTTTACACCATCTTTTCAATTGTTCTTTTTTTTTTTTTTTTAGGATGGATGATATGGCTGTGGATAGTGATGAGGAAGTGGATTATAGCAAAATGGACCAGGTATGAGATTAGGAGGATGCTTTGAGTCTTTGGGCAGTTACTCTAGGGTACCTCTTTCTCCCTCCAAATTCATCTCAGTTCTTAGGCTCTACTCCTGCTATTAACAATAAAACTAGTAGCTTTGGGCCTGGGGAATTAGTTCAGCGGCATAAGCACCTGCCTTGCAAGCAGGTGGTCGTGAGTTCAATCCGCGGTGCTGATTAAAAAAAACAAAAAACTAGTAGGGTGCTGATTAAAAAAAACAAAAAACTAGTAGCTAAAGCTACTAGTCATATTTTAGGTCATATTTTAGAGTCTGCACAAGATCAAATAAGATAGAGCCAAAATGTATTTTTTTTATTTCCTACAAAAAATGCATATCACAGTTTCTCATCTGCAGCAGTAAGTAAGCATTAATACATAGATGCAAAGGTTAGAAAGAACTGCAGTCTTTAGAAAATGTCTGGATTTCGAGCCACAATTGACATTTTCCTCTGTCTTAAATATAATTTTCAGGGGTTGGGGATTTAGCTCAGCGGCTTAAGCACCTGCCTTGCAAGCTGGCAGTCGTGAGTTCGATCCCTGGTACCGATAAAAAGGAAAAAGACAAAAAAAAAAAAAAAAAAAAAAAAGTATATATATAGTTTTCAAATACTATTTTTAAAAATTTTGCTTAAAACAAGAGCAAAATGCCAGTCCTGGTTGGATGAATTCTGGATATTTTCTTTTCTTTTTTTTTTTTTTTAGTTTTTTTTTTTTCTTTTCTTTGTCTTTTTCTTTTTAATCAGTACTAGGGATTGAACTCACGATCACATACTTGCAAGGCAGGCACTTATGCAGCTAAGCTAAATCTCCAGCTCCAAATTCTGGATATTTTCTAAGAGAACAATTCCTCCTACACTTTCTACTAAGGAAGAAAGAAGAAAGGGAGAATTGAAGAAAAAATGAAATAGAGATTCTGTGAGTGGGAAGGGAGAATAAAAATTGGAGTAGAGATAGGACGGGAAAGGGAGGAAAAATAAAAAGAATTAAGAGGGCCGAGGCTATAGCATAGTGCCTGCCTGGCAACCATGAGGTCATGAGTTTGATCCCTGGTACCAAATAAATAAATAAATAAATGTACACATGTACAAACTTCCCATAATAAATGTACTCATGTACTGTAAACATGAACTAAGAAAGATAGTAACAAATCACTATTAACAGCTTTAAGAAATTTTGTGAAGAAATTTTATCTACTTTTCTCTTTTTCACAGTATACTACAATGTAAGAGCATGCTATAAGTTTGAGCTTTGTTTAATCTTGCCTTTGCTATTAATTAGTTTGGTAATTTTCTTTTTCCCCCAATACTGGGATTGAACCAAGGTTTATCAACATGCTATGCAAACACTCTACCATTGACTTACCTCCTTAGATTTTTAAAAAAGTGTATTTTGGGGGGCTAGAGATATAGCTCAGCAGTGTAGCTCCTGTCTTGCAAATGTGAGGTCCTGAGTTTGATTTTCAGTACCCCATCACCCCAATTGAATTTTTTTTAATAGTCTCAATGCCCAGAGCGGCCTCAAACTCGGCAATCCTCTTTGCTTTAGCCTCCTGAATAGCTGAGATTGTAAGTATATGTCACCATGCTGGGCTCCTTGCTAAATTCTTTTACTGTTTATAACTGCCTTGGTTTTCCTCATCAGGAAAATAGAAATACATTTTTTCTTCACAGGTTTTTGTGAGAATGTGTTTTTAGTGTTTAGGATAATGTATGGTACTTAAAAGTAAATGTATAGGAAATATTATTTATTAGGATAGGAATTTTTAATGGTTTAACCTGAGTTTGTAGAAGAATCTGGCTAAGTTTCCTTTTCTACTGACGTCTATTTCCCCATCTACTTATTTTGTCCTGCCACAGGGTAACAAAAAGGGCCCCTTAGGCCGCTGGGATTTCGATACACAGGAGGAGTACAGCGAATACATGAACAACAAGGAGGCTTTGCCGAAGTGAGTTGGTACTAAATATGGGCAGGAATGAGGAGGAGTTTCGCACCTGGGTAGACTAGCCCACACCAGGTTAGAGGACATAGTCCTGAAGTCTCTGATAGGTACATTGCTTGCAGAACCCTCTGGGGAAAAACCTTGTTACTGCTGTGTTATCAAGAACCTATCCAAGAGTCCTGATAGTTAATTCAGGAATCCAGCCAAGAATCCCAATTGTCTGTCTCTAGAATGCTGTGAGAAAAATAAAGAGGCAAGTATTCCTTCAATGGCTGAAAGTCAGTCTCTGGATCCAACCTCCTCCACTCCCAAAGCAGCCACTATTTATTCAGTGTATACAGTGATAGTTGGGGCTAACAAAGAATTATAATTCATCCAAAGACCCCATCTCCAGAGGGTATAGATAATCTTATGTTTAGAAGTATCTTGACCCCGAGTATAATCCTGTGATGACTTTTAAGAAGGCATAGGTGATCTTATACTTAGAAATATCTTGTCCTTGAGTATAAGTCTGAGATGACTTAAGGTATAGATGATCTTAATCTTAGAAGAGTCAATGGGAAATCTCAGATGGGTGGTACTGATAATCCCAGTTCTTCCTTTTATCCCATAGAGAAATATGTAAAATTAGCCATTGTGAATTTGTGGTCCCCAACACTGTGTGACTCTTAATACCTTCTTCTAATGGTCCTTTTAAGGGCTGCATTCCAGTATGGCATCAAGATGTCTGAAGGACGAAAAACCAGACGCTTCAAGGAAACTAATGACAAGGCAGAACTTGATCGCCAGTGGAAGAAGATTAGTGCAGTAAGTGGGACACACTCTCAGGTGGGAGGGTTTCAGCTGGGAGGGGACACTGGCCCACAGATTGAGGAACATTCACAGGGTTGGAGGGCCATGGAAGTGAGAGAGAAGCATTGGGCCTTAGGTGAGCTTAGACTATAGACTATTCTTTTTTTTTTTTTGCAGATCATTGAGAAGAGGAAGAAGATGGAAGCTGATGGGTGAGCAGCATTATTCTTCTTCGGGACTCATTGGAATTGCTTATTGCATTGATCATATGCTGACCTATTTCTCCTTCCATTGCAGGGTTGAAGTGAAAAGACCAAAATACTAATCTCTACTGGAGAGTCTCCACATGGATATTGTTTCTACTACTTTCTTCCTGTAATTCCTACTAATGTTACAATGTGGAGTTTTTTGTGTGTTTGTGAATGTATATAAAATTTTATTGTATTATCATTTGGTTCCATTAAAATTGGTTAACCTGCTGTCTTCTCTGTTGAGTGTACTCCTTCCTCAAGGGTCCCTTAGAGCACTAGGTGGCCAGTTCTGCTGTTATATGAACACTTTGATGGGGTTGTAATTCGTTTGTCTCACTGCTGGGAGGCTCTGTACCACCAGTGGTATATGCATACCACTCACTGGTAATACATATATCACTGTCCCATTGGGAGCATGTAACAGTTGTATTCGGTGGTACAGATCACCTGTTGAGACAGTTATGTACATACCCCAGTATTTCAAACTGGTGGGAACACATTAAATCACATACAGAGCTGGGTAGTCTTTCTACTCGAACTTGTGGAGATCCTCCTACTTCAGTCTCCCAAGTGCTGGAATCACAAGGATGCGCACTGTATCTGTCTTGGTGCACACATAATCCGAGCAATCTGGGAGGCTGAGGCAGGAGTGATTAAAAGTTTGAGCCCAGCCCATGTAATTTAGTAATTTATGAAGACCTTGTCTCAAAAAAACAAAAAGTGCTGGAGCTGTATCTCAGTGTGAAGGCTCTGGGCTCAATTAAATCTCAGGTTGAAAAAAAAAAATCACAGTTATTTCGTCTTTATTGAACTGTGATTCTAAATCCATGGACAGTACCCAGTTCCAATTAGGAAAAAGGTCATAGAGACGTGGATCATGGATACCTGAAGGCTCAGTAAGAATAAGCCCAGGGGGTTGGCTTCCAAGTTTAAAATTCAGTTTCTGCAGGTACTATTATGTCTCACTGAAGCAAACCGAAATGCTACATGTTGAATGGGTGACAAAAACTCAGGATCACATACTGTAATGACTTCCAGGCACTTAGCAAGTGTGACAGACTGCCTCTCTGAAGTCCCTAAGCCTTGGTTCCCCTCTCAAGTAGCATCAACATCAAATGTCTTAGCCAGCACTCTGGAAGCTGAGGTTGGATTCCAACTTTAAACTCAGCCTGGGCAATTTAGAGCTTGTCTCAACCAAAACAACAAAAAAGGCTTAGAAGGCAGTACTACAGAGATGTAAGGAAGTTCCCTTTGGTCACACAAGGGTATACCTGCCCTTTATCCCCACCGTGCAGCGTCCCATCACTGAGACTTGACAGCAGGGATGTCCAGAACATCTGCTGTCCTGCCCTTTTCCCCTTCCAGCTTGGTAGCCTTAAGCCCAGGTCATTTTGACTACCAAGAGTCCCGAAACCAAACTGCAGGGAAATTGCAGAGCACTTCTCATTTAACCATAAAAACCTTGTGCATAGTCAGCTTGAACAAGTGTGCAGGATGCCTTGTCATCTTTGGGTAACTGTGGCTTTAGCTGCGGCTTGAGCATCCTGGCTGCAGCTTGCCATGGTTTGAATTTACCATGCATCCCTCTTCTTTTTCCTTTTTTTAAAAATTGGTACCAGGGATCGAACTCACGACTGCCTGCTTGCAAGGCAGGCGCTTATGCCGCTGAGCTAAATCCCCAGCCCCAAGGGAGCACCTATTAGGATGGGGGAGGGGGAGGGGATAAAACAACGTAATTCCCAATTACATGAACGAATATATGTAAAAAAGCAAATTAAAAAGGAAGGAAAGAGGAAAAAACGAAAGAAAAGTGTTCGCTTCGGCAGAACATATACTAAAACTGGAACGATACAGAGAAGATTAGTATGGCCCTGCGCTAGGATGACACGCAAATTCGTGAAGCGTTCCATATTTAAAAAAAAAAAAAAAAAAAAGATAAAAACAAAGTCTGATTAGGGTGGAAGGGCCCTCGGAACCCTGACGCCCGCCTTCCCACCTGTGACGTCATTCGGCGCACTTCCGTCCCCGCCCCAACACGGAAGCAGTGTCCGGGCCGCAGCCGCAGCCACAGCCTTACGGTTGGTTTCAGTGCTGGTGCTGGGCGGGATCTCCGTTCGGAATCCTTCTGAGCATGGACAGCACGTGTGAAGAGAGGCCTGCGAACGATGGGAGCGACGAGGAGGATTCTGACTCCACTGAAGCCCCGGCCCGGATCCGGGACACCCCGGAAGACATTGTGCTGGAAGCCCCGGCTAGCGGGTTGGCTTTCCACCCAACCCGCGACCTGCTGGCGGCGGGGGACGTGGACGGGGACGTGTTCGTGTGAGTGAGGGCGTAGTGGAGGCGGTCGTCTCTTTTTGAAGCTCCCCAGGGATGGAACTGGGACAAGGATGGAAAGAATGTTGCCAGGAGACAAATTTCGCAAGACTTGGATTCGATTCTTGAACAAGTTAATCCACAGTGGTGTCAGTAGAACTGAAAGAGGCGGGCCTGGCCTGGTAGTTCACCCCCATAAACCCAGCACTCTTAAAGGCTGAGGCTGGAGGATTGCCGCGATTTAGAGACCAGTCTGGGCTTCCTAGTGAGTTCAAGATCAGTGTGACCTACAGATAGAGACTCTTTCTCTAAAGAACAAAACAGCCCCAAACCAACAACAAACTGTGACTGAGTCCAGGGATTGTATCAGGAAAAAAAAAAAAAGAAAAGAAAAGATGCCTGAGTCCCGAAGTTCCCACTTGTAGTAAGAGCCATACGGTTCAACAGCAACCCTTGCTTTTGCCTTTTTAGTGGATCTTTTTTAAAAAAAAAGCCACATACCTAGCTTGGCTAGGTGGTGCTTAAACCTCTAATCATAGCACTTGGCCTCTCAGAAGGCAGAGGGAGGACACTTGCCGGAAAAACTCCGAGGCCAGCTTGCACTAAAAACAACGTGCAATCACATCACTCCCTTGGTTAAAATCCTTTCGTAATCTGTTTTTAGGATTTAAAACAAACTCCATTTGGCTTTTAAGTTCTTGACCACCTAGCTCTTACCTGCGCTCCCTTTTGCTTAGTGGGCTCATTTTTAATCTATAGGTATGTAATTTGTTGTCATTTTGAAACAGGATCTCCATACATAGTTCAGGCTAGACTTGAACTCTCAGGAATCCTCCTGCCTCAGCCACCTAGTATTGCATCATCATGCTTAGCTCTTTTTTCAAAGTTTTTGGCTTTGCCCCACAGTAAAAATATCATTTACATTATGCATAATGATAATTTCTGGTTTATTTTATTCAGTTGTTATTGCATGTACACAACATGATGATTGACATTTACTGTGGATTATATTGGAATTTGAAAAACACTGGAGTGGGGCTGGGGATTTAGCTCAGCGGCATAAGCACCTGCCTTGCGAGCAGGTGGTCGTGAGTTCGATCCCTGGTACCGATAAAAATGAAAAAGACAAAAAAAAAAAAAAAAAAAAAAAGCCAACACTGGAGTGTAATCCGTAGTCTTGTTTGTTCTCCATTTTGTCTCCTGCTTCTAGTTCAAGAATAGGTACTCAATGCATGCTTAAACGTGAGGTACAGGGTGGAGGCATTGGAAAGCCCCTCAAGGTTTATAAGCAGGAGAATTATGCTATGAAATTTACATAATTAAATGTCAGCCCTTAGTGTTAATGACTTTTGGCAGGTTAACTTGTGTGCTTTCATCTGTAAAAATGGGAATAACATGTGCCTTGCAGAGGACACTATTCAGTTTATTCCCTGAGCGGCTCAACACATGTAGGTTTTTTACTGCTACCCATGTTTTCAGTGCCTGATAGTTGGGAGTTTCATGCCCTACACCACCACTTTTCTTTCCACTCCCCAAAATTTCATTTACTCAGTTTATCATGAAGTTCTCCATCTTATAAATGGTCAGGAGAACAATCTTTGGAAACACCCCACCCCCACCCCAGTTCTTCACCCTCACTGAAGGCCTTCTGGTGATCCTCTGACTCCTCCTTTCATGATCATTCTCAAGCAGTTCCTTTTCTCCTAAAAAAGCCAGACTTTATTCTAGAAGAGACATTGATGCCTGCCTCCAGTGTGCTCCCTGTTCTCTGCCAGTTGAGATAATTTTTCATGGCCCAACTGACATGTTGTCATCTTAATTTTCAGGGCCTTTTGTTTGGTTTTTGTTATGCAGATCAACCCATGGCCTCACATTCTCAGCACATACTATGCCTCGGAGCTACATTCCCAGTCCACGGGGTCTCATCTCCCTTCTCAAGTATTCAGTTTGTAACTATCAAGCCATTTCTTCATGCTAGACACAAGGACAAAGAAGACAATGAGCACACCCAGTTGTGTCCACATGGAACTTACTGGCAATTAAGTATTTGTGTATTTGGCCCAGTTAGGTCTGCTGTGTGTCAAGCACTGAGGATTCCCTGGATAGGTACGGGTTTCAAAGCTTAGTTTACAGGCTGGTGCCTCTCTGTTCTACCTCCATTTTGGTCCCATCTCTGTCAGCTTTTTTTTCTTTTCTTTTTTTTGGTACCAGGGATCGAACTCAGGACCGCCAGCTTGCAAGGCAGGTGCTTATGCTGCTGAGCTAAATCCCCAGCCCCTACACCCAGCATTTTGATAATGGTCATAATGTGCTGTAATTAACTGTGGCAAATACTAGCTCCTAGGCACTTGGGAGTGCACATCCTGATTTTCAGTTTTCCAACTTCTGGGTCTTCCGTTATTGCTTAAACAAGTATTTCTGGGCCCTCATAGACGTCTGGACCCAGTCTTTTCCTAGTCTGGTGCTTTCAAGGATGATGAAGGTGGGGGTAGAGTGAGGTCACAAAAAGTCCTGTGCAAATGTACCTGAAATATGCATTGAAACAAGACCAACCTTTTGAAGCTTATTGAAAATGGGTACAGGATGGTAAGCTCTGCTCTTGGATGTATATAAGCAAGAACTCCTAGGTAGGTGCAAAGTTGGTCTACCTAGTTGTTCTCCACGTCACACATCACAAGGTGTGGTCTGGGATCATTTACCTTTCTTCCCTTCTCCCAGATTTTCCTATTCTTGCCAAGAGGGAGAAACTAAGGAACTCTGGTCCTCAGGTCACCACCTCAAGGCTTGCCGAGCTGTAGTCTTTTCTGAAGATGGGCAGAGTAAGTACTGGAAAAAGCAGCCAGCAGTGTGGTGAGGGGAAGGATGCAGTAAGCAGCACTGAGCTGGGCACCTTTTCCCACAGAACTTGTTACTGTTTCCAAGGATAAAGCCATTCATATCCTAGATGTGGAGCAGGGCCGATTAGAAAGACGGATTTCTAAGGCTCATGGGTAAGGGCTGTCAATTTTTGTGTGAAGGACTAAGAGGTCCCTACTAGGATAGGGATGCTCTAATTAAGTTCCCCACATCTCTCCAGTGCCCCCATCAACAGTCTGCTGCTGGTAGATGAGAATGTTCTGGCCACTGGGGATGACTCAGGTGGTGTACGGCTCTGGGACCAGCGTAAGGAGGGCCCCCTAATGGATATGCGACAGCATGAGGAATACATTGCTGACATGGCTCTCGACCCAGCCAAAAAGCTGCTGCTGACGGCCAGGTACAACCTCAAAGCTGCCTCATCTTTTCCCTCGTTAGTTTTCCTCAAAAAAACTGTCACCTAAGCCTGCTGCATTGCTCTCTACAGTGGTGACGGCTGCCTTGGTGTCTTCAACATAAAAAGACGCCGGTTTGAGCTACTCTCAGAGCCTCAGTCTGGGGACCTGACCTCTGTCACCCTTATGAAAGTATAGCTGGGTATGATGGGATTGGGTGTATATGCTAGGGGTGTGGGTCTGAGGTGCCTGCACAAATGCGGTTTTTTTCTCTGCAGTGTGGGAAGAAGGTGGCCTGTGGTTCTAGTGAAGGTACTATCTACCTTTTTAACTGGAATGGTTTTGGGGCCACAAGTGACCGATTTGCCCTGAGAGCCGAGTCTATTGACTGCATGGTTCCAGTCACTGAGAGTTTGCTGTGTACTGGGTCCACTGATGGAATCATCAGGTAAGGGAAACTGCAACAGCTTCCGAGCCGATTAATGTGTTTGTGGGTGGAGGGTCAGAAAGACAAGGAAGCTGGGTAGCTCCCACTAGCAAGTACCCCAACACTGTTCTTTTCCTGCTCAGGGCTGTGAACATCCTGCCTAACCGAGTAGTGGGCAGTGTAGGCCAGCATGCTGGGGAGCCCGTGGAGGAGCTGGCCCTTTCTCACTGTGGCCGCTTCCTGGCCAGTAGTGGCCATGACCAACACCTCAAGTTTTGGGACATGGCCCAGCTGCGAACTGTGGTGGTGGATGACTACCGTCGACGCAAGAAAAAAGGAGGGCCACTGCGTGCCCTGAGCAACAAAGCCTGGAGCACTGATGACTTCTTTGCAGGACTGAGGGAAGAAGAAGATACCAAGGGCCCAGAAGAAGAGAGTGAGGATGACAGTGACTGAGAGGATGAGGAGAATCTATTGGGGTCAGAAATTTCATTGAGCATAAGCTTCTTGTTCTTAAGATGAATTCCTAGGGCTGGGGATTTAGGTCAGTGGTGTAAGTGCCTGGCAAGCATGAGGTCATCCCTGGTACCAAGGGAAAAAAAAAAAAAGACTTCTTAAAGAGAACACCAAACTTTTTGGTGCTTGTGCATATAAAGCACACAGCCCTGAGACCATGACTATATTAACACTTGTGCAGGGGATCAAAACTCAAGAGTACTGAATAGGTGAAGAGTTTATGCCCTGCAGCAGCTGCTTGATCTAACAATGTACGACAAACCCTCAGTGTGTTAAGACAGCACAGACATCATGTATACTAACTAGGAGTTTAATATAAATACAACCAGCATAGAAAAGCTCAAAACCATATTACAAACAAAGTCAGAATGACAACTGGTGGGGTAGAAGGGCAGACATTGACTTTTTGGTTCAGCCAGTCCCCCAAATAAAAACAAAGATTCATGCTATCTTGGGGGTGAGGGAGAGCAGGGATATGGTGTTCTGTGTTACACAGGGAATGGCCCTGGGTTCAGGGCAGGAGGGCAAAATGCCTCACAATTTAAGCCAAATCTGAGCAGTCCTCAGGTGTTCTTTGAGCCCTGCCCCAGTGGTGCTGCTGTCTCAAGACCTGGGGAGGGGGCCCCTCCCCTTCTAGGGATCAACTTAGTTTCTGCCCAGGCCTGCTGGGCTGAGGGCAGACACAGGCCCTGCCTGCAGTTCAGGCTGCCTGAGGGGAGAGTAAGGGGTCACTGCTTAACCACGGCACCTGCCTCAGCTCCAGAACACCATAAGAGACTGGCTCCGGACTCACTCAGTGCCTCCAGCAGCCGTGCTGACACAGCATCCTTGGCCATCTCATGCCCATCTTGCCCTTCTGTTGCTAGCACAACCCAGATGAGGCCACTGAAAGGCACTGGATGCCCAGGGATCACTACCTGGTACCAGAAGCGATGCCAGCCAGCAGGTCCTATGCCCAAACACTTGGTAAGGAATACTGGGCTACCCAGCTTCATTCGTTGGCACAGTAGCTGCAGGGCAGCCCGAGCACCTTGGTACCCTAGCCTGCCCCTGCCTAGGACCAATTGGCTGCCTTCTGGCTGTAGGCACTGAAGTGAGGGACCCATCAGCTGCTGGCGGAGCCGTTGCTTTAGGTCTGGCTTGAGCCACTCCACAGCCACCTGTTCTCCACAGAGCCTGGATTGACCTGCAGAAAACAAGACACAAAGTGTCTTGAATGAGACGCCTGAGTGAGCCAAGGAGGACAGACTTGGGTTTAAGTCATGGCCTCACCATTTCACAGTATTTGGCCTAAGGGCCTAAGTTAACAACAGCCTTGGCCTTATTTGTAAGAGAGGTGTTAATAAAACTGCCTTTTGTTTCCTTGAAGGAGTACTGTTTTGCTGCAGGTTTTATCTACCTAATAACCATCACAATAACCAGCCTTCCCAGTCAATGCTAGCTGTGGATCAGGAAATATGTTAAGTGCCATATGTCCATTGTTACTTAATTCTCACAAGTCTGAAGAGGCAGCTCTAGAGGAGAACCTTTCAGTTGGACTCCCTTGGGCAGCAAGTCAATTCTTTTTCACTGGAATGTTGAGAATGAATCCATGAGATAATGCCCAGGGAGTGCTAAGTTTTAGGTAAAGAGTTACCTGTAACACAACTACAAGTTAAAAAACAAATTTCCTTGGCCCTAACATTTTAAGACTAACCAAGGCTAGACGCCAAGCAGGAGCGCGCCTCCCGCCCCCTCTCGTTTCCCCCCACCCCCTTTACCTTCTACTAGGGCTTTTTTGGCCATGGCGGCAGCGCGGTGCGAGCTGAATTTAAGCAGCGCTATCTGCGCGGGCGCCTGGCCGGGACTGGGCAGCAGCTGCGCTTCCTGCAGGCCAGGCCCTAGTGGCTGCAGTGCCAGCAGCAGCATGTTGTGGGTCACGGCCAGCGGCAGCCCGTCCACGCTCAGCTCGCACTTTTCGGTGCTGCGGCAGACAAGCAGCGGGCAGGATGGCCGCAGAGGGTGGTTGTGCAGCGTCGCGATGGCTGCCTGGGCGCCGCGCCGCGAGCTGTAGCGGGCGTAGGCGAAGCCGCGGTTCAGGCCGCTGAAGGTCATCATCAGGCGGAATTCGTAGAGGCGGCCCACGCGCTGGAAGAGTGGGATCAGCTGGTGCTCGTACACGTCCTGGGGGAGCCGTCCTATGAACACCTCGGAGCCAGGCGGCGGCGGGCTGCCCACCCAGCCTGGAGAAGGGGGTGCGGAAGGCACTGTCAGCGTCGGAGGGCACAATGTGAGCGACCGTCCACCAAAGGGGTACACCGGGGCCGCAGGGGAAGAGGTGACCGAGCTACTACCAACAAGGCTGGCGCTGAGCAGGTGCACCTTGGGGCTGACTCCCGCTTTCCGACCCGCGCAGAGGATGAGGGTGCAGAACCCAAGCAAACTTCCCAGTGTGCTAGAGGTGCACGCCTAGCTCCTCCCGAAGGGTGCCGTCGGGCTCCTCCGGAGGGTGCCGGCCGGCCGGCGCATTTGGGCCCACGGGGGCGGGGGGGCGGGGGAAGTCGTACCTGGGGGTGGCCCGCCATACTTCCTCTGCCCGTTCACCTGCACCAGGCGGACGCCCGTCTCCCTGACCCAAGCCTCCAGGGCCGCCTTGTTCTCTGGATTCACCCTCTCACACCATTGCTGAGGGAAAAGGCAAAATGGAATTGCGCACTGCCGCCCCCGCCCCCAGTAGATTCAGAGTTCCTGTGGTCACAGCCTAAGCAGCAGGCCGAACTCCAAACTCCTCCGCAGAACTCCTCGGCGGTACTCACCTCACATTCACGTTTGGACTGCATGGCTGTGCAGCAGCGTCACCCGCACCCTCTTTATAAGTTCCTCCTCCTCCCCACTAGCTGTAGGCCTCTGGAAACTTCTCTACCCTCTGCCCCCACGCGCTCATTGGCTCTGAGCGAGGTCCCGCCTCTCGGGGGTGGAGCTGCACGTGCGCCCCCAGGCCCTCGACCTCATGTGGAAAATTAGACACTGTGGTGCAAGACAGTAGCAGGCAGTTACCAGCTGAGGAGTGGCTCAAATGGGAAGGGTGATCACCTGAGGCAAGAATCTAGAGGGAGCCCTTCACCTGGAGTCTTTTTCCCTTTCCCACCCACAAAGTGATCTGAATGGGTAGCTCAAGAGGCTGGAGGGGAAGGCGGAGTGAGGCATCAGCGACAGTTCAGTGGTTGAGGCATTTTATTGGACCTTTGGCGACGGGTGTAGGTAGGCATCTGTTCTGACTGGAGTTGGGTCTTGTGGATGAGGACATGTCAGGCCTGTCCACATAGCTCAGGAGGTGGACTGGCCTAGTTTCCCATGGCATTCTGTAGAAAGTGGTGTAGTACCCCATCATTTTTGCCAATCATGGTTATGATTCCTCAGGTCTTCTTCCTGGCACAAAAGTGTGCCAAACTATTAAAGCACAAATGCAGTTTTAGCACAAAGTAGTGTGAGTCCCACCTTCTTCTGATAGTTCACTTGGCTCAGCAGATGCAGAGGGGCTGGCTTGTTCTTCTTCTAATTTCCTCTACAAGGTCTTCTCTTCGGACATCCACCTGGCCAGAATGAGGGAAGAATGTATGAACATATTCCACTTCAGTGCTCTCTAGGTGCCTACCTAGTTATCAGGTTTGGCTCTGCTGGGAGATTGGGACCTAGGCAGACACCCCAGACTGCTCCCTGGGGAAGTTAGAAAGACTACCGGTACTCTTTATGTGGGGACTGGAGATCTTATCCAACACCTTGACCACAGAAATAGATTAGGCCCTTAGAGCTTTTACAAGCTGGCTCACGTCTCACATGGGCAGGGGCCTAACAACGTAGCATACATTCCTTAGCCTTCCTGCCTTCCCCACTTACCTCTTCCCTGCTGGCCACTGAACGTAGCTTGATGACCCCGTCCTTGAGCTCCTGCTCACCGATTATGGCCACCAGTGGGATGCCTGCTTCCTCACAGTACTGCAACTGGTTCAGTAACTTTGGGTTCTTTTTGTAGAGCAGCTCAGCCTATAAGGGATCAGGATAGAAGATAAAAGCTGGCTTCTACTACCTTCAGGGACAACCTCCTGGGGGCCCAAGCTGGCACTTT
Organism: Cavia porcellus; assembly: GCF_034190915.1. NCBI lineage: Eukaryota > Metazoa > Chordata > Mammalia > Rodentia > Caviidae > Cavia > Cavia porcellus. The sequence continues at coordinate 7,973,298 of NW_026947504.1, forward strand.
GCTCTTAGCTCCACTCCAAGAAGTAGCACATTAATTTTTGTACAACACTAGGTTTGTACCTCGCACACTCAAACCTCCTGTTGTCATGGGGCTTGCCTCCTGTACCTTGATACCAGCATCCCACAGCTCTGAGACAAGCTTCAGTCTCTCTTCCAGTAGCTTCTTCTGTGCAGATGCCACAAGCACTTGTGTCTCTGTGGTCCGTACCTTCTCCTCTGAAGCCTAGAGAAAGAGCAAATAGAGAGCTGGGCTAAAACCATCAAAAAGCCAACTGAGAAGGCTATAGTCAGGATTCTGACAGATTACGTCCTGTTCAGTGAGCCCCAACAAGAGAGAAACCTGTCCTTACTTAGAAACTGGGTATAAGGTAGCTCTTAGGAGATGTAAGGTCAACTGAGAGCCTATAATCAATTACAGGCATGTAGTGGCACATGCCTGCAGTACCAGCACTTGGGAGACTGAGCAAGAGGATCACTGTGAGTTCAAGGCCAGCCTGGGCTACATAGTGAGACCCTGCCTAAAAAAAAAAAAAAAAAAAAAAAAAAAAAAAAAAAGCATAAAAAAAGAGTTAACTAGAACAGAACTAGCCAGAATAAGTAATCTAGGGGAAGAATACAGGCAGTTTATTTACATTCACTTTAAGTTCATCTTCATCCAGCAGGTTATGGGTCCACAAAAATATTCACATGCAAGTACTACTGTGAGCCAACCCTAGAAATCAAATCACCCTGGCATTCTAGTCTCCACCAACTACCTACTTGTCCATTCAGGAGCCCATGCCTTTCATGGGGCAGATCTCAAGGTACATAAGGATGGGGAGTAAGGGAGCATGCTGCTGGCGCCCCTTGACTTTTATGCCAATCTGTTTTCAAAGTTCTTACAATGTAAGGTGCCTAATGAAATGATGATGTCAGCTGAGAAGCTTGGGTGGTGTCCACTCTAGAGAAAAGGGACAAGAACATTGGGAAGGACACCAGAGCATTCATGAGGATGAAATGCAGCCAACCACTTAAGAGCAGTAGCAACACAGAAGGCTTTGAGATCATGCATTGTGGCCTTTCTTGATGTTAGTCAGGATGTTAGTCAAGGCAGCCATGGGGGACCCCAGGACTTGATGTATGCTTCCAACTGAGAGGCAGTATTACCAGAGTGGATAGGAGCCAAACACTGGACTTTACTACATAGATTTAATTCTGACTCTCTTAAAATCTCATGACCACGAGCAATAAAATGTTTAGTATTCTGTCATGAGAAAGATCTGGGTTTTGGATACAGCAGCCTACATTCCTGACAGCCCAGGGAAAGCAGGATTCCAGAGCATGAGATCTAGTGGAGAAAGAAAGATCAAAGATCTAAAAAACTGGCCTGTAATGGGGTAAGACTATAAGGACAGTGATCATCTCTTCTCTATTTCTCTGAGATGCTGCTTACAGCATCTTTTGCTCCCCTGTAGATCAGACAGCTGGGAGCCACCAACTGCTCAGACTGTCTTGAAGACCTACCTCCAGTCTCTGCTCCACGATGGAGAAGATTCGCTCCACTCCAATGCTGAGCCCCACACAGGGCACCTTGCGCCCTTTGGGATCGAACATGCCCACCAGCCCATCATAACGCCCTCCAGCAGCCACACTGCCCACACCCAGGGGCTCTTCCCCTGCCTGGGTTGGGGTCTGTAGCAGCACAGCTTCATAGATCACCCCAGTATAGTAGTCCAGACCTCGAGCAAGGCTCAGATCAAAGGAGATCTGTGGAGACAAGGACATGGTCAGTACCAGATTAAGATCAGAGACCTAATAGCACAGTCAGGCCAGACTCACACCTGCAACTTGACTCACCTTGTCAGCAATGCCAAACAAGGTCAGATACTCAAACAGCAGCTTCAGATCTCCCAGACCTCCCAAGGCCTGCTTGTTTTGAGACAGTTTAGGATCCTGGAGCAGCTGCTCCACCAGGGATACTCCACCTGGAAGACAGATTTGTAAGGCAAACCAATAAGGAGAAGATAAAGGCACATTGTCACCCAGACTGCAAGCATACATGCACATATGCACACATGCGCGTGCTCGTGTTTTAACATTAGGTCTGTGGCCAGCGCAGTGGCCACTGGGGAAGGAGCCTGGGTTCTGTTCCTCACCATGCTTCTGGACGTAGTCCCCAATGCGGTCAGCGACCTCGGGGTCAAGGCCCTTCTCTCCCACCATCTCATTCTTCACATCCTCCCAGGACACCTGGGCAGACAGAGGACAATGAAGAATTCCTGAGCAGCCTCCTAGCACAGAGCAAGTGTGGCCCCTCCTTGGGTAGCAGTCAGACCTGAAGTTGTCCTTTAACCTGGGGCTAATGTCTTCACGTGGACCTAGAGGCAAGTGCTTTTCTCACTCTTCTTTTCTTTTTTTATTTTGGTACTAAAGATTGAACTGAGGGCCTTTGCACTGAGCTAATATGCCCAGCCCCCATTTTGATGTTAGTATTATCAATATTTATTTTACTTTAAGAAAATCCCTCGAAGTTGCCAAGTTGTTCAAGAGGGTTGCCACCATCCTGCCTCAGCCTCACAGAGTACTGGATTTACAGAAATGCACTACTGTACCTGTCTTTTTTTTGAGATAGGGTCTTTCTAGGTAGCTTAGTGTGGCCTTAAACTCAGTATGTAACAGCCAGGCCTCAGACCTACAGGGATCCTCCTGCTTCAGCCTCCCAAGTGCTGGGATTACAAACATGTGCCACCATGCCCAGCTATATACTGCCTTGTTTTCTATTTCTCAAGGCAGGGTAGGATTTGGGAAGAATATAGTCCGGTATTTAATTACCTTGTCCAGCTTGTCCACTGAGGAACAGATGGTTCGGAACTTGCTGTCAGGAACACCACAGATGGCAAACATCCCATCTAGGATGCGCCTGTCGTTGACCTGTGGGACCCAAGGCATTATGAGGAGGGAATCTCTTTTATGGGATCGTCAATAACTTTTGGTATTTGTCCCTCTGCCAGACCTAATTTTGCCCTCCCAGCCTTGTTCAGCTCTGACCTTGACCAGGAAATCTCCTATCTGAAGTGAACCCAGGATCTCACACATGATCTTCAAGCACTCTGCATCAGGGATCATAGGATCAAATTGCCCAGCAATGTCAAAATCCTGCAAGGAAAAGGGGAACCAGAGTTTCTCGGGGGATCAATAGCTTTAAGGGGGGAACTTGAGAGCTCTGATGTTTTTAAAAAGGTCCGTTTGCACAGAGGAACAGACTTCCCCCTTCTTTTGCTGTCTGGCCATTAGCTCTGAGGAAAGGCCCAACATTCTTGGGCCTCCCGACCAGTCCTAATGTCCTCATCTGCTGGGCTGTTTTTCTTCATAATTTTTTTCTTCCCTAATTCCTTATACTGGATAGGACAGTTATCCAGTGTTAATCCTTAAGTTTTCTCTTCATCGTAAGTCCTCTTTTCAGTATCTTAAATCAAATTTCCCTTCCCTCTCCTGTGATCCTATCATTGTGATTTAACACAAAGAACACAACACAGATTGCCTGTCTAAGCTCTATGATCACCACATCTGCTAAACATCAAGTTATTCCTATAAAATGGAGAAAATCCCTCTCCTTCATACTCCACAAGGCCACTGAATATACATGAAAATACCACGGAAAACTGAAAGTATTTTCTGAACATCCAGTTTACTCAGAAAACTACAACATTCAATAGATTCCAGTAGCATGAAGGAGGGTCCATGTTACCCATGCTGTCCCCATCTCACCCCCAACTTTCCAGCACTCACACACTGGTAGAATTCCCGGTATCGGCCACGGGTCATGGCTGGGTTATCCCGCCGATACACTTTTGCTATATGGTAGCGTTTAATGTTGGTCAGTTTATTCATTGCCAAATACCGAGCAAAAGGAACCTGGTGACAGAGAGTTAAGGAGAACACCCCTCCTATAGCTGTTTGGAAGTTATCATCTCCCACAGATGCTGGAGTCTGACCGCTCCCTGTGTGGGTAAAACTACTACCGGTAAAAGATTAACAGCATTTCTGAGTATCAGAATCAATTGCACTACCACCGGGCAGCTAAGGTCTTGCAAAAGTTAGACAATATCTCCCCGGACCATGCCAAGTACATCAGGGTTTAGCAAACTGGACATAGCACACAAAGGGGCTCATATGAGATAATTAAGCAGATGAATTTCTGTGTAGCTTGGAGAGAAAGCAGAAGTGCTGCTCAATTAAGAGAACTCTGTTCACTCGACAGGGCGGGGAAAGCTTCCTAAGACTAGGGAGATGCTATACAACCAGGGCCCTAATATAAAGCTTAGGTCTCACTCTGGATTTACACTTCTAAGACTACGGTTTTTCTTGTCAACAGTCCCACAGTGGTTTAGAGATCTAATTCCCCGGGAGCTCCAGAGGCACAATGCGTTAGTGTGCGGTACTTGTAATTCTCCTGTCATAGGCTTTATATTTAATCTTACCTATATTTGCCTGTCCCTAAATCTAAGGCTACAAATAGCCCCAGCCCAATGAAGGCCAATCCATCAAAATCTCAAAAACCCATGTTTAGAAAGATACAGTGAGGTCATAACGAAGGGACAGTAGCTCCCCACCCTGGTCCTTCAGGTCATAGATAAGCTTAGAGTCTTCTCCATACTTTCCAGTTAGGGTTTCCTAAAGGGGGGAAAAAAAAACCCAAACTTAGTCACAATCATCGCTACAACATTTATTTATTTATTTTTGTTATTTATTTTTGAGACGGGGTCTTGCTATGTAGTTCAGGCTGGCCTTGAATTTACTATATAACCCAGGCTGGCCTCAAACTTGCAGCAATCCTCCTGCTTCAGCTTCACAAGTGCTGGGGTTGTAGGCATGTACCACCATGCCTGGTGAAAGCAAAACAATTTAAAAGAAGGTTTTGAAAACAAAAACCCACCAGCCAAACATGACTAATTTTGATTATTCTACATTTTTGTTGAGATTGGAAATTAAAATCTATAGTCTCTAATTTAATCTGAAACTATAGTCTTTAATTTAATCTGAAACCCATGGAAAAACCTAGAGAAAAGAGAGTTCAGGAAAAAGAAAGAGCAAGAACCAAGGCCCTGCTGGGTATGTGACATATACCTATAATCGCAGCATTTTGGTAAGCTGAGACACGAAGATCACAAGTCTAGGCAGCCTGGGCAACTCAGCAAGATCCTAGCTTAAAAAAAGGACTGATAATACAGCTTAGTACAAGGGCCTAAGGTCAACTCCCAGTACCACCAATAAAAGAACAGGGAGACAGGGTGGGGTGTGGAGAGAATTTATGGCTGGGGAAGGTGGCACACGCCTATAATTCTATCATATGGGAGGCTGAGGCAAGAGACCCTCCAAGAGTTTCAGGCCAGCCTGGACCACACAGTGAGTTCCAGGCCAATGTGGACCATGTAGCAAAACCCTGTCACAAAAACAAAACAAAACGAGATAGTTGAAATTGTATTATAAATGTTTTATGGGTTTTAAACAGGGAATGGTTCAATTTGATTTCTTTCTTTTTTTCTTTTTTTTTTGGTCTTTTTCCTTTTTATTGATACCAGGGATCGAACTCACGACTGCCTGCTTGCAAGGCAGGCGCTTAAGCCACTGAGCTAAATCCCCAGCCCCCTCAATCTGATTTCTAATAGCAAAGAACTAGAAACTACCTTAGGGTTCATCAATAGGAGACTGGCTACATGTTTATACTTTATTTGCACATGGTTTGCATTTATAGAAAACATCTTAAGTATAGAGACTATAGAATTCAGTACAAACAGGAGTCAGAACAATTTCCATTCCTAAGAAGGACATCTTTGGGAAGCTGCTGGCCACCATCAAGATTAAAAAAAAAAAGCAATGCCTTTTCTCTAAGCCACTCCTGTCTCACTTTTTATTGAAGAAAAAGTGTATCCAAGATAGGAATAAAACTTTTGGGTCCTCAGACGCTTGTTATCCTCTGTTACTTACAGACCTGCTCTTTCCTATGTAATTTCTCTTTACACATCTCTTACCTTCAGTTCAAACACGGGTGTATCAATCACTTCTGCACCGTGGCGTTTGAAGCAGCGGATGATTACATCAAAGACCTTCTCCCTAACTGCCATCTGCCGGGGACTGTAGTCTCTTGTGCCCTTGAAGTTGAAAGCAGCCAAAGGACAAGGCATGAGATTTAAAAGAACAGTGAGTTTGAGAAATATAAAAGGATGAGCTCAATAAGAAGGAAAGCAAATCCTGCCTCCCAATTTAGAATTTTCCTACAAGTCACTGTAAAACGAGTGCAAATAGTTCACTATTAGTATCATTTCTATGCTCATTTGTTATCAGCCTTCTAAATTCTATTCCTCTAGAATGGAACAGCCAATTCAAACTGGCTCAACAAATTGAAGTGTAAATTTTAACCAGCAACTTTTCTTTCCCAACATTATTTTCTTTTGATACTATTATTACTTTTATTAAAACTATTATTTTTTCTCTAATTTATTTTTGATAACAGCCTTCAGTGACAGTCTGGCAGATACATTTTACACAAATTATAGGATGTTGAGAAGTCACATCCTAAGGCTTTTCGGCAAGCCTGTAGCAGAACTCCGTTCTCCTTCCAGGTTGGAAGTTTTAGTTTGAACTTTTAGAATCTACTCCAAAGTCTTTTGTCTTAGGACCTCTTTATAGTTTTATACTAAATTTTCACTATTTACTGTTAGGAATTAAAACCACAAAAGTTTTGTAGGTATTTACTAATCTATCAATTACATGTTGACACAATGTTTTAGGAAAGCATATTTTCAAATAAAAAATTTAGTTAAAATGGCATTCATTATATCTTTGCAAATGTTTAATGTCTGGCATATTAAAAGATAGCTATATGTGCTTTTGTTTCTAATTCTGTTGTAATATGTTGTTCTGGTTCAAGTATGTAAACAAGATTTAACCTAACACAGATGTATCTCTGCAAAAGTAGTGTGGTTTTCGTTTGTTTGTTTGTTTTTGTGGTACTGGGGACTGAATCCAGGACCATGCTAGATAAAGCACTCTGCCACTGAGTTAAATCCACAGCTCCATAATCTAGCTTCAACAACTAGTAGCATCTATTATTGCTATTTCACTTGAACTCTAAAACTATTTTCTAAAGTATTTTAACAGGGCTAGACATTTAGCTCAGCAGTTCAAGCACCTGCTTGGTAAGTGCAAGGTTGTGAGTTCAATTCCCCATACCAAAACAAAACAAAACAAGTATTTTAACATAAGTGCCAGACATTCTATCATTTTCATCCATCAAAACTTCAGTATGATTTGTTACTGCATAAGGATCTTAAGAAAACCTAAAACACTTCAATATCACTATTATATTAAAACAGAAACATTAAATCTGCTGGAAGACAGAGTATGTAAAACTCTTGAAGACATTGGTGTAGGCAAAGACTTTATGAACAAAACTCCAACCGCACAGGAACTATCAAAAAGAATCAACAGCTAGGATCTCATCCTATTGAAAAGCTTTTGCACAGCAAGAGAAATCATCTGCAGAGTGAAAAGATAACCCACAACACGGAAGAAAATGTTTGCCAGCTGTACCTCAGATAAAAGATTATTATCGAGAACATATAAAGGACTTAAAAAAATATGTCTTCCCAGATTTAAAGACCCAATCCAAAAATGGGCATCTGAGATGAATACACACTTCTCAGATGAAATACAAACAGCAAGTAAATATGTGAAAAAATGTTCAATCTCACTGATCATTCAAGAGATTCCACCTTATCCCAGAAAGAATGAAATTAACCAGTAACAAGAAAGCAAACAATAGCAAATGCTGGAGGGGCTGTTGGGAAAAGGGAACCATTCTTGACTGCTGGTGGGAATGCAGACTGGTACAATCCCTGTGGAAATCTGTGTGGAGATTCCTCAAAAAACTAAGATTGGAGGTCCCATTTGACCCAGCTATTCCACTGGGGATACAGCTCAGTGGCACAAGCGCTTACCTGGCAAGTGCAAGGTCATGAGTTCAATCCCCAATACCAAAAAACCCAAAAAACAAAAAAACAAAAAACCAGTAACAACCCAGCTATTTCCCTTCAGGGAATCAACCCCAAAGCATTAAAAACATCATACCACAGCGATATATGTGCACCCATGTTTATAGCAGCATAATTTGTAATAGCTAGATCTTGGAAACAACATAAATGCCCATCGACTGAGAAATGGATAAAAAAAAGATGTGATACATTTATACAATGGAGTACTACTCAGCCATAAAGAAGGATAAACTGGAGACTTATAGGTAAATGTGAGATCATACTCCTAGGTTAAATAAATTAGACACATGTAAACATCATACTGTCTCACTAGTAAGAAACAATATATGTATATATATATAAAAATAGTTAAGATGCTTATAATATTGATTTCTCTGAGTTCATTAAAGAGAAAGATTTTTGCTGGTATTGTTCAGACAACTGATAATTATTGATATCAACTAATGGTAACCAGGTAAAGATAACTAGAAGATTTATTTCTGATATTGAAGTGATTTTTTTTTTTTGATACTGAAGATCAAACTCACATCCTCATACTTGCCAGGCAGGAACTGTGCCACTGAGCTATATTCCCAGACCTGTTTGGACAATTGAATGCAGATGCTTTATGCTCTGGGTGAATGATGTGGGGATATTACACAATATATGTACCACTGTTGCTTCCTGATTGATATGTTTTGAAATTTTTTTTTTTTTTTGGTCTTTTTCCTATTTATCGGTACCAGGGATCGAACTCACCACTGCCTGCTTGCAAGGCAGGTACTTATGCCGCTAAGCTAAATCCCCAGCCCCATGTTTTGAAATTTTGTTTTCTTTTTCCTCTTTGAAATAAAATGGATTTGAAAAAAAATCATTATTATAATCAACAAAATTAATAGCAACCCCTTAATAACATTATCTCATACTAAGTCACATTCAATTTTCCCTGACTGCCTCAATAGCATCTTTTTATGGTGGCTTATTTGATTCAGATTCTAAACAAAGTCCATGGACTGTATTTAGTTGATATGGCTATTTAATCTACAACAGTTTCATTTCTTTTTCTTTTTTGTGGTACGGGGAATTAAACCCAGAACCACACACATGCTATGCATGTGCTCTACCATTGAATTACACCACTAGTGTTCCCTGTTTTTCTTTTCATGTCATTTATTTGTTGAGGAAATTGGTCATTTGTCTTAATTTTTTTTTGTATTTTAGATCTGGTTAACAATACTCTCAACGTGTCTTTTACATTTGGTTAGAAGTATCCTTGATGTCTCATTTAATGTGTTTTCTGTCTCTAGTATTTCCTGTAGAACAGATAGTCTAAAGGCCTGATTAGATTCAAATTGAAATTCTCTTGGCAAGAGTGCTCTTTATAGGTGGAGCTGCTCAATCTTATTGCATCACATCAATTAGAAGATAATTTTTGGTTGTCTTGCTTTTAATGATGTTAAGACTGAGCACTAGATTTAGGTGAAGGAATTTGTGATCTGTCAGTATATATCACAAATTCCCCCTTTTTTTCTTTTTGAGACAGGATCTCACTACGCAGTTCAGGTTAGCCTTGAGCTCACTTTGTAGCCCAGGATACTCTTGAACTCAAAATGATCCTCCTGTCTTAGTCTCCTGAGTTCTAGGATTACAGGGGTGTGCCACCACATCCAGCTATAAATTTCCTTTTAAATTTTTATCTTATTCAGTAGTTTGAATACTGATTTCATCACTGCTTTGGGATTTCACACTGTCTCTTTTTAACCTTTAAAAAATGTTCTGTATAGAGAAAGGAACACCTTAATAAATTTAGGAGCCCAAAGAATCAACCTTCACACAAGGAAGAAGACCATCATCCCTCTCCTTTAGAATCCAATTTCAAATACATTCATAAAATACCTATTTATTTAAAGGTACTTGATCTCAGCCTCCCTAGAAAATAACCTACACAAATAACTATAAGAAATCAGTGCAAAAGAAGAAAAATATATATAAAGTGTCAAACAAAGCTAGATAAAGAGGTAAATAGTTCTTTTTTTTTTGGCTTTTTTCGTTTTTATCGGTACCAGGGATCGAACTCACGACTGCCTGCTTTCAAGGCAGGCGCTTATGTCACTGAGCTAAATCCCCAGCCCCAATAGTTCTTTTTACATAACTTATAGAAAGTGGCATTTGAACTGAAATTCTAGAGGGATGAATTAGGAATTGCCAACTTCACTCTAATCTACTCTCCCTCTCTATTTGGTTCTGATTGTGGGGGCTGGGGGTTTAGCTCAGTGGCACAGCACCTGCCTGGCAAGTGTGAGGTTCTGAGTCTGATTCTGGGTATTCCACCTCCACAAAAAAGAATTATTAAAATGGCTAGGAATATAGCTCAGCAGCACTGTGCCTGCCTAGAAAGTGCAAAGTCTTAAATTCGAGTCTCAGTACCAAAAAAGTATAATCATGGTTCCAGTTGAATAGGCCTTCTTCTAGTTCCTGGAAGCTACCAAAATCTCTTTATTATTTCCAGATTTCCAAACTACTGGATTCATCTCCTTATTCTTTTTCCTTAGTTATCTCTTACCCATCTGTTAGGTGCATTAATATAACATTCCCTCAGGTAAGATTTTCTTAGACTCTTCAACCTTCTTTTGTTTTTCTCAGAACACCCTTGTTAATTTCTTTCTAATCACAATTTGTAATTACATATCCATGTGGTCCTAAATCTGTTTCTTACAGTAGGATACTGGCTTATAAGAGAGCAGGCTGTACGGTGCACCATGGTATATTTGGGGCTTTATATCATGCTAATAAGCACTCAATGAGTATTTACTGAAAAAAAAAAAAAAAAAGTAGCAGCAGCAGGCCAAGTTGTCTGAGTATCCAGCTGCCATTTCAGAATGACTCAGAGTTCAACCCACCCCAGCACCAATAGAAACCATTGTTTCTCTGCAATATTTCAGACCGTCCTCAGTGACCTGGTTCAGGGAAGCCAATATATGTGCCTTTGCTAACTACTGCAATCAAGAGACTCTCTCTGAGGCTCCCTATAGGAATGACATTACAGTACCTTGGGGGTTTTAAGCACAAACTTCTGTTTGCTTTCATCAGGGCCCAGCTGTGCCTTCAGTTTCAGGAGTTTTGCTACTTCTTCTTCGATCTGTGGAGGGAAAAAAGCCGCGGATATCCGTCACTTCCTTCCCTCCCCCATTCATTCATTTCATATTTTTCCTTATCAAAAACTTAGGCAAGTTTGTCTGCCTCGGCCTAGCCTTGCTTCTTTGAGGAACTGCCGTAGTTATCTCACGACCCAGACCATCCTTCTCCCTGCCAGCCCAGTCCTCTCCTTCACATCCCAGTCCTCTGTCCAAACCACCTGGCTTCATGTCTTCGCTGGATTTGCCTGACACCTCCCCTACTGCCTGAATCGTACCTGCTCCGCGTTGGCCTTCTGCTGCTTGAGGCTCCGCACATGCTCTCCCTGAAGTCGTACCAGCTCCTCCAGTGAAGCACAGTTTGCCATCCCTGTGCCCAACTGGAGCCAATTATTGCTGTCTGGACCGGCCTTCAGTAACTCAGCCTTGGTCAGGATGACTTCCGGCTATCGAGTCGCGGGCGCACAGCCTAGAGGGCCTCTGCCGAGTGCTCAAACCATTTCCGGGTCAGGGATTTTGGGAAAACGAGTTCAGTTTGTGGGACTAGTTCGTGCTCTAGTACTCTGGCTGCACGTCTTCAGCACCAGGCTGTGTTCCTGGGGACGATTCTGCTTCATTCCCAGGACTTTGGCTGTTGTTTCTGAAAGCTGTGTCCTGCTGCATGATGCCCCAACTCGGATTCTTGCCCAGACGGGCTTGCGCTGCACTGCTCAGCCAGATGCTGCGACCACCTCGCGCTGCGTGCCTCCCGGCGGTCTGTTGCCATAGCCAGGTGAACCAAACTGAGATAGCTCCAGGCTTTTAGGGAAGGAGCCCTGGGTCTGAAGATATGGACAATTATGGCAGTTGGTTTTAATGAGCGCCCGCTATGTACCGGCACCTAACCAAGCATTTTGTATGCTTTGTTATTTAATAATTAGAGCTATCTTGAGAGGTTGGGGTTCTCCACTTTAGAGTTGAGCAGACAGAAGCTGCAAGGTTCAAAGACTTACCTGCAGATCTTAGCAAACAAATATTTTAATGCAGTTCCCCATTTCATTAGCCGAAGTTCTTAAAAGTCGCCACTTTAATATTTCGTAAGCAAAGTATATGGATATTCCTAGTGAATGAGATGGCTATAGACAATAGAGTTCGTATTATCTTAAAATGCGTTTGAGAAAAGCATTTTTAGTTTTAGTTTCAGAATTATAGATGGAGGGTTGTGGAGTTGAACAGGACTTCTCTTTGGAGAGAGAATCGCAGTAAGGAACTAGCATACCACAGTTGCTGGAGGGACATACAGTATTTAAGTCAGGTGATTCTGTTTTGCCTCATTTCAGAAAGTCCCTAGTGCCCTCTTAGCAGATGCTTTGTGCTGCCATGAACAACAGAGCTAAGATCTTTTACTAATTTTCAATCACAGCATCCTTAGTAGTTTTTGAGTTCATTCAAGAAATACATTCTTTTTATTCGACAAGCTTGTTGTGTTCTTGGGTTGGTTCTCTTTATTCAAAGTACATATACCTTTATCTCTGATAAATAGATCCATCTTACTAACAATTCTTATTTTTGCAGTTTGAGTAGGAACTGAGAACTGGAAGCATTGATACTAATCCCTGCTCCTCTACCAAGAGTGGAGTAGTGTTGGTGGTAGTAATATTTTGTTTTGTGCCTTCATTTTTCTCATGTGCTTAAACTTTTTCATACATTTCAAAACTTCAAATACAGTGAAAAGCGATAGAGACTTTATATATAATACATGTAATACTGTAGACAGAACATGGGTTCTGAGATCAGGATAGATAAAACAGTGCTCTGGCTTCCTGTTGCTCAGGGTCACAGATCCTTGCAGGCTAGTGGTCCATAAATTCAGAGATGTCATTGGTCTGGCCAGTGTCCAGATAAGTTATATTTTATGTTTCTTTTTCTGCCAGGTTGCAGAGGTAATGTTAACGTCCCAACTGAAACCACATCAAGAGAAACCAAATTTTATCATCAAGACTCCAAAGGTAATGTCCTTTACCCATCTTATCCCATTAGAATACCATGGAGAACTGACCTGTGCTGTACTTAGCTCTGTAACTTCTTATAATATCTTTTTGAGGTAAGTTTCAAACAAAAGCAAAACTAAAAACTTCTTCTATTCTTGATGTACTAGATGAGGCTCAGAGTTATCTGAACTAAAGAATTTTCAGGCCAAGAGTCATAGTGCATTTATGTAATTCCAACTACTTGGGAGGATTAGGCAGGAGGATCACAAGTTCAAGGCTAGCCTAGGGAAATGTAGCAAGACTGTCTCAGAAATACAAAGCAGTAGGGATGTAGCTTATTAGTAGAGTGCTTGCCTAGCATGTGCAAGTTCTTGCACTCTACAAAAAAAATGAAAAAATAAAATTCAGTTCATTCCTTACATTATAGGTATAATTTAACCCTTTGTTTCACATGTTTTAATCTTTGTTTTTTGTTTGTACTATGACCATTTTGGTTTTCAGGGCACCAGGGATCTGAGTCCCCAGCAGATGGTTGTGAGGGAGAAAATTCTTGATATGGTTATCAGTTGCTTTAAACGTCATGGAGCACAGGGATTGGATACACCAGCATTTGAGCTAAAAGTAAGGCAGACGAGAATCTGGAATCTCCTTTCTTCACTTGCCTTCAGTGTCCCAGAGGGCTTCTCATCTGTGGTTTGTAGTTACCCTTTGAACTGTGGCTCTTTCTATCTGATCCATGCAGGAAACGCTCACTGAGAAATATAATGAGCAGTCTGGGCTCATCTATGACCTGGAGGATCAAGGTGGAGAGCTGTTGTCCCTTCGTTATGACCTTACTGTATCCTTCTAAGTGCTGGAGCCTGACTTGTTTCTTTCCAAATCCAGAGGACTTTCTCTGAGAAAAGGGAGGAGCATGACTATGGGACATAATAGCTCCACTAGCAGTAATCTTTACTTCTTGTTCCTTCTGCAAGTCAATTATGTCAGCAAAGCCTGGCCTGGAGACATCTCTCTCTTTTTTTTTTTTCTTTTGGTGCCAGGGATCGAACTCACAACCTCACATTTGCCAAGCAGACACTTACACCGCTGAGCTAAACCCCTGGCCCCAAGACCTCTCACTAAACTTCAGTGTCTATCAGAATCCCTTGGGGAAGATTGCTGAAACATAATGCCAGCTCCAGGGCTTCTTAATTCTGTAATAGAAGCAAGATTCAAAGACTTGCATTTTTAAATAGGTGTCCTCAGTAATTAGAATGCATTTGGTCCTTGGCATATACTTTCAGAAACAAAGGTTTGATATTAGAGACAAATGTAGACTGATTCCTGACTACTGTATTTATTTATTTATTTATTTATTTATTCTCTCTTCTGATTACTATATTTAGAGATAGTTGGATATTGGTCTAAATGGGAGGAAATAGCTGACCTTGGGTCATTTCTATTTCTTTTTTTTTTTAACTTTTTATTGGTACCAGGGATCAAACTCACGACCGCCTGCTTGTAAGGCAGGTACTTATGCTGCTGAGCTAAATCTCCAGCCCCCGCATTTCTCTCTCTTTCTTTCTTTCTTTCCTTTCTTCCTTTCTTTCTTTCTATCCTTTCTTTTCTTTTCTTTCTTTCTTTCCTTTCTTTCTTTTCTTTTCTTTTCTTTTCTTTTCTTTCTTTTTTTTTTGTACCAGGGATTGAACTCATGACCATGAGCTTGCCAGGCAGGCACATAAGCCACTGAGCTAAATCCCTACTGGGCCATTTCTATTTCTTCTCCTATTCTCTGCTCAACGTTGTTTTGCTAGGTGAGTTTTATTTGACACTATTCAGTATGTTTTGAATGCCAAGCACTTATAAATTTTGGAGATAGTGGAAAACAAAACAGAGAAGATCTTTGTTCTCATCCTATTGGTTAAGATCAAATAGAGGTTAAGTCCCATTTAATGTCTATATACTGGACCTATGCATTGACTGCTGTATTTTCCTTAACCTAGTTATGTGAGGTCCCTTTTGCTCGTTATCTGGCTATGAATAAACTGAAGAAGATGAAACGCTACCAAGTTGGAAAGGTGTGGCGAAGGGAGAGTCCAACTATCGTCCAAGGCCGCTATAGGGAGTTCTACCAGTGTGTAAGTGACCTGATGGGGACAGCATAGTTTCATAGTTAACCTGGAAACTGGCTGCTCAATGGGTGTTTTTTCCTGTCTTCTTTGCATTAGGATTTTGATATTGCTGGTCAGTTTGACCCTATGATCCCTGATGCAGAATGTTTGAAGATCATGTGTGAAATCCTCAGTGGGTTGCAGCTGGGAGACTTTCTCATTAAGGTAAAACCAAGACTAAGTGAGAGTCTGGATTTGGCCATCTGTGTATGTGTGCATGCATATCTGTATGAGTGCTTTTCCTATGAGATTCCCTTTTTAACCCTTTTACAAGTAAGAGAGGAACGCCATTGTTTTCACAGAAGGCAGCGTGACAGGACCCTTGGGTTTCATTGACTTTACAGGTCAATGACCGTCGGATTGTAGATGGGATCTTTGCTGTCTGTGGTGTTCCTGAAAGCAAGTTCCGTACTATCTGTGCTTCGATGGACAAACTAGACAAGGTAATAAAGACCTTAACTAGGTTTCTGTCCTAAGAAATAGTGACTGAAGTGAGACAAGTACGGAAGCAAGGTAAGGCAGCATTCTGATGCAAGATCTGAGCTGTACAGTGGGAACTGTGACTGGATTTCTTAAGCTGCCTCTGATTGTTCTGAGTAAATTATTAGCTACCTCAGAAGACCATATTAAATGAAACTAAAATATCCTTTTCCAGCAAGAGAAAGAAGGACTTGGGGCTTAGGTAATCTTTGGGTGTTTATACAGATATCTTGGAAAGATGTGAGACATGAAATGGTGGCAAAGAAAGGCCTGGCTCCTGAGGTGGCTGATCGAATTGGGGACTATGTCCAACATCATGGTAAGAACCAGTATTTTCAGAGTTGTGACAAAATCCGGCTGAGGGTGCCCCATGTTCCATTTTTTTTTTTTATCTCTGAATCAGCTCCTTTTTGTAGATGTGTTAAATTCTAGAGTCTGGCCTGAATTTAATTTCCCTTTTATTTATTGTAACTACTTTGTATCTTTAGATGGCAGGGATAGAGGAGGTTGTGGTCAGCATCTTTTTAAAGAAAAAACCAGGAAGACTAGGTCATTTCGGTAAAGCACATCTTTGGTAAAGGAATAGGCCTTCTTTTCCATCACTTTTCTCTCCAGGTGGTATATCTCTGGTAGAGCAGATGCTCCAGGATCCCAGACTATCCCAAAGCGAGCAGGCCTTGGAGGGGTTAAAGTCCCTGAAGCTTCTTTTTGAATACTTGACTTTATTTAGAATCACTGAGAAGGTAAGTCAAGTTGGGATTAGACCTGCTGAATTTGAGAGCTCAGCTCAGGGACTGTCACAGTCTGGTGTGGGACTGATTATAACCTCGCCCCACAGATTTCCTTTGACCTGAGTCTTGCTCGAGGCCTGGACTACTATACAGGAGTAATCTATGAAGCAGTTTTGCTACAACCTCCAGCTGCTGGAGAAGAGCCCCTGCATGTGGGCAGTGTGGCTGCTGGTGGGCGCTATGATGAGCTGGTGGCCATGTTTAACCCTAAGGGCCATAAGGTGCCATGTGTAGGCCTGAGCATTGGAGTAGAGCGAATCTTCCACATTGTGGAACAGAGGATGAAGGTATGTCTTAGTTAGGGGTGAGATGGTGCTGGAGGCCTAAAAACTTATTTCAAGAGGTGTAGCTAGGTGGTTTTTCTGACAGTTCTTCTGTCTTGTTTTCAGAATTTCTTGTGCAAGGGAAACTTTCATTAGTTTTACTTCTGTGTCTTTTATCAGACTTTTGGTGAGAAAGTGCGTACTACAGAGACCCAGGTATTTGTGGCCACACCCCAAAAGAACTTTCTCCAAGAACGGTTAAAGCTAATTGCAGAGCTTTGGGATGCTGGGATCAAGGTATGTTGGAGCTCATATCCGAAGCAGCTGTGTATATGTGGAATTCAGGAGCAAGAGTGGAACTCAAGGGGCTGGGGATTTAGCTCAGCAGCATAAGCGCCTGCCTTGCAAGCAGGCAGTTGAGAGTTGGATCCCCGGTACCGATAAAAAGACAAAAACAAAACAAAACAAAAAAAGGCCTATATAAGAGTGGAACTCAAGGCCTTTTTAGTTTACTAGCAGAGAGCTAGCCACTTATTTCTGGCTACTTATTTGTTTTGTCTTTTTGAGACAGAGTTTCATTATGTAGTTCAGGCTGGCCTTGAGCTCACTTTGTAGCCCACGCTGGTCTTGAATTCACAACGATCCTCCTGCCTCAGCTTCCCAAGTGCTGAGATTACAAGCGTGTGCCACCATGCCCAGCTTGATTTCTGGCTTTTTACCTTTTTTTTTTTTTTTTTTTTTTTGGTACCAGGTATCGAACTCATGACCTCACGCTTGCCAGGCAGGCGCTTATGCCACTGAGCTAAATCCCTGGCCCCCTAATTTCCGGCTTTTTAGAAAATACATGTTTTGGGGGTTTGTGTGCTATGGTCACTCTAAGTCACCTAGAGTTAAAATAGATTTTAACTCTTTTCAGGCAGAGATGCTATACAAGAATGACCCCAAATTATTAACCCAACTGCATTACTGTGAGAACACAGGCATTCCCCTGGTGGTTATTATTGGTGAGCAAGAACAGCAGGAAGGGGTCATCAAGCTCCGGTCAGTGGCCACCAGAGAGGAGGTGAGTTGGGGCTGGCAGAAATAGAAGTAAAAAAGTGTTTCTCCTTTTCTCTTGAGTTTTTTAGGAAATATGTCTCTTGGGTGAGGGCTAGTAGTGGTAGAGATGAATGAGATTCTATCTCAAGCAATCACTGCAGCCAGCAAGTATTGGCTAAGAGGGCAAATGGGGACAGACGAAATCTGCATGGGTGTTTTGAGACTAGTCAGCAAAACAGACATTGATTAGGTATTTGACTCCTTTAGTCTTGTTGGTATACATTCTCCCAGTGAGCTTATTCCCTAATAGTTGTATAAATAATAGGATGGATGCAGAGTAAAATGAATCTGGAAAAAGTGGCTAAAGAGCTACTATCACTTTCTTATTTGTCACCTGAGAGCTCTTATGTTTCAGGAGGTCATTAAACGGGAACATCTTGTGGCTGAAATTCAGAGGCGAGTGTCTCAGCCTTGATCCTAGCCTGATTGCCATCTGATGCTCTTCGTACAAAAGTATTTATTTAGCATTGAGTTCCTGATGTACTTTATAACAGCTGGCCAGCATGAATGACAAGTGCCTTCAGTTTCTTCTCTTCTTGAATACTGAAGGACGTGGGGACTCCTGGACTAGTGTAAACACCTACTTTTCATGGGGGCAGATGGCATGAAAGAGACATGTTGTAGCTGAAGGGGCATATTGGAAGCACCACTGAATGCCACCTAGAGGTGCTAAGATTGTTGCTGTGAGCAAAACTCTGGAAGAGTCCTCTCCAGATGGAAGATACTGAACCCCTGAGATCAGAAGCCAGATTCTTAGCTTTCCAGAGTTGGAACCAGAGTCCGGGAAATTTGTCAACATCCAGCCTTTGGCTTGTCCAAGGAGTTTCGGGAGTACAGCAAAGATGAACAGTGACAACTGTCTGCTTTGGGGACAGAAATATTGTACAATTCCAGGGGCTTGGCAATGCCTATGTTTATTTGGTCTCTGTTTAGTCCATGCACTGAACAATACTAGGGCAGGGCTGCTGTTTAACAGTCTGGACCACTGAACTTAATAGGTGATTTGGCAAGATAGAGATCTAGGATTTTGAAGACTATTTCCTGTTCTAGAATTACTGTTCTAACTTTCCGTATCTTGCCATAAATCCTTTTCTAGAAGTGGTTGGATAATATGTTAAATAAAATGTTTACTATAGTAGTTTGAGTAATTTGTTATCAAGGGATTAACTTGCATAGGCCACAGAAAATGTTTGAGTGCACACTGGAGGAATTCTGTGAGCTAGGAGGAACCTTCCAGGAGTGATGCATACATATTCAGCAAGGGAGCAGCCACAGTTCCTCCCTCCCCTCCTGTGGCTTGGAGATATAGTCATGTCACTAAAAATAAACCTATAGGGAGCTAGTTCCCAGACTGCTTCACTCTAGGTTCTGAAGTTGTAGGCTCTGGAGCCTTACTGGCTGTTGGGAACTGAGCTGCACAGTAGGACATGAGTGGTGGGTGAGCCAGTGGAGCTGCTCACCATTGCCTGAATCGCTGCCTGAGTTTTGCTGCCTGTCAGATGAGCAGCAGCATAAGATTTTCATAGCAGCATAGACTCTACAGTGAACTATGTAAGTGAAAGATTCAGGTTGTATGATCCTAGTGAGAATTGAATCCCCAAACCATTCATCTCTCAGCCCTCCTCCTCAAGTTTGTGGAAAAATAGTCTTCCAAGCAACAATGAAACTTGCCACAGTGGTACAGACCTGTAATCCCAGCATTTGAGAAACAGAGGCATGAGAATCTCTGGGAGTTCAAAGCCAGTCTGGACTACATAGTGAGTTTTGGACCAACACTGAATTACATAGCCAAAAACTCAAACACCAACCAAAAAACTTCATGAAACCGGTCCCTGGTGCAAAAATGGGGACTGCTGCTCTATGATGCTGTTGATGACCTGCTTTCCCAAGTTCAATCATGTTGATTAAATTGTGTGCTACTGACCGAACAACTATAATGTGTTCCAGGTGAAGGAAAAGTGGGTTAACCAACGGTGGCACTGTCAAACACACACACACCAAAAAACAAACAAACAAACAAACAAACAAACAAAAACCTGCAAAAAGCCCTTTTTATTCTGTGCCTTGAAGAAGATGCCGCAACAGGGTAGCTTTGGGTAGTAGCCCTAGTGCGTGCCAGTCAATGGGGCAGCTAGAGCCCCTGAAAACTTGACCCTTTTAAAAGGTCTAGGTAGGGACGTTTTAGGTCGAGGACCGTCTGGGTAATTTATTTAGACCTCGTCTCAAAAAGTAAAAGGGGCTGGGGATGTAGCTCAGTGGTAGAATATCCCCACTTTAATCCCCAGTACCTTACTACGGGGGTGGGGGAGAAACAAGGTTTAGAAACTAGGCAATACACGCAGAGTTGATTAGCTTACGTCTGCAATCAGTGCTTCCGATTCTCAGTTTTTTGTAAAACAGACTAGTTGAACTAAACAAGCCTTCATTCTTGTTTTGAAAGCCAGGGCCACAACAAAACAAAACATGTTAGCACGCGCCCTTACTTCCGCATTGCTTCACGCTCTGTTTGCGCCTGCGCCTTCTCCTTGGAGCAGAGGCGGGACCAATACGCCTGTTGTCACAAGCCCTCCAGTCCTTACCTCGTTTACAACTGGAGACTCTGAATTTATTGGAGGGTGACCTTGCCTTACGGCTCTCGTTCGCTTTTTACGGCATTTTCCGGCTTCCCATTCACTTGACTGTGAAGATGGCGTCAGGCAGTGGGGTAGGTGATCTGTGTGAGGAGGAGGTTTGCGGGATGGGGGGGCGGGTGCCTTCTCAGCGCTGAATACAGACGCACGCTGGCACCTGACTGGCTTCCTGACACCTCTTCGCAATTCCAGTGTCCGGGTTTGCGAATTATCCCTTAAGGCCCTGATGCAGGGACGGTGGACTCGCGGAGGTCTCTTGGGTTGGGGTCTTGAGGCGACCTCAGCTTCCTTCCTGGTGAGGTCCGGAAAGGCTACGTTTTCTAAAGACCCTGGGGCCGTCTTATTGGCGAGGCTGCGGTTTCCTCAGTTTCTCTAGGGGTCCAGATGCGGTTAATGACGGCTCTTCAGCGCTTTTTTCCCTACAGACGAAAAACTTGGACTTTCGCCGAAAGTGGGACAAAGATGAATACGAGAAGCTTGCTGAGAAGAGGCTTACAGAAGAGAGAGAAAAGAAGGATGGTAGGTGCCTACTTCGTGAAGGGCTAAGGGTGGCATAGAAGCGATGCAGTGGCCGGACAGCGGCGGGGAGTTAAGATGAAGCTGCCCTCCTACCTGATGTCTCTTTTGGAGATGTTGCCTCGCGGGTCCTCGGTTTCCACATACATAAAATTAGAGCAAGGAGATGGTCTGAGGTGGTTTGTTTTGAGGTGCTCTTCAGCTTTTGTTATCCTCTGCTTTCGTGCTCTCTCTTTGCTTGGTTCATGTAGTGCTTTCCTGAAATACAGAGGGCGGTCGTTGGAATTCGTAGTAGTGACAGAGAAAAAGTTAAGTGGAGGCTTTTGCTGTTGAACGTTACAGTATGGATGACACACAGTATTCTTTAAAAATTTCTTAGGGAGGAGGAGAACGTTCTTGGCCCAGTCAGAATCCTTCCTTATAGTCATGAGAAAAGCACTGCTACTCATCAGGAACCAAGTGATTGTTTCATTTAGTGCTTAGTGGTGCTATTGCTCTGTCCTTTGTAGTGTCAAGGAGTCGTGTTCCTCTCCTAGGTAGATTCCTTTTTACAAAAAGAAATGTCGTTATATTGGTTTTCAAACATTCTCTTTCCACACCACTTGCACGCACTTTCAGCTTTTTGTGTAAGATGCATGATATGCTTGATATACCTGTTAATGAACAAATATTTTCAAAATGTTGGCCCCCTTTTTAAATTTGACCCAGTGGCTTTTTATTTTTCTCTAAAGCCCAGAATGGATTTAATAAACTAAAATCATTCTCTGTATTATGCTTAGGGTACCTGGCTAAAAGCATTACTGAATGTTTTTGTTCCTTTTTTGAAAAGGTTAGTTTTAGTGAAAATTTAGAACTCCACTCCCACCTCAGTCAGTGAATTAATGAGTAGAGAACACAGTTATTTTAAACTTGTTTTCTGTCTGTCTTGCTTTTTTTTCTTTTTTCTTGACATGGTCTCACTATGTAGTTCAGGCTGACCTTAAACTCACTATGTAGCCCAAGCTGGCCTCAAACTTGAGGTGATCGTCCTGTCTCAGCGTCCCAAGTGCTGGTGTGCACCACAACACCTGGTTATTCTTTTTTTTTTTATGACAGAGTCTTGCCAAATTTTCTGGACTGGCCTTGAATTTGTGCCTTAGCTCCCAAGAGCCTGGGGGTACCACCATGTCTGACTAGGCTTGCTAGTTTTAAAGTGGAGAAAAGTTGGGGAGAGTTTATCATTTTTTCTGTGTTCTTATTTTTTCTTGCTGCTGCAAAGTGCTGCTTGAAATGCCTGTTGTGTCCCATCTTTCAGGAATCAAAGAAATGAGAGTAGCTCTGAATTTTGAGTTCCATGTGTTACTTCTTTCTGGTTGAGGAACCATAAAGGGACAGTTTCTCCCATCATGTTTCAGGAAAACCAGTGCAGCCAGTTAAGCGGGAGCTTCTGCGGCACCGGGACTACAAAGTGGACTTGGAATCCAAGCTTGGAAAGACAATTGTCATTACGAAGACCACTCCACAGTCTGAAATGGGAGGGTGAGTGGCTTTTTATTTTTCTCTAAAGCCCAGAATGGGTTTAATAAACTACCTATATTGGTCTTAGATCATGTTGAGGAGGGCGCATGGTCCTAAGATAACAGCCTTGTTGCCCATAATTCCACTCTTAGATTTTTTTCTTTCGCCTGAGTTCTTAACACAATAGTGTCTCCAAAAGGGGTTTTGTGAGCTTCATATTAGAATTATAAACACTCCTGAATATCTTTTTTTTTTTTTTTGGTCTTTTTCTTTTTTATCGGTACCGGGGATTGAACTCACGACCGCCTGCTTGCAAGGCAGGCGCTTATGCCGCTGAGCTACGTCCCCAGCCCCACTCCTGAATATCTTAACAGGGATTGTTGATTCTGTCAGAAAAAATAAAACAACTACTGAGGATTTTTCTAGGAGAAAAATTAGGTGGTGTGGAAATGGAACCAAGAAACTCTTAATGATGAAAAAAGGGGCATTCTTCTAGAATAGAAGGCTGTAACTGGTATGGAAGGTTCCTGGTTGTGTACTTTTTTCCTAGATCAAGGCTGGAACCTTCAGGAAGAAGGGCTCTGCAAAACTTGCCACCCTTTTGCCTACCTCTCTGTTAGGATTTCTAGCAGGAGGCAACACAAATAGCAGTTAATATTTCCTCTGAGCTGTTCATAATCCTGTTATGTTATTCTTAGTGTTAGTTATCCTTTACTATATAAATTAACAACTCAAGTTTTGGTAGAGTAAAATAACAAATAGCTCAGTAGTGTACCAAGGTGCTTCTGGCTTAAGGTCTTTCTTGAAGCTTTGTTCAAGGAGTTGGCTCAGTCTGCCAATATCTGAGATTTAAATGAGGTGGGAACATCTACTGTCAAGCTGTCACATGCCTATGGTTTAGAGGATTAAGTTCTGTACCCCATGGTTCTCTTCATATGACTGCTCGCAAGAAATCAACTGGGTTCCTCAGAACAAATAATCCACACCAAATTAAGAACTATAGTTTTTTATGACCTAATATTTTTTCACCAAGTACATTTGTTAGAAAAGAAGCAAGTTATGAAATATCCTCGTGTTTTTCCTTAAGAAATTAGAAGTAAAAGAGAATAAAAACAAATAGGAAAAAATAATAAAGATCAGAAAATAATCTCTTATCAGAATACCAACGTTGGGGCTGGGGATTTAGCTCAGCAGCATAAGCGCCTGCCTTACAAGTAAGCAGTTGTGCAGTCGTGAGTTCAATCCCTGGTAACAATAAAAACCAAAACCAAAAAAAAAAAAAAATACCAGTATCATTTTCCATAAAAATTAACATTATGATTTTACATTTATGTAGAAATACAAAAAGACTCAGAATAGTTTATACAGTGTTGATAAAGGATCAAAATTAGAGCGCCAACCCTCCCCAATCCCACGACTTACACAAAATTACACCAATCATGACAAAATGGCATTGATGTCATCAAGGTACCAATATGAAGTTCCAAAATAGACACCCACATAGCAGACAATTGATTTCTGGCAAAGATGCAAAAGCAATTAACTGGAGAAGGATTGTACCTTCAATAAATAATACTGGAACTGGATATCCACATTAAGAAGACCTAAGCGTTATAGCACATCAGAAATTTCTTAAGACATCCAAAAGTCAACTCAAAATGGCTCACAGTGGGTTAAAGTAAAGAAAGGTGTGACCTTAGGCATTGATGACAAAGGAGGCCATTATGCTTCTTTTTTTTTTTAAAGTACTTTAATAATTTTTATATACATACACATATGCATTTTTTTCTTTCAGCTTGTCACACTAATGAAACAATAAGATGTTTACACATATGTATCTTATTTCACTAATAAGTATGTTCTCAAGGTACCTCTATTTACCTATAAAAGTGTCTAATTTATCATTCTTTATGGCTTGAGTAGTATTCCATTGTATTGGAATACCACATTTTTTAAATCCATTCCTCAGTCATTAGGCATTTAGGTTGTTTTCAAGATCTGGCTATTATACACTGTGCTGCTAGAAACATGGGTGTACATATTATCACTGTGATACGATGTTTTTAATTTTTTGGGGAAGATACCTAAAAGGAGAATAGCTGGGACCTCCAATCCTAGTGTTTTGAGGAATCTCCACACAGATTTCGACAGTGAATGTACCAGTCTACACTCCCACCAGTGATGGAGCAGGGTTCCCTTTTCCCTACAGACCCTCCAGCATTTGTTATTAGTTGATTTCTTAATACTAGCCATTCTTTCTGGGGTAAGGTGAATTCTCAGTGTTTTCATTTGCATCTCTCAAATGACCAGTGCTGTTGAACATTTTTTCATTTATTTATTTGCTGTTTGTACTTCTTCATCTGAGAATATATGTTGTGAGTATATGTTCTGAATGTGTGTTCTGAGTATATGTTCATCTCAGATGCCCATTTTTGTATTACCTAATCTTAAAA
The DNA here is from genome assembly GCF_034190915.1 of Cavia porcellus. NCBI lineage: Eukaryota > Metazoa > Chordata > Mammalia > Rodentia > Caviidae > Cavia > Cavia porcellus. The sequence goes on from NW_026947504.1 coordinate 7,998,291, forward strand.
GTGCTATGCTATTACTTTTGCTGTAATTTCCTGATCTCACAGATCAACTATGGTACAAATTGGGCAAGAGTCTACACAGGATACCAGGAAAACAGGGCTTGTGGTGGGTCTATCCTGGAGGTTTACTGCTACCCTCTCCCAAGAGTGAAAGCTTTTACCTAAAAATTAATTTCTTGATTGAAAACCAGATTCTGAAAAATTGAATTTGAGTTAATTCTGTTTTTTTACCATCTGTTAGGTATTATTGCAATGTGTGTGACTGTGTGGTGAAGGACTCCATCAACTTCCTGGATCACATTAATGGAAAGAAACGTAAGGCTTAGAGGTAGTTTGTGATTGGGGCTGGGGTTGGGTTTTGGAGGCGACATAGAAGGCAAAGATGGCTTCTCTTGGACTGTTATTTGATATCCTTGGGAAATTCTTCGGTTGTTTCACAGAGGCCATTCTTTATTTCATTAGATGATATTTTTGGAGGCCAAAAATTTTTTTGAAATTCTTTATTTCATTAGATGATATTTTTGGAGGACAAACTGAGATACTTCCCAGGGATTCCTTTACTCCCCTCTCCCCTTTTTTAAATGATTCTAGTGCATGTTGTTCTAGATTTTTTAACAATACAAATCACTGTATGGTCTTTTGGGCCTCCAACACCTCACTTGGTGTTCATCTGCTCAGAGTAAGGGCAATTGAAACCCACCTACATCTTATTATGTGGGATTGCTGCCTCTAGGAACGGATGAAGCCAAAGTTTCTCTTAATCATACTTACTTTTGCTGGGTATTTATTAAGAGTATGTTTGGCCAGGCATGGTGGCGCACAGTTATAATCCCAAGACTCGGGAGGCTGAGGCAGGAGGATCTCTCTGGATTCAAGGCCAGCCTTATCTACATCGTGAGACCCTGTGTGTGTCACACACACACACACACACACAGGGTTTTTCTTTTTTGTTTTTGTTCGTTAGGTGCTGGGGGATGGAATCCATGGTCTCTTGTTTTAGCCAGAACAAAACTTTTTCTTTTTTTTGGTACTGGGAATTGAACTCATGACCTTGCATTTCCCAGGGAGTGCTTGTGATACTGAGCTTAACCCCTGGCCCTTTTTTTTGGTTTTTGACAAGATCTTGTTATGTAGCTCATGCTGGCCTTGGACTTACTGTGTATCCCAGGCTGTCCTCAAAATCTATATGGCCACCCTCCTGCCTTAGCCTTTTGAGTGTTGGGATTATAGGTGTGCACCACCATGCCTGACCCAGGACAAGACTTGAGGAGCTCAGGATGTTGCAGTGACATTGCCCTCTTCACTGTTGATCTCACCACCCAGATCAGCGAAACCTGGGCATGTCTATGCGTGTGGAACGTTCCACCCTGGATCAGGTGAAGAAACGTTTTGAGGTCAACAAGAAAAAGATGGAAGAGAAACAGAAGGACTATGATTTTGAGGAAAGAATGAAGGAACTCAGAGAAGAGGTAAGACTGTCCTAGCTCCACTTTTCTCAGCTTTGAATTGTAAGTGTGAGTCAGAGGTGGTCCTCATTTTATCCCATTCTGCTGCCTCCCAGTTATGTCTCTGGATTTCTGCATCTAGGGGACATCTTTATTGCTCTTTTCTTTTCCTTTTTTTTTTTTTGTATTTTTTTTTTTTTTTTTTTATCGGTACCAGGGATCAAACTCACAACTGCCTGCTTGCAAGGCAGGTGCTTATGCCGCTGAGCTAAATCCCCAGCGCCCATCTTTATTGCTCTTGTTTGAGATACTGGTGAGCTAAAGGAAATGGCTGTAAGTCTACTTCTCCTGGACTCTGAGCTACACCTGTTTTGGATAATTATTCTTTCATTTAACATTTTTAAAAAGCAGTTTTAGATTCACGGTGAAACTGAGAAGAACAGAGATTTCCTTGTTTATCTCCTACTCCACACATACTTAGCTTTTCCCTTTCTTTTTTTAAACTGTGGGAGGGAGTTAAATCTCTGAGGGGCTGACTGGGTCAGAATTGTTTGCTTCATTTACTGTGAACCTTAGAAAGCTATATAAACCTGAATTCTTATCAGAGATCTTAGTACACAAAGTACTCAACAATTCCTGATCTGTTAAATGCCTGGAAGTGTTATATGATTTTGCTCCCATAACCCTGTTAAGAACTAAGAGATGAAGTCAGGTATAAGACTGAGAACTTTACAAAGGCTAAAACTTCTTTCTTATCCTTAATAATCTTCATTATGGCTTTTATTCTGCCCTTGAGGTTTTATTTTACTTTCTGTTTTTGTTTGCTTGTTTTTGAGACAAGGCCTTGCTATGTAGTACAAGTGCAGGGCTGGCCTTGAGGTCACCGTGTAGCCCAGGCTGGTGTGGAACTCATGACAGTCCTTCTGCCTCAGCCTCGAGTGCTGGAATTGCAGACATATGCCACATGTTTGGCTCTGTTTTATCTTCTCCTTAAGATAGAAATGACTCTTGAAGTTCACACATCTTTTGACAACATTTATCTCAGGAATCTGAACTGATTCTGAGTGATTTCCGCCTCTGCAGGAGGAGAAGGCTAAAGCATACAAGAAAGAGAAACAGAAGGAAAAGAAGAGGAGGGCCGAGGAAGAGTTGACATTTGAGGAGGATGATGAGATGGCAGCTGTGATGGGCTTCTCTGGCTTTGGTTCCACCAAGAAGAGTTACTGAAGCTTCTTATACTTGGCCTGATTTTGGCCTATGCTGGACCTAACATTTTGTGTGTGTTGGGGAGGAGAGGTTCATTTCTAAGTCCTTGGTAAATTCCTTAGAGTGTTGGTGGGCAGGGAGGAGGGTGGGTGTTTTGGTTTCCCTCCGAGTTGGGAGAGGGCACAGGATACAGAGGTAATGTGGCATATTCATTCAGTCTCAGTGTAGCACTGGAGTCACAAGACCTCTGCCTGAATTCCCAATAAAGACAGGCCTCCTCTTCTAAGGCTGCTTTCCCAAAACTCCCCCTGCTTCTTTCCCTTTTCATCTGCCCAACCTCTTGTCTGAGCATCCTATCTTTATTCTGTGTTCTGTTTTAATTTCTACTCCCATTCAGCCTGCAACAGAAGGATTATCTTGGTCCCCAGTTTCCAGTCAATGGTATATCCTTGATCAGTCCTTTTTCCCATTCTGTCTCCTGGGTCTCTAGCCACATGTGCATGCATGTGTACTTCTGCCTGGGTCAGTGGTGTGTGTGGATATGTATGTGTGCATGAATCTGTCACAAAGAGGAGTCCTGAGTTAGAACCTCAGAGCATTGCCGCCCTGCGCCCTGATGTTCTCGGTTTCCTCAGCGCATGTAACAGGAAATTAAATGGGATGAGTGGTGTGGTTTATGTCTGGTGAGTTTTTTTAATATTGTTCTTCAGATGTACGCTGTTTCAGCTTCTCCTGTTTGTTTCATTTTACTGAGAATTTCTTTGTTTTTGTCTTCCTTGTGAGCAGGCTTTTGGAAGAACCTGCTGAAGCAAAAAACAAAATGAAAAAACATACAACACAAGCAAACAAACTCAATATGGGCGCCCCTGGGTCTCAGAGGCTGTTCAGCATGCGAAATAAATGGCATTGACTGGCCTGTTTCACTTTTGGTGGGGATCTTCCATGTTCCCTGTGTGTGTGATTTTGTTTCTGTCCTGAGGGTTATCAAGTAGAGCCTTTTCTTCTCCATTTGACCCTGATCTCTTTTTATTTTAGTCTAGATTCTTTTAGCATGAGTTACACAAAACTAATATTGTAATTTAATCTGATTTGAACTTGAGCAGCAGGGCCTGGTGTTGAAGTTAGTCCTTCCTATTATCTGCTGTTGAGCTAGGCACCTAGTTACTCAATCTTAGCACTATTAGTATCTTGGCCAGGTAAGTCTTTGATGAGGACGCTGTTCTGTGCTTTGTGGAGTTGTTTAGTGGCATCCCTAGCTACCAGATGCCTGGAGCCCTGCCTTCTTTATTTTGTAACAACTACAGTTGTGTTTCTTGAGAGATGGTACATTTCTTCCTACTTAGCCTCTGAGTCACTTAAAATCACTGAGAAGAAGCTGCCTTCCCTGCCATTTCATAAGAATTATATGACATAGATTGATTGAAAACAAAACCCCCAAGACTTTGAGTGCTCCTAGACAAGGTACTCTACTAGGTCTAGGGAATACAGAGGGGAAAATGAGAGTTTCTACACAAAAAAGAGAAGTCATGTAAACTTGAAATATCCTCTGAAACTTGCTTGTGTACCTGTTCGGATTGACAAACCTGCTGTTATATGACTTATTCTCTGTATTATGTAGCTCTTCACACACCTTTCTGCAGTATCTGGATCCCTGGGGTCTTACAAAGCACTGTCCTCTTTCCTTTGTGATTTGTATAGTTTTCTCACTGTTAGGTGTACCTTTTGCCTAATCCAGATGCTGAATCTAGCCACTAGGAACAGTATCTCACTTGTGGCTATGAAGACTGGACTCAAGTTATTAAGTACAATTGTGTGTTGGTCCAGTGGGGTTAGATTAGTGGGTACTATTCCTGGTCAAGTTTTATGCATTCTAGGTCCTTGGGTGAAAGTCTGCCCTTGTTATATTTTTTATTTTTCTTGAGACAGGGTTTCACTGTGCAGTTCAGAATGACCTTGAACTCACTGTGTACCTCAGGCTAACCTCAAACTCTCAGCAGTCCTGCCTCAGCCTCCTAAGTACTAGGATAACGGCCACCATGCCCAGTTCCTTTGTTATACTTTATTTTCATTTATTCTCTCTCTTTCTGTCTCTCTCTGACTCTGTCTCTGTCTCTCTGTCTCTGTCTCTCTCTGTCTCTCTCTGTCTGTCTCTCTCTCTCTCTCTCTGTCTCTGTCTCTCTCTCTCTCTGTCTCTCTCTGTCTCTCTCTCTCTCTCTGTCTCTCTCTCTCTCTCTCTCTCTCTCTCTCTCTTACCAGAAATCAAACTCAGGACCTTAGGCTTGCCAAGCAGGCATCTGTGTTGCTGAGCTATATGCTTGGCCTATTGGTACATTTTTTTTAAGGCAGAAGAAAGAATTTGCCGTGAGGGGAGTGCCTTCTGTTGCTTGGTATTCCTCATTTAGGAAACCATTTTACTCAGTCCTTGTACCATAATGGGATTTTCCCTTTGGTCTTCTGTACCAGCAATATAAAAATCAATTCTGAATTCAAGGTATCCTAACCTTGGGAGGGTTTGTAATTTGAATCTTGAGATCTGCCTAGCTTTTCCAGTGTTAGAAGGGGCTTAAAGGGGTGACTTGAAAAAGGGGAGGTAGAAGAAAGGGAAAATTCAGGAACCCAGAACATTATTCAGAAATCTTTGGAAGAGGAACTTGATGTTCTCTAAAATCTATGGAAATTTTGCACTCCATTTGAGGAATATACCTTTGATTTCTCTCATGTTCAGTCATTGAGCAAGTGCTTAGGAGGTGAGGATGTTATAGTCACCGCTAATACCTTCCTGCTGGGGGCCAATTTCCCAGAGGTGGTGGGATTCATATTTTGGTGGAATTGCTATTGAAAGTCCAGTTCGGAATCTAGGGCAGAGACTATGTATGATGCTGCAATGCTATAATCCCACAAATGAGGAGGCTGAGGCAATAGAATTGCTGGGAATTCAGGTCTATCAGGTCAACATAGTTCATGTCAGCCTGAACTACCATCTGTGGTTTCAGGCGCCTTTAAGGCTTGTACATTTCTCTCAGTTGCCCCATTTCAGTGTTCTTAGCATTCAAGCATATGTATTAAAAACATTGTGTTGCTTAGTGTACATGAAACTCAGTTTGATCCCAAGCACTACAAAAATACTCTTCAAATAACATACTTGCATAAGGATGTTCATTCCAGCTTTAGGATAGTGACAGTTTAAAAAGTAGTAAAATAATGGAATATAGTATAGCCGTTACAAAATATGTGAATCAGATGTGTACATACTGAAAAGAAAGCTCTCCAACATATTCTATTAGGAAAGAAAAATAGGCCTGAAGTCCTGGTACTCTGAAGTGCTCAGGCAGGAGGATCAAATGAGCCCAGCATTTGCTGTCGATGTATTAATTTTTGTGACTTTGGAGACAGGGTCTCACTACTCAGGGCATTCTGGCCTCGACCTCACCGTATAGCCCAGGCTGTCCTTGAACTTGTGATTGTCCTGCCTGCACCTACATCTGTGAAACCGTTCGAAGGACAGAGCATGCAGCTCAGAACCAAGGCCCTTGGGTTCAATCTCCAGTAGCACGAAAGGGAACTAAACAAATCCCAAACCAAAGCCCTCAAGAGATGGACTTTTCACCTATAAATTCTATCAGAGTGTACAGTGAACGCACATGGACTGGAGGGCTCCATACAAAATATGAGTATTGGCTAAATGGACCAAGACAGATTTTTGGACAGAGCTATCTGCAGTGCACGCGATGGGGATAGGTGTAGAGGCCAGCGTGTTGGGACTGGCTTGCCATGCCAGCTCTTTTGAGGGCCAAAGTTGGACGGTCTGGGCAATTGATCAGAAGCCTGTCTGGAGAGAAGAGTGTAGATGTAGTGCCGTGTCAGAGCGCCCCCTGGCGTCCATCTCCAGTACCGTAAGAAACAAAACAAACAATGGTAGAAGTAGGTTAATAGCTGGGAACAGGGTAGTAAGGTTTATTTGGCTTAAATGTCAGAGTTCCAAGATGAAGCCTGAAATAGTTTGCAAAGGTCAAGCTTCCACTCCCGAGTGGACTCGGGCCGTGACTGTGTGGCTTGATGCCAAGTGAGCCCGTGGTGGTAGGAGCGCGGAGGCTCCTGTGGTGGCCGCTTGCACTCCGGCGGTGCAGTGCTTCCCGTAAGGCGTGGAGGCGGAGAGCGCTGCACCGAAGGGGAGAAGTGAGCCTGAGCCGGGGGGCTTCGGCACAAACCCTTGGGGGTGAGGGAGGGAGGGAGGAAGGGAGAAAGGCTGGAATTGTGGCTGGCTGCTGTCTGTGCACTGCAAGTGTGTGACGTGAAAGAGAATTGGACACCGTGGAACTGCGAGTCAGCCCAGGGAAGGTGACGCAGTTTGTGACACAGGTTCTTCTCTCTCGTCAAGATATTCTTAACAGAGTCCGGCTTCTGGGCTGGCTTTATCTCAGCGGTTCCTTCGACTGTTCTTAGTTGACTTCTTGGGCTGGTCTGGTGTTTGAGACCCGCGGGCGCTCTCTGGTCCTTTTGTTCTTGCCACCAGAGGCTACTACCTTCTTTCAGCAAGCAGCTTTGGAGAAGGTGGTTGAGACTCCTCCTCTGCCCAGAGCTCTGGAAAGCGACGATTTCCCAAGAAGGTGTAGTTCCTTGTCTGTAAAAAAGCAACTTTCTTGGAGATACCAGGATTCCTGGACAGGGCAAGAAACGCAGAGATGTAGTGCCGGAAAGGAAGGCAACACTTAGAAAGAGTAGAAAACACAACACAACGCAACCTACTCTTTTTTTTTTTTTTGGTACCGGGGATCAAACTCAGGACCTTGTGCTTGCCCGGCAGGCACTTATGCCACTGAGCTAAATGCACAATCCCTCAGCTATGTGTGTGTGTATATATATATTTGCCAGGTAGGTACTTATGCCACTGAGCTATATCCCCAGCCCTCCAGTTTTATTTTGTGTAAAATATTCCTGTAGAAATAAAGAGTTAAGATGTGTTATGTTATATCACCTCTCCATAGTGACTGTATCATTATATGCTAATAAACATAAAAAATAAATTTTTAGACATCTTATAAACTTAGTCTGATTTTTGTCTGTTTATTTATTTATTTATTTATTTTTTTGTCTTTTTCCTTTTTATTGGTACCGGGGACCGAACTCACGACGGCCTGCTTGCAGGGCAGGCGCTTATGCCGCTGAGCTAAACCTCCAGCCCCGTGACTTATGTTTTTTTTTTTTTTAACACTTCCTGATTTTGATCAATTCTGTTTTTATTCTTTTTGTTGTCAATTTCTCAGGTTTTTTTCTGATTCACAGTGCTTTTTCATGTCACCGTGACTGTTAAATGTAGTTTTATTGAGGTTGTTGTGCTATGTTTCAGTTTTCCAGTTCCCTGATTAGTTAAAAATATTGAATCTATTTTAAAATTTCTTTACATCTTGTGATGTCTGATATTTTTTGCACATGTTGAAATGTTTTGTTTTCCAATTGTAACTACAGCAATTGAATCTGGGTTTGCCCGGTTTTGGTTCGAGAGTGCCCTCTAGTGTTCACAGAACAGAATGCAGCCCCTTGCTGAGCTAAACCCCCAGCCCCTATTGAAGGCCTATTTTGTGAGTTTGGTAAAAAGTATATATAGGCTGTCCGCTGATTCTGTGATTGTCTTTCATTTCTGTGGATTATTCATTTCTTCTGAGTGTTTCCTTTGTTCTCTTCACCATCAGGCTCTCAAGGTATTCTTGTCACATCACCTATTTCCTCGAAAATGATGCCTTCTCAGAATTGTCATCTGTTACCTCAAGCACTTACAAGCCCTTCTTTGAGATTCCTCAGTTCCTGCCATCTGCCAGGTTTCACACCTACTGTCCTTATTTCTCCATTTAAGATGGGCTGGATATTTTTTAGTGACAATTTTATGTGTGTCTCATTGCTAGGCTCCTGATGCTCTCTAGTCTTTTGCATGTCATTTTGGCTTCTGTTCTATAACATGGCTATGTTACAGGATCAGCTGGTTTGGGAGGTATACTGACTCATGTATTTGTAAAATGAAGTTTACTTTCTTTTTGTTTGTGCCAGGGGTTGAACTCAAGACCTCATGTTTGCCAAGCGGGCACTTACACCAAAACAAAACAAAACAAACAAACAAAAAAAACCACCAAAAAACAAAAACCCAGTGTTTGGAAGTAGATTTATTTATGTCAACAGGCACTGACATGAATTATTCCCAAAATATCAGGCCCTGATCTCTTATGGTCATGGGCTTATACAGGATAAGCAAGCAGAAAGTACAGAGGCAGAATGGCTTGTCAGTTGTTGATTGGCTCTTACAATATGCATCACAGTGACCAGCAGATTCTAAGACACAAAAGTAACAGGAGCTCCCAGCACTCGGGAGGCTGAGGCAGGAGGATTGTTGCGAGTTCGAGACCAGCCTGGGTTACAAAGTGTGCTCAAGGCCAGCCTGAACTGCATAGGGAGACTCTGACAAAAAAGACAAAAAAAAAAAAAAAAAAAAAAAGTAACAGGAGCTATAAGCAGAACTGTTAATCGGGCTACTAATAAAGTGAAATATACTATTGGGGTGTGGGAACATCTGCTACACTAGGTTTTGTTGATTTTTTTTACTTTTGTCTTTAAAATGTAGGAGATTCAAATTCAAGTGCCTGGTATTATTCTGTGGAAGTCCAGAGGCCAACTCATTTGTTTTAATTTTGTTTTTAAAAATATTTTGATTAGGGTAAAATCTGGAACATAAAATCTACCCTCTGAAGCAGTTTTACATGTTGCGCTCCGTGGTGGCATATTCACATTGTTATGCAGCCATCACCAGCTCCTACTTGCAGAACTCTTGATCCTGTGAAACCGGAACTTTATCCCAGTAAGCAATATTTTCCCGTCTCCCTCCTGTCTCCAACCCCTAGCAACTACCTTTACACTTTCGGTCTCTATAATTTTGACTGCCCTTGGCATTTCACGGAAGTGGAGTCATTCAATGTCTATGTTTTAGTGACTGGCTTATTACATGTAGCCTGATGTCTTCAGGGTTCACTCAGGTTGCAGATATGTCACTATTTTAAAAAATTAGAGTATTTCATTGTGGAGTCAACATTTTTTTTGAGACATTTTTAAACCACGTATCTGTGAATGGACATTTGGTTATTTTCATTGTGAGTAATGCTGCTGTGAACATGGACATAGTTTGAGTCTGTGCTTTCAATAATTTTGGGTTTGTACCCAGAAATGGAATTCCTGGGATATATGGTGGTTGTATTTTTAACTAAGGAACTGCCATACTGCTTCCATAGTGGCTACATCATTTTATGTTTGTACTGATGGTGCAGTCCTTATTTCTCTATAATGTGTACACCTGTTATTTTCAATATGCCTTTTGTTTTTACTATTTCGTTATTTTTTTTTTGTATTGAACCCAAGACCTTTTCACTGTGCTATGTCCCCAGCCCTTTTTAACGTTTTCCATTTCCATGCAGTCACATTAAGCTGTTAAAATAAAGGTTGGACTTGAACTTGTGATCCTCCTGCCTCAGGGCCTCTTGGATTATCACATTGGCATTGACTGATCTGTAACTGAGCTCCCAACACCCACCTCTCCTCCATAATTTTTTTTAAAGAAGGACTCTTGAAGTTACACAGGTGGAATTAAAACTGAAATCCTTGTGCCATAGCCTCTGATTGCTGGGATTACTAGTGTGCATTAACATACTTAGTAGTACTATATTTATTTTTGTATTGAATTTGCAGGTGGTTTTTTCTCAGAAATGATGTGTGGTGAATAGTAACCATTGCCTCCTAAAAAATAGTATTTATTTTCATTCTCTTAGGTATTCTATAGATTTTCCTGGGTATGCTAATGTTCATAATTATATCAATTCTAAACAAAGGGAGTTGTATTCATTTCTTTCCATTCCTTATATGTTTATGTCTTTCTGTTGCCATATACACTGTTCAGGATCTTAGAACAATACTAACAGTGATGATTGAACATGGTGAAATCAGGCATCCCTGTCTTGTTCTGGATTTCACAGAAAAATCTATCATTTAATGTCAAGTGTCTTTTAGTTTTTTAATTTCTGGATACACTTAAGTGAACAATGTTCTTATTACTGGAAATAAAACAAATCTGTTAAAATGTTTATATGAATTAAGATTATTTTACAATCATGAAAAAATAGTGGATTTCATTAAATATTTTTTCCACATGCACATAGATAATTATACTGTTTTTCCATTAATGTTTTCAAGTTGTGTATGCTTGGTTAGTGGTGTAATGCTAGTTCGACCTTAATTCTGGGGAAATTTCTACTTACTTCCACTATATAAATTATTCTTTTTATGTCCTGTTTTTCTCATTTGCTAATAATTTGTTTCACTTGCTGAAAGTCAGTTACATAACTGTTGTGTATGTATTCATTAATGACGTGTAGTGGACTCTGTTAATGTTATTCTAGCAATGGAAAATCATGTAAGATGTGTCGTTTCTTTTTCTTACACAATAAAATGGTGGCTTGTGAGCAGAATCCATTCGAGAAACAGGCTTGTGAGCAAGGCACTTGTACTTCGAAGCAAATTTCTCCATAAGAAATAGGGAAACAAAGACAGATGATTCCTTCCACAGCCCAGAAAAATTCATATAAAATGATTAACAACACTGTAATACAATCCAAAGTAATAAAGATATTACAAAATATAAAGAAAAATAAACAAATGAACTTCTATTTACCTTTGAAATTTTTCATGGGTGGAGCGGGGGAGACAAAAGAGAGGAGGGTTATTGTATAGGATGACTTTCACTACCATTAAGGGAATCAGTGCTATTTAATGGCTCAATGGAACCTTTCTTTTTGTGACACTTTAACAATAAATGCAGTAACCCATCCAATGACATTTGTTTTTGCTCCCTTTTGAGGATTTGGTGGAAATATGGCATTGCATCATCATCAAACAAAAGCACTGTTCCTACTGCTACAATGTTATTTGGTGTAGTAATTTACTACATAATTTTACACAGTTTCCCACATTTTACACCTCGGCCTGAGGGATTCCTCTGCCTTTTTCTCCTCCTCCTCTAGAATCAAGATCACCTTTACTACCTTGTGTTGTTGGGAGATGATCATCCACAACTCTGGAGAGATAGAGGCGGGAGGGGAAAGGGAGGGATAGTGACAGACAGATAGGCAGACAGACAGACAGACGGGGGGGGGGGGCCCAGGGAGAGAAGAACCATTGGCTCAGTGGTGATCTTGTGATGTTCTACATCACATACTCTTGGTATTGCAAGACAATGCTCCTTTTTCAAAAAGAAACTTATTAGAAACGTTTGTCCATGTTGTGGAACATTCACAGAACAAGTTACTGCCCATCCAAGGTTTTATTGTACTTAGAATAGTTTGTATACAATTGAAACATTTACTATTCCTTAATATTTGAATGAACTCACCATCTGGTTTTGAGTTTTCCTAATGGAACATATTTCATTACTGATTCAATTTCTTTTTTTCAGTGTTTAATTTTGATTGGTTATGGCAGCACACATCTGTAATCCCAGCCCTTGGAAAGTTGAGGCAAGAATATCTTTGCGAGGCAGATACCAGCCTGGGTTACATAGTGAGCTCAAGGCTAGCCTGAACTGCACAGTGAGATCCCATCTCAAAAGACCAAAAAAAAAAAAAAAAAAAAGGTTAATTCTTATCAGTACATGTTTGCAGTGCACAATGATTGTATTTCTAATGGGAAATTGGCACTGTGTATAACACAACTGACATCTTTTTTCATCCCTGTCCTCGCCTCTTCCTCTTGTTCTGTAACATATACTACTTGTACATCAAGACGATACTCATTTTTCAAGATAAAATTTATTAGAAATGTCTGTTCATGTTGTGGAACACTAACAGAATGCGTTACTTCCAATCCAAGGTTGTAATATACTTTGAATAGTGTGTATACAATTGAAACCATTTATTTTTCCATAATATTTGACTGAACTCAATATTTGGTTTTCAGTTTGCTTTGAGGAAGATATTTCATTACTGATTCGGTTTCTTTTTTTTCATTTTTTAGTTTTTATCAGTACATGTTTGCAGTACTTAATAATTACATTCCTAGCAAATTCTTTCTTCTTCTCCTTTCTTGCCTCTTGCTCCCTCCTCTCTCCATCTCCTGCTCCCTTTCCATTTTGAAAAGATCTATCTTCCTATGTTTTTATGATCTATCTTTTATTTTGTTCTTTATGTGTTAGACTTCTCATATAAGAGAAACTGCAATATTAAAGCTTGTGTGTCTGATTTAGGTTACTTAATATTTTAATTTCTTTCTCTTCTCTTTTTCTTTTTCACATCTTGTTTTTTGGAGACCGAGTCATGCATGTTTTTCAGAGCAGCCTTCAAATCAGTGTGCAGGTCAGGCTGACCTGGAACTGGTGGCAGTTTCCTTGTTCCAACCTTTATCTCCAAAACAATGAAAAGCACCGGGGATGCAGCTCAGTGCCAAGGCTCTTGGATTCAATCTTGAGTACTGTAAAAACAAACCAAGCATTCCCAAAGAAAAGCCTTTAACAGATTGATTTTCAGGGAAAAATTCTCTCTTTCTCTCTCTATACATACACAGTGTGTACAGTTCTATATTCCAAACATGGCACAGAAATGACATTGAAAAACCCCAATCTCAAAAATCCAGGTCTCTGAAGGGGTAGATACCAAGTCCCTGAGGAACACACATTTTGCCGAGTAAGAAGGGTTTGTAGAAGATCCAGGGAAAACAATGCTAGGCCAAGAGTACACACAGGAGCTGCGGCCATCAAAGCCTTGGTCAAGCCCAAGATCCCAAAGGGTGTCTTTGGGATTCACAAACTCATTTAACTTGCTTCTACTGTCCATCTCAAGCTTTGGAAGAGTAACCACGCCCACATTGCCAAGGGTCGCAGGCTTTTCTGACTAAAGTCCAGGCTCCAACCAAGGCCGAGGCTCAGGCTGCTGCTCCAACTTCTAGTCCAGCTTAGGCGTCCAAAGGTGCCCAGGCCCCTGTGAAGATTTCACAGTAAAGTCCTCTATCTGCTGATATGAGGACAGAAGGGCTGGACTGCCCTTCTGGATCCCTGGACTGCCATCTGGTTGTGGGGTGGGTAGTGTCCTTCTGTGCTCTTTGTACAAATAAACCTGAGGTAGGAAAAAAAAAAAAAATAGAAGTGTTTGGAAACGGCTATCTACAATGGGCATGATAGGAATAGATGTGAAAAGGGAACATCATACTCCTGGCTTGTAATCCCAGCTACTTTGGAGGCTGAGGCAGCAGGACTGCAAGTTGGACAGCCTGGGCAATTGATCATGACCCTGTCTGGAAAGAAAAAGAAAAAGCTCCGGGGATGCAGCTCAGTGTTAGGGCGCCCCTGGCGTCCTTTCCCAGTATCGCAATAAAAAAACAAAACTGCCAATTCCAGTAGGTTATAGCTGGGATCCGGTTATGGGGTTTCATTGGATTAAGCTGCGGAGTTCCAAGAGGCGGTCCGCACTAGTCTGCATGTCGTGAAGCTTCCACTCCATCCTGGGATCGGGCTGACGCCCAGCGCATGAGCCTGTGTGGCGGTCCTGTGAGCGCGGAGGCTCCTGTGGCGGCGGCGAGGGCGGAGGCCGAGCTTCCAGCAAGGTGCTGAGGCGGGGAGCGCTAGTTAGAAGAGCAGAAGTGAGCACAAGACGGGCTGCTGCAGCAGCAACTCTCAGGGAGATGGGGAGGGCAGGGGAGGAGAACAGAGCAGAGGGAGGGAGACCGGTAGGGAAGGAGGCTGGAGTCCTGGCTTGGTGCCAGGTTGGGTGTGTGGCGAGGAAGCTGATTGGACAGTGTGGAACTGCGATTTCAATGCGTAGACTATGACTCAGATTGTGACGCACCTTGTTGTTTCTCCTCAAGAAAACCTCGTGAGCATATATCTTGCGGGCTGGCTTTAGCTCAGCGGTTCCTTCGATCAATCAAGCTTAGTCACTTGGGCCGGTGGCTTCCATCGGTCCGGTGGTTCGAGACCCGCGGGCGCTCTCCAGTCCTTTTGCTCCTGCTCCGTACCACTAGGGGCTCCTTGGCGCTTCTTGCATGCGGCAAGCCCCCTGGGAGGAGACTTTCCAGACCCCGGAGTTCCCTCACTGTGCAAACCACGCAGGCTTCTTGGAGACACCGCAGGTTGTGGGACGGGGCCAGAGACCTAGAGATGGAAGGGCAGAAATCAAGGCAACGCTTAGGGTCCTCCACTGGTGGCGGGAGTGTAGATTGGGGTCACCGTTGTGGATATCCCGTGTGGAGAGTCCTCGCAGGAGTAGGACCAGCGGTTCCCCGTTCCACCCAGCTTGAAATCCCCCTTCTGAGGATCTGCCCTGGACAACTGAAAACATGGAACCTCGGTGCTGTCCGTGCACCCATGTAGGTAGCGGCACCACTTGGGATAGCTACACGCCATGGAAACAAACCAAAACAAATGCCCACAAACCGAGGAATGGCTGACCGGAGATGTGGTATTTATTTTCCCTTGTATTGACTGATTGATTCATTTACTCTTTCAAGTCCATTATAGTCATAGATCAAAGCAGAGACAAAGAAGAAGCAAGCAGTGGCAGAAGAGGAAGAGGGAGGAGAGGTGGGGAAAAAAAAAAAACTACAACAAAATTTTAAATACACCAGCCAAAGGGTGACAGTGGCACACAGGTTGCGCATTGTCATCACCAAACCATTCACCCAGGGCAAAAGACATCTGCCTGCAATTGTCCGAGTAATAGCGGTGCAAATCTTTGTCTTCAGTCAACTGAGAGAAATCGAGAATATAACTGTCTTAACTGTTTATTTTATACACATATACATACATGTATAGATTTTTTTGCGTTTGTAATTTTTGGCACCAAGGATGGAACTCACGAGCTTGCACTTGTCAGGCAGGCTCTCATGTCACCAAACTCAGGCCTCCGGCCCTCCGTAGCTTTTGCCCTTTTCAGCCCTCGCACACTGAGGAAACAATGTAAGTTTACACATGTGTGTCTTGGGGATTTCACAAATGAGTGGGTTCTCAAGGTGTCTGCATTTATCCACACAGGTGTCTAGTTCACCACACTTTGTGGCTGAGGAGTACGCTGTTGTCAAGACGCAGTAGCTTTTGGTTTAGTGGAACACTACCCAGGTATGAGGGAAGATACTTTTAGAGGTAAATGGATGCGGCTAGCAACCGTACTCGGAAGTGAAACACTTGAGCCTTTGCATGAGTAAGCGCCATGTTCCTTCCCTACCGTGAGAAACCAGCAAGAGTCGGGAAGATCCAAAACGTGCCAGAGATACCTGTGAAACGTAAAGAAATGCTCCAAAAGAAAAGAACGACTGGGACGGGGCACAAGAGACAAGAAGGAAGGGGGAAAAAATACACGTGTGTGCGTGTACAGCCACGTATGCGTTTCTCTTTATGCACAGGCGACAGCTGAGCTCTCGGAACTCGCCTTCCCATGAGTTCCTTGTGGGGATCAGGTAGCCCTCGCCCTGTTTGATCAGTTTTGCGTGCCCATGGCTGGTGATACAGGCACCTCTTCCGAAAACAACAGATGTGCAATGTGATAACCATTGTTAATTTCCGGTCATCTGGTCTTGGAGTTCTGTTCTGTACCGCTTTGGTCCGTGCTGTTGATGATTCTCACTCTTCTTGAAAGCCAAAAGAAAAAGTGATGAGAGAAAAAGCAAAAGAAAGCAAGACGGCGCGGGCACAGAGGAGGAGAAGAAACCACTGTTCACTTTGCAATAGACTTGGGTGTTTGTTTGACAGCCGGGAGTGGTGGCCCATGACTGGAATCCAGGCACTGGGAGGCTGAGGTAGCAGGCTCGCCCTGAGTTCCAGGCCACGTGGTTACGCGGTTAAGGGTTCCAGGTCACTTGAGAGCAAGAGGTTTTCTGAAGGACAGACAGGCAAAGAAATGTAGTTGTGGGCCATAAGGTCTGGGCGAGGAGCAGCTGTGGCTTCAGGCACCTTGGGGGCTCCTGGCATTTGTCCCCGTTACCCTCCCCCCCTCCCCATTGGCGTGTGCAGGTGCTTTCCGCTCGCTCCTACAGGTTTCTCCTGTGGGCA